>NC_058524.1:520123762-521373762 GCF_904849725.1 Hordeum vulgare subsp. vulgare
CAAAAATATTTCCCTTTTTTATTTTGCTTGTTGGGAGCTTTCCCGTGTAAATAGATTTCTTTTTCTTTGGGTCGAGGTAGAAGACCATGATTAAAATGATTAGTGGCTCTCATATGCATTATTGTTTATCCGTCAAAGAGCCATATTACTTTGTCTTCTCCATTGCATTTGCTTGCAGATTCCAGCTTAGTCCAATGCACGAACACTCTTATTATTATTCACATCATTCGGTCGTGCAAGTGAAAGGCAATAATGACGATATATGATGTAGTGACTGAGCCTGGAATAGTTGGTATGAACTCGACCTATTTTGTTTTTGTAAATATGACTAGCTCATCGTTCCTAATCTAGCATTGTTATGAGAGAAACATTTTTGCAATGACAACTTAGAGATCATAGTTTCTGATGCCATGCTTAATTAGCTAGGAGCTTATAATGGTTTGTCTTGGATGCCAACATGAATTTCAAGATGATTATGATGTAGTATGATAGGATGGTATCCTCCTTTGAATGATTCAAGTGGCTTGACTTGGCACATGTTCACGCATGTAGTTGAAACAAAATCAACATAGCCTCTACGATATTCATGTTTATGGTGATTTATATCCTACTCATGCTTGCACTTAACATTGGTTAATTTCAATGCATATTGATGACTGTTGTCGCTCTCTAGTTGGTCGCTTCCCAGTCTTTTGCTAGCCTTCACTTGTACTAAGCGGGAATACTGCTTGTGCATCCACTTCCATAAACCCAAAGTTGTTCCATATGAGTCCACCATACCTACCTATATGCGGTATCTACCTGCCGTTCCAAGTAAATTTGCATGTGCCACTCTCTAAATCTTCAAATAATAATATGTTTGTATGTTCGAACCACTCATGTGGTGACAAGGGGCGGTCAGTATCTTCCATGCTAGGTGTGTTATCCTCGATACGTGTTTATTCACTATCACTCATGAGAAAGGGGTCAGTAATCGGAATGCCCAGTTCCATGCTCAAATCAAATCAAAAATATAATTGCAAACAAAACTCCCCCTGGATTGTTGTTGGTATGGACAGCACCCGAGGATTCGGCTAGTCGTGGAGTGTGATTGATCGATGGTGGGGGAGTCAAAACCTTACTATTCTGTTCGGGAACCGCCTATAATATGTGTAGCATGGAAGATGGTGAAAACTCTTGGTCACCGCGTTGACAATGAAAGCATGCCACCCAAAAATATTTATCTCTGTTTTAAAAAGCTTGAGCTCTGGCACCTCTGCAAATCAATGCTTCCCTCTGCGAAGGGCCTATCTATTTACGTTTCTGTTGAGTCATCCTCTTCTTATTAAAAAGCGCCTATTAGAGAGCACCTCTGTCATTTATATGGTTTGCTATTAATTGATATTGAGTATGACTGGATCTTCTTTGCCATGAATTACAATTTCCAGTCGGCCTTTGGTCTTTGAAGGTGCTCTGCATTTATGTTTTGCGGTCTCAGAAAGGGCTAGCGAGATACCATTTATTCATATTGTATCATGATTATTTTGATTGAATTGTTGATGTTTGAAACTTATTCTTATTGCTCGCTAGTTAATTACGCCATTGATATGAGTATACCATGAGACCTAAATGTCATTGCTTATGTGGTTAGCTTATGATCTTCCTGAAGATCTGAATATGGGTTAGACATAATTACAACAACAAGATCAAACAGAGTTCGTAATTTTTTTTCTTTTGTCTCTTTCAGTTTATCAACTGAATTGCTTGAGGACGAGCAAGGCTTTAATCTTGGGAGAATTGATACGTCTCCAACTTATCTACTTTTCCAAACTCTTTTGCCCTTGTCTTGGACTCTAATTTGCATGATTTGAATGAAACTAACCCGGACTACCGCTGTTTTCAGCAGAACTGCCATGGTGTTGTTTTTGTGCAGAAATAAAAGTTCTCAGGATGACCTGGAAACTTACGAGGATTTTTTCTGGAATATATAAAAAATATCAGAGAAAGAATCAACTAAAGATACGCTGCCAGTGGGCCACGAGCCCTGCACGCGACCCCCCTAGGGCGCGCCTAGCAGGCTTGTGGGGCCCATGTGGCTCCCCCGACTTCATCTCCAACTCCATATAACCTCTCGCGCCCAGAAAAAATAGCAGAGAAGATTTCATCGCGTTTCACGATACGGAGCCGCCGCCACCGCCTCTTCTTGCTCGTGAGGGCAGTTCTGGAGTCCGTTCTGGGCTCCGGAGAGGGGAAATCGACGTCGTCGTCAGCATCAACCATCCTCCATCGCCAATTCCATGATGATATCCATCGTTCGTGAGTAATATTATCGTAGGCTTGCTGGACAGTGATGGGTTGGATGAGATCTATCATGTAATCGAGTTAGTTTTGATGGGGTTTGATCCCTAGTATCCACTATGTTCTAAGATTGATGTTGCTACTACTTTGCTATGCTTAATGCTTGTCACTAGGGCCCGAGTGCCATGATTTCATATCCGAACCTATTATGTGTTCATCAATATATGTGTGTTCTTGATCCTATCTTGCAAGTTGTAGTCACCTACTATGTGTTATGACCCAGCAACCCCGGAGTGACAATAGCCGGAACCACTCCCGGAGATGACCATAGTATGAGGATCCCATGTATTCACTATGTGCTAATGCTTTGTTCCGGTTCTATATTAAAAGGAGACCTTAATATCCCTTAGTTTCCATTAGGACCCCGCTGCCACGGGAGGGTAGGACAAAAGATGTCATGCAAGTTCTTTTCCATAAGCACGTATGACTAAATACGGAATACATGTCTACATTACTTTGACGAACTGAAGCTAGTTACATATCACCCTATGTTATAATTGTTACATGATGAATGCCATCCGACATAATTATCCATCACCGATCAAATGCCTACGAGCTTTTCCTATACTGGTCCTTGCTAAGTTACTTTACCACTACTGCTGTCACACTTGCTATACAAATTACTACTCCTATTGTTACCGCCGCTACCGTTACTATCATACTACATTTCTACTAAAAGTTTGCTGCAGATACTAAGTCTTTCAGGTGTGGTTGAATTCACAACTCAACTGCTAATACTCGAGAGTATTCTTTGGCTCCCCTTGTGTCGAATCAATAAAATTGGGTTGAATACTCTACCCTTGAAAACTGTTGCGATCCCCTATACTTGTGGGTTATCGGAGAGCTTACCGTAGCTCATATGTGCATCTGTTACATGGCAATCCCTACTTGTCACATCATATCTATCATTTGGCTTTCTCTCACCTATGTATGTCCTCATTGATGTGAGCCTTTCACACCTTTTTTTGTATTCCTTCCCCATCATTATTCTATTTTCCATCCTAAGTGCCAACATATCTTGCTTACGCTCATCCATTACATGAGTGCTCAAAATCGAAAGGGATAGGATCATTTTAACTTGTGCCTGACAAGTGGTGTGGGGATGAGTCAAAATAAGATTCCGAAGGAGACTAAGTGTGAGGTTTAGTAGATTGAGTTCTCAATTAAAAAAATATATTTTACGATCTCAACCCATCTCCCACTTCTTGCATGCAAACACCATTTGGAGACATTCGAGTCACGACAGCGAGAGCTCTTGCACCTTTATGTTCTTACTTTGCTAAATTCAATACTAGATATAGACTCTTGCTTGTTATTGTCTTGACTTGAATTGCATATCTCACTTGCTTTACTTTGAAGTTCTTATATGTGTGTTAGCATGTCACCACAGAAATTATTGTGTTATCATTTATCTACTCGAGGACGAGCAGA
Organism: Hordeum vulgare subsp. vulgare; assembly: GCF_904849725.1. NCBI lineage: Eukaryota > Viridiplantae > Streptophyta > Magnoliopsida > Poales > Poaceae > Hordeum > Hordeum vulgare. The sequence goes on from NC_058524.1 coordinate 520,127,531, forward strand.
AATTAAGCTTGGGGATGTTGATACGTCCCAAACGTATCTATAATTTCTGCTTGTTCCATGATCTTTTGGGTGACATTGTTATATGTTTTGCTACACTTTTATATCATTTTACACATATTTAGACTAATCTACTAACTCGGTGCACCCAGTGCCAGTTTCTGTCTACAGATGTCTTTTTTGTAGGGGCTTTTACCCAGTTTTCCAAAGCCCAAAAAAATCCAAAAAAAATATATAAAAAATCAGCGAAACAAAAGCTTACGAATCACTGAAGGAGGGCCAAGGGCCGCCCAGGCGACCTACTAGCGCGGCCAGGCCCTAGGCCACGCCAGGAGGGCGCCTGGGTGGGTCCCACTGTTGGAAATAAGCCCTAGAGGCAATAATAAAATGGTTATTATCATATTTCCTTGTTCATGATAATCGTCTATTGTTCATGCTATAATTGTATTAACAGGAAACAGTAATACATGTGTGAATAAATAGATCACAATGTGTCCCTAGCAAGCCTCTACTTGGCTAGCTCGTTGATCAATAGATGATCATGGTTTCCTCATCATGGACATTATATGTCATTGCTAACGAGATCACATCATTGGGAGAATGATGTGATGGACAAGACCCAATCCTAAGCATAGCACTAGATCGTGTTGTTCGTATGCTAAAGCTTTTCTAATGTCAAGTGTCTTTTCCTTCAATCGTGAGATTGTGCAAATCCCGGATACCGTTGGAGTGCTTTGGGTGTATCAAACGTCACAACGTAACTGGGTGACTATAAAGGTGCACTACGGGTATCTCCGAAAGTGTCTGTTGGGTTGGTACGAATTGAGATCGGGATTTGTCACTCCGTGTGACGGAGAGGTATCTCTGGGCCCACTCAGTAGAACATCATCATGAGCTCAATCTGACTAAGGAGTTTGTCACACGATGATGTGCTACGGAACGAGTAAAGAGACTTACCGGTAACGAGATTGAACAAGGTATGGGTATACCGACGATCGAATCTCGGGAAGTTCTATACCGACAGACAAAGGGAATTGTATACGGGATTGATTGAATCCTTGACATCGTGGTTCATCCGATGAGATCATTGTGGAACATGTGGGATCCACCATGGGTATCCAGATCCCGCTGATGGTTATTGGCCGGAGAGTGTCTCGGTCATGTCTGCATGCCTCCCGAACCCGTAGGGTCTACACACTTAAGGTTCAATGACGCTAGGGTTATAGGGAATTGCTATACGAGGTTACCGAAGGTTGTTCGGAGTCCCGGATGATATCTCGGACGTCACAAGGAGCTCCAGAATGGTCTAGAGGTAAACATTAATATATAGGATGGATGGGTTTGGACGCCGGAAATGTTTCGGGCATCACCGGCAAAGTGCCGGGACCACCGGAAGAGTTCCGGAGGCCCACCGGGAGGGGCCACCAGCCCCAGGAGGCTACATGGGCCAAGTGTGAGAGGGAACCAGCCCCTAGGTGGGGTGGTGCGCCCCTCACACCCAGCCCAAGGCGCCTAGAGAGGGAAAGGGGGGAAACCCTATGGCTGGGGGCCTAAGGCCCACCAGGGGTGCGCCACCCCCTCTCCCCCTCCTGGCCGCCACCCCCCTCTCCCATATAGGGCTGTCGCCCCCCTTTTAGGGTGGGAAACCCTAAAGGGGGCGCCACCCTCCCTTCCCCCTATATATAGCAGGGTATTTTGGCCATTGAGAACACGGTTTTCCATCTCTCTCGGCGCAGCCCTGTCCCTCTTCTTCCTCCTCTCCCACGGTGCTTGGTGAAGCCCTGCCGGGAGACCTCATCTCTCCATCGACACCACGCCGTCGTGCTACCGGAGATCTTCCCCAACCTCTCCCTCCTCCTTGCTGGATCAAGGTGCGGGAGACGTCACTGGGCTGCACGTGTGTTGAATGCGGAGGTGCCGTGATTCGGCACTAGATCGGAATCACACTGCGATCTGAATCGCCGCGAGTACGACTCCATTAACCGCATTCTAGCAACGCTTCTGCTTAGCGATCTTCAAAGGTATGAAGATGCACTCTCCCCTCTATCGTTGCTGGTCTCTCCAAAGGAAGATCGGAATATGGCGTAGGAAAATTTTGAATTTATGCTACGTTACCCAACAGTGGCATCCGAGCCACGTTTTCTATGCGTAGATTCTATGCACGAGTAGAACACAAAAGGTTGTGGGTGCTAATTTGTCAATTCCTTGCTGCTACTAGTATTATTATTTTCCGGCGGTATTGTGGGATGAAGCGGCCCGGACCGACCTTACACGTACGCTTACGTGAGACAGGTTCCACCGACCAACACGCACACTGTGCATAAAGGTGGCTAGCGGGTGTCTGTATCTCCCACTCTAGTCGGATTGGATTTGATGAAAAGGGTCCTTATGAAGGGTAAATAGCTTTGGCATATCATCGGTGTGGCTGTCACGTAGGTAAGAAGGCGTTCTTGCTAGAAACCCAAATCAGCCACGTAAAACTTGCAACAACAATTAGAGGACGTCTAAATTGTTTTTGCAGGGTTTGACATGTGATGTGATATGGCCAAAGTTGTGATGTTACATGTGTGATGTATGAGATGATCAAGTTATTGTAATAGGAATCACGACTTGAATGTCGTTGAGTATGACAACCGGCAGGAGCCATAGGAGTTGTCTTAATTTATTGTATGAGATGCAACGCCATGTGTTTACTACTTTTACTTCATTGCTAACGGTTAGCTATAGTAGTAGTAGTAGTTGGCGTGACGACTTCACGGATACACGATGATGGAGATCATGGTGTCACGTCGGTGACAATGATGATCATGCGATGCCCGAAGATGGAGATCGAAAGAGCAAAGATGATAATGGCCATATCATGGCACTATATGATTGTATGTGATGTTTATCATGTATTTCATCTTATTGCTTAGAATGACGGTAGCATAATAAGATGATCCTTCATAAAATTTCGAGAACGTATTCCTCTAAGTGTGGACCGTTGCGAGGGATCGTTGTCTCGAAGCACCACGTGATGATCGGGTGTGATAGATTCTAACGTTCGCATACAACGGGTGTAAGCCAGATTTACACACGAGAAACACTTAGGTTGACTCGACGAGCTTAGCATGTACAGACATAACCTCGAATACAAGAGACCGAAAGGTCGAACATGATTCGTATGGTTGAATACGATCAACATGAAATTGCTCACCATGACGACTAGTCCGTATCACGTGATGATCGGACACGGGTTAGTCGACATGGATCATGTATCACTTAAATGACTAGAGGGATGTCGATTTAAGTGGGAGTTCATCAGACAAACTCAATTATCATGAACATAGTTAAATAGGTCTTTGCAAATTATGTAACTTGCGCTATAGCTCTACGGTATTTGACATGTTCCTAGAGAAATCTTAGTTGAAAGATAGAAGTAGCAATTGTGCGGACTGGGTCCGTTAACTGAGGATTGTCCCCATAGCTACGCAAAAGGCTTATGTCTTTAATGCACCGCTCAGTGTGCTGAACCCCAAGCATGGTCTGTAGATGTTGCGAACATCCGACATACATGTTTTTTTGATAACTACATGATAGTTCAATGCGTGTTGCTTGAACAACTTAGAATTAATGCATTAAAGACGTTTCAAATGTCGCGGGACATACGTGATGATCCAAGAGGTGAAATTGGGATTTCATGCTCGTTCCCTTGTTGAGAGGTATGAGACCTCCGACGAGATTCTTTCTTTGCAAAGTAAAGGAGAAGAGCTCAATCGTAGAGCATGTGCTCAGATTATCTGAGTACTACAATCGCTTGAATCAAGTGGGAGTTGAACTTCCACATGAAACAGTGATAGTTCTCCAAGGTCACTGACACCAAGCTACTAGAGCTTGGTGATGAACTATAACATATCAAGGATGGATATGATGATCCTTGAGCCATTCGCGATGTTTGACACCACAAAAGTAGAAGTCAAAAGGGAACATCAATTGTTGACGATTTGTAAAACCACTAGTTTCAAGAAGGGAAAGGGCTTGAAGGGATATACATTAAACGGCAAACCAGTTGCTGCTCTATGAAGGCATCCAAAGGTTGAACCCAAACCCGAGACTATGTGCTTATGAAATAAGGGGAACAATCACTGAAGAGGAACTACCCTAGACACTTGGTAGATGAGAAGGCTGGCAAAGTCGACAGACGTATATTGGATATACATGATATTGATGTGTACTTTACTAGTACTCCTAGTAGCACCAGGGTATAAGATACCGGTTCGGTTGCTAAGTGTTAGTAACTCAAAATAAAAGCTACGGAATAAACAGAGACTAGTTAAAGGCAAGGTGACGATGTGTGTGTTTCCAAGGTTGATATGATCACACATCTCACGCTCCCTCTACCATCGAGATTAGTGTAAAACCTATGTAATTGTTATTTGGTGTTTGCGTTGAGCATAGACATGATTGGATTATGTTAATGGCAAATACGATTATTCATCTAAAGAGAATAATGGTTATTATGTTTAGTTGAATGATACCTTAAATGGTCTTGCACCTAGAATGAATGGTTTATTGAATCTCGATCGTAGTGATACACATGTTCATAATATTGTTACCAAAAGATACAAAGTAGAAATGATAGTACCACTTACTTGTGGCACTACTGCTTGAGTCATATAGATATAAAATGCATGAAGAAGCTCCATGCTGATCGATCTTTGTACTCATTCATTTTTGAAACGTTTGAAACATGCAAACCATGCCTGTCGGTATAAACGCATGAAGAAACTCCATGCAGATGGATCGTTTGACTCACTTGATTTTGAATCACTTGAGACATGCAAATCAAACCACATGGGCAAGATGACTGGAGACCTCTTTTTCAAGTGAGATGGAACAAGAATGTAACTTATTGGAAGTAATACATTTTGATGTGTGCAGTCCCATGAGTATTGAGGCACGCAGTGGATATCATTGTGTTCATACTTCACAAATGATTTGAGTAGATACTAGTGTATTTACTTGATAAAACAGAAATCTGAATTATTGAAATGTTCAAGTAATTTCAGAGTGAAGTTGAAGATCATCGTGACAAAAGGATAATATGTCTATGATGTGATCGTGGAGGTAAACATTTATATATATATATATATATATATATATATATATATATATATATATATATGAGTTACAAATTTGGTAAAGATTTAAGACAATGTGAAAATAGTTTCACGTGAAAAATGTTTCACAACTCATGCCACCTGGAACACCATAGTCTGATGGTGTGTTCGTATGTCATAGTCGTGCCCTATTAGATATAGTGCATACTATGATATTTATTATCAAATTACCAATATTGTTTATGGGTTAGGCATTAGAGACAACCGCATTCACTTTATATAGGGCACCACGTAATTCCGTTGGAGATGACACCGTATGAACTATGGTTTAGAGAAACCTAAGCTGTCATTTCTTCAAAGTTTGGGGCTGTGATGCTTATGTGAAAGAGTTTTCAGCCTGATAAGCTCGAACCCAAAGCGGATAAATGCATATTCATAGGACACCCAAGCAATTGGGTATACCTCCTATCTCAGATTCGGAAGCAAATGTGTTTGTTTCTTTAGACGGGTCCTTTCTCGAGGAAAATTTTCTCTCAAAAGAATTGAGTGGGAGTTTTGGTGGAAACTTGATGAGGTTATGTGAACCATCACTTCAACCAGTGTGTGTGTAGTAGGCACAAGAAGTTGTTACTATGGCACCTACACCAATTGAAGTGGAAGCTAATGATAATGATCGTGAGACTTCAGATCAAGTTACTAGAAACCTTGTATGTTGACAAGGTCACATACTGCTGCTACAGAATGGTACAGTGACCCTGTCTTGAAGGTCATGTTGTTGGACAACAATGAACCTACGAGCTATGGAGAAGCGATGGTGGGCCCGGATTCCGGGAAATGGCTGGAGGCCATGAAATCTGAGAGAGGATGCATGTATGAAAAACAAAGTATAGTCTTTGGAAGAACCACTTAATGGTCATAAGACTATTAACTGTGAATGGATCTTTAAAAAGAAGAGAGACGATGATGGTGAAAAGTCAACATTAAGAGAGCTCGACTTGTCGCAAAAGTCTTTTCAAAAAAGTTCAAAGAGTTGACTACAATGAGACTTTCTCACTCGTAGCGATGCTGGAAGTCTGTTGAAATTATGTTAGCAGTTGTTGCATCATTTATGAAATATTGCAGATAGGATGTAAAAATATTGTTTCCTCGACGGTTTCCTTGAGGAAAGGTTGTATGTGATACAACCAGAAGATTTTTGTCGATCCTAAAGGGTGCTAACAAGTATGCAAAGCTCCAGTGATCCTTCTATGGACTGGAAAAAGCATCTCGGAGTTGGAATATACACTTTGATGAGATGATCAAAGTTTTTGGTTCTATACAAAGTTTATGAGAAACTTGTATTTCCAAAAGGTGAGTGGGAGCACTATAGAATTTCTCATGAATATGTGTGGTTGACATACTGTTGATTGGAAATAATGTAGAATTTCTATAAAGCATAAAGGGTTGTTTGAAAAGAGTTTTTCAAAGAAAACCTAGATATAGCTACTTGGGAGTTGAGCAACAAGATCTATAAAGATAGATCAAAGTGCTTAATGGAACTTTCAGCGAATTGCATGCCTTGACAAGTTTTTGAAGGAGTTCAAAATAGATCAGCAAAGAAGGAGTTCTTGGCTATGTTGCAAGGTATAAATTTGAGTACGACTCAAAACCCGACCATGACAGAAGAAAGAGAAAGGACGAATGTCGTCCCATATGCATCAGCCGTAGACTCTACAAGTATGCTATGCTGTGTACCGCACCTAAAGCGTGCCTTGCCATGAGTTAGTCATGGGGTACAAGAGTGATCTAGGAATGGATCATTGGACAACGGTCAAATTTATCCTTAGTAACTAATGAACTAAGGAATTTTTATCAATTATGGAGGTGATTAAAGAGTTCATCGTAAAGGAGTTACATCGATACAAGCTTTGTCACTGATCCGGAGGACTATGTGTAGTAAACCGGATTCGTACAGTGGAGCAATCATTTGGAATGGTTTCAGATGGGGCGTAGTAGAATCTATAGGATGACGTAGAGATTTTTAAAGCACACATGGATCTGAAAGGTTCAGAGCCGTTGACTATAAACCTCTCTCACAACCAAGACATGATCAAACCCCAAAACTGTATGGGTGTTGAATTCATTACAATCACATAGTGATGTGAACTAGATTATTGACTCTAGTGCAAGTGGGAGACTGTTGGAAATATGCCCTAGAGGCAATAATAAAATGGTTATTATCATATTTCCTTGTTCATGATAATCACTATTGTTCATGCTATAATTGTATTAATAGGAAACAGTAATACATGTGTGAATAAATAGATCACAATGTGTCCCTAGCAAGCCTCTAGTTGGCTAGCTCGTTGATCAATAGATGATCATGCTTTCTTGATCATGGACATTAGATGTCATTGCTAACGGGATCACATCATTGGGAGAATGATGTGATGGACAAGACCCAATCCTAAGTATAGCACTAGATCGTGTTGTTCGTATGCTAAAGCTTTTCTAATGTCAAGTGTCTTTTCCTTTGACCGTGAGATTGTGCAACTCCGGATACCGTAGGAGTGCTTTGGGTGTATCAGACGTCACAATGTAACTGGGTGATTATAAAGGTGCACTACGGGTATCTCCGAAAGTGTCTGTTGGGTTGGTATGAATCGACATCGGGATTTGTCACTCCGTGTGACGGAGAGGTATCTCTGGGCCCACTCGGTAGATCATCATCATAAGCTCAATGTGACTAAGGAGTTTCTCATAGGATGATGTGCTACGGAACGAGTAAAGAGACTTACCAGTAACGAGATTGAACAAGGTATGGGTATACCGACAATCGAATCTCGGGCAAGTTCTATACCGATACACAAAGGGAATTGTATACGGGATTGATTGGATCCTTGACATCGTGGTTCATCCGATGAGATCATCGTGGAACATGTGGGAGCCACCATGGGTATCCAGATCCCGCTGATGGTTATTGGCCGGAGAGTGTCTCGGTCATGTCTGCATGCCTCCCGAACCCGTAGGGTCTACACACTTGAGGTTCGATGACGCTAGGGTTATAGGGAATTGCTATACGAGGTTACCGAAGGTTGTTCGGAGTCCTGTATGAGATCTCGGACGTCATGAGGAGCTCTGGAATGGTCCGGAGGTAAAGATTGATATATAGGATGGATGGGTTTGGACGCCGGAAATGTTTCGGGCACCATCGGCAAAGTGCCGGGACCATCGAAAGGGTTCCGGAGACCCACCGGGAGGGGCCACAAGCCCTAGGAGGCTACATGGGCCAAGTGTGAGAGCGGCCACCCCCTCTCCCATCTAGGTCTGCCGCCCCCCTTATAGGGTGGGAAACCCTAAAGGAGGCACCACCCTCCCTTCCCCCTATATATAGCGGGGGTTTTGGCCTTTGAGAACACGGTTTTCCATCTCTCTCGGTGCAGCCCTGTCTCTCTTCTTCCTCCTCTCCCATGGTGCTTTGCGAAGCCCAGCCGGGAGACCTCATCTCTCCATCGACACCACGCCATCGTGCTGCCAGAGATCTTCCCCAACCTCTCCCTCCTTCTTGCTGGATCAAGGTGCGGGAGATGTCACCGGGCTGCACGTGTGTTGAACACGGAGGTGCCGTGATTCAGCACTAGATCGGAATCACACCGCGGTCTGAATCGCCGCGAGCACGACTCCATCAACCGCATTCTAGCAACGCTTCCGCTTAGCGATCTTCAAAGTTATGAATATGCACTCTCCCCTCTCTCGTTGCTGGTCTCTCCATAGGAAGATCTGAATATGGCATAGGAAAATTTTGAATTTATGCTACGTTACCCAACACCCACCTCCTCAAGTGACCTCCTTTGGCCTATATTTAGAGTCCCGAGAGGAAACCCTTGCAGACTTTTTGGAATCGCGAATTTCTCCACCGTTCTGCCGCCGCAGCACTTCTGAGATTGGGAGCGTCCGGAGACCTCTTCCCGGCACCCTGCCGGAGGGAGGATTGACCTCCGGGAGCTTCTCCACCACCATGGACGCTTCCCGGATGTGCCGTGAGTAGTTCCCCTTGGACCATGAGTCCATGACCAGTAGCTATGTGATGTCTTCTGTCCATTCTTATGCTTCAATGGTTAGTCCTTGTGAGATGCCCTACATGATCAAGGCATCTATGTAATTCTCTTGCTATTGCTATGCTCGGTTTGTTGGGATCCGATGGATTATGAGATTATGTTCAGATTGTTATGAGTTATATATTTGATTATCCTTTTATATTATGTTCCTTAGTGATTCATGCATGTTCTCCGTTGCTTTTTATTGCTTTGGCCCAGTAGTAGACCGTAACTCCAAGAGGGAGCGTTAAGCATGATTGTGGATTCAGGCCCCTCGATGTCTGGCTTGAGTGACAAAAACATGAGACTAGGGGATTTGCTTGTTGCCACGAGGGAGAAAACAACGGTGCTTGTGACGACGGTTGCAAGGATTGTTTACCTTACACATAGTTCGTTAATGCAGTTGTCCATTGGTTTGAGTTTACACTTTGGGTGGGGCTCGCACCTCAATATCGGAGAGATGTTCTGGATAGATATCTCAAGGTGGATGATTAGTAAGTAGATGCTGATGAATAAACGGTCTACTTGTCTTGGCGTACTGCCCATTACTATTGAACCTCTAACTATCACGGAGCATAATTAGCATTGCGGTGCGATCATAATTCTGTCAATTGCCCAACTGTGATTTGTTTACCCTAGCATCGTTGTTTATCATCTTCTGGGAGAGAGACATCACTAGTGAACATCATGTGACTCCGGTCCATATCACCATCATTGCTTACACCTCCATCATTTACCGTTTCATCTACTTTTCTGTTGCAATCACTATTACCTTCCTGCTTGTGTTTTGATCCTTTGCAAACTACAAGGCCGGAGAGCTTGACAACCTCTCTGTACTCGTTGGGAGCAAATTTATTTGTTTTGTGTGCAGGTCCATGTCTTCTGCTGAACAGGACAGGAGACACCTACTTGTTGAGCCTAGGAGTCCTTCTGGTTCGATAAACCCTAGAGTCTCCGTGTAAGGGAAATTTGTTGCTGACTACATATCCACCTTCCACTTGGGGTAACCAACGAGGGGCGAGAAGTATATACATCAACTCGTCATCATGGGGCAGGGCCGACAACATCGGGTAGGCCCCAAACTGATGTGGTAGCACAAGTGGTGGTGCTGTCGCGGGCTGCTAGGGTGCCGCGATGTAAGGATGGTGCTGAATCGGACGAGCACCGAGGATGCTGGGTGCAAGCCCGCAAGGGACCGACATGGAGTAGCCGAGTAGGTGTGGACGACCCCAGCCCACGGGTTGTGCTCGTAGGACCATAGCGGCGTGGGCTACTACTCGTGGTTGTCCCTAGGCTGGCTGGCCGGGGCAGGCACACGCTACCGGCCCTTGTGGCCTCCCTTGCCATGGCGGCCGCCTTGATCGACAGGAGGGGGAGGCGCCGATGCCCACTGATGCGGTACGAGAACGGCGCTGGCGGTTGCTATTGAGGAGGTACGCCGTGTGAGGTGTTGCGATAAGGGCCATGTGGATGGCCTGCACCTTCAGCTGCTTCATCTAACGTTCCTCCAACTTCAATCACGCGAAGACCTTGGGAAAAGTCGGGTCAAGGATGAGCGTGAAGTTGGTAGTGGTGTTGGATAATTCCTTGTTGAGGCCATTGATGAGGGTGCTGAGGAGGAGGTCATTGCAAGCCTTCTCGCCGATGTCGCATAGCTTGTCGCAAATATGCTTTAGGCGCATACAAAAGTCATCCATGGAGGAATTGTTTTGGTGGCACCCGAAGAACGCTTGCTCGAGGAAAACGAGGCGCTGAAGACAAATGTTGGTGAAGAGCTCGTTGAGCTGCATCCATGCGGAGTAAGCGTCATCGTCATCCTGCACCATTGCGTAGAAAACATCCTTTGAGATGGTTAGAAAGAATCAACGGATGAAAGTAGCTTCGATGGACGACCACTCGGCATCGTGCTTCACGGTCGCCGAGTCGACGGAGCCGTCGATGTGCTCCTGGAGATGATACTCACGGAAGACTAGGATGAAGTAGGTCTTTCATGGGTAGTATGAGCAGTCTTCTTGAGAGAGACGGATCGGAACATGCTTGTGGATGTTGAGGTTCTCGATGTCCTCAGTGGAGACGGTATCAAGGCTGGCGAAGGGTTGGACCCGTCGGAGAGGGAGGAGTGGGAGGACATGGCAGTGTTGTGTGGGAGCGAGAGGGCGACGACGGCAAGGAGGTTGCGATGGTCGAGGTTAGGGGCGACGGCGGCAGGGGTACCGTGGCGGTCCGGGGTAGGAGGTGGCGGTAGCAGGAGAGCTGTGGCGGTGAGAGGTGCGGCAGCGACTACTTTGCGATGGCGGCAGACATAGGCAGCGGTGACGGCGGCGGAAGCCGTTAAGTTTAGAAAATATGCGGTACCTGATACCATGTGGATTGTGAATATTTTCATTGATCGTATGCCTTAGCATATATAGAGTACATGGACAAGAATATCACAATCGTATCCGCTATACAAGGAAATGACCGGGAGATATCTATAGGCTAGAAAATAATAAATGAAATCCTAGTTGCTTAATGTACACGTGATGATCATGCTCGACACGCATCGTTGTCCTTGTATTGTATCTTCTCTTTATTCCCATCCTCGCATGTTTAATTGTTTTGAAATGTCGTCTGCGATTGTCGTCACATGGCCATTTCAGTTGCTATGGTGCATCTTGCATGCAACCCCACCTCGACTTCTCCCTCTCATGTTCTTTGTCAGAACCACGTAACAAACACCGGTAACTAGCACTCCTTTTATGAATCCCATGGCCAAATTGCTTGCTATGGTTCGTGGCAATATACGGTGTTGTGCTAGACTGCTTGTATCGACATAATTTTGCTAGCACTATCTAGCTTTCAAGTGAAATCAAGAGGGGATTGATGAACGAATATTATACTCCCTCCGATCTATATTTTTTGTCGCTGGTTTAGTAAGAGAAACAACATTTCTTTTTTAGTGCTTCTTGCACGGCAAAAGCCCCACTCTTGCATTTCTTATATCTTGACGTGATTTTGACAGCCATCATACATTTTTTGAGGCAAAACCATAGAACAATTGTTCTACGGTAATTTTCTATTAATTATAACCAAGGTACAAAGAAAATTATTACATCCAGATTACCCAACTCCTCTTCTCTCAAACATAAAGATTAAATTAAAGGTTTTGTTGTATCGAGTCTTTGATCTTGTCTGCTTTACTTTGTTTTTCTCTCATGTGTGCTATATGTAGTCGATGTTTCATGTAGTACTTCCACATGTTCAGTGCTTGTGGTGATCTTCTGAAGATTTTTTCATCTCTCACATACATATACTCTAGCATCCTATAATCACAGTATCCATTGCAATATCAAGAGGTAATTGTTCCCTTGTTAATAAGACCTCATCTAAAATGGAGATGCCTCTGTTCTTGGAAGGAGTGATAGAGTGCCAGCATGATAAATCAAATTGGCAATCCCAGAACAAGTGGGTGGCAGTTTCCTCTGCAGCTTCTGCACATAGTGCACAATTATAGTCTTCAAGATACATAATTTTTCCTCTCTAACATATTCCTTGTGTTGACTCTATCATGTAATAATAGCCATATGAAGATAATATGTCTTGGTCTGCATGCAGTCTTCCATATCTGCTTGAAAATAGTGTGTGCTTTATGTGATGCAATGATGCTCTTGTACATCTTTTTAGCTGAGTACCATTGTCCCTTCCATATATATGACTAAACATCCTTTTCATTTGGTATACCTCTATTGTCAAGAAGTTCGTGTAGTTAATGGAATTGTTGGTATGCTTGGATTGATAGAGGTATGTGGAAATAATCGTTCAGTTCTTGTGCTTGTATCTGGGCAAGTGAGATTTCTTTGATGATAGCATAGGAGTACAGTTCGGGGTATTTCTCTTGAAGTGGTATATGTTGCCATTTATCATTCCAAAGCAGAATGGTGTTCCCCATTCTTGTTGTGCAAATTGCCCATTGGTTGAATGTTGGGAGAAGTTTGAGTATAGCTTTTCACCAAAATGAACCTACCGATCTCTCTCATGGTAAATGATTTTGATAATAGGTCTCCCAGATAATATTCACCCGTGGAATATTTTCCTTGTTGAAAAACTTGTGAAGAAATTTCATCAGAAGTGCTCTGTTGTCATCATGAATATCTAGCACTCCTAGTCCCCCATGATATTAGGGTTTGCTAATTTGCTCCCAAGAAATGAGAGTAGCCCCTCTGTCCAGAGTACCATACTTTCTCCAGAAGTAGTTAATGAGGTAGGTGTTGATTTGTTTTACCACAGTCAATGGGATCATCAAAGTGCACATGGTAAATGTTGGCATTCTGGAGAAGACTGATTTGATGAGAATGAGTTTATCTCCAGATGATAAGCGAGTGGAGCATCCCAACAATCTTGTTTCTATATGCTTGAGCATAGGAAAGTAATCTTCAATTTTTGGCTTGCATAGCCCCAATGGTAGACTCAGATATGAATGAGGAAATTCTCCAATTATACATCCCACTAGGTTTGATAGAAAAATCATATTTATTTGCACGGGCGTTAAAAGAATCGTGGTTGATTTGGAGTAGTTTACCTTCAGCTGAGTGTATTCAGCAAAATGGAGTAGCAGATTTTTAATATGCAGTAGTTGTCTACTATCTGCATTTGCAATAAATATGGTATCATCTGCATATTGTATGATAGGGTAATCGGGGCAAGATGTATGAATGAGGGGTGACTCTATTAAATCATTGTTCATAGCCTCATTGAGCATTGTTTGTAGCATATCAGCTGCAAGCACAAATATCAGGGGAGATAGGGGATCTCCTTGTGTGACACCTTTCTTGCATAGGAATTATTTGCGTGGGATACCATTCAGTGGGATAGATGAGAAACCAGTCGCATATATCATTTTAATCCATTGGATCCATTTGGTACCAAAACCTTTTGCTTCAAGAATTTCAATGATGGTGTTATGATTAAGCATATCAAAAGCCTTTTCAAAGTCCAATTTAAAAATGATAAGTTCTTTTCTACTACGATTGCATTGATGCACATACTCATATGCCCATGCTTGGCAGTCTTGGATGCATTTTTTGTTAATAAATACATACTAATTTTTGTGGACCAGCTTGAGAAGGACCTTTTGGAGTCTATTGGCTAAAAGTTTTGTGATGATCTTGAGGGTACAGTTCAGTAATGAAATAAGTGTGAATTCAGATGGTTTGTTGGTTGAATCAATCTTTTGGGTGAGAGTGATAAATGTGTAGTTGATGCTTTGTAAGTTTACTTTGTCTGCATGAAATTCCTCAACCAGAGTGTAGAAATCGGGTGCTATGATCTCCCAACAATTTTTCAGAAAGGAGGCATTAAATCCATCTGGCCCTGGTGACTTGTGTGTTGGCATATGTTTAATAATCCTGTCTATTTCCTCTTTGGTGAATGGTGTCTCAAGTTCATCAAGACCTTCCAGTGGCTCGAGAAGCTGATCTAGCAGGAGTGGGTTTTGGGATTCAGAAGTGGTGCCCATCCTATTCTTGAATGATCTGAGGGGGATGGAAGCTTTAGCTTCATGCTCAAAGTGTTCAATATCATTCTCATCTCTTAACATGGAAATGCAGTTGTTTCTGAATTTAATAGTTGCTTTAGCTTGGAAGTATTTGGTGTTTGCTTCTCCCATCTTGATTTTCCTGATGGTGGCCCTTTGTTTCCAATATGTTTTCTTGTGTTGCAGGATAGATAGAAGGTGCCTTTTGAGAATAGCTCTGCCATTATTTAACTCTATTGTCAAATCCCTGAATTCTTCAATGGTATCATAGCATAGAATCATGAAGTTTGTGTCAGATATGATTTTCTTTAAATCAGAAATGCCTCTAGCCCAAATTTTCAAACATTTTCTAAGTCTCTTGAACTTGATTGCTATGATTTTAGCATTATCCATCCCTTGTACGTCTTAAGACCATATATTCTTGATAGTATCTTTGAATTGATCATGTTCCATCTAGTAGTTTTCAAATCTGAATATCTTTGATTTGGGTATGGGAGACCCAATTTTAATCATAATGGGTGTGTGACCTGAGGTAGTTTTTGCTAGGGGAATAGCAAAGATTGATGGGTAATTCAGAGTCCAATTTTTTGATGTGAAAAACCAATCTAACTTCTCAAGGAGACGAGCATCTTGCATATTACTCCAAGTAAATTTTTTACCTTTTAGAGCAATGTCCGCTAGGGCTTGCCTGCTGATTGCCTCATTAAACATTAACATATCATTGATATTTCCTCCTTCTCTGCTTCTGTTATGAGAGTATCTGATGTAGTTAAAGTCATGTGTGATCATCTAGTTAGAATCATCATCCATAGGATGGTTTTGGAACTAGTTAAGAAATCCCATTCTTTCATTCTGTTGACATGGTCCATACACATTGGTTAGATACCAATGAGCACCATTGTGTCTCGATGTGAATTTAACTCTGATAGAGAATTCATTAGAATGGTGAAGTTGTCCTGTAAATAGTTGTTCATTCCACACAATTAATAGACCTCAAGATGCACCAATAGATGGCAAGTATTCAAATTTTCAAAATCTCCTTGGGAAAAAAATCTTAATACTGAAGCTGTCAAAGAAATCTCTCTTTGTTTCTTGAAGACAAAAAATTGAGCAATTGGATTCCCCAATTTTATTAGCTATGGCCGTCCATTTGTTTGGATCATTAATATTTTTGACATTCGAGTTTAAAATGTTCCACTCTCTATTCATGGGAAAAAGTACTGATTAAAGAAACTTTGAAAATACAATCTGTCCATTGCAGATTGATACAACCATCGTGCATGATCAAGATGAGTGCATCTGCTCTCTCCCGCCCATAGTTGCACCACGTATATCTTGTTTCCTGCCCTCGTCCACCTTTCTAGGTTTTGAGAGGCAGTGCTTCTTGTTTGTTGTCAGTGCTCGCCCCCTCGAACCCTAGCCTTTACACCTTCATCTTCTCCCACAACGCTGTCAATGCCCACGTCCTCCACGAACGTCTTTTTGACACACATGGACATTTGTTTTGAAATATGTTAAAAAAGTCAAATTGTTTTCAAAACAAATTATGCATGAAACACAATAGTCTTCAAATAAGTTTTTTTATGTTACCATGAACTATTTGTAAATTCCACGTGACACTTTTGAATAGTACCATAAATATTTTAAACTAAAATTATTTAAATATAAAGTTAATTTTTTTATAAACTATATTTTTCATTTTAAATATATAAACTATATTTTTCCAGAAAAATCAAATAAGAAAATATTTCTGTTAGTCCCCGGCCCAGTAAAGTTGTGATGATGTGGTGGTGGCTTGGCTCCCACACGAGTGCGATATATCACTCGTTGTGAGAAATAAGCTTTGTTCACTAACGTGAGTAGACCCTGGCCTCGCCCATTACTGAGCGACACAGCGAACGATTTTATGAACATTTTGGAGGGGGCAACTAGTTAGTGAACATTTTTTCGAAAGCTTTTCAGCAATCACTCTCATGCATTTACGGTAGATGTCACGCTTTGAGAGATCTTTTTGGATTTCCCTTTTTTATTTTTCTGCACGCGTTTTCAACTTTTATTATTTTTTTTTTGGTGTTTTGGTTTTCACCGTTTTCTTAGCTTTTCGACGAAAACAAATCAAATATTTTGCGTAAAAAAGCGTGTTTTCTGGTTTTTTTTTTACGAGAGGCACTGTTTTGCTTTTGTCAGAGTCATGATTTTGCTTTCGCGAAAGGCACAACCTCTCGACAACAAAAAAAATGATTTTTCGTCTTTTTACAAGAGGTGTGGCCGTGCCTCACGGAAGTAGAAAAAAAGAACGTGTTTTCTGTTTTTTAGAGAGGCAAGGTTTTACTTTCACAAAATGGAAAATATGTGTTTTTTTCATGAAAGACACGGTTTTACTTTTGTTAGAGGCACGGGCGTACCTCTTGGAAATGAGAAAAAAAAACATGTTTTCTGTTTTTTTTACGAGAGTCGTGATTTTGCTTTCGCAAGACACGGTTTTGCCTTTGTAAGAGGCACGGCCGTGCCTCTCGAAAACGAAAAAAACGTATTTTTTGTTTTTTCTATCTGAGAGGCACAGTTTTTTCTACTTGTATTTTTTGTCTTATTTTTTCGTGAATTTTTTTTTGTTAAAACCTATCAACATGAAATCTAGTTTTGAAGATCTTGGTACGAGAAACCGAAAGGTAAAAATAGTTTGTGATTTGAACGCATGATATAAGAGATAAAACATTTAAAAAATAAGAATCAATAAAAAAGAAAAACTCTTTGGTTGCGACTAGTGACACACATATATCACGTCACTTGTCGCAAACTAAAAAGGTGAGAGTGATCTTTGAAAGGATTACTCCTCGATTTGTGATTTCGCATTCTGAAACTTTTCACTAAGACTCAATAAAAAAATCTGGAACCTTTCGCCCTGTTATGGGAAGGTTTTAGCAGGATTTAGTTCTTTTTTCCACTTTTTTTCTACTTTGTTTTTCCATTTTTTTCCTGTTGTATGTTTTCCTTTTTTTTGTCGTTTCCTCTTTTTATTTCCTTAATTGTCAGAATATTTTCAGATTTACAAATATCTTTTAAATTCAAGAAAATTTTAAAATATGATTTTATTAAATTTGTTAAATTTGAATCCGCTTACAAATGTTTTAATTCATGAACTCTATATCGACAAACCTCTGTGAATTTGTAAGCGTTTTTGTAAGTTCGCAAACAATTTCTACAAAACAGCTTAAAAACTGAAGAGCATTTTTTTTGAATTAGTATACATTTTGAAATCCCTGAAGAAAAATTCTAATTCGTGATTCTACAAAACATTTGTGAACAAATTATAATATTCTTGAACAGTTTCTAAATACTGGAACATTTTGAAGTTTTTGAACATTTTCAAATTCGTGAAATTCTTAGGAATTTATTACATTTTTTAAAATTTGCGATAAATTTTGCAATTCACATAGTTTTTTTCAAATTCGTGTGCATTTTCGAAATTCTCGGTTTTGTGAATTCACGTACATTTCCTATTTCACCATATTCTATATTTTTATGAATATGGTTGGAATTCATAAATACTTTCCCAAATTCACAAACATTTTTAAAAATCGATGAACATTTTTTCAATTAGTGTATTCACTTTTCGATTCACAAACATTTTTCAAACTCTTGAATGGTTTTTCACAATAAGGAACAGATTTTGAATTTGCAAACTTTTTTTATTAATGAACTATTTTCTCTGTAAAGTTTGGTTCAATTTGTGATTTTGTTTTAAAATTTGCTAACATTTTTGAAATCATGACTAGTTTTTGAAATTCATGAATATTTTTTGATATGATGAAATTTTATAAATTTGTGATTGATTTCAAAGTTCATGATTGTTTATCAATGGGTGAGCATTATATAATTGACATTTCTTCGTATTTCTCAATATTTTAAGCTAATTAAACCTACAAAAATAAAAACAAGTAAAATTAAAAAATCGGAAAGGAAAAACAGGCTTGCACTCGCTAGCTAGACCCGGTCGCTCGTTGTGTGACAAGGAGCAGCTCTAGGTGCGCTCCCCTCTATACAAAGCGCTCTGTGACAAAATGTCAATATAGTGCACAGGTGGGACCGACTGGGCTGGCCTGCTTCGGCACTGCTGCAATAGTGATAGTTCTCCAGCTTGTGATAAAAACAAACGACTATAGGAGGCAAGATTATTAAAAGTGTTACCTAGTTTACCGAGGAAATAACATTTCTCTTAAATAATTGTGAGTTAAAAATGTACATGAAATTTTAAAAAAGTTGATGAAAGATTTGTTATATATATGCGATTTCTAATTATATATATAACTAAAACATGATTGTGTAAAAGTTTAGTCAAGTTTACTTAATTATTCACAAGAAAATGTTCCTGGACTTAAATATATTGATTCCCTTCAAAAATACTAAGTTTATAAATGTTCCTCAAACTCAGATACTATTCATATAAATGATTTATATTCTCCATAAGAAAATGGATTCTAAGAAATGCTCTAGAATTTAGACAATATTCATACATATTTTTCTAGAATTAAAAATTATGCTTATATTCAGTAAATGTATCCCATTTTTAACATATTCTTAATTTTCTAAAATTCTTGGCATTTTAAAAATATATTCAAATTTTGTAAAATTTACATTATTAGAAACCCCATGAATCTTGATTTTTTGAATGAATGGTACAAAGTTGAAAATTAGATTAAGAGAACAAACTGAAAATAGTAAATAAGAAGGAAGAAGGAACATAATAAAAACAAAAACTAAGAAACAAAAACAAAATGAGAATAAAAATGGTAGAAAATAACAAAATGAAAAAGGGGGGAAATCAGGAAGAAAACCATATACACAAAACCTGAATGCAATAGGGAAAACAGCTACAGAAACAACATGGAAAAAAATGCTCGCCCTTGCCTCTTTGTGCTTAGCACTCGTTGTTATACTTGGCCATCTTCGGCCTAGCCCGGCCGACCCGGCCCGAAATTTCACGTCACCAGGGTCGGGCTAGGCTTCAGCTTGGCCTGGCATATTTAGATTTTAAGGAAGAGGTCCGGCCCAAGGCCCTAGGCCCGCCTAACTTTTCAACACATGGCCCAGACTTGGGCTTGAAAAGTAGGCCCAATGGTAGGTACAGGGCCGGGCATGGGCCTCAGTTTTCTACTATGGGCTTTTTAGGCCCGGTCGGGCCCATGGCCACATATACTCGCTGTAGAGTAGGGTGGCCAATAGATCGGCACGCCACACAAAGAGCCAAATGAGGTTTGCCCCCGAGAGCATCTCTAGCCGTTCAGCCCCCAAGAGACGTGAAATAGCGTCCCATGGGGGCGCGGCGGCGAAAAAATAGGACCGGGGGGGGGGGGTGCTCGGGTTCCTATTCGCCACCCAAAGGTCGCCATAACTGGTTTTTGAAAAAAAAAACTCGACCCAAATTCGCCCCAAAATGACTCAAATTCGAAGGAAATTCATAGTTTTTCATTGAAATTGCTACAAAAGTGAAATAAAAACATAATTAAAACCTAACTACGTCGCCACCGCCCGCGGTCTCGTCGTCGGCAGCCATGGCGAGGTGCTCATGCTTGACGGGGAGGAGCCCCGACTCCGTGTTAGGCTTGACAAGGCGGGAGGAGGCGTTAGGCTAGTTGATGACGATGTCGCCGTTGCGCGTGCCCCGCCTTAGCGGCGTCTCCTCCGGCTCCGGCTTGACGGGGAGGAGCGTCGGCGACCCGGAGGAGCGGGAACGGGAGCCGGACGAGGACGACGACGCCGTCTCCATCCGCCTTAACGTCCAAGAGCTATCGCGACAGTGGGATAAGGCGGGTGGCCGAGCGAACCGCGGCGAGTTGTCATCCTCGATGTGCTCGAGGACGGCTTCCAATGTGCGGCCGGGTATGCCCCATCATTGGCGGCAACCCTCGGAGTTGTGGCGGCTGCGTGTTCGACCCTGTTGGTGGCGGCGAGCTGGTTGGCGTGCGGCGTTCGAAGTACGCCGTCCACAACGTGTTGCTGTCGAGGGTGCACCTCGACAGGTTCCGCGAGCTCTTCGGCAACGACTACCTGATGTGTGCGATTTTCACCCGCTGGCTAGCTCTAGAGGGCGGCAGTGGCACCAGGACACGCCAGCACTTAGCCTCCACGATGTCCGTACCCGCATGTCCAGTGGCGTCGGGTAGTCCGCCTCGTAGAGAAGGAGGGTCTCGTCCTCGTGGAGGTGACGGCAGCCGAAGCCATTGGCTAACGCTACATCGCCGGGGAAGCATTTGGCCATTTTTGGGGGAGAAAGAGGGAGAGGAGGCGCCGATGACGAAAGAGGAGAGGGCATCGGCAACGAGATTCTAGCGAGAGAGGTGTGTGGCCACCGGCGGGGAGAGGGCGCCTTATATAGCCGCGGACGGGCGGGCATGCGGAGCGACTCCGTGCGAACGTGTGGCGGGAACGGACGGGACGTGCGTCGCGAGGACGAGCGTCGCCGCGCCTTCATTGTGCCACCCGTGAATCATTGGAGGGCTGACCGACGGCGCGACCTTTGCATTGATTCCCGCGGGAAACGAGGCGATGAGGACGAGGTTGCGCGCAAGTTGCTGACTCGACGGGTCCACAGCTTTTTCGCGGCAAAAATGTTCCCGCCGGCGCCCCCAGGCGCCGCCTAGCGCGATGGGTTCGGCCTGGGACCGTCAGGGCCAATTTCGGCCTTAAACGGCCAAAAACGGGCTTTTGGGGGCACGACTGGGCCGTTTTTTCTTCGCGGGCGAAAAAATGGCGTGGGGGGAGGGGGGTGTTGAGGGTGCAGCTGGATATGCTCTTACACATGAAGTTGAAACATAATAAGAAGTTTGAAAACTGAATAACATGGGCAACAATGGTCTCGCACATAACATAAGATGATCTAGCTAAAGGTATCTTTATCAAACTTGTAAAAAAGCTTAACTGCTTAAAAGATGCTCTTTTCAGGAGCTATAAGCCATACCTAGCCAAACTTTCAAAATGGTTAACCCCTAAAATATCTGAGAAGAAGTGTGAGCTTCCTCTCAAATTTGCGCAACCGAAAGGAGGTCTCAGCAAAAGATTAATTTTTCATCGCTACTCCCTCTCGCTCGACTGCCCCCATGCTCACACCTCCTTTGTCATAGTCTTTGCATCTATTGGAAACCGCAGACACCCGATGACGCCGTGCAGTCTCACCCCCTCCCTCCCTCCTGTGATTCACTATGCAAACGCCGCCGCACGCAAACGCTCTGCATATCTTTGTCGGAGTTGCTGGGAACTCGTGGAAGACTGGGGCCACCATATAGCCTGCTTTCATCAGAAACATGTTAGAGGGTGTTTGGATCACTAGAGACTAGAGACTAGAGACTAGTAGTAGTCACCTTTAGTGAGTAAACCTCCAAACACCCCTGACTAATGGGTGACTAAAACTAGTTTAGTCCCTAGTCACCCCACCCCCAACTTTTACTGACTAAAGTCTCTTCTCTAATTAATTGGCGGGCCCATCCTGTTGCAGGCTCATCCTCCCATGCGGGCACGCCAATGAAAGGGAGATAAATGAGGAGATAAATGGAAGGAAGAGAGAATAATTTAATACTGAGACATTTAATGCTGACTAGTAGTACTCACCTTCCAAACAGTGCCTGACTACAAACTTCTAGTCTGACTACTACTATTCACATGACTAGAGAGTATCCAAACACCCTCTTAGACAAGGGACCATGATAGCGTAGAGCACACGCGCTCGATACAAATGGTCCGGAATCAAGATTATATTAGCGACCTTTCGAACACCATAGTTCATATGTGGTGGGCTTCCTCGGCGAAGGGCGAGCATGTATTCAAGGGGAATAGAGCACCTCGATGTGTGCATATCACCCCCTCAGCCCCTCAGCCTTGACATTGCATGCAATGTCTCTCACCTACTCAGTCCACCAAGTAATCGATGAATCACATAGGTACATTTTTTCTTTTTTTCTTTGCTAGCTTTCTTTATTGTTTCTGCAAGCAAATTTCACCACTCAATATTGCAATTGTTAGATTGGAAGGTTAAGGCTGGTTGTAATGGGGAGTATCATATAGTAGTATCGTGCATATGATAATAGTGTATGATACTACACCCGTAATGCATAGTATAATATGTTATATCATAGTACTTCCTTCGTTCTTAAATATAAGTCTTTGAAGAGGTTTTACTAAAAGACTACATACAAATGTATATAGACATACTTTAGAATGTACATTCATTCATTTTACTCCGTATGTAGTCACTTAGTGAAATCTTTAAAAAGACTTATATTTAGGAACGGAGGGAGTATATATCATTTATTGCCATGCATGACACATGGTATCGCAACATTTAATATGATACGGTATCATAATATGATACTCAACCATCTCTTTCTTCATTTAATTTTATGCCACCTCATTAAAATTGTCTAGTTGGCATGCATGATACTACCTATGATACTACGATTACGACCAGCCTAAGGGATATGTTCTTTGATGACTCTTTCTCCGAGGAGGAAGGAGAAGATGGCTATGATTTTGAGATGGCCATTGCTGTGATCGTCCATGGGGAAGATGGGAGATTGAGACCATGTTCTCTATTTGGCCACATGTATATCAATAATGATAGGGCAGAAGGCCAAGCCAATACTGTCCAGGATTAATTTGTGACCAATGCAACATACACAAAGAAGTGTACTCAGCAACAGTTTTGGGTGCACTGAAGTCTCTTTAACACCATTTGTAGAAGTTGATCAGGGTTATGATCCTTGGTTTAAACTGAGAAGGAGTGTATCAGGAGAAATTACTAAAATTACATTAATGAAGTGTGTAGTGACTCTTTGAGTGCTTGCCTATGAGTGCCTAGTCGATGCCATTGATGACTACATCCACAATGGGGAGGGTACAATCCTCGAGGTATTTTGAAGATTCACACAAGCCACGATAGAGATGTACACAATCTAGAGTACTTGAGGGCACCTAGTGAGAGGCTCATGGGTCTAAGTGAAGAAGGAGGATGGCCAAGGATGCTTGGATCAATTGATTGCGTGCATTGGACATGGAAAACTTGTACCATGAGATTGATGTTGGAATTATGCCCTAGAGGCAAAAATAAATATAGTTATTATTCTGTATCAAGATAATAGTTTATTATCCATGCTATAATTGTATTGAATGAAGACTCATTTACATGTGTGGATACATAGACAAAACACCGTCCCTAGCATGCCTCTAGTTGGCTAGCCAGTTGATCAATGATAGTCAGTGTCTTCTGATTATGAACAAGGTATTGTTGCTTGATAACTCGATCACGTCATTAGGAGAATCACGTGATGGACTAGACCCAGACTAATAGACGTAGCATGTTGATCGTGTCATTTTGTTGCTACTGTTTTCTGCGTGTCAAGTATTGGTTCCTATGACCATGAGATCATATAACTCACTGACACCGGAGGAATGCTTTGTGTGTATCAAACGTCGCAACGTAACTGGGTGACTATAAAGGTGCTCTACAGGTATCTCCGAAGGTGTTAGTTGAGTTAGTATGGATCAACACTGGGATTTGTCACTCCGTGTGACGGAGAGGTATCTCGGGGCCCACTTGGTAATACAACATCACACACAAGCCTTGCAAGCAATGTAACTTAGTGTAAGTTGCGGGATCTTGTATTACGGAACGAGTAAAGAGACTTGCCGGTAAACGAGATTGAAATAGGTATGCGGATACTGACGATCGAATCTCGGGCAAGTAACATACCGAAGGAGAAAGGGAATGACATACGGGATTATACGAATCCTTGGCACTGAGGTTCAAACGATAAGATCTTCGTAGAATATGTAGGATCCAATATGGGCATCCAGGTCCCGCTATTGGATATTGACCGAGGAGTCTCTCGGGTCATGTCTACATAGTTCTCGAACCCGCAGGGTCTGCACACTTAAGGTTCGACGTTGTTTTATGCGTATTTGAGTTATATGGTTGGTTACTGAATGTTGTTCGGAGTCCCGGATGAGATCACGGACGTCACGAGGGTTTCCGGAATGGTCCGGAAACGAAGATTGATATATAGGATGACCTCATTTGATTACCGGAAGGTTTTCGGAGTTACCGGGAATGTACCGGGAATGACGAATGGGTTCCGGGAGTTCACCGGGGGGGGGGGGCAACCCACCCCGGGGAAGCCCATAGGCCTTGGGGGAGACACACCAGCCCTTAGTGGGCTGGTGGGACAGCCCACAAGTGCCCTATGCGCCAAGGAGAAGAAAATCAAGAGAGAAAGAAAAAAAAGGAGGAGGTGGGAAGGAAGGGGGACTCCCTCCCAGCAAACCTAGTCCAACTCGGTTTGGGGGGGGAGAGTCCTCCCCCTTGGACTCGGCCGACCCCCTTGGGGCTCCTTGAGCCCCAAGGCAAGGCCCCCTCCCTCCCACCTATATATACGGAGGTTTTAGGGCTGATTTGAGACGACTTTTCCACGGCAGCCCGACCACATACCTCCACGGTTTTTCCTCTAGATCGCGTTTCTGCGGAGCTCGGGCGGAGCCCTGCTGAGACAAGGTCATCACCAACCTCCGGAGCGCCGTCACGCTGCCGGAGAACTCTTCTACCTCTCCGTCTCTCTTGCTGGATCAAGAAGGCCGAGATCATCGTCGAGCTGTACGTGTGCTGAACGCGGAGGTGCCGTCCGTTCGGTACTAGATCGTGGGACTGATCGCGGGATTGTTCGCGGGGCGGATCGAGGGACCTGAGGACGTTCCACTACATCAACCGCGTTCTCTAACGCTTCTGCTGTACGATCTACAAGGGTACGTAGATCACTCATCCCCTCTCATAGATGGACATCACCATGATAGGTCTTCGTGCGCGTAGGAAATTTTTTGTTTCCCATGCGACGTTCCCCAACAGTGGCATCCTGAGCTAGGTTCATGCGTAGATGTCTTCTCGAGTAGAACACAAAAGTTTTCATGGGCGGTGATGTGCGTTTTGCTGCCCTCCTTAGTCTTTTCTTGATTCCGCGGTATTGTTGGATTGAAGCGGCTTGGACCGACATTACTCGTACGCTTACGAGAGACTGGTTTCATCGTTACGAGTAACCCCCTTTGCTCAAAGATGACTGGCAAGTGACGGTTTCTCCAACTTTAGTTGAATCGGATTTGACCGAGGAGGTCCTTGGATGAGGTTAAATAGCAACTCATATATCTCCGTTGTGGTGTTTGCGTAAGTAAGATGCGATCCTACTAGATGCCCTTGGTCACCACGTAAAACATGCAACAACAAAATTAGAGGACGTCTAACTTGTTTTTGCAGGGTATGCTTGTGATGTGATATGGCCAACGATGTGATGTGATATATTGGATGTATGAGATGATCATGTTGTAATAGAAATATCGACTTGCACGTCGATGGTACGGCAACCGGCAGGAGCCATAGGGTTGTCTTTATACTAACGTTTGTGCTTGCAGATGCATTTACTATTTTGCTAGGATGTAGCTTTGGTAGTAATAGCATGAGTAGCACGAAAACCCCGATGGCAACACGTTGATGGATGATCATGGTGTGGCGCCGGTGACAAGAAGATCGTGTCGGTGCTTTGGTGATGGAGATCAAGAAGCACGTGATGATGGCCATATCATGTCACTTATGAATTGCATGTGATGTTAATCCTTTTATGCACCTTATTTTGCTTAGAACGACGGTAGCATTATGAGGTGATCTCTCACTGAAAATTCAATACGAAATTGTGTTCTCCCTGACTGTGCACCGTTGCTACAGTTCGTCGTTTCGAGACACCACGTGATGATCAGGTGTGATGGACTCAACGTTCACATACAACGGGTGCAAAACAGTTGCGCACGCGGAACACTCGGGTTAAGCTTGACGAGCCTAGCATGTGCATACATGGCCTCGGAACACATGAGACCGAAAGGTCGATCATGAATCATATAGTTGATATGATTAGCATAGGGATGCTTACCGCTGAAACTATACTCAACTCACGTGATGATCGGACTTGGGATAGTGTAAGTGGATCATGAACCACTCAAATGACTAGAGAGATGTACTTTTTGAGTGGGAGTTTAGCATATAATTTGATTAAGTTGAACTCTAATTATCTTGAACATAGTCTAAGTCCACTTTGAATATATTTGTGTTGTAGATCATGGCTCACGCAACAGTCATCCTGAATTTTAATACGTTCCTAGAGAAAGCTAAGTTGAAAGATGATGGAAGCAACTTTGTAGACTGGGCTCGTAATCTTAAGCTAATCTTACAAGCTGGGAAGAAGGATTATGTCCTTAATGCTGCGCTAGGAGATGAACCACCCGCTACGGCTGATCAGGATGTTAAGAACGCTTGGTTAGCACGTAAGGAGGACTACTCAATAGTTCAATGTGCAGTCTTGTATGGCTTAGAACCGGGACTTCAACGTCGCTTTGAGCGTCATGGAGCATTTGAGATGTTCCAGGAGTTGGAGTTTATCTTTCAGAAGAACACCCGGATCGAGAGGTATGAGACCTCCGATAAATTCTATGCTTGCAAGATGGAGGAAAACTCATCTGTCAGTGAACATGTGCTCAAAATGTCTGGTTACTCAAACCGTCTAGCTGAGTTGGGGATTGAACTCCCGCAAGAAGCTATCACTGACAGAATCCTTCAATCACTCCCGCCAAGCTATAAAGGCTTTGTGTTGAACTACAACATGCAAGGGATGAACAAGTCTCCCGGCGAGTTGTTTGCGATGTTGAAAGTCGCAGAGTCTGAACTCCGTAAAGAGCATCAAGTGTTGATGGTGAATAAGACCACTAGTTTCAAGAGAAACGACAAAGGCAAGAAGGGCAATTCGAAGAAGAGCGGCAAGCCTGTTGCCAATCCGCCGAAGAAACCCAAGGCTGGACCTAAGCCTGAAACGGAGTGCTACTATTGCAAGGGTATGGGTCACTGGAAGCGCAATTGCCCCAAGTATGTGGCAGATAAGAAGGCGGGCAAAGAAAAATCAGGTATATTTGATATACATGTTATTGATGTGTACTTAACCGGCTCTCGTAGTAGTGCCTGGGTATTCGATACCGGTTCTGTTGCTCATATTTGCAACTCGAAACAGGAACTGCGGAATAGACGAAGGCTGGCGAAAGATGAAGTGACGATGCGCGTAGGAAATGGTTCCAAGGTTGATGCAATCGCCGTCGGCACAGTGTCACTTCAGCTACCGTCGGGATTAGTGATGAACTTAAATCATTGTTATTTAGTGCCTGCGTTGAGCATGAACATTATATCTGGATCTTGTTTATTGCGAGATGGTTACTCTTTTAAGTCAGAGAATAATGGTTGTTCTATTTCTATGAGTAACATCTTTTATGGTCATGCACCGAATGTGAGAGGATTGTTCATATTGAATCTTGATAGCGATACGCATATACATAACATTGAGACCAAAAGAGTTAGAGTAAACAATGATAGCGCCATATTTTTGTGGCACTGCCGCTCGGGTCATATTGGTGTAAAACGCATGAAGAAACTCCATGCTGATGGACTTTTGGAGTCACTTGACTTTGATTCACTTGACACGTGCGAACCATGCCTCATGGGCAAGATGACTAAGACTCCGTTCTCCGGAACAATGGAGCGTGCAAGTGACTTATTGGAAATCATACATACCGATGTGTGTGGTGCAGTGAGCGTGGAGGCACGTGGCGGATATCGTTATTTTCTCACCTTCACTGACGATTTGAGTAGGTATGGTTATGTCTACTTGATGAAGCACAAGTCTAAAACATTTGAAAAGTTCAAGCAATTTCAGAGTGAAGTGGAAAATCATCGTAACAAGAAGATCAAGTTCCTGCGGTCTGATCGTGGGGGTGAATATCTGAGTTTCGAGTTTGGTGATCACTTAAGAAAATGTGGAATTGTTTCACAGTTAACACCGCCTCGAACACCACTGCGTAATGGTGTGTCCGAACGTCGTAATCGTACTTTGTTAGAGATGGTGCGATCTATGATGTCTCTTACTGATTTGCCGTTATCATTTTGGGGTTATGCATTAGAAACAGCTGCATTCACTTTAAATAGGGCACCATCAAAATCCGTTGAGACGACACCATACGAACTGTAATATGGCAAAAGGCCAAAGTTGTCGTTTCTTAAAGTTTGGGGATGTGATGCTTATGTCAAAAAGCTTCAGCCTGAAAAGCTGGAACCCAAAGCGGAAAAGTGCGTCTTCATAGGTTACCCAAAAGAGACAGTTGGGTACACCTTCTATCTCAAATCCGAGGGCAAAGTGTTTGTTGCTAAGAACGGAGCTTTTCTCGAGAAGGAGTTTCTCTCGAGAGAATTGAGTGGGAGGAAGATAGAACTTGACGAGGTTGTCGAACCTCTCATCCCTCTGGATGGTGGCGCAGGGCAAGGGGAAACCTCTGTCGTTGCGACGCCGGTTGAGGAGGAAGTTAATGATGATGATCATGAAACTCCAGTTCAAGTTTCTGTTGAACCACGCAGGTCGACGAGATCACGTGCTGCTCCAAAGTGGTACGGTAATCCCGTCTTATCAATCATGTTGTTAGACAACAATGAACCTGCAAATTATGAAGAAGCAATGGTGGGCCCAGATTCCAACAAATGGCTAGAAGCCATGAAGTCCGAGATAGGATCCATGTATGAGAACAAAGTATGGACTTTGGAGATACTACCTGAGGGCCGCAAGGCTATTCAGAACAAATGGATCTTTAAGAAGAAGACGGACGCTGACGGCAATGTGACCGTTTATAAAGCTCGACTTGTGGCAAAGGGTTTTTCACAAGTTCCAGGAGTTGACTACGATGAGACTTTCTCACCCGTAGCGATGCTTGAGTCCGTCAGAATCATGTTAGCAATAGCTGCATTTTTCGATTATGAAATATGGCAGATGGATGTCAAAACGGCGTTCCTTAACGGTTTCCTTAAGGAAGAGATGTATATGATGCAACCCGAAGGTTTTGTCGATCCTAAGAATGCTAACAAAGTGTGCAAGCTCCAGCGATCCATTTATGGACTGGTGCAAGCATCTCGGAGTTGGAACAAACGCTTTGATGAGGTGATCAAAGCATTTGGGTTTATACAAGTGGTTGGAGAATCCTGTATTTACAAGAAAGTGAGTGGGAGCTCTGTGGCGTTTCTAATATTATATGTGGATGACATATTACTGATTGGAAACAACGTAGAGCTTTTGGAGAGCATAAAAGGTTACTTGAATAAAAGTTTCTCTATGAAGGACCTAGGAGAAGCTGCTTACATTCTAGGCATTAAGATCTATAGGGATAGATCAAAACGCCTGATAGGACTTTCACAAAGCACATACCTTGATAAAGTTTTGAAGAGGTTCAAAATGGAACAGTCCAAGAAAGGGTTCTTGCCAGTTTTACAAGGTACGAGATTGAGTAAGACTCAGTGCCCAGCAACTGATGAAGATAGAGAGCATATGCGCTCTGTCCCCTATGCTTCAGCCATAGGTTCTATCATGTATGCGATGTTGTGCACTAGACCGGATGTTAGCCTGGCCATAAGTATGGCAGGTAGGTTCCAGAGTAATCCAGGAGTGGATCACTGGACAGCGGTCAAGAATATCCTGAAGTACCTGAAAAGGACTAAGGAGATGTTTCTCGTATATGGAGGTGACGAAGAGCTCGCCGTAAAAGGTTACGTCGATGCAAGCTTTGACACAGATCCGGACGACTCTAAGTCGCAAACCGGATACGTATTTATTCTTAATGGGGGTGCAGTAAGCTGGTGCAGTTCCAAGCAAAGCGTCGTAGCAGATTCTACATGTGAAGCGGAGTACATGGCTGCCTCGGAGGCGGCCAAGGAGGGTGTCTGGATGAAGTAGTTCATGACGGATCTTGGAGTGGTGCCAAGCGCACTGAATCCAACAACCTTGTTCTGTGACAACACTGGTGCCATTGCCTTAGCAAAGGAACCACGGTTTCACAAGAAGACCAGACACATCAAACGACGCTTCAACCTCATCCGCGACTATGTCGAGGAAGAGGACGTAAATATATGCAAAGTGCACACGGATCTGAATGTAGCAGACCCGCTGACTAAACCTCTTCCACGGCCAAAACATGATCGACACCAGAACTGTATGGGTGTTAGATTTATTACAATGTAATTCACATGGTGATGTGAGGGCTAGATTATTGACTCTAGTGCAAGTCGGAGACTGTTGGAATTATGCCCTAGAGGCAATTATAAATATAGTTATTATTATAATTCCTGTATCAAGATAATAGTTTATTATCCATGCTATAATTGTATTGAATGAAGACTCATTTACATGTGTGGATACATAGACAAAACACCGTCCCTAGCATGCCTCTAGTTGGCTAGCCAGTTGATCAATGATAGTCAGTGTCTTCTGATTATGAACAAGGTGTTGTTGCTTGATAACTGGATCACGTCATTAGGAGAATCACGTGATGGACTAGACCCAAACTAATAGATGTAGCATGTTGATCGTGTCATTTTGTTGCTACTGTTTTCTGCGTGTGAAGTATTGGTTCCTATGACCATGAGATCATATAACTCACTGACACCGGAGGAATGCTTTGTGTGTATCAAACGTCGCAACGTAACTGGGTGACTATAAAGGTGCTCTACAGGTATCTCCGAAGGTGTTAGTTGAGTTAGTATGGATCAAGACTGGGATTTGTCACTCCGTGTGACGTTGAGGTATCTCGGGGCCCACTCGGTAATACAACATCACACACAAGCCTTGCAAGCAATGTAACTTAGTGTAAGTTGCGGGATCTTGTATTACGGAACGAGTAAAGAGACTTGCCGGTAAACGAGATTGAAATAGGTATGCGGATACTGACGATCGAATCTCGGGCAAGTAACATACCGAAGGAGAAAGGGAATGACATACGGGATTATACGAATCCTTGGCACTGAGGTTCAAACGATAAGATCTTCGTAGAATATGTAGGATCCAATATGGGCATCCAGGTCCCGCTATTGGATATTGACCCAGGAGTCTCTCGGGTCATGTCTACATAGTTCTCGAACCCGCAGGGTCTGCACACTTAAGGTTCGACGTTGTTTTATGCGTATTTGAGTTATATGGTTGGTTACCGAATGTTGTTCGGAGTCCCGAATGAGATCACGGACATCACGAGGATTTCCGGAATGGTCCGGAAACGAAGATTGATATATAGGATGACCTCATTTGATTACCGGAAGGTTTTCGGAGTTACCGGGAATGACGAATGGGTTCCGGGAGTTCACCGGGGGGGGCAACCCACCCCGGGGAAGCCCATAGGCCTTGGGGGAGACACACCAGCCCTTAGTGGGCTGGTGGGACAGCCCACAAGTGCCCTATGCGCCAAGGAGAAGAAAATCAAGAGAGAAAGAAAAAAAGGAGGAGGTGGGAAGGAAGGGGGACTCCCTCCCACCAAACCTAGTCCAACTCGGTTTGGGGGGGGAGAGTCCTCCCCCTTGGACTCGGCCGACCCCCTTGGGGCTCCTTGAGCCCCAAGGCAAGGCCCGCTCCCTCCCACCTATATATACGGAGGTTTTAGGGCTGATTTGAGACGACTTTTCCACGGCAGCCCGACCACATACCCCCACGGTTTTTCCTCTAGATCGTGTTTCTGCGGAGCTCGGGCGGAGCCCTGCTGAGACAAGGTCATCACCAACCTCCGGAGCACCGTCACGCTGACGGAGAACTCTTCTACCTCTCCGTCTCTCTTACTGGATCAAGAAGGCCGAGATCATCGTCGAGCTGTACGTGTGCTGAACGCGGAGGTGCCGTCCGTTCGGTACTAGATCGTGGGACTGATCGCGGGATTGTTCGCGGGGCGGATCAAGGGACGTGAGGACGTTCCACTACATCAACCGCGTTCTCTAACGCTTCTGCTGTACGATCTACAAGGGTACGTAGATCACTCATCCCCTCTCGTAGATGGACATCACCATGATAGGTCTTCGTGCGCGTAGGAAAATTTTTGTTTCCCATGCGACGTTCCCCAACAATTGAAAGGTCGGTACAAAGGTCATTGTAATAAAAGGTTAGTACAAATGAATTGTTGATCGTGTCATTTTGTTGCTACTGTTTTCTGCGTGTCAAGTATTTGTTCCTATGACCATGAGATCATATAACTCACG
Organism: Hordeum vulgare subsp. vulgare; assembly: GCF_904849725.1. Lineage (NCBI taxonomy): Eukaryota > Viridiplantae > Streptophyta > Magnoliopsida > Poales > Poaceae > Hordeum > Hordeum vulgare. The sequence continues at coordinate 520,160,333 of NC_058524.1, forward strand.
GACACCGGAGGAATGCTTTGTGTGTATCAAACGTCGCAACGTAACTGGGTGACTATAAAGATGCTCTACGGGTATCTCCGAAGGTGTTCGTTGAGTTAGTATGGATCGAGACTGGGATTTGTCACTCCGTGTGACGGAGAGGTATCTCGGGGCCCACTCGGTAATACAACATCACACACAAGCCTTGCAACTAATGTGACTTAGTGTAAGTTGCGGGATCTTGTATTACGGAAAGAGTAAAGAGACTTGCCGGTAAACGAGATTGAAATAGGTATGCGGATACTGACGATCGAATCTCGGGCAAGTAACATACCGAAGGACAAAGGGAATGACATACGGGATTATATGAATCCTTGGCACTGAGGTTCAAACGATAAGATCTTCGTAGAATATGTAGGATCCAATATGGGCATCCAGGTCCCGCTATTGGATATTGACCGAGGAGTCTCTCGGGTCATGTCTACATAGTTCTCGAACCCGCAGGGTGTGCACACTTAAGGTTCGACGTTGTTTTATGCGTATTTGAGTTATATGGTTGGTTACCGAATGTTGTTCGGAGTCCCGGATGAGATCACGGACGTCACGAGGGTTTCCGGAATGGTCCGGAAACGAAGGTTGATATATAGGATGACCTCATTTGATTACCGGAAGGTTTTCGGAGTTACCGGGAATGTACCGGGAATGACGAATGGGTTCCGGGAGTTCACCGGGGGGGGGGGGCAACCCACCCCGGGGAAGCCCATAGGCCTTGAGGGTGGCACACCAGCCCTTAGTGGGCTGGTGGGACAGCCCAAAAGGGATCTATGCGCCAAGAAGAGAAAATCAAGAGAAAAGGAAAAAAAAGGAGGAGGTGGGAAGGAAGGGGGACTCCCTCCCACCAAACCAAGTCCAACTCGGTTTGGGGGGGGGGGGGAGTCCTCCCCCCTTGGACTCGGCCGACCCCCTTAGGGCTCCTTGAGTCCCAAGGCAAGGTCCCCTCCCTCCCACCTATATATACGGAGGTTTTAGGGCTGATTTGTGACGACTTTTCCACGGCAGCCCGACCACATACCTCCACGGTTTTTCCTCTAGATCGCGTTTCTGCGGAGCTCGGGCGGAGCCCTGCTGAGACAAGGTCATCACCAACCTCCGGAGCGCCGTCATGCTGCCGGAGAACTCTTCTACCTCTCCGTCTCTCTTGCTGGATCAAGAAGGCCGATATCATCGTCGAGCTGTACGTGTGCTGGACGCGGAGGTGCCGTCCGTTCGGTACTAGATCGTGGGACTGATCGCGGGATTGTTCACGGGGCGGATCGAGGGACGTGAGGACGTTCCACTACATCAACCGCGTTCACTAACGCTTCTGCTGTACGATCTACAAGGGTACGTAGATCACTCATCCCCTCTCGTAGATGGACATCACCATGATAGGTCTTCGTGCGCGTAGGAAAATTTTTGTTTCCCATGCGACGTTCCCCAACAGTGGTATTAGAGCTAGGTTCATGCGTAGATGTCTTCTCTAGTAGAACACAAAAGTTTTTGTGGGTGGTGATGTGCGTTTTGCTGCCCTCCTTAGTCTTTTCTTGATTCCGCGGTATTGTTGGATCGAAGCGGCTCGGACCGACATTACTCGTACGCTTACGAGAGACTGGTTTCATCGCTACGAGTAACTCCATTGCTCAAAGATGAGTGGCGGGTGTCAGTTTCTCCAACTTTAGTTGAATCGGAATTGATCGAGGAGGTCCTTGGATGAGGTTAAATAGCAATTCATATATCTCCGTTGTGGTGTTTGCGTAAGTAAGATGCGATCCTACTAGATACCCATGGTCACCACGTAAAACATGCAAACAACAAAATTAGAGGACGTCTAACTTGTTTTTGCAGGGTATGCTTGTGATGTGATATGGCCAACAATGTGATGTGATATATTGGATGTATGAGATGATCATGTTGTAATAGTTAATATCGACTTGCACGTCGATGGTACGGCAACCGGCAGGAGCCATAGGGTTGTCTTTATAACTAACGTTTGTGCTTGCAGATGCGTTTACTATTTTGCTAGGACGTAGCTTTAGTAGTAATAGCATGAGTAGCACGACAACCCCGATGGCGACACGTTGATGGAGATCATGATGATGGAGATCAAGGTGTGACGCCGGTGACAAGAAGATCGTGCCGGTGCTTTGGTGATGGAGATCAAGAAGCACGTGATGATGGCCATATGATGTCACTTATGAATTGCATGTGATGTTAATCCTTTTATGCACCTTATTTTGCTTAGAACGACGGTAGCATTATGAGGTGATCTCTCACTAAAATTTCAAGACGAAATTGTGTTCTCCCCGACTGTGCACCGTTGCTAAAGTTCGTCGTTTCGAGACACCACGTGATGATCGGGTGTGATAGACTCAACGTTCACATACAACGGGTGCAAAACAGTTGCGCACGCGGAACACTCGGGTTAAGCTTGACGAGCCTAGCATGTGCAGACATGGCCTCGGAACACATGAGACCGAAAGGTTGAGCATGAATCGTATAGTTGATATGATTAGCATAGAGATGCTTACCACTGAAACTATTCTCGACTCACGTGATGATCGGACTTGAGATAGTGGATTTGGATCATGTACCACTCAAATGACTAGAGAGATGTACTTTTTGAGTGGGAGTTCTTAAGTAATATGATTAATTGAACTAATTGTCATGAACATAGTCTAATGGTCTTTGCGAATTACGATGTAGCTTGCGCTATAGCTCTACTGTTTTTATATGTTCCTAGAGAAAATTTAGTTGAAAATTGATAGTAGCAAAACTTTGCAAACTGGGTCTGTAAAACCGAGGATTGTCCTCGTTGCTGCGCAGAAGGATTATGTCCTTAATGCACCACTCGGTGTGCTGCACCTCGAGCGTCGTCTATGGATGCTATGAACATCCGACATACACGTTTCTGATGACTACACGATAGTTCAGTGCAAAATACTTAATGGCTTAGAAGCAAGGCGCCGAAAACGTTGTAAAACGTCACGAAACATAAGTGATGTTCTAAAGAGATGAAATGGTGATTTCATGCTTGTGCCCTTGTTAAGAGGTACGAGACCTCCGACAAGATTCTTTGTCCACAAAGTAAAGGAGAAAGGCTCAATCGTTGAGCGTGTGCTCAGATTGTCTGAGTACGACAATCGCTTGAATCAAGTGGGAGTTAATCTTCCAGATGAGATAGTGATAGTTCAACAAAGTCACTGCCACCAAGCTGTGAGAGCTTCGTGATGAACTATAACATATCAAGGATAGATACAATAATCCTTGAGCGATTCGCGATGTTTGACACTGCGAAAGTAGAAATCAAGAAGGAGCATCAATAGTTGATGGTTTGTAAAACCACTAAGTTTCAAGAAAGGCAAGGGCTAGAAGGGATACTTCGTGAAACGGCAAAACAGTTGCTGCACTAATGAAGAGACCCAAGATTAAACCCAAACCCGAGACTAAGTGCTTCTGTAATAAGGGGAACAGTCACTGAGGCGGAGCAACTCTAGATACTTGGTAGATAAGAAGGCTGGCAAAAGTCAAGAGAAGTATATTAGATATACATAATGTTGATGTGTACTTTACTAGTACTCCTAGTAGCATGAGGGTATTGGATACCGGTTCGGTTGCTAAGTGATTAGTAACACGAAATGAAAGCTATGGCATAAATGGAGACTAGCTAAGGGCGAGGTGACGATACGTGTTGGAAGTGTTTCCAAGGTTGATATGATCAAACGTCGCACGCTCCCTCTACCATCGGAATTGGTGTTAAACCTAAATAATTGTTATTTGGTGCTTGCGTTAAGCATGAACATGATTGGATCGTGTTTATTGCAATACGATTATTCACTTAAAGAGAATAATGGTTACTCTATTTTCTTGAATAATCACCTTCAATGGTTTATTGAATCTCGATCGTAGTGTTACACATGTTCATAATATTGGTGCCAAAAGATACGAGTTAATGATGATAGTACCACTTACTTGTGGCACTACCGCTTGAGTCATGTTAGTATAAATTGCATGAAGAGGCTCCATGCTGATGGATCTTTGTACTCACCTGATTTCGAATCACTAGTGACATGCAAATCATACCACATGAGCAAGGCCTTGTTTTCATTGAGATGAAATAACATAGTAACTTGTTGGAAGTGATACATTTTGATGTATGCAGTCCAATGGGTGCTGAGGCATGCAGTGGATATCATTATGTTCTTACTTCACTGACAACTTGAGTAGATACAGGAGTATTTACTTAATGAATCACAAGTCTGAAATATTGAAAAGTTCAATTCCGTTTCAGAGTGAAGTTCGTCATAACAAGAGGATAAACTGTCTACGATATGATCATAGAAATGAATATCTGAGTTACGAGTTTTGGTACGCAGTGAAGACAATGTGGAAATTGTTTCGCAGTTCATGCCACCTGGAACATCATAGTGTGATGATGTGTCTGAACGTCATAGCCATGCACTATTTGGTATGGTGCATGCTATGATGTCTCTTATCGAATTACCACTATCGTTTATGGGTTATGCATTAGAGACAACCGCATTCACTTTAAAATAGGGCACCGCGTATTTCCGTTGAGATGACACAGTATAGACTGAGGTTTAGAGAAATCTAAACTGTCGTTTCTTGAAGTTTGGGGCTTCGACACTTATGTGAAAATGTTTCAGTCTGATAAGCTCGAACCCAAAGCGGATAAATGCATCTTCATAGGATATCCAAAACAGTTAGGTACATCTCCTATCTCAGATCCGAAAGCAAAGTGTTTGTTTCTAGAAAAGGATCCTTTCTCGAGGAAAGGTTTCTCTCGAAATAATTGAGTGGGAGGGTAGTAGAACTTGATGAGGTTATTGAACCATCACTTCAACCAGTGTGTAGCAGGGCGCAGGAAGTTGTTCCTGTGGCGCCTACACCAATTGAAGTGGAAGCTGATGATGGTGATCATTGAGCTTCGAATCAAGTTACTACAAACCTCGTAGGTCGACAAGGTCGCGTACTGCTGCAGAGTAGTACGGTAACCCTGTCTTGGAGGTCATGTTGTTGAGCAACAGTGAACCTACGAGTTATGGAGAAAGCGATGGTGGGCCCAGATTCCGACAAATGGCTGGAAGCCATGAAATCCGAGAGAGGATCCATGGATGAAAACAAAGTGTAGACTTTGGAAGAATTACTTGATGGTCATAGGACTATTGAGTAAAGATGGATCTTTAAAGGAAAACAGACGATGATGGTGATAAGTCACTATTAAGAAAAGCTCGACTTGTCGCAAAGATGTTTTCGACAAGATCAAACAGTTGACTATGATGAGACTTTCTCACTCGTAGCGATGCTAAAGGTCTGTTAGAATTATGTTAGTTGTTGATGCATTATTTATGAAATATTGCACGTAGGATATCAAAACATTGTTTCCTCGACGATTTCCTTGAGCAAACATTGTATGTGATACAACCAGGAGGTTTTGTCGATCCTAAAGATACTAGCAAGTATGCAAGCTCCAGCGATCCTTCAATGGACTGGTGCAAGCATCTCGGAGTTGGAATATATATACTTTGATGAGATGATCAAAGATTTTGGGTTTGTACAAGGTTTATGAGAAACTTGTATTTCCAAAGAAGTGAGTGGGAGCACTATAGAATTTCTGATAAGTATATGTGGTTGACATATTGTGGATCAGAAGTAATGTAGAATTTCTGTAAAGCATACAAGGTTATTTGAAAGGAGTTTTTCAAAGGAATACCTAGATTGCGCTACTTGAACGTTGAGCATCAAAGATCTATGGAGATAGATTGAAAGCGCTTAATAGAAGTTTCAACAAGATGCATGCCTTGACAAGTTTTTGAAGGAGTTCAAAATAGATCAGTAAAGAAGGAGTTCTTGGTTGCGTTGTAAGGTGTGAATTTGAGTAAGACTCAAAACCCGACCACGGCAGAATAAAGAGAATAGACGAAGGTCGTCTTCTATGCCTTAGCCATAGAATCTAAAGTATGCCATGCTGTGTACCGCACCTGATGTGTGCCTTGACTCAAAGTCTGTTGAGAGGTACAGAGAGTGATCCATGATTGAATCACTAGCAGCGGTCAAAATTTATCCTTAGTAACAAATGGACTAAGGAATTTTTCTCGATTATGGAGGTGGTTAAAGAGTTCGTCGTAAAGGGTTACGTCGATGCAAGCTTTGACACTAATCCGAATAACTATGAGTAGTGAAACGGATTCATATAGTAGAGTAGATATTTGGAGCATTTCCGAATAGCACGTAGTAGCAGCATCTATAAGATGACATAAAGATTTGTAAAGAACGCACGGATCTGAAAGTTTCAGAACCGTTGACTAAAACCTCTCTCACGAGCAAAACGTGATAAGACCCCATGACTATATGGGTGTTGGATTCATTGGAATCACATGGTGATGTGAACTAGATTATTGACTCTAGTGCAAGTGGGAGACTGTTGGAAATATGCCCTAGAGGCAATAATAAATTAGTTATTATTATATTTCTTAGTTCATGATAATCGTTTATTATCCATGCTATAATTGTATTGATTGGAAACACAATACTTGTGTGGATACATAGACAAAACACTGTCCCTAGTAAGCCTCTAGTTGACTAGCTCGTTGATCAAAGATGGTCAAGGTTTCCTGGCCATAGGCAAGTGTTGTCACTTGATAACGGGATCACATCATTAGGAGAATCATGTGATGGACTAGACCCAAACTAATAGACGTAGCATGTTGATTGTGTCATTTTGTTGCTACTGTTTTCTGCGTGTCAAGTATTTGTTCCTATGACCATGAGATCATATAACTCACGGACACCGGAGGAATGCTTTGTGTGTATCAAACGTCGCAACGTAACTGGGTGACTATAAAGATGCTCTACAGGTATCTCCGAAGGTGTTGGTTGAGTTAGTATGGATCGAGACTGGGATTTGTCACTCCGTGTGACGGAGAGGTATCTCGGGGCCCACTCAGTAATACAACAACACACACAAGCCTTGCAAGCAATGTGACTTGGTGTAAGTTGCGGGATCTTGTATTACGGAACGAGTAAAGAGACTTGCCGGTAAACGAGATTGAAATAGGTATGCGGATACTGACGATCAAATCTCGGGCAAGTAACATACCGAAGGACAAAGGGAATGACATACGGGATTAGATGAATCCTTGGCACCGAGGTTCAAACGATAAGATCTTCCTAGAATATGTAGTATCCAATATGGGCATCCAGGTCCCGCTATTGGATATTGACCGAGGAGTCTCTTGGGTCATGTCTACATAGTTCTCGAACCCGCAGGGTCTGCACACTTAAGGTTCGACGTTGTTTTATGCGTATTTGAGTTATATGGTTGGTTACCGAATGTTGTTCGGAGTCCCGGATGAGATCATGGACGTCATGAGGGTTTCCGGATGGTCCGGAAACGAAGATTGATATATAGGATGACCTCATTTGATTACCGGAAGGTTTTCGGAGTTACCGGGAATGTACCGGGAATGACGAATGGGTTCCGGGAGTTCACCGGGGGGGGGGGGGGGGCAACCCACCCCGGGGAAGCCCATAGGCCTTGAGGATGGCACACCAGCCCTTAGTGGGCTGGTGGGACAGCCCAAAAGGGATCTATGCGCCAAGAAGAGAAAATCAAGAGAAAAGGAAAAAAAAGGAGGAGGTGGGAAGGAAGGGGGACTCCCTCCCACCAAACCAAGTCCAACTCGGTTTGGGGGGGAGTCCTCCCCCCTTGGACTCGGCCGACCCCCTTGGGGCTCCTTGAGCCCCAAGGCAAGGTCCCCTCCCTCCCACCTATATATACGGAGGTTTTAGGGCTGATTTGTGACGACTTTTCCACGGCAGCCCGACCACATACCTCCACGGTTTTTCCTCTAGATCGCGTTTCTGCGGAGCTCGGGCGGAGCCCTGCTGAGACAAGGTCATCACCAACCTCCGGAGCGCCGTCACGCTGCCGGAGAACTCTTCTACCTCTCCGTCTCTCTTGCTGGATCAAGAAGGCCGAGATCATCGTCGAGCTGTACGTGTGCTGAACGCGGAGGTGCCGTCCGTTCGGTACTAGATCGTGGGACTGATCGCGGGATTGTTCGCGGGGCGGATCGAGGGACGTGAGGACGTTCCACTACATCAACCGCGTTCACTAACCCTTCTGCTGTACGATCTACAAGGATACGTAGATCACTCATCCCCTCTCGTAGATGGACATCACCATGATAGGTCTTCGTGCGCGTAGGAAATTTTTTGTTTCCCGTGCGACGTTCCCCAACATATTAGTGTGGCATGCCTTATTTTTTAGAAAACTCCTTGATGTTTTTATAATCAACCTGCAATCTAGTTTTAAATCAAATTTTTTCCTTTTGTAGGAAACCCCGAGATATTATTGGTAATAGTCCGCATGACAATTTTAAGCCAGACTTTCGCTTTTGTCGGAAACCCCCGGATAATTGGGTTAATCAACCTTTATTGCATATCAAATGCTTTTTAAAATATCTATATTTTTTAAACCGTGAGTCCAAATTAACATACTCCCTCCGTTCACTTTTGTAAGTCATTTCAGACAACTAGAATTGAGCTATTTTGCATGTTGCGTGAAACATCCACAACGCCTTATAAAATAAAACAGAGGGAGTATTCTATATGAAATTTGATTAAAAATGTGTAAAAATTGAATTCGGTGTTATTTTACATGCTAATCATTTAAAAAAATATTATTTAGGATGCAAGCTTAAACAATAACGCATGACACATCTTTCTTTCATACCGGTGTCAATCTGGATTGAAAGTGAATATCTCACCTAATGAGGACTGGACACGAAAAAACTCATCTATAACCACACATACCCGTCTCGCTAAAATTTCACGAGAAAGAGTTGTCTAATTTCACATCTTATGCCGAGAGAGAGACGACTTAGGATTGGCAAAACTCAAATGGCATCATGATTGTGTGAGTACCAAGGCTATCTTTTGGTGAGGGCGGGAAGGATGATAAGTGACAACATAGATGGGATGCCATGTGTCGAAAGAAAAGACGTGAACTATTGGGGTCTTGACTCGTGGTTATTGGGTAAGATAAATGCGGTATCTTTTCTCCCATCGTAACACACGTGCTCTTTGCTAGTAATTTACAATGAATCCTCCAGTCCTAAAAGTTGCAGTATCATACAAATTTCCCCATCTTATATCGGGTCCCAAATGAAGCAATTTGCTTGTACGATCATGATGCAGAATAAACTATGACGATGGCAATGATGATCACAAAATCCAAACTGTTGCGATTGCGCAAAAGATTAGGTGTGTAAAGACATCGCAGAAGAGAACAAGGGAGCTGCTGGAACAGAACATTGCTTGGTCAATGTTTACAAAGGAGAGAAAAATACATTGTGTTTCCAATACTTATAATAAGAAGAGAATCCCCTCGCAGGACGCATGGATCCACTTGACAGTTTCTTAATTTGCTTCAGACGGCAAGTCTCTCTGGCTGATAACTCACCCCACCCCGGCCGGCAGGCAGCTAACGAAGAAACCGCGAGCTGACATTTTTTATATAGATAGAGATCCCGTAATCTCCCTGCCCACGTCAGTGATCGGGGCTCTCCACCGGTGGAATATGGGAAGGAAGATTAGCGCTCTGCGCACCTCGCTGCGAGAAAATTAGATATTTGCCATTTTCAATACATGGCTTCGCACAATTGTCACTTTAAAGATTGGCTTCGCACAAATGCCACTCTGCTCGATGGCTCCTTGATAATCATGCCACTTTCCTCCTTCTATTGATTTTCGTTTTCCTTTTCCATTTATAGTTACTAGAAAAGACCAAACTACCCCTGATGCAAATCGAAATTTCAGTTGACAACTGAAGCGGACGAAAGCATAGCGGCCGCCGAGTATACCGTCGGTGTTGCTTCACGGATGTCCTCGGTGCGAAATGTTTCACCGATCTTCTTGACGCAGAGTGCTGCAGTCTAGACGTCAATGTCCCGTGTCGGCGTGCCGCTGATCTCGCTGATGCCCGCGTGCATGGATTCTAGACTGTATTCAGCAGGCGGCGAGCTGAGCAGCCATGGCGTTAAGGGAGACGGGGCGACCATCGATGGTAGTCGGCGGAGCGAGCAGCAAGCAACCGAGTGGCGCCAACGAGCTGCATCGGCAGTTGCTTTTATTAATGACCAGGAACGAGTATATCAGACCATAAACAAATACGGATATTCAGTACGTATACATAGTCTCAAGGACAGTTTGATCTTGTCCGGATATTCAGTACGTATACACAAATGAGAAAAGAAAAATGGAATCAATAAAAAGAACGAAATGGCATGATAATCAAGGAGTCAACCAGCTGAGTGGCAATTTTGCGAACCCAATATTGAAAGTGGCAATTTTGAGAAGCCATGTAATGAAAGTGGCAAAAATCCAAATTTATGCCTCGCTGCCGGTGCAACGTCAACTGCGGCGGCAGAATTAGGTCAGGACTAGTGTCGAACTCGAGGCCCCTCCAGCGACCCGTCCGTCACAAAAGTTATTAGAGAAAGTTGCATCATTATTTCACGTGCACTGCATTTGGCTGATTAGTAGCTCCGTCGCTTCACCTTCACGGGTTCCATGGTTTCCCCGGCACGGCATGCAACCTCGCAACTGGGGGCACGCATCCGTCGGGCCTGCGGGCCTCAATCGTGGACCAAATGTCTTCGTAACTCGCAAGGCAGCGAGCAGTGGCATCAGCATCACTGATCACTATCTTATTAGCAGTGGCATCAACTGGGAGTACTCTTGTTTATTAAGTTGCGCCTTCATCGTCATCGCCCATACTCTGTCCTGCCCGTCACGCATCTCTTGATGAAGTTATCAAGTTATGGGCCAACATGCATCCCGGATAACAATCAGGCACACAAAAACAATCCTATAATGATTTTGATGATCTCGCATACATATAGCTATAACCTATAGCTAGCACGCCTTGTTCTGAACGCCATCCCGTGCAAGCCTCCCTCGGTGTTGTCACGGGACGACGTTTGACTCCACCGGTCGTGTCTAATTAAATTGAATGCTAGCCAAAGCAAATGCAACAACCGGTCGATGGAAACAATGATCGTGCTTCCTGGCTGGCTCAATCAGGGGCGAATTGTTAATCGTCACTGTGTGGCCACACGTGCAGTGCAGGGGTTTATAGATGGAGACTTGGGTTGAGTTGAATTCCCTGCATCACAAGGAACACATTGGGCACGCGAGTTACCTATTTCTTCCCGCCTTCGATCGCGAGAGGGCGCCACGAAATGTACCTGCTACCATTCCCACGACTTTCTTGCGGTCTATCCGGCGCGTGATGCGAGTATATACGTACGTGCCGCCGTGAACATGTATAGACGAATCTCTCGTGAGAACTCAGGTTAGACCATCTATAGCCGGATCCTCAAACTAATATCAAACGTTAGGACAGATCGTCCAGCCATTGACGATCATAAAAAAATTCCATACAAATGTTTTAAACCTTCGGACTGATTGACGCCCCTCATATTCCACTCAAATATGACACGGATACGGGGTATGGCCTGATGTATTAGACCCATGTGGAATCGTCCTGAAACCCGGCGTTTCGACGGACGCCTCCTCCGGTGTGTGTGTGTGTGTGTGAGGAGGATGGGGGGGGGGGGGGTGAACGGCGCTTGAGGCCAGTCCGACTCGCCGGGGGATGGCAATGGGTACCCATTACCCACGTACCATGCGGGTAAAAACCCTATTAGGGTAAGGTATGGGACAAAAACTTACCCATGGGTATATAAATAGAAAAATATAAAACCCATCGGGTAGAGCGGGTACGAGTATGGGATCATATAAAATCTATGTAAACTCAAAATTATCTCTACAATCTACACTAAGTCAATAATTTATGAATTGAAAGTGTATGCCTATGTGTTGTTGTTTATGACTATATGATGTTGTTTTATAAGTATGTGTTGTAGTTATAATTTATCTTTGCAAAATATACGATACAATGCATTTTATAACTATAAGTTGTTTAAATTGATGTTTGCAAATATGGGTAATTTTACCCGCGGGTACCCGTCTACCCTGTCGGGTAACGGGTATGGGGAAAAATTGTACCCGTTGACGGGTAAGGGTAAGGGTGATGGGTAATATCAGACGGGGCAGGTAAGGGTATGGGGAGGCTCCACCCGTACCCATACCCTGCGGGTGCCATCCCTACTCGCCGCCCGAGGTCAAATCTGACTATTTAAGTCGGTTGGCGTCCCCCAACCCTATCCCATCCACCTCCTCCCTTTTCGTGCCGCCAACCCGAGCCCATCCACCTCCTCTATTCCGCTCCTGCGTTCTTCCCACGCTCTTCGGCAACGTCATGGTCCGGACGTAGATCACCACCTATGCCATGCTGACGTCGGAGCATCGGTATCAGATCGAGCAGGAGATCCGGGCGAGGTGCGCCACCCACATCGTTCCCAGGCTGCCTCCAGACTCGAGGAGCCGAAGGACGAGGAGGAGGAGGAGGAGGAGGAGGAGGAGGAGGGAGGGAGAAGAGCAGCAGCTCACTCCGATGAAGGAGGAGCAGGCCGACGAGGAGGTGCGGTAGTCGGAGCAGGAGATGGCGCTGGCTCCGGGCTTCAACGTGGAGCAGGTGGAGGCGGAGTTTGCCGTTGCTCAAGCAGAGAAGATGACGGAGTAGCATGCCATCCTGGAGTCCATCTAGGATGAGGCCTATGTGCATGCCAATTGGAGCATCATCGGCAAGGAGTGTGGCGGCGACTGATGCTCTTTTCGACGAACTCGATGTGAAGATGGACGTAAAGGCGATGCGAAGGAGCCGCTGGAGCATGAGTTACAGCTGCCGCCCATGTACCCGGAGCTGCGCACAGAGATAGTCGACATCTTTGACGACGATGATGGCGATATACAGACTACATGAATTTATTTATTTTTCATGCTTTTGTAGGGATTTGAGATTTCTAGTATTAGGTATCTCAATGTGGACTAGAAAATTTGAGAATTAACCATTAGTGTAGAAAAGCCAAGCTATGACATGGCAAAAACGGACTTGCTAGCGTAGGCAACCAACACCATCAATATTGCGCTAGTGTTAAAAAGTATTGTTGGCGTTGGAAACTACGCGAGCAGTATTTTACATGTTTATGGCATTCCTAGGAGACAACGCGGGCACTAATATATGTCAGAACCGGCATTGCATGTTAGTGCGACGCCCTTGATACGTCCATTTTGCATCATGTTTTCATGTTGATATTTATCGCTTCTTTGGCTGTTATTTCACTTCACGGTACAATTCTTATGCATTTTCTCTCTTATTTTGCAAGGTTTACATGAAGAGGGAGAATACCGGCAACTGGAATTCTGGCCTGAAAGTGGAGCAAAGTTGAGATACCTATTCTGCGCAACTCCAAACGCCATGAAAATTAACGGGGATTTTTTCCAATTTATCAAAAATACTGGACCGAAGAAGTGCCAGAGGGGCACCAGGTGGTGCCCACAAGCCTGGACGGCGCGGCCACCCCCCAGTCCGCGCCATGGGGGCTTGTGGGCAGCCCACTGGCCCACTGGCCCCCATCTTTTGCTATGTGGAGGGTTTCGTCCAGGAAAAAAATGAAGGAGGAGCTTTTTCGTGGTTTCGCCGCCGCCACGAGGCGGAACTTGAGCAGAACCAATCTAGAGCTCCGGCAGGACGATCCTGCCGGGGAAACTTCCCTTTCGGAGGGGGAAATCGTCGCCATCGTCATCACCAACACTCCTCTCATCGGAGGGGACTCGTCACCATCAACATCTTCATCAGCACCATCTCATCTCCAAACCCTAGTTCATCACTTGTAACCAATCTCCGTCTCGCGACTCCGATTGGTACTTGTAAGGTTGCTAGTAGTGTTGATTACTCTTTGTAGTTGATGCTAGTTGGATTATTTGGTGGAAGAGTTTATGTTCAGATCCTTGATGCTACTCATTACCTCTCTGATCATGAGTATGATTATGCTTTGTGAGTAGTTACTTTTGTTCCTGAGGACATGGGATAAGTCATGCTAATAATAGTCATGTGAATTTGGTATTCGTTCGGTATTTTGATATGTTGTATGTTGCTTTTCCTCTGGTGGTGTTATGTGAACGTCGACTACATAAAACTTCACCATTATTTGGGCCTAGAGGAAGGCATTGGGAAGTAGTAAGTAGATGATGGGTTGCTAGAGTGATAGAACCTTAAACCCTAGTTTATACGTTGCTTCATAAGGGGCTGATTTGGATCCACTAGTTTAATGCTATGGTTAGACTTTGTCTTAATTCTTCTTTCTTAGTTGCGGGTGCTTGCGAGAGGGGTTAATCATGAGTGGGATGCTTGTCCAAGTAAGGGCAGTACCCAAGCGCCGGTCCACCCACATATCAAACTATCAAAGTAACGAACACGAATCATATGAACATGATGAAACTAGCATGACAAAAATTCCCGTGTGTCCTCGGGAGCGTTTTTCCTCCTATAAGACTTTGTCCAGACTTGTCCCTTGCTACAAAAGGGATTGGGGCACTTTGCTGCATCGTTGCTACTTTTGTTACTTGTTGCTTGCTACGAATCATCTCACAACACAATCACTTGTTACCGATAATTTCAGTGCTTGCAGATATTTCCTTGCTGAAAACCACTTGTCAGATCCTTCTTCTCCTCGTTGGGTTCGACACTCTTACTTATCGGAAGGACTACGATTGATCCCCTATACTTGTGGGTCATCAATACTCTTTTCTGGCGCCGTTGCCGGAGAGTGAAGCGCCTCTGGTAAGTGGAACTTGGTAAGGAAACATTCATATAGTGTGCTGAAATTTATTGTCACTTGTCACTATGGATACTAATCCTTTGAGGGGCTTGTTCGGGGTATCTTCACCTCGAACGGAAGCACAAATAGTTTCTCCTCAACCTGCTGCACCTACTGAGAATCTTTGCTTTGAATTTCCTTCGGGTATGCTTGAGAATCTGCTGGCTAATCCTTTTACACGAGATGGAACATCACATCCACACTTGCATCTAATCTATGTAGATGAAGTTTGTGGTTTATTTAAGCTTGCAGGTGTGCCCGAGAATGAGGTCAAGAAGAGGGTCTTTCCTTTATCTTTGAAGGATAAGGTGTTGACATGGTATATGCTATGTGATTATACTGGATCATGGGACGGGACTACAATCGGTTGAAATTGGAATTTCATCAAAAGTTTTATCCTATGCATTTAGTACATCGTGATCGGAATTATATTCATAACTTTTGGCCTCGTGACAGAGAAAGCATCGCTCAAGCTTGGGGGAGGCTTAAATCAATGCTATATTGATGCCCCCATCATGAGCTCTCGAGAGAAATTATCATTCAGAACTTCTATGCTCGGCTTTCTCATGATGATCGCACCATGCTTGACACTTCTTGTACCGGTTCTTTTATGAAGAGAGATATTGACTTCAAATGGAATTTATTGGAGAGAATTAAACGCAACTCTGAAGATTGGGAGCTTGAAGAAGGTAAGGAGTCAGGTATTAATTTCACGTTTGTTGCGTTAAATCCTTTGTTGAGACAAATACCTTTAGTGACTTTAGCGCTAAGTATGGACTTGACTCTGAGATAGTAGCTTCATTGTGTGAATCCTTTGCTGCTCATATTGATCTCCCCAAAGAGAAGTGGTTTAAATATCATCCTCCTTTAGAAGTCAATGTAGTTAAACCCACTCCAGTTGAAGAGAAAGTCATTGCCTATAATGATCCTGTTGTTCCCAGTGCTTACATTGAGAAACCACCTTTCCCTGTTAGGATAAAGGATCATTCTAAAGCTTCAACTTTGATACGTAGAGGCTATATTAGAACACCTACACCCCCTGAGCAAATTAGAGTTGAACCTAGCATTGCTATTATCAAAGACCTTCTGTCTGAAGAAGTTGAGGGACATAATATTCACTTCTGTGAAGATGCTGCTAGAATTGCTAAACCTCACGCTAGAGACAAACATAGGCCTATTGTTGGCATGCCTGTGGTTTCTGTTAAGATAGGCGATCATTGTTATCATGGCTTATGTGACGTGGGTGCTAGTGTTAGTGCAATACCTCAATCCTTATATGATGAAATCAAAGATGAGATTGCACCTGTTGAGATAGAGCCTATTGATGTCACTATTCAGCTTGCCAATAGAGATACTATGTGCCCTGTGGGAATTGTTAGGGATGTTGAAGTCTTGTGTGGTAAAACGAAGTATCCTGCTGATTTCCTCGTTCTTGCTATCGCACAAGATAGCTTTTGTCCCATCATATTGTTGGAATTATGCCCTAGAGGCAATAATAAATATAGTTATTATTATAATTCCTGTATCAAGATAATCGTTTATTATCCATGCTATAATTGTATTGAATGAAGACTCATTTACATGTGTGGATACATAGACAAAACACCGTCCCTAGCAAGCCTCTAGTTGGCTAGCCAGTTGATCAAAGATAGTCAGTGTCTTCTGATTATGAACAAGGTGTTGTTGCTTGATAACTGGATCACGTCATTAGGAGAATCACGTGATGGACTAGACCCAAACTAATAGACGTAGCATGTTGATCGTGTCATTTTGTTGCCACTGTTTTCTGCGTGTCAAGTATTTGTTCCTATGACCATGAGATCATATAACTCACTGACACCGGAGGAATACTTTGTGTGTATCAAACGTCGCAACGTAACTGGGTGACTATAAAGATGCTCTATAGGTATCTCCGAAGGTGTTAGTTGAGTTAGTATGGATCAAGACTGGGATTTGTCACTCCGTGTGACGGAGAGGTATCTCGGGGCCCACTCGATAATACGACATCACACACAAGCCTTGCAAGCAATGTGACTTAGTGTAAGTTGCGGGATCTTGTATTACAGAACGAGTAAAGAGACTTGCCCGTAAACGAGATTGAGATAAGTATGCGGATACTGACGATCGAATCTCGGGCAAGTAACATACCAAAGGACAAAGGGAATGACATACGGGATTATATGAATCCTTGGCACTGAGGTTCAAACGATAAGATCTTCGTAGAATGTGTAGGATCCAATATGGGCATCCAGGTCCCGCTATTGGATATTGACCGAGGAATCTCTCGGGTCATGTCTACATAGTTCTCGAACCTCAGGGTCTGCACACTTAAGGTTCGACATTGTTTTATGCGTATTTGAGTTATATGGTTGGTTACCGAATGTTGTTCGGAGTCCCGGATGAGATCACGGACGTCACGAGGGTTTCCGGAATGGTCCAGAAACGAAGATTGATATATAGGATGACCTCATTTGATTACCGGAAGGTTTTCAGAGTTACCGGGAATGTACCGGGAATGACGAATGGGTTCCGGGAGTTCACCGGGGGGGGGGGGGGGGGCAACCCACCCCGGGGAAGCCCATAGGCCTTGAGGGTGGCGCACCAGCCCTTAGTGGGCTGGTGGGGCAGCCCAAAAGGGACCTATGCGCCTAGGAAAGAAAATCAAAGAGAAAAGAAAAAAAAAAGGGAGGTGGGAAGGGAAGGAAGGACTCCCACCCACCAAACCAAGTCCAACTCGGTTTGGGGGGGGGGAGCCTTCCCCCTTGGACTCGGCCGACCCCCTTGGGGCTCCTTGAGCCCCAAGGCATGGTCCCCTCCCTCCCACCTATATATACGGAGGTTTTAGGGCTGATTTGAGACGACTTTTCCACGGCAGCCCGACCACATACCTCCACGGTTTTTCCTCTAGATCGCGTTTCTGCGGAGCTCGGGCGGAGCCCTGCTGAGACAAGGTCATCACCAACCTACGGAGCGCCGTCACGCTGTCGGAGAACTCTTCTACCTCTCCGTCTCTCTTGCTGGATCAAGAAGGCCGAGATCATCGTCGAGCTGTACGTGTGCTGAACCCGGAGGTGCCGTCCGTTCGGTACTAGATCGTGGGACTGATCGCGGGATTGCTCACGGGGCGGATCAAGGGACGTGAGGACGTTCCACTACATCAACCGCGTTCACTAATGCTTCTGCTGTACGATCTACAAGGGTACGTAGATCACTCATCCCCTCTCGTAGATGGACATCACCATGATAGGTCTTCGTGCGCGTAGAAATTTTTTTGTTTCCCATGCGACGTTCCCCAACACATATTTGGTAGACCTTTTCTCAATACTGTCAATGCTCATATTGATTGTGAGAAGCAAACTGTCACTGTTGGGTTTGAAGGTGTGTCACATGAGTTCAATTTCTCTAAGTTTGGTAGACAACCTCATGAAAAGGAGTTGCCTAGTAGGGATGAAAATATTGCCTTAGCCTCTATTGTCGTGCCTCCTGCTGATCCCTTAGAGAAATACTTTCTTGAGCATGAAAATGATATGCATATGGATTAAAGGGATGAGATAGATAGAATTGTCTTAGAACAATATCATATCCTTAAGAATAACCTGCCTGTTGAACTTCTTCGGGATCCACCCCCACCAAAGGGTGATCCTGTGTTCGAGCTTAAACAGTTGCCTGATACTCTTAAGTATGCCTATCTTGATGAAAAGGAGATATATCCTGTTATTATTAGTGCTAGCCTCTCAGAGCATGAAGAAAAGAAGTTACTAAAAACTTTGAGGAAGCATCGTGCTGCTATTGGATATATTCTTGATGATCTTAAGGGCGTCAGTCCTACTCTATGTCAGCACAGGATTAAAACTGATCCTGATTTCAAACCAGTTGCTGATCATCAAAGGAGTTTGAATCATAAGATGAAAGAGGTAGTAAGAAAAGAAATACTAAAGCTCCTGGAAGCAGGTATCATTTATCCTGTTCCTCATAGTGATTGGATGAGTCTGGTGCATTGCGTTCCTAAGAAGGGAGGCATTATCGTTGTCCCTAATGATAAGGATGAATTGATCCCATAGAGCGCTACAAGAAATAAGCTCGTTTATGACAAAAAATAATGACGGCGGTTGAATTGGTCATAGATCTATGACTAAAATTTACAAAAAGGTCATGAGGTTTCTAAGAGGGTCCAAACCCTAGAAATTTTTGACCATCTCTATCAAGAAGGTCATAACCCATTGCACAAAATGGTTACCGGCATGTGTACGTCTATTTATGCCCATATTGTAGGTCCTTCATTAAAAAATTAAGAAGATCATAGGCTTAAATAGAGGTGACTCGTCAGACAACTTGACAATTTCGCCTACATGTTTTGTATAGGTGTCGACAAGGCCACAAAGTATAAGTACGTTGACAGGTCAAAATTTATATTTTCTTGATTGCCCTTGATATTTTTGGGCACTTTTTCCTACCCAAATCATTGCCTCATGAAAAGTTTTAGCTCTATTTGCCTATTAAATCGCCCTCAGCAAATTTCCAAAGTTTGTGTTCAGCTAGAAGCTTTGTGAAGGAAGTACTAGTTAGGCATCTCCTAACGAGTTGAATTTTTACCACATATTCTATATTCCCAAACCATAGCTCCCCAAAAAAATTGGTCCCCTTCTAACATTCCCTTTTGCAAAATATGATATCATTTGAACAAATTATGCCATGAATGTTGCCATAACAGTGGTCATTTGCTTTAAAAGTCATAGATCTTCATACATGATAGCTCATTTATGAGAACACATTTTTAAGACATTTATCATAGTCTAATATTGTTATTTTTCCTGGATACTAGATCACATATAATGAGACAATGTGAAGGTTTTCAATTATTATTTTTGAATTTCTTATGCCGGTTTCAAAATGCAGCCAAGTTTGCCAGTATGACCATTCTTATCTAGGAGTGTAATATTCTGAAAATTTCATAGTTTCTATGATAAATAGATATTTGTGTACCTAAAAATGATTTTCGGAAAAAATAAAGAGCAAACTATGATGCTACTACAGTTCAAATTTGACCCGCTTCCAGCTGAATTGGCGGAAATTGATCTTTTTCACGAGAGGTGCTTCAAATCTTTACACACCCAACAATTTGTCTAATTCTACATTAAATATCTCCTTGTATTTTCGAAAATTGATTTGATCCAATTTTGCAAAAAAATATATGGTAGGTCCTTAAAAAATCATTTTGACCACTCGAAAAATGGAAAATGAAATTTTCGTAAAAAAACCTTTCTTAGGCAACATTGTTTTGCATTCCAGGATGCACCCTTTTGCAAAATATGATATCATCTGAACAAGATATATTTTCAAATATATTAAATATTAGTATAAAATAAAATTGATTGCACTAACTTTGTTATAATCAAGATGTGACTCATTGCTAATGGACAAGATGTGACTCATTGTTACTTTGTGGTCGTGGCATTGTATAGTTGGTATTGAAATTCAATAAACATGACATATTTTCAAGTAGATTAATTATTAGTATAAAATAAAATTAATTTGAGTAATTATATTATCAAAATCCATCAATATTATTGAAGTGTCACTTCATATATGCATATGCTTGTGAAAATTACCAAAAGCTAGATTTTTGTTAGTTTTAATAACCTTGGATGTTGTACCAGGATTTACTATAACTTTTTTATCACTCTCGGTGTGTGAGCGATCTGGATTTCAATTCCCTTCATGAGTTCCCTGGTGTTTTTCTTCAATTTTTTTATCCCTTTGTCCCCAAGTAAAAAATGTCTTATATAACCCCACCGTGTAACCCTAGCAGCCGAACAAACACCAGGTCGTCTCCCCATCCTCACCTCCGCCGCCACGAGGCCCAGTCATCTCCTCTCTCGCATCCTCATCGCCGCCGCCACTATCTGTCGTCTCCCTCACCCACTGCCTTTGTTTGAAACATCGCCCCGGCTGCCTACCTCGCCTCACGTTCATTACCGCTGCCATCCTCTTCCTCTGCATGCGAACGCTGTCGGATCTGGTCGTTTTCGTTCTTCCAGATCTGCCACCGGGCACCACTGTGAATCCGTGATCCCCTTGTTCCGCTCCTCACTCCTCTCCACAGAGATCCGACGTCTGCGTCCTCTAGCGGCCACGGGCAACCGTCTTTCATGGCTAGGGTTTCGGCCACCGCATAGCCGTCTCCCTTCCTTCCGGCCTCCTCCTCCTCCTCATCTCGTTTCCACTCTCCTATCTTCCTACAGTCCTCAGGCGCAGCGGCTAATTCAGGGTGAGCTGGAGGCGATGTCGACTAGGTCTCAGTTCCCGTGCACATCCCCGCCGTCGTCCTCAAGGGAACTGGCCATGCGGTGCAAATCTCAGTGGCGGCTGCGACAGACAACGTGAGGAAACGTGGGTTGGAGATCGCACAGCCGGTGCTCGACACGAAAGGGCTAGCACCTATGTACGAGCTCACCTCCAAGAAAAATGGCAGCAAGATGCACAGGTAAGCACTGTGTCCATCATGATGCATAGTACATCATGCATGTTAACACATTCTGAATTTGGGAGGTCCTACTGTCTGCCACGAACATGACAGATCTAGCACTGAGAATTGTTGGGACATCCACAAGAGGCCGTCCAGCAAGTGATTAACTAGTTATATTCTTCATTGACCATTCTTTTTTGCAGTTTTCCATTTTAAAGGTGAAAATGCAAACATCGATGCATGTCCGTGGAGGTGATGACTCTGATCTTCTAGGAGAAGTGCCATTTTATGGTTAATGAAGGTATCGTCTTAGGACATAAAATTTCTGTAAGAGGTATTGCAGTTGATAAGGCTAAGGTTGATGCAATCGAGAAAATGCCATACCCCACAGATATCAAAGGGATAAGAAGTTTCCTTGGTCATGCTGGTTTCTATAGAAGGTTCATCAAAGACTTCTCTAAGATTTCTAGGCCTCTTACCAATCTCTTGCAAAAGGATGTCCCTTTTGTTTTTTGACGAAGATTGTGAGGAAGCCTTCGAAATACTTAAGAGGGCTTTGATAACTGCACCTATTGTTCAACCACCTGATTGGAACTTACCTTTTGAAATCATGTGTGATGCTAGTGATTATGTTGTTGGTGCTGTTCTAGGGCAAACAGTCGATAAGAAGTTGAATGTTATTCACTACGCTAGTAAAACTCTAGACAGTGCCTAGAGAAACTATGCTACTACGGAGAAGGAATTTTTAGCAGTCGTGTTTGCATGTGAAAAGTTCAGGTCTTACATAGTTGATTCCAAAGTCACTATTCACACTGATCATGCTGCTATTAAGTACCTTATGGAGAAGAAAGACGCTAAACCTAGACTTATCAGATGGGTTCTCTTGCTACAAGAATTTGATTTGCACGTTGTCGACAGAAAGGGTGCTGATAACCCAATAGCAGATAACTTGTGTAGGTTGGCGAATGTTCTTGATGACCCACAACCTATTGATGATAGCTTTCCCGATGAGCAACTGAATGTCATCAATGCTTCACGAAGTGCACCGTGGTATGCTGATTATGCAAACTATATCGTTGCCAAATATATACCACCTAGTTTCACATACCAGCAAAAGAAGAAATTCTTCTTTGACTTGAGACATTACTTTTGGGATGATCCTCACCTTTATAAGGAAGGAGTAGATGGTGTTATTAGACGTTGTGTACCTGAACATGAACAGGGACAGATCCTACAGAAGTGTCACTCCGAGGCCTACGGAGGACACCATGCGGGAGATAGAACTGCGCACAAGGTATTGCAATCAGGTTTCTATTGGCCCACTCTCTTCAAGGATGCCCGTAAGTTTGTCTTGTCTTGTGACGAATGTCAAAGAATAGGTAATATTAGCAAACGTCAGGAAATGCCTATGAACTATTTGATGTTTGGGGCTTTGATTATATGGGACCTTTTCCAAAATCCAGTGGGTATACTCACATCCTAGTTGCTGTTGATTACGTCACTAAGTGGGTAGAAGCTATCCCCACTAGTAGTGCTGATCACAACACCTCTATCAAGATGTTGAAAGAAGTTATCTTCCCTAGATTTGGAGTCCTTAGATATCTAATGACCGATGATGGTTCACACTTTATTCATGGTGCTTTCCATAAAACGCTTGCTAAGTACGATGTCAACCATAGAATTGCGTCTCCCTATCACCCTCAGTCCAGTGGTCAAGTAGAGCTAAGAAATAGAGAGATTAAACTAATTCTGCAAAAGACTGTCAATAGGTCTAGAAAGAATTGGTCTAAGAAGCTCGATGATGCACTGTGGGCTTATAGAACTGCCTATAAGAATCCCATGGGCATGTCTCCGTACAAAATGGTGTATGGGAAAGCATGTCACTTACCTCTTGAGCTAGAGCATAAAGCTTATTGGGCAATCAAAGAGATCAACTTTGATTTCAAACTTGCCGGTGAGAAGAGGTTATTTGATATTAGCTCGCTTGATGAGTGGAGAACTCAGGCATATGAGAATGCCAAGCTGTTCAAAGAGAAGGTTAAGAGGTGGCATGATAATAGGATACAAAAGCGTGAGTTCAATGTAGGTGATTATGTCTTGCTATATAACTCTCGCTTAAGATTCTTTGCAGGCAAGCTTCTCTATAAATGGGAAGGTCCCTATGTTGTTGAGGAAGTATATCGTTCCGGTGCTATCAAGATCAACAACACGGAAGGTAATTGTCCGATAGTGGTAAATGGGCAGAGAATCAAGCATTATATCTCAGGTACTCCCATAAATGTTGAAAGCAATATCATCAATACCATAACTCCGGAAGAATACCTAAGGGATATTTATCAGCCTGTTTCAGACTCCGAAAACAAAGAGGTATGTGATTTGGTAAGAAAACAGAGTCCAAAACTTTTCTAGTAGGAAATTTTATCCGTTTTGGAATATTTAAAAAAATACAAAAATTGGAAGTAGTCCGGAAAGTGCGCGAGGAGGCGACAAGCCTGCACGGCGCGGGCCCACCCCCTGGCCGCGTCGTGAGGGCTTGTGGCCACCTCGTGCGCCTCCTGGACTCCTTCTTCATGCAGGGTACTCCTTCTGGTCTGGAAAAAATCATTATATATGCTTCCGTTTGGTCTGACACCTGCATCACACAAATTTCCTCTGTTTTTCGTTTCGAGCCTGTTTTGCGCCGCAGATCTAGGCCAAGATGTCTTCTCAGGATTCAGAGGGGGAGAGCTATGTGGCTGATTACCTTGCTAACCCCAAGGTCTATGGGGACTTTGATCCTTATGGTTGGACCTCTGATGAGGAAGAAGATTATGATCCCAAGGAGAAGGAACAAACGAGTTCCGATGAAGAGGAGGCTCCTCTTCCTCAACCTGGATGCATGCATGTGGAGTTCAAGAAGTCGAGCCTCCCTGACTCAAGCAAGAAGCCTAAGACCTTGTTTTTACCTTCTCGTTTCTTGCAGGAGAGTAAGTAGGAATTATGCCAAAGGGTGTCGAAGCTTGAATAAGAAAATGATGATCTGAGGGAGCAGAATTTTATGCTTAAGTGGAAATTAAACAAGCTCAAGACCTCTTCAACAACTCCACCACCATCACCACCAAAGGAAGACAACTGAGCATTGGTATGGGCAATCCCCTTGGCTTTTTCCAAGCTTGGGGGAGTTGCCCCGGTATCGTATCACCATCACATCTCTTGCCTTTACCTTTGTTTTAGTTTTCCTTTTCAGTTTTCTTTTTCTCTAGTAGTTTAAAAGTCTTAGTGTTTTAGTTTTGACTTTTGCTTTGTGTCACCCCCTATGTATTCTTGCTCGTGAGCCATTAATAAAGAGTGTCTTAGTTGAAGGGTTTTGCCTCTTGCCATGATCAAAAGAGTGAGAATAGAACAAAAGCATGAAAGATCATGTAATGATCTTATGGGAAGTGATGGCTTCACATATAAAAAGAACGAGGATTCAAACTTGTTGAGGGTAGGCAAACGTAGACCTTGGTCATTGTTGAAATTAATAGGAAGTGATAAGGAAGGAGAGGTTGACAAATAAATATATCATCTCTGACACTATCTATGATTGTGAACACTCACTAAACTATTGCATGCCTAGAAGTAGATGTTGGACAAGGAAGACAACATAATGAATTGTGTTTGCTTGGCTCTAAACAATGTTATATGATTAGAGATCCCTTAGCATGTGACGATTTCTTCCACCTCATATTATCCAAAACTCCCGCACCAAGTAGAGATACTAATTGTGCATCCATAAACCTTCAAACCAGTTTTGCCATGAGTGTCCACCATACCTACCTATGGATTGAATAAGATCCCTCAAGTAAGTTTTCATCGGTGCAAGCAATAAAAATTGCTCTCTAATATGTATGATCTATTAGTGTGTGGAAAATAAGCTTTGTACGAACCTGTGATGAGGAAGACATAAAAGCGACATACTGCATAATAAAGTTCTTTATCACAGTAGGCAATATAAAGTGATGTTCCTCCACACTAAGAGGACACGCATCCAAACCTCAAAAGCGCATGACAACCTCTGCTTCCCTCTACGAAGGGCCTATCTTTTACCTTTACTTTTTGCCCTTGAAGGAGTCATGGTGATCTTCACCAATTCCCTATTTCTCCTTTATCTTGGCTAACGTCATATGCTTGGGAAAGATCTTTATTCATATGTCAACTTGGAGGTAGGCATTCATGATTTATTATTGTTGACATTACCCTTGAGGTAAGCAGTTGGGAGGCAATACTATAAGCCCCTATCTTTCTCTGTGTTCAGCTGAAACTTTGATCTCATGAGTACCACGTGAGTTGTAGCAATTGTAGAGAACGAAAGAATGATTGAGTATGTGGATTTGCTGTACAAGCTCTTATTTGACTCTTTCTGATGTTGTGATAAATTGCAATTGCTTCAGTGACTAAAGGCTATCGGTTGTTACTTCTCGGTAAGGTTCTTGATCCATGCTTTACTTTGTGAAAGAATTATCACTTTAGCATCAGAGATTATATGTTGGTATTGCTGTTCTGAGCTTGATCATGATGCATGTGTGTTCGTATCTTGTTTTGTCGACACCTCTCTCCCTAAACATGTGGACATATTTATTGAGCTCGGCTTTCGCTTAAGGACAAGCGAGGTCTAAGCTTGGGGGAGTTGATACGTTCATTTTGCATCATGTTTTCATGTTGATATTTATCGCTTCTTTGGCTGTTATTTCACTTCACGGTACAATTCTTATGCCTTTTCTCTCTTATTTTGCAAGGTTTATATGAAGAGGAAGAATACCGGCAACTAGAATTCTGGCATGAAAGTGGAGCAAAGTTGAGATACCTATTCTGCGCAACTCCAAGCCCCGTGAAAATCAACGGGGATTTTTTCCAATTTATCAAAAATACTAGGCCGAAGAAGTGCCACACCTGCATGGTGCGGCCACCCCCAGGCCGCGCCATGGGGGCTTGTGGGCAGCCCACTCGCCCACTGGCACCCCTCTTTTACAATATGGAGGGTTTCGTCCAGGAAAAAATCAAGGAGGAGCTTTTTTGTGGTTTCGCCGACGCCACGAGGCGGAACTTGAGCAGAACCAATCTAGAGCTCCGGCAGGACGATCCTGCCGGGGAAACTTCCCTCCCGGAGGGGGAAATCATCGCCATCGTCATCACCAACACTCCTCTCATCAGAGGGGACTCGTCACCATCAACATCTTCATCAGCACCATCTCATCTCCTAACCCTAGTTCATCACTTGTAACCAATCTCCGTCTCGCGACTCCAATTGGTACTTGTAAGGTTGCTAGTAGTGTTGATTACTCTTTGTAGTTGATGCTAGTTGGATTATTTGGTCGAAGAGTTTAGGTTCAGATCCTTGATGCTACTCATTACCTCTCTGATCATGAGTATGATTATGCTTTGTGAGTAGTTACTTTTGTTCCCGAGGACATGGGATAAGTCATGCTAATAATAGTCATGTGAATTTGGTATTCGTTCGGTATTTTGATATGTTGTATGTTGTTTTTCCTCTGGTGGTGTTATGAGAACGTCGGCTATATAACACTTCACCATTATTTGGGCCTAGAGGAAGGCATTGGGAAGTAGTAAGTAGATGATGGGTTGCTAGAGTGATAGAAGCTTAAACCCTAGTTTATGCGTTGCTTCGTAAGGGGCTGATTTGGATCCACTAGTTTAATGCTATGGTTAGACTTTGTCTTAATTCTTATTTCGTAGTTGCGGATGCTTGCGAGAGGGGTTAATCATAAGTGGGATGCTTGTCCAAGTAAGGGCAGTAAAAGAAACTAGCATGACAGAACGCGAATCAAACTATCAAAGTAACGAACGCGAATCAAACTATCAAAGTAACGAACGCGAATCATATGAACATGATGGAACTAGCATGACAGAAATTCCCGTGTGTCCTCGGGAGCATTTTTCCTCCTATAAGACTTTGTCCAGGCTTGTCCCTTGCTACAAAAGGGATTGGGCCAATTTTCTGCATTGTTGCTACTTTTGCTACTTGTTGCTTGCTACGAATCATCTCACCACACAATCACTTGTTACCGATAATTTCAGTGCTTGCAGATATGTCCTTGCTGAAAACCACTTGTCAGATCCTTCTGCTCCTCGTTGGGTTCAACACTCTTACTTATCGAAAGGACTACGATTGATCCCCTATACTCATGGGTCATCAGCCATCAATTTAATTTTCAGATTTAAATCAAATTTGTACAACAACGCGATCAAACCAAAATGAAAGCATAATCAAAGTTTAAAACATTAATTAAACAGTACAATTCAAATACTAGAATCTAAGTTCAACAGTACCCATTTATTTGAAATTATTCAAAAAAGTATATAAAGTATGCAAATAACACAAGTACACAAGTTCAACGAAACACGAGGTGGCAAATGTAAGCCTACTAGCTAGCTAACTCGACATTACGGCGGACGGAATCACGATCATAGTCTCGAGTAAGTGGACCATCATCATCCCTGCCAGCAGGCCTGTAGTAGACCATGATCTCGTCACGATTGTAGTCAAGGTAGAACGTGGCTCTCTTCGCACCTTCCATCTCGTAAGCAATTGCAAGAGTTGTCCAACCAAGGCAACCGAAATAGGTGCGAGTTGGCTCATTGGTGACAAGATAATTGAATTGTTGGGTCATCAGCATCTTCATGAGGGTGCATTGGAATATGATGGTTGCATCAAGCGCAACTCGAAACTTCTCTAACAAGTTACACCTTGCCCCGCAAGGGATGAGCTGAGTAAAATTGGAAAGTAACTTGTTAGACAATTTCGACCACAACCGTACCATATGAAACTCAAACAGACCATCTTGAACTAAATCATATATATACCGTCTTAGTGATGAAGTATTTCAGAATATCGACGAAGAACTTCCTTTCCTTCTCGCATCTCAAAGCACCACCATTTTTACACGGGGCATCCATTGACCGTTGTCAATATCGTTGATCAAAGTAAGCATGCATAGATCATTAAACTAAATAACTAACACATCAAAATAGAACATATACTATTAATTAAGCAATTCTACAAACGGTACACGGTTCAAACATATAATAACATGCATAAAGTTAAACAGTCATTTCATATACGAAATATCTAGCTATATAGTGCTACATCCATCGTCTAGCAAGCTACTAGCTAGAGGGGCTCGCCTCGTGGTCGTCCCTACAACGACGTTGTAGCGGCTACACCTCCCCCTCCTCCTCCACCTCCTCTGCCCCGAGGTTATCCCAATTTACGGGATTCTCCTCTGTGCTCTTCCTCGCGACATACCGAAGGAGCATCATGTAAGTGCATCTAGTGCCCCTTAGTAATTTTGGTGGTTTGAATACTTATAGGTTAAGAGACTGATATGTTTGTAAGTGTCCACAGGCTCTATAAGTCGCTGAGGAGTTTGAGTTATTCGATGAATATCGACCCCTAAAAATGAATGTCTTCGAATTAAGTCTTTGGTCCTTCCTTGAAGACTTTGATCGCAAAGAAATTGGGAAGAAATTGATATTTCTCATGAAGATATTGAAGATGAAGAATTCGGTGTGTCCCGAAGAAAATACTCTGAAGACTTTGAAGCTTGAAGATTTACTCTTTCCGTTTCATTTTCTTTATACTTGAGTCATAGGAACACCGTATTTTTAAAGGGGGTCAAGGTAAAACTATGGAACAAATTTCCTCGTGATGCTCAACCCAAACCTATATCTACCAAATCCTCAAAGGGAGGAACATGAGAGACATGAGGATTTTCACACTTGAAAGCTCCGACCGTTGCCGCGCCACGCGCTACCTGTCCCAGATATTATCCACCCAACGGTCATATTTTTAAAGGGCATTTATGTCAAATCATGTCGAGATGCTCCCAGGCTATAAATAGTCGCCCCCACAACCACTAGCTGGTTGGCTGCTCCGAGAGAAACTCACACTAGTCATCTAGAGCAACCTAAATTCCTCAGAGACTTTGAGTGAAAATCATCAAGTGAGGAAATACTCCAAACACCCAAACCCAAACAGAAACCCAAGTGATTGAGCATCACTGAAGAAGTTATTCCTGTGTGGAACCTACGCGTGTTACCTTTGAGGACAGTGCATCCTCCAGATGGCTAGGCGTCATGGTCTAGAGCATCCAGCAGTCGATTGTGGATCGCCGGGTGACCGAGTTTGTGAGGGTTTGGAAGTCTGTCCTGAAGACTTACCACGAGTGTTGGGCGAGGACCATGTGTCCTTAGCTGAAGGAGAATACGGTAGGGATTGTATGTCCTTTGGTTTTAATACCAAGCCGCTCCAAACCAAACGTACAACTGTCACAACAGTTAGAATTGGGTCATCAACAATTGTCTTCATCAAGCTACTAGTTATATTTCCTCAACTATCTCATTTCCTCAATTGCATGTTGAAGACTTTCATGTGTACTGCTTGAAGAATTTGACTGAAGACTTTCTCTAAATTCCTCACCTCAAATTTTTCACCTGAGTTATTCTTCACCTACTTATCTTGTACTTGTGACCTGTGCAAACCGAATATCTGAAATCATGTTGAGTACTTTGCAGTAGACGTTTTTGCTCTTCTGACTTTGTACTATTTCCGATGCACTCAGTTCATGACCGAGGACTTTCATCACTAGGAATTTCCTCAGTGATGAAATTGTAAAAATCGCATATTCACCCCCCTTTAGTCGATATAACACACTTTCAGATCATCTTGTTGGTCTCTAAGAGTTCATCATCTCTCGCAAGCTCCATCACTAATGGGTCAAACAAGTGTCGCTCGGTTCGGAGGTTCTCCTTCTCCTCATCCCTAGTGCATATCCTTATATTCTTCGGCTGAGGAACTGCGCGTACTCACGACAATGAGGGAAGTTGAGAATCGTTGTTTCCTTATGATACTCAACCGCATTTGCATCGTAGACGCGCGCCGCTAACTCTGGGGTATCCCAGTGTCCAAGCTGATGGACGACATTGTCCTTCGTGATGGTTCCATAGTACTTAGTCCCCTTTTGTCGCACACCATGAAACTTCAGAGCCATGTGATTGTACCTGCAACACCTATATATATATACAATGTAGACAATGTAACTATAATTACCCTAAAAAGTACACTACACAACTATACTAAAATCTGAAACTACAAGTACCCTAAGAAAACTACACTACACAACTACCCTAAAATCTGAAACTACAATTACCCTAAAAAACTACACTACACAACTAAACTAAAATCTGAAACTACAATTACTCTAAAAAACTACACTACACAAATACACTAAAATCTAAAACTACAATTAGCCTAAAAAATTACACTACACAACTACACTAAAATCTGAAACTATAATTACTTTAAGAAACTACACTACACAACTACACTAAAATCTGAAATTACAGTTACCCTAAAAATTTGCAGTGCGTTCTTACACTACGTACACAGCTACACTAAATTCGACACTACAATTACTCACCAGCCATGGAGACGACAAGGCCGGCGGGTCCTTAACGGCGGTAGTGGAGAACACGACGACGGAGACCGGGATGGGGGAACGACGACGGGACCACGATGAGGGGACGGAAACGGAGATGACGACGGCGGTGGAGGCGAGGGGCTGACAGGTCCTTGACGCGGCAGCACGGCAGCGGTGGAGGTGGAGATGGAGACGGCGGCGGTTGAGACGGCGGCGGTGTGGAGTTGGAGATTACGACGATGGCTGGGGTCTTGGTCGTTGCCGGCAGCGGCGGAGTCGGGTGATTGGGATTGATTTGGGGGTGTTTGTGCGTGGAATAGATCGGGTGTGTATACGGGCAGTTGGATTTGACACGCGTTGGTGTGTTTGGTAGCGTTGGCCCACGTTGGTCAAATTCATTTGCTATGTATTTTATTATAGTTTATTATTTGTTACGTTATTTAGATGAGAACAACATAGATTTTGTTACCTAATTTGGTCTACTTACATATATACATTACATAATGATAATTAACAATACAATTTGTAATTTACTACTAAATATGGACTAAAAACGTCATTAATGTGATGAAGGCCACGATAACAAATGATGCCACCGATCCAGCTGGGAGAAAAAGGCTAAGCGTGCAAACGGCTAAAAGTGCATATCGAAGCATCTTGAATTTCTTGATTTGACCTTCCATCACATCGTTCTTGAGTTGCATCTCATCTATGTGTTGTCTCAGTGGTTCAATTGAGTAGTCGAGCAACTCGCTCACGTACTTCTGGACGAGATTAACCGATATCTGTGTGAAGCAATATTTTCCCATTTTATATGTGGATCACAATATATATACACACATATTGATGTGAGCGACACTAGAGGAGTTGTTTGTGCAAATCATCTGAAAATAGATTAAGATGTATTTTTGGTCATATATGCATGCACCTTTCCACGGTTGGCGCAGATTTAGAACTCTCGCTCTGGATTCCATTTCGTGTGCGACATAAGCTTATCAACAGGGCGTCGATAGTCGCAAAGCAACACATGGCCTGTATCTTCGAAGCTGGTGTCATAGCTTTCAGAATAAACGGAAGTCATGTTGCTGTGATGGGATGATTCACCGATCAGGCCGGCTGCATTGGCTGTGGGGAGCTCATGGCGTAGCCGATAGGGCCAGACGGGAGCTTGGCGAGAGCGACAAAGTCCCAAACTTTTGAAACACTTCGCCTATGTGGGTCCATAACTAAGAGGACCTATAAGTAGTCAGGGAGAAGAATTAGAAGTGAATGTATTTTGAGAACCCATGGACACTGGTTTATATAGGCTAAACTTAGTGGTGGCGTTCACGACTAGCAATCGACATCACTATATAATATATTTGTGGCATGGCCACACATTCGACGTCAGCAATATATTCGGACTAGTCAGCTAAGAAGGGCCCATATTTCGGTGTCGTTCCGTTCTGAGTCGACACCAGCACTAACTACATAAAGCTGGTGAATGAATTCGTTCAACGTCATCGCTATTTTAAAAAATTAGTGCTCGCGTCGCTGAAATTAGGACGCCACCAACGTAAGTTGTGGCTAGCCGTTTCTCCACTAGTGAACAGACGAGTGCCCGCGGACGTGCCCGAACACGTCCGCGGGTATTTGAGGGCATGGATTTTCTCATTGCGACTGTAGATGCTCTTACTATACTCTTGTAGCTAGAATGTAGGAATCATCTCGCACACAAGGCGTCTTTTTCCTCTCGTGTAGGCAACTAGAAACCCTAGCCATTGTAGGAGAGTTACTCCAGCGGCTCCACTCCACCGGTGACCTCAATCGTCGGTGGTGAGTGTTTTGGCTTGAGGGTGGTGATGGCGGTGGTGAATAAACAAGCTTTAGATTCCTTCCCAACAAGGCAGTCGGTCCTATGGTTGGGGATGGATTGAAAACTAGCATGTTCAAGCAAGGATGGCACGGCCGCGGTGGCATCCTAATGTTGGACTTGTGTCCTCAGACTCCGTGTTGCGACGATGTTTGGTCTAGAACAGGCGTGGAGCTTGGGAGGTAGTCCAAGAGCGGACACAGATTGCAGTCTGCATCAGCGACATTTGGAAATGATGGATCCTGTGCTGGGTTCGTGGTTCATGGCTCATGGCTGGCAGGTATGGTTACCTCCTCCGATGAGTTAGTCATGCGGGGGTGCCAGATGTGGAGTTCGATGGCGCGTTCGGGGTGTTTTCTCTGTCTGGTTCATTCAATGGTAATGGCTTCGTCTTTGATGAGACACCTTGGAGATCTGCAAAGTTGTACATCAGCAATGGAACCACATCAAGCTCGGATGAGGAGGTGATTTGTCATCTTTTCGTTTGGTGCATGTTGTGGTGGCGCTGAAGGCAAGTGACAGTCGATGGTGTCAACCTCAAGGAAGTCTTCGGTCTTGTTTGTAATTTTCTTTATTGTTCCTTTGTGCAAAGATTAGTGTTTTGTTGTCTTTTCAGTCATGTGTGAAAAGATCATGGTATAACACACGTAAATACTGAAAAGACTATGATCTTTATTTATATCATAAAGTAATACGCGTCTCATTTATTTACGTGGGTTATACTATGATCTTTATGATATAAATGAGACGCATATTACTTTATAAGAAAATATATTCTTGCACTAAGTTGGACTCAGTTTGTGACTGAAGAGTTTATTTCATGATATTATATTACTTAGAGAGAAATAGCTGAAGTTGAAAAAGTTGGTTAGCCAAACTGAAAAGCATACAAAGTTCATTGAAAATTTGGATTATTGTAATCCAGCTCAACCCCGGACATTGTCTTTCAGCTTCACTAATAATCTGAATATATTTTTACATAATATGAATTACTTTAAATATTGCGGAGAGGATGAGGGTCGAAATGATGGAGATGGATATGGTGATGATGCTTCCCTCCATGACCAATTGTGGTCAATGAATAGATTGTGATGAATTCCTCGGATAGAAACGGAAGAGGGGATGGGTTCTAGCTCTTCCCAAGAGAGAAGGAGCTCCATTTGTTCTGCATATGCCCCAAACACCTTGACCAAAATCACATGTTTTCATAGGGTAGTGAGGACATCTCTAATGCTGCCTCCTAACTCGAATTCACTATCCATCCACGAACACGCCCATACAAGTCTGCGGATACGGATACAAGAGTCGGTCATCCAACCTTATCCATCAAATGTCCTTCTATAGTTTTTCACTTATGCCTGTATAACTCAAAATAATTATAGAAAATAGTAATAGAACAACTTATTCATAAATAACATGCAAATATACTAGTACCACAATAGTTGAAATATAAATATTATATCGAGTGAATTCCGGTTTTTACCCCATGTTTTGACATTTTTGATAGTAATTACCCCCTTTAGCATGGTTTCATCCGTTTTACCCCATTTAGCAAAAGTTCTGCCATAATTTACCCTGTTTAAAATTTTGTTAGTGTTTTGATGGAAAAATTCCAATTGTCTGGTTCAGCTGGCATGCCAAACCGAAGGGTTTTTTCTGCCTATTTTTCCTCATGTTGAATATTTCCTCGCAGCTGGTCACGACCTGACCGACCCGATATAATCGCACCAATACATGTCGTTCGTGTCACCGGCCAATGTATAACTCAGTTCTAGAAGAGTGACACGTATGCACGTGATCTTCTAATAATCATCTTAATTCTGCCCGAATCAAATGCGTGATCGGCCAATGCATCAGTCACGGAAATTTGAGAATATAGAAATTGCCATGATAGGATGTTCAAAATCATGTGGTATACAATACGAATGAGAGGGCCATAGACCCGCCATCAATTGAGTACAACCTGATGGGGTCCAGCTATGTCGTCAAAGTAGAAAGAACAACTGACATATCATGATTGTGTCACGTACAAGCACATGCCCATGCCATCGTCGGCGATCCTGACGGAGCCGTCACACTGCATGGGGTCGTATCTTGCCTTGACGTTGTGTCCATGCATCCATATTCGAGGAGGTATGAAATGGCACCACCATCACCATCGTTGCTGCCTCACAATCCCCAAACCTACGTTCGAGCGAGATCCTGATGTGTGCATGCCGTCGGTAACCTGGATGAGCGATGCAATCGATTAGGGGCAAGTATGGCACGCGGGCAACTCAGACATTGTACGTTGGACGCGATGCGAGCGACCTGCATTGGGCCAGGCCTGTTCAGGAGAAGTTGTGATGACCGGTTCAGCAGAGAGAAAAATAGGCAGGAAAAAAGGTTGATTTGACATAACGCTCGCAAAATTTTAAACAGGGTAAACCAGAACTTTTGCTAAATGGGGTAAAATGAATGAAATCTCACTAAATGGGGTCATTCGTATCAAAACTGTTAAAATAGGGGGTAAAAACCGGAATTCACTTTATTATATCTGATATAACCAAATGATCAACATGTTTGCCAAATTCATCGATGCAAATTCAACGTTACTCGAGTCAATCAATGCATCAATATTCACACATGTTGGTCATCCAGAGATGTGCCCCTTGACCTTCACCCAACAAAGTATGAATCTTAATTTTCCGACCTCTTTTCTATGATACAACAAGGCAACACGCCCGGGCTATACAACATAATGATTATCAAGTTGCAACATTGTGTGAATCAATGAATTGACCAACATGTAGAGAAATATCAAGTAAAATTTATGATATCCATGATTGACGCACCCGGGTGGACAACTTCTCTCAACTTGTGTAGTCGCATGACAATAATTCATGTCGGAGTTTAAGATGATCTACTATAGATGGGCTAGCGACTTTACAATGTCATCATGGATCATGTGCAAGTTGTAAACCACAAAGTGCCTTTTCTCACGAAACCAAGAATGCACATTTGGCCAAAACACCGAGCCCCCTTGCTTTCTACCTTCAAAGTTCACACCTATGTACAAACACACATGGCAAAACAACTTATCCTCCATCATCGGGCATTGAAGGAGCTACAACAAGGACCGAAGGGCCCTGGCCTGCCAACCTCTGCGATTTTTTCCTTTAAGGTGTATCTATTTTTGGGCCATAGAACACAATCCTAATAGTTACTTCCATTGGCCGGCCTGCCCAACTATTTAGGCCAAGCTCTGCCACTATCACCAAGTACCCCCTACATTGTGCTTGCTCCAATGAAACAATGAGAAAGTAAAAAAATCAATGAAATTTGGTCGAGCACTTTCTAAGCATGGTGTTTGACATTTACGACGCTGGCAAGGGTGGAGGATACTTGGTTGCAAACCTATCCGGTGTGGACGGTGGTGTAGTCGAAAGCAGACATGCGGGGGTCGGCACACGCCACGCAAGGCCCAAGTGGTGTCTAGAGTGGTACAATGGCAGTGTTGGGCTACGTGGGTGCGGATATAGAGTAAGGAGGGAAGGACCAAGTTGGAGAGAAGTGGTTCGGGAGAAGGGATTTAAGTGGGTTGGGGTGTTTGAGTCCTACTTGACGGAGGACCCAACTCCTGCACTGTGACGCCCTCGGTTTAATCGTACGCAAATCATACACGCAAATGCGTACGATCAAACCCAAGGACTCACGGGAAGATATCACAACACAACTCTAGACACAAATAAAATAATATCAGCTTCATATTACAAGCCAGGGCCTCGAGGGCTAGAATATAGAAGCTCGATAAACACACGAGTCAGCGGAAGCAACAAATATCTGAGTACAGACATAAAACATGGGGTGCCTTAGAGAAGGCTAGCACAAAAGATACAACGATCGAACGAGGCGAGACCTCCTGCCTGGGAACCTCCTAACTACGCTTGAACATCTGCGGCCTCCACGTAGTAGTAGGCACCGTCGGGGTAGCAGTCGTCGTCCGCGGGGACCTCCATCTCCTGGGCTCCAACATCTGGTCGCAGCAAATGGATCAAGGGGACAAGGGGGGAGCAAAGCAGCGGTGAATACTCATCCAAAGTACTCGCAAGTCTTACATCAGATCTATTCTAAGTATGCATCAGTATCAAAGAAGGGGGGTTATATGTGGACTAACTGCAACAATGCGAGAATAGAGAGAGAAGGCCTAGTCCTATCGAAGACTAGCATCTTCAGGGTCTTGCAGCAATAGACGAGAGTAGAACAGGGGTAAAACATTAATAGTCATATTGTTGCAACATTATTAAAGTGAGGTCACGCCCAAAGATCCTCCCTCGACTCCCTGTGAGGAAGCAATCCCGAGGCAAACTAATTCCAGTTAAGTAACAATTGTAGTTGTATAAGATCACGGCACAACTCCAAGTCGTCCTGTAACCGTGGACATGGCTATTCGAATAGTTAATTTTCATCCCTGCGGGGGCGCACCACATGAACCGTCACGCTCGATAACACTCTGGACGGACATACTTTTCTGGGTCCTGCCCGGCCTCGGAATATCGACACGTTGCAACCCCACCAAAGACTAATCAGAGAGGTCACCCGTCGGTCTAAATCCTAAGCGCAAAGGGTTCATGGGCCCAGTTCCCCTCTGTGCTCCTGCACGATGCGAGGGCGGCCGACGTCAGTCCTAGCATGCCTTAATCACAAGCGCAATGCATCTCGGGACCACTCGGGCGCGCGCCACTATGATTGCTGACATCTGAAAAGCTTCGGCTGATACCGCGACGCCGAGTACCCATAATTATTCCCGCGTAGCCGGTTAGTGCGAAAAGGTCTCCGACCAACCCAGATCAAACACCCAAATCCATTAACATTTTAATTAGGCCATCAACACAGTCTCGCGGGAATCCACCCGTCTTACAACTAATCACCAATGATCCCAGTAACATGGTCGAGTAACTGTGTGGTTATAACATCGGGGGGAATCCGAGGTATCACACTCATTGGATTCCGAATGATGTATCCGTCAAGGTGGGCTTAGAGGAATCACCCTCGGGGGTCCCACACTTGAGGGGTTACACGACAAGGGCATCGTCAGGAATGGTGAAAGAGGAATCACCCTCGATAACCACGACCGACTAGCTATACTACAGAGATATCATCAGGAGTACTTAGCGAGGTGTCACCCTCGGTACAAGATAGTATCCGTGTAGCGTCGTACAACTAAGGGGGTGTGTGTGATGTGTCGGGTCTGGCTCGTCGATCAGGGATCGAGATTTGAAACCAAGCGGGGCAACTGGACTACGGGGTCAGAGGAGATGACTGCTCCACCTATGCTAAGCAGATTAAAGTACAGGACTGAAAGTAGCAGTTCATCAAAAATAGGCTATGCATCAGATATAGGAGCTAACTACAACAGTAGAAAAATACTAATGCAAGCAGTAGGAAGAAAGACATAGGCGATATATGAATGATCAAGGGGGGGTTGCTTGCCTTGCTGCTCTGCGACAAAGGACTGATCGGCAGGGTCGTAGATGTACCCGGTAGCAGCGTCAGTCTCGGGGTCTACCGGTAAGAAGAGGGGGAAGAAACAATACATAATAGTAACTGTGCAACACAATGCATGACATGGCAAGATGCAGGCTAGACATGAGCTAACGTAGCAACATCCGTCATAGACGGGTCGGAAGAATATCTGACGGTATTTTCCGGGTCTCGGGCTACTACCGGATAGACTGGAAATGATGGAAATATTCCATGTTTGCTATGCTAGGGACGCGTGACACACGAATGGACCGTGTATCCAGGTTCGTCTCGTTCTGCTGATCAACTTTCATGTTGAAAATATTTTGATGTGACTTACGGATTATTTAATATTAATTTTTAAAGTTTTATTCAATAATTAGGAATTAAAAACAGATTTAAATAATTTAAGAAAAAGCAATTATGACATCAGCATGATGGCATGCTGACATCAGCAGTTGACTGGTCAACTAGCCACTTGGTCCCGGACGTCATAGGCACAAGTTTTAATTAAGATTAAATATTAATTAATTAGATTAATTTAGTGGGGGGCCCACGTGTCATACTCTAATTATTCTAATTATCCAATTAATTAATTTAACTAATATATCTATTTATTTATTTAATAAAAACATTATTTTTATATTTATATTTTAATTTTCACTTTTCTTTAAAAGAGGGTGTGGGGCCTCCCTGTCATAGACAGCGGGGTGTGTTGGCCCCACCGGTAAGTGGCTTTAGGCCAAATACACCTTTTACTCACAAATACATATACAAACAAATAACGTATTCTCCATATACCCATATACGCAAATACATACATCGTGCATCTCATACATACAAAATACGTACATAATACATTAATTATTTTTATTTCTCTCACATCTCACATGTGTGTGTTAACACAGAACTTCACACAGAGAGAGAGAGCTACATCTCCACGATCTCCTACACGAACCTAACAGCGTCGGATCGGAGTGCCGTCTGCCGGAACAGAACCGGGACGGCGCGAGGAAGATGATGGTGGGAGGAGCCCGAGGAGGGGCTCACCGACATTGACGAGAGGGCCCGGTGAAGCCGGAGTTCTCGTGAGGCGGAGGTGACGGCGAGGAGGAAGACGAGGCGGTGACGGTGGTGGCGCGGGGGTGGTGATGCCGGTGAGGATGGTCGCCGGAGAGGCCTCCCGGAGGTGGCCAACCGGCGTGACGAGGAGGAGGAGTCTCCCTACCCGGTCCCTCCTGGACCGAGAGGGAGGAAGGGACCGGCGGGAGATGGGGTGGTCGGCCGACGGGGGAACCGGTTGGGTTCGGTCGACGGGGGGAACCGCGAGGGCTTCGGCCGCCGGAGGGTGCTGGAGGTCCGGCCGGCGGGTTCCCGAGGTAGGGAAGGGGCGGTGCAGGGGAGGGAGGCCCGGGTGGCTGGTGCCTTGGTGGGAAGTGGGGGTGGGGGCAGGGGTGTTGGAATTATGCCCTAGAGGCAATAATAAATGTATAGTTATTATTATAATTCCTGTATCAAGATAATGGTTTATTATCCATGCTATAATTGTATTGAATGAAGACTCATTTACATGTGTGGATACATAGACAAAACACCGTCCCTAGCATGCCTCTAGCTGGCTAGCCAGTTGATCGATGATAATCAGTGTCTTCTGATTATGAACAAGGTGTTGTTGCTTGATAACTGGATCACGTCATTGGGAGAATCACGTGATGGACTAGACCCAAACTAATAGACGTAGCATGTTGATCGTGTCATTTTGTTGCTACTGTTTTCTGCGTGTCAAGTATTTATTCCTATGACCATGAGATCATATAACTCACTGACACCGGAGGAATACTTTGTGTGTATCAAACGTCGCAACGTAACTGGGTGACTATAAAGATGCTCTACAGGTATCTCCGAAGGTGTTAGTTGAGTTAGTATGGATCAAGACTGGGATTTGTCACTCCGTGTGACGGAGAGGTATCTCGGGGCCCACTCAGTAATACAACATCACACACAAGCCTTGCAAGCAATGTAACTTAGTGTAAGTTGCGGGATCTTGTATTACGGAACGAGTAAAGAGACTTGCCGGTAAACGAGATTGAAATAGGTATGCGGATACTGACGATCGAATCTCGGGCAAGTAACATACCGAAGGACAAAGGGAATGACATACGGGATTATACGAATCCTTGGCACTGAGGTTCAAACGATAAGATCTTCGTAGAATATGTAGGATCCAATATGGGCATCCAGGTCCCGCTATTGGATATTGACCGAGGAGTCTCTCGGGTCATGTCTACATAGTTCTCGAACCCGCAGGGTCTGCACACTTAAGGTTCGACGTTGTTTTATGCGTATTTGAGTTATATGGTTGGTTACCGAATGTTGTTCGGAGTCCCGGATGAGATCACGGACGTCACGAGGGTTTCCGCAATGGTCCGGAAACGAAGATTGATATATAGGATGACCTCATTTGATTACCGGAAGGTTTTCGGAGTTACCGGGAATGTACCGGGAATGACGAATGGGTTCCGGGGGTTCACCGGAGGGGGGCAACCCACTCCGGGGAAGCCCATAGGTATTTGTGGGGGTCACACCAGCCCTTAGTGGGCTGGTGGGACAGCCCACTAAATCCTATGCGCCAAGGAATAAAAATCAAAGGAAGAAAGAAAAAAAAAGAGGAAGTGGGAAAGGGGAAGGACTCCCTCCCACCAAACCAAGTAGGACTCGGTTTGGGGGGGAGAGTCCTCCCCCCTGGCTCGGCCGACCCCCTTGGAGTCCCTTGGACTCCAAGGCAAGGTCCCCCTCCCTCCTCCTATATATATGGGGCTTTTAGGGCAGATTTGAGACGACTTTCTCACGGCTGCCCGACCACATACCTCCATAGTTTTCCCTCTAGATCGTGTTTCTGCGGAGCTCGGGCGGAGCCCTGCTGAGACAAGATCACCACCAACCTCCGGAGCGCCGTCACGCTGCCGGAGAACTCTTCTACCACTCCGTCTCTCTTGCTGGATCAAGAAGGCCGAGATCATCGTCGAGCTGTACGTGTGCTGAACGCGGAGGTGCCGTCCGTTCGGTGCTAGATCGTGGGACTGATCGCGGGATTGTTCGCGGGGCGGATCGAGGGACGTGAGGACGTTCCACTACATCAACCGCGATCTCACATCGCTTCTGCTGTACGATCTACAAGGGTACGTAGATCACTCATCCCCTCTCGTAGATGGACATCACCATGATAGGTCTTCGTGCGCGTAGGAAAATTTTTGTTTCCCATGCGACGTTCCCCAACAGTGGCATCATGAGGTAGGTTCATGCGTAGATGTCTTCTCGAGTAGAACACAAAAGGTTTTGTGGGCGGTGATGTGCGTTTTGCTGCCCTCCTTAGTCTTTTCTTGATTCCGCGGTATTGTTGGATCGAAGCGGCTTGGACCGACATTACTCGTACGCTTACGAGAGACTGGTTTCATCGTTACGAGTAACCCCCTTTGCTCAAAGATGACTGGCAAGTGACGGTTTCTCCAACTTTAGTTGAATCGGATTTGACCGAGGAGGTCCTTGGATGAGGTTAAATAGCAACTCATATATCTCCGTTGTGGTGTTTGCGTAAGTAAGATGCGATCCTACTAGATACCCTTGGTCACCACGTAAAACATGCAACAACAAAATTAGAGGACGTCTAACTTGTTTTTGCAGGGTATGATTGTGATGTGATATGGCCAATGATGTGATGTGATATATTGGATGTATGAGATGATCATGTTGTAATAGAAATATCGACTTGCACGTCGATGGTACGGCAACCGGCAGGAGCCATAGGGTTGTCTTTATACTAACATATGTGCTTGCAGATGCGTTTACTATTTTGCTAGGATGTAGCTTTAGTAGTGATAGCATAAGTAGCACGACAACCCCGATGGCGACACGTTGATGGAGATCATGATGATGGAGATCATGGTGTGGCGCCGGTGACAAGAAGATCGTGCCGGTGCTTTGGTGATGGAGATCAAGAAGCACGTGATGATGGCCATATCATGTCACTTATGAATTGCATGTGATGTTAATCCTTTTATGCACCTTATTTTGCTTAGAACGACGGTAGCATTATGAGGTGATCTCTCACTAAAATTTCAAGACGAAATTGTGTTCTCCCCGACTGTGCACCGTTGCTACAGTTCGTCGTTTCGAGACACCACGTGATGATCGGGTGTGATAGACTCAACGTTCACATACAATGGGTGCAAAACAGTTGCGCACGCGGAACACTCGGGTTAAGCTTGGCGAGCCTAGCATGTGCAGACATGGCCTCGGAACACATGAGACCGAAAGGTCGATCATGAATCATATAGTTGAGATGATTAGCATAGGGATGCTTACCACTGAAACTACTCTCGACTCACGTGATGATCGGACTTGGGATAGCGTAAGTGGATCATGAACCACTCAAATGACTAGAGAGATGTACTTTTTGAGTGGGAGTTTAGCATATAATTTGATTAAGTTGAACTCTAATTATCTTGAACATAGTCTAAAGTCCACTTTGAATATATTTGTGTTGTAGATCATGGCTCACGCAAGTGTCATCCTCAATTTTAATACGTTCCTAGAGAAAGCTAAGTTGAAAGATGATGGAAGCAACTTTGTAGACTGGGCTCGTAATCTCAGGCTAATCTTACAAGCTGGAAAGAAGGATTATGTCCTTAATGCTGCGCTAGGAGATGAACCACCCGCTACGGCTGATCAGGATGTTAAGAACGCTTGGCTAGCACGTAAGGAGGACTACTCAATAGTTCAATGTGCAGTCTTGTATGGCTTAGAGCCGGGACTTCAACGTCGCTTTGAACGTCATGGAGCATTTGAGATGTTCCAGGAGTTGAAGTTTATCTTTCAGAAGAACGCCCGGATCGAGAGGTATGAGACCTCCGATAAATTCTATGCTTGCAAGATGGAGGAAAGCTCGTCTGTCAGTGAACATGTGCTCAAGATGTCTGGGTACTCAAACCGTCTAGCTGAACTAGGGATTGAACTCCCGCAAGAAGCTATCACTAACAGAATCCTCCAATCACTGCCGCCAAGCTATAAAGGCTTTGTGTTGAACTACAACATGCAAGGGATGAACAAGTCTCCCGGCGAGTTGTTTGCGATGCTGAAAGTCGCAGAGTCTGAACTCCGTAAAGAACATCAAGTGTTGATGGTGAGCAAGACCACTAGTTTCAAGAGAAACGGCAAAGGCAAGAAGGGCAATTCGAAGAAGAGCGGCAAGCCAGTTGCCAATCCGTCGAAGAAACCCAAGGCTGGACCTAAGCCTGAAACGGAGTGCTTCTATTGCAAGGGTATGGGTCACTGGAAGCGCAATTGCCCCAAGTATCTCGCAGATAAGAAGGCGGGCAAAGAAAAATCAGGTATATTTGATATACATGTTATTGATGTGTACTTAACCAGCTCTCGTAGTAGTGCCTGGGTATTCGATACCGGTTCTGTTGCTCACATTTGCAACTCGAAGCAGGAACTGCGGAATAGACGGAGGCTGGCGAAAGACGAAGTGTCGATGCGTGTAGGAAACGG
This sequence comes from Hordeum vulgare subsp. vulgare, assembly GCF_904849725.1. NCBI lineage: Eukaryota > Viridiplantae > Streptophyta > Magnoliopsida > Poales > Poaceae > Hordeum > Hordeum vulgare. Next base: position 520,203,986 of record NC_058524.1, read on the forward strand.
TTCCAAGGTTGATGCAATCGCCGTCGGCACCGTGTCACTTCAACTTCCATCGGGATTAGTGATGAACTTAAATCATTGTTATTTAGTGCCTGCGTTGAGCATGAACATTATATCTGGATCTTGTTTATTGCGAGACGGTTACTCTTTTAAGTCTGAGAATAATGGTTGTTCTATTTCTATGAGTAAGATCTTTTATGGTCATGCACCGAATGTGAGAGGATTGTTCATATTGAATCTTGATAGAGATACGCATATACATAACATTGAGACCAAAAGAGTTAGAGTAAACAATGATAGCGCCATATTTTTGTGGCACTGCCGCTTGGGTCATATTGGTGTAAAGCGCATGAAGAAACTCCATGCTGATGGACTTTTGGAGTCACTTGACTTTGATTCACTTGACACGTGCGAACCATGCCTCATGGGCAAGATGACTAAAACTCCGTTCTCCGGAACAATGGAGCGTGCAAGTGACTTGTTGGAAATCATACATACCGATGTGTTTGGTCCGATGAGCGTGGAGGCACGCGGCGGATATCGTTATTTTCTCACCTTCACTGACGATTTAAGTAGATATGGTTATGTCTACTTGATGAAGCACAAATCTGAAACATTTGAAAAGTTCAAGCAATTTCAGAGTGAAGTGGAAAATCATCGTAACAAGAAGATCAAGTTCCTACGGTCTGATCGTGGGGGTGAGTATCTGCGTTTCGAGTTTGGTACTCACTTAAGACAATGTGGAATTGTTTCGCAGTTAACACCGCCTGGAACACCACAGCGTAATGGTGTGTCCGAACGTCGTAATCGTACTTTGTTAGAAATGGTGCGATCTATGATGTCTCTTACTGATTTGCCGTTATCGTTTTGGGGTTATGCATTAGAAACAGCTGCATTCACTTTAAATAGGGCACCATCAAAATCCGTTGAGACGACACCATACGAACTGTGGTATGGCAAAAGACCAAAGTTGTCGTTTCTTAAAGTTTGGGGATGTGATGCTTATGTCAAAAAGCTTCAGCCTGAGAAGCTGGAACCCAAAGCGGAAAAGTGCGTCTTCATAGGTTACCCAAAAGAGACAGTTGGGTACACCTTCTATCTCAAATCCGAGGGCAAAGTGTTTGTTGCTAAGAACGGAACTTTTCTCGAGAAGGAGTTTCTCTCGAGAGAATTGAGTGGGAGGAAGATAGAACTTGACGAGGTTGTCGAACCTCTCATCCCTCTGGATGGTGGCGCAGGGCAAGGGGAAACCCCTGTGATTGCGACGCCGGTTGAGGAGGAAGTTAATGATGATGATCATGAAACTCCAGTTCAAGTTTCTGTTGAACCACGCAGGTCGACGAGATCACGCGCTGCTCCAGAGTGGTACGGTAATCCCGTCTTGACAATCATGTTGTTAGACAACAATGAACCTGCAAATTATGAAGAAGCAATGGTGGGCCCAGATTCCAACAAATGGCTAGAAGCCATGAAATCCGAGATAGGATCCATGTATGAGAACAAAGTCTGGACTTTGGAGATACTACCTGAGGGCCGCAAGGCTATTCAGAACAAATGGATCTTTAAGAAGAAGACGGACGCTGACGGTAATGTGACCGTTTATAAAGCTCGACTTGTGGCAAAGGGTTTTTCACAAGTTCCAGGAATTGACTACGATGAGACTTTCTCTCCCGTAGCGATGCTTAAGTCCGTCAGAATCATGTTAGCAATAGCTGCATTTTTCGATTATGAAATTTGGCAGATGGATGTCAAAACGGCGTTCCTTAACGGTTTTCTTAAGGAAGAGTTGTATATGATGCAACCCGAAGGTTTTGTCGATCCTAAAAATGCTGACAAGGTGTGCAAGCTCCAGCGATCCATTTATGGACTGGTGCAAGCATCTCGGAGATGGAACAAACGCTTTGATGAGGTGATCAAAGCATTTGGGTTTATACAAGTGGTTGGAGAATCTTGTATTTACAAGAAAGTGAGTGGGAGCTCTGTGGCGTTTCTAATACTATATGTGGATGACATATTACTGATCGGAAACAACGTAGAGCTTTTGGAGAGCATAAAAGGTTACTTGAATAAAAGTTTCTCTATGAAGGACCTAGGAGAAGCTGCTTACATTCTGGGCATTAAGATCTATAGGGATAGATCAAAACGCCTGATAGGACTTTCACAAAGCACATACCTTGATAAAGTTTTGAAGAGGTTCAAAATGGAACAGTCCAAGAAAGGGTTCTTGCCAGTGTTACAAGGTACGAGATTGAGTAAGACTCAGTGCCCAGCAACTGATGAAGATAGAGAGCATATGCGCACCGTCCCCTATGCTTCAGCCATAGGCTCTATCATGTATGCAATGCTGTGCACTAGACCGGATGTTAGCCTGGCCATAAGTATGGCAGGCAGGTTCCAGAGTAATCCAGGAGTGGATCACTGGACAGCGGTCAAGAATATCCTGAAGTACCTGAAAAGGACTAAGGAGATGTTTCTCGTGTATGGAGGTGACGAAGAGCTCGCCGTAAAAGGTTACGTCGACGCAAGCTTTGACACAGATCCGGACGACTCTAAGTCGCAAACCGGATACGTATTTATTCTTAATGGGGGTGCAGTAAGCTGGTGCAGTTCCAAGCAAAGCGTCGTAGCAGATTCTACATGTGAAGCGGAGTACATGGCTGCCTCGGAGGCAGCTAAGGAGGGTGTCTGGATGAAGCAGTTCATGACAGATCTTGGAGTGGTGCCAAGTGCACTGGATCCAATAACCTTGTTCTGTGACAACACTGGTGCCATTGCCTTAGCAAAGGAACCAAGGTTTCACAAGAAGACCAGACACATCAAACGACGCTTCAACCTCATCCGCGACTACGTCGAGGAGGAGGACGTAAATATATGCAAAGTGCACACGGATCTGAATGTAGCAGACCCGCTGACTAAACCTCTTCCACGGCCAAAACATGATCGACACCAGAACTGTATGGGTGTTAGATTAATTACAATTTAATTCACATGGTGATGTGAGGGCTAGATTATTGACTCTAGTGCAAGTGGGAGACTGTTGGAATTATGCCCTAGAGGCAATAATAAATGTATAGTTATTATTATAATTCCTGTATCAAGATAATGGTTTATTATCCATGCTATAATTGTATTGAATGAAGACTCATTTACATGTGTGGATACATAGACAAAACACCGTCCCTAGCATGCCTCTAGCTGGCTAGCCAGTTGATCGATGATAATCAGTGTCTTCTGATTATGAACAAGGTGTTGTTGCTTGATAACTGGATCACGTCATTGGGAGAATCACGTGATGGACTAGACCCAAACTAATAGACGTAGCATGTTGATCGTGTCATTTTGTTGCTACTGTTTTCTGCGTGTCAAGTATTTATTCCTATGACCATGAGATCATATAACTCACTGACACCGGAGGAATACTTTGTGTGTATCAAACGTCGCAACGTAACTGGGTGACTATGAAGATGCTCTACAGGTATCTCCGAAGGTGTTAGTTGAGTTAGTATGGATCAAGACTGGGATTTGTCACTCCGTGTGACGGAGAGGTATCTCGGGGCCCACTCAGTAATACAACATCACACACAAGCCATGCAAGCAATGTAACTTAGTGTAAGTTGCGGGATCTTGTATTACGGAACGAGTAAAGAGACTTGCCGGTAAACGAGATTGAAATAGGTATGCGGATACTGACGATCGAATCTCGGGCAAGTAACATACCGAAGGACAAAGGGAATGACATACGGGATTATACGAATCCTTGGCACTGAGGTTCAAACGATAAGATCTTCGTAGAATATGTAGGATCCAATATGGGCATCCAGGTCCCGCTATTGGATATTGACCGAGGAGTCTCTCGGGTCATGTCTACATAGTTCTCGAACCCGCAGGGTCTGCACACTTAAGGTTCGACGTTGTTTTATGCGTATTTGAGTTATATGGTTGGTTACCGAATGTTGTTCGGAGTCCCGGATGAGATCACGGACGTCACGAGGGTTTCCGGAATGGTCCGGAAACGAAGATTGATATATAGGATGACCTCATTTGATTACCGGAAGGTTTTCGGAGTTACCGGGAATGTACCGGGAATGACGAATGGGTTCCGGGGGTTCACCGGAGGGGGGCAACCCACTCCGGGGAAGCCCATAGGTATTTGTGGGGGTCACACCAGCCCTTAGTGGGCTGGTGGGACAGCCCACTAAATCCTATGCGCCAAGGAATAAAAATCAAAGGAAGAAAGAAAAAAAAAGGAAGTGGGAAAGGGGAAGGACTCCCTCCCACCAAACCAAGTAGGACTCGGTTTGGGGGGGGGAGAGTCCTCCCCCCTGGCTCGGCCGACCCCCTTGGAGTCCCTTGGACTCCAAGGCAAGGTCCCCCTCCCTCCTCCTATATATATGGGGCTTTTAGGGCAGATTTGAGACGACTTTCTCACGGCTGCCCGACCACATACCTCCATAGTTTTCCCTCTAGATCGTGTTTCTGCGGAGCTCGGGCGGAGCCCTGCCGAGACAAGATCACCACCAACCTCCGGAGCGCCGTCACGCTGCCGGAGAACTCTTCTACCTCTCCGTCTCTCTTGCTGGATCAAGAAGGCCGAGATCATCGTCGAGCTGTATGTGTGCTGAACGCGGAGGTGCCGTCCGTTCGGTGCTAGATCGTGGGACTGATCGCGGGATTGTTCGCGGGGCGGATCGAGGGACGTGAGGACGTTCCACTACATCAACCGCGATCTCACATCGCTTCTGCTGTACGATCTACAAGGGTACGTAGATCACTCATCCCCTCTCGTAGATGGACATCACCATGATAGGTCTTCGTGCGCGTAGGAAAAATTTTGTTTCCCATGCGACGTTCCCCAACAAGGGGATCGGGCCAGGGGTGCCGATCTGGTGGAGGGAGGCCGTTCTGGGGCTCCTGGGAGGGAGAGGAGCCGAGGGGAGGAGATGAAGGTGTGGAGGGGTGCTCGTGGGGGAGAGGGGCTCGGGTGGCTGGATCGGGAGACTGGGAGGCCGACGGGTTAGGTGAACGGGGGCAGGTGGGGTGAATCGGGAGAGGGTGTCGGTGGGGGTCCGGTCTGGGGGGTAGGTGGGACGTGGGTGGACCGAGAGGATTAGATGGGGCTGGTGTGGGGATTGGGAGAGAGAGAGAGCTACCGAGAGGAGAGAGCTCGGTGGTGGGGTGCTCAGTGTCTATGGCGGCGGCTGATAGGTGGCGAGGGGGAGGAACCCCTCGCGGTTCCTGGCGACGTGCGCTAGGGTTCGGTTGGTGAACTTGGCCGGGTGGGCCAAATTGGCCCAGTTGGGCCAGGGTTTTTTACCCCCTTTTTATATATAAATATATGTATATCTTTCGGTTTTAATTATATAGGACTATTAATATTTTCAAAAATGCCCAATTTTATTTTATAACTTATTAGGAAATTTTTAATAACTTACCCGACAATTTTTATTTTAAACATTGTAAAACTTTTCCCGTTCGATTTGTTTTCTTAAACTTCGAACTTCGATTCGGTTTCGACTATCAAGAGATCAAAAATAGAATCACAGTGACGTGGCATCCTTTGTATAGGTTTACTATAGTTCAAGTATCGAGATTACTGTAGTCTAATCCGGGGATGTCACAACTCTCCCCTTCTAACAAGAATTCTCGTCTTGAGAACTAAGAGGTAGAAGGAAGGAGATCGGGGTATTCATCGCGAAGATGATCCTCGCATTCCCAAGTGGCTTCATCTTCAGAGTGATTTGACCACTTCACCTTAAGGAACTTGGTGACTTTACGACGAGTCTTACTTCGGCTTGGTCAAGAATGCAGACCGGATGCTCTTTATAAGAGAGGTCTTGTTGCAGTTCAAACATATCATGATCCACTGCTCGAATAGGATCCTTGAAGCAGCGACGGAGCTGAGACACATGGAAGACATCGTGAACCTGAGAAAGGTTCGCCGGCAATTCCAACTGATAAGCCACTCTTCCACGCCTTTCAAGAATAATGAAAGGACCGATATAGTGAGGGGCTAACTTGCCCTTGACCCCAAAGCGGTGTGCGCCTCTCATTGGTGTGACACGAAGATAAGCCTTTTTGCCGGATTGATAGACCATATCTTGATGATGACGGTCATACTGCCTCTTCTGACGAGACTGAGCAGCCTTCAGATTCTCATGAATAATGCGGACTTGATCTTCAGCATATTGGATAACATCTGGACCGAAGATTGATCGGTCCATTGAATGGTGGCTCGAGAATTTCATACGAAGCCAAGTGTAAGGGATACCTTGGAGCCAAAGATGTACAGTAGTGTCAGGTTTCATTCCTGTGGAACTTTGGGTTATGGGTCCACCATGTGTGCCGAGAGTGGGCAGAGTGGTGACATATTATACGGTCTTGGCAGCAAGACATGTCAGGGGTTAACCTGTGAGTTATGTTGGCAACCACGTCGGTACCAACGACAGGGGACGACTAGAACCATTTTCTTGCTCGTTGAAACGAGGCGGACCAATAGGCAAGGTCCTCGTCCACCGACGGCTACCGGAATGTTATCCACAATAGTAACACGGTCTTACTGACAGAGTCGTATACCGAGAATTTTACCTAAGCAGGAAATTAACACTGCTTAGATAAGTAATGCCACAAGAAAGGTCAAACGGACCTATAGGAAGGCAAATGTGTTTACACACACACAATTATTAAAGTATACCATTCCCGAGGAAAACATAGGGTATGATATGCATGATAGGTCATCCAGTACATAACCATCTTGATAAAGAGACAAGAAGCATCATGATGTTTACCCATACCATACGGTTTGGATAATTGATCAGGAACAATTTAGCATCGCGCTTCCAATGTTCGAGTTGAAATTTAAAGTACCACATCCGTGCTTTGGGTTAGTCTCGACATGGCAATCAGGTAAGGGCCGGACCAATAGGCACACAAAGAGGATCCATGAGGAACAACTTATGAAATAAGTCATATAGTTTATGAATGAAAGGATGGCGAATCTATCATATGGAAGAATTTATAACAGTAGGTCCTGCGGCCCGGTGTGCCAAACAAGACATCACCGTAGTGGGTTACATAAGACCAAAGTTATAATTATTGGGAAAATGTTCCAACAGTCATATCTGTCCGAGATTCACATCTGATTGGTATTAGGATACCTCAGACTCAAGATGCGTGAGAAGAAAAGATGAAGATGCAAGATTCTCATGATATGAACTACACAAGCAAATCCTTGAATCATGAATTCGACTTTAAGACATATGAACACAATGTCAAGACATTCGTGCCCACGTGGAATTCTTACGTCAAAATGCAACCGAGTTCTCATTAGGGAACCATCATCTGGGATAACAAGGTTCCATGTGTAAGTCTGGATTAGCTCTTATGAAGGAACTTCTTTTCTCTTGATCAAATCAGTCACTGGCTTGGCGTACTAAGAAAAGTTATATGAAGTGAAGATAACAAATCTTCATAACATATAACACTTCGCACATGCATGGATGATTGGTATTTCCTGAGAGGAAGCGAAATGAAACTTTCACATATTTAGGGCGGCAAGAGTGCACGTGAACTTTGGAAAAACACTTCTTCTTATCAACTATATCCTTCATGAGCTAGGCACAAAGATAGTGCTTTCAAAAGCTTCATCTCGAACCATGGAGAACTTGAGGGTGCGACCGATGGGCTCAGCAACATTTCCTCAAGATTTTGACAGGGAAGAATTTCCAAAATTATAATATCAAGGAGATAGCATTTGTCAAATCAAATGGTATAGTGTCGTATGCTCGAGGGAACAACAACAATTAAACATTGGCAAAAGCGTGCACTCGGAAATACGGACGGAGTAGCACAACCGATGTCAAAAATGATGAGTCAACACCCAACTCACTAAGAAGGAACCAATCAGTTGTTAACCTCAAGGCAATAGGGTTGCCAGAAGTATTGGAACCACACATCAGAGTTCACTTGTTGGTATTCCGGTTAGAAACAACACGGGACCAAGAAATGAATGGTGATGGCGAGAAGTATCACTATATTAAGAATTTTGAAGACGTGTGCAATTTTCACGACATTCTTGACATACCAGATAGTAAATACTCCAAGGTAGAAGATAACATAAGCTGAATAGCAAGGAACTCAAAGGACAACACAAAACATGAACATGTTTGTGTTAGAGGGATGGCAACAAGGATGTCGATGATAATACAATTCATCGAGGGAAAATGATGGTATTTGCCAACATGCATTTGATTGATACCCTGCAAGAGCTCAGAATGCTGATGATGATCACGACATATTTGTCGAGAAATTTCATGAAGATGTAATCGTTTAGCGACGACATCACGCAAGGGAATGATGAAGCAAGAGATTGTCGGAATCACGATTGCAAAGGTCAAGATCACAGACACCGGATTTAAACCACAGAAAGAACGATTATTGATACGCGAAGTTTCTATGATAGGATCAACGTCGTTTCCATGGGCATGAACACAAGGTTCAAGGTCGACTCCCACTTCATCAATGCATCACCTGCCCTTTACTCCTCGCCTCTGATCAGGTTGTAGCTCACAAAGATTATCTGGCAAAACACCAGAAGAGCAAGACATCATGAAACACTCTTCGGGTCATATTGATTTAGGAAGGCATAGTTTCAACCCGTCGGGGCATCTTAGGAACATATAACGCAAACTTCAAGAGTAATTAACACATGCTTGACAACAGAGTATGGCCGACAAAAGCATAGGATACAACTTATCATAGGGAGAAGACACAATTTACCAATGACATCATATGCCTGGGGATGCAATCACAAGAATTTTCAAAAGCAAAGGATGCCGTCCGATAACAACTCAGAATGAGCCTGGCAATCCACAAATGATCTGATGTGAGTATCGGTACTCAATCAGAGGGAGATAGGACGCAATGCATCGGGTTATAGAACATCTAAAAAATATCGATACTTAATCACCAAAGGAATTATGATTTCCAGGTTGGCGTATCATAATCAGATGCTCCGATCAAATACAAGTAGGTTGAATGGACTTAGATGGACAACCAACCAAAAATTGATTTGTCGAGAACCAGCTCGGTTTGGAAGGACGTCTGAGCCGGCAGATAATTTCTGAGTCACAACAGATGATTGTGTGCATTCACACAAAGGTAGAATCAATAAGATGACAGGAAAATCACAAAGGATTTTAATGAATGCTGCTAGACATATGGATTTAACCATAATGCAAGTAGGTGAGAAAGGTCATGAACATTAGGCTACGGCGGATTTCGGAAGACCGAATAGTAAGTCGAAGAACTTTCGAAACCCATGACAACTGATGATGGACGAATCCCCGATAAAATAATTCGTTGCATATCGTAAAACAAGAGCAATTGGAGAAGAAAGTATGAACGACATTTGTATGTAGTCATCCATAGTGGTTGACGAAGGAAGGGAATATTGCAGAAGCAATGAGCACAACAGCTCAAGAGAACATCGAATAGTAACTGCAGTTCTTCTGAGGGATAAAGCCATCGCCTGGAATACGGGGCTCTCCGGGAGGAAGTATTTACGAGAACCTAATGTTAGAGTTAGCAAAATCTTTATCCCGAAAGAGAAGAGAGAGTAGAAACCAGAGTATAGGAAAGGAGTAAAAGATGCTAATACCACCAAATTGAGATGTGGGCCCGTAAGCCACAACATCAGTGTTAGTAAAGTTTTTCAAACACTAGACTCAACTTCGGCCAAGGAGTTGGAAAGGGGGCTACCTACAGGTAGTTGGCTCTGATACCAACTTGTGACGCCCTCGGTTTAATCGTACGCTAATCATACACGCAAATGCGTACGATCAAACCCAAGGACTCACGGGAAGATATCACAACATAACTCTAGACACAAATGAAATAATATCAGCTTCATATTACAAGCCAGGGGCCTCGAGGGCTAGAATACAGAAGCTCGATAAACACACGAGTCAGCGGAAGCAACAAATATCTGAGTACAGACATAAAACATGGGGTGCCTTAGAGAAGGCTAGCACAAAAGATACAACGATCGAACGAGGCGAGGCCTCCTGCCTGGGAACCTCCTAACTACTCCTGAACATCAGCGGCCTCCACATAGTAGTAGGCACCATCGGGGTAGCAGTTGTCGTCGGCGGGGACCTCCATCTCCTGGGCTCCAACATCTGGTCGCAGCAAACGGGTCAAGGGGACAAGGGGAGCAAAGCAGCGGTCAGTACTCATCCAAAGTACTCGCAAGTCTTACATCAAATCTATTCTAAGTATGCATCAGTATCAAAGAAGGGGGGTTATATGTGGACTGACTGCAACAATGCGAGAATAGGGAGAGAAGGCCTAGTCCTATCGAAGACTAGCATCTTCAGGGTCTTGCAGCAATAGACGAGAGTAGAACACGGGTAAAACATTAATAGTCATATTGTTGCAGCATTATTAAAGTGAGGTCAGGCCCAAAGATCCTCCCTCGACTCCCTCCGAGGAAGCAATCCCGAGGCAAACTAATTCCAGTTAAGTAACAATTGTAGTTGTATAAGATCAGGGCACAACTCCAAGTCGTCCTGTAACCGTGGACACAACTATTCGAATAGTTAATTTTCATCCCTCTAGGGGTGCACCACATGTCCCGTCATGCTCGATAACACTCTGACCGGACATACTTTTCTGGGTCCAGTCTAGCCTCGGAATATCGACACGTCGCAGCCCCACCTAACACTAATCAGAGAGGTCAGCCCGCCGGTCTAAATCCTAAGCGCAAAGGGTTCATGGGCCCAGTTCCCCTCCGCGCTCCTGCACGATGCGAGGGCGGCCGACGTCTGTCCTAGCCTCCCTTAATCACAAGCGCAATTCATCTCGGGACCACTCAGGCGCGCGCCACTACGATAGCTGACATCTGAAAAGCTTCGGCTGATACCGCGACGCCGAGTACCCATAATTCTTCCCGCGTAGCCGGTTAGTGCGAAAAGGTCTCCGACCAACCCAGATCAAACACCCAAATCCATTAACATTTTAATTAGGCCATCAACACAGTCTTGCGGGAATCCACCCGTCTTACAACTAATCACCAATGATCCCACTAACATGGTCGAGTAACTGTGTGGTTATAACATCGGGGGGAATCCGAGGTATCACCCTCGTTAGATTCCGAACGATGCATCCGTCAAGGTGGGCTTAGAGGAATCACCCTCGGGGGTCCCACACTTGAGGGGTTGCACGACAAGGGCATCGTCGTGAATGGTGAAAGAGGAATCACCCTCGATAACCACGACCGACTAGCTATACTATAGAGATATCATCAGGAGTACTTAGCGAGGTGTCACCCTCGGTACACGATAGTATCCCTGTAGCGTCGTACAACTAAGGGTGTGTGTGTGTGATGTGTCGGGTCTGGCTCGTCGATCAGGGATCGAGATTTGAAAATAAGCGGGGCAACTGGACTACGGGGTCAGAGGGGATGACTGCTCCACCTATACTAAGCAGATTAAAGTACAGGACTGAAAGTAGCAGTTCATCAAAAATAGGCTATGCATCAGATATAGGAGCTAACTACAACAACAACAAAATACTAATGCAAGCAGTAGGAAGAAAGATATAGGCGATATAGGAATGATCAAGGGGGGGTAGCTTGCCTTGCTGCTCTGCGGCAAAGGACTGATCGGCACGGTCGTAGATGTACTCGGCAGCAGCGTCAGTCTCGGGGTCTACCGGTAAGAAGAGGGGGAAGAAACAATAAATAATAGTAACGGTGCAACACAATGCATGACATGGCAAGATGCAGGCTAGACATGAGCTAACGTAGCAACATCCGTCATAGACGGGTCGGAAGAATATCTGACGATATTTTCCGGGTCTCGGGCTACTACCGGACATACTCGAAACGATGGAAATGTTCCATGTTTGCTACGCTAGGGACGCGTGACAAACGAATGGACCATGTATCCGGGTTCGTCTCGTTCTCGTGATCAACTTTCATGTTGAAAATATTTTGTTCTGACTTACGGATTATTTAATATTAATTTTTAAAGTTTTATTCAATAATGAGGAATTAAAAACAGATTTAAATAATTTAAGAAAAAGTTATTATGACATCAGCATGATGGCATGCTGACATCAGCAGTTGACTGGTCAACTGACCAGTGGGTCCCACACGTCATAGGCACAAGTTTTAATTAAGATTAAATATTAATTAATCAGATTAATTTAGTGGGGGACCCACGTGTCATACTCTAATTATTCTAATTATTCAATTAATTAATTTAACTAATATATCTATTTATTTATTTAATAAAAACATTATTTTTATATTTATATTTTAATTTTCACTTTTCTTTAAAAGAGGGTGTGGGGCCTCCCTGTCATAGACAGCGGGGTGTGTTGGCCCCAGTAAGCGGCTTTAGGCCAAATACACCTTTTTACTCACAGATACATATACAAACAAATAATGTATTCTCCATATACCCATATACACAAATACATACATCGTGCATCTCATACATACAAAATACGTACACAATACATTAATTATTTTTATTTCTCTCACATCTCACATCTCACATGTGTGTGTTAACACAGAACTTCACACAGAGAGAGAGAGAGCTACATCTCCACGATCTCCTACACGAACCTAACGGCGTCGGATCGGAGTGCCGTCTGCCGGAACAGAACCGGGACGGCGCGAGGAAGATGATGGTGGGAGGAACCCGAGGAGGGGCTCACCGACGTTGACGAGAGGGCCCGGTGAAGCCGGAGTTCTCGTGAGGCGGAGGTGACGGCGAGGAGGAAGACGAGGCGGTGACGGTGGTGGCGCGGGGGTGGTGATGCCGGTGAGGATGGTCGCCGGAGAGGCCTCCCGGAGGTGGCCAACCGGCGTGACGAGGAGGAGGAGTCTCCCTACCCGGTCCCTCCTGGACCGAGGGGGAGGAAGGGACCGGCGGGAGATGGGGTGGTCGGTCGACGGGGAACCGGTTGGGTTCGGTCGACGGGGGGAACCGCGAGGGCTTCGGCCGCCGGAGGGTGCTGGAGGTCCGGCCGGCGGGTTCCCGAGGTAGGGAAGGGGCGGTGCAGGGGAGGGAGGCCCGGGTGGCTGGTGCCTCGGTGGGAAGTGGGGGAGCAGGGGATCGGGCCAGGGGTGCCGATCTGGTGGAGGGAGGCCGATCTAGGGCTCGTGGGAGGGAGAGGAGCCGAGGGGAGGAGATCGTGGGGAGGAGGGGTGCTCGTGGGGGAGAGGGGCTCGGGTGGCTGGATCGGGAGACTGGGAGGCCGACGGGGTTAGGTGAACGGGGGCAGGTGGGGTGAATCGGGAGAGGGTGTCGGTGGGGGTCCAATCTGGGGGGTAGGTGGGACGTGGGTGGACCGAGAGGATTAGATGGGGTTGGTGTGGGGATCCGGAGAGAGAGAGCTACCGAGAGGAGAGAGCTCGGTGGTGGGGTGCTGGGTGTCTATGGCGGCGGCTGATAGGTGGCGAGGGGGAGGAACCCCTCGCTGTTCCTGGCGACGTGCGCTAGGGTTCGGTTGGTGAGCCTGGTCGGCTCGGCCAAATTGGCCTAGTTGGGCCAGGGTTTTTTTACCCCCTTTTTTATATATATAAATATATGTATATCTTTTGGTTTAAATTATATAGGATTTTTAATATTTTCAAAAATGCCCAATTTGATTTTATAACTTATTAGCAGAATTTTAATAACTTCCCCGACAATTTTTATTTTAAACATTGTAAAACTTTTCCCGTTCGATTTGTTTTCTTAAACTTCAAACTTCGATTCGGTGTCGACTATCACCAGATCAAAAATAGAATCACAGTGACGTGGCATCCGTTGTATAGGTTTAGTATAGTTCAAGTATCGAGATTATTGTAGTCTAATCCGGGGATGTCACATGCACCCCCCCCCCCAATTTCAGCCGGTTTTCGGGAATTCCGACGCACACACGTGTCCGCGCACATTTTCGTTCCAACATTCAATGGTGAAAAATGTTTGGACGCCTAGATTTGGAAGTTTGCGGGTGATTTGAGAGACGATGTCGGAGATTCCTTGTATTGTCGTAAAAAGGGAGGTTCCAAGCAAAAATGATACACTTATGAGGCATCGTACTTAAGCTTATGAAACTTCTCTTCCCACTAATAAAAATCTCCCTATTAAGGGTGGGCCTATGCACCTGCTAATCACTAATTAAAATCTGCCAAGTCTTTACGTAACCCTCCTCACCCCGTACAAAACTGTAGGTGTAGCAAAGCTCATTTCGAAGACATCCATCGCGAGCCCATGCCACATGATCTGATGATGATGTCTACACGAGCCTTGCATGCCTCCTTCTTTATCATTTTCTGCATCTTCTTTTACTTATAGGGAAATGATCCAAAAGTTCATGACAATTGTCCGTGACTATAATTGCAAAGTCTTTTTGATTAATATCATTGATAATTTAAGTTTGATTATGTATATGATAAAATGGATCAAATATCAATTTATTACCCATTAATTTATGATGAAATGACATGTCTCTTGGAATTATGCCCTAGAGGCAATAATAAATGTGTAGTTATTATTATAATTCCTGTATCAAGATAATAGTTTACTATCCATGCTATAATTGTATTGAATGAAGACTCATTTACATGTGTGGATACATAGACAAAACACCGTCCCTAGCATGCCTCTAGCTGGCTAGCCAGTTGATCGATGATAGTCAGTGTCTTCTGATTATGAACAAGGTGTTGTTGCTTGATAACTGGATCACGTCATTGGGAGAATCACGTGATGGACTAGACCCAAACTAATAGACGTAGCATGTTGATCGTGTCATTTTGTTGCTACTGTTTTCTGCGTGTCAAGTATTTATTCCTATGACCATGAGATCATATAACTCACTGACACCGGAGGAATGCTTTGTGTGTATCAAATGTCGCAACGTAACTGGGTGACTATAAAGATGCTCTACAGGTATCTCCGAAGGTGTTAGTTGAGTTAGTATGGATCAAGACTGGGATTTGTCACTCCGTGTGACGGAGAGGTATCTCGGGGCCCACTCGGTAATACGACATCACACACAAGCCTTGCAAGCAATGTAACTTAGTGTAAGTTGCGGGATCTTGTATTACGGAACGAGTAAAGAGACTTGCCGGTAAACGAGATTGAAATAGGTATGCGGATACTGACGATCGAATCTCGGGCAAGTAACATACCGAAGGACAAAGGGAATGACATACGAGATTATACGAATCCTTGGCACTGAGGTTCAAACGATAAAGATCTTCGTAGAATATGTAGGATCCAATATGGGCATCCAGGTCCCGCTATTGGATATTGACCGAGGAGTCTCTCGGGTCATGTCTACATAGTTCTCGAACCCGCAGGGTCTGCACACTTAAGGTTCGACGTTGTTTTATGCGTATTTGAGTTATATGGTTGGTTACCGAATGTTGTTCGGAGTCCCGGATGAGATCACGGACGTCACGAGGGTTTCCGGAATGGTCCGGAAACGAAGATTGATATATAGGATGACCTCATTTGATTACCGGAAGGTTTTCGGAGTTACCGGGAATGTACCGGGAATGACGAATGGGTTCCGGGAGTTCACCGGGGGGGGGGCAACCCACCCCGGGGAAGCCCATAGGCTTTGGGGAGACACACCAGCCCTTAGTGGGCTGGTGGGACAGCCCCAAGGGGGGCTATGCGCCAAGAGAAGGAAATCAAAGGAAAAGAAAAAAAAAAGAGGGAAGAAGTGGGAAGGGAAGGGGACTCCTCCCACCAAACCAAGTCCAACTCGGTTTGGGGGGGAGTCCTCCCCCCCTTGGCTCGGCCGACCCCTTGGGAGTCCCTTGGACCCCAAGGCAAGGTCCCTCTTCCTCCTCCTATATATATGGGGCTTTTAGGGCAGATTTGAGACGACTTTCTCACGGCTGCCCGACCACAAACATCCATAGTTTTTCCTCTAGATCGCGTTTCTGCGGAGCTCGGGCGGAGCCCTGCTGAGACGAGATCATCACCAACCTCCGGAGCGCCGTCACGCTGCCGGAGAACTCTTCTACCTCTCCGTCTCTCTTGCTGGATCAAGAAGGCCGAGATCATCGTCGAGCTGTACGTGTGCTGAACGCGGAGGTGCCGTCCGTTCGGTACTAGATCGTGGGACTAATCACGGGATTGTTCGCGGGGCAGATCGAGGGACGTGAGGACGTTCCACTACATCAACCGCGTTCTCTAACGCTTCTGCTGTATGATCTACAAGGGTACGTAGATCACTCATCCCCTCTCGTAGATGGACATCACCATGATAGGTCTTCGTGCGCGTAGGAAAATTTTTGTTTCCCGTGCGACGTTCCCCAACAGTGGCATCATGAGCTAGGTTCATGCGTAGATGTCTTCTCGAGTAGAACACAAAAGATTTTGTGGGCGGCGATGTGCGTTTTGCTGCCCTCCTTAGTCTTTTCTTGATTCCGCGGTATTGTTGGATTGAAGCGGCTTGGACCGACTTTACTCGTACGCTTACGAGAGACTGGTTTCATCGTTACGAGTAACCCCCTTTGCTCAAAGATGACTGGCAAGTGACGGTTTCTCCAACTTTAGTTGAATCGGATTTGACCGAGGAGGTCCTTGGATGAGGTTAAATAGCAACTCATATATCTCCGTTGTGGTGTTTGCGTAAGATGCGATCCTACTAGATACCCTTGGTCACCACGTAAAACATGCAACAACAAAATTAGAGGACGTCTAACTTGTTTTTGCAGGGTATGATTGTGATGTGATATGGCCAACGATGTGATGTGATATATTGGATGTATGAGATGATCATGTTGTAATAGAAATATCGACTTGCACGTCGATGGTACGGCAACCGGCAGGAGCCATAGGGTTGTCTTTATACTAACATATGTGCTTGCAGATGCGTTTACTATTTTGCTAGGATGTAGCTTTAGTAGTAATAGCATAAGTAGCACGACAACCCCGATGGCAACACGTTGATGGATGATCATGGTGTGGCGCCGGTGACAAGAAGATCGTGCCGGTGCTTTGGTGATGGAGATCAAGAAGCACGAGATGATGGCCATATCATGTCACTTATGAATTGCATGTGATGTTAATCCTTTTATGCACCTTATTTTGCTTAGAACGACGGTAGCATTATTAGGTGATCTCTCACTAAAATTTCAAGACGAAATTGTGTTCTCCCCGACTGTGCACCGTTGCTACAGTTCGTCGTTTCGAGACACCACGTGATGATCGGGTGTGATAGACTCAACGTTCACATACAACGGGTGCAAAACAGTTGCGCACGCGGAACACTCGGGTTAAGCTTGACGAGCCTAGCATGTGCAGACATGGCCTCGGAACACATGAGACCGAAAGGTCGATCATGAATCATATAGTTGATATGATTAGCATAGGGATGCTTACCACTGAAACTACTCTCGACTCACGTGATGATCGGACTTGGGATAGTGTAAGTGGATCATGAACCACTCAAATGACTAGAGAGATGTACTTTTTGAGTGGGAGTTTAGCATATAATTTGATTAAGTTGAACTCTAATTATCTTGAACATAGTCTAAAATCCACTTTGTATATATTTGTGTTGTAGATCATGGCTCACGCAAGTGTCATCCTGAATTTTAATACGTTCCTAGAGAAAGCTAAGTTGAAAGATGATGGAAGCAACTTTGTAGACTGGGCTCGTAATCTTAAGCTAATCTTACAAGCTGGAAAGAAGGATTATGTCCTTAATGCTGCGCTAGGAGATGAACCACCCGCTACGGCTGATCAGGATGTTGAGAACGCTTGGTTAGCGCGTAAGGAGGACTACTCAATAGTTCAATGTGCAGTCTTGTATGGCTTGGAACCGGGACTTCAACGTCGCTTTGAGCGTCATGGAGCATTTGAGATGTTCCAGGAGTTGAAGTTTATCTTTCAGAAGAACGCCCGGATCGAGAGGTATGAGACCTCCGATAAATTCTATGCTTGCAAGATGGAGGAAAACTCGTCTGTCAGTGAACATGTGCTCAAAATGTCTGGGTACTCAAACCGTCTAGCTGAACTGGGGATTGAACTCCCGCAAGAAGCTATCACTGACAGAATCCTTCAATCACTGCCGCCAAGCTATAAAGGCTTTGTGTTGAACTACAACATGCAAGGGATGAACAAGTCTCCCGGCGAGTTGTTTGCGATGCTGAAAGTCGCAGAGTCTGAACTCCGTAAAGAGCATCAAGTGTTGATGGTGAGCAAGACCACTAGTTTCAAGAGAAACGGCAAAGGCAAGAAGGGCAATTCGAAGAAGAGCGGCAAGCCTGTTGCCAATCCGCCGAAGAAACCCAAGGCTGGACCTAAGCCTGAAACAGAGTGCTTCTATTGCAAGGGTATGGGTCACTGGAAGCGCAATTGCCCCAAGTATCTGGCAGATAAGAAGGCGGGCAAAGAAAAATCAGGTATATTTGATATACATGTTATTGATGTGTACTTAACCGGCTCTCGTAGTAGTGCCTGGGTATTCGATACCGGTTCTGTTGCTCACATTTGCAACTCGAAGCAGGAACTGCGGAATAGACGAAGGCTGGCGAAAGACGAAGTGACGATGCGCGTAGGAAACGGTTCCAAGGTTGATGCAATCGCCGTCGGCACAGTGTCACTTCAACTACCATCGGGATTAGTGATGAACTTAAATCATTGTTATTTAGTGCCTGCGTTGAGCATGAACATTATATCTGGATCTTGTTTATTGCGAGACGGTTACTCTTTTAAGTCTGAGAATAATGGTTGTTCTATTTCTATGAGTAACATCTTTTATGGTCATGCACCGAATGTGAGAGGATTGTTCATATTGAATCTCGATAGCGATACACATATACATAACATTGAGACCAAAAGAGTTAGAGTAAACAATGACAGCGCCATATTTTTGTGGCACTGCCGCTTGGGTCATATTGGTGTAAAGCGCATGAAGAAACTCCATGCTGATGGACTTTTGGAGTCACTTGACTTTGATTCACTTGACACGTGCGAACCATGCCTCATGGGCAAGATGACTAAGACTCCGTTCTCCGGAACAATGGAGCGTGCAAGTGACTTGTTGGAAATCATACATACCGATGTGTGTGGTCCAATGAGCGTGGAGGCACGCGGCGGATATCGTTATTTTCTCACCTTCACTGATGATTTAAGTAGATATGGTTATGTCTACTTGATGAAGCACAAGTCTGAGACATTTGAAAAGTTCAAGCAATTTCAGAGTGAAGTGGAAAATCATCGTAACAAGAAGATCAAGTTCCTACGGTCTGATCGTGGGGGTGAATATCTGAGTTTCGAGTTTGGTACTCACTTAAGACAATGTGGAATTGTTTCGCAGTTAACACCGCCTGGAACACCACAGCGTAATGGTGTGTCCGAACATCGTAATCGTACTTTGTTAGAGATGGTGCGATCTATGATGTCTCTTACTGATTTGTCGTTATCATTTTGGGGTTATGCATTAGGAACAGCTGCATTCACTTTAAATAGGGCACTATCAAAATCCGTTGAGACGACACCATACGAACTGTGGTATGGCAAAAGGCCAAAGTTGTCGTTTCTTAAAGTTTGGGGATGTGATGCTTATGTCAAAAAGCTTCAGCCTGAAAAGCTGGAACCCAAAGCGGAAAAGTGCGTCTTCATAGGTTACCCAAAAGAGACAGTTGGGTACACCTTCTATCTCAAATCCGAGGGCAAAGTGTTTGTTGCTAAGAACGGAACTTTTCTCGAGAAGGAGTTTCTCTCGAGAGAATTGAGTGGGAGGAAGATAGAACTTGACGAGATTGTCGAACCTCTCATCCCTCTGGATGGTGGCGCAGGGCAAGGGGAAACCTCTGTCATTGCGACGCCGGTTGAGGAGGAAGTTAATGATGATGATCATGAAACTCCAGTTCAAGTTTCTGTTGAACCACGCAGGTCGACGAGATCACGCGCTGCTCCAGAGTGGTACGGTAATCCCGTCTTATCAATCATGTTGTTAGACAACAATGAACCTGCAAATTATGAAGAAGCAATGGTGGGCCCAGATTCCAACAAATGGCTAGAAGCCATGAAATCCGAGATAGGATCCATGTATGAGAACAAAGTGTGGACTTTGGAGATACTACCTGAGGGCCGCAAGGCTATTCAGAACAAATGGATCTTTAAGAAGAAGACGGACGCTGACGGTAATGTGACCGTTTATAAAGCTCGACTTGTGGCAAAGGGTTTTTCACAAGTTCCAGGAGTTGACTACGATGAGACCTTCTCACCCGTAGCGATGCTTAAGTCCGTCAGAATCATGTTCGCAATAGCTGCATTTTTCGATTATGAAATCTGGCAGATGGATGTCAAAACGGCGTTCCTTAACGGTTTCCTTAAGGAAGAGTTGTATATGATGCAACCCAAAGGTTTTGTCGATCCTAAAAATGCTGACAAGGTGTGCAAGCTCCAGCGATCCATTTATGGACTGGTGCAAGCATCTCGGAGTTGGAACAAACGCTTTGATGAGGTGATCAAAGCATTTGGGTTTATACAAGTGGTTGGAGAATCTTGTATTTACAAGAAAGTGAGTGGGAGCTCTGTGGCGTTTCTAATATTGTATGTAGATGACATATTACTGATTGGAAGCAACGTAGAGCTTTTGGAGAGCATAAAAGGTTACTTGAATAAAAGTTTCTCTATGAAGGACCTAGGAGAAGCTGCTTACATTCTAGGCATTAAGATCTAGAGGGATAGATCAAAACGCCTGATAGGACTTTCACAAAGCACATACCTTGATAAAGTTTTGAAGAGGTTCAAAATGGAACAGTCCAAGAAAGGGTTCTTGCCAGTGTTACAAGGTACGAGATTGAGTAAGACTCAGTGCCCAGCAACTGATGAAGATAGAGAGCATATGTGCTCCGTCCCCTATGCTTCAGCCATAGGCTCTATCATGTATGCGATGTTGTGCACTAGACCGGATGTTAGCCTGGCCATAAGTATGGCAGGCAGGTTCCAGAGTAATCCAGGAGTAGATCACTGGACAGCGGTCAAGAATATCCTGAAGTACCTGAAAAGGACTAAGGATATGTTTCTCGTGTATGGAGGTGACGAAGAGCTCGCCGTAAAAGGTTACGTTGATGCAAGCTTTGACACAGATCCGGACGACTCTAAGTCGCAAACCGGATACGTATTTATTCTTAATGGGGGTGCAGTAAGCTGGTGCAGTTCCAATCAAAGCGTCGTAGCAGATTCTACATGTGAAGCAGAGTACATGGCTGCCTCGGAGGCGGCTAAGGAGGGTGTCTGGATGAAGCAGTTCATGACGGATCTTGGAGTGGTGCCAAGTGCACTGGATCCAATAACTTTGTTCTGTGACAACACTGGTGCCATTGCCTTAGCAAAGGAACCAAGGTTTCACAAGAAGACCAGACACATCAAACGACGCTTCAACCTCATCCGCGACTACGTCGAGGAGGAGGACGTAAATATATGCAAAGTGCACACGGATCTGAATGTAGCAGACCCGCTGACTAAACCTCTTCCACGGCCAAAACATGATCGACACCAGAACTGTATGGGTGTCAGATTTATTACAATGTAATTCACATGGTGATGTGAGGGCTAGATTATTGACTCTAGTGCAAGTGGGAGACTGTTGGAATTATGCCCTAGAGGCAATAATAAATGTGTAGTTATTATTATAATTCCTGTATCAAGATAATAGTTTATTATCCATGCTATAATTGTATTGAATGAAGACTCATTTACATGTGTGGATACATAGACAAAACACCGTCCCTAGCATGCCTCTAGTTGGCTAGCCAGTTGATCGATGATAGTCAGTGTCTTCTGATTATGAACAAGGTGTTGTTGCTTGATAACTGGATCACGTCATTGGGAGAATCACGTGATGGACTAGACCCAAACTAATAGACGTAGCATGTTGATCGTGTCATTTTGTTGCTACTGTTTTCTGCGTGTCAAGTATTTATTCCTATGACCATGAGATCATATAACTCACTGACACCGGAGGAATGCTTTGTGTGTATCAAACGTCGCAACGTAACTGGGTGACTATAAAGATGCTCTACAGGTATCTCCGAAGGTGTTAGTTGAGTTAGTATGGATCAAGACTGGGATTTGTCACTCCGTGTGACGGAGAGGTATCTCGGGGCCCACTCGGTAATACGACATCACACACAAGCCTTGCAAGCAATGTAACTTAGTGTAAGTTGCGGGATCATGTATTACGGAACGAGTAAAGAGACTTGCCGGTAAACGAGATTGAAATAGGTATGCGGATACTGACGATCGAATCTCGGGCAAGTAACATACCGAAGGACAAAGGGAATGACATACGGGATTATACGAATCCTTGGCACTGAGGTTCAAACGATAAAGATCTTCGTAGAATATGTAGGATCTAATATGGGCATCCAGGTCCCGCTATTGGATATTGACCGAGGAGTCTCTCGGGTCATGTCTACATAGTTCTCGAACCCGCAGGGTCTGCACACTTAAGGTTCGACATTGTTTTATGCGTATTTGAGTTATATGGTTGGTTACCGAATGTTGTTCGGAGTCCCGGATGAGATCACGGACGTCACGAGGGTTTCCGGAATGGTCCGGAAACGAAGATTGATATATAGGATGACCTCATTTGATTACCGGAAGGTTTTCGGAGTTACCGGGAATGTACCGGGAATGACGAATGGGTTCCGGGAGTTCACCGGGGGGGCAACCCACCCCGGGGAAGCCCATAGGCTTTGGGGAGACACACCAGCCCTTAGTGGGCTGGTGGGACAGCCCCAAGGGGGGCTATGCGCCAAGAGAAGGAAATCAAAGGAAAAGAAAAAAAAAGAGGGAAGAAGTGGGAAGGGAAGGGGACTCCTCCCACCAAACCAAGTCCAACTCGGTTTGGGGGGGAGTCCTCCCCCCCTTGGCTCGGCCGACCCCTTGGGAGTCCCTTGGACCCCAAGGCAAGGTCCCTCTCCCTCCTCCTATATATATGGGGCTTTTAGGGCAGATTTGAGACGACTTTCTCACGGCTGCCCGACCACAAACCTCCATAGTTTTTCCTCTAGATCGCGTTTCTGCGGAGCTCGGGCGGAGCCCTGCTGAGACGAGATCATCACCAACCTCCGGAGCGCCGTCACGCTGCCGGAGAACTCTTCTACCTCTCCGTCTCTCTTGCTGGATCAAGAAGGCCGAGATCATCGTCGAGCTGTACGTGTGCTGAACGCGGAGGTGCCGTCCGTTCGGTACTAGATCGTGGGACTGATCGTGGGATTGTTCGCGGGGCGGATCGAGGGACGTGAGGACGTTCCACTACATCAACCGCGTTCTCTAACGCTTCTGCTGTACGATCTACAAGGGTACGTAGATCACTCATCCCCTCTCGTAGATGGACATCACCATGATAGGTCTTCGTGCGCGTAGGAAATTTTTTGTTTCCCATGCGACGTTCCCCAACAATGTCAACATTGCACGAAACAAAACTTTGGTTTGCACAAACAAATATACAAATTTTCCATATGAAATGTTGTCCACGACATTAAATGAGTACAATATAGTGCATATTTCTACAATGCATCTCATCTACCCTAGGCCTAATAATAAATGGATGGATCAACATTTTTTGAAAAAAAATTAGATGGACAAACATTGTTACTTTCCTCTCCAAAAACCACTGCATCATTTCTTTCATGGGTATAATTTTACCTAATCGACCGTTCACATTCATTCATTGTTCGTTCTATTGTGGAATGAATCGAACCAATCATTTCCTTAATAAAAGAAAACCATTGTTCTACTTGTTCTAGTTTAAATACCGTGCCATATGGTAGAAATATATGGATTTGGGCATCATTGGGGGCTTTGTGGATCCGACTACGGTGGACTCGATGGAGGCGGTTTGCTTCAGTTGACCAGTAGTTGATGGTGTGGGGGTTGTTGAGTAAATAGGGAATTTTCCGAGTAGATTAATCCATGAAATAATTACTAACATGGCATTGACTAGGTTCATGATATACTGATCACGGAGTATACTGGCAAGTACTACGCATACAGCAGAAACATCTACGCGTATAGGCAGTACTACTAGTGCAGACAGAAACAAGAGAGAGATAAACATATCATACCCTCCGATCGGCCAATTGGCCGTAGCACCAGCGGTGGCGGCGGCAACATCCTCTGCCGCCTTCATCTCGGCTTCGGCCTTCTCGCGGCCCGTCAGGACGTGGCGAGGCGGGCGACGGAGGAGGAGTGCGCGAGGGCACCTTCTCTTCTCACTCTCCAATAGCATGTGGAAGAGAGACCCTTATAAAGGGGTCCAACTTCTCCTCCACTAGCGGGGTGGGACTAAACTTTCCACCACCTTGTCATGCCTCAACCTACATGAGCCCTTAGAGATTTTTCTAAAATTCTCTAATGGGCCTAAAGCCCACTACCAATTTCAACAGGGGTCACCAAAGATGAAGACTATTGGCTGCAAGGCTAGGACGATGGTGGCTTGGATCGAAGACGATACTAGTTGCTTTTGGTGCGATGGGTGTTTGGATAGAAGAATAGAAAGTATCTCAAGCGGGACTGATTAATTTGCCACGGTCCATAGACATGAACCGTATCAAAAAGAATACACAACTTTTTTTCTTTTAACTGAAAATACAATATGATTTTCTTCTCTTTGCTCCTTTTTAGTGGAACTTCTCTTTACTCCTCAGTTACCCTTTATTTTAGACATCTACCTACATGGCATTCATTAAGGTACAATTGAGATGAGGTAGAGCACTTGAACAACCCTTAGAGCATCTACAACCTGATTTGGCAAATTTGTCCCTTCAAACGCCCGTGGACGCGTCCCGACAACCCTCATATATCATGCCAGACATCGATATATCTCAAATACACCCTCTCAAATCCATAAAAATGCATGCATGTCCATCATTCACGCCAATGTCGCACCTGAATAGCAATGTTGCTACCAAAAATACATAGTTCTTACATAAAATTTATTTTAAGTGCGCAACTCAAACATTAGCTCATTAGTTTCCATTGTGGATCCACATATTCTTCACAAGATAACTAAGTAGTTGCGCGTGCACATGATGATCTCGGAGATTTTGCTGCATTTGCAGAGAGTACATGAGCTAACTTGCAACTTGATTTTTTAGGATTTGAACTTGTTCTCGTGACGCTTCAGAATCAATGGTTTGGGCAACATCGTTAGCCTCATCCTCGATCATCACATTGTGCAAAACAACAAAACATGTCGTCAGCTGCCACAAAGTTTCTGATTCCCAAATCATTGCAGCTCCATAAACAATTCGCCAACAAGATTGAAGCACTTTGAACGCCCTATCCACATCCTTCCTAGTTGCTTCATGCATTCGATGCAAAGTGGCTTTGTTTATTGCCGTGTGGTTCAGATATGATCTTCACAAAATGCTGCCCACTCAGGATAGATGACATCGGCAAGATAGTATCCCATGTTGTAGTCACGACCATTGACAGTGTAGTTGCATGGTGGCGATTCCCCATTACAAAGCTTCCTGAACTCGGGAGATAGTTGAAGCATGTTGATGTCGTTATGAGAACCCAACATTCCAAAGAAAGCATGCCAAATCCACAAGTCATGTGATGCCACAACTTCCAATATAGTGGTGGCCTCTTTGGTGTGACCTTGATACATTCCCCGCAAACCTTTGAGGTAATTCTTCCATTGCTAATGCATAAAATCAATTGACCCAAGCACTTCTGCAAACCCTCTCGTCTCTCCAATGACCAATAACTTTTTCATGTGGTGCACATTTGGTTCTCTCAAATACTATATTTCAAATACCTGCACAACGGCACATGCAAACTTAACAATAGTCTTTAGGCATGTGCTCTCTCCCAAACGGACCATCTCACCAACGGAATTTATGGCGATACCAAGTGCAAGCATCCTCAGAGATGTCATACATTTCTGCTTAGCACAGAAAGAAAGTTGGTCGCGACAATCCCTTGTGAGCTTGAAGTAGGATTGTGTGCCTTCACTCCCTCTACAATGCTCAAAAAATGGTTTCCTCATGCGAAAACGACGATGAAGCCATGGATAATCCAAAAAAGTTAGGTCAGGAGCAAAGCAGTCCATCTGAAGTAGGGCTCTGGAGACCCTATCCCGATCGATCACTCTTCTCCCTTTGATTGAACCCTCGAAGTTTAGAATATTCTCCACCCGCCAGTCCATTTCCTCTTTACATGCTCATGAGCATGAGCATGTCCACTTCTTCATGTGAATCCGATGAATCAAAGAACTCAACTTCAATCATTTTACCAATCCCCGTCAGTCAATACTCCTCGTCGGACGCAGCATCAAAATTCATGGCTTTCCCTACAAATAAGTCACAAAAATCTGGGCCGGACATTTTGTTGAAGACATAGAGGGCAAGGGGCAGCTCGGGAGTTGTCGGATGTACCGCGGTGATTTTTGGACCGACGATGATGTCCGCGGCAGCGAGCATGAGAGAGAGGACTATTGTGTCGGTCTTGGCGGCACTGAGGCTCGGAACGGCCGAAGAGCAAGGATGGCGGCGGAGCTGCGAGGCGTCCGACATGATGGGGGGAGAAGAAAGGAGAGAGCAAATGGATGTGATAGGTTGAGAGGGTGAATCGAATGCAATTTGTTGTAGGATATGTCTCTCGGGTCTGACATGACGGACACGTCCAAACATACTTATATATGTCCTGTATTTTAATTGAATATGGGGGATGCCGGTGAGCGAAAACGTCCGGGTCTTGTTTGAGTCGTTTATCTGATATATTTTTTGACGGTCAGCCCAAGCGTGTGAGCAGCCTTAATGTTCTTATAATTCGGCCCGAAAGCTAAGTCTGAATGTGTGATACATGCGTCAAATTCTTGACAGGTGTGGGGTACCAATAAGAACCCTTGTTATTTTTACACATGCATCCCAAAATCACGCAGTACTCGGGAAAACCATATATGCAGGTGATGCATGTTCCGATGGATCGGCTAAATTATGTGTTTTAACTCTTTTGCTCAAGTAAATCTAAATCGGATTTTCGTTTAAAAAAATCGGAATTTGATTATTTTCTATCGTCAGACACATGACGATGAGATATAACAACCTACCGCTAAGGTCCCTGACGATAGGGTTGCATTTTTACCGTTAAAATTTCTAAATCTCAGACATAGTGCGCACATATCCTACCATCAGACACCTTGACGGTAGGGTCTACCTATTTACTTCACTAAACGAG
This sequence comes from Hordeum vulgare subsp. vulgare, assembly GCF_904849725.1. Taxonomy (NCBI): domain Eukaryota; kingdom Viridiplantae; phylum Streptophyta; class Magnoliopsida; order Poales; family Poaceae; genus Hordeum; species Hordeum vulgare. Next base: position 520,231,204 of record NC_058524.1, read on the forward strand.
GGTCAAATCTCGATTTACTTCACAAAAAGATCAAAACATGAATTTATTTACCGATGGATCTACTCAATTTATTTCCAAACATGCATCCGAAAACGACCTACTCGGCGGACTATATATGCAGGTGGTGCATGTTCCGATGGATCTACTCCAGTTTGGACAGGTCGGTTTCGGATGACAAGAATGGGCCAACTGTTAGTTATACTGAATGTGCAGGTGGGGCCGGCCCCGTACCGTGCGATCACAGGGAACATGGACGAGTCAGCAAGACAGCAACCCCTCTTCTGCCCGGTGGTCCTCGACCAAGTCACCTCAATATCTGCTAAACGACATGGACGGCCTGGCCTCGAGCTCGCGTCTCATCCATTTCTGGCTGTTGGTTTCGTCGTAAAAATGCCACGAACGCACCGCCGTAGTACTCTACAAAATACCGCAGAGAATTTCCGACCAGTCGACACGGCGTCGGGCAGACATCAGCTGAGCTGAGATCATCAGCGCATACTCGTACGAAATACGTGACGGCCAAGTAGCCCCAGAAACTTCTACGCCGCACGCACGTTCCCCGCGTGAGCTAGCGTGTAACTGCGCAGCACCCGGACCGACCGACCGACGCGCTCCGCCTTGCTAGACCAGACCGGGCCGCGCTGCATATAAAACCTCGCCCGCCGCCGCGCCCAACGCCCACCACAGCCGATCCCGTCGCGAAACCCAACGAGCGTGCGCGCACGCACGCTCCGTTGTCCCCCTCTCTCTCCCCACACAAAATGGAGCGGCAGCCTCGGCCGCAGCTCGCCGTGGCGGAGGAGGCCATCGCGCTCTACGACACCTACTGGTTCCGCCGCCTCGTGCTCAGCAACGCCTGCCCTCCTCCCGCGCCTCTGCCGCCGCCGGCGCCTGAGCGCGAGCAGCCGGAGCAGGCGCCGGCGGAGGAGAGCAAGAGCGAGCTGCGGCGCGCTCCGTCGGGGCTGCAGCGGCACCGCCGGACGCGGAGCGACGAGGCCAAGGCGGCCGCGTTCCACGGCCAGCTGGAGCCCCTCAAGATCCCCAACGGCCACCGCGCGAGGCTCCAGACCATCCTGTCCGGGAAGGACGGCCTGGCCGCGCCGGAGCCGCTGCCGCTGCCAGAGCGGCGGAGGCTGGAAGCGCGGCGGCCCGGCGGGAGGAGGCGGAGGAGCCGCCGCGGGCGGAGCCTGTCGGAGCTGGAATTCGAGGAGGTGAAGGGGCTGCAGGACCTCGGCTTCACCTTCTCCGAGACCGAGGTCGACGCCGAGCTCGCGTCCATCGTGCCGGGGCTCAGGCGGCTGCGCGCGGAGGAAGAAGCCAAGAGAGCCAAGGCGGAGGCGGAGGAGGAAGCCTGTAGAAGAAACAGGGCCGCCGCGGAGGCCTCCCACGCGGCGCCGAGGAGGCCCTACTTGTCCGAGGCGTGGGAGGACGAGGAGGCGGAGGTGAGGAGGATGCTGAGCAACTTCAGGATCCCGGCCGCCGCCGACGGCGCTGACCTCAAGGAGAACCTCCGGCTCTGGGCGCACACCGTGGCCTCCGCCGTCCGGTGATGGCTTTGACCAAGAGCTCAACTTCTTTTTTTTGTTTGCCGTGCAGTGGGTGGAATGATGAACTGTAAATATTTTTTGCCACGTGCATGCGCATCGATCTTTTCAAGTTATTTTAGCAGGAGCTTGCGTTAGTTTAGTCACGACAATCTAAAATGTATTCAAATTTCAAATTCAGCTGAATATAGGCTCTTGCAACTTGCAAGGAACAAAAAGGAGATGTGAAAATGGGGGTGCATAATTTTTTTGATCCGATGGACAGGCTGATCTGATATCATTGTTTTCCGTGTCAGTGCTAAGAAAGCATTTCCGGTTGCTTTGAAGCCAAGAATTCTTCCATAATTCCGTGTGAACTTTTATCATGTTGACATGACGTGACTGCGAGGAACAATCTAGAGCTGGGTGCCGTTGATTTGTGGAAACAAGGTAGCGGCGCCGGTACAGCAAGGCCACGGCCACTGGCCACCAGCTGCGTTGTTCTGAGAAAAGAGGAAATCAAATGATTCCATGTTGCCTCCCGTTCCCCACAAGACTCTCGCTCCATGGATTCCTTTTGGGAACCTCCATGCAGGTTAATCACGTGACGATGTGCGGTCGATGGTATCGTTGGCTTTGTTATAAGTATTGCCGAGTGATTAGTACTAGCACATTTTCCAGGAGCACTAAAGTATTTGGGAGATTAGGGCACGTGAACTGTGCGATGCACGCAGCGGATTCTCTGTTGCTTGTTGGTGGCCGCCTATTTGACGCGGTCTCACCAGATGGTATAGGCGTCGGTGTTTTCTAAGAGCAACTCTAACATATCCCGTAAAACGGTCGGTCCGAAAAAAATCCGACGACTATACGGGTTTGGGCTCATTTTTTTACCAGAGCACACACTACAAACGCGGTCCAACCTGGAAATTTTTTTGCGGTGGCCGTAAACGCGACCCCTCGACCGGTATAACTGCGGGTTCGACCGCTGGATGCGGGTCGAAACCCTATCCCTCCGCCGCCGCGAAAAGCCCCCCCCCACCTCACCGTTGGCCCCTCCAGTCCGCCGTCGCGAAAAGCCCCCCCCCCCCCCACCTCACCGTCGGCGCCTCCAGTCCGCCGCCGCGCGCCTCCATTACGCCGCCTAGCCGCTCCAATCCACCGCCGCGCATGGCCAGCTCCGGTAGCCGTAGGGACGACGACCTCGAGAGGGATCGTCGCGTCAGATCCAACGCCGCCCGTAAGCGGGCCACCCGCCGGTACACGCGCTGGGGCCTGACGCCGCCGCCATCGCTCCTACGTCGCGAGACACAGGAGTACGACCGCGCGCGCGGCCGCCTCTTCTCCGGCAGCAGCTCAATCGAGGCGTCGAGCTCCTGCTCGTCCTCCTCCGTCCCACCGATGAAGAGGGAGCTCGAAGAGCTCCCGTCGGTGAAGATGGAGCCGGAGACCGAGGCGGTGCCGGAGCGACGTGCCGGGACCGTCGTCGGACCGGAGGACTTCCTCCCTTCGGCGGAGGCGGATAGCCTCCTGCCCGTGCTGCTGGCGCGGAGTGCACGAGAGGCGGAAGATGACCAGCAGCGCCGCCGGAGGGAGGATGAGATCGACACCGTGCTCTACGAAAGGGTGTCGCGTCGGCCATCGCCTTCGGCCACAAGGTGGAGGAGTGGCGCCGCGAAGCTACTGCGCAGAAGCGCATCTACGTCGAGCTCTCCTCCCACGAGGACGACGAGGACAACGACTGAATGTAGGCTATCTACTACTGCACGAACTCGACTCCGGTGAGCTCCATTTTGCATAGTGCGGTAGTATAGGTAGTAGCTCCAGTAGGTGATGCCCCCCTCTAGTACTGAATGTAGTGTTGTATGATCATGAATGTGGTTCTGAACATGCCCGCGAATGTTTATTTTTCAAATTATGCAGTTTCATTATGCGGGTTCTGTTCTGCAGCGCAACTTTTCGTCCCGCAAAACCCCACTTCGACGAACTGCAAAACGCGTTTGCAGGTCGTGATTATACATGGTCTGCTAGAGTTGCTCTAAAGGTGTTGCAACTGTCTGAGGCCAATTTCACTTAACCGAAAAAATTGCATGCATAAGACCATCTTCAATAGATGATATGGATGTACAAATAGTCGACCTGAGGAATTTGTATATCAGTATGGTGTAAAACATTCAGCTTAAAATGACGTTCCAGTAAAATCAGAGAAATTCTGCACTCGGTGTGAAAGTTTATGTTTTTGCACCGTATCAATTCTACTCATCATGCAAATTATCCCAAAGGCTTTACTTGGAACAAACACTAATTAAAACATAAAATCACAATAATTACATCATAAACAATTACGTAAGCACAAAGAAACATAAAGGAGAAAGCAAAAATAAAGATAACAATTGGGTTGCCTCCCAACAAGCGCTGTTGTTTTACGCCCCTAGCTAGGCATATTGCATAGTTTCAAGTGTTGGATCCCTTCATATCTTTCAAAATTAGTTCTTACAAAATTTTACTTAATAAACCACCCTTGTCCAGCCTGGTTGAGGCACTCAAGTACTCAAAGGGATTTGTACAATTGTTGCTAACATCACTATCATCTAGGGGCTCTTCACATAGGACATGTATTCCATCACTAATAGGTTCCCTAATATTATTTTCTTGCCAATCTTCACTAAAGACTTCATTATTTTCTTTAGAAATCCATTCAAATTTATCACAAGTGCGGAGAAACAAAGATTGTGCTAATTATATGGGAAGAACATTCCTCCTCATATTCATATCAAATCCGTGATAGTCATTAGATTCCAACCTACGCATAGCATCTTTGTTATGGAGGATAGCTTCTATGGGAGGACATTTAGATGTTATTCCATAGAACATAAAAATTTCCCTTGCTTCGTGCAAAATATAATCAAATTCATGAATAAGGATGGTGGTGGCGAATTCCTTAATCTCGGGATTATGCAAGCTAGGAAGTCCCAAGAATATCTTTTGAAGCGTGGGATGGAGATGCAAAAAATTTCTTTACATTTTCAAAATAAGCATAGTGATAGCATCCACATAGCAATTTGTTTCATCAAGTATAGATCCTTTAACGATAGGTAAAGCTAATGAATACTCGAAGAATTTTTGAATGACATTCTTTCCAGTAATGTTTCGACTACCCACATGACAAATTTTCGAATTTAGAGTTGTGTGAATGTTAGTAGTAGGGACTTGATGCGCAGAAGGGTCATGAATGAGGTTAATAAATTTTAATCCCGCTTCATCCAACTCACTACTACTATCTTCACTAGCACTTTCAACGATAACTTACTCAAATTCCGTTATGATAGCAACTTTCAAGCAAACTAGAGAGCGAAGATGCAAACGAGTGACAAGATAAGCAAGCAAAGATAAATATTTTTGTGTTTTTATTTTTTTATGAGACAAAATGAATATGCTAGCAAATAAAAATAGGAACGAGTGAATGAAATTTTGTGCGGAGTTACTTGATAGTTGGTGATGATATTCCCCGGCAACAGCGCTAGGAATCCTTCCTGATACTCGTGATCTGCGTTGAGTTTTCCAAGAAGAGGAACATGTTATCACAACAGAAAGTGGGTAAGTATTTTCCTCAGTTATGAAACCAAGATTTATCGAACCAATAGGAATATCAACCACAACCGTCTTCAGCAGCTGCACACAAAAGAACAAACAGCTTGCACCCAACGCGGGCAAGAGGGTTGTCAATACCCTTGGTCTCATTATTTGCAAGAAAATGAGGTATGTAGATAATTGTAAAATGAAAAATAAAATAAAATCAAATAAATGGCAGCAAGGTATTAGAGGTTTTAGCAATATGTTGTGAATAGACCCGGGGACCATAGTATTCCCTAGTGACATTCTCATGAAAATAACACACGGTGGGTAAAACAATTATTGTTTGGCAATTGATAGAAGAGCGGATAGTTATGCGATATTTACAGAAATTATCATGTAAATATAGGCATCACATCCATAAACAAATAGGCCGACTCCTGCCTGCACCTATTACTATTACTTCACTTCAAGAGCGCTTCTATGCTTGCATCTCTATGTATTAAGTTCATGACAAACGAAGTAGCTTGGAGTAAGATGATATGATGTAGACAAAGTAAACTCAACCAGTATAAATAAACCCAATCATTTTAACCTTAGCAGCAGCAACACAAAGACGCAACTTATCCCCTTCTGTCACTGGGATATATAAACTCGCCAGGTTGAACCTACTATAACGCACCTCTCTCACCAGAGAAATATCAATCTAGTTGGCCAAACTATTTCAATAGATCAGAGAGAATTATGAAGCTATATTAATCATGCACATAAGAATCATATTATATATAAGAGGAGACTCAAATATTTATCATGAATAATCTGAACATAAACCCACAATTCATCGAATTCCAACAAACGCACCGTACAAAAGAGTTACATCATATGGATCAAAGCAAAGATGCGATGATCATTGTATTGAAGATCAAAGAGAGAGATTGTCATCTAGGTACTAACTATGGACCTATAGGTCTATAGTGAACTACTCATACATAATCATGAGGGCAACAAGGTTGATGAATAAGACCTCCGTGATCAATCACCCTCCGGCAGAGTGCCGAAGTGGAGCTCCAGATGGCCTCCTGTCATAATAGAGACTTGTGGTGGCGTAAAAAGTGTTTCGGGACCTCCCTCAAATTTGTTAGTGTAGATGAGAATCTATAGGCGAGAGAGCGGAGTTGGGAGATCCACGAGGGGGCCCCAAGCCATCAGGGCGCCCTCACACGCCACCCCGTTGGCTTGTGGGGGGCTCGTGCACCCTCATGTCTCCTTCAAATGCTCCACGATGTTGTTTTGGCCCAGAAAAAATTCACAAAACGTTTCAGGTCAATTGGACTTCGTTTGGTTCTGAAACCTGAAAAGTGGGAAAACACGCAGAAAACAGCAAGTGACACTAGGCACTGGGTCAATAGGTTAGTGCTAAAAATAATATAAATTGGTAGATAAGTGACACACCCAAGATGCGACCCTATCCTCAATTTGGCACGAGGGCCTCGTCAGGGATAGAAGCGCATCTCGTCGTTTCGCAAGAATGGATATCGTTACAAGTACATGTAATGAAAAGAAGATATATATATATATATATATATATATAGAATTGGCTTACACTCGCCACAAGCTACAACAGAGTCACATCAGTACAATACATAAACATCAAGAGGAAGAGCAGGGTCCGACTACGGACGAAAACAAACGAGAAAAGAAGAACGACGTCCATCCTTGCTATCCCAGGCTGTCGGCCTGGAACCCATCCTAGATCGATGAAGACGAAGAAGAAGAAGCAACTCCAAATGAACAAGCAACGCGCTCGCGTCAAGTAACCTTTACGTGTACCTGCAACTGGTGTTGTAGTAATCTGTGAGCCACAGGGGACTCAGCAATCTCACATCCAAAGGTATCAAGACTAGCAAAGCTTAATGGGTGAGGCATGGTTAAGAGGTGAGGTTGCAGCAGCGGCTAAGCATATATATCTGATGGCTAATCTTACGAGTACAAGAAATAAGAGGGGGAAGGTCTACGCATAGCGGATGTGAACTACAGTTGATCAAATAAATGATCCTGAACACCTACCTACGTCAGACATAACCCCACCGTGTCCTCGATCGGAGAAGGAACTCGCGAAAGAGACAGTCACGGTTACGCACACAGTTGGCATCTTTTAATTAAGTTAACTTCAAGTTATCTACAACCAGTGTTACAAATAGTTTCCACGTTGCCACATAACCGCGGGCACGGCTTTTCGAAAAGATTTAACCCTGCAGGGGTGCTCCAACTAGTCCATCACAAATTACCACAAGCCGCATAGAAATCCTCAATCACGAAGCTCGTGATCTCGTCGGATTCCTTAGTGGAAAACCTCAACTCTGAGATTACCCAAAGCATCACCGGAATCCCGATGCACAAGATATCTTGTCAAAGGTAAAACTAATCCAGCAAGGCCGCCCGACGTGTCGACGATGCCGATAGGAGCTGCGTATCTCGTTCTCAGGACACAACGGATGAGCTAGACGACGGGATCGCTAAACCTCTGGGTGACCAGAGGGGCGCCGGACATTGCTCAGGTGGGACCAACACTCATGAGGAGCACTGGCCCGGGGTTGATTAATTATATTCGGGGTCCGGAAAGTCCCTATACAATTTTATTAGGTTATTAGGCAAATGTGGTACCAAAGTTGGGCCTTGCCAGACCAGCTTTAATCTAAAACGAATTATCAAGGGGGTCCCCATAACAACCCCGATTGTGTTAGAAGCGCTCAAATATGGAACATAACACCGGTAGCCGAAACTAAGGGGGCAAAGATGGAAGAAAACACCAGGCTAGAAAGGCCGAGCCTTCCACCTTTTACCAAGTATATAGGTGCATTAAATTAAATAGCAATTAATATGGTGATATAACAAGGAACCCATGTTATCACATGGAAGAAACTGCACCTGCAACTAGCAACGCTAACAACATGGATAAGCAAGCAGTAACATAGCCAATCACTGGTTTGCTAGGTAGAACAGTTGAAGGTTTCATGGCATTGTTGAGAGGCTGCTATTTAACATGTGGTAGGCAACGAGACATAATCGATAGAAGCGATAAAACTAGCATGGCAATGATAGTAATGGTATCTGGGGAAATGGTCATCTTGCCTGAGACCCCGCTTGGAAGAAGAATGACTCCGTGAAGTCGGCTAACCAACGTAGTCCAACGGGTCCTCACATTCCGACACGCTTGCGGAACTCTATCGAGACGGAGAAAACCGGAAACAAACATCAACACCGATATTCACCACACGAAGCACAACATGATGCACAACCTACTATGATGCATGATCAGTTCAATGATGCAAGGCATGGCATGCAATTCACCTCACGCAAACACTACACATTAAGTGAGGCTTGATATGCAACGAGTTGCATATCGACGAAACTCCACGTTTAATCATTTAGTTCACTCCCGTTTATTTACACGCAATATTAAATGTGGTTAACATGGCAAGGGGTGAAGCGGTGATCCTACATGTCATCCTAGTCGGTTAACACACGGGACTTAGAATGGAGCTACGTTACAAGAAACATGCAACACAAGATATCATGCCATGAATGCGTCATGCATGGAAGTTACAACAACACGGGCAAGAAGAGAAAGAAGCATGCGTCGCCACGGCGAGCGAAAGGGAAGTGCGTGCTGGAGAAGCCAAATAATGATGGGGTGATCCCGGTTACCGGGTTCCCATGTGTTGGGGGCACAATGAAAGATGGACAACATGCAACGGGCAACATATCTGGCGCAAACATACGGTTCATCTCATACATCACATGCACACGGTTCATGACAACGTTCCAACGTATACCTTCGAAGCGTGCGTTCGGGCGGATCGGTTCGGTGAAGGAGAACAAAGATCGTCGTGGAAGTAGTTGTACACGGTCTCGTCGACGGTAGTCGTACTCTTGGCGGCGGTAGACGAACACGGTTCCGTAGATGGTTCGGGGTCGTCGAGGACGTCGTGGGAGTAGTGGTACTCGTGTCTCGTCGACGGGCCACGGTGGCGGGGATGGAGCACGCGGTCTTCGGCGACGGCAACCAGCGACATCAGCAACATCTAGCAGCTAGCAACTAACAGCAACATGCAGCAGGCAGCAAGGAAGCTATCAGGCAGGCAAGCAAGCAACAAGCTATCTAGCAGTAGCAAGCAGCAACTAACGGCAACCAGCAACATGCATCGGCGCAGGCAAGCTACATAGCAATGGCAACAACATGCATCGGCGATGACAGGCAAACACAAAAGCAACTGCGACAACAACCTAGCGGCAAAGACGGCAAGCAGCAGCCAGCAACATCATCTAGCAGCAGCGGCATCGACAGCAACACGCGGCAACAACAACAACAACACTGTTGGAAATATGCCCTAGAGGCAATAATAAATTAGTTATTATTATATTTCCTTGTTCATAATAACCGTTCATTATCCATGCTAGAATTGTATTGATTGGAAACTCAAATACATGTGTGGATACATAGACAACACACTGTCCCTAGTGAGCCTCTAGTCGACTAGTTCGTTGATCAAAGATGGTCAAGGTTTCTTGGCCATAGGCAAGTGTTGTCACTTGATAACGAGATCACATCATTAGGAGAATCATGTGATGGACAAGACCAAAACTATGAACGTAGCATATTGATCGTGTCATTTTATTGCTATTGTTTTCTGCGTGTCAAGTATTTGTTCTTATGACCATGAGATCATATAACTCACTGGCACCGGAGGAATACCTTGTGTGCATCAAACGTCGCAACGTAACTGGGTGACTATAAAGGTGCTCTATAGGTATATCCGAAGGTGTCCGTTGAGTTAGTATGGATCAAGACTAGGATTTATCACTTCGTGTGACGGAGAGGTATCTCGGGGCCCACTCGGTAATACAACATCACACACAAGCCTTGCAAGCAATGTGACTAAGTGTAAGTCATGGGATCTTGTATTACGGAACGAGTAAAGGGACTTGCCGGTAAGGAGATTGAAATAGGTATGCGGATACCGACGATCAAATCTTAGGCAAGTAACATACCGAAGGACAAAGGGAATGACATACGGGATTATATGAATCCTTGACACTGAGGTTCAACCGATAAGATATTCGGAGAATATGTAGGATCCAATATGGGCATCCAGGTCCCGCTATTGGATATTGACCGAGGAGTGCCTCGGGTCATGTCTACATAGTTCTCGAACCCGCAGGGTCTGCACACTTAAGGTTCGATGATGTTTTAGTATAGTTGAGTTATATGTGTGGTTACCGAATGTCGTTCGGAGTCTCGGATGAGATCACGGACGTCACGAGGGTTTCCGGAATGGTCCGGAAGCGAAGATTGATATATAGGAAGTCCTGTTTTGGTCACCGGAAAAGTTTCGGGCTCATCGATAGTGTACCGAGAGTGCCGGGAGGGGTGCCGGGGACCATCGGGAGGGGTGTAACGCCCCAAGGGGTCTCATAGGCTATGGGAAGAGATATGCCAGCCCCTAGTGGGATGGAATAAGTTCCAACTAAGTCCCATAAGGTTTGAGAAGGAAAAAACACAAGGTGAAAAGAGTTTCCAAGTGGGAAGGTGGAATCCTACTCCAAGTAGGATTGGAGTAGGACTCCTCCAACTCCAATTTCAGCCAAACCTTGAGGGTTTGAGGCTGCCTCCTCCCCTCCCTCCCTCCTATATATACAAGAGGTATTGGGGGGTTTTGAGACACAACTTTGCCACATGCTGCTCGACCCTATACCACGCAGTTTTTCCTCTAGATCGTATTTCTATGGAGCTTAGGCGAAGCCCTGCCGGAGTAGATCATCACCACCACCGCGCGCCGTCACGCTGCCAGAGAACTCTTCTACCTCTCCGCCCCCTCTTGCTGGATCAAGAAGGTGGAGATCGTCATCGAGCTGTACGTGTGCTGAACGCGGAGGTGCCGTCCGTTCAGCACTAGATCAGAACGGATCGCAAGACGGTTCGTGCAACGGATCGCGAGACGGTTCGTGGGACGGATCGCGGGATGGTTCGTGCAATGGATCGCAAAACGGTTCATGGGACGGATCGTGGGACGGTTCGTGGGACGGTTTGTGGGGCGGTTCGAGGGACGTGAAGACGTTCCACTACATCAACCGCGTTTATTAACGCTTCCTGCTTGGCGATCTACAAGGGTATGTAGATCCAAATCTCCTCTCGTAGATGGACATCACCATGATAGGTCTTTGTGCGCGTAGGAAAATTTTTGGTTCCCATGCGACGTTCCCCAACAAACACATCGGCGGCAGGGTAGCGCGGGAGGCCACGACAACCGGAGGCGGGGACGGACAAGGTCGGCACCTCCAGGGGAGCTTGGCACGGGGCTGGGCTCCGGCGTGCGGCGGTGACCTCCGGCAAGGCAGCGGAGCTGCGCAGAGCCGGCGGCTGCAGGTGGCCGGCTCTGGAGACGGCGACCGTCGAGGAACTGACAGGGGCCTGCGGGGAGGAGCGGCGACGCGCCGGCGGCCATGGCCGGCAGGCACCAAGGCTGGGCCGCCTGAGGCTGCGGTGGCCGGCTCCGTCGAGGGGCTGGTGGGGAGCTCCGGCGGCGAGCAGCTCCTGACAGGGGAGCTCGGGCAGAGGGAGGCCACGGACGGGGGAAGAGAGGGAGCACGGGAGACGCGCAGTCGGCGAGGGCCTGGAGGGGCTTTGCAGCGCGGGGGCAGGAGGAAGCCGGCGAGCGGCAGCGGGGCAGGAGGGATCGGGACGAGAGGAGGAAGGAACGGGGGAAGGAACGAGAGGAGGTTGCGCACAGGGGAGGACGACGGGCAGGAAGGAGGAGAGGGGATCGGGCTCCCTGGCTCGCTAGGTTAGCCACGAGCCGGCTGGGCCTTGGGCCAGCTCGGGCAAGAGCTAGGCTGGGCACCCTCTTCCTCTTTTGTTTTTTTCTAAAACAGAAAACACCACACAAAGAAAAGTATTTGAAAAAATATAAAATACCTTTTGGCTCCTTAAAAACATACCCCAACTATAAGAAATAGATTGGGCATTTTTTTTAAAATAAAAATGAAACCTTTTTTTTGAAGAATAAAATAAAACCCCTTTTATAAATAAAATGAGACTCTAATTTTGAAAATAAACAAAAGGAAAGATAAAGGAAACCCAAGGGGTTGCCCCCACATTTAATAAAAGGATTTTTAAAAAGAAGACAAACTTTTTAAAGGGGTTAAAACTGAAACTCTAACGCAGCCACAAAATAGAATAAGAGAGGAGAGAAGGGAGTTTCCTATTGCAAGACTCTGAGAGCACTCACAACTCAGATCATACCACGCAATAGATGATGCAAGATGCCATGCATGATGCCATGATGCGCAAGATGAATGCAACAAACAAAAATAACCACACGACGGAAACGAAAATAAAGGGGAATCTTCTGGGGCGTCAGCATCGGGCTGTCACAACTCTCCTACACTATAAGAGGATCTCACCCCGAGATCCAAGAACGAAAGGCGGAGAGGATGAGAAAGCAAGAAGTAAAAACTTAGACGCTTCTTTGACAAACGAGTGACACCAACAAACCTTGAAAGTTGCAAAGAGATGAGGAATGATATGAGAAAGAAGCTAGAATTCAGAGAAAATATCGGCAGCACTTCGGTAGGAAAATGGGACAAAAAATTCGATAAGATAGGAGAAATAGACAATATGCATAACAAACAACTAAATAGAACAAGGGAACACCAAGATCTTGACAGAACAAGAAGCTAGACCCAAAAGAGCAACATCACAACGCCTCCGGAACAAGAGAATATGAACTAGCTCAAGCGGAAGAAGAGAATGAAGAAAAGAATGACAACTATCATCACAATAGAATTGAAGAGCCTCCGGACAGAGAATTGACATAGTAGTTGGAAAACCAACAACGAAGAACAAGATAGTAGTGTGCTTATGAAGACCATCTCAACATTTATGAGGTGACAACCAACCACTAAAAGAAACAAGGATAGATTGGGAGCAACAAGATATCCAAACTTCTTACACCAAGAAGACACATTGAAAGCTGGGATTAATGACAAGCACCATGATAGCAACAATCCATAGGAAAAGCTTTAGGTGGAGTCTAAACCAAGATAGCTCAATGGAGAAATCATGGGTTTAAATGTCTCATGATCAAAGAATTGGTGGATTTAGTTATCTCACACTTGAAAGGAAAACTCTTCGAGGCTCCTACACTAACAAGAATGCTATAATATCACTTCAAAGGATAAAGGAAGAACCGATGCACTAGAAATGGAAGAGAAAGAATACTTGAGGTACTCAAACAGGAATGTTGAAGAACACTTTGAGAAAAAAATCACATCCTTGAAGAACCACCATGACGAGCCTCCGTATCAAAGGGATGGTGCAAGATATGAAGGATGAAAGGATAAGATTGAAGCCTTGCAAAGTCTTCGATGAAGCTTCACGAAGAGATACTTGAGAAAACTTGGAACTCCGGAAAAGAAAGATGAGAACACTTGAGAAAAACGAATTGATATCGTGAGCCACTCCGGACGAAGAATTGAAACCATTTGATGAAGTAATAATAATAATTATGTTATGCTTTATCCTTCATCAAGTTAAATTGATGACAAGCAACGTATTTAGTGTAGCACTTATCCTTCTAGAAATGATTGAGGAGAGACGGAGAGAAAAGCACCACTTGAGGCATAATTGAAGGAAGCACCGGTAAGAATTCACAATTGAATGGGAACACCACGAATTAATGGAGATACATGAGAATGAAGAGATCATGAGCCACCTTAGAGAAAACTTAACAAGGCACCGGATAATCGAGAGACGAACGAAGAGACAACAATTGAGAAGAATCTCAGGATGAAAGCTGAAAGCTGAGAACGAAGAAATCTTCTAAAATGATGGCCTTCGGAGGATCGAGAATGAAAAAAAACAATTCAGAAAAGCACCGGATAGCAAGAAATGGATTGCTCATGATTGACAACAACTAAGAAGATGCGAGAGAGCTAAAATGATGGATCTTCAAGAGAATGGACCAAGATTTGAGAGAAACACTCCTTCGGTCTTCAAAGCTTAAACATGATGAGGAGAACACCACCAAGAATAACTGAGACACTCCGGAATAATGAAGAATGAAAAGTTGAGCCAATATGAAAATTAATTCAAATAGATCTTGAAGAAGTAATATGACTGATGGAAATCATACTTACGTCATAGTTGAAAAGAATTAGAGATCTCCGGGAAAAGATTAAAAGCGCCAGAAAAGATCCTGGGAAAGAACCTGTGGGTTATGGGCCCACTCAAAGAACCACTGTTAGAAAAGATTGCTTAGAAGATAGATATTGCAGTGGTATGAAGAGAACTAGATGAGGTTAGCACCTCGAAATTATTAAGGCATTGAAAACAAGAAACTTCTGAGATAACTTCAACGCTCCGGATAGAATAGAGAGAAATGATAACAACATAGGCTGATAAGAATTTCCACATAGGAAAGAATTAAAAGACGAATAGGATATGATGACACGGATAGATGAATTAAATTCACCGGAAAAAGATAACTAGGTTGAAGGAATGATGAACTAGAACTCCTGAGAATCTTCACAATGAATCACCGGGTAAGAGAGAAAAGAACAAACAGCGGTAGCACAATGAAAAGAAAACTCTTGGATGAAAATTGAATCACTGAAGAAAAGGGTGGGAGGGCGGGGCAAACAAAATACAACTTGGAACAGATGAGATGAACTCCGGAAGACATGAGAGATTGATCTTGCAAAATTGGAGAGCATGGAATTCACTTGGAGAGAAACACACCGGTTGAAAATAATTGACAAGACAACTCCGGTTGACAAGAAATGAAAAGACAAGTTGATTAAGCAAAAGGATTAGCACTCTCATATGAATATGAGATCACTACTTAGAAAAGATCTGAAATCACCACTTGACATTGAAGCAACTGGAATTACCATATTCAACAAAACAAAGGGATGAGGCTTACAATTAGCCAGAACAAACTCATGAGAAAGATTTCGTCCGATACTTTCGTGGACAGGATCGCACGGGCTCGAACCTTACAATAGCCATAAAGTGCAAGGCAGTGCACCCGACATACGAAGCGTCCCCGAGTCATAGCAAGCTAAAAGGACTCTTTAAGACACAACGTAAACCGCTGTAAGTCGACCGTCAACAAACGAATCCACTAGATGTCGAACCCCAACCTAACATCATGCATTTGTTGGAAGATTGTCCTATAAGCAACTACTTTAATTCCCACCTAAGAATTCCTGAAATATCTGGTCATGCAATCTTGTACACGGATACAAGGAGTAATATTTCACACAACTCCTATACTAACCCGTCACCTGTATCACATCCGTCAACACACAACCAGAATCTCGGACCTTCATTTACAACAGACCCTCGTGATCACAATGATACAAAGTATGGCAGTACTCCCGAACAATCTGCACTAGTACTGGGGACATCGGGGTTATCTCGCCACTACTAGTATTGAAGCAATTACAAGCATCCTTCTTTCTGAGATACTCACAAACCTGAAGGATAACGATGTGCTCGAGAATCCCCTGGAAATCAACTTCCCGGAAGAAATCAAGTCAGACAGGAGGCACCAAGACAGAACTCTGTCACATCGGCATCATATAGATTCCAAGAATATCCGCGTGATCCTAAAAAAAATTTGAGTGAGAAGAGGAGTAGAATAAATTATTACGTCAAGATTCCTCACGAGAGCATAGAAGAGGAGAAAAAAGAATCCTACTCTCTCATATATAACTAGACTCAAAGTAGTTTTTTCACTAGACTCGACTCGGCCAAGTTCGATCAATCAAGGCGGCTCCTAGGTCGGTACTGCTCTGATACCAACTTGTCACGCCCAAGATGCGACCCTATCCTCAATTTGGCACGAGGGCCTCGTCAGGGATAGAAGCGCATCTTGTCGTTTCACAAGAATTGATATCGTTACAAGTACATGTACTAAAAAGAAGATATATATATATATATATAGAATTGGCTTACACTCGCCACAAGCTACAACAGAGTCACAACACTACAATACATAAACATCAAGAGGAAGAGCAGGGTCCGACTACGGACGAAAACAAACGAGAAAAGAAGAACGACGTCCATCCTTGCTATCCCAGGCTGCCGGCCTGGAACCCATCCTAGATCGATGAAAACGAAGAAGAAGAAGCAACTCCAAATGAACAAGCAACGCGCTCGCGTCAAGTAACCTTTACCTGTACCAGCAACTGGTGTTCTAGTAATCTGTGAGCCACAGGGGACTCAGCAATCTCATTTCCAAAGGTATCAAGACTAGCAAAGCTTAATGGGTGAGGCATGGTTAAGAGGTGAGGTTGTAGCAGCGGCTAAGCATATATATCTGATGGCTAATCTTACGAGTAAAAGAAATAAGAGGGGGAAGATCTACGCATAGCGGACGTGAACTACGGATGATCAAATAAATCATCCTGAACACCTACCTACGTCAGACATAACCCCACAGTGTCCTCGATCGGAGAAGGAACTCACGAAAGAGATAGTCACGGTTACGTACACAGTTGGGATCTTTTAGTTAAGTTAACTTCAAGTTATCTAGAACCAGAGTGAAGCAAAGTTTCCACGTTGCCACATAACCACGGGCACGGCTTTCCGAAAAGATTTAACCCTGCAGGGGTGCTCCAACTAGTCCATCACAAATTACCACAAGCCGCATAGAAATCCTCAATCACGAAGCTCGCGATCTTACCGGATTTCTTAGTGGAAAACCTCAACTCTGAGATTACCCAAAGCATCACCGGAATCCCGATGCACAAGATATCTCGTCAAAGGTAAAACTAATCCAGCAAGGCCGCCCGACGTGTCGACGATCCCGATAGGAGCCGCGTATCTCGTTCTCAGGACACGACGGATGAGCTAGACGATGGGACCGCTAAACCTCTGGGTGACCAGTGGGGCGCCGAACATCTCTCAGGTGGGACCAACACTCATGAGGAGCACTGGCCCGGGGGTTGATTAATTATCCTCGGGGTCCGAAAAGTCCCTATGTAATTTTATTAGGTTATTAGGCAAATGTAGTACCAAAGTTGGGCCTTGCCAGACCAGCTTCAATCTAAAACGAATTATCAAGGGGGTCCCCATAACAACCCCGATCGTGTTAGGAGCGCTCAAATATAGAACATAACACCGGTAGCCGAAACTAAGGGGGCAAAAGTGGAACAAAACACCAGGCTAGAAAGGTCGAACCTTCCACATTTTACCAAGTATATAGGTGCATTAAATTAAATAGCAACTAATATGGTGATATAACAAGGAACCCCTGTTATCACATGGAAGCAACTGCACCTGCAACTAGCAACGCTAACAACATGGATAAGCAAGCAGTAACATAGCCAATCAATGGTTTGCTAGGTAGAACAGTTGAAGGTTTCATGGCATTGTTGAGAGGCTGATATTTAACATGTGGTAGGCAACGAGACATAATCGATAGAAGCGATAAAACTAGCATGGCAATGATAGTAATGGTATCTGGGGAAATGGTCATCTTGCCTGAGATCCCGCTTGGAAGCAGAATGACTCTGTGAAGTCGGCTAACCAACGTAGTCGAACGCGTCCTCACATTCATACACGCTTGCGGAACTCCATCGAGACGGAGCAAACCGAAAACAAACATCAATACCGATATTCAGCACACGAAGCACAACATGATGCACAACCTACTATGATGCATGATCAGTTCAATGATGCAAGGCATGGCATGCAATTCACCTCACGCAAACACTACACATTAAGTGAGGCTCGATATGCAATGAGTTGCATATGGATGAAACTCCACGTTTAATCATTTAGTTCACTCCCGTTTATTTACACGCAATATTAAATGTGGTTAACATGGCAAGGGGTGAAGCGGTGATCCTACATGTCATCCTAGTCAGTTAACACACGGGACTTAGAACGGAGCTACGTTACAAGAAACATGCAACACAAGATATCATGCCATGAATGTGTCATGCATGCAAGTTACAACAACACGGGCAAGAAGATAAAGAAGCATACGCCGCCACGGCGAGCGAAAGGGAACCATGGCGGCAAAACGGAAACGATGCCACGGCAACGTTCCTATCCCGATAACTCAACGAGATAACAGTGCCAACAAATTGGAAGCGCGTGCGGGACAAGCCAAATAATGATGGGGTGATCCCGGTTACCGGGTTCCCATGTGTTGGGGGCACAACGAAAGAGGGACAACGTGCAACGGGCAACATATCTGGCGCAAACATACGGTTCATCTCATACATCACATGCACACGATTCACGACAACGTTCCAACGTATACCTTCGAGGCGTGCGTTCGGCGGATCAGTTCGGTGAAGGAGAACAAAGATCGTCGTGGAAGTAGTTGTACACGGTCTCATCGATGGTAGTCGTACTCTTGGCATCGGTAGACGAACACGGTTCCGTAGATGGTTCGGGGTCGTCGAGGACGTCATGGGAGTAGTGGTACTCGTGTCTCGTCGACGGGCCACGGTGGCGGGGATGGAGCACGCGGTCTTCGGCGACGTCAACCAACGACAGCAGCAACATCTAGCAGCTAGCAACTAACAGCAACATGCAGCAGGCAGCAAGCAAGCTATCAGGCAGGCAAGCAAGCAACAAGCTATCTAGCAGCAACTAACGGCAACCAGCAACAACAACTAACAGCAACATGCATCGGCGCAGGCAAGCTACATAGCAAGGGCAACATCATGCATCGGCGACGACAGGCAAGCAGAGCAGCAACTGCGACAGCAACCTAGCGGCATCGACGGCAAGCAGCAGCCAACATCATCATCTAGCAGCAGCGGCACCAATAACAACATGCGGCAACAGCAACAGCAACACGTCGGTGGAGGACAGCGCAGGAGGCCACGGCAACCGGAGGCGGGGACGGACAAGGTCGGCACCTGCAGGGGAGCTTGGCACGGGGTTGGGCTCCGGTGTGCGGCGGTGACCTTCGCGAGGCAGCGGAACTGCGCAGGGCCGACGGCTGTAGGTGGCCGGCTCCGGCGACGGTGGCCGTCGAGGAACTGACAGGGGCCTGCGGGAAGGAGCGGGGACGCGCCGGCGGCCATGGCCGGCAGGCACCAAGGCTGGGCCGCCTGAGGCTGCGGTGGCCGGCTCTGGCGAGGGGCTGGTGGGGAGCTCCGGCGGCGAGCAGCTCCTGACAGGGGTGCTCGGGCAGAGGGAGGCCACGGACGGGGGAAGAGGGAGCACGGGAGACGCGCAGTCGGCGAGGGCCTGGAGGGGCTTTGCAGCGTGGGGGCAGGAGGAGGCTGGCGTGCGGTGGCGGGGCAGGAGGGATCGGGACGAGAGGAGGAAGGAACGGGGGAAGGAACGAGAGGAGGCTGCGCACATGGGAGGACGACGGGCAGGAAGGAGGAGAGGTGATCGGGCTCCCTGGCTCGCTAGGTTAGCCAGGGGCCGGCTGGGCCTTGGGCCAGCTCGGGCAAGAGCTAGGCTGGGCTCCCTCTCCCTCTTTTGGTTTTTTTAAACAGAAAACACCACACAAAGAAAAGTATTTTAAAAAATATATAAAATACCTTTTGGCTCCTTAAAAACATACCCCAACTATAAGAAATAGATTGGGCATTTTTTTTAAGAATAAAAATGAAACCTTTTTTTGGAGAATAAAATAAAACCCCTTTTATAAATAAAATGAAACTCTAATTTTGAAAAGAAACAAAAGGAAAAATAAAGGAAACCCAAGGGGTTGCCCCCACATTTAATAAAAGGATCTTTAAAAGAAGATGAACTTTTTAAAGGGGTTAAAACTGAAACTCTAACGCAGCCACAAAACAGAATAAGAGAGGAGAGAAGGGAGTTTCCTATTGCAAGACTCTAAGAGCACTCACAACTCAGATCACACCACGCAACAGATGATGCAAGATGCCATGCATGATGCCATGATGCGCAAGATGAATGCAACAAACAAAAATAACCACACGACGGAAACGGAAATAAAGAGGAATCTTCTAGGGCGTCGGCATCGGGCTGTCACAATAAGTGCATAAAAATTGTTCTAAAATGATAACATAATAGCATGGAAAAATAAAAAATATAGATACGTTGGACACGTATCACCGCTCCTTATTCCTTCATCCATCGTGATAACACCCAAAACTTGAAAACTTCAGCACACAAAACTCGAGAGAAACCTTAGTGAGATCCGTTAGTAGGATAGGAAAATAACAAAAAATAGATATTGTTATAAATTGATTCATATTTTATTATTCCATAAGGTACTGTATTCTAACTTCTTCATGACTTATACCTCCCTATATCATCAAAACAAGCAAACTGTGCAAGATAAAATAGAATATGTCTAAAACAAAACAGTCTATACTGAAAGCACAATTGCTCCCTGGGGTGGTTTTGATAATTGATCACAACATATGCATCGTTGGGCTAATGACTGTTGGGGAACGTTGCATGGGAAACAAAATATTTCCTACGCCCATGAAATACCTATCCATGGTGATGATCATCTACGAGAGGGGAGAGTGCATCTACATACCCTTGTAGATCGCTAAGCAGAAGCGTATATAACGCGGTTGATGTAGTGGAACATCTTCGCGATCCAAATCACAGCCCGTCCCGCGATCTCATCACGATCCGTCCCACGATCCCATCACGATCCATCCCGATCTAGTGCCGAACGGACAGCACCTCCGCGTTCAGCACACGTACAGCTCGATGACAATCCCCTCCTTCATGATCCGGCAAGAGGGGCGGAGAGGTAGATGAGTTCTCCAGCATGGCTGCATGGTGGTGGTGGTGAACTAATCCAGCAGGGCTTCGCCTAAGCATTGTCGAACTAGACTAGAGGAGAAACAAATATTGATGAAGTAGAGGGAGCACGTGGCAATTAAGGTTAGCTCTCCCCTCTAAATACTCTAGTATATATAGGAGGGAGGGAGGGGAGGAGGCAGCCAAAAAACCCTCAAAGGGTTCAGCCGAAGTGGAGGAGGTGGAAGAGTCCACCTCCAATCCTACTCCTCATAGGAATCCTCCCTTCCCCACTTGGGTTTCTTTCCTTCCCACCTCCAATCTGCCTTGGGCTTTAGTGGAGGCTTCGGACAGCCCACTAAGGGCTGGTCCACGCCCTCCCACAGCCCATGAGACCCTTTGGGGTGGGTGGGCCCACCTGGTGGCCCTCCGGAACCCATTCGTCACTCCCCGTACACTACCGGAAATGTTCGAAACTTTTCCGGAGTTCAAAAACCACTTTCCCATATATCAAACTTTACCTCCAGACCATTTCGGAGCTCCTTGTGATGTCTGGGATCTCATCCGGGACTCCGAACAAGTATCGGTTGCCAAACACACATAACTCAATAATACCGAAACATCACCGAACCTTAAGTGTGCAGACCCTGCGGGTTCGAGAACTATGCATACGTGACCTGAGACACTCCCCGGTCAATAACCAATAGCGGTACCTAGATGTCCATATTGGCTCCTACATATTCTACGAATATCTCCATCGGTTGAACCTCTATGTCAAGGATTCGGTTAATCCCGTATGTTGTTCCCTTTGTCCTTCGATATATTACTTGCCCGAGATTCGATCGTCGGTATCTCCATACCTAGTTCAATCTCATTACCAGCAAGTCTATTTACTCGTTCTGTAATACAAGATCCCATAACTCACTCCTTAGTCACATTGCTTGCAAGTCTTGTTGTGATGTTATATTACCGAGTGGGCCTCGAGATACCTCTCCGTCACACCGAGTGACAAATCCCAGTCTTGATCCATGCCAACCCAACATACACCTTTGGAGATATCTGTAGATGACCTTTATAGTCACCCAATTACGTTGCGACGTTTGATAACACACAAGGTATTCCTCCGGTGTCTGGGAGTTGCATGATCTCATGGTCATAGTAACAGATACATTGACATGCAGAAAACAATAGCAATAAACTGACATGATCATATGCTACGTTCATTGTTTGGGTCTTGTCCATCACATCATTCTCCTAATGATGTGATCCCGTTATCAAGTGACAACACTTGCCTATGGCCAGGAAACCTTGACCATCTTTGATCAACGAGCTAGTCAACTAGAGGCTCACTAGGGACAGTGTGTTGCCTATGTATCCACACATGTATTTGAGTTTCCAATCAATACAATCCTAGCATGGGTAATAAACGATTATCATGAACAAGGAAATATAATAATAACCAATTTATTATTGCCTCTAGGGCATATTTCCAAAAGTCTCCCACTTGCACTAGAGTCAATATTCTGGTTCACATCACTATGTGATTGTAATGAATCTAACACCCATATAGTTGTGGGGTTCGATCATGTCTTGCTTGTGAGAGAGGTTTTTAGTTAACGGATCTGAACCTTTCAAATTCGTGTGTGCTTTACAAATCTCTATGTCATCCTATAGATTCTGCTACTACGCGCCATTTGGAATATTCCAAATGATTGCTCCACTATACGAATCCGGTTTACTACTCAGAGTCATCCGGATTAGTGTCAAAGCTTGCATCAACGTAACTCTTTACGATGAACTCTTCAATCACCTCCATAATCGAGAAAATTCCTTAGTCCACTAGTTACTAAGGATAATTTTGACCGTTGTGCAGTAATCCATTCCTGGATCACTTCTTTACCCCTTGACATATTCATGGCAAGGCACACATCAGGTGCGGTACACAGCATAGCATACTTGAGAGCCTTGGGCTAAGGCATAGGGGACGACCTTCGTCCTTTCTCTTTCTTCTGCCGTGGTCAGGCTTTTGAGTCTTACTCAAAATCACACCTTACAACACAGCCAAGAACTCCTTCTTCGCCGATCTATTTTGGAATCCTTAAAAAACTTGTCAAGGCATGCATTTCGTTGAAAGTTTTATTAAGCGTTTTGATCTATCTCCATAGATCTTGATGCTCAGTGTTCATATAGCTCAATCCAGGTTTTCCTTTGAAAAACTCTTTTCAAACAACCCTTTATGCTTTCCAAAAATTCTACATTATTTCCGATCAACAATATGTCAACCACATATACTTATCTAAAATTCTATAGTGCGCCCACTCACTTCCTTGGAAATTCAAGTTTCTCATAAACATTGTATAAAACCAAAAACTTTGATCATCTCATCAAAGCGTATATTCCAACTCCGAAATGCTTGCTCCAGTGCACAAAAGGATCGCTGGAGTTTGCATACTTGTTAGCATCCTTAGGATCGACAAAACCTTCTCATTGTATCATATACAACCTTCCCTCAAGGAAACCGTCGAGGAAACAATGTTCTGACATCCTATCTACAAGATTTCATAAACAATGCAGCAACTGCTAACATAATTCCAACAGACCTTTAACATCGCTACGAGTGAGAAAGTCTCATCATAGTCAACTCTTTGAACTTCTTGGAAACATCTTTGTGACAAGTCGAGCTTTCTTAATGGTGACTTTTCACCATCATCGTCTGTCTTCCTTTTAAAGATCCATCTGTACCTAACAGCATTACGACCATCAAGTAGTTCTTCCAAAGTCTACACTTTGTTTTCATACATGTATCCTACCTCGGATTTCATGGCGTCCAGCCATTCGTTGGAATCCAGGCCCACCATCGCTTCTCCATAGCTCGTAGGTTCATTGTTGTCCAACAACATGACCTTCAAGACAGGGTTACCGTACCACTCTGGAGCAGTACGTGACCTAGTCGGCCAACGAGGTTTGTAGTAACTTGATCCGAAGCTTCATGATCACTATCATTACCTTCCACTTCAATTGGTATAGGCGCCACAGGAACAACTTCGTGCGCCCTGCTACACTCTAGTTGTAGTGACGGTTCAATAACCTCATCAAGTTTCCACCATCCTCACTCTCAATTCTTTCGAGAGAAACTTTTCCTCGAGAAAGGAACCGTTTCTAGAAACAAACACTTTGCTTCCAGATCTGAGATAGGAGGATACCCAACTATTTTGGGTGTCCTATGAAGATGCATTTATCCGCTTTGGGTTCGAGCTTATCAGGCTGAAACTTTTTCACATAAGCGTTGCAGCCCCAAACTTATAAGAAACGATAGCTTAGGTTTCTCCAAACCATAGTTCATAAGGTGTCATCTCAACGGAATTACGTGGTGCCCTATTTAAAGTGAATGCGGTTGTCTCTAATGGCTAACCCAAAAACGATAGTGGTAATTTGATAAGAAACATCATAGTATCCACCATATCAAATAGGGCGTGGTTACGACGTTCGGACACACCATCGCTATGGTGTTCTAGGTGACATTAGTTGTGAAACAATTTCCATGATGTCTTAATTGTGTACCAAACTCGCAACTCAGATAGTCATCTCTACGATCATATCGTAGACATTTTATCCTCTTGTCACGAAGATTTTCAAGTTCACTCTGAAATTACTTTGAACCTTTCAATAATTCATACGTGTGTTTCATCAAGTAAATATACTAGTATCTACTCAAATAATTTGTGAAGTAAGAACATAATGATATCCACTCCGTGCCTCAGCGCTCATTGGACTGCACACATCAAAATGTATTACTTCGAACAAGTTACTTTCTTGTTTCATCTCACTGGAAAACGAGGCCTTCAGTCATCTTGCCTATGTGGTATGATTTGCATGTCTCAAGTGATTAAAAATCAAGTGAGTCTAAACGATCCATATGCATGGAGTTTCTTCATGCGTTTATACCAATAGGCATGGTTTGCATGTCTCAAATGTTTCAAAAATGAGTGAGTACAAAGATCCATCGGCATGGAGCTTCTTCATGCATTTTATACCAATATGACTCAAGCGGCAGTGCCACAAGTAAGTGGTACTATCATTACTACTTTGTATCTTTTGGCATCAATATTATGAACATATGTATCACTACGATCGAGATTC
Source organism: Hordeum vulgare subsp. vulgare (assembly GCF_904849725.1). Classification (NCBI taxonomy): domain Eukaryota; kingdom Viridiplantae; phylum Streptophyta; class Magnoliopsida; order Poales; family Poaceae; genus Hordeum; species Hordeum vulgare. The sequence goes on from NC_058524.1 coordinate 520,256,203, forward strand.
AATAAACCATTCATTTTAGATGCAAGACCATTGAATGTACTATTCAAATAAACAGAGTAACCATTATTCTCTTTGAATTAACAACCGTATTGCGATCAACACAATCTAATCATGTCTATGCTTAACGCAAACACCAAATAACAATTATTTAGGTTTAACACTAATCCCGATGGTAGAGGGAGTGTGCGATGTTGATAACATCAACCTTGGAATTACTTCCAACACACATTGTCACCTCACCCTTGCTAGTATCCGATTAATCCATAGCTATAATTTCGAGTTACTAACACTTACCAACTGAACGGGTATCTAATACCCTCGTGCTACTAGGAGTACTGGTAAGGTACACATCAATATCACCTATATCCAATATACTTTTGTCGATTTTGCCAGCCTTCTCACCTACCAAGTATCTAGTGTAGTTCCGCCTCAGTGACCGTTCCCCTCGTAACATAAGCACTTAGTCTCGAGTTGGGTTCAACCTTGAGTTTCTTCACTAGAGCAGCAACTGGTTTGCTGTTTCATGAAGTATCCCTTCTTGCCCTTGCCATTCTTGAAACTAGTGGTTTTACTAACCATCAACAATTGATGCTCCTACTTGATTTCTACTTTCGCGGTGTCAAATATCGTGAATAGCTCAAGGATCATCATATATATCCTTGATATGTTATAGTTCATCACAAAGCTCTAGTACCTTGGTGGCAGTGACTTTGGAGAACCATCACTATCTCATCTCGAAGATCAACTCCCACTCGATTCAAGCGATTGTAGCACTCAGACAATCTGAGCACATGCTCAACGATTGAGTTTTTCTCGCTTACTTTGTAGACAAAGAATCTTGTCGGAGGTCTTCATACCTCTCAACAAGGGAATGCACATGAAATCCCAATTTCATCTCTTGGAACATCTCATATGTTTCGTGACGTTCAAAACGTCTTCGACGCCTCAATTCTAAGTTGTTAAGCATTACACACTGAACTATCATGTAGTCATAAAAAACGTGTATGTCAGATGTTCGCAATGTCCACAGCCGACGCTCGAGGTTCAACATACCGAGCGGTGCATTAAGTACATAAGCCTTCTGAGCAGCGATCAGGACAATCCTTAGTTTAGAAACCCAGTCCGCATAATTGCTACTATCATCTTTCAACTAAATTTTCTCTAGGAACATATAAAAAACAGTAGACCTACAGCGCAAGCTACAACATAATTTGCAAAGACCTTTTTACTATGTTCATGATAGTGAGTCCAATTAATCATATTACTTAAGAACTCCCACTCAAACTGACATCCCTCTAGTCATTCGAGTGTCGCGTGATCCACATTCACTAACTCAAGTCCGATCATCACGTGAGTTGAGTTTAGCTTCAATGGTGAACATCTCCATGTTGATCATATCAACTATATGATTCATGCTCGACCTTTCGGTATCTTATGTTCCGAGGCCATTCTGTACATGCTAGCCTCGTCAAGTTTAACCCGAGTGTTCCGTGTGTGCAACTCTTTTGCACCCGTTGTATGTGAACGTTGAGTCTATCACACCCGATCATCACGTGGTGTCTCGAAACAACGAACTGTCGCAATGGTGCACAGACGGGGAGAACACAATTTTATCTTGAAATTTTAGTGAGGGGTCACCTTATAATGCTACCGTCATTCTAAGCAAAATAAGGTGCATAAAAGGATTAACATCACATGCAAATCATAAGTGACATGATATGGTATGAACTTGTGCTTCTTGATCTCCATCACCAAAGCACCGACATGATCTCCATTGTCACCGGCGCCGCACCATGATCTCCATCATCGTGCTGCCATCGAGGTTGTCGCGCTATCTACGCTATTACTACTAAAGCTACAACCTAGCGATATAGTAAAAGCATTTGCAAGCACAAACGTTAGTTTAAAGACAACCCTATGGCTCCTGCCGGTTGCCGTAGCATCGACGTGCAAGTCAATATTTAACTATTACAACATGATCATCTCATACATCCAATATATCATATCATGTCTTTGGCCATATCACATCAAATGCATACCCTGCAAAAACAAGTTAGACGTCGTGTAATTTGTTGTTGCATGTTTTACATGGCTGCTATGGGTATCTAGTATGATCGCATCTTACTTACGCAAAGCCACAATGGTGATATGCAATTTGCTATTTAACCTTATCCAAAGACCGCCTCGGTCAAATCCGATTCAACTAAAGTTGAAGAAACAGACACCCGCCAGTCATCTTTATGCAACAAGTTGCATGTTAGTCGATGAAACCGGTCTCTCGTAAGCGTACGAGCAAAGTTGGTCTGGTCCGCTTCAATCCAACAATACCGCCGAATCAAGAAAAAACTAAGGAGGGCAGCAAATTGTACATCAACACCCACAAACTCTTTTGTGTTCTACTCGAGATATCATCTATGCATGAACCTAGCTCATGATGCCACTGTTGGGGAACGTTGCATGGGAAACAAAAAAATTCCTACGCAGACGCAATACCTATCCCATGGCGATGATCATCTACGAGAGGGGAGAGTGCAGCTACATACTCTTGTAGATCTCTAAGCGGAAGCATATATAATGCGGTTGATGTAGTGGAACATCTTCGTGATCCAAATCGCAACCCGTCCCGCGATCTCAACACGACCCGTCCCGCGATCCCATCACGATCCATCCCGATCTAGTGCCGAACAAACGACACCTCCGTGTTCAGCACACGTACAACTCGATGATGATCCCCGCCTTCTTGATCCAGGAAGAGGGGCGGAGAGGTAGATGAGTTCTCCAACACGGCGGAGTGGTGGCGGTGGTGGTGAATTAATCCAACAGGGCTTCGCCTAAGCACCGCCGAACTAGACTAGAGGGGAAACAGATCTAGATGAAGTAGAGGGAGCACGTGGCAACTAGGGTTAGCTCTCCACTCTAAATCCTCTAGTATATATAGGAGGGAGGTAGGGGAGGAGGCAGCCAAAAAACCCTCAAAGGGTTCGGCGGAAGTTGAGGAGGTGGAAGAGTCCACCTCAAATCCTACTCCTAGTAGGATTCATCCCTTCCCCACTTGGGTTTCTTTCCTTCCCACCTCCAATCCGCCTTGGGCTTCAGTGGAGGCTTTGGACAGACCACTAAGGGCTGGTACACGTCCTACCACAGTCCATGAGACCCTTTGGGGTGGGTGGGCCCACCTGGTGGACCCCAGGAACCCATTTGTCACTCCCGGTACACTACCGGAAATGTCCGAAACTTTTCCGGAGTTCAAAAACCACTTTCCTATATATCAATCTTTACCTCCGGACCATTTTGTAGCTCCTCGTGATGTCCAGGATCTCATCCGGGACTCCGAACAACTTTCGATTACCAAATACACATAACTCAATAATACAGAAACGTCACCGACCCTTAAGTGTGCACACCCTGCGGGTTCGAGAACCATGCAGACATGACCAGAGACACTCCCCGATCAATAACCAATAGCAGGACCTGGATGTCCATATTGGCTCCTACATATTCTACGAAGATCTCTATCGGTTGAACCTCTATGTCAAGGATTCAATTAATCTCGTATGTCGTTCCCTTTGTCCTTCGGTATGTTACTTGACCGTGATTCGATCGTCGGTATCTCCATACCTAGTTCAATCTCGTTACCGGCAAGTCCCTTTACTCGTTCTGTAATACAAGATCCCATAACTAACTCATTAGTCACATTGCTTCCAAGGCTTTTTGTGATGTTGTATTACCGAGTGGGCCCGAGATACCTCTCCGTCACACGGAGTGCCAAATCCTAGTCTTGATCCATGCCAACCCAACAGACACCTTTGGAGATATCTGTAGAGCACCTTTATAGACACCCAGTTATGTTGCAACGTTTGATAACACACAAGGTATTTCTCTCGTGTTCGGGAGTTGCATGATCTCATGGTCATAGGAATAGATACATTGACATGCAGAAAACAGTAGCAATAAACTGACATGATCATATGCTACGTTCATTGTTTGGGTCTTGTCCATCACATCATTATCCTAATGATGTGATCCCATTATCAAGTGACAACACTTGTCTATGGTCAGGAAACCTTGACCATCTTTGATCAACGAGCCAGTCAACTAGAGGCTCACTAGGGACAGTGTGTTGTCTATGTATCCACACATGTATTTGAGTTTCCAATCAATACAACTCTAGCATGGATAATAAACGGTTATCGTGAACAAGGAAATATAATAATAACCACTTTATTATTGCCTCTAGGGCATATTTCCAACAATGATCTTATCCAAGTATATTTTAGAAAAGTTCAAAGATGCCTTGGCCATAAGATTCTCAGGAGAAACCCTTTGACGAAGGAAAGGAATAGGATTGGCTCAAGCTTCAAGCAAGAAGACTCTACATTTTACATTTGTGAGAAATCACTTTTGAGTCCATTGGAAAGCTGATACTATTAAAAGGGGTGAGGTATTATGATGAATTGGTTTCTCAAGTGCTTAGAGATAGCCACCAAAAATATCCATTCATTATCCCACAAAATGTCCCTGTCCAAAGCCAAACTAGCAAAATCGGTGCCAACACCTTTTTCCACTAGGCCTTACCAATTTTCCACCACATAGATCATATGACAAACTCTATCATCTCGGTACCACCAACTTTCATATCGGTGCCACCGAGATCAACGACCAACTTTCTAATGAGAAAATTCCAAGAATTGTAATTTCCAAGATTGCAATTGGTCTCACCGAGATTTGAAAACTGCTCTAGGTCATCGTATCGGTACCACCGAGATTCATATATTGGTATCACCGAGAATTCAAAAGTTGCCACATTTAGTGCAACTCAGTACCACCGAGATTCATTTCGGTGTCACCGAGTTGGGCAATAATGTTGTAACAATTGGATTTTTGGGGGATGCCTATATATACACCTCCACCTTCTCTCATTCACAAAGGAAGCACTCAGAACACACCTACACTTATGAGATCCATTTTTCTGAGAGAGAGCCACCTAATCATGTGTTGAGATCAAGAGATTCCAAACCAACCATTTGAAACTTGATCTATAGCCTCTCCAAGTTGCTTTCCACAAAATCAATCTCTCCTACCCATGCAAAATCTATGAGAGAGTGATTGAGTGTTGAGTGCTGGAATTTTTGTCCATTTTGGGACAGCCCAATAACAATTTCAGAAATTCCTAATAAATCCTAGAGGCCCACTCAGCCCATTTGTGCAAGGCAAGATGTGGAACCAAAGTTTAGTCCCACATTGCTAGTTTGGTGGGAGTTGGACCTCCTTATAAGGGAGGATGTTTCCACACATGTATGAGCATGAGAACAAGAGAGACATACACGCGCGCTCCTCCTCCACCGCCGATACACATCAGGGCTTATTCTTCCTCTCGCCATTTGCTCCAATACATGTGATGTTGGGGTCTTCCTCATCCCGGCTTGCGTCATGCACCACAGGTCGGGACAGTAGGCCTCCAAAACTGCACCTCTTTGAGTCATGTATGGGAGAAGGGTGATAAGGTTTTTGGGAAGCGTCCATGCGACTAGTGACTTCTTCATCACATATTTTGACGACTACTTATGCGACGACAACTTCTTCCCCGACGTCGACAACCTCTTCAACGACATGGATGGCGAGAACACTGACCCCAAGACAAGTGCTTCCGCTGATGTTCCGTATGTCTTCGTGTTCTCTCTGTTTAATATCTTACCTCGGTTTCTTACTCTACCGTTTCTAGTTCCAGCCTCTGTTTTACATGTGTTCTCTTTTAGTTTATATGTGGACATGCCATTTGCTATCTCATCTTTATATTACATGACTTGTTTCATCACTATTATGATAGTCATGTTTTATCTACCTTTCTATTAATAAAATCCTATGGTAAATTGCCCATATTTCCAACAATCCAAAAACTTTATTATAGGCAATTTACCCTTAGTGGTTTTGCTGCTTCCATGAGACCTCCTATGTTTGAGGGTATCCACTATAAGAGGTGGTGCGTGAGAGCCGTTCTATGGTTTCAAACCATGAGCTTCTATGAAGCCACTCTTGGCAAACCTGAAGGAGATTATGATGCTCAACAGGAACAAGCTTTTCAGAAAATGGATACCCTTTTTAATGCTGCTCTCTTGATTGTTCTTGGTGAGAACATAGTTGAGGATTATGCATAAATTCATAATGAAAAAGATGTGGGATGCACTCGAGGCCAAGTTTGGGGTCTTGGATGCTGGCACTGAGGTGTACATCATGGAACAATTCTATGACTACAAGATGACTGAAGAGCGCTCTATGGTTGAGCAAGCTCACAAGATACAATCATTTGCTAGAGAACTTGAGCACTTCAAGTGTATGCTACCGGACAAGTTTGTTGCCGGAGGCATCATCACTAAGCTTCCTCCGTCATGGAGGAACTTTGCTACCTTACTGAAGCATAAGAGGTAGGAGTTTTCCGTTCCGGATCTCATTGGTACTCTTGGTGTGGAAGAAAAGGCGAGAGCAAAAGACACACGTGCTCGAGGTATTGAGGGAGGATCTAGTGCAAATATGGTAGGGAATAAAAACTTATAACCCCACAAGTTCAAGAACAAGGGAAAGTTTGATGGTAAAGCAAAGTTTGATGGGAAGAACAAGGTTGTACAATACACCAACTTCAAGAAGAAGAATGACAAGAAGAAAGGTGTTTGTCATATGTGCGGAGATCCTGACTATTGGGCTCCTAGTTGCCCTAATCGTTATGACAAGCGTCATCTTGGGAAAGGCGGCAAGACCACTAATGTTGTCGTTGGTGACACTGACATGAAGGATGCTTGGTATGGTATATTTCCCACTATTCTTTTAGTATGTCATTCCACCGATTGGTTGATTGACACGAGTGCTAATGTGCATGTATGTGGTGATATTTCCATGTTTTCGTCTTATCAGACCGAAGGGACTTCCACCGTGCTGATGGGCAACGATTCAAGTGCTTATGTTCATGGTGTTGGCACGATCGATCTGAAGCTTACTTCGGGGAATATCGTGCGGTTGAAGAACGTGCATTATTTCCCCTCTGTCAATAAAAATTTTGTTAGCGGATCTCTTATGTGTAGAGATGGCTACAATCTTGTCTTTGAGTCGAATAAATTTGTAATATCCAAGTTTGGAACCTTTGTTGGTAAAGGATATGAGTCAGGAGTCCTCTTCCGTTTATCCTTCTCAGATGTTTGCAATAAAGTTGTTAATCATGCTTGCAACAATAGCGAATCAAATGTGTGGCATTTGCATATCTGTCACGTTAATTTTGGTTGCATGTCGCGACTAGCCAAATTGAACTTAATACCTAGTTTCACCACTGTCAAGGGATCTAAGTGTCACGTTTATGTGCAAGCTAAGAAACCTCGTAAGTCTCACATGACTGCGGAAATGAGAAATCTTGCACCATTAGAGGTCATACATTCAGATATATGTGAAATGAATGGTATTTTGACAAAAGGTAGAAAGAAATATTTCATGACATTAATTGATGACTCCACTAGATATTGCCATGTGTATCTTCTAAAATCTAAGGGTGAGGCTTTGAACTATTTCAAGATCTATAAAGCTGAAGCGGAAAAACAACTTGATCGAAAGATCAAGAGACTTAGGTCTGATCGTGGTGGAGAGTATTTCTCAAATGAATTTGATTCCTTCTGTGCGGAACATGGTATAATCCATGAGAGGACGCCTCCCTATTCACCCCAGTCAAATGGGGTAGCCGAAAGAAAGAACCATACTCTAACTGATTTGGTTAACGCCATGTTAGACACATCGGGTCTCTCCAAGGCATGGTGGGAGGAGGCGATATTGACTGCATGTCATGTCCTAAATCGAGTTCCCACAAATAACAAAGAGATAACTCCATTCGAGGAATGGGAGAAGAACAGGTTAAAACTCTCTTATCTACGAACGTGAGGCTGTTTGGCAAAAGTCAATGTGCCAATACCAAAGAAGCGCAAGCTGGGACCAAAAACTATGGATTGTGTTTTCCTGGGATATGCTTTTCATAGCATTGGCTATAGATTCTTGGTTATAAAATCTGAGGTATCTGACATGCATGTCGGTACAATCATGGAGTCGAATGATGCGACTGTCTTCGAAGATATCTTTACCATGAAGGATATAGCTACCTCATCTAATCAGGAGATTCCTAGTTCATCGAATCATGAATTAGTTACAATTACTGAACCTACCATTTCGATGGAACACTTTGAAAATTTTGTGGAGGAGAACAATGAAGTTCCTACGAGGAGCAAGAGACAGAGGACTGCAAAGTCCTTTGGTGATGATTTTCTTGTGTATCTCATAGATGACACTCCCTAGTTCTATTTCAGAGGCCTATGCATCTGAAGATGCTGACTACTTGAAGGAAGCAGTCCGTAGTGAGATGGATTCCATCTTGGCAAATGAAACTTGGGAGATAACTGATCGTCCTTATGGGTGTAAACCTATAGGATGCAAATGGGTATTCAAGAAGAAGCTTAGGCCTGATGGTACTATCGAGAAGTACAAGGCACGACTCGTGGCTAAGGGTTATATCCAAAAGGAAGGTGAAGACTTATTTGACACTTACTCACCTATGGCTCGACTGACCACTGTTTGAGTACTACTTTCACTAGCCGCCTCACATGGTCTTCTCGTTCATCAAATGGATGTTAGGACTGCTTTCCTAAATGGAGAGTTGGATGAGGAAATTTACATAGAACAACCAGATGGGTTTGTAGTAGATGGTCAGGAAGGAAAAGTGTGCAAGTTGTTGAAGTCTTTGTATGGACTTAAGCAAGCACCCAAGCAGTGGCATGAGAAGTTTGAAAGAACTTTAACAACTGCAAGCTTTGTTGTAAAAGAAGTTGATAAATGTGTGTACTATCGCCATGGTGGGGGCGAGGGAGTTATCGTGTGCTTGTATGTTGATGACATACTGATTTTCGAAACAAATCTAAATGTTATTAAGGAGGTCAAGGATTTCCTATCACACTATTTTGAGATGAAGGATTTAGGAGTGGCTGATGTCATTCTGAACATCAAGTTGTTGAGATACGATGATGGTGGGATTACATTGCTTCAATCTCACTATGTGGAAAAGATCTTGAGTCGCTTTGGCTGTAGTGACTGCAAGCCCTCTCCAACAACATATGATTCCAGCGTGCTGCTTCGAAAGAATCGAAGAATTGCTAGAGATCAATTGAAATATTCTTAGATTATTGGCTCGCTAATGTACTTAGCTAGTGCTACAAGACCTGACATCTCTTTTGATGTTAGCAAACTGAGTCAGTTTGTCTCAAAACCACGAGATGTGCTTTGGAAAGCATTAGGGAGAGTTTTGCGTTATTTGAAAGGCACTGCGAATTATGGAATTCACTACAGTGAACACCCAAAGGTGCTCGAAGAGTATAGTGACTCAAAATGGATCTCAGATGCTGATGAGATAAAGTACACGAGCGGATATGTATTCACTCATGGAGGTGGTGCTGTTTCTTAGAAGTCTTGCAAGCAGACCATCTTAACGAGGTCAACAATGAAAGAAGAACTCACATCACTAGATATAGCTACGGTTGAAGCAGATTGGCTTCGCTAGCTCTTGAATGACTTGTTGGTTGTTGAGAAACATGTACCGGGTATCCTTATGAACTGCGACAATCAAACTGTGATCACGAAAGTGAGCATATCAAAGGATAACATGAAGTCATCAAGACACGTTCACAAAAGGTTAAAATTTGTCAGGAGAATGAGAAACTCCAGAGTTATTGCATTGGATTATATCGAAACATCTAAAAATCTAGCAGATCCTTTTACTAAGGGTCTATCACGTAATGTGATAGATAATGCATAAAAGGAGATGGGTATGAGACCCACAATATGAGTTGTTCAAAGTGGTAACCTATTCTAGTGACCGAGATCCCATGAATTAGATGTGAAAGACAACATGTTGGTCAACTGAGAGGAAAGTAGCATTGATAATACCACTCCATGAAGATGCAATACTTTCCTAAACTGCATGGCAGGTTGATATATATCTTAATGTGTTCTACGTGGCTTATTGAAGCACAGATGTTGTCCTGTAGAACATCTTTTGAAGAACACACCTATATGAGTCTGATTGTTAACGTTGCAATCTATGAGAGTAGGGTGCTCTCTAATAAACTCATGAAATTTCTCGGAGTATGACACATAAGCTCCATCCGCGGGGAAGTCCCCCGGTAGCCTAATATCAGTCAAGGCTCTGTGTGAATCTAGATGCGCAGAAAACTTGCAGTTCAAGTTGCTTACCAGTGTAGCGTAGAGCTCTAGGTGGAAGTTCAACTTAACAGTCTCCACTGCAGTACCGATATATAAAACACTGTTTGGAACCAAAGGCAAATTTTGTGTGCCTCTCGGATGTGGTGGGGGATTGCTGGATTTTTTTGTCTATTTTGGGCCAACCCAATAACAATTTCAGAAATTCCTAATAAATTGTGACAGCCTGAGACCTACGCTTCAGAAGATTCCCCTTTTATTCTGTTGCCATCGTGCAATTAGATTGTTTGTCGTATTCTTCATCGCATCATGCGCATCATCTGCATTGCATCGGCACTCCGTTGCGCCAGTTTTCAAAACTTGCATCCGTTATTAGTTGCCCCTTCTCTCTGTTTTTGTCGTTGACCGTTTCGAGACCAACCAAACACGCACGTGCCCGCGGCATCGATAAAATATTGTTTTTAAAGATGTTCGAAAAATATTCTCGGATTGGGTTGAAACTTGGTGTGCAGTCTTATTTTAATGTAGGTAGGTTGCGTGCCAATTTTCGTCTCAATCGGAGTCCGTTTGATACCCGAACGATCGATCGTAGCGGCATCGTCGTCGGTTTATCGTCGGATGTTTTCGATGTATAAAACTCTGTGTCGGTTCGCAAACTTCCCTCTCTTCCCGCAGCCCGGACACTACACAACCCAACACCACCCACCTAACCCTAACCCCCTCGGCTTTTGAACCGCCTGATCGAAATGCGACGATTCGAAACGGGTGGAACTAACCCCTGCCTATTTTGGCCTCACCTCTCCTCCACCTCGAAACCCGCGCCACCGCCACCTCCCACCTCTCTCTCCTCAGCCCAACCGCGAGGGCCCGCAGAGCTCGGAGCAGGCCTGTCCGGGCCTGAACCAGCCCGCATCGCCGTTCTCCCGCACAAACCGTGCGAGCTGCGTCTGCCCTAGCTGCCCACCTCCCGCGCCCGATCCACGGGTAGTCGCCACCCCGCCGCTACTGCACCTCGTCGGACCACCACCGGAACCAGGTCGGAGCCCCACCGCGCCCCTCTTCCTCCCGTTTCCCTCCTCTGATCTCCCATCTCTCTCCCCCGGTTCACTCTTCAGGTACCCCATGGCCGGCCGGAACCTGGTGGCCGGCCTGAACCTGGTCGCTGGCGCGGGATCCGGCGAGATCCACACCACTCCGTCCTGCCCAGGCCTCGATCTGGCTTCCCCCATGGAGCTTGCCCCGCCGGAGCTCGTTCCCGCCGCCGGCTCGATCCTGATAGGATCGAGAGGGCGAGCTCGCCCCGCGCCCTGCCCCGTTGACCACCTCTCCAGCACCCCTGGGCCTGAGGCAGTCGGCCCAGCCAGGCCAGGCTGCTGGCCCAGCCGACCGCCACCATGGAGCCGTTCTTGCTTTGGCCCAGCCAGCCCCGCTCCATAGACCGCATGGGCCAAGCCCACAAGGTGAGACCACTCCCCTCTGTCCAATACACGTCCTCGGCGCAATTTAGTTATCCTGCGCCCGTGCTTCGATTCAGCCCGTTACCATATTCGGCCCATTTAGTTTTTTAGGTTTTGCGAATTTAGTATTTTTAGGAAAAATGCATATTTTCAAACGCGCGTAGTTTTTAAACCGTTAGTCGGATCGGAACGAGTTATATATATAACTTGGCTAGATTTTCAGGTATATTAACATTTTCTAACTCTCATGCATATTTAGAACGGTTAACCTTGTTGTTTCTCTCGGTTTGCGAGTCGTGCCATGCTAAACGGTTTAGTTCGTAGTTAATTAACCGTAGCTCCGCTGGAGATGAGCCATATATGTAAATGGACCAGAACGACGAGTAAAATCATGTGAGGCACTTTGTTTTGCCGTTTAACAAACATAAAATATGGTTAGGACAAATCTGGACAGATTACAAAGTTAACGTGTGGGGTCAGTTCAGAGACGCTATATGTCCTTTCCGGCCTCATTTAAAATTCCTAGATAGGTAGGTTATTTGCGCTTCACCTCTTGACATGTTTAACAACATTTCATATTGCGCATAAGTAAACGAGAGTAAACTAAATAATTAAATGTGGAGTTTCACTTAATGTGTAGTGTTTGATTGTGGCGGATTGCCATGGCGTGCCTTGCGTTAAACTAATCATGCATCATATGTGTTGTGCATCATGTCGCGCATGTGCAGTGGTGGCTATTGTGTGTTGACTGTTGTTTCGGTTTGCTTCGTCTCGATAGAGTTCCACAAGCGTGTCGGAATGTGAAGATCCGTTCGACTACGTCGGTTCGTCTGCTTCATGGAGTCGTTCTTCTTCCAAGCGGGATCTCGGACAAGATGATGATTTTCTCAGATACCATTACTATCCTTGCCATGCTAGTTGTTTCGTTTCTATCGCTATGTCTCGCTGCCTTTCACCTGTTAAATACCATCCTCCCAACATTGCCATGAAACCTCTAACCTTTCCACTACCCAGCAAACCTTGTTTGGCTATATTACCGCTTGCTCAGCCTTTTGATAGCGTTGCTAGTTGCAGGTGCAGTTGCTTTCATGTGATAACATGGGTTCCTTGTTATATCACCATATTAATTACTATTTAATTTAATGCACATATATACTTGGTAAAAGGTGAAAAGCTTGGCTTTCTAGCCTGGTGTTTTGTTCCACCTTTGTCGCCTTAGTTTCGGTTACCGGTGTTATATTCCATAATTGAACGCTCGTAACACGATTGGTGTTATTATGCGGACCCCCTTGATAATTCATCTTAGATTAGAACTGGTCTGGCAAGGTCTAACTTCGATACTAAATTTGCCTAATAACTATTGAACCATATAGGAAGTAATTAACCCGAGAAAACTTAATCAACAATCCGGATCAGTGCTCCGCATGAGTGTTGAAAAAAGTATATATTTGATCCCGTGCAAAGTAGTCTTTGGGCAAAAAAAAGAATCAGTAACTTATTTTAATTTTTTTTATCAAACATCTTGTTTTAACTTTCTCTGAATTAGGAAAACCCTAAGACTGAGGGATACTGTACGAAGAACTCTCACCGACGTGGATGAAATGAACAAGAAAAACGAGATGTACCTAATCTGTCTCTCTCAAAGCATAAACGTATCGGTGATGCCAAAGCAACCAAAGTGAAAGGAAACGGAGATGGTATTATTCTCTTTCAGTGGCCACGAATGAATTCCCGAAACGTGCACCGGGGATGCCCTCGCTGCCCTGTCAGCACAGCTCGCTGGATGCGACCATCGGGCTGGGCTCTCCTTCTCCCACTCCCTCCCGAGTCCCGTCGTACCTCCAGCCGGCAGATTAAGTTATTCAGAGCATATGATCCGCACCGGCCATTTTTCTTTACAAGATCATCGCTCTCTCCCAATCGGCCAGATTCGAGCATTGTTTACGACGACTGTCATCGCTCTGGTCTTGAGCTATCCGCTCTCCCACCCACGCTCAATAGAAAAATGGCCGGGGGAGTTTGGTTTGCGATGATGAGCCCGCTTTTCGGTTGAGGACGTGGGGTACATGTCGGATGAGTTAGGTCAACCGATAAGAATGCAGTGAAACTATGTGGTGTAAGCTGGGCCATGACCATGATTGATTGAAGCGCTTTTTGTTGCTGGCGTGATTTTGGTAATCGATGTGGTGAGGTGCAGACCCGCTGACAGCTGACTGGGCCTGAGAAAGGTTGACGTGGATATCGACGTCTGCCAGGCACTAGTGCGATTGTTCGTGCTGGCAACTGGCAACTTGGCTTCTTTTTTTCTTGGGCTATATTTACCAGTTAATAAATTAACTCCGCATGACGTATATTTACCAGTTAATAAATTACAATTTAAAGCCCGTTTGGTCACACATAGATTTTCGCCTGAAAACAAAACGATGCTTGGAGGTCTGTATTCTAAACCGATGAAATGCAGACGAAAACGCTAAACCAAATAAGGCCTTATGAAGATATACTTGGAAGACAACCCATCTAATATCTAGAGCTCATCTTAAACTATGTCACATCTTTGGTCGAAAAAAAGGTCACATCTTAAGTGATAAAACATAGGCAAATTAGGCCCAGTTCTTTCTTCCAAGAATCTGCTTCCCACATAATTTGAAGTCAAGTTTTTATTTTTGAGGTTGTGGTTTGAAATTGTGGATTGAGTTGTGTGCTGAAATGTCTCTATTGTCTTTAGACAAAAATTGTTTGATAAACACATTGTTTCTAACCGTATCTTGTTGAATATGAGCGTGGAAGTGATTTATGACAGAAAAAACAATCTGCCCATCAATCTAACAAAATCAACGATCAATCCTACCTCGAACTATCCATCCATCAATACAACAAACATTAGCACTAACAAAGGCAAACTTTTTCACTTTTACATCCATCCATCCATCTATTAACTTTACGATAGACGGACAAAGATTTCACCTGAGGCGAGGCAAGCACAACGCTCCCTCTCGCGCCGCTGGCCACTCCGGCCGCGGCGGCCACCCACCCCGCATTCATGTCCGGCTGGTGCTCGGCCAGATTCACTAGTTCCCCGCCGGCTCCTCACAACGCGTGCCCGCGCGGCCTCTCGCCCCGCGGTCCGTCGGTGGCGCCGTCAGCGGGGCTCCCCTGGTCGGCGTCAGATCCAGTTTCCTCGCTGCAGATCCTGCTGCGCGGCGAATGCTCCACCGCGGCATTTGCCGGTCCGTCCGAGGCGCTCTCGCCTTTACTGCTCGACGGCCACATGCGGGTTTGGCGGCTTGGGGCTACTCCCTCTGCCCCAGCAAAGACAGAGCTTCAACCGGCGCCTCGCATCAAATCAATCATCGTCGCCCCATCCCCGGGAGAGAGTGTTGCCATTTCGGGGAAGGATCCAGGCTGGATCGAGATCAGCCATCGAGGAGGACGCCGCGCCTTCGTCGAACCACCGGTACCTTCGAAGCTCCCTAGGGTGCATCGGCCCGACCATCGACAGGCCTTCAATGCCGGTATGCCTCGTGGTTCCCCCCTCCTTTTAATCCCTTCCGCGGCCGGTGTTTTCGCTGCCTGAGCAAACGTCATCGCCTCGCCGACTGCCGAGACCCAGTTCATTGCTTCATCTGTAGGCGGGCAGGGCACATCAGCTCGCGCTGCCCTCAGAATCCCAGGCTCCAAGGTCGGGGAGGCTCTGCTAGGAATAGGCTAGGCCCGGCTCCCCCCTCTCAATCGCTGCACACCCGCCTCCGCTTCCCTCCTCCGCCTCCCTCGGCCATGTCGTCGCATGCTCCTGCCATGCTCCACCACCTCGACTCGACGCGCCGCCCGAGAGAGAGCCGCTCCGTCACCGTTCCCTCGCCAACAGTCGACCACGCGGTCTTCTTTCTCCGCAGCCACGCCGTCACTCTGTCAGCAGCCGACGGGGTCAACGCCACCTCTCCAATGGCAGTGGGGAGAGCCCTGGAGGCGTAGATCTCCGTGCCGTTGCACTCGCTGCGAGTCACGGCTCACCACCCCGAGCACTACTTCGTCTTCTTCACGCAGCCAGCGCACCAAGTCAGTGCAGTGCGTCGCGGCTCCATTCGAGTTGACGACGCCTGCTTCAACATCGCGTCTTGGTACGAGCACGACCACGCTACCTTCGACTCGCTTCTGCTACACGTCCGCGTTGTCATAGAGAAAGTCCCGATGCAATTTTGGTCGGTGGAAGGGGCAGAGGAGATCATG
This sequence comes from Hordeum vulgare subsp. vulgare, assembly GCF_904849725.1. Classification (NCBI taxonomy): domain Eukaryota; kingdom Viridiplantae; phylum Streptophyta; class Magnoliopsida; order Poales; family Poaceae; genus Hordeum; species Hordeum vulgare. Next base: position 520,272,123 of record NC_058524.1, read on the forward strand.
GGGAAGCGGGTGAGAGTCGATCGCCGCGACAGCCGGACTCTAGAGCGCGGTCACAGAAAGACCTTCGCCTGCTGGGTCTAGACGAACGACATCGCCAACATCCCCACCACGCACACGTAGGGGGTGCTGCCGCGCGGCGCGGGTCGGGTTGAGGAGATGGAGGGGTTCTCCCCCCCCCCCGACAGACGTGTTGCTCCACGCCTGCGACGGCTGACTACACCATGCTCATTCACGTCGACAGGATCGAGGACTGGACGCCGCCCTCCCCGCGCTCCTCCCACTCGGGGCAGAGCGGCCTTCCGTCGTCTGACTCCGACGACGACGCCAAACCCTTCCCGGTAGTGGCCCCTGCTTCCTGGACCATGGGAGTAGAAGATGGACAGCGGTCCGAGCGCCATCATCGCCCTGCTCGCGCTCCGATGGCCGACCTGGGCTGTCGTGGCATGCCACGGGGTGGCCGTTCGAGGGACCAAGACGGAGAAGGAGGCCCGGGGGAAGGCGGCCATCGATCTTGGAAGGACGTGCTGTTGGAAATATGCCCTAGAGGCAATAATAATATGGTTATTCTCATATTTCCTTGTTCATGATAATCGTCTATTGTTCATGCTATAATTGTATTAACAGGAAACAGTAATACATGTGTGAATAAATAGATCACAATGTGTCCCTAGCAAGCCTCTAGTTGGCTAGCTCGTTAGTCAATAGATGATCATGGTTTCCTGATCATGGGCATTAGATGTCATTGATAACGGGATCACATCATTGGGAGAATGATGTGATGGACAAGACCCAATCCTAAGCCTAGCACTAGATCGTATTGTTCGTATGCTAATGCTTTTCTAATGTCAAGTATCTTTTCCTTCGACCGTGAGATTGTGCAACTCCCGGATACCGTAGGAGTGCTTTGGGTGTATCAAACGTCACAACGTAACTGGGTGACTATAAAGGTGCACTACGGGTACCTCCGAAAGTGTCTGTTGGGTTGGTACGAATTGAGATCGGGATTTGTCACTCCGTGTGACGAAGAGGTATCTCTGGGCCCACTTGGTAGAACATCATCATGAGCTCAATGTGACTAAGGAGTTAGTCACACGATGACGTGCAACAGAACGAGTAAAGAGACTTACTGGTAACGAGATTGAACAAGGTATAGGTATACCGACGATCGAATCTCGGGCAAGTTCTATACCGACAGACAAAGGGAATCGTATACGGGATTGATTGAATCCTTGACATCGTGGTTCATCCGATGAGATCATCGTGGAGCAAGTGGGAGCCACCATGGGTATCCAGACCCCGCTGATGGTTATTGGCCAGAGAGGTGTCTCGGTCATGTCTGCGTGTCTCTCGAACCCGTAGGGTCTACACACTTAAGGTTCGATGACGCTAGGGTTATAGGGAATTGTTATACGAGGTTACCAAAAGATGTTCGGAGTCCCGGATGAGATCCCGGACGTCACGAGGAGCTCCGGAATGGTCCAGAGGTAAAGATTGATATATAGGACGGATGGTTTCGGATACCGGAAGTGTTTCGGGCATCACCGGTAACGTACCGGGACCACCGGGACCACCGGAGGTGGCCCCGGGGGACCACCGAAGGGGGGCCACGACCCCGGGAGGTAAGGTGGGCCAAGTGGGGGTGGGAACCAGCCCCTAGGTGGGCTGGTGCGCCTCCCCACTCAGCCCAATGCGCAGGGGAGAGAAAAGGGGGGGGCAAACCCTAAGCCAGGTGGGCCTAAGGCCCACGAGATGGTGCTCCACCCCCTCCTTCCCCCTCTGGCGGCCGCACCTCCCATCTGGGGGGGCTGCCGCACCCCCTAGGGTGGGAACCCTAGGGGTGGCACCCCCTCTCCCCTCCCCCTATATATATCGGGCACTTTTGGCCATTGAGAGATAGACTTTTCCCTCTCCGTCGGGGCAACCCTGCTCTTCTTTCTCCTCCTCTCTGCCGGTGCTTGGCGAAGCCCTACCGGGAGACCTCGTCTCTCCATCGACACCACGCCGTCGTGCTGCTGGAGTTCTTCCCCAACCTCTCCCTCCTTGCTGGATCAAGGTGTGGGAGACGTCACCGGGCTGCACGTGTGTTGAACGCGGAGGTGCCGTAATTCGGCACTAGATCGGAATCTTTGCGAGTACGACTCCATCAACCGCGTTCTAGCAACGCTTCCGCTTAGCGATCTTCAAAGGTATGAAGATGCTCTTACCCCTCTCTCGTTGCTGGTCTCTCCATAGGAAGATCTGAATATGCGTAGGAAAATTTTGAATTTATGCTACGTTACCCAACAGTGGTATCACAGCCAGGTTTTCTATGCGTAGATTCTATGCACGAGTAGAACACAAAAGTTGTGGGCGATGATTTCTCAATTTGCTTGCCGCTACTAGTATTATTCTTTTCCGGCGGCATTGTGGGATGAAGCGGCCCGGACCGACTTTACATGTACGCTTACGTGAGACTGGTTCCACCGACAAACATGCACACCGTGCATAAAGGTGGCTAGCGGGTGTCTGTCTCTCCTACTCTAGTCGGATTGGATTTGATGAAAAGGGTCCTTATGAAGGGTAAATAGCTTTGGCATATCATCGTTGTGGCTGTCACGTAGGTAAGAAGGCGTTCTTGCTAGAAACCCAAATCAGCCACGTAAAACTTGCAACAACAATTAGAGGACGTCTAACTTGTTTTTGCAGGGTTTGACATGTGATGTGATATGGCCAAAGTTGTGATGTTGCATGTATGATGTATGAGATGATCATGTTATTGTAATAGGTTTCACGACTTGCATGTCGATAAGTATGACAACCGGCAGGAGCCATAGGAGTTGTCTTAATTTATTGTATGAGATGCAACGCCATGTGCTTACTACTTTTACTTCATTGCTAACGGTTAGCTATAGTAGTAGTGATAGTAGTAGTTGGCGTGGCGACTTCACGAAGACACGATGATGGAGATCATGATGATGGAGATCATTGTGTCACGCCGGTGACGATGATGATCATGCGATGCCTGAAGATGGAGATCGAAAGAGCAAAGATGATAATGGCCATATCATGTCACTATATGATTGCATTGTGATGTTTATCATGTTTTACATCTTATTGCTTAGAACGACGGTAGCATAATAAGATGATCCCTCTGAAAATTTCGAGAACGTATTCCCCTAAGTGTGCACCGTTGCGAAGGTTCGTTGTCTCGAAGCACCACGTGATGATCGGGTGTGATAGATTCTAACGTTCGCATACAACGGGTGTAAGCCAGATTTACACACGCGAAACACCTAGGTTGACTCGACGAGCTTAGCATGTACAGACATGACCTCGAATACAAGAGACCGAAAGGTCGAACATGAGTCGTATGATTGAATACGATCAGCATGTAGTTGCTCACCATGGTGACTAGTCCGTCTCACGTGATGATCGGACACGGGTTAGTCAACATGGATCATGTATCACTTAGATGACTAGAGGGATGTCGATTTAAGTGGGAGTTCATACTTAATTTGATTAAATGAACTTAATTGTCATGAACTTAGTCTAAACGTTGTCTTTATAAATATTGTAGATGGCCAACGTCAACCTCAATTTCAACGCATTCCTAGAGAAAAACAAGCTGAAAGATGATGGTAGCAACTATGCGGACTGGGTTCGCAACTTGAAGCTCATCCTTGAAGCAGCTAAAAAGGCTTATGTCCTTGATGCGCCGCTAGGTGACCCTCCCGCTCCCGCAGCAGCCCAGGACATTCTGAACGTGTGGCAAACGCGGAGTGATGACTACTCTCTCGTTAGGTGTGGCATGTTATACAGTTTAGAAACGGGGCTCCAAAGGCGTTTTGAGCAACACGGGGCATATGAGATGTTCCAGGAGCTGAAGCTAGTTTTTCAAGCTCATGCCCGTGTCGAGAGATATGAAGTCTCCGACAAGTTCTTTAGCTGTAAGATGGAGGAGAACAGTTCTGCCAGTGAGCACATACTCAAAATGTCTGGGTTACACGGTCGTCTGACTTCACTTGGAGTCAAACTTCCGGATGATGCTATAATTGACAGAATCCTCCAGTGTCTCCCACCAAGCTACAAAGGCTTTGTGCTTAACTATAATATGCAAGGGATGGAGAAGACCATTCCCGAGTTGTACTCGATGCTCAAATCTGCAGAAGTGGAAATCAAGAAAGAGCATCAAGTGTTGATGGTCAACAAGACCACTAGTTTCAAGAAAGGCAAGGGTAAGAAGAACTTCAAGAAAGATGGCAAGGTTGTTGCCGCGCCTGGTAAGCCAGATGCCGGGAAGAAGAAAAAGAATGGACCCAAGCCTGAGACTGAGTGCTTCTATTGCAAGGGAAAAGGTCACTCGAAGCGGAACTGCCCCAAATACTTAGCGGACAAGAAGGCCGGCAACATTAAAGGTATATGTGATATACATGTTATTGATGCGTACCTTACCAGCACTCGTAGTAGCTCCTGGGTATTTGATACCGGTGCTGTTGCTCACATTTGCAACTCAAAGCAGGAACTGCGAAATAAGCGGAGACTGGCCAAGGACGAGGTGACGATGCGCGTGAGGAATGGTTCAAAGGTCGATGTGATCGCCGTCGGCACACTACCTCTACATCTACAATCAGGATTAGTTTTAAACCTTAATAATTATTATTTAGTACCAGCTTTAAGCATGAACATTGTATCAGGGTCTTGCTTAATGCGAGACGGCTACTCATTTAAGTCGGAGAATAATGGTTGTTCTATTTATATGAGTGATATGTTTTATGGTCATGCTCCGCTGGTGAATGGTTTATTCTTGATGAATCTCGATCGTGATGTTACACATATTCATAGTGTGAGTACCAAAAGATGTAAAGTTGATAATGATAGTCCCACATACTTGTGGCACTGCCGCCTTGGTCATATCGGCGTTAAGCGCATGAAGAAGCTCCATACTGATGGACTATTAGAGTCTCTTGACTTTGAATCATTTGACACATGCGAACCGTGCCTCATGGGCAAGATGACGAAGACTCCATTCTCAGGAATAATGGAGAGAGCAACCGACTTATTGGAAATAATACATACTAATGTGTGTGGTCCAATGAACGTTGAAGCTCGCGGTGGTTATCGTTATGTTCTCACTCTCACCGATGATTTGAGTAGGTATGGGTATATCTACTTGATGAAGCACAATCTGAGACGTTTGAAAAGTTCAAGGAATTTCAGAGTGAGGTTGAGAATCAATGGGACAGAAAAATTAAATGTCTACGATCAGATCGTGGAGGAGAATATTTGAGTCACGAGTTTGGCACACACCTAAGGAAGTGTGGAATCGTTTCACAACTGACGCCGCCTGGCACACCGCAACGCAACGGAGTGTCTGAACATCGTAATCGCACTTTATTAGATATGGTACGATCTATGATGTCTCTTACCGACTTACCGCTATCATTTTGGGGATACGCATTAGAAACTGCAGCATTCACTTTAAATAGGGCACCGTCTAAATCCGTTGAGACGACACCGTATGAACTATGGTTTGGCAAGAAACCTAAGTTGTCGTTTCTTAAAGTTTGGGGCTGCGATGCTTATGTGAAGAAACTTCAACCAGAAAAGCTCGAACCCAAAGCGGAGAAATGCGTATTCATAGGATACCTTAAGAAAACTATTGGGTATACCTTCTATCTTAGATCCGAAGGTAAAACCTTTGTTGCCAAGAACGGATCCTTTCTAGAGAAAGAGTTTCTCTCGAATGAAGTAAGTGGGAGGAAGGTAGAACTTGATGAGGTAATTACACCCCCTCTCGAACAGGATACTAGTGCAGCGCGGGAAGTTGTTCCTGTGGCGCCTACATCGACTGAAGAGGAAGTTAATGATGATGATCATGAAGTTTCGGATCAAGTTACTACTGAACCACAAAGGTCCACAAGGGCACGCTCCGCACCAGAGTGGTATGGCAACCCTGTGATGGAAATCATGTTGTTAGACAACGGTGAACCTTCGAACTATGAAGAAGCGATGGCAGGCCCGGATTCCAACAAATGTCTTGAGGCTATGAAATCCGAGATAGGATCCATGTATGAGAACAAAGTATGGACTTTGGTGGACTTGCCCGATGACCGGCGAGCCATAGAAAATAAATGGATCTTCAAGAAGAAGACTGATGCAAACGGTAATGTAACCGTTTACAAAACTTGACTTGTCGCAAAGGGTTTTCGACAAATTCAAGGAGTTGACTACGAAGAGACTTTCTCTCCCATAGCGAAGCTGAAATCAGTCCGAATCATGTTAGCAATTGCCGCCTTTTATGATTATGAAATTTGGCAAATGGACGTCAAAACAGCGTTCCTTAACGGGAACCTTAAGGAAGAGTTGTATATGATGCAACCAGAAGGTTTTGTCGACCCTAAGGGTGCTAACAAAGTGTGCAAGCTCCAGTGCTCCATCTATGGGCTGGTGCAAGCATCTCGGAGTTGAAACATTCGCTTTAATGAGGTGATTAAAGCGTTTGGGTTCATACAGGTTTACGGAGAAGCCTGTCTGTACAAGAAAGTGAGTGGGAGCTCTGTAGCTTTCCTCATACTGTATGTGGATGACATATTATTGATGGGGAATAATATAGAGATGTTGGAGAGCATAAAGGCCTATTTGAACAAGAGTTTTTCAATGAAGGACCTTGGAGAAGCTGCATACATATTAGGCATCAAGATCTATAGAGATAGATCGAGACGCCTCATAGGTCTTTCACAAAGTACATACTTTGACAAGATATTGAAGAAGTTCAATATGGAAAACTCAAAGAAAGGGTTCTTGCCAGTTTTGCAAGGTATGAGATTGAGTAAGACTCAGTCGTCGACCACGGCAGCAGATAGAGAGAAGATGAGCTCTGTCCCCTACGCTTCAGCCGTGGGCTCTCTAATGTATGCCATGCTGTGTACCAGACCTGATGTAAACCTTGCCATAAGTTTGGTAGGGAGGTACCAAAGTGATCCAGGTATGGAACACTGGACAGCGGTCAAGAATATCCTTAAGTACCTGAAAAGGACTAAGGAAATGTTTCTCGTTTATGGAGGTGACGAAGAGCTCGTCGTAAAGGGCTACGTCGATGCTAGCTTCGACATAGATCCGGATGACTCTAAGTCACAGACCGGATACGTATATGTGTTAAATGGTGGGGCAGTGAGCTGGTGCAGCAGCAAGCAAAAAGTCGTGACAGCATCTACATGTGAAGCGGAGTACATAGCTGCTTCAGAAGCGGCTCATGAAGGAATTTGGATGAAGGAGCTCATCACCGACCTTGGAGTGGTTCCAAGTGCGTCGGGTCCTATGACACTCTTCTGTGATAACACTGGAGCCATTGTCATAGCTAAGGAGCCCAGGTTTCACCGGAAGACGAAGCACATCAAACGCCGCTACAACGCCATCCAGGACCATGTCCAGAGTGGAGTGATAGATATTTGTAAAGTACACACGGATCTGAATATTGCAGACCCGTTGACTAAACCTCTTCCACGAGCAAAACATGATCAACACCATAATGCTATGGGTGTTCGATACATCACAATGTAACTAGATTATTGACTCTAGTGCAAGTGGGAGACTGTTGGAAATATGCCCTAGAGGCAATAATAATATGGTTATTATCATATTTCCTTGTTCATGATAATCGTCTATTGTTCATGCTATAATTGTATTAACAGGAAACAGTAATACATGTGTGAATAAATAGATCACAATGTGTCCCTAGCAAGCCTCTAGTTGGCTAGCTCGTTAGTCAATAGATGATCATGGTTTCCTGATCATGGGCATTAGATGTCATTGATAACGGGATCACATCATTGGGAGAATGATGTGATGGACAAGACCCAATCCTAAGCCTAGCACTAGATCGTATTGTTCGTATGCTAATGCTTTTCTAATGTCAAGTATCTTTTCCTTCGACCGTGAGATTGTGCAACTCCCGGATACCGTAGGAGTGCTTTGGGTGTATCAAACGTCACAACGTAACTGGGTGACTATAAAGGTGCACTACGGGTACCTCCGAAAGTGTCTGTTGGGTTGGTACGAATCGAGATCGGGATTTGTCACTCCGTGTGACGAAGAGGTATCTCTGGGCCCACTTGGTAGAACATCATCATGAGCTCAATGTGACTAAGGAGTTAGTCACACGATGACGTGCAACAGAACGAGTAAAGAGACTTACTGGTAATGAGATTGAACAAGGTATAGGTATACCGACGATCGAATCTCGGGCAAGTTCTATACCGACAGACAAAGGGAATCGTATACGGGATTGATTGAATCCTTGACATCGTGGTTCATCCGATGAGATCATCGTGGAGCAAGTGGGAGCCACCATGGGTATCCAGACCCCGCTGATGGTTATTGGCCAGAGAGGTGTCTCGGTCATGTCTGCGTGTCTCTCGAACCCGTAGGGTCTACACACTTAAGGTTCGATGACGCTAGGGTTATAGGGAATTGTTATACGAGGTTACCAAAAGATGTCCGGAGTCCCGGATGAGATCCCGGACGTCACGAGGAGCTCCGGAATGGTCCGGAGGTAAAGATTGATATATAGGACGGATGGTTTCGGATACCGGAAGTGTTTCGGGCATCACCGGTAACGTACCGGGACCACCGGGACCACCGGAGGTGGCCCCGGGGGACCACCGAAGGGGGGCCACGACCCCGGGAGGTAAGGTGGGCCAAGTGGGGGTGGGAACCAGCCCCTAGGTGGGCTGGTGCGCCTCCCCACTCAGCCCAATGCGCAGGGGAGAGAAAAGGGGGGGGGCAAACCCTAAGCCAGGTGGGCCTAAGGCCCACGAGATGGTGCGCCACCCCCTCCTTCCCCCTCTGGCGGCCGCACCTCCCATCTGGGGGGGCTGCCGCACCCCCTAGGGTGGGAACCCTAGGGGTGGCACCCCCTCTCCCCTCCCCCTATATATATCGGGCACTTTTGGCCATTGAGAGATAGACTTTTCCCTCTCCCTCGGGGCAACCCTGCTATTCTTTCTCCTCCTCTCTGCCGGTGCTTGGCGAAGCCCTACCGGGAGACCTCGTCTCTCCATCGACACCACGCCGTCGTGCTGCTGGAGTTCTTCCCCAACCTCTCCCTCCTCCTTGCTGGATCAAGGTGTGGGAGACGTCACCGGGCTGCACGTGTGTTGAACGCGGAGGTGCCGTAATTCGGCACTAGATCGGAATCGCTGCGAGTACGACTCCATCAACCGCGTTCTAGCAACGCTTCCGCTTAGCGATCTTCAAAGGTATGAAGATGCTCTTACCCCTCTCTCGTTGCTGGTCTCTCCATAGGAAGATCTGAATATGCGTAGGAAATTTTTGAATTTATGCTACGTTACCCAACACGTGCTCCTTCGACGCGGCCGCTCGCAGGCACCCCCCCGGGCTGCACCTGCACCACGCCATCATAGCCGCTCTCCGCCGGCGAGGCGCAGTTCGAAGGAGTCGGTAGGGCGGCGCCAGGGGGCTGGGAGGGCCCCCGCGACAGCGTGTCACCAGCCGCAGCAGCACAGGGCTCGGCCCCCTCCACCACCACATGCCAAACGGGCCGACTCTGAGGCCGCGAACAGGGTTGATGGCCCTGACGCAGAGGGCGACCGCAGCGGGATCGACCTTGTCGAAGACTTTCTCAAGACTGCGAAGAAGCCCACGATTGCCTCAGTCATCGCGGACAGCATGGCGGCCGACGTCCACACTGTCGCGGAAGCCGTGGTCGCAGCCCCTCTCGAGTTCAACGAAGACCCGCTGCTCCACGCCTCTGTCGAGGCCGTGCAGCTCGACGCCTTCAGTCCTACCTTGTCGTTCGCTGCCTCCGATTTAGGCCAGTACAACAGAGCTACCCCAACGTCGGCTCGCACTATGGAGGTGGAGCTCGGGGCGATCACTGGCCGTGTCAGCCAGCTCGAGTTAGGTGCGGTCGTGGACCAGCCGGAGACGCGCACTCTCTTCTACGCCAGCAAACAGCCGCTGATTAGTGCTGCTCCTTCTCGGCGCCCCTTGGCGCCCCCCAAGAGCAGGGCACCTTCTACCCCGACACGGCACAGCGCCAGGCAGGCGGCCAATGCGTCGACGGTGCTAGTGGCGCAGCGCGCCTCCCTGCGCCTCGTCAAGGAGCTGGGCATGCTCGGACCTCGGGACAAGATGACGGAAGAAGTGGCAAAGGCGCTTCTCCATCGCTTCGAAGAACTATTGTGAGACAACAACATAGCATTCATCGCCAGGCTTACTCGCCTGGACAGTGAGGCCCTGCGGGTCATGGCTCGCATGGTCGGCCCAGAGGGAGTCGCCGAGGAGGCCAGGGTGTAATCATGTTAGTCGATCTTAGCATTTCTCTCCGATGGCGTCCGATGTACAATCGGTTCAAGTTAGGATTGATTTCCGTCTGTTTGGGTAGAGGGTCCGTAGCTCTTCGCCGACACGTCTTGGGGTCTGTTGGTAGGCGCCGGAGTTCCACTATTATGTTGATTGTGGTTGTGTTGTTTCTGGGCCTGAGGCCAACTAGTTTTAGTCATCGGAGTTACATTGGTGTCTGAAATGAGTGACAACTTTCGACCGATCATGTGTTGGAATGTCCGAGGTTTAAACAACCCCGCCAAGAGGGCCGCCCTCAGCGAGATGGCCGCCGCTCACCGTGCGGCCATTTTATGCCTACAGGAGACCAAGATATCAGACTTGTCTCCAAATTCAGTTCGTGAGGTTGGGGGAAGACATCTCACCGAGTGCATTGCACTCCCGGCATTAGGAACTTGTGGGGGGGGGGGCAGCTATTCTGTGGAACAAAGAGCTGGCCATCGTCACCTCGCACACTGTTGGAGTCTTCGCCATCACGGCTAGGGTGACCATGTTGGGGCAGGCTCAAAGCTTCTGGTTATCATCCGTCTACGGTCCTGCAGATGATGCAAGGAAGGAAAGCTTCCTCCGGGAACTATCCCACTCGGCGCCCCCTTCAACCGATCCTTGGCTCATCAAAGGGGACTTCAACCTCATCTACGAGGCGTGAGACAAGAATAATTCAAACCTCAACCGTAGGCTTATGGGTAGGTTCAGAGCAGCTATAGGCGCTTCGGGGTTGAAGGAGATTAGATGCAAGAACCGTAAATATACGTGGAGTAACGAGCACCAAGACCCAACCCTAGTGAGCATCGACAAGTTCTTCTGCAACATCCCTTGGGAAGGCATCTTCCCCTTGATCTCCCTCCATGCGGCATCCACGGCAACGTCAGACCAGTGCCCGCTAGTCCTAGCTGATACAACTGCCGCCCCTCGTCCTGCTCTCTTCAAATTCGAGAACTTCTGGCCGAGCTTTCCGCGTTTCCACGTCAAGGTGGAAAGGGCATGGAATAGACCGGTGCAATCTACGTGTGCCTTCCATCGTCTCAGCATGAAGATGATGCGGACAGCTCGCGACCTGAAGACTTGGAGCAAAGGTTTCTTCAGCCAGGCAAAACTGCAATTCCACCTGCCTGCGGAAATCGTGCTACGGCTGGATGTAGCGCAGGATAAACGCCGTCTATCAGACGCGGAATTCAACCTTCGAAAACTTCTTAAGCTTCGTCTACTTGGGCTGGCGGCATTAGAGAGAGCTCGCCGGCGCCAAGCCTCCCGTCTTATTTGGGTTAGATTAGGGGATGCGGGGAAAAAATTCTTCCATGCTAAAGCCACCGCTAGGAGGCGCAAAAATTTCATCCACTACCTTCGGGTAGGAGATGAGGTTGTCGCGGCTCACGTGCAAAAGGAAGAGGCCATCTTTCATCACTTCCAACAGAGCATGGGAAGCAGGGCCGATCGACCACTGTCTGTCGACTGGTCCATCCTCGACCTGCCGTCGGTCCACAATAGAGGTTTAGACAACCCCTTCTCAAAGGAGGAGGTTTGGGAGGCGATAAAAGCAACACCGGCGGAGAAGGCCCCAGGCCCGGACAGTTTTTCAGGGACGTTCCTCAGGTCCTGTTGGTCAATAATCAAGGAAGATATCATGCGAGTCTTCAGTAGCTTCTTCACCATAGCGAGAGGGGACTTCGGCAAGCTCAACACCGCGTTGGTAGTACTCCTACCAAAAAAGAGGGCGCCAATAGGATTCAGGATTTCAGACCCATCAGTCTGATCCACTCCGTAGCAAAGCTCATTACCAAGGTCCTATCCAGATGACTAACTACCGTGATTAGCAGCATCATCTCCCCAGCGCAATCAGCTTTCTTATGCTCCAAGTCTACACAAGGTAAATTCCTATATGTGCAAAACATAGTTAGGTCACTTCACATGAAAAAGAAAACCAGCTCTGCTGCTTAAGCTAGATATCGCGAGAGCCTTTGACAACGTGTCATGGGAATACTTGCTGGAGTTGATTCAGGAGCTCGGTTTCCCGGCGCGCTGGCAAGACTGGATGGCACTGCTATTTAGTAAGGCCTCATCATCGGTCATGCTGAATGGCACGGTCGGACGCCCGCTCATCCACCAGAGGGGGTTACGACAGGGAGACTCGCTATCGCCACTCTTGTTCATCATCGCCATCGACACACTTCACCGCCTGCTAGAGAAGGCAACGGAGATGCACCTGCTAGCCCCGCTGCCGGGCAGGGACATCTCTCTCCGGGTTAGCCTCTATGCGGACGATGCCGTCATCTTTGCCAACCCGAATAAGACAAAGATAGACGCCCTGATGGATATTCTCCGGTGTTTTGGACATGCGTCTGGACTGCACATCAATCCGGCGAAGTCTACCGCCTCCGCCATCCGCTGCAACGAGATCAACCTGCAAGAGACCCTGGCTAGCTTCAGCGGGGAAGTCAAGGGCTTCCCATTGAAGTATCTAGGACTACCGATCACTCTGTCCAGGCTGCGCCTAGTCCACATACAGTTCATCTTGGACAGGATTAGGGCTAGACTAGCTGGATGGAAGGGGAAACTGCTAAACATCGCCGGTCGTCGCGTCCTGGTCCACAGTGTCCTGACCGCGCTTCCAACTTTTGCATTATCTGTGCTTAGGGCGCCTAAGAAGTTCTTCCTCGAGATAGATAAGGCTAGGCGACGATTCCTTTGGGCACATGAGGAGGAAACTAGTGGAGGGAAATGCAAAGTTAACTGGCCGGTAGTATGCTCCCCAGTGGAAAACGGGGGCCTGGGGATCCTTGACTTGAACCGTTTCAGTAGAGCACTAAGGCTACATTGGCTTTGGCTCTCCTGGACAAGCCCAAACAGACCGTGGCATGGCATGGCACTTCCGTGCGATGAAGCTGACAGAGCACTTTTTTGTGCTTCGACGACTGTCACCCTAGGCAATGGAGCAACGGCAACCTTCTAGCACTGTTCATGGACGGGCTCCAGAAACCTAAAGACGACATTCCCAACTCTATCTAGGCACTCCAGGAGGAAGAATAGATCAGTACAAGAGGCGTTGGAAAACAACACCTGGATTGCAGACCTAGCCCATGGTAACACTATGCATCTCTGGGAGGAGGCGATCAGGCTTCATAGATGGATCCAAGATAGGGATCTCCACTTGCAAGAAGGGACTAGAGACACAATCAGGTGGAAACTAGAAACATTAGGAAAGTATTCAGCGAGCTCTGCATACAAGACCCAGTTCCAGGGTTTCTAAAAATCTGATTACAAAAAGATGTTTTGGACAACCTGGGCACCTGCGCGTTTGAAGATATTTACATGGCTGCTGCTCAAGAAGAGACTATGGTGCAACGATCGCCTACAACGCAGGGGCTGGCCAAATGAATATTTCTGCTAGTTATGTCTTCGGAATCTAGAGTCATCCGTACACTTGTTCTGGCAATGCCCGATGTCACTCGAGGTATGGACACATGCTGCATCGCGCCTTCGATGTGCCTCAGTGCACCCAGGCGAATGGGAGGAGAAGGAAAAATCATCAGAGATTGTAGCTACGATGGTCACCAAAACCATGCCAGAGCATAGAAAGGCCATCAAGACAATGATCATCTTGATTTTGTCTGAGATATGGAAGGAGAGAAATGAAAGCACCTTCAGGAGCAAGCACGCCGGGTTACAAAACATGAAGAATGCAATCACAAGAACCATCGAGTTTTGGCGACAAGCAAGAGCAGCGTTCTTAGAACCCCCCCCCTTCTGGGATCTGCCGTGAATTATCGCCATATGTAACCTCATCTCTTTTTTCCTTTCGGTTTTTTTCTTTTTCCTTGATCCTAGGATCGCATCCAATTTTTGTTTTCCCACACTGCTATCTGCTTTGATCAATATATGCCAGCCACAAGCTCGGTCTTTCAAAAAAAAGATAGACAGACAAACAGTAGCATTGACAGTATAACAAGAAAAAATCCAACATTATCCATCCATCCAAGAAAAATCATTTTTTTAATATTGCATTTTTTTATTCTTTTTGAAAAATATTGCATAGATTCAAAAAAATTCAAAAATAAGCCTGCCTCGGCTTAGGCGTGGCCGATAGGGACTAATCGGCCTAGCCAAGACCAATTAGTCCCAGTCGGCCTTGGCTAGGCCGACACGCGTGTCAACCTGCCAATGGGTGGACGATAGGGACTAATCGGCCTTGGCTAGGCCAATTATTTCCTGTCGGCCTAGCCAAGACCAATAAGTCCCTCGCAAGACTAATTGGTCTTGGCTTAGCCAATAGGTGCATGGATTTTTTTTTCAACGTTAGCTATTTTCCCGGCTCCATTTCCCGCCCATATTCCCCCAATCTTTCCCGCCAATTCGTTCTCGCCTCCATTGCCGCCAATATTTCCACGTCTCCATTCCCGCCAAATTTTTCGCACCACCTTTCCCGCCAAATTTTGCCCGTTTCTTTTCCCGCCAACTTTTTACCCTCTTATTTCCCGCCAAATCTTTCCCGCCTCATTTCCCTCCTCGTTTTCCCGCCATCTTCCTGGTCATCTAAGTCTATAAAAGGAGGCATTGGACTGCCTTCCTCCATCATCCAGCCTCACTTGAGAACACTAGCACTGCCTTCCTCCATCATCCAGTCAATATGAGTTTGCCTTGCTCGGATCAGAGCATCAAGCCTAAGAAAATGCAGAGTGTGAGTTTGCCTCGGGGTGTGGAAGCAGTTCGATGTTGGTGCGGTGATCTCTGCAAGGTGAAGGAGGTGACGGATTTTTCAAATTGGTTGGGCATGAAGTTTTTCATGTGCGCCAATTATGAATCTGATCCGCCCGAATCTATTTCTGCGTACCTCAGGCCTCCGGTATGCTCAAGTTATCCAGAGTAAATATGTTGTTTATATTATTGTTTACTTGATATATATATATATATATATATATATATATATTTTGTAGTCTCCTCCTCCTCTCTGCATGTACTATCGTTGGATTGACACGGAAATGCCGGACTGGGCGGTGACCGAGATTCGTGAAAGAGGTCGCCGTGCATGGGCTAGTTTGGACTTGGAAGAGTGCCGCGAGAAGGCTGAAGCAGAGGAGAAAGCAGCGCAGAAAAAAGAGTGGGAAGAGTACTGTGTGGAGCAGAGGGCTTTTATTGATGAGATGAAAAGGAAAAACCAAGAAGAGAAACTTCGGCTGGAGGAGGTTTACAGACAGCGGGAACAGGCCCATCAAGCTGAGAGGGAGAGAAAGAGAGAAAGGGCTCGTGCGGCCAAGGCAGCAGAAGAAGCCGGTGATGTAAAAGGAAAATATCTACGCTGGACTCAGTAGATTTATTTTAATTTCAGCAAGTTGTATCTTAATTTCAGCAAGTTGTATCAGCATGTTGTATCTTAATTTAAGCAAGTTGTATTTTAATTCCGGCAAGGTGTATCTTACTTTGTCTGTAATCTCAATTTATTGGTAGTATATGTGTTATCCACGAAGAACCAACTGAGCATATTTTCCCACCATTTCTTATAAGTCTCTCTTTCTAGCCATATTTTCCCGCCTATAGCTTTCCCGCCATTTTGTTCCCGCCTCGCTTTCCCGCCATTTATTTCCCGCCATTAGGTTTTCGTCTCGCTCTTCGGCACCTATAAAACCCTCTCCACAGCAAGGTTGGTAAGGAGTGTCCTCAAAATGTCTCATTATCCTTTCGATTGTACTTTTCACAGTGGTATGTCCGAGTGTATTCTACGCTTGGCTAGCAATTTCAAGATAGACAGTAGAATAGTTTCATGGGACGAACTCATCAGTAGTGACACGCTACTGAATGAGGTTGCTCATGCATTAGCTAGGAAGGGGTGGCCTGCAAGGACATATGAGGAGATTCGGAAGGAACTTCTGCGGTTGAATGAAAGATGGAAGAAGAAAGGCGAGCACATACGCGGTGGAGGTGGGGTAAAACATCCTTTTTTATGGATTGACGATAGCGAGGATGAAGACGATATCTTCATGCCGAGTAGCAAGGACAAGAGGGCAGCATCAACGAAGGCCAAGAGTACCACTTCGTCGAAGGGCCAGAGCTCTGCATCATCGAAGGATGACGACGACTTTATGTAGTTTTTGTATGAACTCTGCATCTTAATGTATCTTATTTTATGTATCTCCGAAATCTTACTTTGTTTGTAATCTCAAGTTATTGGTAGTATATGTGTTATCCACGATGAACCAACTGAGCATAGAAATAGATAGGAATATGTCTCTTGGATAAATTACACATAAGTCTCATACATAAAATACACATAAGTCTCATACATAAAATACACATAAGTCTCATACATAAAATACACATAAGTCTCATACATAAAATACACATAAGTCTGAAGTGATACATAGAAGGGCAAAGAGTCTGCTTCACTCACGACATCTCGGTTGGCGCTATGGGGGTGTGGGGGGCGTGCTTCATCCCCACCTGTGGGGGCCCTAATGTTACGAGGAGGAATCTCGGATCCACCCTGGTCATACTGTGTATCCTGTGTGGGCCACGGTGGAGGAGTCGAAAACATGTCCAACCACATGTTTTGCTACGATGGTGGCTCTTCTGGTTCACTCCCTAACCCGGATCCGGACGCCGACACATCATGATATGCAGGAGGGACCATACCTATTGCATGTGGATGAAACATGAAACCGGGAGTTGGATTGTGATGTTGCGGAGTTGGCTGAAACATGAAGCTGGATGACGAAGCATGGTGATGTGGCTGATGCCACACCGAACTGCCAGGCTGGTCAGGTGGGGGTGGATGTGGTGTCGGTTCCACTCCTTGTAGACGTGGACACGGCTGATGTCGATGCACGGAGTGACGTGGCACCGGCGTAGGCTGCGGCTGTTGATGCACAACATCCGAAGTGCGCGTGCATGTGATAGCTTTATAGATATCTCTTATCCTCAGCTCGAGCCTCTTGACCCATGGTTGAATCTGAGACCGAGGTACCATAAGAGGTGCATATGACAATTGTCGATCAAAGTTCATCACGTCAGTATGAAGACTGTATGCCAACTCACCCTGAAATTTTCATTAAGAATAATAAGTACCGATGACGAAGCAAGTAACAACAACTTAAATGACGTAAAGAGAATAAATATTACCGCATACTGCCTGGAGCCAGAAGTATCATATGTCGGGTACGTATCAGACGTATGCAGGTCCGGAATCTCATATGTATTGGAGTGATGAACAATGCGTAATCGTGTTCCTCTCATGTACCCCTCCAAATATGCATTGTATCCAGCGAGATCAAATGCTTGTTGTTCATGCCACCTACGTTCAGTGGCAGTTTCCCATTCTAAAACGTACTCTTCAAGCCTTTGTAGCCACTGAGCCCGTATCCTATTGGTTCCCTTCCTTGTCATCCTATAATTTATGATGATGTTTAACCATAGGCCATAGAGAAACAAAATGTAATATATAGTTAGTATAACATACCTGTGGACTACTACGGACAGCAGGTTCTCTGTGTTGGGCGGAGGAGTCAGCTGCCGAAGACCGAACTGTCTCATAATGCGCTGCTGCGCCATCTCCTCAACAAAGACATCGAAGATAATCTTTGATTTCGTCATCCAGTAACCCCGATCTCTCGTGCATAGCACAAAAATACCACCGGGATATCTAGAAATTCTGGCTGCTTCCGTGTACGGATGCCAAATAACTCCCGTGCACATATCAAACTGCTCATTTAGTGCAGTGTAGGCTCGCCTAATCTGTTCACTAGCATACCGTCTCTGCGCAAGACATAAGTTAGTTTCAACCATAGTGTAAAATAAGTATGTGGATAACATTATACCAGGGGACATACCTTGCGATGCGTCCAACACAAGCCGAAAGTTGGCAAGTCAATGTCATCACCATCAAGCATGTTTCCCGCATGATAACTGTGGTCCACATCTATGTTTGGTCGTCCAATAGAGAATCTCTCCCAGGACCACAGTTGTAAAAATAGCGGGCAACCAAGAATGACCAAGTTGGCCGTGGAAAGCTGACAACCGTTGCACATACCTCGGTAGGTAGCAGCTAATACCGCAGATCCCCAACTCCTCGGTGTGACCTATTCCTGCGACTCAGCAGTCGCGATTTCCAGTGCAATGGGGATGTAACGCGCACTCAAAGTAGTGACATGGTTCTCTGTGAACATCACCTTCCCGAGAAGCCACAATAGGTACGCCTCCAGGCTACGAGTAATCTGTATAGCACTCAAAGGGACTTGTGAATAACCTGGAAATCTCTCGATCTACAATCATGTAAGGAGAAAGGGACTTGTGAATAACCTGGAAATATCATAACTTGAAACATTTACCTTTGAAAGATATGCGAGGTAGGAACTAACCCTGAAATGTTGTAACCAGTCATACTTAGGTCCGTGCGCCTCTGACGCCAGTATTGGAAATATCATAACTTGAAACATTTACCTTTCAACCCACAGCGGATGTATACTCCAGTCCACCTTAGCAGTACGAGTGACTAGTGGTACGAGCTTCTACTTAGTTAATAGCGAAGCACGATGCTTACTATCAACGTCCGGATTAAGAAGATACATTCCCTTCATTGCTATACAATACAAAACGTAGTGCAACACATAGTATAAAATTAAAACATAGTGTTAATACAAACTAAAAACATAGTGGTAGTCCAAACTTACAACATAGTGATAGTCCAAACTTAAAACATAGTGCTAGTCCAAACTTAAAACATAGTGCTAGTACAAACTTAAATGTAGTGCTATTACTTAAATTTTAAACTCTTCCTCCTCCTCTTGCCCTCCCTCTTCCTCCTCTTCTTCCTCGGCTGCCTCGTCCACGCCTAGTTCCCCTTGCAGTGACGAAGGTGGGACAATCAGGATCCCTATGCCCAAATTCATTACATAGAATGCATTGCATGGTGCGCCCGCCGGCCTCAGATTCATCCATGTCATTCCGGATGCGCTGACTCTGCCGCCTCCCTCTACTTGTACGCATATGCGCAGGATGTGGAATGTATCGCCTTTCGAGCAGGCTCAACAGTGTTGAAGTTACCCATTGATCGGAAACCCATCAACTCGCCTGTCCAGGTATTGAGGAGAGCCTCTTTCAGAAAATACGGAGACACAAAAGAGATTGCGTCAAGACCTATGAGCCCGCAAGCAGCAAGTACATGCGAGCAAGGTAGGTGAAGCAACTTTGGTTTGTTGCATGTGCATTCGCACGTTGGCCACAATTCATTTCCAATTTTCACCTCGTGTGTTCTCATCTCATTTGCACATCCGAATTTGTTGTTAGCTAAGCGAACCTTGAACCTTCGCTCTAGATTTCCAATGGCGACAACACTGTGTGACCGGGCTTTCTTCATATTTTCATCCATGTACTTCATAACCCTTTCACAGTAACGTGTGTTCGTATTGTTTGTCATATGCTCCGCAGCAATTTGACGTCTTTCCCTAAAATACTTCAATGTGCCATAGAAGATGCCCTCAACGATCGCTGTAAGTGGCAAAGCTCTGTTTCCTCTTAGGACAAAATTATATGTTTCAGCCAGGTTGGTAGTCATGACACCGTACCTGGCTCCATGTGTGTCATGCAACATAGACCACCTCTCCAATGGCTCATGCTCTATCCACTGATCAAAGATTTTAATCGTCCTCGCTAGCCTTCTCCTTGTACCAGGAGGGTCAAATCCTGGCAAGTCACAAAGCCCAACCGGCTCTTCCTCCACGGTAGCAGATCCAGTTGCTAATTGTGCAGCTACTGCTTCAACATGTACCCTGACAGCAGCATCTCTTGCAGCTCTCCTGTCCCTAACATGTCTCTGTGTGCAAACATTTAGTCTGTTACGTATCAGCTCATATTTCCATTGTTGGTTCTGCTTACAGAGTTTCTTGAATAGATTCATGAGGTTCTTATTTCTAAACTGCGAGAAGAAATTTGCCCCTAGATGGCGCATGCACCAACAACTCTGAATGTCCTGCCAAGGAGTTTGTTCACCGGGAGCAGGGTTTGACAATGTCTTGATCGCGCTGAGTATACCTGCATGCCTATCATGAAGGATGCACAGATTCTGCTTATCTTGCACAACAGCTATTTTCAACCGCCTGAAGAACCATGTCCAACTCTCGATGTTCCCGCTCTCCACAAAAGCAAATGCAAGTGGGACGACTTGATTTTGCCCATCTTGACCTATGGCTGTGAGGATGTGACCCTTGTACTTGCCAATAAGAAATGTGCCATCAACACATATGACCGGTCGACAATGTTTGAAAGCTTCGATGCAGGCACCAAAAGAGAAGAACAACTGATGCAACACCCTAACCGTTGGGAACTCTGGCAGGTACAAGTCTTGTATGTCAACATACGTGCCAGGATTCCGGTTCTGCAGTGTCTGCAAGAGCCGAACAACAGAGTCATTTGCATCAAAATATGAACCAAATCTGGTCTCCAGTGCCTTCTGCTTAGCCCTCCAAGCCTTGCCATATGATATGTTGTACTTTAACCTGACGAAGACTTTTTTTGGATAGCCTTCACTTCCATCGCCTTGTACTCCACAATCTTGCTGTAAAGCAAGCGGCAATCACGGTGGAAGTAAGGGTGGGATGATCTTGAGGGATGCATGGAATAACACAATTATGACTAACTAAGTCACTTATGACCCAGCTTGTGTCGTACTTAGGGAGATATCCATGCACCCTTGCGGGAAAACCCTGATTTCTACAAACCATTGTCAACTTATCCGGACAAGAAACTTGAGCTACAAATACCCTTTCAGTGGACATTGCCCAATTAAGGATGACATCCTTCAGAGCTTGTTTGTTCGGGTAGAGGGCACCTGTTGCAATGTTGTTCTGGTGATACTGCCAGGCAGAATCATGACCGTCGTTCACCAACATTGCAGATGAGAAGTCCTGATTCCATGATGCAGGAATAGGCACTTCATGTGCGTGCTCTTCTCCGTCTAATTCGGCGGATTCATCGGAAATATCACCCGCTATATCTTCTTCATGCATCTCGTTTTGCATGTGCCCATCTATCTCGTTGGCATCCGCCTCACCGCTGAGATAATCATCTGCATCTCCCCCTTCTGCCTGACTACCCTGGTCTGCTTCGTAAACATCATCCCCAGCATGGGACGCATGAATTGACTGTGAATCATACATCCCTACACTGCTCTCACCATATTCATAGCTACGTTCCACTTCAGGTTCAGTCACCGGCTTTAGCACGGGGAGCAGTAAGGCCACAGGATGACATCCCCTACGCTTGCAAGATTGTAACAAGCGCACCCACAGGTCGTCCCGCTCTATATGCTTCAAATACCAGAAAATATTAGCACTGGACCGGGTCCATAATGCATGAACACCGACGGTGTGTGTTTCAGTATTGAACCCTAAACATCGCGCAAGCCATTCTGTCAACTGACTAACAAACCATGTTTTAGGGGAGGACACCTGCACCTCTCTGTACTGAAATTCACTAAGATCAGCTCCCATCTCATTTGTTTGAACGGTACGAGGACCATAGTGCAAACATAACGTCACTAAATCAGACATCTCTGCTGACCTAACATATTATTCAATAAGGAAAAAAATTAGAAGAAAGACAAACCAAAATATATTTTCTAAATCTATCGGAGAACCTAAAAATAATTAAACTACTTCATTCACTAAACTAAATTTATACTAATCTACCGGACCACCTAAAACTAGTTAAACAACTAAATTTATACTAATCTACCGGAGCACCTAAAACTAGTTAAACAACTAAATTTATACTAATCTATCGGACCACCTAAAACTAGTTAAACAACTAAACTTATACTAATCTACCGGAGCACCTAAAAGTTTATAAACTACTTAATACACTAATCTACAAAAAAAATGACCCTTGAAGTGTGCGCAGAAACGACGAACGACTCTTGACGAACACCGAGAATAATCACGAACGAGCAACCGCCACCACCACCTCCAACTCCACCAAAACAACCAACTTCACCCACACCAGCACCACCACCACCACCACCACTACAACCTCCACCTCAACCTCCACCACCACCACCAAAAAAGCTTCAAAACAAGCATCACAAACTACCCCATCGCAAGTGAGACGGATAGTTTAGATGCCCTCCTCCTTACACAATAAAAGTACGGTTCAAAACGTGGAAATGGAAGATTTTTTGTGTTGGGGGAGAAGGAAGGAGGAGAAAGAGAGAAAGGAGATAAGGTAGAATGGGAGAAGGGAGAAGGAAGAAAGAGGAAGGAGGAAGAAGGAGAGGAGGAAGGGGCTGGCTCGAGCTGGATCGGGTGGCCACTAATCGGCCACGCCTAGGCCGATAGCCTTATCGGCTTCGCCCAGGCCGACAGGCAGAGCCGACAGGGCAATCGACGTGGCTTGGCCACTAGTCGGTCGCCACGTGGCCGAGAGTCACTAATCGGCTGGGCCTAGGCCGACTGCCTCCTATCGGCCGCGCCTGAGCCGACAGCCTCCAATCGG
Source organism: Hordeum vulgare subsp. vulgare (assembly GCF_904849725.1). Lineage (NCBI taxonomy): Eukaryota > Viridiplantae > Streptophyta > Magnoliopsida > Poales > Poaceae > Hordeum > Hordeum vulgare. The sequence continues at coordinate 520,294,938 of NC_058524.1, forward strand.
CTTCACGTGGGCCGAGGTAGGCTCATTTTTAATTTTTTTGAATCTGTGCAATATTTTTCAAAAAGAATTAAAAAATGCAATATTTTTTTTAGCTCCATCCATCCATCCATGTCTTGATAGCTCGCCGTTGTTGCACGGCAGACAATCGGCAGCTGCAGCTTCGGGACATGAACGACATCGTGCCTCGCACTGGGCTAAGAGCATCAATCAAATTTTCATTTACATTTTTCTTCACATCTTCTTCTTCCTCTCGCCTGTATCCATGATTAACTAAATTTATTCATAAATATGGAGTCGCCGATCTCTGAATCCATCCACGAGCTAGCTAGCTAGCTCCTCCGTCCACGAATCCATCCAGGAGCTAGCTCCTTCGTCCATGAATCCATCCAGAAGCTAGCTAGCTAGCTCCTTCGTCCAAGAATCCATCCACGAGCTTGCTAGCTAGCTCCGGTGTCCACGAATCCATCGAGGAGCTAGCTCCGGTCGTGGAATTAATCTAGGAGTCCGGAGCTAGCTAGATAGCTTCCGCCGCCGACGCCGAACCCGACGAGGACGAGCAGGGTGGCGTCTGGGGAAGGGCGGACGATGTTCGGGGACGTCCGGGACGACGTTCGGGGCGGAGTACGGTGGATGTGGACGGTGGACGCGGTATTTTCCGTGCCAGTTGGGCTCCCGCCAACTGCTTTCTCTCGATACAAGGCACTGCAGAAGCGAACGCGAAAACTGCGTTTTTCAGATCGGGAGGAGCTTTTTACCACGCCCCGCAAAAATATTTACGGGTCCGACGCGTTAGGGTCTGATCGGGCAACTTTGTTCGTGCGGACCTGTCTTTTGACGATTATTTTACGGGTCAGAGCATTATACAGAATCTACTAGATATGCTCTAATGGTGGCTATATACATGTCGTTTTAGGATGGAAGAGAGGCGTCCTCGGCAGTTGGTGCACAGGGGCGTGGGCGGCTTACACGTGTCCCAACGGGGGTAGAGAGGCAAAGGGGCAACAGAGGAAGAAGGACTGCGATGAGGGACAGGGCGACGGCGGCGAGGAGCGGGCAGGCGACGACGAGGTCTGGGACGACGAGGTGGGGCCGACGGCGGCGCTCGAACCTAGCGCTAGATGCATGGTCGTGCGCTCTATGCATTCTGACCGTAATAACTAGTTAACAATAGGGATACTCATCTAACCCGAGCCCTTCTTTGAAGGGACTCTCCAAAATCCGGAGATTCTTGGAAAATCCAAGTTTTGAATTACACTAGAATTCTTCTTAGAATTTTAGAGAATCAATCAAGTTTTTCTCGATTGCAAACCGAGATTGTGCAGAATATCCTCAAAAGAAGTGGACCTTATTCTCCTTACTTGTTTTCTAGGCATTGATCTGCGCCGGCGCGCCTACCGAAACTTTCCTCCGGTCGCGCATGAGTCGTCAGATCGAACCCTGTTGACCGTCATATCGAGCCATGCAGCAAAAATCATTGATGGTAGCAAAAACAAGCAATGATGTAGCAAATTTCGAACACGAATGCAACAAATTCATCGTGGTCGTCGTCGCGAGGTCGCAACACCGCCTTGATGGATGTAGCAAAATAGTTCGCTGGTAGTTGCAAAATGCAACTACGGTTGCAGCAAAAATTCGTCGCAGCCATCGCTAGGTCGCAGATCCACTTTGATGGTTGTAGCAAAAAAGTTAGCCGGTAGTAGCAAAATGCAACTACGGTTGCAGCTTTCCTTGTTGGGCAGAGCCGATTGAAGCTTTCTGTGTCTATGGTTGAAGCTTTCTTCAACAACGTTCGAAGCTTTTTAATGACGGTTACAACACTTGTATGCGTGCGAGCCCAACCATTGTAGCATGCGACAAGGACGACAGGTGGAGGCTGGAACCGGCGGAGCGGGCGTCCGATAGGGCAGGCATCGGCGATGCGGGCGGTCGACGGGGACAGGCACGGACAATGCAGGCGGCAACAGCGCACGGGTCTCCCTTGCTTTTATGAGAAGTCCAATTTAGTGCAAGGGGCGCTAGGTGGGAGCACCTATGTGACTCTGTCTGCGTCAAAACAGGTGAGCTTTCGCATAGGGGCGGCTGACCTCGACCGGTCCATTCTATTTCCCCTTCTATTTCCTTCTACTGTACATTTTTCTTTGCTCTTTCGTTTTTTCTTTTTCATGTTTGTTTTGTTTTAAAATATTTAGAAATTTCAAAAAAATATCTTATTTTCAAAATTTGCTCAAAATTTCAAAAAAAAAATCGTGTTTCAAAACGTCTTTCAGGAATTGTAGCTTTTTTTACATGTTCAAAAAATGTCCGTGTTTTAAAAAATGTTCAGTAATTTGAAAAGAATGTTCTCGTTTTCAATTTGTTTATGCTCATATTTCCAAAAGTAGTTCAGAATTTTCAAAATATGTTTTGAGCAATTTTTGACAATATTTTGAAATTGTTAACAAGTCCTGATAATAGATATATTTTTTAAAATTTTGAACAATTTTCGAGAAACACAATTTTTTTTCAAAAAATATGAACAATATTTCAACAAGAGAAGAAACTTTTAAAAATCATGTAGTTTTTTGAATACGAGAACAATTTCTGAAACATGAGTATTTTCGAAAATATGACATTTTGCAAGAAGAACATTTTTTGCAATTCCAAACATTCCAATTCTTTTTTGAAGCACGAACATTTAAATACAAATTGTGTACAAAATTTAGAACACAAGATTTGTTTTGGAAAAACATGAACATTTTTCAAAAATGTCGAACCTTTTTTGAAAATCCCAAACATTTTAAGAAAATCGCTATCATTTAGTATAGTTATGAATATTTTCTAAAAACAGCAATGAGTTAAAATTTAAAATATTTGTATAAAAGCAAGAACATTTTTCGAATTTCAAAAACATTTTTCAAGCATGAACTTCGTTTGAAAAAATAAAATAACCTTGGAAAACAAGGAAAAAGAAGAAACATAACCCAAATAAGAAAATAAGCACGAAATACCGTTTTTGAAATGCCGCTCGGTCGCTCACCTGAGCGAAGCTCCGGCTCTTTGACACAACGAGCAGCAAATAGGGTTTTATGTTCTAGGTGACGTGCAAACACGCAGCCCCACTCCCCACTGTGCGCTTCTGGATCGGCCAATGTGTCGAGGCAGCCACCCTTCTGCTTTGTTGTCTTTTTTTTTTTTAAACAACCATAAATCCAAAAATATTCTGAACTTCAGATAATGTTCACGTATTTTTATTAATTTGGATTTCAAAAAACAATGTTCACAAGTTTAAAAATTGTCCCCGCATTTCAGAAAGTGCTCCAAATTTCAAACAGTGTAAGTATTAAATATATATTTTAATTTAAAACAGGTTCGTTTTTTAAATATGTTACTAGCTAATTTAAAAATATGTAACTTACAAATATATTCATTAATTAAGAAATAAATTAATAAATGTTAAAAGGCATTCTCCAATTCAAAATGCGTTCATGAGTTAAAAGAATACCAAAATGGAAGGAAATATTAGTCAGTCCAGAATACATTGATAATTTAAAAAAATCGCTAATATTAAAAAATGTTTGTTAATTCAATAAAGTTCGTCGATTCGAGTTTTTTTCAGGAATTTCGAATATGTTCTTGAAATTAAAAAAATGTTCATGAAATTCAAAGAAATATTCAGGAACTCAATTTTTTTCATAAATTTCTAAATATATTTCATATTCGCCTGACCAAAAGGGGCAGGCCCATTGAGTACTGTAGCTATATCTCGTTCTTCTCGTGTGTTTCTTTCTGGCCGAATCTAATTTTCTTTTTTGTTTCTGTCCATTTTATGCCGATTTTGTTAATTTTTCCATTTTCGTTTTTTTATGTTTTTAATATAAAAGTTGTTAACTGTTCACAAATTCGTGTATATTTTTTCTTAAATTCATGAACTGCCGGATTTTTTTACTCAAGTTCATAAACCTTTTCAAGTTCATGCGCACTCTTGAACATTTATCTTAAATTCTTGAGCTGTTTTGGATTTTGAGATATTTTTCTCAAATTCGTGATTGTTGTTCAATTTCATGAATTTTTTTAATGTTTTATTTTTTTGAATTCACAAACTCTTTTCAAGTCCATATTTTTTTTAAATCCATAAACTTTTTAAAATGTGAACAATTTTGAACTACATTGGCATTTTGTGAAAGCTGTGATTTGTTTTAGATTTGGGAACTATTTTGCAGTTCGTGGGGCTTTTTCGAATTCACAAACTTTGTCGGAATTCATGTTTTTAAAATATGACTATTAATTGTGTTACCTATTCTACTCTTGTGTATTGCCGCAAGACCCTTGAAGATGCTAGTCTTCGATAGGACTAGGTCTTCTTTCTCTATTCTCGCATTGCTGGAGTCAGTCCATATATAACACCTCCCCTTGATACTGATGCATACTTAGCATAGTTTTGATGTCAGTCTTGCGAGTTCTTTGGATGAGTACTCACCGTTGCTTTGCTCCCTCTTTTCCCCTTCATCTGTTGCTGCGATCAGATGATGGAGCCCAGGAGGTGGCGTATCACCCCACCGACGACTGCTACCCCGACGGTGCCTTCTTCTACGTGGAGGCCGCTCAAGACCAGGAGTAGTTAGGAGGCTCCCAGGCAGGAGGCCTCGCCTCGTTCGATCGTTGTATCTTTTGTGCTAGCCTTCTCTAAGGCACCTCATGTTTCATGTCTGTACTCAGATATTTGTTGCTTCCGCTGACTCGTGTGTTTATCGAGCTTCTGTATTCTAGCCCTCGAAGCCCCTGACTTGTAATATGAAGCTTGTATGTTTTATTTGTGTCTAGAGTTGTGTTGTGATATCTTCCCGTGAGTCCTTGAGCTTGGTCGTACGCATTTGCGTGTATGATTAGCGTACGATCAAATCGAGGACGTCGCAAAGTGTCAACGAGGAACTAACGGAAACATCCCATCGAGGTAGTTACAGTTTAACATGATATTATGCATCGGAATGAAATGCTAAATAAGACATGCATGAAAGTATTCTCTTAAACATGGTCAAGGGTTTGCTTGCCTTGCTCAACAAAGTCCCCGGGGTATTCAAAATCTTCTGGTCCAAGTCCCTCGCGAGCAACGCAATCTATCATCGCAATATTAACGGAAAAAAATAACCACTCAACCAAAAACTGAGAAAATAATCTACTCAAAAGAATGTCACACCATTTTAAAAAAATACTATGATGAGTATATGTACTGTAATAATTATTGGGTTTTATTTCTGGACTATAAAAAGTTGTAGAAATTATTTTAATAAAGTGTTTAAATGTCTGAAACAGTGTTTTAAAACAAAACAATGCATGCAACCCATTGCAAAAATTAAACAAGTGGCACCCTAAAATACTACAAAATATTGCAAGATTTTTGGTGGAGGAATATTTGAATTTGGACAAACATTTAAACCTAAGGTATTTTTGAAAGATTCTGGAAAAGAAATAAAAAGAAAGCCACTTTTCCCCATGGGCCAAACCGGCTCGGCAGAACAAGCCCAGAGGGAAGGAGCCTGCGCCATGCAACAACGTCGAAGGCGCAAAGGCGCTTTACGCCTTTAGCCGACATGGCGAACGCACGGCTGATGCGTTCAAACTTGATTGCTGGGCCCCAGTGGCCAGTGAAAGAGGGAGGGGAGAGAAGGATGACTGGCGGGCCCTGCCGGAGTCGTCTTCAACCTCCCAATAGGAGAGAGGGCGAGCTTACCAGCAGCGAGATTGGGCACGGCTGGGCTCGGCGATGATGGGAATGATTCCAGCGTCGACCCGCTGTTCGGTTGGTGGTGGAGGGAGGAGCTGAGGTGAAGCGAGTTGAAGGCGGCGAGGTCCCGTGGCGGAGGTGCTTGGGAGGGTGGTCGCTGGGGCTGGATCATGTAGAAAAAGAAAGGAGGGGGGAGGGGGATAAGCATGAGGAAGTTGACGCGATTCCAACGGGGAAGAAAGGAGGGCCGGAGCGACCTTGTACCCGAGGATTGCCAGAGTTCTAATGCGGTGGATCCGGAGCTCGATCTCGAGTTCGGGAGCCTGTGGCGAGGAGTGGGTCGTTTAGGAGGTCGATTAGGAGCAGTAGGATGTCAAAGGGAGGGAGAGGGAGGCCAGGGTTGGCGTTTTATAGTCGAGGCACGGTTCACCGAGAGCTCGTGCGCCGGCGAGACTGTGGCGACTGCCAGGGGAGGAGAGGGGACTTGGGGACGCGTCTGCGGTCTTCATGGACGTGGTTTGGGCTTGGAAAGAGGACGAGGAGGAGCGGGGGCGGGCTCCTGGTTTGCCGTGGTGGCAGGCACCTTCCGACCAAATCAAGCGGGCGAGGGCACGCGTCGCAGGGGGAGGAGAAGGGGAGAGAGGAGGGGGCCGACATGGTGCAGTGTCTCGATTGTCGAGGGCATCTCGGGAGACAGTCGAAGGGGGCACGAGCTGGTCGGGGTTGGCCGCCCTCAGTGTAGGAGCACACTGTAGCGCATTGAGAGCACAGTTTTGGCATGCCACGGCATGCTGGCGCGCTCCACCTTGTCCACTATCGCTTGGGGGCAGTGGAGATTCTCCTTGGATGCTCTAGAGCTGAGGAGAGAGGCGGCGGTCAAAGGGAGAGTGGGAGAAAGCCTGTGCCAGAATGAATCAGAGGGTTAATTGGGGTCTTAACCCACCCCTAACGTTGAACCACAACCGGATCTCTTTAGTGCAGATGAAGGGCATCATTGTGGGCTTGTGGTAAGAATTTTGAGTGAAGGGGAATGGTAGAAGGGGTGAAAGCAACAGTTTTACCAAATCACCAGAAAGTGTTTGATGCTGGTTTGAGCAAGATAAACTTCACCACTTGTAGTGAGATTTAACAGGATTACGTGATGGGTAAAATCAGTGAGGTTCACCAAGTTTAAGCTCATTTGAGCAAAGTTGACAATGTAAACATGAAAAACCCTAGAAATGGACAGAATCAGATTTATGTGGACATAGGTGATCAAATCAACTCCCACAAATGCACAACCTGGTGTAGCATCCTTATTTGGGGGCTGGATCACTCCTGTAAAGTTTGGGATTAATTGGATAAACTTGGCAACGTAAAGTTGCTCAAATTTGGTTATGAACAAAAAGGATTTTGAGATTATTAGGTGGGTCAAATCAACTTGGATTGAGATAAGAGTTAGGAGGACCACCACATTTATCATGTGTGTTTCACTAGATTTTTCCTGGAATTTATTGAGAATATTTCCTATGGAAATATGTCAAAATCTTGAAATAGGCAGAAAGAGGTTTTGAGGGGTTTTGTCCAATATTTTGAACATGACCATGAATTGAAACTCTTATGTATGGAAAACATATGTCTAGTGAGTTTGCCTAAATTTTCTCAAATATTCTTGAAGCGTTAAAATAATTTTCCCTATGAAATACCATTCTGGACTCAAAAAAGGTATTCAACTAAAATAGGAAAATAATTTTAAAAATAATTATTTTGTGGTTTTAGGAAGTTTTTGGAATAATAGGATCCAAATAAAATCCTTGGGGTAAAACATCCCTTCTAAATTGGGGACTTGCAGTGCGAATCCCAAATCAAGGTTTTTGACAAACTTAAAATAAATAATTGCCTTTTCTAAAAGTAGTAATTTACAAAAAATGGCTTTCTCGTGCTATTCACATAGCATGATTATTAGGCAAGGGCTTGGGGTCAAGTAGGTGGTTTTAGAGAAGGGAACACCTATAGTGATTCAAAACTCAATGAGTCACACAAGCAAGTTGCAACGAAATCAACCAACACAAACATGCAAAAAGTTTTAATTGGCTTCAATTCTTATAAAAACATCATGTAGCAAAAGTGGTACAAACGTAGTGTTGGTAACGTAGCATAAATTCAAAATTTTCCTACGCCATATTCAGATCTTCCTATGGAGAGACCAGCAACGAGAGAGGGGAGAGTGCATCTTCATACCTTTGAAGATCGCTAAGCGGAAGTGTTGCTAGAACGCGGTTGATGGAGTCGTACTCGTGACGATTCAGATTGCGGTGTGATTCCGATCTAGTGCCGAACCACGACACCTCCGCGTTCAACACACGTGCAGCCCGGTGACGTCTCCCGCACCTTGATCCAGCAAGGAGGAGGGAGAGGTTGGGGAAGATCTCCAGCAGCACGACGGCGTGGTGTCGATGGAGAGACAAGGTCTCCCGTCAGGGCTTCGCCAAGCACCGTGGGAGAGGAGGAAGAAGAGGGACAGGGCTGCGACGAGGGAGAGATGAACTTATGTCCCCAACAGCCCCAAACCCCTCTCTATTTATAGGTGGAGAGGGGACGGGTGCGCCACCTCTAGGTTTCCCACCCGAGGGGTGGCGGCAGCGTAGATGGGAGAGGGGGCGGTGGCCAGGGCAGGAGAGGGGTTGGCGCACCCCGTGGTGGGCCTTAGGCCCACCAGCGCCTAGGGTCCCCCCTTCCTCTCTAGTGCGCCATGGGCTGGGCGTGGGGGGCGCACCAGCCCACCCAGGGGCTGGTTCCCTCCCACACTTGGCCCATATAGCCTTCCGGGGCTTGTGGCCCCTCCCGGTCGGCCTCCGGAAGCCTTCCGATGGTCCCGACACTTTACCGGTGGTGCTCGAAACATTTCCAGCGTCCAAACCCATCCATCCTATATATATCAATCTTTACCTCCGGACCATTCCAGAGCTCCTTGTGACGTCTGGGATCTCATCCGAGACTCCGAACAACCTTCCGTAACCTCATATAACAATTCCCTATAACCCTAGCGTCATCGAACCTTAATTGTGTAGACCCTACGGGTTCGAGAGGCATGCAGACATGACCGAGACACCTCTCCGGCCAATAACCATCAGCGGGGTCTGGATACCCATGGTGGCTCCCACATGTTCCACGATGATCTCATCGGATGAACCACGATGCCAAGGATTCAATCAATCCCGTATACAATTTTCTTTGTCTGTCGGTATAGAACTTGCCCAAGATTCGATCGTCGGTATACTTATACCTTGTTCAATCTCGTTACCGGTAAGTCTCTTTACTCGTTCCGTAGCACGTCATCCTGTGACTAACTCCTTAGTCACATTGAGCTCATGATGATGTTCTATCGAGTGGGCCCAGAGATACCTCTCCGTCACACGGAGTGAAAAATCCCAATCCCGATTCGTACCAACCCCAGAGACACTTTCGGAGATACCCGTAGTGCACCTTTATAGTCATCGAGTTACGTTGTGACGTTTGATACACCCAAAGCACTCCTACGGTATCCGGGAGTTGCACAATCTCACGGTCGAAGAAAAAGACACTTGACATTAGAAAAGCTTTAGCATACGAACAACACGATCTAGTGCTATGCTTAGGATTGGGTCTTGTCCATTACATCATTCTCCCAATGATGTGATCCCGTTATCAAGGACATCTAATGTCCATGATCAAGAAACCATGATCATCTATTGATCAACGAGCTAGCCAACTAGAGGCTTGCTAGGGACACATTGTGATCTATTTATTCACACATGTATTACTGTTTCCTGTTAATACAATTATAGCCTGAACAATAGATGATTATCATGAACAAGGAAATATGATAATAACCATTTTATTATTGCCTCTAGGGCATATTTCCAACAGTCTCCCACTTGCACTAGAGTCAACAATCTAGTTACATTGTGAAGTATCGAACACCCATAGCATTGTGGTGTTGATCATGTTTTGCTCGAGGAAGAGGTTTAGTCAACGGGTCTGCAATATTCAGATCCGTGTGCACTTTACAAATATCTATTACTCCTCTCTCGACCTGGTCCTGGATGGAGTTGTAGCGGCGTTGGATGTGCTTGGTCTTCCGGTGAAATCTGGGCTCCTTGGCTATGGCAATGGCTGCAGTGTTATCGCAGAATAGTGTCATCGGACCCGACGTGCTTGGAACCACTCCAAGGTCGGTGATGAGCTCCTTCATCGAAATCCCTTCATGAGCCGCTTCTGAAGCAGCTATGTACTCCGCTTCACATGTAGATGCTGCCACGACGTCTTGCTTACTGCTGCACCAGCTCACTGCCCCGCCATTAAAAACATACACGTATCCGGTCTGTGACTTAGAGTCATCCGGATCCGTGTCGAAGCTAGCATGAGCGTAACCCTTTACGACTAGCTCTTCGTCACCTCCATAAATGAGAAACATCTCCTTAGTCCTTTTTAGGTACTTAAGGATATTCTTGACTGTTGTCCAGTGTTCCATACCGGGATCACTTTGGTACCTCCCTACCAAACTTATGGCAAGGTTTATATCAGGTCTGGTACACAACATGGCATACATTAGAGAGCCTACGGCTGAAGCGTAGGGGACAGTACTCATCTTCTCTCTATCTGCTGTCGTGGTCGGTGAGTGAGTCTTACTCAATCTCATACCTTGCAAAACTGGCAAGAACCCCTTCTTTGAGTTTTCCATATTGAACTTCTTCAATATCTTATCAAGGTATGTACTTTGCGAAAGACCTATGAGGCGTCTCGATCTATCTCTATAGATGTTGATGCCTAATATGTATGCAGCTTCTCCAAGGTCCTTCATTGAAAAACTCTTGTTCAAGTAGGCCTTTATGCTCTCCAATAACTCTATATTATTCCCCATCAATAATATGTCATCCACATATAGTATGAGGAAAGCTACAGAGCTCCCACTCACTTTCTTGTACAGACAGGCTTCTCCATAAACCTGTATGAACTCAAATGCTTTAATCACCTTATTAAAGCAAATGTTCCAACTCCGAGATGCTTGCACCAACCCATAGATGGAGCGCTGGAGCTTGCATACCTTGTTAGCACTCTTAGGATCGACAAACCCTTCTGGTTGCATCATATACAACTCTTCCTTAAGATACCCGTTAAGGAACGCTATTTTGACGTCCATTTGCCAAATTTCATAATCATGAAAAGCGGCAATTGCTAACATGATTCGGACTGACTTCAGCTTCGCCATGGGAGAGAAAGTCTCATTGTAGTCAACTCCTTGAATTTGTCGAAAACATTTTGCGACAAGTCGAGCTTTATAAACAGTCACATTACCGTTTGCGTCAGTCTTCTTCTTGAAGATCCATTTATTTTCTATGGCTCGCCGATCATCGGGCAAGTCCACCAAAGTCCATACTTTGTTCTCATACATGGATCCTATCTCGGATTTCATGGCCTCAAGCCATTTGTTGGAATCCGGGCCCGCCATTGCTTCTTCATAGTTCGAAGGTTCACCGTTGTCTAACAACATGATTTCCATCATAGGGTTGTCGTACCACTCTGGTGCGGAACGTACCCTTGTGGACCTTCGTGGTTCAGTAGCAACTTGATCCGAAGCTTCATGATCATCATCATTAACTTCCTCTTCAGTTGGCGTAGGCGCCACAGGAACAATTTCCTGCGCTGCGCTACTCTCCGGTTCGAGAGGGGGTGTAATTACCTCATCAAGTTCTACTTTCCTCCCACTTACTTCTTTCGAGAGAAACTCTTTCTCTAGAAAGGATCCGTTCTTGGCAACAAAGGTTTTACCTTCGGATCTAAGATAGAAGGTATACTCAATAGTTTCCTTAGGGAATCCTATGAATACGCATTTCTCCGCTTTGGGTTCGAGCTTCTCTGGTTGAAGTTTCTTCACATAAGCATCGCAGCCCCAAACTTTAAGAAACGACAACTTAGGTTTCTTGCCAAACCATAGTTCATACGACATCGTCTCAACGGATTTAAACGGTGCCCTATTTAAAGTGAATGCGGCAATTTCCAATGCGTATCCCCAAAATGATAGCGTTAAGTCGGTAAGAGACATCATAGATCGTACCATATCCAATAAAGTGCGATTACGACGTTCAAACACTCTGTTACGTTGCGGTGTGCCAGGCGGCATCAGTTGTGAAACAATTCCACACTTCCTTAGGTGTGTGCCAAACTCGTGACTCAAATATTCTCCTCCACGATCATATCGTAGACACTTTATTTTTCTGTCATATTGATTCTCAACCTCACTCTGAAATTCCTTGAACTTTTCAAATGTCTCAGATTTGTGCTTCATCAAGTAGATATACCCATACCTACTCAAATCATCGGTGAGAGTGAGAACATAACGATAGCCACCGCGAGCTTCAACGTTCATTGGACCACACACATCAGTATGTATTATTTCCAATAAGTCGGTTGCTCTATCCATTATTCCTGAGAATGGAGTCTTAGTCATCTTGCCCATGAGGCACGGTTCGCATGTCTCAAATGATTCGAAGTCAAGAGACTCTAATAGTCGATCAGTATGGAGCTTCTTCATGCGCTTAACACCGATATCACCAAGGCGGCAGTGCCACAAGTATGTGGGACTATCATTATCAACTTTACATCCTTTGGTACTCACACTAAGAATATGTGTAACATCACGATCGAGATTCATCAAGAATAAACCATTCACCAGCAGAGCATGTCCATAAAACATATCACTCATATAAATAGAACAACCATTATTCTCTGACTTAAATGAGTAGCCGTCTCGCATTAAGCAAGACCCTGATACAATATTCATGCTCAAAGCTGGTACTAAATAACAATTATTAAGGTTTAAAACTAATCCCAATGGTAGATGTAGAGGCAGCGTGCAACGGCGATCACATCGACCTTGGAGCCATTCCCGACGCGCATCATCACCTCGTCCTTGGCCAGTCTCCGCTTATTCCGCAGTTCCTGCTTTGAGTTGCAAATGTGAGCAACAACACCGGTATCAAATACCCAGGAGCTACTACGAGCGCTGGTAAGGACACATCAATAACATGTATATCATATATACCTTTAACGTTGCCGGCCTTCTTGTCCGCTAAGTACTTGGGGAAGTTCCGCTTCTAGTGACCTTTTCCCTTGCAGTAGAAGCACTCAGTCTCAGGCTTGGGTCCATTCTTTTCCTTCTTCCCGGTATCTGGCTTACCGGGCGCGGCAACGGCTTTGCCGTCTTTCTTGAAGTTCTTCTTACCCTTGCCCTTCTTGAAACTGGTGGTCTTGTTGACCATCAACACTTGATGCTCTTTCTTGATTTCTACTTCTGCAGATTTCAACATCGAGTACAACTCAGGAATGGTCTTCTCCATCCCTTGCATGTTGTAGTTCAGCACAAAACCCTTGTAGCTTGGTGGGAGAGACTGGAGGATTGTGTCAATTACAGCGTCATCTGGAAGCTCGACTCCAAGCGAAGTCAGACGACCGTGTAACCCACACATTGTGAGTATATGCTAATTAACAGAACTGTTCTCCTCCATCTTACAGCTAAAGAACTTGTTGGAGACTTCATATCTCTCGACACAGGCATGAGCTTGAAAAACTAGTTTCAGCTCCTAGAACATCTCACATGCTCCGTGTTGCTCAAAACGCCTTTGGAGCCCCGTTTCCAAACTGTATAACATGCCACACCTAACCAGAGAGTAGTCATCACTCCGCGTCTGCGAGACGTTCTGAATGTCCTGGGCCGCTGCGGGAGCAGGAGGGTCACCTAGCGGCGCATTAAGGACATAAGCCTTTTTAGTTGCTTCGAGGATGAGCTTCAAGTTGCGGACCGAGTCCACATAGTTGCTACCATCATCTTTCAGCTTGTTTTTCTCTAGGAATGCGTTGAAATTGAGGTTGACAGGTGCGTTGGCCATTGGATCTACAATATTTGTAAAGACAACTTTTAGACTAAGTTCATGACAATTAAGTTCATTTAATAAAATTAAGTATGAACTCCCACTTAAATCGACATCCCTCTAGTCATCGAAGTGATACATGATCCATGTTGACTAACCCGTGTCCGATCATCACGTGAGACGGACTAGTCGTCATGGTGAGCAACTTGATGCTGATCGTATTCAACCATACGACTCATGTTCGACCTTTCGGTCTCTTGTATTCGAGGTCATGTCTGTACATGCTAAGCTCGTCGAGTCAACCTAAGTGTTTCGCGTGTGTAAATCTGGCTTACACCCGTTATATATGAACGTTAGAATCTATCACACCCGATCATCACGTGGTGCTTCGAGACAACGATCCTTCGCAATGGTGCACACTTAGGGGAATACGTTCTCGAAATTTTTATGAGGGGTCATCTTATTATGCTACCGTCGTTCTAAGCAATAAGATGAAAAACATGATAAACATCACATGCAATCATATAGTGACATGATATGGCCATTATTATCTTTGCTCTTTCGATCTCCATCTTCGGGCATCGCATGATCATCATTGTCACCGGCGTGACACCATGATCTTCATCATCAAGATCTCCATCATCGTGTCTCCGTGAAGTCGTCACGCCAACTACTACTACTACTACTACTACTACTACTACTACTACTACTACTACTACTACTAATACTAATACTACTACTATAGCTAACCGTTAGCAATGAAGTAAAAGTAGTAAACACATGGCATTGCATCTCATACAATAAATTAAGACAACTCCTATGGCTCCTGCCGGTTGTCATACTCAACGACATGCAAGTCTTGTATCCTATTACAATAATTTGATCATCTCATACATCACACATGTAACATCACAACTTTGGCCATATCACATCACATGTCAAACCCTACAAAAACAAGTTAGGCGTCCTCTAATTGTTGTTGCAAGTTTTACGTGGTTGATTTGGGTTTCTAGCAAGAACGCCTTCTTACCTATGTGACAGCCACAACGATGATATGCCAAAGCTATTTACCCTTCATAAGGACCCTTTTCATCAAATCCAATCCGACTAGAGTGGGAGAGACAGACAACCGCTAGCCACCTTTATGCACGGTGTGCATGTCGGCCGGTGGAACCTGTCTCACGTAAGCGTACGTGTAAGGTCGGTTCAGGCCGCTTCATCCCATAATACCGTAGGAAAAGAATAATACTAGTAGCGGCAAGCAATTGACAAATCAGCGCCCACAACCTTTTGTGTTCTACTCGTGCATGAAATCTACGCATAAAAAACCTGGCTCTGATACCACTGTTGGGTAACGTAGCACAAATTCAAAATTTTCCTACGCCATATTCATAACTTTCTATGGAGAGTGCATCTTCATACCTTTGAAGATCGCTAAGAGGAAGCATTGCTCGAACGCGGTTGATGGAGCCATACTCGCGGCGATTCAGATCGCGGTGTGATTCCGATCTAGTGTCGAACCACGGCACCTCCGCGTTCAACACACGTGCAGCCCGGTGACGTCTCCTGCACCTTGATCCAGCAAGAAGGAGGGAGAGGTTGGGTAAGATCTCCAGCAGCACGACGGCGTGGTATTGATGGAGATACGAGGTCTCCCGGCAGGGCTTCGCCAAGCACCGTGGGAGAGGAGGAAGAAGAGGGACAGGGCAGCGCCGAGGGAGAGATGAACTTATGTCCCCAACAGCCCCAAACCCCTCTCTATTTATAGGTGGAGAGGGGAGGGGTGCGCCACCTCTAGGATTCCCACCCTAGGGGTGGCGGCAGCCCAGATGGGAGAGGGGGCGGCGGCCAGGGCAGGAGAGGGGTTGGCGCACCCCCTGGTGGGCCTTAGGCCCACCAGCGCCTAGGGTGCCCCCTCCTCTCTGCTGCGCCATGGGCTGGGTGTGGGGGGCGCACCAGCCCACCCAGGGGCTGGTTCCCTCCCACACTTGGCCCATATAGCCTTCCAGGGCTTGTGGCCCCTCCCGGTGGGCCTCCGGAACCCTTCCAGTGGTCCCGACACTTTTCCGGTGGTGCCCGAAACATTTCCGACGTCCAAACCCATCCATCCTATATATCAATCTTTACCTCCGGACCATTCCAGAGCTCCTCGTGACGTCCGGGATCTCATCCGGGACTCTGAACAACCTTCGGTAACCTCGTATAACAATTCCCTATAACCCTAACGTCATTGAACCTTAAGTGTGTAGACCCTACGGGTTCGGGAGGCATGCAGACATGACCGAGACACCTCTCCGACCAATAACCATCAGCGGGGTCTGGATAACCATGGTGGCTCCCACATGTTCCACGATGATCTCATCGGATGAACCACGATGTCAAGGATTCAATCAACCCCGTATACAATTCCCTTTGTCTATCGGTATAGAACTTGCCCGAGATTCGATCGTCGGTATACTTATACCTTGTTCAATCTCGTTACCGGTAAGTCTCTTTACTCATTCCGTAGCACGTCATCCCGTGACTATCTCCTTAGTCACATTAAGCTCATGATGATGTTCTACCGAGTGGGCCCAGAGATACCTCTCCGTCACACGGAGTGACAAATCCTGATCTCGATTCGTACCAACCCAACAGACACTTTCGGAGATACCCGTAGTGCATCTTTATAGTCACCCAGTTACGTTGTGATGTTTGATACACCCAAAGCACTCCTACGGTATCCGGGAGTTGCACAATCTCATGGTCGAAGAAAAAGACACTTGACATTAGAAAAGCTTTAGCATACGAACAACACGATCTAGTGCTATGCTTAGGATTGGGTCTTGTCCATCACATCATTCCCTCAATGTTGTGATCCCGTTATCAATGACATCTAATGTCCATGATCAGGAAACCATGATCATCTATTGATCAACGAGCTAGCCAACTAGAGGCTTGCTAGGGACACATTGTGATCTATTTATTCACACATGTATTAACGTTTCCAGTTAATACAATTATAGCATGAACAATAGACGATAATAATGAACAAGGAAATATGATAATAACCATTTTATTATTGCCTCTAGGGCATATTTCCAACACATAGGGTGTGATAGTGATGCGGCTTCTATAGCCTTGCAAGGAACATTGGAAGACATGATGAGCCAAAAGGAAGTGAGTGAAGAGAGGAGGAGCCAATGAACATCTACCTAGATCTCTGAAAGAAGAAGCTTGACATGCAGGAGGCGTGAAGAAGGGGACGCTTGACATCGAGGAGACCGCTCAACTCAAGAAGCTCAAGATTGAGGCCACCAATGTTGAGACTAAAGAAAAATGACCGCACTCGCGTTCATGAGGGTCGACAAGAAAAACATGTCATTGGAGAGGAAGACTTGATTTGCAAACCGGCAGAAGGAGATGTTCGCCCGCGACGGCCTGAACTAGGTGAGACCACGGCCGCGATGGCCGTTCATTTTGAAGGTTGGATGGTGTGCCGGCTGCTAGCTTTATTGCCGGCGCCAAAAACTTGTCCATTTTAAAGGTTGGCTCGTGAGCCGGCCGCTGTCTTTGTTGCTTGCCCTAAATTTGTTTAT
This sequence comes from Hordeum vulgare subsp. vulgare, assembly GCF_904849725.1. Classification (NCBI taxonomy): domain Eukaryota; kingdom Viridiplantae; phylum Streptophyta; class Magnoliopsida; order Poales; family Poaceae; genus Hordeum; species Hordeum vulgare. The sequence goes on from NC_058524.1 coordinate 520,312,106, forward strand.
TTTGAAGACTGAATTGTGTGTCGGTTGGTGGCTTTGTTGCCGGTGCCAAAATTTGGATGATCGTTCTATAGGCCGACGGCTTTGTTGCCGGTTGGTATTAACTGACATGAACGTGGTCGCTCGCGTGAACTATGACCGTTGCCATTTAACTACATATTTTCTTCTTTTTTATTTGCATGCACAACGAAGGAGATACGGTGAGACATTACGTATACGGACGCGCATCCATAAACCCGAAGAGACACAATTCTATTATACTTTTTTAAACGAACGAAAAGCAGATGAAACGGACAAGTCTTTTTGAAGTCCTGAGTTGGAATTGGCCTAAGTTTCCAACCGAATCCGCAGCATGCATAATGAGACGACCCATGGTCTACTATGTTCACACGGATGCCGCTGTGCCAACCGAACGATCTGATTGCTCAAATATCCATGTTATTTTTGGTCAGAGTCAAAATTGTGTCCTACAGCGCTCATATAAATCTAGCTAGTCCCCAGCCATCTATTTAGATCGACTACTCCACTACTTGGGAGTTGACCATAACTTGGACTTGTAAAGTGTTGCTAGCTGGATATGGACGGTGAAGTCCAACTCGTCAAAGTAGACCATCTGTACAACGCGATACCATGCAAGTATTGGGACAACAACAGTGAGCACTGCATCGTCTGCGACAAGGGAAAAGAAAACTCTTAGAATATGCAGTACTAAATGATACTGTCTGGTGTGATGTGATTCGGTGGTCAATGCCAAATTACCTTCCATGTATAGCAAGAGTATGAATCTGGACATATCCACCCGAATCAATCTGTAATTCTCTATAATGGTGCCCAGTGGCGTACATCCCATATAGGAGTATATATGGATGCGACCCCAAGACCAAAGGAGCCAATTAGTTTCGTCTACGCTCCATTCTTTCCAAGAAGATCAGTGCGCGAAACAAGCCATGACCTCGTCTCGGAGCTTAGCTCTAGCGCTCCTCTTCAGCCTCCTCTCCTGCTATGCATCCGTCCCTTCCCTAGCTTCCTCCGACGCCTTCCTCCAATGCCTCTCGGCGGCCATACCCAAGCAGCTGCTATACACGCAGAGCTCGCCTTCGTTCACCTCGGTCCTGGTGTCCTCCATCCGGAACCCCAAGTTCTCCACGCCTGGCACGGTGAGGCCGCTCTGCATCGTCACGCCGACCAACGCCTCCCACGTCCAGGCCGCCGTCGTCTGCGGCCGTCGGAACGACGTGCGCGTCCGCGTGCGCAGCGGCGGGCACGACTACGAGGGCCTCTCGTACCGGTCCGCGCGCCCCGAGGTGTTCGCGGTGGTCGACCTGGCCAACCTCCGCTCCGTGCGCGTCGACCAGAAGTCCGCCACCGCGTGGGTGGACTCCGGCGCGACGCTCGGGGAGCTGTACTACGCCATCTCGAAGGCGAGCAACCTGCTGGCTTTCCCGGCCGGCCTGTGCCCGACGATCGGCGTGGGCGGCCATTTCAGCGGCGGCGGGTTCGGCATGCTGCTGCGCAAGTACGGCGTCGCCATCGACAACGTCCTTGACGCCACGCTCGTCGACGCCAATGGGAGGATCCTGGACAAGCAGGCCATGGGGACGGACGTGTTCTGGGCCATCCGCGGCGGCGGCGGCGAGAGCTTCGGCATCGTGCTCTCGTGGCAGGTGAAGCTCGTTCCCGTCCCGCCGACGGTGACAATGTTCAACGTCACAAAGTCCGTCGACCAGGGCGCCGTGGACGTCCTCACCAGATGGCAACAAGTCGCCCCAGCTCTCCCTGAAGACCTTTTCATCAGGGTGCTCGCGCAGAAACAGGAGGCCAACTTCCAGTCCATGTACCTGGGGACGTCGGACACGCTGCTGCCGCTGATGCGCAGCCGCTTCCCGGAGCTCGGCCTGAACCGGACGCACTGCAAGGAGATGACATGGATCCAGTCCGTGCCGTACATCTACCTGGGCAGCGCGGCCAGCGTCGAGGACATCCTGAACCGGACCACGGCCACGAAGTCCTTCAGCAAGGCCACGTCCGACTACGTCCGTCAGGCCATCCCCAGGGAGGCGTGGGTGAAGATCTTCGCCTGGCTCGCCAAGCCGGACTCCGGGCTCATGATCATGGACCCTTACGGCGGGAAGATCGGTAGCGTCCCGGAGTCGGCGACGCCGTTCCCGCACCGTGGCGGGGTGCTGTACAACATTCAGTACATGAATTTCTGGTCGGCTGCCACGGACGGATCGGCGCAGACGAGGTGGCTCAGGGATTTCTTCGCCTTCATGGGGCCGTACGTGAGCAACAACCCCAGGGAGGCGTACGTGAACTACAGGGACCTCGACCTGGGGCTTAATGTCGTCGTGGGGAACGTCACCAGCTACCGGGCTGGGAAGGTTTGGGGCGAGAAGTACTACATGGCCAACTTCCGGAGGCTCGCGGTGGCCAAGGCCAAGGTGGATCCTGACGACTACTTCAGGAACGAGCAGAGCATCCCACCACTAGTGGTGACGAAGTAACGATGAATATACCATGCGATCAAGCTATACAAGCAGTGGAGGAGTGGGTTTCTCTTATATTCAGGTAGCTGGTGGTTAGTCTAGTTGTTCCTACATTGCGTTTGAGTTCTTTCACGGTACCTGTGATAAATATAGACCGTTTATTTCTCTTGATCTAATGGTGGGGAGTAATCTATACTGCTAGTTCACGTCAGCAGTATATGTGTGACCATAACCTGAACAACTGAGCAGTATACGGGTTTTGGGACCAAAATCGTAAGATAAATATCTCAACTAAATCCCGTACGATCTGGATCCGTCCAACCGCCAATGTCGGCCGCGTCCATTTGAGACTCAGGGTGACCCTCATGGCATTCTGCACGTTCGACACATGATTAACCACCTAGTTACAGAAGTGGATCGAAGCAGCTACTTCTCCGGCCCCAACGTCAAGCCATGGCAGCCATGGTGGAGAGACAAGCATGTGCACGTCATATTTTCTGATACAAGGATTCTCTGACATTAGTCTAACCTAGAAGCCTAATATGACAAAGCTGATTTCATTCCATTTTCTTGACCCGAGTTCTACTGGCTTTCTCACTTGTGGAAAGTATGATTAACAACCGTGCGGCATACTTCCAAATGCCTTGAGTTAATCGATGCCATTGTTATCCAGAGCTGATGATGGACGGGTTGGCCAAGAGGGAAGAAGAGGAGCGGCGACGGAAGTGGAAACTGCGTAGTTCAGACGACGAATAGCTACGAACGAGCGCAGGCAGCCACCGTAGCATTATTCTTGTGAAAGTTTTAGTTGTAGGTGAAAAAGTCAATAGTGCCCTAAAAAATTGACGGCCAGATTTAACTTATACTGCTCACTCCATCTCAGCAGTATAAGGTACCATAAAAACTCTCTTGCATTTTATGGACGTTCCCAACTTTTGGTACGCCAAGTTCGACAATAGTTTCAGTGTTATTCAAATTTGGCTCAAATTCCTCTTACCAGCTAATTTGACCGAGATGCCAATATTTGGTACCTGTTCATGTCACCCGAATCTCAAACCCTTGACCAATAGGTAAAGCTCTGTTGGTCATAGACTTAGTACTAATAAAAATCATAGCAGGGCATATACTTAAACTAATGGGTCTAAAAGAATTCATCTCTTTAGCATTAGACTCTTTAGGGATAGGTGTAGTGAGAGCAAAATTCAGCTTACTAGTCGTCAACTCGTGCAGTTGCACGGGCTAGTATTATTAATATGCACACACTTCTATAAGAACCTGTAAAAAAATTTAATAGGGTAGAGTGCACTTTTCTAACATTCTACTATTATATATAACAAACATTAGACAGTCTATCTTCTTTATTATTCATAGAAAATAAATTATATGTCGGTTGCAAAGAAAAGCAGCATGAGTTATGCAAGAAATCTCCATGTGCGCAAACATTGCAACATAGTGGCCAGTTCTCCTTTGGAGCCAAGTGGCAATCAATGGCCAAAGTATAATATATGCGCTCAGATAAGACAATTACTCAAAGGAGCATATCCATGCATAAAACTGAATACTTAATAGAACATCAAAAATTACTTCGTTGATGTTCTTAAAATCCAATCCCATGGTTATACATATTGTGTGTGACATGATGACATGAAATAAATCTAAACAAAAAAGAAGGCATGGGAAAAGGAATCCTTAGTAGCTCCCTGCAAATGTCAGATTTGAGATTACACAATTATTTAGCGGCTTTAAGCCCAAGTAAACTGGATACATGGTTTTAGAGGATATATCTTTTGGTAACTTTGTCCTGAGAAAAACTCCGTGGTTAAGGACAATGATGAGAGAGTAAGCGCCTACAAAAATGGACAAAAAATACGTAATATTTGTGGTTCTAATTAAAGAATATGTTACACTACTGAACACCTATAGTTGTATAAATTACACTTGGGTTGCTGATATTGGAATGCTTACCATTCTTGTAGACTACATGATGTATCCCTATTAGTGTCAAATTACCCTTATTCCAACACACTTGTGACTTAATTAATATACAATGACATATGCAACAGGCACCATGAAACTCATGCAATAAAGTAACAAAGAAAAACGGAAAGATTAGCAAGTATAAGCGAGATGTTGATAAGCCGTAATGAAGTCTAAACGTCATGGAACCCATAACTAACTATCAAGACATCAAGAGAGAATGTGAAGAACAACTGAAAATTAAAGAAACCATCCTCTTGGTAGCCCAAAAAATTGTAGTGCCACACACTTTTATGCCTTATGAATGCTACCCTATATGCTAAATAAAGAGCATGCAAATTTGGGGAGAATACTGCTAAGAACCAATTTGAATATAGTTACATCTAAGAAACAACCACCTCAAAGTCACCACACAACTGCGTATTTATACCATGTTCGGTTTCAGATCATTTACCTTTTGCCATTTATCTTTAGCAAAATTGTCCAGAAAATAATAGAGATGAGAATAAGCCTAAGAAAATAAACAATATAAGAAACAGTACTTCGAAGAGTATCTTGCACATTCCATAGTTCTAATATGCAAATTGCAATTTTTGATAACCCCTTGAACGCTTAGCATTTTCTCCAGCCATAGGATCTGAGAGTAAGCCTAGCTAAAAAATAGAAAAAAATAAATAATAATTTTCAGAATATCTTACACAGTTAAGAACTTATAAATAATAATTCATTGCATTGTTGTTGATGACCCAGAAAGCTTACCATTTTTCTCATTCATAAAATGTACCCCTATATTTGCCCAATACTCCCACTCCAGCATGTTGGTGACTTAAGCAGAATGCAAAAAATGGAAAAGGAGGGAACCAAACAAATAGGAATCATATAGTCGCAAACAATGAAAATTGAAAGGCCCCTGAAATAACAACTCAATAATAATGATTAGCAAGTTGAGAGCGGAATGGTGTGGGTTAGCCGTGATAATTAATTACTAAACCTTCGAGAACACCTAACTAACTACCAAGACTGTGATGTATGTAAACCCGCATGTGAACTTTAAAAAATGGCATTTTGCAGAGTAACGATGACGGTATATGCACATTATATGGCGGAAGAATGAGTATAAATACATATAATGGCACTTAAGCTAATTATGTAAACATGCAGCTCCATGCAGACTTATTTGCCTTCCACCAAGTCACGTTACACCATCGTGTTTCTCTGTTTCTCAGTTCAGTTAGTATGATCGATAGTAATAAAATATACTCCCTCCGTTCCTAAATATAAGTCTTCTTAAAAGTTTTACTAGGAAACTACATACGGATGTATATAGACATACTTTAGAGTGTACATTCACTCATTTTGTTTCGCATGTAGTCCACTAGTGAAATCTTTTAAAAGACTTATATTTAGAAACGGAGGGAGTATAACATCTGGAATGAGCCAAATAACTTTGTGGAATTAACTACGATGACTGGTTAATCACCGGAACTTAGGCAATCACTGGTGATGTTTGTGTTCGGTTGTTCCGATCCAGCAGCTAGCTTAGGCTAGCCAGCCTTTTGACTTGCGTTCTTGTAAGAAATCAAGCAACGGTGCTTAATTCCATGTACTTTGCCTCGCTGGAAAGCATACGCTTAGGCGTGCGTGTTCATACATCATACATCGTCATGGCGGAAAGAACTCTCATCAAAGCGGCGTACCGTCGGGACCTGCACCATTATAAATTATATCTCAGAAAATAATTGTGTTTGTACAGAAACAAATTGAGCTAAAAACTGGATAAAATTCAGTTTGATCTCGTCAGGGATATCCAGACAAATAAATTCTGTTTGAACAAAAATAAAGCTAGTATCACGGAGGTAGCCATCTTGGTCCGCCCCTTGCTCTTGTATTACAATCCTTTTTCATCACCCGGCTTTTGTTTTTTTTGCTTCCGCATCAACATCAAGGCTTCATCCCGATTTATTTTTCTGGATGAGGCGCCTTAATTTGGCTCCTGAGAAGTGGTTGAGAAGCGATGCATCTGAGTCAATGGCCAAATTGACATCTGATCTGAGCAGAGGCACTCCAGATACTTCAAGACATGAATAGTCGCAGGAAGCAGCAGAGTTGGGTATTAGATAATGATAACGTCTCTGCAAGCAGCATTGGATGGATGACGGTGGTACTGAAAGTGATTAACCACGCAGATTCCAGGTCATCGAATAGCATCTGGAGAAAAGGAAATACATCAGGATAGACCAACCATTTTTTAAGGGTGAAAACACTCTTTTTTTTACTGAGAAAAACTTAGATCCAGGGGTTAATATCTCTCTCTTATAACCTCTCATTAAAATAAAGATGTAGTGGACACGGCTGTTTCATTTTGAGGCTAACGTGGAGATGCTGCTTTACTTGATGCGTACAGATAGGTCAAAATATAAAAAGATGCATCCAACGTGATGGCATAGAACGATATGATAGTTTAAATCGAGAATTACATAACTTAATCTACAACATTATAATTCGGTCCCACCAAATAAACGGCTCGTAATTACTAATTAACGTGTGAATTTCTGGAGTTAATCTACACCGTTATAATTCGGTCCTACCAAATAAACGGCTTGTAATTACTGATTAACGTGTGGATTTCTGGAGTTAATCTACACCGTTATAATTCGGTCCCACCAAATAAACGGCTTGTAATTACTGATTAACGTGTGAATTTCTGGAGAGTCCCTAATTAGTATAAGTATAGATAGATATATATCCAAGGTACCACTTTCATGATCTCTTACCATGGCCACAAATCTTGCTTAATAACAACCTGAAAGTGTTTTCTTTAGAAACACCAAAAATGTTGGTAAAGGAGGAAAGACAACCCATCAGGCCCAGGTGCCCCACTATAGGGACCCATAATAGCCTTTTTTTAATAATCTTACACCTACGTAAGGTTCTGATGTAAACTTACTTACCCTTCCCTAAATACTCTTCTCCCCCCTGATTTCAACGTGGGTGGTCCCCAGCCATTAATCCTAATCCAATTAACTACCTCTAAATCAGCCTTTACGTAGAAACCTGACGTAACATCACGTGGGTGTAGCATTTCCCCCATTTTTTATTTCTTCCTTAGAAAAGGGTTTTTCTTTGATCAAAATTGCTATAATAACGGTTATTATCTTCCTTACTTTTAAAGGGCAGTCGAACGTCGTGATGGTTCGACCTCTCTCACAACCCCCGCCTCATTCAATTTCAACGTTCCAGCCTCGATCAAACGCGGTAAAAAAGATCAGACCATACCGCACGCGCGAGGAAACCGGAAAGACAGCCCACGATCCCATCTCAACCAGCACCCTCCTTCCCTTACCATCCCGCACGAGACAAAACAAAAAGAAAAAGATCCACCCGTGATGCGATCCCTTTCCCACGATCCCACTTCTCCCTCCCCGTCACGATTCTCTATATGATTAGAACCGTCTTCCAACTAAAAAAAGAAAGAACCGCCTTCTCCCAGCCACAGCCACCTCTCAGACGGCGCGAGGTAGGTGCACACGCCATCGTCGAAGTCGCGAGGACTTCCCTCCCACGTCTCCTCTCACTCATGGCCTTCGGTGCGAAGGTCTGGTGGGCCGACGGTGAGAGGAAGGGGCAACAACCGCCGGATTTCCCTCCTGCAGTCCTGCATCTTTTCTCACTCATGTTCTCCAGAGCAGAGGTCTAGAGTGACGGCGCTCAGAGAAGACCCGATAGTATGGCGGTCGCCTGAACCTGAGCTGGCACACATGAAGCGCCAACCGTATCCGAAACAGGCAAAGTGTGGACAAGCTCGGCCAGAAGGTTGACGGCTTCGCCATGGTTTTTGGGGAGCAGATGCCTCCCCATGGATATGACTATGAGTCTTCTTCTCTGGTACACGAAAAATATCCGACCGTTCCATCAACATGCCAAGGCGTGTCGTGCCCGTCGTCTTCCTCATCGCTGCTATTCCACTCGGAACAGAGCACACCGATGTTGCCCAGCTACCTATCAACAAGGTCAGCACGCATGCAGTCTACTCAATCTTTTTTTAAAGAGAGGGGTCTCTCCCGAGCCTCAACTTTATTAAAGCCAAGGCAAGGCATCAGCCAAAAGTATCAGTCCTCTGCAGAACCTGAGCAGCCACCACAGAAATAAGTGGGCGAGTTCCACTAGTTTTTACGCCCTATTACAAAGCAGTTGACATGACAAAAGAGAGGGAGCATATAAATATGCAACAAACAACACCAAAACGACCCTCCACTTTGCCAGCCTCGACACATTCACGAGGCGATCCTAAGCAACTCCCATCTTCGATGGTCCAGAAGCCTTAAACATTGGAGAAGAAGCGCACATTGAGCGTCCACAACACTTTCCATCGCCTGACAAAAGCCCCCACCAGATCCATTATACAACACATGTTTCGCCATCTCCTCCCCTGAAAGCCAAAATCATTTCGAAACAGCCATAAGCCCCATAAGGCGAGAGATGATATAATAATAACAACCTCATTCTTTTTTTCCTGCTTCCACCCATCTGCTAAATCATTAAAAGAGTAGGGTACAGATATATCACATAACTCACAAATAATAGCCCACATTTCTTTAGCAACAATGCATTGAAAGAACAAATGTTGAATAGACTCATTCTCACTACAAAACACACAGGTTGGGTCATCAAGAAGCCTTATTTTTGCTAAGTTATCCCTAGTCAAGCATTTGTTATAATAAGCCAAACAAAGAAAGACATGTATGTTGGGAGGCACTTTGATTTTCCAAATGCAGTCTTTAATGTGAGAAGAAACCCCACCAAAATTAATCATCTTATAAAAAGATCTCACAAAATATCTACCAGATGCCTCAAGAGCCCACAAGGGGGCATCTAGCATAATGGAGGGACTAAAGGTTCGAACCAAAGAATTCAGTTTGAACCAACAGTCCATCAATCTAGCATCCGCACACCTCCTAAAGGTCACGTGCAACTGGTCCCCATCCCATACCCGAGCCAGAGAAGCCTCTTGATGTTGACAAATCTGAATAAGATCCCAAAAGAGAGTTTTTAAAGAACAATCCCCTATCCAAATGTCATGCCAGACGGCAATGCTCTTCCCATTGCCAGGGACCCATCTAACAAAGGTTTTAGCTGCCCCCAATGCCCAAGTCGCACTTTTCTAGAAAGGTGACCCTGACATAGGTTTAGCCCAATATAAGTTTGGTTTGTCCACTCCATATTTATAACAAATAATCTTCTTCCAATCTTTATCCTCCCCCTCATAAAATCTTTTACCCCAAGAGGCTAAAAGAGACATATTAACCTCCTTCAAATTAGGTACCCCTAATCCTCCAAATTCTTCTCCTAGTCAGAAGACCCCAATTAGCCAGATGATATTTATGCACATCCCGCAAATTCCCCCAAAAGAAATGGGACATCTGAGAGTTGATAGCATCAATGGCCCATTTAGGAAATTTCATTATAGACATGAGGTAAGTAGGGATGCTGGCAATGCATGTAGTTAATAAGATCAATTTGCCTCTGCATGAAAGATTCCTACCAAGCCATCCAGCAATACATTTGTTAACCCTATCAATGATAGGTTGCAAATCCTCCCTTCTCAACTTCTTGTAATGTGAAGGAACACCAAGATACTTAAAGGGGAAATCCCCAAACTTGCAACAAAAAATTTGAGCAAATTCTTTGGACATATCTTCAGTGACATGAAGAGTATGAAGGTCACTCTTATGGAAGTTAATTTTAAGCCCAGATAATTTTTTAAAACAAGTAAGAATCCATTTAAGCTTTTTAGAATATTAAACAAAGTCTTTAAGGAATAAAATAGCATCATCAGCATATTGAAGACTAATCACACCCCCAGGAATAACATGAGGAAGAAGCCTAGCAATTAAATCATGTCTAGCAGCTCTAGCTAACATTTTGGTGAACACATAAGCTAGCAGATTAAAGAGCAAAGGTGAATGAGGATCACCTTGCTTAAGACCTTTCTTCCCAATAAAATGTGACCCATTTTTGTCATTAATCCTAACCTGAAAAGTCCCCTGATGTAAGGTACTAAACACCCAACCAACCCATTTCCCCCCAAAACCCCAAGAAAGGATCATCTCTTTAAGGAAGTCCCAACTAACTCTATCATAAGCTTTCTCATAGTATAATTTCAGAATCAACCCCCCCCCCCCCCCCCCAGAACGAGTCATGTGCACCTCATGAATAACTTCATGGGCCATCACCACACTTTCAAGGATAAATCTCCCTTTAATAAAGGAAGTATGATTTGGGGAGATAAGTTTGTCACACACAGGAGAAACTCTGGTAGTTATTGTGATAGCCCGAGACCGACGCTCCAGAAGATTCCCCTTTAATCATCATGAAATTAGATTGTGTGTCGCATTCATCATCGCATCATCCGCATTGCATCAGCACTCCATTTCCGCTAGTTTTCAAAAGTTGCATCTGTTATTATTTGCCGGTTCTCTCTGTTTTTCCGTTGCCTGTTTCGAGACAAACCACACACGCACGCACCCGCGACATCGCTAAAATATTGTTTTTAAAGGTGTTCGAAAAATATTCTCGGATTGGGTTGAAACTTGGCGTGCGGTCTTAGTTTAATGAAGGTAGGCCACCTGACAATTTTCATCGCAATCGGAGTCCGTTTGATACCCCAAACGGGCAACCGTAGCGGCACCGTCATCAGTTATTATCAGACGTTTTTCGGTGTTTTTAAATGTGTGTCACGGTCCACAATCTCCCTCTCGTCTTAGCCAAACACCCTGTCTACACAACCCCTAATGGTGTTTCTAAATGCGTGTCACGGGCCACCTACCCCTACCGTGCGATCGGAGCCGTCCGATCGCGGTCGCGTGGTCGAAACCGAAGCTAAAACCCCCTAACCCTAGCCCCATGTCTATAAATAGACAACCCACCCTGCCATTTTAGGCCTACCCTAACCCTTCCTCGGATCCCGTGCAAACCCTACCGGCCTCCCACCTCTCTCTCCTCCAGCCGCCGGGCCCGCCCGAGCCCGGGTTAGGCCCGCGAAGCCCATCCGCCCCAGCTCCAAATTGGGAGAGGAGCTCCCATCCAGAGCCTCCCGCCGCTTGACTCCGTGACAACAGACCTTCCCCTGCAACGGCACTAGAAGAATGCTGCTAGCACTCCCCGGCAATGAAACTAGAAGAATGTTGTTGACGGCCCACCAGCGCGTGGGATCACAACAGTTTTCGAGGGTAGAGTATTCAACCTAAATTTGTTGATTCGCCAACAGGAGGTGAGAGGATACTCTCGAGTATTAGCAGCTGAATTTATCAGATTCAACCACACCTGAAAGATTAGTATCTGCAAGCAAAGAGTCAGCAGCAAAGTAGTATGATAACAACGGTGTCAGAAACGATCTGTTGACGACAGACTATTCCTAACGATTGTATCAATGGCGCCAAAAGTTGCCCGTTGACGTAAATTGTCTGTTCCCGTCAACGACCAGCAAATAAAAATTGTAGCAGGTAGCAGCAGTGTAACGAGTAGCAGCAGTGGCAAGGAACGGCAGTAGTGACAACAGTAGCAAGTAGCAACAGTAGTAACATCAGTAGCAAGTAGCAACAGTAGTAACAACAGCAGCAACAGTAGTAACAACAGTAGCAGCAGAGCAAGACAAGTAACAACAGCAGTGGGACAAACTCGTAGGCAATGGGTCGGTGATTCGTTTGGATGATATTCATCATGCAACAGTTATAACACGGAGAGATATGTGGCTAGCTCCCGTTCATCAATGTGATCTAGGCATGCATTCCGTGTGTAGTCATACGTGCTTAGGGAAAAGAACTTGCATGACATCTATTGTCCATCCCTCCCGTGGCAGCGGGGTCCAAAAGGATATTACGGGATATTAAGGTTCTCCTTTTAATAAAGAACCGAAACAACGCATTAGCACTTGGTGAACACATGAACTCCTCAAACTATGATCATCACCGGGAGTGGTTCCGGTTATTGTCACTCCGGGGTTGCCGGGTCATAACACATAGTAGGTAACTACAACTTGCAAGATCGGATCGAAAACACACATATATTGGTGACAACATAATAATTTCAGATCTGAAATCATGGCACTCGGGCCCTAGTAACAAGCATTAAGCATGGCAAAGTAGTAGCAACATCAATCTCAGAACATAGTGGATACCAGGGAACAATCCCCGTCAAAACTAACTCGATTACATGATAGATCTCATCCTACTCATCACCGCCCAGCGAGCCTACGAATAGGTTACTCACGAACGATGAAGAGCTTCATTGAATTGGAGAGTGAAGAAGGTTGTTGATGACGATGGCGATGATTTCCCCTCTCCGGAGCCCAAAACGGACTCCAGATCTGTCTTCCAGATGAAGAACAGGATGTGGCGGCACCTCCGTATCGCAAACGCGACGAAATCTTCTCTTCTGATTTTTTTCTGGGCGAAAGTGAATTTATAGAGCTGAGTTTGGGGGCGGCAGAGCCACGTGGGCCCCACAAGCTTGGTTGTCGCGGCTAGGGGGGTGGCCGGGGCAACATGGCTTGTGGCCCACTAGCCCACCCCCTCTGGTGGATCTTTGTGCAGGTATTTTTCATATTTTCCAGAAAAATTCTCCGTAAATTTCCAGGACGTTCCGAGAACTTTGATTTCTGCACAAAAACAACACCATGGCAATTCTGCTGAAAACAGCGTCAGTCCGGGTTAGTTCCATTCAAATCATGCAAATTAGAGTCCAAAACAAGGGCAAAAGAGTTTGGAAAAGTAGATACGACGGAGACATATCAACTCCCCCAAGATTAAAACCTTGCTTGTCCTCAAGCAACTCAGTTGACAAACTGAGAGAGAAAGAAAAAACTTTGACAAACTCTGTTTGATCTTGTTGTTGCAACTATGTCTAACTCATAACCAGAATTTCAGCAAGCTCACAAGTTGACCACATAAGCAAGTGACACAAAGGTTTCACGGTAAACTAATATCAATGGCATAATCAGCTAGCGAGCAAATAATAATGAGTTTCAGATACCAACAATTCAATCAAAACAAGCATGAAGCAATATGAATAGGTGGTATCTCGCTAGCTCTTTCTGGGACCGCAAAACATAAATGCAGAGCACTTTCAAAGATCAAGGGCTGACTAAACATTGTAATTCATAGCAACGAAGATCCAGTCATAGTCATACTCAGTATCAATCAAAAGCAAAGCATAAAAATGACAGAGGTGCTCTCTAACTAGTGCTTATATAAGGGGAGGATGACTCAGCAGGAAAATAAATAGACATGCCCTTCGCAGAGGGAAGCATTGATTTGCACAGGTGCCAGAGCTCAAGCTTTGAAAACAGAGATAATAGTTTTGGGTCGCATGCTTTCATTGTCAACGCAATGACCAAGAGTTCTCAATATCTTCCACGCTACTCATGCTATAGGCGGTTCCCAAACAGAAAAGTAAAGTTTTAACTCCCCCACCACCAATCAATCACACTCCACGGCTAGCCGAATCCTCGGGTACCATCCATACTAACATCAATCCAGGGGGAGTCTTGTTTTACAGTTATGTTTTCGATTTAAGCGTGGAACTGGGCATTCCAATTACCGGTCCCTTTATCGTGAATGACAGTGAATAAACACATGTTGAGGATAACACGCCAAACATGGAAGATACCAATAGCCCCCTGTCACCACATGAGCGGTTCGGGCATGCAAAACAGATTATTTCTTGAAGGTTTAGAGAATCGCACATGCAGATTTACTTGGAACGGTAGGTAAATACCGCAAATAGGTAGGTATGGTGGACTCTCATGGAAAAACTTTTTGGTTTATGGAAGTGGATGCACAAGCAGTATTCCGCTTAGTACAAATGAAGGATAGCAAAAGACTGGGAAGCGACCAACTAGAGAGCGACAACAGTCATCAGAATGCAATGAGTTTGACTAACATGGAGTGCAAGCATGAAGAGGATATAAATCACCATGAACACGAACATCATAGAGGTTATGTTCATTTTGTTTCAACTATATGCATGAACATGCGCCAAGTCAAGCCACTTGAATCATTCAAAGGAGAATACCATCCTATCATACTACATCATAGTCATCTCAAAATCTATGTTGGCATTCAAGACAAACCATTATAAGCTCCTAGCTAAATATGCATGGCATCAGAAACTATGATCTCTAAGTTGTCATTGCAAACATGGTTCTCTCACAACAAAGCTGAATATGGGACGATAAGCTAGTCATATTTACAAAAACAAAATAGATAGAGTTCATACCAACTTTTCCAGTCTCAGTCACTTCATCATATATCATCATTATTGCCTTTCACTTGCACGATCGAACGATGTGAACAATAATAAGCGTACTCGTGCAATGGACTAAGCTGAATCTGCAGGCAAACACAAAGGAGAAGAAAAAGTAATATGGCTCTTTGAAAGCTAAACAGGTATGCATGCAAGAGCCACTAAACACTATAACCAATATCTTCTACCTTGACCCAAAGAAAAGAAAACTATTTACACGGGTAAGCTCCCAACAAGAAAAAGAAGAAAGGAAAATATTTTTGGGTTTTCTCAAAAGGACACAAAGTAAGAAAACAAGAAAACGAAAATAAACTAGCATGGATAATACAGTAGCAAAGTGTGAACACCGACGAACAAAGCGAAAGCATAAGCATGAATGTAAGGTCAGTGAGAACACGTACTCCCTCAAGCTTAGGCTTTTGGACTAGCTTGGTCTACTACCAAGGCGGGAAATAACCAGCTCCGGGATACTCCGGAGCGGACTGTGGATGCCACTACTGTGTGAGCTCCTCTGGCTCCTACTGATAAACTGGCGTCTGGTACTCGACTGGCGGCTCGGGCACGGGCACCTGTGGTTGGGCTAAGCCCCAATATGCGTAGATGTCCGAGGGCATAATAGTGTACCTGCATGCATGAAGGTCGAACAAAGAAGGAGCAGGCAAAGTAATAGTCTCTCGGGTACCCTGACTAAATACCAGGTTATAAATCATCCGTCTACTAGTATCTCTATCCAGAAAATCATGGCGAACCATGCTGTCATAATCCAGATATTTCTCGGGAAGAGGCATCTCTTCTTCCTCGCGAAGTCTAATGGGTATCTCAAAGTGTCTAGCAAGACAAGAAGCATAGATACCTCCATAGACGACACCTTTGGAACGGTTTGTGTTCAACCGCTCAGCCACTATAGCACATATGCTATAAGTTTTAGTGCTATAAAGGCCTTCGTGCAAAACCGCAAGGTCTAGAGAGCTAAGTGATCCAGCCTCCCCACGGCTAATCAAACATTTTCCACCAAATAATGAGAAGTACCGAAGCACAGGAAAATGTATGCTAGCAATTCTAGCGCGAGACACTCCTCTCTCCTCTCCAACAACAATAGTACCTATGAAATCCTCCAAGTCCCGTGGACGAGGATCATGAATATCCCCAACATAAGGTAATTTGCATGCATTGCAAAAATCCTGTAGTGTCATGCACTGGGGAATATCGTACAACATGAACTCAACCATGGGAGGATTCTTCCTTGGATAAAAGTTGAGGCTTTGAATGAAAATATTGGTGAGGAGGAGGTATTGTGAGCACTTATCTTCAACGAACACGGTAAGACCCGCGTTGTCCACCAAGTGATAAAAGTCTTCATAAAGCCCGGCGGCGCGTAAAAATTCATCACTTGGCCACTCGCAAGCTCGAACTTCCGTGACTCGGGGAACCACGTACTTGGGGAGCTTGTTCTCATCCTCCTTGGGGTTACGGCTGGAAGATCCTCTCAAGAACCTCCTCATCTTTTTCCTTTTCTAGCTCCGAAAAATTCTGAAATTTTGAGAGACTTCGAAAGAAAAGTGAATAAAGATTAACCCAACTCGTAGCAACTACTCCTACTAGTGCCTAGAGACCGTATCACGCGCTAAAACTACTTGGGACCAGCTAAAATCAACATTTCAAGCTCAAGAACAGGGTCACCAAGGTAGCAAGAATACGCGAAGGATAAAGCACTAGAGCAAAAACTAATTGGACCAATGGGGGAGTCACTTACCAAGGAGCAATTTCCCCAAAACGGTTCAGAGAATGATGCTTTGAGCAAGGAGGTCGAAAATCACAGCCAAATGAGCAAGAACACGGGTTTGAGCTGCGAAACAATTTTTTCTGGAGGAAGATGAAGAGGATGGGAGCTGGAATGAGTGGAGGGGCCCCTGTGGGCCCCACAAGCTTGCTCCCCGCGGCCAGGGGGTACCCCGCGGTGATAGGGCTTGTGGCCCACTGAGGTGGCCCCCAGGCCAGCTCTCTGTCCCAGTATTTTTCAAATATTCCAGAAAAAATCATACTAGATTTTCAGGACCATCGGAGAACTTTTATTTTCGAGGTATTTTTCTCCGGGACGCTAAAACAGAAAACAGGGAAAACTAAACTAAACGTATCATTTTTCTTCTAAGCAACAAAGAATGGAAGCTTAAAACAGAGGTATGTGACTCTTTGATTCATCCATTTCATGGTCATCGAAAGAAATACGTCAATGGGGTTGATCAAATCCTTATGACAAAACTTTCTCGAAACGCAAAAGAGAACGGAGAATTTTCGAATAGCCACTAAGTCACCTCAATGGGGATATGTATCTCCCCAACAAGCAATTCATACTTCATCTTGACACGAGGAATAGGGCATTCAAAGTTCCCAATAAGAATTGATGAAGTTTTGTCGATAGCATTGATGCAATGTACTTGATATCGTTTCTTCGGAAAGTGCACGGTATGCTCATTACCGTTGACATGGAAAGTGACATTGCCTTTGTTGCAATCTATAAAAGCCCCTGAAGTGTTTAAAAAGGGTCTTCCGAGGATGACAGCCATGGCATCGTCCTTGGCAATATCCAAGATAACAAACTCTGTTAAGATAGTGGTGTTAGAAACCACAACAGGCACATCCTCGCAAATGCCAACAGGGAAAGCAGTTGATTTGTCGGCCTTTTGCAGAGAGATTTCAATGGGTGTCAACTTATCCAGTTCAAGTCTTTGATAAAGAGAGAGCGGCATAACACTAACACTGGCTCCAAGGTCACATAAGGCAGTTCTTACGTAGTTTCCTTTAATGGAGCAAGGTATAGTGGGCACTCCAGGATCACCAAGTTTCTTAGGAGTTCCACCTTTGAAAGTGTAATTGGCAAGCATGGTGGAGATCTCAAGATCTGGTATCTTTCGTTTATTAGTCACGATATCTTTCATGTACTTGGCATATGGAGACATTTTGAGCATATCAACTAACCGCATCTGCAGAAAGACGGGTCTTATCATTTCAATAAAGCGCTCAAAATCCTCATCATCCTTTTTCTTGGATGGCTTAGGAGGAAAGGGCATAGGTCTCTGAACCCATGGCTCTCTTTCTTTACCATGCTTCCTAGCAGTGAAGTCATTCTTATCGTATCTCTTAGGTTGTGGGTTATAAGGATTAACCGTAGGTTCAATCTCCACATCCATATCATTGCTAGGTTGAGCATTATTATGAACATCGCTATCCACATTGTCACCAGGTTCATGTTCATCACCAGATTGTGTTTCTGCATCAGACGCAGAAATATCATTTGGTTCTTCAGGTGACAGTATTTGGTGAACCAACATGCAGGTTTCTATCATCCTTCTTCTTCTCCTTAGGATGACTGGGTGCATCTGCATTAATTCCTTGATAATCTTGATCGATTCTCTTAGGATGACCTTCACGATACAAAGGTTCCTGAGTCATTTTGCCTCCTCTAGTAATGACTCTGACAGAGTTGTCATTTAATTCATTGAGCAGGTCATTCTGAGCTTTAAGTACTTGTTCTACCTGAGTAGTAATCATAGAGGCATGTTTACTCAGAAGCTTCAGATCATTGACATTTCTGTCTACGCAAGCACTTAAATGACTAAGCATACGAGTACTTTGTTCCAAATGTCTGCTAACATAATCATTGAAACTCTGTTGTTTGGCAACAAAGTTATCAAATTCATCAAAGCATAGGCTAGCAG
Organism: Hordeum vulgare subsp. vulgare; assembly: GCF_904849725.1. NCBI lineage: Eukaryota > Viridiplantae > Streptophyta > Magnoliopsida > Poales > Poaceae > Hordeum > Hordeum vulgare. Next base: position 520,330,584 of record NC_058524.1, read on the forward strand.
GTTTATCAAAAGGAATATCACTCTCATCAAACCTACGCAGAGAATTTACTTCCACTACCTGTATCGGGTTATCGAGACAATGGATCTCTTCGATAGGTGGTAGATTTTTGACATCTTCAGATCTAATGCCTTTCTCTTGCATAGATTTCTTGGCTTCTTGCATATCTTCGGGACTGAGGAATAGAATACATCTTTTCTTCGAAGCTGGCTTAGGAGGTGGTTCGGGAATAGTCCAAGCATTATCGTTGATCAAGATGTTATTCAGTAGAGTCTCAGCTTGTTCTACAGTTTGTTCCCTAAAAACACAACCGACACAGCTATCTAGGTGGTCTCTAGAAGCATCGGTAAGTCCGTTATAGAGGATATCAAGTATCTCATTCTTCTTAAGAGGGTGATCAGGCAAAGCATTCTGTAGCTGGACGAGCCTCCCCCAAGCTTGTGGGAGACTCTCTTCTTTGAGTTGAGCAAAGTTGTATATTTCCTGCAAGGCAGCTTGCTTCTTGTGGGAAGGGAAATATTTCTCACAGAAGTAATATACCATATCTTGGGGACTACTCACACATCCAGGAGCAAGAGAAGTGAACCAGGCTTTAGCGTCATCCTTTAGAGAGAAAGGAAACAACTTATGGATATAGTAGTGGCGGATCTTCTCCTCACTAGTGAAAAGGGTGGCTATATCGTGTAGTTTGGTAAGATGGCCTACGACCGTCTCAGACTCATAACCGTGGAAAGGATCAGATTCGACTAGAGAGATTATCTCAGGATCGACAGAGAATTCATAATCCTTATCGGTGATAAAGATAGGTGAAGTGGCAAACTTCGGGTCGTATTTCATCCTAGCTTTCAGAGATTTTTCCTTCCACTTGAGAAGTAATTTCTCAGCGTCATAGGCATCCTTACATGCAAGAAAATCCTCAGCTATCTCTCCCTCCATAACGTAACCCTCAGGTATATCAGGCAATTCGTATCTAGGAGAGCTAGATCTAGCAGGAGCAAAAGCAGGTTCTATCTCAATAGTATCGGCAGTTTCAGAAGCATCACGAGCATTGGCAGTAACTCTAGCAATATGAGCATCAAGGAACACCCCTAGTGGCACATCAGGCAAAGTAGCATCTCTAGCAGTATCAAGCATAGCATCATCAGGCATAGTATCAAGCATAGCATCTCTAGCAGTATCAAGCATAGCATCTCTAGCAGGAGGTGATGTCGCAAACTTACTCATAACTGAAGGTGAATCAAGTGCAGAGCTAGATGGCAATTCCTTACCTCCCCTCGTAGTTGAGGGCCAGACTTTGGTCTTCGGATCCTTCAGATTCTTCATAGTGATCAGCAGATATAAATCCCAAGTAACTCAGAGAATATAGCAATACCTCCCCGACAACGGCGCCAGAAAAATGCTGATTGCAATCTCTGGCGTTAGCTAGACGAATGCTGATGACAACAGACCTTCTCCTGCAATGGCACCAGAAGAATGCTACTAGCACTCCCCAGCAATGAAACAAGAAGAATGTTGTTGACGGCCCACCAGCGCGTGGGTTCACAGCAATTTTCGAGGGTAGAGTATTCAACCCAAATTTGTTGGTTGCATGACGGGAGGTGAGAGAATACTCTCAAGTATTAGCAGCTGAATTTGTCAGATTCAAACACACCTGAAAGATTAGTATCTGCAAGCAAAGTAGTAACAACAAAGTAGCGAGTAACGGCAGTGTAACGAGCAATAGCAGCGGCAAGGAACAACAGTAGTGACACCAGTAGCAAGTAGCAACAGTAGCAAGCGACAGTAGTAGCAACAGTAGCAGCAGAGCAAAACAAGTAACAACAGTAGCAACAGTAGTAGCAGCAGCAGAGCAAGACAAGTAATAGCAGTAGCAACAGTTGCAGCAGCAGCAGTAGAGCAAGATAAGTAACAGCAGTAGCAACAGTAGCAGCAGCAGCAGCAGAGCAAGACAAGTAACAGCAGTAGGACAAACTCGTAGGCAATGGGTCGGTGATTTGTTTGGATGATATTCATCATGCAACAGCTATAACACGGAGAGATATGTGGCTACCTCCCGTTCGACAATGTGATGTAGGCATGCATTCTGTGTGTTGTCATACGTGCTTAGGGAAAAGAACTTGCATGACATCTATTGTCCATCCCTCCAGTGGCAGCGGGGTCGAAAAGGAAACTATGGGATATTAAGGTTCTCCTTTTAATAAAGAACCGGACCAATGCATTAGCACTTGGTGAACACATGAACTCCTCAAACTATGGTCATCACCGGGAGTGGTTCCGGTTATTGTCTCTCCGGGGTTGCCGGATCATAACACATAGTATGTAACTACAACTTGCAAGATCGGATCTAAAACACACATATATTGGTGGCAACATAATAATTTCAGATCTGAAATCATGGCACTCGGGCCCTAGTGACAAGCATTAAACATGGCAAAGTAGTAGCAACATCAATCTCAGAACATAGTGGATACTAGGGATCTATCCCCGTCAAAACTAACTCGATTACATGATAGATCTCATCCTACTCATCACCGCCCAGCGAGCCTACGAATAGATTACTCACGAACGACGAAGAGCTTCATGGAATTGGAGAGGGACGAAGGTTGATGATGACGATTTCCCCTCTCCGGAGCCTAAAACGGACTCCAGATCTGTCCGCCAGATGAAGAACGGGATGGGGCGGCGCCTCCGTATCGCAAACGCGACGAAATCTTCTCTTCTTATTTTTTCTGGGCGAAAGTGAATTTATAGAGCTGAGATTGGGGGCGGTAGAGCCACATAGGCCCCACAAGCTTGGTTGTCGTGGCCAGGGGGTGGCCGCGGCAACAGGGCTTGTGGCCCACTCGTCCACCCCCTCTCGTGGATCTTTGCGTAGGTATTTTTCATATTTTCCAGAAAAATTCTCCGTAAACTTTCAGGACGTTCCGAGAACTTTCATTTCTGCACAAAAACAACACCATGGCAATTCTGCTGAAAACAGCGTCGGTCCGGGTTAGTTCCAGTGAAATCATGCAAATTAGAGTCCAAAACAAGGGCAAAAGAGTTTGGAAAAGTAGATACGATGGAGACGTATCACCTGCCCTGCTCCGTGCTCCTAGCCCAGCTGCGGTGGATCTGCCTCGCCAAGGCCTGATCTGCTCTAGCGAGCCCACGAACCACCTCCCAACCAAGTTGGGCCCAAAGGCCGTGAGGTGAGAAGCCCCTAACCAATGCCCTTATGTGTCTTTTACTATCTTGCGTCGTACCCCTGTTTAGGCCGCAGTAGCAGATTCTGCCCATTAGCATTTTTTTCGCGTTCTGCCATTTTTTAATTAACCGAGGAATTTCCAGTTTTCAAAAAAATGTATATTTTTAAAACGCCCGTCATTTTTAAACCATGCGTCGGATCGCGACAAGTTATATATGTAGAACGTGTAAAATTTTGCGTAGATTAATATTTTCCAACTCTCATGCATATTGAGAACTGTTTAGCATGCTGTTTGCATCGGTTTGCGTGTCGACGTGATAGAAATGGTTTAGGCCTTAGATAATTAACCGTAGCTCCGTTGGAGATGATCCATATATGTAAATGGACTAGAACGACGATTGGAATCACGTGAACCACTTTGTTTTTCCATTTAACGAATATAAAATGTGGTTAGGACAGATCTGGATAGATTACAAAGTTAACGCGTGGGGTCGTTTCGAAAATGCTATATGTCGTTTTCGGTCTCATTTAAAATGCCTAGATAGGTAGATTAATGTGTGCTTCACCCCTTGCCATGTTTAACAACATTTAATAATGCCGTGTAAATAAATGGGAGTGAACTAAATAATTAAATGTGGAGTTCCGTGAATATGCAAATCGTTGCATATTGAGCTTCACTTAATGTGTAGCATTTGACTCTTGTGAATTGACATGCCGTGTCTTGCATATTTGAAACTGATCATGCATCATATGTGAAGTGCATCATGTCGTGCATGTGTGTGGTGAATATCGGGTGTTGATGCTTGTTTCCGGTTTGCTTCGTCTCGATAGAGTTCCGCAAGCGTGTCAGAATGTGAGGATCCATTCGACTACGTCGGTTCGTCTGCTTCACGGAGTCGTTCTTCTTCCAAGCAGGATCTCAGGCAAGATGATCATTTCCCCAGATATCATTAGTATCATTTCCTTGCTAGTTGTCTTGTTTCTTTTGCTATGTCTTGCTGCCTACCACTTAAATGTCAGCCTCTCAAGATTGCCATGAAAACCTTCAACCTGATCACAACATAGCAAACCACTAATTGGTTATGTTACCGCTTGCTTATCCATGTATTAGCGTTGCTAGTTGCAGGTGTAGTTGCTTCCATGTGATAACATGGGTTCCTTGGTATATCACCATATTATTGTTGATTAATTTAATGCACCTATATACTTGGTAAAAGGTGCAAGGCTTGACCTTTCTAGCCTAGTGTTTTGTTCCACGTTTGTTGCCTTAATTTCGGCTACTGGTGTTATGTTCCATAAATGAGCGCTCCTAACATGCTTGGGGTTGTTATGGGGACCCCCTAGATTCTCATTTTGGGATAAAAATCGTCTAGCAAGGCCCAACTTTGGTACTACATTTGCCTAATAACTAATAAAAATGCATAGGGACCCGCCAGCACCCGCGGAGTAATTAATCAACCCTCGGGCCAGTGCTCCTCAAGAGTGTTGGTCCAAACCGGGCGATGTCCGGCGCCCCTGGTCACCCGGGTTTTAGCCAACCCGACGTCTTCCCCATCCGGTCGTCCCCCGAGTACGAGATACGCGGCTCCTATCGGGATTGTCGGCACATCGAGCGGCCTTGTTGGACTTGTTTTACCTTTCTCGAGCATCTTGTGCGAGGGATTCCGAGGATGCTTTGGTTTATCTCGAGGTTGAAGTTTTTCCAATAGGAACCTGAGGAGATCACGGGTTTCCTTGATTGAGGTCATTCCATCGCAGTGTGTGGTAGTTTGTGACAGACTAATTGGAGCATCCCTGCAGGGTTAAATCTTTCGGAAAGTCGTGTCCGCCGTTATGTGGCAACGTGGAAACTTTCTTTAACATCCGGTTCTAGATAACTTGAAGTAAACTTAATTAAAAACTTGTCAACTGAGTGCGTAACCGTGAGTGTCTCTTTCGTGAGATCCTGCTCCGATCGAGGACATCGTGGGGTTATGTCTGACGTAAATTGGTGCTCAGGATCATTCTTTTGATCATCAGTAGTTCACGTTCGTTGTGCGTAGATTACCCCCCTCTTATTCTTGTACTCGTAAGTTAGCCACCTCAAATAAATGCTTAGTCACTTGGTGCAGCCGCACCACTTATACATACCTCACCTATTAAGCTTTTCTAGTCTTGATACCTTTGGAAATGAGATTGTTGAGTCCGTGTGGCTCACAGATAATTACAACACCAGTTGTAGGTACAGGTAAAGAGTTACTTTGACGTGAGAGCGCTGATTGTGTTATTTGGAGTTTCTTCTTCTTCTTCTTCGATCTAGGATGGGTTCCAGGCCGGCAGTCTAGGATAGCAAGGATGGACGTCGTTCTTTTATCGTTTGTTTTCATCCATAAAATGTCCCTCCTCTTCTTCATGATGATTGTATGTATTGTACTGATGTGACTCTGATCTAGCTTGTGGCGAGTGTAAGCCAACTCCTTATACTCATCTTTTCAGTACATGTACCTGTAACGATATCCATTCTTGCAAAACGACAAGATGCGTTTCTATTCCTGTTGAGGCCCTTGCGCCAAAATAAGTATAGGACCGCATCTTGGGCGTTACACATTGGTATCACAACAGTACCGACCTAGGAGCCCCCTTGATTGATCGAACTTGGCCGAGTCGAGTCTTGTGAAAAACTGCTTTGAGTCTAGTTATATATGGGAGAGTAGGATTCTTTTTTCTCCTCTTCTATGCTCTGGTGAGGAATCTTGAGGTAATAATTTCAATTCTACTCCTCTTCTCACTCAAAAAATTTTTTGGATCACGCGAATATTTTTTGAATCTATATGATGTCGATGTGACGGAGTTCTGACTTGGTGCCTCCTGCTGTGTTGATTTTATTCCGGGGAGTTGAGCTCTAGCGGATTCTCGAGCACATCGTTACCATTCAGATTTCTTAGTATCTCGGGATGAAGGATGTTTGAAATTGCTTCAATACTGGTAGTGGCGAGATAACCCTGACATCCCTAGTACTGGTGCAGAGAGTTCAGAAGTACTGTCATACTTAGTATCATTGTGATTACGAGGATCTAAGATAGATTAGTTTCCGAGATCTCTGGTTATGTGTTGACGGATGTGATACACTGGACGGGTAGTGTTATTGATAGGAGTTGAGTGAAATTTTACTACTTGTATCTGTGGACCCGATTGCATAACCAGAAAATTTCGGAAGTTCTTAGGTGGGAATTCAAGTAGTTACTTATAGGACAATCTTCCAACACATGCATGATGTGAGTTTGGGGTTCGATATCTAGTGGATTCGTTTGTTCATGGTCATCTTACAGCGGTTCTCATTGTGTCTTAAAGAGTCCTTGTAGCTTTCCATAACCCCGAGACCCTTCATATGTCGTGTGCACTACCTTGTACATGATGGCTATTGTAGGATCGAGCCCGTGCGATCCTATCCACAAAAATATCAAGCGAAATCTGTGTCATGAATTTGTTCTCACTTGTTTTGTAAGCCTCATCCTTGTTTTGTTGGAGTATGGCAATTAGATTTTCTTTGATGTCAAGTGGTGAATTCATATCTTTTCGAAGAGAGGTTCTCATATTTTTATGGGAATGTTGATTCTTTTGCTCAATCAAGTTGTCTTTTCAATTTTTCTCAACCGGATTCGTCATGTCAATTCTTTTTCATCCGGTGTGCTTCTCTTCAAGTCAACTCTATCCTTTCCAATGTTTGGAAGATCAATCTCTCATTTCTTTCCGGGGTTCATCTCATCTGTCCCAAGTTTTCATTGTTTTTCCCCGCCCTCCCTCCCTTTTTTCTTCAATGTTTTAATTATCATCCAAGTGGAGTTCAATTCATGGATGCTTCCCCTCTCTTTTCTTCCATATTGTTTCCGGTGATTATTTGCGAAGATTCTCACGAGTTCTGAGTTCATCATTTTCATTCTTGTTCTATTTTCCGGTGAATTCTCATTCAAGCCTCTCTTGTTATTCATCTCTCTCTTTTCTACCCGGAATGCTGAAGATATCTCAGAAGTTTCTTGTTTTCAATCCTTTCAATTATTCTGAGGTTCTCACCTCATCAAGTTTTCAGTTATACCGGTGCAATATCTCTCTTTTTGAGCAATCTTTTCAATGATGTTTCTTTCTAGTGGGCCCATAACCCACAGGTTCTTTCCCAGGATCGTATCTCGCTCTTGTAATTGTTTCCCAAAGATCACTAATTCTTTTCAATTAGGACATAAGAATGAATCCCATCAGTCATATTCCTTCTCCAAGATTGCTTCAAAAATTAATTCTCATATTTGGCTCAAACTTTCATTCTTCATTATTCCGGAGTGTCTTAGTTATTCTTGGTGGTGTTCTCCTCATCATTTTCAGCTTGGAAGACCGAAGGAGTGTTTCTCTCAAATCTTGGTCTATTCTCTTGAAGATTCATCATTTCGGCTTTGTGTCATCATCTTGAATTGTTTCCAATCTTGAGTAATCCCTTTATTGCTATCTGGTGCATTTCAGATTGGTTTTCATTCTCGATCCTCCGAAGGCCAGTATTTCACAAGATTTCTTCCTTCTCGGGTTTCAGCTTTCATCCTCAAATTCTTCTCAATTGTTGTCCCTTCGTTCGTCTCTCAATTATTTTGGTGCCTTGTTCAAGTTTTTCTCTCAGGTGGATCATGATCTCTACATTCTCATGTATCTCCATTAATTGTTGGTATCCCTTTCGTTTGAAATTCTTACCGGTGTTTCTTTCAAGACTTCTTCAGTTTGTGCTCCATCTCTCTCTCCCCAATCCTTTTGAAGAAGAATAAGTAGTATGCTAAATCCGTTGCTTGTCATCAATTTAATTTGATGAAGGATAAGCATAACATAATTCTTATTCTTGTTCTTTAAGGTGATTTCAATTCTTCTTCCGGATTGGCTCGTGATATCAATTTTCTATTCTATGTTGTTCATCTTCTTTTCCTGAAGTTCCAAGTTTTCTCAAGTATCTCTTCCTGAAGCTTCATCTAAATCTTTGCAAGTCCATAATCTTATTCTTTCATCCTTCATTTCTTTTCATCATTATTTTGTTCCGGTGATTCTTCATGGTGGTTGTTTAGAATTTAATTCCTTCTCAAGTGTTCTTCGATATTCTTGTTGGAGTACCTAAAGTATTCTTTGTCTTGCATTTGAAAGTGCAATTGTTCCTCTGAAAGGACGTGGATGCCGCCTAGAGGGGGGTGAATAGGCGCTTTAAAATAATTACGGTTTAGGCTTGAACAAATGCGGAATAAAACTAACGTTTAATTTGTCAAGAACAAAACCTACAACAACTAGGCTCACCTATGTGCACCAACAACTTATGCTAAGCAAGATAAACAACTAAGTGATAGCAAGATGTATGACAATAAACAATATGGCTATCACAAAGTAAAGTGCATAAGTAAAGGGTTCGGGTAAGAGATAACCGAGGCACGTGGAGACAATGATGTATCCCGAAGTTCACACCCTTGCAGATGCTAATCTCCGTTGGAGCGGTGTGGAGGCACAATGCTCCTCAAGATACCACTAAGGCCACCATAATTTTCTCACGCCCTCGCACAATGCAAGATGCCTTGATTCACTAAGGGACCCTTGAGGGCGGTCACCGAACCCGTACAAATGGCAACCCTTGGGGGCGGTTACTGGTACCCGTACAAATTTCTCGGGGCAATCTCCACAACCTAATTGGAGACCCCGATGCTTTCCCGGAGCTTTACACCACAATTATGGACCTCCAAGACACCACCAAGTTTCTAGGACGCCAAAGCATCCACGAAGAACAATCTCTAGGGTACTAAGTTCCAAAGGGTAATAAGCTTCTCAACTTCTCACTTCCACGTATCACCATGGAGAACTCAAACCGATGCAACTAATGCAATGGCAAGAACACACGAAGTGGTCAAGTCCCTCACACTCAAATCCCTCCACAACAACAAAAGCTATGGAGAAATATGAGAGGAAGAACAAGGAGCTCACAAAGAACTCCAAGATCTAGATCCAAGGGGTTCCCCTCACATAGAGGAGAAAGTGATTGGTGGAGATGTGGATCTAGATCTCCTCTCTCTTTTCCCTCAAGACCAAGCAAGAATCATTGGAGGGATTGAGAGTTAGCAAGCTCTAAGAAGGTCAACAATGGAGGTAGAACATGAGCTCAACGGATGGATAAGACCAAGGGGGACGAAGACCCCCTTTATATAGTGGGGGAAGGAATCAGACCGTTACCCCCACTTATAGCCCGAGCCCAGCGGTACTACCACTGGCTGCAGCGGTACTACCGCTGACCCTCCAGCGGTACTACCGCTCGCTGCAGCGGTACTACCGCTGACCCTCCAGCGGTACTACCGCTGCCTGTAGCGGTACCACCGCTGACCCTCCAGCGGTACTACCGCTGGATGCAGCGGTACTACCTCTGAGCCCATGGTAGCGCGAAGATACTACCACGCCAACCACCGGCAAGAAAGTCTTCGCAAAAAGTCCAACGTAGTACAGCCGCAAGGATGACGGTACTAAAGTCCTGGAGCGGTACTATCACTGACCAGGGGCGGTACTACCGCTGGGACAGCGGTACTACTCGCAGCTCTAGCGGTACTGCCGCTACGGCCAGCAGTACTACCGCTAGGTCCAGCGGTACTGCCGCTCGCCACTGAAACAACAATAACTTTCGCATATGGGCTCCGAATCGAGCAAACCCAAGCTTGTTGGATTGAGGACGACAAGAGCTATCCAAACTCCAACATGCCAATGATATAGATATGTGAGACCTCTATGAATGAAGAACTGGCAAAAACTCCAACATCGAAAACATCATAGTAGATGCATATGGACTCCGTTTTTGATGAACTCGAGCTTGTCATGAAGATGACCATAAGCTCTAAAACTCACAAAGAGAAACACCAAATAAGAACCAAGAAGTATGATGCAAGAATGCAAATGGTTTGAGATCTCAACGAACGATACAATGAAGCTACTCACTTGAGAGAGCCCCCTTGACAGTACAACATTCTATCCTAAAACAGAAAACCTATCAAGGGCAAACCTATACCTTGCACCTCGACGTCTTGAGCTAGATGATGATGATCTTGGCTTCCTCAAGATGGACCACCTTTCTTGATTGCGTTGGCTTGATGAAGACTAGTTGATTTCTCCCCCATACTCACTATGGGTGAGCCACTGTTCAGCATATCTTCACAAGTCCATTTCCACCACAATGGACCGCAAGCTTCAAGCATTATATATTCGTGCTGATCCACTTGAACTTGCACTCTGCAATCTTGATGACAATCACCACTTGACTTCATCCTTCATGGGTTGTATGAGATCTTCCTTTTGACGCGAGCCCATGGAAACACACCTAACCCCCACATATAACTCTCACGAAGACCATGGGTTAGTACACAAACACGTAATGGACAATGCTTACCATACCATGGGATCACTTGATCCCTCTCGGTACATCTTGTACACTTTGTGTGTTGATCATCTTGATTTACTCTTTGTCTGAGATCTTGATCAACCTTGTGTCTCTATGACCATTCTTTGGATAATACCTTGAATACCATCTTGGTCATCATATAAACTCCTTGAACCCAACAGATGGACTTCAAGAGGTGCCTATAGACACATCCTATAAGTATAACTTAAGGCAACCATTAGTCCATAGGAATTGTCATCAATTACCAAAACCACATATGGAGATATATGCTCTAACATCCTCCTTTATCCTTGTGGTGGTATTATAGCATTCTTGTTAGTGGAGGAGTCTCAAAGAGAACTTGTTTCAAGACTGAAATAGTTAAACCGAGCAATTCCTTCACCATGAGTTATTTTAACCCATGGTTTCTTCATTGAGCTTGTCTTGGATTGGATCTCACCTTATTGTTGCATCCAATCAATCCTTGTTTCTGTTAGTGGCTGGTTGTCACCTCATTACTTTGGGATGGTTTTCATAAGTCCACTACTAGCTTGTTCTTTTCGTTGTTGGTTTTCGAACAACTCCGTTCAATCCTTCTTGTGGATGCTTCTCAATTTTGTTGTGGTAGTAGTTATAATTTTCTTCTTCATTCTTTCATCCCAATGATGTAGTTTCTATTATTTTATTCCGGAGGCTTTGTGATGTTACTCTCTTCAATCTATCATCTTGTTCTATCAAGATCATGTTCTTCATTGCTTTTCAATTTACTTAGTTTGTTGTAAATCTTCTCAAGATCTTTCCATCTTATCAAATTTTGCCCTCTTTCCTACCAAAGTGCTGCCGAAATTTTGTGTGAATTCTTGCTTGTTTCTCATACCATTCTTCATCTCTTTGCAACCTTCAAGATTCATTAGTTTCACTCGATTGCCAAAGAAGCAACTAAGTTTTACCTCTTGCTTTCTCATTCTCTTCCCCTTTCATTCTTAGATCTCGGGGAGAGATCTCTTGTTAGTGTAGGAGAGTAGTGACAGCCCGAGACCGACGCTCTATAAGATTCCCCTTTTATTCCGTCATCGCCGTGCAATTAGATTATCTGTGGCATTCATCATCGCATCATCCGCATTGCATCAGCACTCCGTTGCCGCTAGTTTTCAAAACTTGCATCTATTATTAGTTGCCGGTTCTCAACATTTTTGTCGTTGCCCATTTCGAGACCAACAACGCACACACACGCCCGCGGCATTGATAAAATATTGTTTTTAAAGGTGTCCAAAAAATATTCTTGGATTGGGTTGAAACTTGGGCACGGTCTTAATTTAATGTAGGTAGGCCGCGTGCCAATTTTCATCGCAATCGGAGTCCGTTGGATACCCGAATGGATGATCGTAGCGGCACCGTCATCGGTTATTATCGGATGTTTTTCGGTGTTTTCAAAAGCGTGTCACATGCCAAAATATCCCTCTCGTCTTAGCCAAACACCCCCTCTACACAACCACTAGTCCACCTAACCCTACCGTGCAACCGGGGCCATCCGATCGCAGTCGTGTGGTCGAAACCGGAGCTAAAAACCCCTAACCCTAGCCCCCTGTCTATAAATAGACAGCCCTCCCCTGCCATTTCAGGCCAACCCTAACCCTTCCTTGGATCCCGTGCAACCCTATCCGGCTTCCCACCTCTCTCCTCCAGTCGACGGGCCCGCCCGAGCCCGGGTCAGGCCCGCATGCCCATCCGCCCCAGCTCCAGATCGGGAGAGGAGCTCCCGATCTAGAGCCTCCCGCCGCTCCTCCTAAGTTGTTGCTCCTCCCGCAGCGGCGATCCTCACCGGACCGAGCTGCCACCGCATCTTGGAGCCAGCAGCCTCTGTCCCTGCCGGGACGCTGCAGCCTGTAGGAACCCCAAGCCGCCGCAGCCCGCAGCAACCCCGAATCGCCACCGGAGAGCCACGCCTCGCACCCGCACCGCCATGGGAGCTGCCTCGAGCTCGCCGGATCCCCGACCCTGCCGTTTCTGGCCAATTCCAGGACGCCCTCACTAGATCCGCCGTCGCCTATCCCGAGCCGCACCGCCATGTGCCTTCGCGCTGGCCTGTCATCGTCATTGCTCCGTCCTCGAGCGGGAGGACGACAGGAGGGCGCTCGATCCCTCCCAGCGTTGACCGAGTGAGCGAGGCACTCGCGTGGGCCGTGCAAGATCCGGTCCAGCAGCCGGCCAACTGCCCTGCTCCGCGCTCCAGTCCCAACCCCGGCTGATCCGCCTCGCCAAGGCCCGACCTGCACCAGCCACCCCACTAACCACCTCCCCACCAAGCTAGGCCCAAAGCCCGTGAGGTGAGAAGCCCCTACCCAGCACCCTTGTGCATCTTTTACCATCTTGCGCCGTACCGATGCTTAGTCCGTAGTAGCAGATTCGGCCCATTAGCATTTTTTCGCGTTCTGCGATTTTTCAATTAACCGAGGAATTTCCGGTTTTCAGAAAATTGCATATTTTTAAAACGCCCGTAGTTTTTAAACCGTGCGTCGGATCGCGACAACTTATATATGTAGAACGTGTAGAATTTCACGTGGATTAATATTTCCAACTCTCATGCGTATTTAAAATGCTTAGCTGTTGTTCGCATTGGTTTGCGTGTCGACGTGATAGAAACGTTTTAGGCCGTAGCTAATTAACCGTAGCTCCGTTGGAGATGAGCCATATATGTAAATGGACTAGAATGACGAGCAGAATCATGTGAACCACTTGGTTTTTCCGTTTAACAAACATAAAATGTGGTTAGGACAGATCTGGACAGATTACAGAGTTAACACGTGGGGTGGTTTCAGAAATGTGGTATGTTGTTTCCAGCCTCATTTAAAATGCCTAGATAGGTAGATTAATTTGTGCTTCACCCCTTGCCATGTTTAACAACATTTAATAATGACGTGTAAATAAACATGATCTCAGGAAAGATGATCGTTTCCCCAGATATCATTACTAGCATTGCCTTGCTAGTTGTCTCGTTTCTTTTGCTATGTCTCACTGCCTACCACTTAAATGTCAGCCTCTCAACATTGCCATGAAAACCTTCAACATGATCACAACATAGCAAACCACTGATTAGTTATGTTACCGCTTGCTTATCCATGTATTAGCATTGCTAGTTGTAGGTGTAGTTGCTTCCATGTGATAACATGGGTTCCTTGGTATATCACCCTATTATTGCTGATTAATTTAATGCACCTATATACTTGGTAAAAGGTGGAAGGCCCGGCCTTTATAGCCTAGTGTTTTTCCACCTTTGCTGCCTTGATTTCGGCGAGCGGTGTTATGTTCCATAAATGAGCACTCCTAACATGCTTGGGGTTGTTATGGGCACCCCCTAGATTCTCGTTTTGGGATAAAACTCGTCTGGCATGGCCCAACTTTGGTACTATATTTGCCTAATGACTAATAAAAATGCGTAGGGACCCGCCGGCACCCGCGGAGTAATTAATTAATCCCCCGGGCTAGTGCTCCTCATGAGTATCTGTCTAATCTGGGCGATGTCCGACGCCCCCTGGTCACCCGGGGCTTACGCAAACCTACGTCTTGCCCATCCAGTCGTACCCTGAGAACGAGATACGCGGCTCCTATCAGGATTGTCGGCATGTCGGGAGGCCTTGCTAGACTCGTTTTACCTTTCTTGAGCATCTTGTGCGTGGGATCCGAGGATGCTTTGGGTTATTGATGACCCACAAGTATAGGGGGTCTATCGTAGTCCTTTCGATAAGTAAGAGTGTCGAACCCAATGAGGAGTAGAAGGATCTCACAAGTGGTTTTCAGCAAGGTAATCTCTGCAATCACTGAAATTATCGCTAACAACGGTGCAACAAAGTGGCCCAATCCCTTTTGTAGCAAGGGACAAGCCGGAACAAACTCTTATAGGAGGCAAAGCGCTCCCGAGGACACATGGGAATTTATGTCAAGCTAGTTTTCATCATGTTCATATGATTCGCGTTCGCTACTTTGATAGTTCGATATGTGGGTGGACTGGTGCTTGGGTGCTGCCCTTACTTGGACAAACATCCCACTTATGATTAACCCCTCTCGCAAGCATCCGCAACTACGAAAGACGAATTAAGACAAAGTCTAACCATAGCATTAAACTAGTGGATCCAAAACAGCCCCTTACGAAGCAACGCATAAACTAGGGTTTAAGCTTCTGTCACTCTAGCAACCCATCATCTACTTACTACTTCTCAATGCCTTCCTCTAGGCCCAAATAATGCTGAAGTGTTATGTAGTCGATATTCACATAACACCACTAGAGGCAAAACAACATACAACACATCAAAATATCGAACGAATACCAAATTCACATGACTAATTATAGCAAGACTTATCCCATGTCGTCGGGAACAAAAGTGACTACTCACAAAGCATAATCATGTTCATGACCAGAGAGGTATTGAATAGCATCAAGGATCTGAACATATAATCTTCGACCGAGTAATCCAACTAGCATCAACTACAAAGAGTAATTAACACTACTAGCAAACTTACAAGTACCAATCGGAGTCGCGAGACAGAGATTGGTTACAAGATATGAACTAGGGTTTGGACATGATATGGTGCTGATGAAGATGTTGATGGTGATGAGTCCCCTCCGATGAGAGGAGTGTTGGTGATGACGATGACGATGATTTCCCCCTCCGGGAGGGAAGTTCCCCCGCAGGACGGCCCTGCCGGAGCTCTAGATTGGTTCTGCTCAAGTTCCGCCTCGTGGCGGCGGCGATTCCTCCCAAAAGCCTCCTCCTGATTTTTCCGCAACGAAACCCTCCTTATAGCAAAAGAGGGGGGCAGAGGGTCAGCAGGGAGCCCATAAGCCCCCTAGGCGCGGCCAGGGGGGTAGGCCGCGCCTAGCGGGCTTGTGGCCTCCTGTTGGCTCCCCTCTGGTACTTCTTCGGCCTGGTATTTTTTATAAATTCCAAAATAAATCCTCGTTGATTTTCACGGCTTTTGGAGTTGCGCAGAATAGGTATCTCAAACTTGCTCCTTTTTCAGGCCAGAATTCCAACTGTCGGCATTCTCCCTCTTCATGTAAACCTTGCAAAATAAGAGAGAAAAGGCATAAGCGTTGTACCGTGAAGTGTAATAACAGCCCATAAAGCGATAAATATCAACATGAAAGCATGATGCAAAATGGACGTATCAACTCCCCGAAGCTTAGACCTCGCTTGTCCTCAGCGAAAGCCGATATCAATAAATATGCCCACATGTTTAGAGAGAGAGGTGTCGACAAAACAAGATATGGACATGCAGGCATCATGATCATAGTTAGAACAGCAATATCATCATATAATCTCTTATGCTAAAGTGATAATTCCTTCACAAAGTAAAGTGTGGATCAAGAACCTTATTGAGAATTAACAACCGATAGCCTTTAGTCATTGAAGCAATTGCAATTTATCATAACATCGGAAAGAGTCAGATAAGATCTTGTAAAGCAAATCCACATACTCAATCATCCTTTCGTCTTCTACAATTGCTACAACTCACATGGTAATCATGAGATCAAAGTTTCAGTTGGACATAGAGAAAGATTGGGGCTTACAGTTTTCCCTCCCAACTATTTACCTCAAGGGTAATGTCAACAATAATAGTTCATGAATACTTACTTCCAAGTTGACATACGAATATAGATCTTTCCCTAACATATGACGTTAGCCAAGATAAAGGCGAGATAAGGAATTGGTGTAGATCACCATGCTCTTTCAAGGGCAAAAAGTAAAGGTACAAGATAGGCCCTTCGCAGAGGGAACCAGAGGTTGTCATGCGCTTTTGGGTTTGGATGTGTGTCATCTTAGTGTGAAGGAACGTCACTTTATATTGCCTCCTGTGATAAAGAACTTTATTATGCCGTATGTCGCTTTTATGTCTTCCTCATCACAGGTTCGTACAAAGATTATTTACACACACTAATAGATCATACATATTTAGGGAGGAATTTTTATTGCCTGCACCGATGACAACTTACTTGAGGGATCTTATTCAATCCATAGGTAGGTATGGTGGACTCTCATGGCAAAACTGGGTTGAAGGTTTATGGATGCACAAGTAGTATCTCTACTTAGTGTGGAAGTTTTGGCTGATATGAGGTGGAAGCAATTGTCACATGCTAAGGGATCTCTAGTCATATAATCATTGTTCGGAAGCAAGCAAACATAATTCATTATGTTGTCTTTCTTGTCCAACATCTACTTCTAAGCACGTAATAGTTTAGTGAGTGTTCACAATCATAGATGGTGTCAAAGATGATATATTTATATGTGAACCTCTCCTTCTTTATCACTTCCTATTAATTGCAACAATGACTAAGGTCTACGTTTGTCCACCCTCAACAAGTTTCAATCAACATTCTTTTTATATGTGAAGCCATCACTTCCCATAAGATCATTACATGATCTTTCATGCTTTTGTTCTTTTATCATTCTCTTGATCATGGCATGAGGCAAGTCCCCTAACTAAAACACTCTTTGTTATATGACTCACGAACTCGAATACATCGGGGGTGACACAAAGCAAAACTCAAGCCTAAAACACTAAGGACTTTATTCTACTAGAGAAAGATAAAACCAAAAAGGATCGAACTAAGAAAAGGTAAAGGCAAAAGATGTGATTGTGATACGATACCGGGGCAACTCCCCCAAGCTTGGCACAAGCCAAGGGATTGCACATACCCGTGCTTAGTTGTCTTCCTTTGGAGGTGGTGGTGGTGAAGTTGTTGCAACATGGGTTTGATCCTCCGTCTTCCAAGGCATAGGTGCTCCATCATGGAAAGATGACCAAGTCTCTGAAATCCTCAAATCTGCAGCCAACCGTATTGATTTAAATCTATAGTCATACTCACAGTTTTGGTTCTGCAGGTCATAGATCTGGGCTTGGAGGTGATCAATTCTGTCATAGAGCCTGTAGAGGTGGTTCCCGATGTCATTGGCATTAATCTTGTGCTTGTTGGTGAACTCTGTGATCATCATGTGGTTGGTGTTGAGTCCACTCTCCACCATCCCTTGGCACTTGAAGACTTGTTGCTCCATTGCTTCGAGCCTCGCCTCCATGCTTCCGGTCTTCTTGGGCCCCTCAACATCACGGATGTGCAGCATCCCCTCACGCATCTCGATAGATTGAGGGTGTTGCAGCACTCCCGCGAGGTAGGGATTGATGACCTTCTCGAAGATCTTGTCCTTCAGAGCTTTTGGGGACGCCATAACGATCTAGATATGTAGCCGAAACAGGCTCGAAACGAAAACAGAGGAAAATTGTGTGATACGAGGGTCAGACCTTTCGGGAGAATATATAATATATTTTTTCTGACCAAAAGGAAGATTCCGCAAGAAAACGGAGTCCGGGAGGCACACAAGGTGGTCACAAGCCCCCCAGACGCGACCAGGGGGGTTGCCCGCGCCTGGCAGGCTTGTCGCCTCCTCGTATGCTTTCCGGACTACTTTAATTTTTTCTAATTTTCTAAAATTTCCAAAACGGAGGAAAAATCCTACTGGAAAAGTTTTGGAGTCGGTTTACTTACCGAATCACGTACCTCTTCGTTTTCGGAGTCTGAAACAGGCTGATAAATATCCCTTATGTACTCCTCTGGAGTTATGGTATTGATAATATTGCTTTCAACATTTATTGGAGTACGTGAGATATAATTCTTGATTCTATGCCCATTTACCACTCTCGGAAAATTACCTTCCGTGTTGTTGATCTTGATGGCACCGGAACGATATACTTCCTCAACAATGTAGGGACCTTCCCATTTAGAGAGAAACTTGCCTGCAAAAAATCTTAAACGAGAATTATATAGCAAGACATAATCACCTACATTGAACTCACGTTTTTGTATCCTTTTGTCATGCCACCTCTTAACCTTTTCTTTCAACAACTTGGCATTTTCATATGCCTGAGTTCTCCATTCATCAAGTGAGATAATATCAAATAACATCTTCTCACCAGCAAGTTTGAAATCAAAGTTGAGCTCTTTGATTCCCCAATAAGCTTTATGCTCTAGCTCAAGAGGTAAATGACAAGCTTTAACGTAAACCATT
Source organism: Hordeum vulgare subsp. vulgare (assembly GCF_904849725.1). NCBI lineage: Eukaryota > Viridiplantae > Streptophyta > Magnoliopsida > Poales > Poaceae > Hordeum > Hordeum vulgare. Next base: position 520,349,234 of record NC_058524.1, read on the forward strand.
TTGTATGGAGACATGCCCATGGGATTCTTATAAGCAGTTCTATAAGCCCACAGTGCATCATCGAGCTTCTTGGACCAATTCTCTCTAGACCTATTGAGAGTCTTTTGCAGAATTAGTTTAATCTCTCTATTGCTTAGCTCTACTTGACCACTGGACTAAGGGTGATAGGGAGATGCAACTCTATGGTTGACATCATACTTAGCAAGCGTTTTACGGAAAGCACCATGAATGAAATGTGAACCACCATCAGTCATTAGATATCTAGTGACTCTAAATCTAGGGAAAATAAATTCTTTAAGCATCCTGATACAGGTGTTGTGATCAACACTACTAGTTGGGATAGCTTCTACCCACTTAGTAACGTAATCAACACCAACTAGGATACGAGTATACCCGTTGGATTTTGGAAAAGGTCCCATATAATCAAAACCCCAAACATGAAATGGTTCAATGACAAGTGAATAATTGATACGTCTCCAACGTATCTATATTTTTTCATGGTTTCCTGCTATTATCTTGTCAAACTTTGGATGTTTTGTATGCCTTTTATATCTTTTTTGGGACTAACTTATTAACTCAGTGCCGAGTGCCAGTTCCTGTTTTTTCCGTGTTTTTGACCCTTTTCAGAGGAGGATTTTAAATGGAGTCCAAACGGAATAAAAGTTCCGAAAAGATTTTTTCCGAAACACAAGATGATCGGGAGACTTGAGAACCAAGGCAAAGGGTCACCAGGGACCCCCACAAGCCCTCATGGCGCGGCCAGGTGGCCCGTGCCTCCCGGTCTTGCGGGATCCCTAGGCCTCCCCTGCCCTAGGTCTTTCGCCTATATATTCCCTAAAATCCCAGAAAAATCAGGAGATCCAAGAAAATACTTTTCCGCCGCCGTAAGCTTCTGTCTCCGCAAGATCCCATCTGGGGCATGTTCTGGTGCCCTGTCGGAGGGGGGATTCGGATACGGAGGGCTTCTTCATCAACACCATGATCTCTCCGATGATGCGTGAGTAGTTCACCATAGACCTATGGGTCCATAGCTAGTAGCTAGATGACTTCTTCTCTCTCTTGGATCTTCAATACAAAGTTCTCCATGATCTTCATGGAGATCTATCTGATGTAATCTTCTTTTGCGATGTGTTTGTCGAGATCCGATGAATTGTGGATTTATGATCAGATTATCTATGAATCTTATTTGAGTTTCTTCTGATCTCTTATATGCATGATTTCATATCCTTGTAATTCTCTTCGAGTTGTGGGTTTTGTTTGGCCAACTTGATCTATGATTCTTGCAATGGGAGAAGTGCTTGGTTTTGGGTTCATACCGTGCGGTGACCTCAACCAGTGACAGAAAGGGTAGCGAGGCACGCATCGTGTTGTTGCCATCAAGGGTAAAAAAAATGGGGTTTTCATCATTGGTTTGAGTTTATCCCTCTACATCATGTCATCTTGCTTAAGACGTTACTCTGTTCGTCATGAACTCAATACACTAGATGCATGCTGGATAGCGGTCGATGTGTGGAGTAATAGTAGTAGATGCAGAAAGTACCGGTCTACTTATCTCGGACGTGATACCTATATGTATGATCATTGCCTTAGATATCGTCATGACTTTGCGCGGTTATATCAATTGCTCGATAGTAATTTGTTCACCCACCGTAATATTTTCTATTTTGAGAGAAGCCTCTAGTGAATACTATGGCCCCCGGGTCTACTTCACACCATATTTTCAGCCTTACTCTTTTACTTCGTTGCACTTTCCGCCTTCAGATCTCACTTTGCAATCAATCTTGAAGGGATTGACAACCCCTTTATAGCGTTGGGTGCAAGCTCTTTTGTGTTTGCGCAGGTACTCTAGACTTGACGTGATTCTCCTACTGGATTGATACCTTGGTTCTCAAACTGAGGGAAATACTTACTGCTCCTGTGCTACCTCGCCCTTTCCTCTTCAAGGGAAAAAACCAACGCAAGTCCAGTCTCCGTCAACGTGCCACTTTCTGGCGCTGTTGTCTGTTGCCGTAGCAGAATAATTACTGGTGCCGTTGCCGGGGACGACCAAGTCAAGAACTCATCCAAGTAAGTGTCGCAAACTCATCTTTTGCATTTACTTTTTTGCCTCTCATTTTTCTCTCCCCCACTTCTGAAAAACAAAAAATTACAAAAATATTTGCCTTTTTTGTTTGCCTTCTTCTTTCGCCCTTTTCTTCCGCTTGCTTTCTGTTCGCTTGTGTGCTTGTTTGCTTGCTGAAGTCACCATAACTGAAAACACCAAACTTTGTGACTTCTCGAATACTAATAATAATGATTTTATTAGTACTCTGATTTCTCCCGCCACTAGTGCGGAATCATATGAAATCAATGCTGCTTTGCTGAATCTTGTTATGAAAGAGCAATTCTCCAACCTTCCTAGTGAAGATGTCGCATCCCATCTTAATACCTTCATTGAGCTTTGCCATATGCAGAAGAAGAAAGATGTGGATAATTATGTCCTTGAAGCTTTTTCCTTTCTCGTTGCGAGATCGAGCAAAAACTTGGTTTTCGTCTTTGCCCAAATATAGTTTTGATTCTTGGAATAAGTGCAAAGATGCTTACATATCCAAGTATTTTCCGCCGTCTAAGATTATCTCTCTCCATAGTGACATCATGAATTTTAAGCAACTTGATGTTGGGGAACGTCACATGGGAAACAAAAAAAATTCCTACGCACACGCAATTCCTATCATGGTTATGTTCATCTACGAGAGGAGATTCAGATCTACATACCCTTGTAGATCGCACAGCGGTAAGTGTTAAGAAACATGGACGATGTAGTGGAACAGCTTGCGTGATTCAAATCACCGTAGTCATACACTCCATCCCACGATCCCATCACGATCCATCTCGCGATCTCATCATGATCCTTCCCGATCTAGTGCCGAACGGACGGCACCTCCGCGTTCAGCACACGTATAGCGCGACGATGATCTCGGCCTTCTTGACCCAGCAAGAGAGACGGAGAGGTAGATGAGTTCACCGGTAGCGTGACGGTGCTCCAGAGGTTGGTGGTGATCTATTCCAGCAGGGCTCCGCCTGACCTTCGTAGAAATACGATCTAGAGGGAAATCTACGAAGTAGAGGTGTCGGGATGCACGTAGCAAAAGTTGTGTCAAAACACCCGAGACCTTCAATATATAAAGGAGGAGGGGAGGGACCTTGCCTTGAGGCTCAAGGGAGCCTCAAGGGTTCGGCCGAAGGGGGAGGAGGAGTCCCTCTCCAATTCGGTTTGGAGGGGGAGGAGTCCTCCTCTTTTGTCCCACCTCCTCTCCTTTTTTCCCTTTTCTCCCTTGTTGGTTTTTTTCCTTCTTCGTGCGCAAGGGCCCTCTTGGGCTTGCCCACCAGCCCACTAAGGTCTGGTGTGCGCCCACAAAGCCTTTGGGCTTCTTCCCGGGTGGGTGGGCCCCTCCTGGTAGAACTCCGAAACCCATTCGTCATTCCCGGTATGATGTCGGCAATGCCCGAAAACCTTCCGGTAACCAAATGAGACAAACCTATATATCAATCTTCATTTCCGGACCATTCCGGAAACCCTCATGACGTGTGTGATCCCATCCGGGACTCGGAACAACATTCGGTAACCAACCATATAACTCAAATACGCATAAAACATCGTCGAACCTTAAGTGTGCAGACCCTGCGGGTTCGAGAACTATGTAGACATGACCCGAGAGACTCCTCGGTCAATATCCAATAGCGGCACCTGGATGCCCATATTGGATCCTACATATTCACCGAAGATATTATCGGTTGAAACTCACTGTCAAGGATTCATATAATCCCGTATGTCATTCCCTTTGTCCTTCGGTATGTTACTTGCCCGAGATTCGATCGTCGGTGTCCGCATACCTATTTCAATCTTGTTTACCGGCAAGTCTCTTTACTCGTTCCATAATACAAGATCCCGTGACTTACACTAAGTCACATTGCTTGCAAGGCTTGTGTGTGATGTTGTATTACCGAGTGGGCCCCGAGATACCTCTCCGTCACACGGAGTGACAAATCCCAGTCTTGATCCATACTAACTCAACGGACACCTTCGGAGATACCTGTAGAGCATCTTTATAGTCACCCAGTTACATTGTGACATTTGGTACACACAAGGTATTCCTCCGGTGCCAGTGAGTTATATGATCTCATGGTCATAGGAATAAATACTTGACACGCAGAAAAACAGTAGCAACAAAATGACACGATCAACATGCTACGTTCATTAGTTTGGGTCTAGTCCATCACATGATTCTCCTAATGATGTGATCCCGTTGTCAATTGACAACACTTGCCTATGGTCAGGAAACCTTGACCATCTTTGATCAAAGAGCTAGTCAACTAGAGGCTTACTAGGGACAGCGTTTTGTCTATGTATCCACACATGTATTGTGTTTCCAATCAATACAATTATAGCATGGATAATAAACGATTATCATGAACAAAGAAATATAATAATAAGTAATTTATTATTGCCCCTAGGGCATATTTCCAATAGTCTCCCACTTGCACTAGAGTCAATAATCTAGTCCAGATCACTATGTGATTTCCAACGAATCCAACACCCTTACAGTTCTGGGGTTTGATCACGTCTTGCTTGTGAGAGAGGTTTTAGTCAACGGTTCTAAACCTTTCAGATCCGAGTGAGCTTTACAAATCTTTATGTCATCTTATAGATGCTGCTACTACGTGCTATTCATAAATATTCCAAATACCTACTCTACTATATGAATCCGTTTCACTACTCATAGTTATTCGGATTAGTGTCAAAGTTTGCATCGTCGTAACCCTTTTTGACGAACTCTTTAACCACCTCCATAATCGAAAAAAATCCTTAGTCCATTAGTTAGTAAGGATAACCTTGACCGCTGCTCAGTGATTCAATCCTGGATCACTCTCTGTACCTCTTAACAGACTTGTGGCAAGGCACACATCAGGTGTGGTACTCAGCATGGCATACTTTAGAGTCTACGGCTAAGGCATCGAAGACAACCTTCGTCTATTCTCTTTATTCTACCGTGGTCGGGTTTTGAGTCTTACTCAAATTCACACCTTACAACACAGCCAAGAACTCCTTCTTTGCTGATCTATTTTGAACTGCTTGAAAAACTTCTCAAGGCATGTATCTTGTTGAAACTTCTATTAAGCGTTTCGATCTATCTCCATAGATCTTAATGCTCAACGTTCAAGTAGCTCAATCCAGGTATTCCTTGAAAAACTCCTTTCAAACAACCTTTTATGCTTCACATAAATTCTACATTACTTCTGATCAACAATATGTCAACCACATATACTTATCAGAAATTCTATAGTGCTCCCACTCACTTCTTTGGAAACAGAAGTTTCTCATAAACCCTGTATAAACCCAAAAGCTTTGATCAACTCATAAAAGCATATATTCCAACACCGAGATGCTTTCACCAGTCCATAGAAGGATCGCTGGAGCTTGCATACTTGTTAGCATCTTTAGGATCGACAAAACTTTCCGGTTTTATTACATACAACCTTTCCGTCGAGGAAAACAATGTTTTGACATCCTATGTTCAATATTTCATAAATAATGCAGCAACTGCTAACATAATTCCAACAGACCTTTAGCATCGCTATGAGTGAGAAAGTCTCATCATACTCAACTCTTTGAACTTGTCGGAAAACATCCTTGCGAGAAGTCGAGCTTTTCTTAATGGTGACATTTCACCATCATCGTCTGTCTTCCTTATAAAGATCCATCTTTACTTAATAGTCCTACGACCATCAAGTAGTTCTTCCAAAGTCTACACTTCGTTCTCACACATGGATTCTCTCTCGGATTTCATGGCCTCCAGCCATTTGTCGGAATTCAGGCCCACCATTGCTTCTCCATAACTCGTAGGTTCATTGTTGCTGAACAACATGACCTGTAAGACGGGGTTACCGAACCACTCTATAGTAGTATGCGACCTTGTCGACCTACGAGGTTTGTAGTAACTTGATCCAATGCTTAATGATCACTATCATGAGCTTCCACTTCAATTGGTGTAGGCGCCACCGGAACAACTTCCTCCGCCCTGCTACACACTGGTTGAAGTGATGGTTCAATAACCTCATCAAGTTCTACCATCCTCCCACTCAATTCTTTCGAGAGAAACCTTTCCTCGAGAAAGGACCCGTTTCTAGAAACAAACACTTTGCTTTCGGATCTGAGATAGGAGATGCACCCAACTGTTTTGGATATCCTATGAAGATGCATTTATCCGCTTTGGGTTTGAGCTTATCAGACTGAAACTTTTTCATATAAGCGTCGCAACCCCAAACTTTCAAGAAACGACAGCTTAGATTTCTCTAAACCTCAGTCTATACTGTGTCATCTCAACGGAATTACGCGGTGCCCTACTTAAAGTGAATGTGGTTGTCTCTAATGCATAACCCATAAATGATAGTGATAATTCAATAAGAGACATCATAGTATGCACCATATCAAATAGGTCGCGGCTATGACACCATCACACCATGGTGTTCTTGGTGGCATGAATTGCAAAACAACTTCCACATTGTCTTAACTGTGTACCAAAACTCGCAACTCAGATATTCATCTCTATGATCATATGGTAGACAGTTCATCCTCTTGTTACGACGAACTTCACTCTGAAACAGAATTGAACTTTTTCAATATTTCAGACTTGTGATTCATTAAGTAAATACTCCTGTATCTACTCAAATCGTCATTGAAGTAAGAACATAATGATATCCACTGTGTGCCTCAGCACCCATTGGATTGCATACATCAAAATGTATTACTTCCAACAAGTTACTATCTTGTTTCATCTCAATGAAAACAAGGCCTTGCTCATGTGGTATGATTTGCATGTCACAAGTAATTCAAAATCAAGTGAGTATAAAGATCCATCAGTATGGAGCCTCTTCATGCAATTTATACCAACATGACTCAAGCGGCAGTGCCACAAGTAAGTGGTACTATCATCATTACCTTGTATCTTTTGGCACCAATATCATGAACATGTGTAACACTACGATCGAGATTCAGTAAACCATTGAAGGTGATTATTCAAGCAAATAGAGTAACCATTATTCTCTTTAAATGAATAATAGTATTGCAATAAACACGATTCAATCATGTTCATGCTCAATGCAAGCACCAAATAACAATTATTTAGGTTTAACACCAATCCCGATGGTAGAGGGAGCGTGCGACGTTTGATCATATCAACCTTGGAAACACTTCCAACACGTATCGTCACCTCACCTTTAGCTAGTCTCCGTTTATTCCGTAGCTTTCATTTCGTGTTACTAATCACTTAGGAACCGAACCGGTATCCAATACCCTTGCGCTACTAGGAGTACTAGTAAAGTACACATCAACATCATGTATATCAAATATACTTCTGTCGACTTTGCCACCCTTCTTATCTACCAAGCATCTAGGGTAGCTCCACCTCGGTGACCTTTCCCCTCATAACAGAAGCACTTAGTCTCGGGTTTGGGTTTAATCTTAGGTCTCTTCATTAGTGCATCAACTGTTTTGCCGTTTCATGAAGTATCCCTTCTAGACATTGCCTTTCTTGAAACTTAGTGGTTTTACTAACCATCAACTATTGATGCTCCTTCTTGATTTCTACTTTCACAGTGTCAAACATCGCGAATTGCTCAAGGATCATTGTATCTATCCATGATATGTTATAGTTCATCACGAAGCTCTCACAGCTTGGTGGCAGTGACTTTGGAGAACCATCACTATCTTATCTGGAAGATTAACTCCCACTTGATTCAAGCGATTGTCGTACTTAGACAATTTGAGGACACACTCAACGATTGAGTTTTTCTCCTTTACTTCGTGGACAAAGAATCTTATCGGAGGTCTCATACCTCTTAACAAGGGCAGGAGCATGAAATCACAATTTCATCTCTTTAGAACATCTCTTATGTTCCGTGACGTTTCAAAACGTCTTCGGCGCCTTGCTTCTAAGCCATTAAGTATTTTGCGCTGAATTATCGCGTAGTCATCAGAAACGTGTATTCGGATGTTCACAACATCCACAGACGACGCTCGAGGTGCAGCACACCGAGTGGTGCATTAAGGACATAAGCCTTCTGTGCAGCAACGAGGAAAATCCTCAGTTTTACAGACTCAGTCCGCAAAGTTGCTACTATCAACTTTCAACTAAATTTTCTCTAGGAACATATAAAAACTGTAGAGCTATAGCGCAAGCCACATCATAATTCGTAAAGACCTTTTGACTATGTTCAAGATAATTAGAGTTTAACTAATCAAATTAATTTTAAACTCCCACTCAAAAAGTACTTCTCTCTAGTCATTTGAGTGGTACATGATCCAAATCCACTATCTCAAGTCTGATCATCATGTGAGTTGGGAGTAGCTTCAGTGGTAAGCATCTCTATGCTAATCATATCAACTATATCATTCATGCTCGACCTTTCGGTCTCATGTGTTCCGAGGCCATGTCTGTACATGCTAGGCTCATCAAGTTTAACCCGAGTATTCCGCGTGTGCAACTATTTTGCACCCGTTGTATGTGAACGTTGAGTCTATCACACCCGATCATCACGTGATGTCTCGAAACGACGAACTGTAGCAACGGTGCACAGTCGGGAGAACACAATTTCATCTTCAAATTTTAGTGAGAGATCACCTCTTAATGCTACCATCGTTCTAAGAAAAATAAGGTGCATGAAAGGATTAACATCACATGCAATTCATAAGTGACATGATATGGCCATCATCAAGTGCTCCTTGATCTCCATCACCAAAGCATCGGTATGATCTTCTTGTCACCGGCGCCATACCATGATCCCCATCATCATGATCTTCATCATCGTGCCGCCATCGAGGTTGTCGTGTATGCTATGCTATTACTACTAAAGCTACGTCCTAGCAATATAGTAAACGCATCTGCAAACACAAACGTTAGTTTAAAGACAACCCTATGGCTCCGTGCAAGTCGATATTAACTATTACAACATGATCATCTCATACATCCAATATATCACATCACGTTGTTGGCCATATCACATCACAAGCATACCTGCAAAAACAAGTTAGACGTCCTCTAATTGTTGTTGCATGTTTTACGTGGTTTTTGTGGGTATCTAGTAGGATCGCATCTTACTTACGCAAACACCACAACGGAGATGTATGAATTGCTATTTAACCTCTCTCCAAGGACCTCCTCGGTCAAATGCGATTCAACTAAAGTTGGAGAAACCGACACTCGCCAGTCATCTTTGAGCAACGGGGTTGCTCATAGCGATGAAACCAGTCTCTCGTAAGCGTACGAGTAATGTCGGTCCGAGCCGCTTCGATCCAACAATACCGCGGAATCAAGAAAAGACTAAGGAGGGCAGCAAATCGCACATCACCACCCACAAAAACTTTTGTGTTCTACTCGAGATAACATCTACGCATGAACCTAGCTCATGATGCCACTGTTGGGGAACGTCGCATGGGAAACAATAAATTACCTACGCACACGCAATTCCTATCATGGTGATGTTCATCTACGAGAGGATATTCAGATCTACATACCCTTGTAGATCGCACAGCAGTAAGGGTTAAGAAACGCAGACGATGTAGTGGAACAGCTTGCGTGATTCAAATCACCGTAGTCGTACACTCCATCCCACGATCCCATCACGATCCGTCCCGCGAACTTCATCATGCTCCGTCCTGCGATCTCATCATGATCCTTCCCGATCTAGTGCCGGACGGACGGCACCTCCGCGTTCAGCACACGTATGGCGCGATGATGATCTCGGCCTTCTTGATCCAGCATGAGAGACGGAGAGGTAGATGAGTTCTCTGGCAGCGTGACGGCGCTCCGGAGGTTGGTGGTGATCTATTCCAGCAGGGCTCCGCCCGAGCTTCGCAGAAATACGATCTAGAGGGAAATCAACGAAGTAGAGGTGTCGGGATGCAGGTGGCAAAAGTTGTGTCAAAACACCCGAGACCTTCAGTATATAAAGGAGGAGGGGAGGGACCTTGCCTTGATGCTCAAGGGAGCCTCAAGGGTTCAGCCGAAGGGGGAGGAGGAGTCCCTCTCCAATTCGGTTTGGAGGGGGAGGAGTCCTCCTCTTTTGTCCCACCTCCTCTCCTTTTTTTTCCTTTTCTCTCGTGTTGGTTTTTTTCCTTCTTCCTGCGCAAGGGCCCTCTTGGGCTTGCCCACCAGCCCACTAAGGGATGTTGTGCCCCCACAAAGCCTTCGGGCTTCTTCCTGGGTGGGTGGGCCCCTCCCGGTAGAACTCCGGAACCCATTCGTCATTCCCGGTATGATGCCGGCAATGCCCGAAAACCGTCCGGTAACCAAATGAGACAAACCTATATATCAATCTTCATTTTCGGACCATTCTGGAAACTCTCGCGACGTTCGTGATCCCATCCGGGACTCCGAACAACATTCGGTAACCAACCATATAACTCAAATACACATAAAACATCGTCGAACCTTAAGTGTGCAGACCCTGCGGGTTCGAGAACTATGTAGACATGACCTGAGAGACTCCTCGTTCAATATCCAATAGAGGGACCTGGATGCCCATATTGGATCCTACATATTCTCCAAAGATCTTATCGGTTGAACCTCAGTGTCAAGGATTCATATAATCTCGTATGTCATTCCCTTTGTCCTTCGGCATGTTACTTGCCCGAGATTCGATCGTCGGTATTCGCATACCTATTTCAATCTCGTTTACCGGCAAGTCTCTTTACTCGTTCTGTAATACAAGATCCCGTGACTTACATTAAGTCACATTGCTTGCAAGGCTTGTTTGTGATGTTGTATTACCGAGTGGGCCCGGAGATACCTCTCCGTCACACGGAGTGGCAAATCCCAGTCTTGATCCATACTAACTCAACGGACACCTTCGGAGATACCTGTAGAGCATCTTTATAGTCACCCGGTTACGTTGTGACATTTGATACACATAAGGTATTCCTCCGGTGCCAGTGAGTTATATGATCTCATGGTCATAGGAATAAATACTTGACACGCAGAAAAACAGTAACAACAAAATGACACGATCAACATGCTACATTCATTAGTTTGGGTCTAGTCCATCACATGATTCTCCTAATGATGTGATCCCGTTATCAAGTGAAAACACTTGCCTATGGACAGGAAACCTTGACCATCTTTGATAAATGAGCTAGTCAACTAGAGGCTTACTAGGGACAGTGTTTTGTCTATGTATCCACACATGTATTGTGTTTCCAATCAATACAATTATAGCATGGATAATAAACGATTATCATGAACAAAGAAATATAATAATAATTATTCTATTATTTCCTCTAGGGCATATTTCCCACACTTGATCATGAACATGTTGCACAATCTTGGGAGAGAACGAAATTGATGATTAGAAATTGTCCCGCTCATGGCTTGAGTCTTTGGATGATTATACAAATCTTCTACGCTGGCTTGAATTTCTCTTCTAGAAATATCTTGGACTCCGCCTCAGGTGGAACGTTCATGGAAATCACGTTAGGAGAAGCCAAAAAACTCCTAGACAATATCATGACGAAAGGTCACCTACCAGTAAGATGGTACACGTTGTAGAAGAAATTAACTCGTTAAGTGCTAAGATGGATGAGTTAATGAATTTGGTTGCTAGTAGAAGTGCTCCTTTAGATCCTAATGATATGCCCTTGTCTTCCTTGATTGAGAGTAGCAACACTAGCTTGGACGTTAATTTTGTTGGTAGGAATAATTTTGGCAACAACAATGCTTTTAGAGGAAACTATGTTCCTAGGCCTTTTCCTAGTAACTCCTCTAATAACTTTGGCAACTCCTACAACAATACTCATGGAAATTACAATAGATCACCCTCTGATTTAGAGAGTAATATCAAAGATTTTATCAACTGACAAAAGATTTTCAATGCGTCCATAGAGGAAAAACTACTCAAAATTGACGATTTGGCTAGGAGCGTTGATAGAATGTCTAGTGATATTGATGCTTTGAAAGTTAGATGTGCTCTTCCCAAGATCAATATGGATGAAACTTTGAAAGCTATGCGTGTTTCCATGAGTGAGAGCAAATAAAGTACCGCCCAAATTCGTGCTAGACATGAATGGCTTAAAAAGGCGTGTTCTCGTGATAAGAATCACGAAGATCGTAAAGTGCTTGGTGTGACTCCCATTGAATCTTTCTTCTCTTGTGTCAAACCTAATGATGATGGGGCTGGATATGAATCCACTTTGGTTGAAAACGCCCCAATGATTCGGAGTCCATCTATCTTGATGCTAAAAGCATTAAAAGTGGAGTAGAAGATATTAAAACCTTGAGTAGTAATGAAATTACTACTTTGGATTTCAAGGAATTCAATTATGATGGTTGCTCCTTGATTGAATGCATTTCCTTGGCGCAATCCATGCTAAACTCTCCACACGCTTATAGCCAAAAGAAGGCCTTTACCAATCATATCGTCGAAGCTATGATAAAATCTCTTGAAGAGAAACTTGAATTGGAAGTTTCTATCCCTAGAAAGCTTCATGATGAGTGGGAGCCTACTATCAAAATCAAAATCAAAAACTATGAATGCAATGCTTTGTGTGATTTGGGTGCTAGTGTTTCCGCGATTCCAAAGTCTTTATGTGATGTTCTGGGTTTTAATGAGATTGAGGAGTGTTCTCTTAATTTGCATCTTGCGGATTCTACTGTCAAGAAATCCATGGGAAGGATCGATGATGTTCTTATTATTGCAAATCGGAACTATGTACCCATGGATTTCATTGTGCTTGACATTGATTTCAATCCTACATGCCCTATCATTCTTGGTAGACATTTCCTACGGACTATCCGTGCTATCATCGATATGAAGGAAGGGAATATTAGATTTCAATTTCCTTTAAAGAAGGGCATGGAGCATTTTCCTAGAAATAAAATAAGATTGCCTTATGAATCCATGATGAGGGCTACTTATGGTTTGAGCACTAAAGACGACGATACGTGATTCTATCGCTTTATGCCTAGCTAAGGGCGTTAAACAATAGCGCTTGTTAGGAGGCAACCCAATGAATTTATCTTTTTTTCCTTCTGTTTTGTTGTGTCCACACCATCATAATTCTGTTATGATAGTGTCTTTTGTGTTTCTTTTTGTGTTTAAACCAAGCAAAACCTTTATGACTAGTCTTGGTGATGGTTGTTTGATCCTGCTGGAAAAAGACAGAAACTTTTCGCTCACGAGATCATTTTTCATTTTTATTCAGAAAGATATTTTAAGTTGATTCTTTTTGCTGCTGGTTTATATGCCTTTTTACCAGGCATTCGTAATGTTTCAGAATTTCTGAGGTACCACAAGTATACGAAGTATACAGATTGCTACAGACTGGTCTGTTTTTGACAGATTCTGTTTTTGTTGAGTTGGTTGCTTGTTTTGATGAAACTATGGATAGTATCTGGGGGTACTAGCCATGGAAAAGTGATAATGCAGTAATCTAACACCAATATAAATAGAAATCAAGATTTCTACAGTACCTAAAGAGGTGGTAGTTTGTTTTCTTGTGCTAATGATATCATGAGTTTTTGTTTAAGTTTTGTGTTGTGAAGTTTTCAAGTTTTGGGTGATGTTGTCATGGACAAAGGGATAAAGAGTGGAAAGAGCTCAAGCTTGGGAATTCCCAAGGCATCCCAAGCCAAATTCAAGGACACCAAAAAGACTAAGCTTGGGGATGCCCCGGGAAGGCATCCCCTCTTTCGTCTTCAATCCATCGGTAACATTACTTGGAGCTATATTTTTATTCACCACATGATATGTGTTTTGCTTGGAGTGTCTTGGATCGTAGGAGTCTTTTCTTTTTGTTGTGTCACAATCATCCTTGCTGCACACATTTTTAGAGAGACACGCACTCATCGTGATTTTGCTAGAATGCTCATCGTGCTTCACTTATATCTTTTGAGCTAGATACTTTTGCTCTATGTGCTTCACTTATATCTTTAGAGCACGGCGGTGCATGACTTGGTAGTTGGCTTGTGCTATGAAAGTAGTCCCAAAGGTGATAGGTACCTAAATAGGATACAAAAACCTCCATCTTCATGTGCATTGAGTAGAAAGAGAAGTTTTGATTCCTCTCAATTAGTTTTGAGACGTGGATTTGGTAATATTAAGAGTTATGTTAGTAGGGTGTTGTGAATCTAGAAATACTTGTGTTGAAGTTAGTGATTCCCGTAACATGCACGTATGGTGAACCGCTATGTTAGGAAGTCGGAGCATAATTTATCTATTGATTTTCATCCTTTGTGTTGCGGTCGGGATCGCGCGATGGTTAACACCTACCAACCCTTCCCCTAGGAGTATGCGTTTAGCACTTTGTTTTGATTACTAATAAAACTTTCGCAACAAGTATGTGAGTTCTTCATGACTAATGTGATTCCATGGTATAGATCCACTTTCACCTTCCACCATTGCTAGCCTCTCTAGTACCGGTGCACAAACACACCATATGCCTTCCTCAAAACAGCCACCATACCTACCTACTATGGCATTTTCATAGCCATTCCGAGATATATTGCCATGCAACTCCCACCGTGTCGTCTCATGACTTGTGTCGTCACTCTCATATTGCCATGGCATGATCGTAAGATAGCTAGCGAGATGTTTCAACGTCATACGCCAAGCTAGATCGTTGCACGTCCCGGTACACTACCGGAGGCATTTTCCTATAAAGTCATCATCGTTCTAAGCTTTGAGCCGTGAATAAATAAAAGTGTGATGATCGTCATTATTAGAGCATTGTCCCATGTGAGGAAATTAAAAAAAAAGAGGCCAAAGTTGCCCACAATAAAAAAAAGATATGGAAAGAGGCCAAAGAGCCCAAACAAAAAAAGATAAAAAGAGAGAAGGGACAATGCTACTATCTTTTTCCACACTTGTGCTTCATAATAGCACCATGTTCTTCATGATTGAGAGCTTCTTGCTTTGTCACCACCATATGCTAGTGGGAATCTTTATTATATAACTTGGCTTGTATATTCCAATGATGGGCTTCCTCAAAATTGCCCTAGGTCTTCGTGAGCAAGCAAGTTGGATGCACACCCACTAGTTTTGCTTTTGAGCTTTCACATACTTATAGCTCTAGTGCATCCTTTGTATGGCAATCCCTACTCATTCACATTGATATATATTAATGGGCATATCCATAGTCCTTTGATACGCCGAGTCAATGTGACCATCTCCTCCTTTTTTGTCTCACAACCAACACCACACTCTATTCCACCTATAGTGCTATATCCATGGCTCACGCTCATGTATTGCGTGATAGCTGAAAAAGGTTTGAGAAAGTAAGAGTGCGAAAACAATTACTTGGCCAATACCGGAGTTGTGCATGATTTACATTAGTTGTGTGAGGATGATGGAGCATAGCCAGACTATATGATTTTGTAGGGATAACTTTCTTTGGCCTTGTTATTTCGAAAGCTCATGATTACCTTGCTAGTTTGCTTGAAGTATATTATTGTTTTCATGTCAATAGCAAACTATAGTTTTGAATCTTACGGATCTTAACATTCATGTCACATGAAAGAAGTTGCAAAGGACAACTATGCTATGTAGCATTCCACATCAAAAATTCAGTCTTTATCACTTCCCTACTCGAGGACGAGCAGGAGTTAAGCTTGGGGATGCTTGATACGTCTCCAACGTATCTATAATTTTTGATGGTTTCATGCTATTATCTTGTTAAACTTTGGATGTTTTGTATGCCTTTTATATCTTTTTTGGGACTAACTTATTAACTCAGTGCCAAGTGCCAGTTCCTGTTTTTTCCGTGTTTTTGACCCTTTTCAGAGGCGGATTTTAAACGGAGTCCAAACGGAATAAATCTTCCAAAAAGATTTTTTTTCGAAACAGAAGACGATCGGGAGACCTGAGAACCAAGGCAGAGGGTCACCAGGGACCCCACAAGCCCTCATGACACGGCCAGGAGGCCGCGCCTCCCAGGCTTGTGGGCTCCCTGGGCCTCCCCTGCCCTAGGTCTTTCGCCTATATATTCCCTAAAATCCCAGAAAAATTCAGGAGATCCACGAAAATACTTTTCCGCCGCCGCAAGCTTGTGTCTCCGCAAGATCCCATCTGGGGAACGTTCTGGTGCCCTACCGGAGGGGGGGTTCGGATACAGAGGGCTTCTTCATCAACACCATGACCTCTCCGATGATGCGTGAGTAGTTCACCATAGACCTACGGGTCCATAGCTCGTAGCTAGATGGCTTCTTCTCTCTCTTGGATCTTCAATACAAAGTTCTCCATGATCTTCATGGAGATCTATCCGATGTAATCTTCTTTTGTGGTGTGTTTGTTGAGATCCGTTGAATTGTGGATTTATGATCAGATTATCTATGAATCTTATTTGAGTTTCTTCTGACCTCTTATATGCATGATTTCATATCCTTGTAATTGTCTTCGAGTTGTGGGTTTTGTTTGGAAAACTTGATCTATGATTCTTGCAATGGGAGAAGTGCTTGGTTTTGGGTTCATACCGTGCGGTGACCTCACCCAGTGACAGAAGGGGTAGTGAGGCACGCATCATGTTGTTGCCATCAAGGGTAAAAAAGATGGGGTTTTCATCATTGGTTTGAGTTTATCCCTCTACATCATGTCATCTTGCTTAAGGCGTTACTCTGTTTTTCATGAACTCAATACACTAGATGCATGCTGGATAGCGGTCGATGTGTGGAGTAATAGTAGTAGATGCAGAAAGTATTGGTCTACTTGTCTCGGACGTGATGCCTATATGTATGATCATTGCCTTAGATATCGTCATGACTTTGTGCGGTTCTATCAATTGCTCGACAGTAATTTGTTCACCCACCGTAATATTTGCTATTTTGAGAGAAGCCTTGCTACTGCAACAAAAGACCTTCCAATGGCACGAGAAACAAGCGTGCTGACGGGAGACTATTCTTGTCTTGATACTCCTCAGCAACGGCACCAGGAATCCTTCTGCTACGGCTACGCCTTTAGGGACTTCCTAGGAAAATATGCAAAGGATTCCCCCATGGCCTTGGAGCCTTGCTTTGGTGTTCCCTCGAAGCGAAACGGGTGATGTAGCACAGCGGTGGTAAGTATTTCCCTCAGTTTTGAGAACCAAGGTATCGATCCTATGAAGGAGTATCACAAGTTACCTGCACAAACACAAAGAGATGCTCCCAACGCTATGAAGGGGTTGTCAATCCCTTATAGATTGTTTGCCAAGTGAGAACTGAAAGCAACAAAGAAACAAAGCAAAGTAAAAGCGAAAGTGGAAACGATAGGTGTGAATAGACCCGGGGGCCGTAGTGTTCACTAGTGGCTTCTCTCATGAAAGCAAGTAGACGGTGGGTGAACGAATTACTATCGAGCAATTGATAGAACCGCGCAAAGTCGTGACGTTATCTATGGCAATGATTATATCTATAGGCATCACGTCCAAAACAAGTAGACCGATACTTTCTGCATCTACTACTATTACTCCACACGTCGACCGCTATCCAGCATGCATCTAGTGTATTAAGTTCATGAGAACAGAGTAACGCCTTAAGCAAGATGACATGATGTGGATGGACAATCTCATATCTACGAATAAAGCCCATCTTGTTACCCTTGATGGCAACAACACGATGCGTGCCTTGCTGCCCCTTCTGTCAGTGGGAAAGGTCACCACACGATATGAACCCAAAACCAAGCACTTCTCCCATTGCAAGAATCATAGATCTAGTTGGCCAAACAAAACCCAAGACTCGGAGAGACTTACAAGGATATCAAATCATGCATATAGGAAATCAGCAAAGACTCAAATATATATCATAGATAATCTGATCACAAATCCACAATTCATCGGATCTCGACAAACACACCGCCAAAGAGGATTACATCGGATAGATCTCCATGAAGATCATGGAGAACTTTGTATTGAAGATCCAAGAGAGAGAAGAAGCCATCTAGATACTAACTACGGACCCGTAGGTATGAAATGAACTACTCACGAGTCATTGGAGGGGCGATGATGTTGATGAAGAAGCCCTCCAACTCCAAAGTCCCCTCCGGCAGGGCACTGGGAAGGGTCTCCAGATGAGATCTCGCGGAAACGGAAGCTTGGGGCGGCGGAAAAGTGTTTTCGTGGATGCCCTGATTTTTTCTGGATTTTTAGGGAATTTATAGGCCAAAGACCTAGGGCAGGGGAGCGCCAGGGGGGCCACAAGCTTGGTTGTCGCGGCCTCCCTCCTGGCCACGGCAACAGGGCTTGTGGGCCCCCTGTGGACCCATTTGCTTGGCCCTCAAGCCTCCCGATATTCTTCTGTTCTGGAAATTCATTTCGGGGATTTTATTCCGTTTGGACTCCGTTCCAAAATCAGATCTGAAAAGAGTCAAAAACACAGAAAAGACAGGAACTGGCACTTGGCACTGAGTTAATAAGTTAGTCCCAAAAAAGATATAAAAGGTAAACAAAACATCCAAAGTTGACAAGATAACAGCGTGAAACCATAAAAAATTATAGATACGTTTGAGACGTATCAAGCATCCCCAAGCTTAACTCCTGCTCGTCCTCGAGTAGGGAAGTGATAAAGAATGAATTTTTGATGCTTTCATGCTACCTAGCATAGATGTCCTTTGTAACTCCTCTTATGTGACGTGAATGTTCAGATCCATTAGATTCTAAACAATAGTTTGCTATTGACGTGGAGACAATAATAATTCAAGCAAACTAGCAAGGTAATCATGTACTTTCAAAATAGCAAGGCCAAAAGAAAGTTATCCCTACAAAATCACATAGTCTGGCTATGCTCTATCATCATTGCACAACGAATTTAATCACACACAACCACGATATTGGCCAAGTAATTGTTTTCACACCTTTACTTTCTCAAACTTTTTCAACTCTCACGCAATACATGAGCGTGAGCCATGGTTTTAGCACTATAAGTGGTGTGAAGTGTGGTGGAGGTTGCAAGACAAACAAGGAGAAGATAGTCACATTAACTAGGCATATCAATGAGCTGTGGAGATGCTCATCAATAGATATCAACGTGAATGAGTAGGGATTGCCATACAAATGATGCACTAGAGCTAAGAGTATGTGAAAGCTCTTAAAGAAAACTAGTGGGTGTGCATCCAACTTGCTTGCTCACGAAGGCCTAAGGGAATTTTGAGGAAGCCTATCATTGGAATATACAAGCCAAGTTATATAATGAAAATTTCCCACTAGCTATAAGGTGGTGACAAAACGAGAGACTCTCAATCATGAAGATCATGGTGCTTAATAGGCACAAGTGTGGAAAAGTGGTAGCATTGTCCCTTCTCTCTTTTTCTCTCATTTTTATTGAATGGGCTCTTTGGCCTCTTTTATTTCCTCACATGGGACAATGCTCCATCAATGATGATCATCACACTTACAACTCAAACCTTTGAGCAATGATGACTCTATATGGAATGCCTTCGGTAGTGTACCATGACAATGATCTAGCATGGCATAGACATCAATGGAAACATCATGCTAGCTATCTTACGATCATGCAATGGCAATCTAGATGTGGTGGCACATGTCATGGTGGTGGTTGCATGGCAATATATCTCGGAATGACTTTGAAAAAGCCATAGTAGGTAGGTATGGTGGCTGTTTTGAGGGAGGCTAATGGTGGGTTTTGTGCACCGGCGAAACTTGCACGACACTAAAGAAGATGGTGATGGTGGAACGTGAAAGTGCATCTAAACCATGGACTCAACATTAGTCATGAAGAACTCATATACTTGTTGCAAAAGTTTTATTAGTAATCGAAACAAAGCATTCAACGCATACTCCTGGGGGAATGGTTGGTAGGTATAAACCATCGCGCGATCCCGACCGCCACACAAAGGATGACAATCAATAGACTAATCATGCTCAGACTTCATCACATAGCGGTTCACCATACGTGCATGCTACGGGAATCACTAACTTCAGCACAAGTATTTCTAGATCCACAACACCTTACTAATATAACTTCAATATTACCATAACCACAAGTCAAAACTAGTTGAGATGAATCAAACTTCTCTAACTATTCAATGCACATGAAGGTGGAAGTTTTCGTATCCCTTTGGATAACTACCCCTTTTGAGACTACTTTAAAAGCATAGATCAACTACCAAGCCACACACCTCTGTGCTCTAAAATATATAAGTGAAGCACATAGAGCAAAATCAACTAGCTAAAAAGATATAAGTGAAGCACATGTGAGCTGGATTGTCTACCAAAGGATATAAGTGAAGCTCGACAAAATCACGGTGAGTGCATGTCTCTCTCTCTAGGTGTGCAGCAAGGATGATTGTGACACAAAAATATAAAAGACTCCTACGATACAAGACGCTCCAAGCAAAACACATAACATGTGGTGAATAAAAATATAGCCCCAAGTAACGTTACCGATGGATTGAAGACGAAAGAGGGGATGCCTTCCCGGGGCATCCCCAAGCTTAGGCTTTTACGGCATCCTTGAATCATCTTGGGGTGCCTTGGGCATCCCCAAACTTGAGCTCTTCCCACTCTTTATCTTTTTGTCCATAAGAACTTCACCCAAAACTTGAAAACTTCACAACACGAAACTTAAACAGAAACTCGTGATAACATTCGTATAAGAAAGCAAACCACCACTTCCTTATGTACTGTAGCAAACTTAAATTCTACTTATGTTGATGTTGGGTTACTATATTTTCAATCTTCCATGGCTAATACCCCCGGATACTATCCATAGTTTCATCAAAATAAGCAACCAACACAACAAAAACAGAATCTGTTAAAAGCAGACCAGTCTGTAGCAATCTGTATACTTCGTATACTTCTGGTACTTCAAAAATTCTGAACAATTACGACAGTCTGAAGAATTTGCGTAGCAATCAGCAGCAAAAATAATGAACTCAAAAGCTCTTACAGAAGAAAAAAAATCGTGAGCAGAAAGTTTCTGTCTTTTCCAGCATGACCAAACGATCATCCCAAAGACTAATCATAACTGTTTTGCTTGGCACAAACGCAAAAAGAAACACAATCATAACAGAATTATGAAAGTGTGGAAAACACAAAACAGAAAGAAAAAGGATAAATTCGTTGGGTTGCCTCCCAACAAGCGTTATTGTTTAACGCCCTTAGGTAGGCAAAAGGTGATGGAATCACGTATAGTCATCTTTGGTGCTCAAACCATAAGTAGCCCTCATCATAGATTCATAAGGCAATCTTATTTTCTTTCTAGGAAAGTGCTGCATGCCCTTCTTTAAGGGAAATTGAAATCTAATATTCCCTTCCTTCATATCAATGATAGCACCAATAGTCCTTAGGAAAGGTCTACCAAGAATAATGGGACATGAAGGATTGCAATCTATGTCAAGTACAATGAAATCCACGGTTACATAGTTCTTATTTGCAACAATAAGAACATCATCGATCCTTCCCATGGGTTTCTTGACAGTAGAATCCGCAAGATGCAAATTAAGAGAACACTCTTCAATCTCATGAAAACCAAGAATATCACATAAAGACTTTGGAATCGCGGAAACACTAGCACCCAAATCACACAAAGCATTGCACTCATAGTTTTTGATCTTGATTTTGATAGTAGGTTCCCACTCATCATGAAGTTTTCTAGGTATAGAGACTTCTAGTTCGAGCTTCTCTTCAAGAGATTTCATCATAGCATCTACGATATGCGCGGTAAAGGCTTTGCTTTGGCTATAAGCGTGTGGAGAGTTTGCAATGGATTGCATCAAAGAAATGCATTCAAACAAGGAGCAACTATCATAATTGAATTCCTTGAAATCCAAAGTGGGAGTTTCACTACCACCCAAAATTTTGATTTCTTCTACTCCACTCTCCACACCTTTATCATCAAGATACGCGGACTCCGAATCATTGGGGCATTTTTCAACCAAAGTGGATTCATATCGAGCCCCTTCATCAATAGGTTTGACACGCGAAAACAAAGATTCAAGAGGAGTCACACCAAGCACTTTAAGATCTTCGTGATTTGCATCACTAGAACGCACCCTTTTAAACCATTCATGCCTAGCGCGAATTTGGGCGGTTCTTTCTTTGCTCTCATTCATGGAGACACGCATAGCTTTCAAAGTTTCATCCAAGTTGACCTTGGGAGGAGCACATCTAACTTTCAAAGCATCAATATCACAAGACATCCTATCAACGCTCTTAGCCAAATCATCTATTTTGAGTAGTTTTTCCTCTATGGACGCATTGAAAATCTTTTGAGAGTTGATGAACTCTTTGATATTACTCTCTAAATCAGAGAGTAATTTGTTGTGATTTACATAAGTGTTGTTGTAGGAATTGCCATAATTGTTAGAGGAGTTACTAGGAAAAGGCCTAGGAACATAGTTTCCTCTAAAAGCATTGTTGTTGCCAAAATTGTTCCTACCAACAAAATTAACGTACAAACTAGCGTTGCTACTCTCAGTCAAGGAAGATAGTGGCATGTAATTAGGATCTAAAGGAGTGTTTCTACTAGCAACCAAATTCATCAACTCGTCCATCTTAGCACTAAGCGAGTTAATTTCTTCAATAGCGTGTACCTTTTTGCTAGCAGGTGACCTTTCATTGTGCCACTGAGAGTAGTTGGTCATGATATTGTCTAGGAGTTTTGTAGCGTCTCCTAACGTGATTTCCATGAACGTTCACCTGAGGCGGAGTCCAAGATATTGCGAGAGGCAAAATTCAAACCAGCGTAAAAGATTTGTATAATCATCCACAAACTCAAGCCATGAGCGGGACAATTTCTAATCATTAACTTCATCCTCTCCCAAGATTGTGCAACGTGTTCATGATCAAGTTGCTTGAAATTCATGATATCGTTATGTAAGGAGATAATCATAGCCGGCGGAAAATACTTGGATACGTAAGCATCTTTGCACTTATCCCAAGAATCGATACTATTTTTAGGCAAAGAAGAAAACCAAGTTTTTGCGCGATCTCGCAACGAGAAAGGAAAATGTTTCAACTTAATCACGTCATTATCCACATCTCTTTTCTTTTGCATATCGCAAACGTCAATGAAGGTATTGAGATGGGATGCGGCATCTTCACTAGGAAGGCCATAGAATTTCTCTTTCATAACAAGATTCAGCAAAGCTGCGTTGATTTCATACGATTCTGCACTAGTGGCGGGAGCAATCGGAGTACTAATAAAATCATTATTATTGGTACTCGAGAAGTCGCAAAGTTTGGTGTTTTCAGCCATGATGACTTCAAAAAACAAACAATCACACAAGCAAGCAAGAAAACCGGCAAAGGAAAACGGCAAAAAGGCAAAAGGCAAAAGAAAACGGCAAATGAGAAAGGCAAATGAAAACGGCAAATGTGAAGTGGGGGAGAGGAAAATGAGAGGCAACTGGCAAAAAAGTAAATGCAAGAGATGAGTTTGTGAGACCTACTTGGATAGATCTCTCCTTCCCCGGCAACGGCGCCAGAAATACTTCTGCTACTACAACAAAAGACCTTCCAACGGCGCCAGAAACAAGCGTGCTGACGGGAGACTATTCTTGTCTTGATACTCCTCAGCAACGGCACCAGGAATCCTTCTGCTATGGCTACGCCTTTAGGGACTTCCTAGGCAAATATGCAAAGGATTCCCCCGTGGCCTTGGAGCCTTGCGTTGGTGTTCCCTCGAAGCAGAAAGGGTGATGTAGCACAGCGGTGGTAAGTATTTCCCTCAGTTTTGAGAACCAAGGTATCGATCCAGTGAAGGAGTATCACAAGTTACCTGCACAAACACAAAGAGCTTGCTCCCAACGCTATGAATGGGTTGTCAATCCCTTATAGATTGTTTGCCAAGTGATAACTGAAAGCAACAAAGAAACAAAGCAAAGTAAAAGCAAAAGTGGAAATGATAGGTGTGAATAGACCCGGGGGTCGTAGTGTTCACTAGTGGCTTCTCTCATGAAAGCAAGTAGACGGTGGGTGAACGAATTACTGTTGAGCAATTGATAGAACCATGCAAAGTCGTGACGTTATCTATGGAAATGATTATATCTATAGGCATCACGTCCAAAACAAGTAGACCGATACTTTCTGCATCTACTACTATTAGTCCACACGTTGACCGCTATCCAGCATGCATCTAGTGTATTAAGTTCATGAGAACAGAGTAACGCCTTAAGCAAGATGACATGATGTAGATGGACAATCTCATATCTACGAATAAAGCCCATCTTGTTACCCTTGATGGCAACAACACGATGCGTGCCTTGCTGCCCATTCTGTCACTAGGAAAGGTCACCACATGGTATGAACCCAAAACTAAGCACTTCTCCCATTGCAAGAATCATAGATCTAGTTGGCCAAATAAAACCCAAGACTCGGAGAGACTTACAAGGATATCAAATCATGCATATAAGAAATCAGCAAAGACTCAAATATATATCATAGATAATATGATCACAAATCCACAATTCATCGGATCTCGACAAACACACCGCCAAAGAGGATTACATCGGATAGATCTCCATGAAGATCATGGAGAACTTTGTATTGAAGATCCAAGAGAGAGAAGAAGCCATCTAGATACTAACTACGGACCCGTAGGTCTGAAGTGAACTACTCACGAGTCATTGGAGGGGCGATCATGTTGATGAAGAAGCCCTCCAACTCCAAAGTCCCCTCCGCCAGGGCACCGGGAAGGGTCTCCAGATGAGATCTCGCGGAAACGAAAGCTTGCGGCGGTGGAAAAGTGTTTTCGTGGATGCCCTGATTTTTTCTGGATTTTTAGGGAATTTATAGGCCAAAGACCTAGGGCAGGGGAGCGCCAGTGGGGGCACAAGCTTGGTTGCCGCGGCCTCCCCCCCTTGCCGCGGCAACAGGGCTTGTGGGCCCCGTGTGGGCCCACTTGCTTGGCCCTCAAGCCTCCCGATCTTCTTCCATTCTGGAAAAATTCATTTTGGGGATTTTATTCCGTTTGGACTCTATTCCAAAATCAAATCTGAAAAGATTCAAAAACACAGAAAAAACAGGAACTGGCACTTGGCACTGAGTTAATAAGTTAGTCCCAAAAAATATATAAAAGGTAAACAAAACATCCAAAGTTGACAAGATAACAACGTGAAACCATCAACAATTATAGATATGTTTGAGACGTATCAAGCCTCTAGTGAACACTATGGCCCCCGTGTCTACTTCACACCATATTTTCAGCCTTACTCTTTTATTTCGTTGCACTTTCCGCCTTCAGATCTCACTTTGCAATCAATCTTGAAGGGATTGACAACCCCTTTATAGCATTGGGTGCAAGCTCTTTTGTGTTTGCGCAGGTACTCTGGACTTGACGCGATTCTCCTATTGGATTGATACCTTGGTTCTCAAACTGAGGGAAATACTTACTGCTCCTGTGCTGCATCACCCTTTCCTCTTCAAGGAAAAAACCAACGCAAGCCCAGTCTCCGTCAACGTGCCAATTTCTGGCGCTGTTGTCTATTGCCGTAGCAATAATTCATAGGCATTTCCTGACGTTTACCAATATTACCTATTCTTTGACATTCGTCACAAGACAAGACAAACTTCCGTGCATCCTTGAAGAGAGTGGGCCAATAGAAACCTGATTGCAATACCTTGTGTGCAGTTCTATCTCCCGCATGGTGTCCTCCGTAAGCCTCGGAGTGACATTCTCTAGGATTTGTCCCTGTTCATGTTCAGGTACACAACGTCTAATAACACCATCTACTCCTTCCTTATAAAGGTGAGGATCATCCCAAAAGTAATGTCTCAAATCAAAGAAGAATTTATTCTTTTGCTGGTATGTGAAACTAGGTGGTATATATTTGGCAACGATATAGTTTGCATAATCAGCATACCACGGTGTACTACGTGAAGTATTGATGACATTCAGTTGCTCATCAGTAAATCTATCATCAATAGGTTGTGGGTCATCAAGAACATTCTCCAACCTAGACAACTTATCTGCTACTGGGTTCTCAGCACCCTTCCTATCGACAACATGCAAATAAAATTCTTGTAGCAAGAGAACCCATCTGATAAGTCTAGGTTTAGCATCTTTCTTTTTCATGAGGTACTTAACAGCAGCGTGGTCAGTGTGAATAGTGACTTTGGAATCAACAATGTAAGACCTAAACTTTTCACATGCAAACACGACTACTAAAAATTCCTTTTCCGTAGTAGCATAGTTTCTTTGGGCACTGTCTAGAGTTTTACTAGCATAGTGAATAACATTTAACTTCTTATCAACTCTTTGTCCTAGAACAGCACCAACAGCATAATCACTAGCATCACACATGATTTCAAAAGGTAAGTTCCAATCAGGTGGTTGAACAATAGGCGCAGTTATCAAGGCCTTTTTAAGTATTTCAAAGGCTTCCTCACAATCATCGTCAAAAACAAAAGGAATATCCTTTTGCAAGAGATTGGTAAGAGGCCTAGAAATCTTAGAGAAGTCTTTAATGAACCTTCTATAGAAACCAGCATGACCAAGGAAACTTCTTATACCTTTGATATCTGTGGGGCATGGCATTTTCTCGATCGCATCAACTTTAGCCTTATCGACTTCAATACCTCTTTCAGAAATTTTATGTCCTAAGACGATGCCTTCATTAACCATAAAGTGGCCCTTCTCCCAATTCAAGACAAGGTTGGTATCTTTACATCTCTGCAAGACTTGATCAAGGTTGCTGAGGAAATCGTCAAAAGAAGACTCGTAAACGGAGAAGTCATCCATGAAAACCTCAACAATCTTTTCAGAGAAGTCAGAGAATATAGCCATCATACATATTTGAAAGGTGGCAGGTGCATTACATAATCCAAAAAGCATACGTCTATAAGCAAAGGTACCGAAAGGGCAGGTGAAAGTGATTTTCTCCTGATCAGTTTGTGCAACTGGTATTTGGGAGAAACCAGAATAGCCATCTAGAAAGCAGAAGTGTGTATGTTTAGACAGTCTTTCTAGCATTTGGTCGACAAAAGGCAAAGGGTAATGATCTTTCCTAGTGGCCTTATTCAATTTCCTAAAATCGATCACCATCCTATAGCCAGTAATAATCCTCTGTGGGGTCAATTCATCCTTATCATTAGGGACAACGGTAATACCTCCCTTCTTAGGGATGCAATGCACCGGACTCACCCAATCACTATGACCAACAGGATAGATAATACCTGCTTCTAGGAGCTTTAGTATTTCTGTTCTTACTACCTCTTTCATCTTAGGATTTAATCTCTGTTGATGATCGGCAACTGGTTTGGAATCAGGATAGATTTTAATCTTGTGCTGGCATAGAGTGGGACTAATGCCCTTAAGATCATCAAGAGTATATCCAATAGCAGCACGGTGCTTCCTTAGAGTTTTTAGTAACTTCTTTTCTTCATGCTCTGAGAGGCTAGCACTAATAATAACAGGATATATCTCTTTTTCATCAATATAAGCATACTTAAGAGTATCAGGCAACTGTTTAAGCTCGAATACAGGATCACCTTTTGGTGCGGTGGATCTCCAAGCAGTTCAACAGGCAAATTATTCTTAAGGATAGGATATTGTTCAAAGATAACTCTATCTATCTCATCCCTTTCATCCATATGCATATCATTTTCATTCTCAAGCAAGTATTGCTCTAAAGGATCAGTAGGAGGCACGGCAATAGAAGCTAGGGAAATAATTTCATCCTTACTAGGCAACTCTTTTTCATGAGGTTGTCTACCAAACTTGGAGAAATTGAACTCATGTGAAACACCTTCAAAGCCAACAGTGACAGTTTGCTTCTCATAGTCAATATGAGCATTGACAGTATTGAGGAAAGGTCTGCCAAATATGATGGGACAAAAGCTATCTTGTGTGGTAACAAGAACGAGAAAATCAGCAGGATACTTCGTTTTACCACACAAGACTTCAACATCTTTAACAATTCCCAAAGGGCAGATAGTATCTCTATTGCCAAGCTGAATAGTGGCATCAATAGGTTCCATCTCAACAGGTGCACTCTCATCTTTAATTTCATCATATAAGGATTGAGGTATTGCACTAACACTAGTACCCACGTCACATAAACAATGATAACAATGATCTCATATCTTAACAGAAACAACAGGCGTGCCAACAACAGGCGTATGTTTGTCTCTAACATGTGGTTTAGCAATTCTAGCAGCATCTTCACAGAAGTGAATATCATGGCCATCAACATTGTCGGACAGGAGATCTTTGATAATAGCAATGCTATGTTCAACTCTAATTTGCTCAGGGAGTGTAGGTGTTCTAATGTAGCCCCTACGTATCATAGTTGAAACTTTAGAACGATCCTTTATCCTGACAGGGAAAGGTGGTTTCTCAATGTAAGCACTGGGAACAATAGGATCATTATAAGCAATGACTTTCTCTTCAATTGGATTGGGTTTAACTACATTGACTTCTAAGGGAGGATGATATTTAAACCACTTCTCTTTGGGAGATCAATATGAGCAGCAAATGATTCACACAATGAAGCTACTATCTCAGAGTCAAGTCCATATTTAGCGCTGAAATCGCAAAAAGTGTTTGTTTCGACAAAGGATTAAACGCAATCAAACTTGAGATTCATACCTGACTCCTTACCTTCATCAAACTCCCAATCTTCAGAGTTGCGTTTAATTCTTTCCAATAAATTTCATTTGAAGTCAATATCTCTCTTCATAAAAGAACCGGTACAAGGAGTGTCAAGCATGGTGCGATCAACATGAGAAAGCCGAGCATAGAAGTTCTGAATGATAATTTCTCTCGAGAGCTCATGGTTGGGGCAGGAATATAACATTGATTTAAGCCTCCCCCAATCTTGAGCGATGCTTTCTCTGTCACGAGGCCAACAATTATAAATATAATTCCGATCACGATGTACTAGATGCATAGGATAAAACTTTTGATGAAATTCCAATTTCAACCGGTTGTAGTTCCATGATCTAGTATCATCACATATCCTATACCATGTCAATGCTTTATCCCTCAAAGATAAGGGAAAGACCTTCTTCTTGACCTCATCCTCGGGCAAACCTGCAAGCTTAAATAAACCACAAACCTCATCTACATAGATTAGATGCAAGTTGGGATGTGATGTTCCATCTCCTGTAAAAGGATTAGCCAACAGTTTCTCAAGCATACCCGAAGGAAATTCATAGCAAATATTTTAATTAGGTGCAGCAGGTTGAGGAGCAACTCCTTGTGCTTACGTTCGAGGTGAAGATACCCCGAACAAGCTCCTCAAATGATTAGTTTCCATAGTGACAGGTGACAATAAATTTCAGCACACTATATAAATGTTTCCTTACCAAATTCCACTTACCAAAGGCGCTTCGCTTCCCCGGCAACGGCGCCAGAAAAGAGTCTTGATGACTCACAAGTATAGGGATATATCGTAGTCCTTTCGATAAGTAAGAGTGTCGAACCCAACGAGGAGCAGAAGGATCTGACAAGTGGTTTTCAGCAAGGTAATCTCTGCAAGCACTGAAATTATTGGTAACAAGTAGTTGTGTGATAAGATGATTCGTAGCAAGTAGCAAGTAACAAAAGTAACAACGGTGCAGCAAAGTGGCCCAATCCCTTTTGTAGCAAGGGACAAGCCGGAACAAACTCTTATAGCAGGTAAAGCGCTCCCGAGGACACATGAGAATTTCTGTCAAGCTAGTTTTCATCATGTTCATATGATTCGCGTTCGCTACTTTGATAGTTTGATATGTGGGTGGACCGGTGCTTGGGTGCTGCCCTTACTTGGACAAACATCCCACTTATGATTAACCCCTCTCGCAAGCATCTGCAACTACGAAAGAAGAATTAAGACAACGTCTAACCATAGCATTAAACTAGTGGATCCAAATCAGCCCCTTACGAAGCAACACATAAACTAGGGTTTAAGCTTCTGTCACTCTAGCAACCCATCATCTCCTTACTACTTCCCAATGCCTTCCTCTAGGCCCAAATAATGGTGAAGTGTTATGTAGTCGATGTTCACATAACACCACTAGAGGAAAAACAAGATACAACACATCAAAATATCAAACGAATACCAAATTCACATGACTACTTATAGCAAGACTTATCCCATGTCCTCGGGAACAAAAGTGACTACTCACAAAGCATAATCATGTTCATGACCAGAGAGGTATTGAATAGCATCAAGGATCTGAACATATAATCTTCCACCGAGTAATCCAACTAGCGTCAACTACAAAGAGTAATTAACACTACTAGCAACCTTACAAGTACCAATCGGAGTCGCGAGACGGAGATTGGTTACAAGAGATGAACTAGGGTTTGGAGATGAGATGGTGCTGATGAAGATGTTGATGGTGATGAGTCCCCTCCAATGAGAGGAGTGTTGGTGATGACGATGGCAACGACTTCCCCCTCCGGGAGGGAAGTTTCCCCGGCAGGACGGCCCTGCCGGAGCTCTAGATTGGTTCTAATCAAGTTCCGCCTCGTGGTGGCGGCGATTCCTCCCGAAAGCCTCCTCCTGATTTTTTGCTGGAACGAAACCCTCCTTATAGCAAAAGAGGGGGGCGAGAGGGCCAGCAGGGAGCCCACAAGCCCCCTAGGCGCGGCTAGGGGGTAGGTCGGGCCTAGCAGGCTTGTGGCCTCCTGCTGGCTCCCCTTTGGTACTTCTTCGGCCCGGTATTTTTTATAAATTCCAAAATAAATCCTCGTTGATTTTCATGGCTTTTGGATTTGTGCAGAATAGGTATCTCAAACTTGCTCCTTTTTCAGGCCAGAATTCCAGCTGCCGGCATTCTCCCTCTTCATGCAAACCTTGCAAAATAAGAGAGAAAAGGCATAATTATTGTACCGTGAAGTGTAATAACAGCCCATAGAGCGATAAATATCAACATGAAAGCATGATGCAAAATGGACGTATCAGTTATCTCGAGGTTGAAGTTTTTCCAATAGGAACCCGAGGAGATCACGGGTTTCCCTGATCGAGGTCATTCCGTCGCCGTGTGTGGTAGTTTGTGATGGACTAGTTGGAGCACCCCTGCATGGTTAAATCTTTCGGAAAGCCGTGCCTGCGGTTATGTGGCAACGTGGAAACTTTGTTTAACATACGGTTCTAAATAACTTGAAGTAAACTTAATTAAAAACTTGTCAACTGAGTGCGTAACCGTGATTGTCTCTTTCGTGAGCTCCTGCTCCGATCGAGGACATGGTGGGGTTATGTCTGACGTAAGTAGGTGTATAGGATCATTCTTTTGATCATGAGTAGTTCACGTCCGCTGTGCGTAGATCACCCCCCTCTTATTCTTGTACTCATAAGTTAGCCACCTCAAATAAATGCTTAGTCGCTTGCTGCAGCCTCACCACTTACCCATACCTCACCCATTAAGCTTTGCTAGTCTTGATACCTTTGGAAATGAGATTACTGAGTCCATGAGGCTCATAGATTACTACAACACTAATTGCTGGTACAGGTAGTTACTTTGATGTGAGAGCGCTGATTGTGCTATTTGGAGTTTCTTCTTCTTCTTCTACGGTGTAGGATGGGTTCCAGGCCAGCGGTCTGGGATAGCAAGGATGGACGTCGTTCTTTTATCAGTTATTTTCAACCGTAGATGGACCCTCCTCTTCTTCATGATTATTGTATGTATTGTATTGATGTGACTCTGATGTAGCTTGTGGCGAGTTTAAGCCAACTCCTTATACTCATTTTTTCAGTACATGTACTTGTAGCGATATCCATTCATGCAAAACGATGAGATGCGTTTCTATCCCTGTTGAGGCCCTCGTGCCAAAATAAGGATAGGACCTCATATTGGGCGTTATAGTCATGGCCTTGGAAAAGAATTTGACAGCACAATTGCTTAAACTAATAGGCCTAAAATTCCTCATCGCCCCAGCCTGGGGAATTTTAGTAATAAGAGTGGTGATAGCAAAATTAAGTTTGTGAATGTCTAAAATCCCAGCTTCAAAATCTTTCACCATCCACATAAAATCATTTTAATCACACTCCAAAACTTTTGATGAAATAAAAAAGAAATGCCATCAGGGCCTGGAGCACCACAGCTATAAGAGCTCATGATGGCTTTCTTGATTTCCTCCTCAGAAAAGGGTCTCTCAAGAACTATTCTGTCAGCTTCACAGATCATCTCATCTTGTGACTAGAAATTAGCATCCAAATGTATGTCAGGTTTGGGTTCAAAATTAAAAAGGTTCTTGTAAAAATCAGTAGTTACATTCAACATATCCTCTGTAGAATTAACCACCCCATGAGGGCCCAACAGCTCTGAGAGATGATTCTTCCTATGTATGCGATTAGCTAGTGCATGAAAATATGCAATATTATGATTACCTTCCAAGATCTTCCTATCTCTAGATCTCTGCCATAAGGTAGTTTCCTCTTTTTCCAAACGGCATGATGTTCCTTTTTAATATCTTTCATTCTGTCAAAATCACTAACAGAGAACTGTAGTGATTTAGATAAAACATCTAGACTATCAAACTCCATAAGGAGGGTCTTATTTTTTTCATGGCTGCTTCCAAACTAATACTCCATCCTTTCAGTTTCTTCCTCAAAATTCTGGTTTTAATCATCCAATTATCTATAGAACCACTGGATGAACAAGCCATCATGAGTTACAAAGCGAGGTTGGGAGTGCCACCATTTCTCAAACCTAAAGAGTTTAGGACAACAAGGAACTCTAGCACCAGTCTCAAAAACCAAGGGAGTATGATCACTGCCTACCCTTAGAAGAGCACACAGTGATAACAAAGGGTAATGAGCATCCCAATTCACACAAGTGAACACTCTATCTAAAACATCAAAAACAGGATTGTTTTGATTATTGGACCAAGTATACTTCCTATTAGCTATAAGAATTTCAAGTAATGCCCACCTATTGACCCATTCATTAAACAAAAAGGTAATTTGCTGGTTAACTAGGGCACTACTCTTGTCCTCATCTCCCCAGATCAAATTGAAATCACCACAAATAAAAATAGGGTATGTAGCAGCACAAAGACTATCATGCAATTCACATATGAGGTCCAACTTAAACTCACGATAAGCTGACCCATACACAACCACCAAATGCCAAAGAAAACCATCAATCTTATTTTTGACAGTGGCTTTAACAACAAAGGAAGCATATTTGCCCGATTTACAAGACCTGGAGTATGATCCTTCACGCTCCTACCCAAACCCCCTATTTTTAACGCATTTGACTATGGAATCAGGCCTCCGTGTCCGGATTCATGTTCACCCAAACATGCATACCATGGAAATCCAATCTTGGTATTAAGGGGAATTCCTCCTAACGTCGGAAACTTTATGTTGACCCTCGCTTTGCACCAAGGCACTTTTCCTATCATTTTCCGTTAACGCGGAGCAGTTAGGTAACGAATTGGAAACCGGCTAACCTTACTTTTAGAAAAAACTAGGAAGTACTAAAACAAATCCTATTTCAAATTTGGAATTTCATTCCAACTTAGGACGTTTTGAATTGACATAGCTTGACGCGTGAACTCTCAGCGCGTACGACAGTTGCTTCGACAAACATTCGGTAGACTAGATTTTGAAGTGCCATTAAGATCGTATCGATTAATAACCATCCCCCGGGGATAATGACCAATGCAAGGCAACCTGCCTTACCACACATTCCCTGAATGTATGTTGCTTCAGTCAACCAGAAAGATCATGACAAATAGACCAATTTGAGATTGGATCACCGTCATTCCATTTTTCGTGGTAATGAACTGAAAAATAGACTGTCACCGTTGAGAACGCGACGGCACAGGGAGTGATTCTTCTCTAGTGTAAGCTAGCTGCTGGAAGCCACTGAGTTCAAGTCCTTCGAAAAAGGATTGGACTCTGCGATATCGACCGACGCGATGCTATACCAGAAAGATGAAAGAAAGGTATATACTTTTCCAAATGAATATTTTGAATTGCAAATTTGGGCAAATTGACTCAGTTCTTTTTTCCGAGAAAAAGTTTCCCCCGAACCCCCTTCCAAAAGGAATAGAAGGCAAAAGCTAGAGCTATTCGTTCGATAAAGTCTAGCTTTGCCAACTATTTGCAACGGAACATTTGAACATGAAACTATTTCAACGGAAAAGAAAGCTAAGCTAAAGACATGACTCGATGGAGGAGTATACTCCACTCCGCGAGATCTTGTTTCCCCCTCTTCAGTAGATCTTACCTCGTCTCTACGGATCACAGTACCCCCTCAGTGGCTCGAGTCATGCCTCTCGGACTCACTCCTCGAGGCTAGGAACAATCCTTCGACATTAGGTCGATACAGCCTAAATACCATGTCTCCCCTTTCGTGGGCATACGCCTGCTATGAAGCCAATAACATCAAACAGGTCTCTTTTTAGACCAAGAAGGGCTCAATCTTTTTTCTGAACAATCAACTTGCTTGACATGATTCCTCACCATGACTTGATTACCTATTTATTTGTGGAACAGATGGATGGAATCTAGGAAGGGACCACACTCGGAAGAGTCTATACGTACTTGTAGACAAATCATGTTCTTCATATCCTTGATTTCAAATTGGATTTGCATGTTTTGCATCAAACTTTATTTAGCCTATTGTGGATCATCCAAATGCAGGTTGCATGTAGCATATCCAATTACTAGAATAGAGTTGAGTTTGTTCACTGTGTTTATGAACATCATAGCATGGTTGTTGTCAAATTACCTCACTGTAATTATTAATGCCTCAACAACGATAACATGATTGTTCTCATGGTGTCCAGAGAATTCAGAATTTTGAGCTAGCATATTGCAACATATGTTTGTTACCCGTCTCATATACAATTCAATCCATAATATCCTTGGCAACAATGATACTTTTACCTGAACATTGTAGAACTTCAGCTATGCAATAGTCTTTCTTTTTGGGACCTCAAGAATAAGCAAAGAAATGGTTAACAGTGCGCAAGGAAAAGAAAATGTATGTAATTTAAGATTATTAATGCCTCAACAACGATATTGTCATCGGCCAAGCCGCCTCATTGTTAGTCAATCATGACCATGCCTATTAACACTAGTAAATAGTATATACCTTTCTATTCTCTTTTCTATAATTCAGTTATCTTAGCGCGCCATAACTATAAGAAACACAAAAACAAACTGTCAAATTAGGAGCGTCCATTGATCCCCACTTATGTCCCCTGCCGGTGAGGCATTAGGTCCCTATCCCCTCTACATTGCATTGGATTGTTATATAGTAACATGGTCTCCAAGCAAAGCTTACTGTTTAGATACGGCTATGGAAAATTGACAATTCATGTATCATATCTTTGCCTATTCATGATGTCGAGAAATAGTTTGAATAATTTAGAACGAGTTATATATTTCAATATTGTAGCTACAAATTTGTATGATGGTTTATTTTCGTTGAACTTTAGCTGCACTTTCACATAAACCACACAGTTGCAAAACTGTGCCCTACACTATTACCAAAATGAATTTTATGGTGCATTATGGAAAGAATTTGTGTGGGCTGTAGTTGCAGGCTCATTTGGAAAAGGCATAACGCATCCAGTTGACTCGAAAAAGAAGGTTTCGGAGTCAAGCTATAATAACAAGGGCTAAAAGTGTGAGCTCATTTATTAAAAAAATATGACCACTTAACATGGGCGTGAACTATAGAGATTCTTATTTTATCTAATGGTCTTGACACATGGATATCATATTTTTATTTTCTTGTCTGGAACAGATTCACAAGAATTCTTTTAGGTCGTGACAACAATTTGGGGTGAAATCTGAAACACTGCAGTATTAGCTTTTGTAATTAGAAAAAATTCATAGTGCGAGAGACCCGAGGTTGAGAATGTTCAATTGATTGAACTTGTTCACAAAATCAGTAATAATCTTGAGCATAGTATTCCTAACCTATTATTTCTTGATGTTTTTTACTGATGACTCATTTGCAGGTTTTTTACAAAGGAAATAGTCCAGGTGTTACTGGTTTACTTGCTACAACCGCAACATATTTATTTCGTTGTTATTGCCATTGATCAACTAATACATGGCTGAAGCACACTAGTCCCAATCTAAGAGGTCATTGATCTCACTTTATTGCTGGAGGAATTGTTGAGAAATATTTAAGGGACTTTGAGACAGAAATGTTGTCGAATAGGGTTGCAAACGAAGTAGGGGAAGTTTGGTGGCCATTTTATATGGTTGTTGAGCAGGGACTTCGAGACAAGAATTTCACTTATGTAGATACAAAACTGATGATCGGGCCAAGCCAGACTATTTATCAAGCTGAAAATGAAAACGGGCCAGGCTGTTAATTTAGGCGAGAGCCCATCCCAGAACACAAGCCTGCCCGATGCAGCCTAGCAATTTTGCGTCCGCAAGTAGGCTGCCCATGCCTAGATATAGCCGATGATGCTTCGCAGTGGCCTGCTACTTTCATTCAGAGCATCTCTAACAAGCGCGTTTCGACTGACGCCTAAAAAACGGATTTGCACCACGCGCTTAGCTTTTTATAGATCATATTTTAGCACGCATGCGGCGCTCCAGTAGACGCTACAAATTAAAACGCAAAACTAATCCAACGTGCTAAAATATATGCATAGATTTGATACATAATTCATTTATATAGATAATAAACTAGTTCAACACGATAATATAGATAATAAAACTAGTTCAACACGATGAAACTACATAGATAGATATACATAGATAGATAAAACTACTCCGAGTCGTCACTGTGGGTGATGTCCGAGGTAGATAGCCATGCGTTCTCCCAACGTTCATCGTCGGAAGTGAAGATGGACGGCATACCTTTGTTGACGGCCATGCACTCCGATATAGCGAGTACCTTGCGCCGACGCACGTCCTGCCGCTCCTCGCGACGCCTTGCCGTCCTCTTCGCCCAGCAGGCGTTCTCGGCGGCAACGTCCTCCGGGTGGCGTCGGCGCCACTCCGCCATGGATCGCTCGTCCTCCTCGGCGACGAGGAGCCGACGCTCCTGCCGATGGTGCTCCTGACGGTCCTGGTCTGATATCAAACGAGGTGGAGGGGCGAGGTCCTACATCTGCTCGCGCGTGTAGACATCCTGAAAGTTCATCTGTGCACGAGGCCTCCCTAGGCGCCACGTCGTACGCGCGGGCGACCTCGTGCGCGGTTTCGAAGGTGCCGAGGCCGAGGTGCATGTTGCCGGACCTGATCTCGTCATAGTAGACGCTCGCGGATGCCGCGGTAACCCGAGGATCCACGGCGGTGCGGCGGCATGGTGGCAGAGGGAGCGGTAGAGGGAGCGACGGTGAGGGAGCGGCAGAGCGCGCAACAGAGGGAGCGGCAGAGGGAGCAACGGCGAGGGAGCGGCAGATGGCGCAGTAGAGGGAGCGAAAAAGGGCGTGTGGCTATGGACAGCCGCGTGACGAACGCCACATTTTATAGGCGCGATGAAAGCGATGCGTTAAATCTAGCGCGAGGCCGCCCGCTTTCTCTCTCTCGCGCGCAATAGTTTACCGCGCGCGTTATTTCCCGCGTCCGCTGGAGCGCACGATTTTGTCCCGCGCATGATAAAAATATAATTTACAGCGCACGCGTGTTTTTTGACGCCGCTGTTGGAGATGCTCGAACTCCTGCATTGCCGATCAAAAGCATAAGAGTTAACAAATCTTCAAATTGAAGCAAAATGTTGCTTTTGTTGACCTGTATGATTATTATTATTTATAAAAAGAAAAAAAAACTGTACGAGTATCTTCAAAATCTCTGTGGCGTGTGAATTGTGATCGCTGATCAATGCATCCGGTTTGTGCTACGTGGAAACACGACCAGAGCCAACATAGCCGCCCAATCCCTCGTTTGGTTTTTTTGTAACAAGACGTATGGCTGGCCGAAGGCAACAAGATGGCACTGCTGGCCGGCTTGAATTTTCTAAGATCAAGGCACAAAAGCGCGCTGCAGGCTGGCTTGATCTGAGGTTGAAACTGGACGCCCTTTATGTTTCAAAAGAAAAGAAAAACACGAAGGCGTAGATTAAATTGTGGTTTTTTTGACATGTGGTTGGATGGTTAGAGGGATTGTGGTATCCCAGTTGACCAGAGTTCAAATTCTGATGCTCGTTTTATTTCTAAATTTATTTTTAGATTATCGGCGATACACATTCAGTGGAGGGCGACGTTTCCGTCGACGACGATGTGCCTACGGTGACTTCGTAAATTTTAAGATGATATGTCGGTTCAGTCTTTCAAATGTGCTTATAGGGATAGGATGTACGCGTATGCGTTCATAAAAATAAGTATATGCGCGTGTATATATGCTTGCGTCTGTACTGTGTTAAAACACGAAGGCAAAGACTAAAAAAATCAAGATAACACAACTTGAAGTGTGCAAATGAAACACAACTTGCAATCTCGCAGCAAAACTAGTCAGCGCAATATTTCTTCGTTTACTTCCGAGGCAGGATGACCTCTAGATGCCTATCTGGAGAACACAAAAAAGATGCGGTGCCTGGACAACGGACTAATCAAACACGTCTCACCAAGGCCAGCAAAACTCCATGCCAGCACCCCGTCGATCGACCATGACGGCCACCCAGAAAGGGTTGACCATGACTTCTCCACCACAGCACCGAACGCGCACGTTTACGAAGTCGTACTACTTCCTGTTCACGCAGCACGGCTGCATGGCCATGATAGAAAAAATGTAAGGTTTTGTCTTGGGCCTGGCCGCCCTTCGTTCAACATTCCTCCTTCCTTCCCATCTTTATTATGTCGCTAAAAAAAATGTTAACTGGAATTATGTTTTTTTGGCAAGATAATAAGTAATTATCAAATAAAATCCTAAAATTTATTTAGATATGTGTGATTTGAAGAATATTTAGACAATCAAACTGATATGGAAAGTAATTATGTGTTAATAACATATAATAAAATATTTATATCCGTTGAAACGCCCGGACAATTATGTATGCTAGTATAAATATATCGAGCTCAAGATTGGACCATAAGCTCTGTGCCAGTTTGTTCGAGAGCGGCAAAAATGGCGGTTTCCACACGCATGGCACTCTTGCTCACAGCTTGCTTCCTCGGTTGCTACGTGTCCGTCCCCTCCTTGGCTGCCTCCGGCGACTTCCTCCAGTGCCTCTCGTCGAGCATCCCCAGCGAGCGCGTATTGACGCCGAGTTCGCCGTCGTTCACTTCCGTCCTGGTGTCGTCCATCCGGAACCCCAAGTTCTTCACCCCGACGACTGTGAGGCCGCTCTGCATCGTGACGCCCACCAACGCGTCCCACGTCCAGGCCGCCGTGCTCTGCGGCCGCCGCCACGACGTGCGCCTCCGCGTGCGCAGCGGCGGACACGACTACGAGGGCCTCTCGTACCGGTCCGAGCGCCCCGAGGTGTTCGCGGTGGTCGACCTCGCCAACCTCCGCGCCGTGCGCGTCGACCGGGCCGCGGGCACCGCGTGGGTGGACTCGGGCGCGACGGTCGGGGAGCTGTACTACGCCGTCGCCAAGGCGGCGCCCGGGCTCGCGTTCTCTGCCGGCGTGTGCTCGACCATGGGCTTGGGCGGCCACATCAGCGGCGGCGGCATGGGCATGATGATGCGCAAGTACGGCCTCTCCATTGACAACGTCCTCGACGCCACGCTGGTCGACGCCAACGGGAGGCTGCTGGACAAGGAGGCCATGGGGAGCGACCTCTTCTGGGCCATCCGCGGCGGCGGCGGCGGGAACTTCGGCATCGTGCTGTCGTGGAAGGTCAGGCTGGTACCCGTCCCGCCGACAGTGACGTTCTCCAACATCCAGAAGACCATTGACCAGGGCGCGGCCAATGCCGTGACCAAATGGCAGGCGCTCGCGCCGGCCCTCCCCGAGGACCTCAGCATACGGGTGATCGTGCAGAACCAGCACGCCCTCTTCCAGACCCTGTATCTCGGCGGCTGCAGCGCGCTGGTGCGCGCCATGAGCAGCCTGTTCCCCGAGCTCGGCATGACGCGCGCCGACTGCCGGGAGATGACCTGGCTGCAGTCCACGGTCTACATCAACTCCGGCGACACCGAGACGCCGGTGGAGACGCTCCTCAACCGGACGACCAGCCTGAGCACCTTCACCAAGAACAAGTCTGACTACGTCAAGCAAGCCATCACCAAGGACACGTGGGAGAAGATCTTCCCCTGGTTCAACAGCTCCGCCGCGGGGATCATGATCCTGGAGCCTCACGGCGGAAGGGTCGGCAGCATCGCCGACGGCGACACGCCGTACCCTCACCGGAGCGGCGTCCTCTACAACATCCAGTACGTGGCGTTCTGGACGGGCAACGGCACGGACGGGCCGAACTGGATCAGTGGCCTGTACAACTTCATGGAGCCGTTCGTTAGCAAGAACCCGAGGGGTGCGTACGTGAACTACCGGGACCTGGACATCGGGGAGAACACGGTGGTCGGCGGTGTCACCAGCTACGAAACCGGCAAGGTGTGGGGTGAGAGTTACTTCGGGGCCAACTTCCAGAGGCTCGCCGTCACCAAGGGGAAGGTGGACGCCAGCGACTACTTCAGAAACGAGCAGAGCGTACCGCCACTTCTCTCGAGGAAGTGAAGGTGAAACCTGGCCTGTCTATAATCTGAGGACATAAAACTGTAGCAGTGGATATGGCTTAGAATGGAAGAACCTTTCATGATAGCTACTCACGCGTGAAAATTTATGACAATATATTCGCATGAGATTTGAGATCTGATGGTATGAACATGAATATTTAAACAGATAATACATTATACACCTTTAATCATGTCATATATGCACTCAGTTTTTTTATATGCACTCAGTTGTTAGTATAGAGATTGAAAAAAGCACACGGTCCCTTCTGGACCGAAGTGCTGAAGAGGCACGGACCATCTGACGGGATGTGTCCTCTGTGTACGGTCCCTGAGGACTGTAACCACATCTTTTTAACTTGCCTTGCCGTTAGGTTCATGTGGAGGTGCCTGCGGAAGGCGGTTGGTGGCAGTTGGTGCCACGACAACCTTCCTGGCATGTTTGCCGAAGTGCTTCGATCGCACGGCGCCACTGTGAGACTGAGCCTCTGGGTTACCATCGGTGTCCTCCTCTGGATCTTATGGAATGTTCGTACTAAGCTTGTGATTGAGCATGTTATCCCTCTCCGTGCGACTGATGCAATTTCAAATTGTGTGGTTTTCTACAGCTATGGCGACCGCTTAGTCGACACAATGACCGACTCTCCATCGACATGACTGCAACTGCATTGAGAGGAGCTGCCGCACGCATGTCGTCCAGCTCAACCCCGCGGCTTCGTCCTCCTCCTGACCCGGACTAGCCTAGCTGTATTTATTTCTGTCTTGGGGATTATTGTGCTGCTCCCCCAGCAAGACTTCGTACTTTTAGGTTGTACTTT
Source organism: Hordeum vulgare subsp. vulgare (assembly GCF_904849725.1). Taxonomy (NCBI): domain Eukaryota; kingdom Viridiplantae; phylum Streptophyta; class Magnoliopsida; order Poales; family Poaceae; genus Hordeum; species Hordeum vulgare. Next base: position 520,390,536 of record NC_058524.1, read on the forward strand.
GGCCATGGTTGTGTGCTTTGTGGCATTGGCTTGGGTGCGTTGAATATTGGGGTGGCTAGTATGCTTTGATCGAGGCTTTATAATATAAAGCGGGGGAACCCTTTTTCGTAAAAAAAAGCATACGAGAGTGTGGGAGAAGAATTTTTCCAGGTATTAAAGAGATGGGAAGCAATATGCGCTGGCGGACCGGTGCAATGGTTCGGCCGGTCAGGCCCAGGTCGTCGGATGCAGCCAGCCACGTCCATCAGATCTGCGCGCGAGCTGGCTGAAGGCATTGAAGCAAAAACATTGCAACCTCATGCCACCGCGCGAGGAAAAACAAAGCCTCCTGCCCCGCGTTGGCCCGTCCATGTCCGTTGCCAGAGCAGCTCATCGACGCTCGTCGGAGCGGCTCGTGGGCTTGGTGGGTTGCCCCGCTTGTGCCCCGTGTGGTTCTCGACGGTCTCCGGTCCTCGTCGTCGTCGGTCGCCGCCGGTCCTCGTCTCCCCTTCCTCCCCCGCCATGGACGAGCTCTCCGCGGGCCTTGAAGCTCGCCATGGAGCATTTAAGAGAGGGGATGCAGCTCGCCATGTCGTCGGTTGTAGCAAAATGAAACACCGGTTGTAGCAAAAATCACGACGCTATGTGCGATGTAGCAAAATGCGACACCGGTGGTAGCAAAATGCGGAGCTGTTTGTAGCAAATTTTGATGTCGGTTGAAGCATGTAGCAAAAAAACGCCTTCGGCCATGGACGCAACTTTGCCGGCCATGGAGCAGTTGAGAGGGGATGCAGCTCGTCATGTCGTCGGTTGTAGCAAAATGAAACACCGATTGTAGCAAAAATCGCGACGCCATGTATGATGTAGCAAATTTTGACACCGGTTATAGCAAATTTTGACACTGGTTGTAGCAAATTTGGACATCAATTTTAACAAAAATAATGATGACCGTGGTGCCCGTCCTGACCATGCAGCTCCACCAAACCATCGTTGCAGCTCTCCTGGGCGGCGGCGCCGGCGACGACGAGCTCGCATGGGCTGGTGCAGGCACGAGGGACGGTCGCCCATGGCCATGGCTTCCAATCTAGCGGAAAGGAAACGAGAAAGATGTGAATCTCGGGTGAAGGGCGCGCGTTGGTGGAAGGAGGAAGAAGATAAGGCAAAGATCACAAGATTAAGTGGGATATGACGTCGTTGGGTTCAGCAAGAACATTTCGGCCGGTGTTCCAGCTGGAAACTTTTCCCTAAGGACATAGCCACATAGGGTGTGTGTAAACTCATCGAGATGACATATAGTTTGGGGAGCTTCTATTTGACCCTTCACGTGTGAGGGAAGCTCCCTAACGCCCGCACGACGGCATTGATGGACCGGCCATCTAGATTTCGTGTATTATTTCCCCACGGACGCTTATCACATTTCTTTTTAAAAAAGTAAAGAATCGCAGAACAAGAAAATATCATGAATTCAGACAAGTTAACAGATTTTAAAAAATAAATCATCAATTTGAAAAAAATCCATCGATTCTAAAATACTTAATCAACTTAAAAAAAGTTCATCAATTTTAAAAAAGAGTTCACTGAATTTGAATAAAAAGTTCACCTACTTTGATAAACAAAATCATTGATTTGGGAAAAAGTCCATCTCTTTTGAAAGACAGTTACCGAATTTGGAAAATGTTCACCTATTTTAAAATAAATCATCGAATTTGAAGAAAAAGGCATCAAAATAGAAAGTTCATAGAAATTGAAATGCATTTTTTCAAAGTAAAGAAAAAGGGAACAAAGAGGAAAGAAAAGAAAGAAAAACCAAACAGAATCCCGGTCCAAACAAATCCAAAATGAAAAGGGAAAAAAAAGGCTGGAGAAAGAATAAAAGAAAAAATGGAAATATATTATCACAACGTGTGGGTTTCTGTGTGGTTAGTGCGACTTACACTAAGTTGGAGGTCATTCTCATGTTTTTTTTTTGAGACAATCTCGCAAAACTTTATTAATAAATGTTCAAAGGTACAAAAGATAAATCTTCCGGGGTACCTAGCCATACATGTCGGCCTTCCCCTAACCTCATAACATGTTTCGCTAAATTGTGAGCCTCGACATTCGAGCTCCTATATTCATGCACTACATTGCATGTCTGAAAAGACGCTTTGTGTTCTAAAATTTCATGTAAAATAACACCGTATGTTGTAGGCTGCTTGTCCTTGATATCGTCGACCACCACCTTGCAATTCGAAGCAATATGTATACATTGTATGTATAGATCATTTGCTAGGGCAAAAGCCTTCCGGATCGCCAGAGCTTCGAGTGTGGGTGCATCTCCTATACCCTTGAAAACCATCGCTGAAGCTCCTTGGAAAAGACCATCATGGTCACGACATATAGCGGTTGCCACTCCCTTTCTACAGTCGTGTGATACATCAGCGTCTACATTGATCTTCAGGTAAGACTCCGGAGGGCCCTTCCATCCCCCCGTCTGTTGTATAGTCTGTGACTGCGAGGAAGGTCCCCTACTCTCTGTTAAAGTGAGGTCATTGATGTAAGAAATTATGAATTCATTTACCGACTGAGGGCTTTGAAAGATGTCTTCATAAATGCCTTCCTTCTAGCCCTCCAAATTGCCCACCAAGCGACCACCGGTAAGGTATATTGTTTCTGTGTTAATTGATCATGCATCACAAAGATCCAGTTCTTGGCATTGGGCTCATTGTTCTCACTGATTTTCTCAACCAGTGTATCTTCAGAAAGAGCCCAAATGCACCTCGACGTGGTGCATTCCATGAGTGCATGTCTCTAGGAATCATTCTGACCACATAGAGCACAAAAGGTGTGTCGTCGCCATGTTGCGATGGTGCAGCACATCCATTGATGGCATTGAATTCCTAGCCAACCTCCACAGGAAAACCTTGATTTTCAAAGGGACTTTGGTGTCCCACAGAGTTGTCCATTATTTTCCTTCTGGAGTCCCGGGACCCCCAGTTGTATTAACGTTTCCATTCACACTGTTCTCCCTGGTATTGATCACCATCTTGTATGGTGAACTGGCCGAGAAAAGGCCAGTTCTCTCATACGACCAAGCCCAGAAATCAGCTATCGGTCTCGTGCACAGTGGAATTGCTAGAATTGTATCAGCGTTAGCAGGTAGGAAAGCCGAACGGATCAGATCCTCCTTCCACATCGCCATCGTGGCATCAATCAGGTCTGAAACCCGGTTTAGGGGTCATTTACCATGCCTATGAACGGGCGCATATTCCCTGTTCTGGGAAGCTAGTTTGATCACCATATGTGTGTGCTTTGACCAGTCTCGATCCTCTTGATAGCCCGTTGTTTAATAACCTCCCTTCCATCCAGGATTGCCCTCCAAATTTGCGAGGGATGGTTGCCAAGTTCTGCCTCTAGAAAACTGCTGCTTGGGAAGTAAACCGACTTCAGGATTCGAGCACTAAAAGATTCTGAATCCACCAGAACCCTCCACGCCTCCCGAGCTAGTAATGCGAGATTAAAGACCTCCATATCTGTGAACCCCATGCCCCATATATTTAGGTTGTGTCATAACATCCCATGAGACCCATGCCGGTTTTCTCCTACCTTGTTTCGATCCCCACCAGAATTGTTGAATAATAGAGGTAATATTTTCACATAAGCCTCTTGGTAATTGATACGTCCCAAACGTATCTATAATTTATGCTTGTTCCATGACCTTTTGGATGACAATGTTGAAAGGACGTGGATGTCGCCTAGAGGGGGGGTGAATAGGTGCTTTAAAATAATTACGGTTTAGGCTTGAACAAATGCGGAATAAAACTAACGTTTAATATGTCAAGCACAAAACCTAAAACAACTAGGCTCGCCTATGTGCACCAAAAACTTATGCTAAGCAAGATAAACAACTAAGTGACAACAAGATATATGACAAGAAACAATATGGCTATCACAAAGTAAAGTGCATAAGTAAAGGGTTCGGGTAAGATATAACTGAGGCACGCGGAGACGACGATGTATCCCGAAGTTCACACCCTTGTGGATGCTAATATCCGTTGGAGCGGTGTGGAGGCACAATGCTCCCCAAGATGCCACTAAGGCCACCGTAACCTCCTCACGCCCTGCACAATGCAAGATGTCGTGATTCCACTAAGGGACCCTTGAGGGCGGTCACCGAACCCGTACAAATGGCAAACCTTGGGGGCCGTCACCGGTACCCGTACAAATTACTCGGGGCAATCTCCACAACCTAAATGGAGACCCCGATGCTTGCCCGGAGCTTTACACCACAATGATTGAGCTCCGAGACACCACCAAGCTTCAAGGACGCCAAAGCATCCATGAAGAACAATATTTAGGGTACTAAGTACCAAAGGTAATAAGCTTCTCAAACTTCACTTCCACGTATCACCGTGGAGAACTCAAACCGATGCAACTAATGCAATGGCAAGAACACACGAAGTGGACGAGTCTCTCACACTCAAATCCCTCCACAACAACAAAAGCTATGGAGAAATATAAGAGGAAGAACAAGGAGCTCACAAAGAACTCCAAGATCTGGATCCAAGGGGTTCCCCTCACATAGAGGAGAAAGTGATTAGTGGAGATGTGGACCTAGATCTCCTCTCTCTTTTCCCTCAAGAACAAGCAAGAATCATTGGAGGGATTCAGAGTAAGCAAGCTCTAAGAAGGTCAACAATGGGGGTAAAACCTGAGCTCAACGGATAGATCAGGCCAAGGGGGAAGAAGACCCCCTTTATATAGTGGGAAGGAATCAGACCGTTACCCCCACTTACAGCCCACGCACAGCGGTACTACCGCTGCCCCCAGTGGTACTACCGCTCAGGGAGGAGCGGTACTACCGCTAGCCCCTGGCGATACTACCGTTAAAGAAAGTCTTCGCAAAAAGTCCAACGGAGAACAACCGCTCAGAGAGAGGTACTACCGTCCCGAAGCGGTACTACCGCCCACCCGAAGCGGTACTACCGCTGCCCCTGGCGGTACTACCACTAGGACTGGAGCGGTACTATCGCTCGTCACTGAAACAACCATAACTTTCGCATACGAGCTCCGAATCGAGCAAACCCAAGCTTGTTGAAATCTTAAGACCATGCAGATATGAAAATGCCAATGATATAGAGATGTGAGACCTCTATGAATGAAGAACCGGAAAAAACTCCAACATTGAAAACATCATACTAGATGCATATGGACTCCGTTTTCGATGAACTCGAGCTTGTCATGAAGATGACCATAAGCTCTAAAACTCGCAAAAAGAAACACCAAATAAGAACCAAGAAGTATGATGCAAGGATGGAAATGGCTTGAGCTCTCAACGAACGATATGATCGAGCTACTCACTTGAGAGCCCCCCTTGACAGAACGAAAATCTATCCTAAAACAGAAAACCTATCAAGGGCAAACCTATACCTTGCACCTCATCCTCTTGAGCTAGATGACGGTGATCTTGGCTTCCTCAAGATGGACCACCTTCTTGATTGTGTTGTCTTGATGAAGACTAGTTGATTGCTCCCCATACACAACATGGGTGAGCCACTCTTCAGTATATCTTCACAAGTCCATTGCCCCCACAATGGACGGCAGGCTTCAAGCATGATATCTTCGTGTTGATCCACTTGAACTTGCACACCGCAATCTTGATGACGATCACCACTTGACGTCATCCTTCATGGGTTGTATGAGATCTTCCTCTAGACGCAAGCCCATGGAGACACACCTAACCCCACATAGAACTATCACGAAGACCATGGGTTAGTACACAAACACGTAATGGACAATGCTTACCATACCATGGGATCACTTGATCCCTCTCGGCACATCTTGTACGCTTTGTATGAGATCTTCCTCTAGACGCAAGCCCATGGAGACACACCTAACCCCACATAGAACTATCACGAAGACCATGGGTTAGTACACAAACACGTAATGGACAATGCTTACCATACCATGGGATCACTTGATCCCTCTCGGTACATCTTGTATGCTTTGTATGAGATCTTGATCAACCTTGTGTCTCTATGACCATTCTTTGGATAATACCTTGAATACCATCTTGGTCATCATATAAACTCCTTGAACCAAACAGATGGACTTCAAGAAGTGCACATGGACAAATCCTATAAATATAAATTAAGGAAACCATTAGTCCATAGGAATTTTCATCGATTACCAAAACCACATATGGAGATATATGCTCTAACAATCTCCCCCATTTTGGTAATTGATGACAACCACTTCAAGAGAGTTTATATACGGAAATAAGCATAACCAAGCGCATGCATTCAAAGCAATAATGCATGCGTGCAAGATGTAAATGCTTACGCCATAAAAGCAAAACCCTCTAAACATATCCAAAGTAAACTTTCTAAACTTCTCCCCCATTGGCATCGATTGCCAAAATGGACGAAAAGTTTAGAAAGCCAATATAGTAGGTGGTCCTCCAAAAAGTTTGTACTTCTCAGCAAATGAGTGCAAAGAAATACACAAATACAATGATAAGTAGTTGGAGGAAAACAAACTATATTGAGGACCCAAAGATTGCAAATAAAAGGATCGTATGCCACAAAGACATACAAAAATAGAGGCAAGCAATCAAAAGATACCAGATGGAAGAAACAATCATATGGTCCTTCGAACCACATGAATAAAAGATATTATGATAAAGGCAACAGAGTGTTTTATCAAAACTAGAGAAGCTCCCCATGATTTGTGCACTAATACGAGATTTTTGTTTTTGATACAAGTGCACAAAATAGGATCGTTGCTCCTCCAAAATTAATAAAAACACACAACGAGTGCAATAAGATAGATGATACAATAAGCATATCACTTGAACAAAACAAATGGTTGAGCAACACGTAAAAGAAGCAACTTAAAAATAGGCTCAACCAAAATAATGTGTGTGAGTCATGGCAAAGCACTTGAGAAGACTAAGATAAGGATGAGCATTACTCATCAACATAGTCTTGATGAAATGAGACACAAAGTGCAAGACATATCATTCCCACACACACATACTAGAAAATGGGTTCACAAGTTACTAATAAACAAAATAAGAACCAACGCTTGTGACAACCCATGGTGAAGATAGGAAATAAGAACCTTGTCAAGAGGAGGGATACCAATCGAAATGGCAAAACCCTCATCAAGACAAGCATGAGGAAAAATAATCTTCACGGCCAAAGAGTGCATCAAGATGTAGGAAAATAAGATACGCACTCAAGACAAATCCTTTCACGAAGCCACCAAAAACTGAAAAAGGAAATGCAACAATGGACGTGAAAGAAAAGAGGATATCAATTAGAGATGTAACTTCTCTCATGTGTAAAAGATTCTAAGTAGAAGACAATCATGATGATATATATCCACAAAGAAGGATGTACACACGAAATGGTTACAAGAAGGAACAAACAAGATATCCAAAAGGAAGTCATAAATATATCAATAAGATCTTTGCTTGGAAGCATAGCACATGGCCTAATATTTTCTTATTGTACAATATGAACTTCCAACATACGAACATCAAAGACATCCCAACTAGCAATAAGACATCATCGTTCAGATGCTTTGAGAAAGGAAACAAGTACTACACGAATGAATCAAGAGATTCATGCCATGATGCAACCTGGAAAAGAAAAGACAGGTTTGGGCCTTTGCAAGAAATGAATGCATGAAGTAGATACTTGTTACCGAGACAACATTGGATTGATGTAGTAGATAGTTGTTCGTTGATCATCCTAACTTGGCTCCAATAATCACATGGTCTCAACAACTTCCTTATCACCGAAGATGGGCCAGAGGGGGGCCAGGGGCTGCCCAGGCGACCTGCTGGCGCGGCCAGGCCCTAAGCCGCGCCGGGAGGCCGCCTGGGTGGGCCCCACCTCCTTCGGTGCCCTCCTTTGGCCTATATTTAGAGTCCCGAGAGGAAACACTTACACAACTTCCAGAATCGTGAATTTTTCCATCGTTCCGCCGCCGCAGCGCTTCTAAGATCGGGAGCGTCAGGACACCTCTTCCTGGCACCGTGCCGGAGGGAGGATTGACCTCCGGGAGCTTCTCCACTGCCATGGACGCTTCCCGGACGTGTCGTGAGTAGTCCTCCTTGGACCATGGGTCCATGACCAATAGATATGTGATGTCTTCTCTCCAATCTTGTGCTTCAATGGTTAGTCCTTGTGAGCTGCCCTACATGATCAAGACATCTATGTAATTCTCTTGCTATTGCTATGCTCGGTTTGTTGGGATCCGATGGATTATGAGATTATGTTCAGATTGTTATGAGTTATATATTTGATTATCCTTTGATATTATGTTCCTTAGTTCTTCATGCATGTTCTCCGTTGCTATTTATTGCTTTGGCCGAGTAGTAGATTATAACTCCAAGAGGGAGCGTTATGCATGATTGTGGGTTCATGCCCCTCGATGTCTAGCTTGAGTGACAGAAACATGAGACTAGGGGGTGTGTTCTTGCCACCAGGGAGAAAACAACGGTGCTTGTGACCACGGTTGCAAGGATTGTTTATCTTATGCATAGTTCGTTAATGTAGTTGTCCGTTGCTTTGAGTTTACACTTTGGGTGGGGCTCGCAACTTAATACCGGAGAGATGTTCTGGATAGATATCTCAAGGTGGATGATTAGTAAGTAGATGCTGATGAATAAACGGTCTACTTGTCTTGGCGTACTGCCCATTACTATTGAACCTCTAACTATCAAGTAGCATAATTAGCATTGTAGTGCGTTCATAATTCTGTCAATTGCCCAACTGTGATTTGTTTACCCAAGCATAGTTGTTTATCGTCTTTTGGGAGAGAGACATCACTAGTGAACAGCATGTGACTTCGGTCCATATCACCATCATTGTTTACACGTCCATCATTTACCGTTGCCATTTACTTTCCCGTTGCAATCACTATTACATTCCCGCTTGTGTTTTGATCATTTGCAAACTACAAGGCCGAGAGATTGACAACCTCTGTGTATTCGTTGGGAGCAAAGTTATTTGTTGTGTGTGCAGGTCCACGTCTTCTGCTAGCGCTAGGGTGGAAGACACCTACTTGTTGATCCTAGGAGTCTTCCTGGTTCGATGAACCTTACACTCTCCATGTAAGGGAAAACTTGATGCTGACTACATCTCAACCTTCCACTTGGGATAACCAACGAGGTGCGAGAATTATATACATCATATCATCATCACTAATCTCAAACAAGCCATCGAGTAAACGGGAATAGCCTGGGAAACTGACTTGATTAGTACTTCCTTGCCTGCTGCTGAAAGAAGCTTTTCCATCCATCCTCTTACTTTTTCCCAAACTCTATCCCTCAGATATTTGAAAGTTCCCATCTTAGAATGCCCCACGTCAGTAGGCATCCCCAAATACCGATCACTTAGAGACTCATTATGCACCTGAAGATTATGTTTCATGGTCTCTCTCACACCTTGGGGACATCCCCTACTGAAGAAGATGGAAGATTTATCATGATTGATTCTCTGCCCCGATGCAACACATTATTTTTCAAATAGGTTTGAAACCATAAGAGCTCCCTCCACACTTGACTTGAAAAGCAGCATACTATCATCAGCAAAAAGGAGATGGTTTACAAGAGGAGCTGATGGCGCCACCTTTATCCCTTCCAAACATGAGAGCTGAGAACAAGACTTTAAGAGGCACGAGAGGCCCTGTGCTGCAATTGAGAAAAGGTAAGGGGAGATTGGATCTCCCTGTCGGATACCTCGTGTAGGCGTGAACTGATCCAACTTCCCGCCATTGAACAAAACAAAGAATGAAACTGACTGCACCATGCTCATAACTGTTGTGATCCATGGTTGTGGAAACCCAACTTTTCCATCATCGCCCGTAGGTATGGCCACTCCAATCTGTCATAGGCTTTCATCATATCCAATTTTAAAGCACATAAACTATTTGCTTTAGATTTGCTATTTTTCATAAAGTGTAAACACTTGTAGGCACAAATGATATTGTATGTTATCATTCTCCCAGGCGCGAAAGCTGATTGTTTTTCTGAAATAATATCAAGCAGGATGTTTTTGAGCCTATTTGCGACCACCTTGGTGTGGTCCTGTTCAAGTATTGTTGATTCAACCAGTTTTTTTGTTGACAGGCCATATCAAAATGTGTTTCTCATCGCCATAGTGACAACATCACTAACAGTATAGTACTTTTTTCAAAGGTTACTTTCACCTTTTTAGTTTACGTCAAGTGATTTATCTCTTAAATTGGGTGTTTGAATTTTGACCATTTTCACCATTGAATTCCTCGCATGGAGATCTTGAAAACTTTTTAAGTTTCAATGACCTTTTTTCATGAAAAAAGGGAACTGGCAACACGTCTTTTTCCTTTTCAAAGAGGCATAATTGTGCCTCTCGCGAAATCAAATTCGTGCCTCCATGAGAATTAACTCGTGTATCTTGCAAAAAAAATATGGTTTTTAGAAGCATAGTTATGTCTCCTGCGGAAGCAAATTCGCGCCTCCACAAGAAGTAAATATGTACCTCTTGTGAAAAGAAATGAAAAAGCACGTCTTTTATCCTTTTCCAAGAGACGATTGTGCTTGTCACGGAAGGAAAAAAAATCATGTTTTTTTCCAAGAGACTCAAATGTGCCTCTCACGGAAGCAAATTCAGGCCTCCACGAAAAATAAACAAATGTCACTCTCAGGGAAAAAAGGCGTTTTTGTGCACATAAAGATATTTTTAAAATAATGCAAAACATAAGGAAAACAGGGTAAAACTGGAAATCAGAAAAACAGGAAAAAAACATCTAAAAGCCAAAAGCACGTAAAAAAATAAAGAATAAACAAAATCGTAAGGAAATGCTCAACACATGACACATGGTGACGGGCTGATAGCACACTAAATGATGCGCTACCGGGCCACCAAAAATGATCCTTGTGGGGGATTCTAAGGAGTACTCATTGATTAATTAGTTGCACCTCATAACGAAGATAGTATTATGTGTCGCCATTGATCATCAAGATTGCTCGCTAAATAGCGCGCTGTAGCTAAAATACAAATGCTTCGACGTGAACTCGAACCTAGAACCTCATGCTATAGACGACACGGTACTACCATTAGAGCTAGCGCTCATTCGTTATTCTGCAACAGCTTGAATCGTGAAGAACCAACAAGCAACGCAGAACTAAATTATCTATGAAACACAAACAATTTTCAATTTCACAACAAAAAACTGAAATATTTCCGAAAACCAAGAACACATTTTTTGGAACTGGAACATTTTTTTAAATTCAAAAAGGAAACACAAATACTCCTTAACAAATTTGAAAACATGAAACATTCTTTGAAATTTGTGTGCAACACTTAAACCGAGCGCGGAGTCGAACGTTCTTAAAATTTTGAACGCAATACTAATTCCCAATTTGTTTAATTTTTTTTAAAACATGCACAGTTTTGAAACTGAGATCAATTTTGAAAAATCTTGAACAAATTTAGTAGCGCAAACAATTTTTGAAAGCACGAATATTTTTTGAATCTTGCGAACAAAATTTTCAAACGGTGAACAATTTTGAAAAAACAAAAACAAATTTGGAAGCACGAACATTTTTTAAATATTGAGAACAAATCTTGAAACCGGGAATTTTTTTGAAAATTCTTGAACAAATTTGGAAACGTGTATAATTTTTTAAAGCACGAACATTTTCTGAATCTTGAGAACAAAATTTTGAAAATGAGAACAATTTTAAAAACCCCGACCAAATTTGGAAGGTGAACCATTTTTTAAAAGCATGAACATTTTTTGAATACTGAGAACAAGTTTTAAACATGAGAATTTTTTTGAAAAATCCTGAACAAATTTAGAAACGCTTGTTTAAAGCATTAACTTTTGTTGAATCTTGAGATCAAAATTTTGAAACAGAGAAAAAAATTAAAATCCCGAACAAATTTCGAAGCGTGGACAATTTTTTAAAAGCACGAACATTTTTTGAATCTTGAGAACAAGTTTTACAAATGAGAACAATTCTGAAAGTTCCTGAACAAATTTGGAAACGCGAACAATTTTTTAAAGCACGAACATTTTTTGAATCTTGAGAACAAAATTTTCAAACACAGAATAATTTTGAAAACCCCGAACAAATTTGAAGGCGTGAATAATTTGTGAAAAGCACGAACATTTTTTTAATCTTGGGAACAAGTTTTAAAAATGAGAAATTTTTTGAAAATCCTTAACAAATTTGGAAACGCAAACAATTTTTAAAAGCACGATCACTTTTTTAATCTTGGGAACAAATTATAAAAAGGAGAACATTTTTGAAACAATCTGCACAAATTTTGAAGCACGTATAATTTTTTAAATCACAAACATTTTTTTAATCTTTAGAACAAAATTTTGAAAAACAAGAACATTTTTGAAAAAAGATTGAATAAATCAAGAAGTTTTTGTGAAATTGCAGAACCAATTTCCGAATTTTAAAAAGTAAATTAAACCCCAGTAGATTTTTTTTAAATCCAGAACATTTTTCTAGAAAGCAAAAATATTTTTCAAACTTGAAGAACAATTTTTGAAAATCCCGAACATTTTTTTAAAATCTAGAACATTTTTATAACAGAAACAGAAAAGAATAAAAAAAAACCGGTTCAGGGAAGCTTTTAAATGTTTTCCCAAAACCGAAAAAATCCAGCTGAAAAAGTCTAAAAGGTTTCCATAACCCGGATCCCGCAACAGTAATGGGCCAGCCTAGATCACGTCGTTCCCTGTGCGAAGCCACGAATTCTTGACGCAAAACTAAATATACTATAACTAGGCCGGCCTACAGATCGACAAACACGAGCAAGTCACGTGGCTCCAAAGCAGGCAAGAACAAACTGTAGCTTTGTATACTTGTCTAAAATAACTTTGTAGGAGTACTAGCTTATGATACAATTGCCTAAAAAACTAGCTTATGATAAAATAAGAAGGCAACAGAGCCTTTCTTTGGAAAAAGGGCTGGAAAGGAATGGACAACTACAACTTTTGTACTTTGCCTAGAGAAACTACAACTTTGTACTAGCGTGTGATATAAAAATTCAAAAATTCATAGTTACCAAATGAAAATGTACAAACTATGTTCTTTTCTAAACACTTTTTTAGAAAATGTCCATGAATTTATTCGTAAAATATGTTCGTAAATTTTAAATATGTTTAAAAAAATTAAAAATTAAATCTATAAAATATCAGAGATAAAAAATGGTCATGAATTTTGAAATAAATGTTCGTGAATTTAAAGAAACATGTATTTTGAAAAATGTTCACCGCAGTTGGCTGGAAAATAATATTTATTGTGACCCACTTAAAAATATATAGGTGCAACCTCCTTGACAACATGCAATTGCAAGCATGTTTGAAAACTTACATTGGAGACCCCTTGAATGCATGCAATGACCACTCAACTTGAAAACAATCAGCCATGACCCCCATGGAAAACACATAGTTGCGACCCCATTGAAAAACATGCAGCTAGAACCCCTTAAAAGCATGTGGTTGTGATCACCTTGAAAGCATACAATGGCGACCCTCCTTGAAAACATACAGTTATGACCCCTCTTGAAAAATATACAGTTGCGACTCCCCTTAAAAACATGCGGTTGCGACATGCCTTGGAAGCATGGAGTTGCAACCCCATTGGAGAACTAGCAGTTGCACCCCCATTTGAAAACATGAAATTGCGATCTCATTTGAAAAGTTGCAGTTATGACACCTCTTAAAAACATGCGGTTGTGACATGCCTTAAAAAATGCAATTGTGCCCCCCTAAAAGAATATAGTTCTGAACCACCTTAAAACCATGCATTTGTGACCTCCCCTTGGAAACATGGAGTTGCGACTACCTTGAAAACATGCAATTGTGTGACTCTGCTTGAAAGCATGCAGTTGCAATAAGTTTTGAAAATATGCAGTTACAACCCCTTTAGAAAACTTGCATTTGAAATCCTATTTCAAAACATGCAATTGCGATCACATTTGGAAACTTGCAGTTATGGTCTCTCTTGAAACACATAATTGCGACCCGCCTTGAAAACATTCAGTTATGACCCAATTTGAAAACTTGTAGTTGCGACCTCGTTTGTGGCTGTTGCGCCTCAATTTAAGAACTTACAACTGCTACCCTTTTGAAAACATGCAAGTGCGACCCACTTTTCCCTTATAAAATTTGTACTTATGAACTATTTTAAAAACTTGTGGCCTTGCAATTGCACTGTGCGAGGTGTCTTAGCATTTTGTGTCCGTGTGGCAAAACACAAAAAAATCATGGACAAAAAAACCACAATCGTTATTTTATGAAAACTGAAACTACAAAAATAATAAAAGTCAAACAATAAGAAAATACATCGCACTAAAAAGTAACAACTACTAAAATCTCTACTATTAAAGGGGATCTGCCGTGTGTCGTGATGGTTCGATCTCCCCCTCCCAACGCTAACGATGGCTACCCTCCCACCCACGTCCCCCCACCTATTTTTATTCAACCCTTCAAAAACCAGTCGGTTTAATTAAAAAAAATCTCCTTCCACGCCATCCCTTCGTCTCTACAAATCGTTACTTCATGAGAAAAAAAACCAAGAGAAAAAAACCATCGTAAACAAACCACACGGGACAATCCGAAAAAGACGGCATCTTGCGATCGTTATTCCACCATATACAAGGAAACAACTGCCCACTAACGCACGATCGCACGCCCGGTCACCCCTCGCTCCCGTCTGTATCGCGTAAAAAGCTTCCAATCCGCTGCCACACATGTCCAATCAATGTCTTTCGCCGCCGCTCCCATCCTCACCGGCCTTTTGTAGCAGGGGTCGTCGACTCGTCCGTCCATCCATGTACGACGCCACACCGCCACTTGATATCCTCTACACGACGAGTGCCGTCGGCGGCCGTCGGGAACGACGAGGAGCTGGCGGTGCCGGCGCACTTTCGGTGCTCGATCTCGCTCGAGCTGATGAAGAACTCGGCCACAACGCCGACGGGCATCACATACGAATGCGAGAGCGCGGAGGGGTGTCTGGTGATGACCCACAAGTATAGGGGATATATCGTAGTCCTTCCGATAAGGAGGAGTGTCGAACCCAACGAGGAGGAGAAGGATCTGACAAGTGGTTTTCAGCAAGGTAATCTCTCCAAGCACTTAAATTATTGATAAGAAGTAGTTGTGTGATAAGATGATTCGCAGCAAGTAGCAAGTAGCAAAGGTGCAACAAAGTGACCCAATCCCTTTTGTAGCAAGGGACAAACCTGAACAAACTCTTATAGGAGGTAAAGCGCTCCCGAGGACACATGGGAATTTCTGTCAAGCTAGTTTTCATCATGTTCATATGATTCGCGTTCGTTACTTTGATAGTTTGATATGTGGGTGGACCGGTGCTTGGGTGCTGCCCTTACTTGGACAAGCCTCCCACTTATGATTAACCCCTCTCGCAAGCATCCACAACTACGAAAGAAAAATTAAGACAAAGTCTAACCATCGCATTAAACTAGTGGATCCAAATCAGCCACTTACGAAGGAACACATAAACTAGGGTTTAAGCTTCTGTCACTCTAGCAACCCATCATCTACTTACTACTTCCCAATGCCTTCCTCTAGGCCCAAATAATGGTGAAGTGTTATGTAGTCGACGTTCACATAACACCACTAGAGAAAAAACAACATACAACGCATCAAAATATCGAACGAATACCAAATTCACATGAGTACTTATGACATGAATTATCCCATGTCCTCAGAAACAAAAGTGACTACACACAAATCATAATAATATTCATGACTAGAGAGGTAATGAATAGCATCAAGGATCTGAACATATAATCTTCCACCGAGTAATCCAACTAGCATCACCTACAAAGAGTAATTAACACTATTAGCAACCTTACAAGTACCAATCGGAGTCGCGAGACGGAGATTGGTTACAAGAGATGACCTAGGGTTTGGAGATGAGATGGTGCTGATGAAGATGTTGATGGTGATGAGTCCCCTCCGATGAGAGGAGTGTTGGTGATGATGATGGCGACGATTTCCCCCTCCGGGAGGGAAGTTTCCCCGGCAGGACGACCCTGCCGGAGCTCTAGATTGGTTCTGCTCAAGTTCCGCCTCGTGGCGGCGGCGATTCCTCCCGAAAGCCTCCTCTTGATTTTTTCTGAAACGAAACCCTTGTTATGGCAAAAGAGGGGAGCCAGAGGGCCACCAGGGAGCCCACAAGCCCCCTAGGCGCGGCGAGGGGGGGGAGGTCGCACCTAGCAGGCTTGTGGCCTCCTGCTGGCTCCCCTCTGGTACTTCTTCGATTCAGTATTTTTTATAAATTCTAAAATAAGTCCTCGTTGATTTTCACGGCTTTTGGAGTTGCGCAGAATAGGTATCTCAAACTTGCTCATTTTTCAGGCCAGAATTCCAGTTGCCAGCGTTCTCCCTCTTCATGTAAAGCTTGCAAAATAAGAGAGAAAAGGCATAAGTATTGTACCGCAAAGTGTAATAACAGCTCATAAAACGATAAATATCAACATGAAAGCATGATACAAAATGGACGTATCATCTGGCGCGGGGGCGCGATACGTGCCACATCATCGGCGGCCCCGTGCAGCTCGTCGACCTCATCCGCAACCACGCCACGCGTCGCATGATCCACGACAGATGTGTCGCCAACAGAGCCGAGAGGGTGCCCACGCCCAAGGTACCAGTGCGCCGAGGTGCTCGTTGCCGTGTCCGCCGCCACCCGGCACGGGAACGTTGTCGCCTGCGGGCCGGTGGTGTCAGGGCCAGGGCCATCCAGAAGGAGAGCGACCGCAATCGCCGGTGCCGCCCGCCAGCTCGCCTGAGCTTTCTAGAGCCTCACCCGTGAGCCCGAGCTTGGCAACACAACGCCGCAGTATTTGGTTTGCTGGGGAAGATCTTGGCAGCCCTTACCGTTCTTTCCGCTTGACGACTAGGCTTGCCTCCCCGGCTTCACGCAAGCCCTTGTCTCGGCGCTCTCCCACGGTGATGTCGCAGCACGGGCCAGCGATGCCATCGTCCTCCACGAGCTCGCCTCGTCCATCGACTAGCACACTGTCGACGTCATGTCGAGGATGCCCGGCATGTGCAGCGCGCTCGTCGGCCTCGTCAAGAACCCCGTGTCCCCGCAGGTCACCAAGGCCACGCTCGTCACGGCCTACTACCTCATCTTCGGCTGCGAGCGCATGGCCGCCTGCTTGTTAGTGTCTGTTGTTTCGGATCTTCTCGTGGACGTTGACAAGGAGGCGAACGAGAAGGCATTGGCCGTGCTCAACAGCCACCCGTGCGGTGTGCGTTGACGCCGTCCTCGAGTTCGCGCATGCGCACACGCTGGTCATGCCGGTTGGTCATGCAGGTGCTGGTCAAGAAGATGTTCCGTGTGTACAACATGGCCATGGAGTTCGCCGTCTTGTCCCGCGGACACCGGCGCCGGCACGTGCTGTGTCGAGGAGCTGCGTGTGGGTGCCTTGCAGAAGCTGCTCTTAATGCTCCAGGTTGGCTGTGGCGGCGTGACCAAGGATCGGGCCAGCTAGCTGCTCAAGCTGCTAAATGGATTCAGGGGCAGTGTAGGTTGTATGTACATCTTGACGGTGGACTTCATGGTACTCAAGAGGCCATTTTGACAGGTGGTGCTGAATTTTTTAGTGTCAGCTTTCACCCTTGTTTAGATCTACCGATAAAACATACTCCATGATGACAACATTATTTTTTAGACCGTAATTCAATACTCGTATACAAAATGATCAACACAAAAAAGAACTAAACATTGTCCAATTGTTGTCATGTTTATTTATCTTCACAATTTGAAAGTTATTTTGTGTTATTTCCGATTTTGAAGTGATCCTCACATTACAGAATTTCTCAAGAATTGGGAAGCATAAGTCTATTTTTGGGGTCACCATCACTTCGATAAACTCCTTATGCCTCTTTCTCCGAGTAGTATGCTCCAATTTTGGGGGCATTATGTATATTGCTGCTTGAATCATATTTAGTTCCCAAAACTCTACAGGTTTGGAAATGGTTCATGGATATCAATAATAGAAAAAATATTTTTAATTAAGATGTTCATAAAAAAGGTTTTGTTGTGAATATTTGAATAACTGAGCAAGATATGTACCCTTGCCTTCTCCTTGAAGAAATGATGCCCTTTGTGAATTAGGTCAATCTCCAACACCATATTTACTATTTAGTAGACCAACAACATCTCTTATCAAAGTTTGATGGGGTGAACAAATTGCATGTTAAGATAAATGAGATAATGAGGATATTGAGATGGACACTTTGCATGTCAAGAGATGTTGGGACCAACTTCCTAAGACTGTAAGATTTGTGTATCCTTGCTATATATTTTTATTAAAGAAAGGTTACAAGTATGATGATGAGAGTGAATTGCGAAAAACCACATTGAAGCGTGGTTTTGCAGAAAAGACTCTTTTACAAAATCTTTGCACATAGCAGTGATTTTTGTCCTAATCATTTGCAAAAACACCTAATCGCCTATTCGCCCCTTTTAACCTCTATTATGATAGGTGGGGCCCATTTTTTGACGACGTGCTATCTGCAAAGATTTAGTAAAAGAGTCTTTTCTGCAGAACCACGCTTCAATGTGGTGGTTTTTCGCAATTCCAGTCTCTCTTGTCGCTCTCAGTCACTCCGGTCTCGTAGAAGAAGGGAGATTCTGGTTCAATTGCATGGTTAATGAGTATGTAACTGAACCTGCCGAGAAACACTTGGTGTGTATAGTGGATCTCTTAGCTCGTTGTGGTCTTGATGAAGAGGCCAATGACCTGCTGGCATCAATGCACACCAGGCCAACCATCTCAATTTTGGTCGCTCTACTTTCAGGCTGTCTGAACAACAAGAAGTTGGGACTTGAAGAAAGCATAGCAAAGAAGATCCTTGAACTACAACCTCGGGAAAAGAGCTGCCAGTTGAGGTCAAGTTAGAACAGGCAATTGCAGAGGAAAGGAAAATGAGCCCCTATCAATACTCCCAACCACTCTTCCACAGTCTTCCTTGATTAAAAATAGTCTGCATGTAGAAAAAAAATCCCTGAAAAGGTTCACTCTTCGCATACAACAATGGGAGAAAGTCATCTGGTCTCATTTGTAGATGTGGACAATCACGGAGGAGTGCTCAATGACAGTTCAGTGACATATATAACCTCATGCAATGCAAGTTCAAGAAATGCAGATGCCAAACCCCATGAGGATAAAGCTTCTATGGAGCCCCAACCTACTACTTCAAAGATAAAAGTATGAGGAACTTCTACCATTTCTTTGAACCAGCAAATCAGTTTCAAAGGGAACGGACAAAAACAAGCTGATATTCTGGTCAGGCGTTCGTGTGAGGACAGAAGCTCAATAGAGCCAGGTGTTACTGATGGTACTAGCAGTCAATCTGGTATTTCTCCAGATATTGAGTTGTGCATTGGACACCCTTTATATAACATTGAACCTAACATAGAAAAGATTCTATCAGAGGTCATCCTGACCACCCAGAGGAGTTGTACAACTTCACTCTTTGTACTTCTCATTTAAGTTGCATTTTTTGGGTACAACTGGTGCCAGAATTATATAAGTTCTTTACATTGTTCACTATTCTTTATGTAGGCATGCATAATCTTAGTTTGCGCTTAGTTCTGCACTTGTTCTAAAGCATTACACATGGTAGGTATTGTTGATGAATCTCATTACATACTTTGCCTTCTTGAGTCTGAATCACCAGAGGACCATCAAATAGCTGCTGAAATGATATTGGGAGATGAGCGTTTTCACATCGCTGCTCTTCCCACTTATGTGAGTACTATTTTATTTCAGTTTTACAATGCAAGAACAATACTAATAGACCTCCTCATATTTGTCTCCTCCATGGTATTCTTTTGCAAGATCAAGCAGAGAAGTTTGTAGATCAATTCATTCTTTTGGTAAGTAAACATTCCAAGGCATTCATTGTTTTGACAATGAAGAAATTGAATCTTTCTGTCTTTGTCCGGTTAAGTAAAACATTCTGTCTGTGGCCACTTGCCGCTAGGCACTGACAAGCTATTGATATATGTTTAAATATCAGCATCTGGACCTGTTGATATATGACCTCGAGGAAGGCGTCAAGGAGCAGCTTCTCAGCCGACACATCGATAGGCTAGTGATCGCCTTTGGGCTGCTGAACACCAGCCCAACGACGAGACTCGTGGTCATAAAGAATCTCAGGGTCTGCGTCGACTGAAGTGAATTGCGAAAAACCAGCACATTGAAGTGTGGTTCTGCAGAAAAGACTCTTTTACGAAATCTTTGCGGATAGCACGTCATCAGAAAACGGGCCCCACCTGTCATAACAGAGGTTAAAATGGGCGAAGAGGCGATTAGGTGTTTTTTGCAAATGATTAGGACAAAAATCAGTGCTATCTGCAAAGATTTCATAAAATAGTCTTTTCTGCAAAACCACACTTCAATGTGGTGGTTTTCGCAATTGACTCATCATAATGAAGAGCTTCAAATATATGTTGTGTGTACATATTCACCCAATGTTGCGCCTCTTTTCTCTTGTACTCAACTCACTTTTTTGTTACAGAGGCTCATCGAGGAGAAGGAACTTGGCGTGTCACTCATGGGCATACTCGTTGATGCATATCAGACGCACCAATTACCCTCCTTCAACAAAATGATCATCGTAGGACATTGGAGCATTTGTAATCATGGAAATATCTTCATGTTTGATGAAGACAATATTAGTTCAATACATGTTTCAGGCTAGATTGTTTATACACATGGTTATCCCATATGAGATATACAAGGGTAGTTTGTGATCATATGTTCCTTTGTTGGTAGGTCGTCGTCCCTACTCATTGTTCCTTTCAATACATATGCATCATTTTATAGATCTTCTAATATTTTGAAGAAGTGGCCAAGCAATAGTTAGGGAAAAATACACAACATTTGAATCGGAAACAATGATAGAGCAAAGATGGATGAATTCCATGGATGTAGAGAGGGGGAACAATGGGGAGAAAGCCATTTTTTCTGGATGCAACAAAGGTAGTGAAAGAGACGGTGACATGAGGAATTAAGGACACAACCTTCTACTTCGTAAAAAATACATGAAGGGCCTCCCCTACTATTTCACGTTAAAAAGTGAGACATGACAGAAAAGGAAGTGCAAGAAAGAATTGGTGATTATCGTTATATGGTGAATATCCATCATGTTTGACATACACATCTGAAATCAAACAATGTCCGATGTATTTTTTTATGTCCCGTAGCAACGCACTGGTATTTAACTAGTAGGCATAAAACAAATAATGAAGCCTACTTCGTCTAACAACAATAACAAGGCTAGCCTAGCTACAAACAAAAGAAAAAAAGCAATAACAAGTCTAGCCGAGTAGAAATAAAATGGCCACATAACTAGGGCACGCCCCATATACATTGAAAAAGCACATCTCGAAAGCCCAAGAAAACATCCACAACTCGTATACGGATCTACAAGCCCAAGAATCAGGAGAAAAAAGTTAGGCCATAACAAAATCCATCGAAAGGCACCAGCACGAATCTACACACAAATTCAATCGGAGAGTAGAAGACGTGTATGAGAACAAACTAAAACTCGGCTAGCTGAGTTTCAGCTACCCGGAAGGACATATGTATGAAAGAGTTAATTCTAAAAAAATGTTGCTGGTGAATTTCTATAACAAATTTGGGGTGATGAGGTTCCATAGCCACATTTGCATAAAAGGCACACGCTTTGTTCATTTTACGAACATAGGGAAAGAGGGGAGAATGTTCAGGATATAAGTTGCAAGAAAAAAGAGAAACACAGCAAGAAAAGAAAAGGTATGACCTCACCGAAAGACCCCCCTGAAATGTTGTGGTTATTTTAGAGTATGGCCAAAGACCCTTCCAAGATGTCCCCTTTTACACTATAGGTGAGGTCAAGGCCCAATATGGGATACCGGTTGAAAATGTGTCGTTTCATGTCCTTGTATATATTCCATATCACTTATATGATGGCCTCATATAAGAGAAGCCACACCAAAATATCCTTTTAGTGTGTGTTTAGGTTCCACCCATCCTTAAGGGAGAAAAACTAGGGCACCAGTACGGGAGGGTCGGACATCCTAACTAAAAGAATTTTGTGTGCACCTCTCAAAAACATAGAGATGACGAAGATGTTTGTTTAGTTCATAATCGATATACGGAAGCTTGCAAAGCTCGCCCCGAGGCCATCCCTGGGTAGCTAGGCGATCCGTAGTTATCCAACTGAAAGTCTTGGCCTTTTATTACTCCTTTCATTTTCGAAGTTTTCCCACCTCAAAAGGGATCTCAGCACCCACATATTGCAACTTTTAGGCCGCTAATGATGAATAGATTCCGTAGGTGTGACTCATTCATGTGATAGAGTTTGCCTACAAAGGATCAAGGTGGAAATTGTGGATTAAAGACCAAAGTGCAAAAGATCAGATATTCGTACGAGGATGGTAAATTTTCTTATGGAAATATATGGTTATTTACTTTAAGCTAATTTTTAATCATTCTTCCCTTACACTTGGTGAGAGAGAAAAATTAGGGGGTGAAATCATTTAGCACCCCCTTCAATCCATCTGTATAAGCAAAAGGTCGCCTTTTGGCTATATATGGTTGTTATTTTACTAGTAACGTTGAAAATAACCATGTCTTTCTCATCCCATAGCCAAACCGGCCCAAGGAAGATTGGAGCTAGTCCAGTGAAGCCATGCATGCCCATCATTTGGCGAGCATACGCATAAAAGGCTCCAAGTCAAGTACTCCAAGGCCTCCAAGCTTCATGGGATAACATGTCATATCCCAATTTACCAATGAATGTCCCCACAAGAGGCATAATCACTATTCATCCCCTTCAAAATGAAGGTTATATGCATTTTTATCACTGTTAATTCCAGGGATTGCTAACTTATTGTCACATCCAACCAGTCGATGACCTTTTTCTGAAAGAAACCGTGAGCACATTGCCTTTAGAGTACCGGGTGCACCGAGGCTTGTGGTCCCCGTGTTGGAATTATGCCCTAGAGGCAATAATAAATATAGTTATTATTATAATTCCTGTATCAAGATAATCGTTTATTATCCATGCTATAATTGTATTGAATGAAGACTTATATACATGTGTGGATACATAGACAAAACACTGTCCCTAGCAAGCCTCTAGTTGGCTAGCCAGTTGATCAAAGATAGTCAGGGTCTTCTGATTATGAACAAGGTGTTGTTGCTTGATAACTGGATCACGTCATTAGGAGAATCACGTGATGGACTAGACCCAAACTAATAGACGTAGCATATTGATCGTGTCATTTTGTTGCTACTGTTTTCTGTGTGTCAAGTATTTGTTCCTATGACCATGAGATCATATAACTCACTGACACCGGAGGAATACTTTGTGTGTATCAAACGTCGCAACGTAACTGGGTGACTATAAAGATGCTCTACAGGTATCTCCGAAGGTGTTCGTTGAGTTAGTATGGATCGAGACTGGGATTTTTCACTCCGTGTGACGGAGAGGTATCTCGGGGCCCACTCGGTAATACAACATCACACATAAGCCTTGCAAGCAATGTGACTTAGTGTAAGTTGCGGGATCTTGTATTACGGAACGAGTAAAGAGACTTGCCGGTAAACGAGATTGAAATAGGTATGCGGATACTGACGATCGAATCTCGGGCAAGTAACATACCAAAGGACAAAGGGAATGACATACGGTATTATATGAATCCTTGGCACTAAGGTTCAAACGATAAGATCTTCGTAGAATATGTAGGATCCAATATGGGCATCCAGGTCCCGCTATTGGATATTGACCGAGGAGTCACTCGGGTCATGTCTACATAGTTCTCGAACCCGCAGGGTCTGCACACTTAAGGTTCGATGTTGTTTTATGTGTATTTGAGTTATATGGTTTGGTTACCGAATGTTGTTCGGAGTCCCGGATGATATCACGGACTTCACGAGGTTTCCGAAAAGGTCCAGAAACGAAGATTGATATATAGGATGACCTCATTTGATTACCGGAAGGTTTTCGGAGTTACCGGGAATGACGAATGGGTTCCGGGTGTTCACCGGGGGGGGGGGGGGCAACCCACCCCGGGGAAGCCCATAGGCCTTGGGGGTGGCGGACCAGCCCTTAGTGGGCTGGTGGGACAGCCCAAGAAGGCCCTATGCGCCATAGGAAGAAAATCAAAGAGAAAAAAAGAGGAGGTGGGAAAAGGGGGAAGGACTCCTCCTTCCAAACGTAGTTGGACTCGGTTTGGAAGGGGAGGGTTTCCCCCCTTGGCTTGGCCGAACCCCTTGGGGGTCCTTGGACCCCAAGGCAAGGCTCCCCCTCTTCCCCCTATATATACGGAGGTTTTAGGGCTGATTTGAGACAACTTTGCCACGGTAGCCCGACCACATATCTCCACGGTTTTACCTCTAGATCGCGTTTCTGCGGAGCTCGGGCGGAGCCCTGCTGAGATAAGATCACCACCAACCTCCGGAGCGCCGTCACGCTGCCGGAGAACTCATCTACCTCTCCGTCTCTCTAGCTGGATCAAGAAGGCCGAGATCATCGTCGAGCTGTACGTGTGCTGAACGCGGAGGTGCCGTCCGTTCGGCACTAGATCGTGGGACTGATCGGGCGACGGTTCGCGGGGCGGATCGAGGGACGTGAGGACGTTCCACTACATCAACCGCGTTCACTAACGCTTCTGCTGTGCGATCTACAAGGGTACGTAGATCGAATATCCCCTCTCGTAGATGGACATCACCATGATAGGTCTTCGTGCGCGTAGGAAAATTTTTGTTTCCCATGCGACGTTCCCCAACAGTGGCATCATGAGCTAGGTTCATGCGTAGATGTCTTCTCGAGTAGAACACAAAAGTTTTTGTGGGCAGTGATGTGCATTTTGCTGCCCTCCTTAGTCTTTTCTTGATTCCGCGGTATTGTTGGATTGAAGCGGCTTGGACCGACATTACTCGTACGCTTACGAGAGACTGGGTTCATCGCTACGAGTAACCCCGTTGCTCAAAGATGACTGGCAAGTGTCAGTTTGTCCAACTTTAGTTGAATCGGATTTGACCAAGGAGGTCCTTGTATAAGGTTAAATAGCAATTCATATATCTCCGTTGTGGTGTTTGCGTAAGTAAGATGCGATCCTACTAGATACCCATGGTCACCACGTAAAATATGCAACAACAAAATTAGAGGACGTCTAACTTGTTTTTGCAGGGTATGCTTGTGATGTGATATGGCCAACGATGTGCTGTGATATATTGGATGTATGAAATGATCATGTTGTAATAGATAATATCGACTTGCACATCGATGGTACGGCAACCGGCAGGAGCCATAGGGTTGTCTTTAAACTAACGTTTTGTGCTTGCAGATGCGTTTACTATTTTGCTAGGATGTAGCTTTAGTAGTAATAGCATGAGTAGCACGACAACCCCGATGGCGACACGTTGATGGAGATCATGGTGTGGCGCCGGTGACAAGAAGATCGTGCCGGTGCTTTGGTGATGGAGATCAAGGAGCACGTTATGATGGCCATATCATGTCACTTATGAATTGCATGTGATGTTAATCCTTTTATGCACCTTATTTTGCTTAGAACGACGGTATCATTATGAGGTGATCTCTCACTAAAATTTCAAGACGAAATTGTGTTCTCCCCGACTGTGCACCGTTGCTACAGTTCGTCGTTTCGAGACACCACGTGATGATCGGGTGTGATAGACTCAACGTTCACATACAACGGGTGCAAAACAGTTGCACACGCGGAACACTCGGGTTAAGCTTGATGAGCCTAGCATGTGTAGACATGGCCTCGGAACACATGAGACCGAAAGGTCGATCATGAATCATGTAGATGATATGATTAGCATAGGGATGCTTACCACTGAAACTATACTCAACTCACGTGATGATCGGACTTGAGCTAGTGTAAGTGGATCATGAACCACTCAAATGACTAGAGAGATGTACTTTTTGAGTGGGAGTTTAGCGAGTAATTTGATTTAAGTTAAACTCTAATTATCTTGAACATAGTCTAAGTCCACTTTGAATATATTTGTGTTGTAGATCATGGCTCACGCGACAGTCACCCTGAATTTTACTACGTTCCTAGAGAAAGCTAAGTTGAAAGAAGGATTATGTCCTTAATGCTGCGCTAGGAGATGAACCGCCCGCTACGGCTGACCAGGATGTTAAGAACGCTTGGTTAGCACGTAAGGAGGACTACTCAGTAGTTCAATGTGCAGTCTTGTGTGGCTTAGAACCGGGACTTCAACGTCGCTTTGAGCGTCATGGAGCATTTGAGATGTTCCAGGAGTTGAAGTTCATCTTTCATAAGAACGCCCGGATCGAGAGGTATGAGACCTCCGATAAATTCTATGCTTGCAAGATGGAGGAAAACTCGTCTGTCAGTGAAAATGTGCTCAAAATGTGTGGGTACTCGAACCGTCTAGCTGAGCTGGGGATTGAACTCCCGCAAGAGGCTATCACTGACGGAATCCTTCAATCACTGCCACCAAGCTATAAAGGCTTTGTGTTGAACTACAACATGCAAGGGATGAACAAGTCACCCGGCGAGTTGTTTGCGATGCTGAAAGTCGCAGAGTCTGAACTTTGTAAAGAGCATCAAGTGTTGATGGTGAATAAGACCAGTAGTTTCAAGAGAAACGGCAAAGGCAAGAAGGGTAATTCAAAGAAGAGCGGCAAGCCTCTTGCCAATCCGGCGAAGAAACCCAAAGCTGGACCTAAGCCTGAAACAGAGTGTTACTATTGCAAGGGTATGGGTCAGTGGAAGCGCAATTGCCCCAAGTATCTGGCTGATAAGAAGGCGGCCAAAGAAAAATCAGGTATATTTGATATACATGTTATTGATGTGTACTTAACCGGCTCTCGTAGTAGTGCCTGGGTATTTGATACCGGTTCTGTTGCTCATATTTGCAACTCGAAACAGGAACTGCGGAATAGACGAAGGCTGGCGAAAGATGAAGTGACGATGCGCGTAGGAAATGGTTCCAAGGTTGATGCAATCGCCGTCGGCACAGTTTCACTTCAGTTACCATCAGGATTAGTTATGAACTTGAATCATTGTTCTTTAGTGCCTACGTTGAGCATGAACATTATATCTGGATCTTGTTTATTGCGTGACGGTTACTCTTTTAAGTCAGAGAATAATGGTTGTTCTATTTCTATGAGTAACATCTTTTATGGTCATGCACCCAATGTGAGAGGATTGTTCATATTGAATCTTGATAGTGATACACACATACATAACACTGAGACCAAAAGAGTTAGAGTTAACAATGATAGCGCCATATTTTTGTGGCACTGCAGCTTAGGTCATATTGGTGTAAAGCGCATGAAGAAACTCCATGCCGATGGACTTTTGGAGTCACTTGACTTTGATTCACTTGACACGTGCGAACCATGCCTCATGGGCAAGATGAATAAAACTCCGTTCTCTAGAACAATGGAGCGTGCAAGTGACTTGTTGGAAATCATACATACCGATGTGTGCGGTCCGATGAGCGTAGAGGCACGCGGCGGATATCGTTATTTTCTCACCTTCACTGATGATTTGAGTAGATATGGTTATGTCTACTTAATGAAGCACAAGTCTGAAACATTTGAAAAGTTCAAGAAATTTCAGAGTGAAGTTGAAAATCATCGTAACAAGAAGATCAAGTTCCTACGGTCTGATCGTGGGGGTGAATATCTGAGTTTCGAGTTTGGTGCTTACTTAAGACAATGTGGAATTGTTTCATAGTTGACACCGCCTGGAACACCACAGCGTAATGGTGTGTCCGAACGTCGTAATCTTACTTTATTAGAGATGGTGCGATCTATGATGTCTCTTACCGATTTGCCGTTATCGTTTTGGGGCTATGCATTAGAAACAGTTGCATTCACTTTAAATAGGGCACCATTAAAATCCGTTGAGACGACACCATACGAACTGTGGTATGGCAAAAGGCCAAAGTTGTCGTTTCTTAAAGTTTGGGGATGTGATGCTTATGTCAAAAAGCTTCAGCCTGAAAAGATGGAACCCAAAGCGGAAAAGTGCATCTTCATAGGTTACCCAAAAGAGACAGTTGGGTACACCTTCTATCTCAAATCCGAGGGCAAAGTGTTTGTTGCTAAAACGGAGCTTTTCTCGAGAAGGAGTTTCTCTCGAGAGAATTGAGTGGGAGGAAGATAGAACTTGATGAGGTTGTCGAACCTCTCATCCCTCTAGATGATGGCGCAGGGCAAGGGGAAACCTCTGTCGTTGCAACGCCGGTTGAGTGTTGGGGAACGTCGCATGGGAAACAAAAAATTTCCTACGCGCACGAAGACCTATCATGGTGATGTCCATCTACGAGAGGGGATGAGTGATCTACGTACCCTTGTAGATCGTACAGCAGAAGCGTTAGTGAACGCGGTTGATGTAGTGGAACGTCCTCACGTCCCTCGATCCGCCCCGCGAACAATCCCGCGATCAGTCCCACGATCTAGTACCGAACGGACGGCACCTCCGCGTTCAGCACACGTACAGCTCGACGATGATCTCGGCCTTCTTGATCCAGCAAGAGAGACGGAGAGGTAGAAGAGTTCTCCGGCAGCGTGACGGTGCTCCAGAGGTTGGTGATGACCTTGTCTCAGCAGGGCTCCGCCCGAGCTCCGCAGAAACGCGATCTAGAGGAAAAACCGTGGAGGTATGTGGTCGGGCTGCCGTGGAAAAGTCGTCTCAAATCAGCCCTAAAACCTCCGTATATATAGGTGGGAGGGAGGGGACCTTGCCTTGGGGCTCAAGGAGCCCCAAGGGGCTCGGCCGAGTCCAAGGGGGGAGGACTCCCCCCCCGAAACCGAGTTGGACTTGGTTTGGTGGGAGGGAGTCCCCCTTCCTTCCCACCTCCTCCTTTTTTTTTCTTTTCTCTTGATTTTCTTTGCTTGGCGCATAGAGCCCTTTTGGGCTGTCCCACCAGCCCACTAAGGGCTGGTGTGCCACCCTCAAGGCCTATGGGCTTCCCCGGGGTGGGTTGCCCCCCCCCCCCCCGGTGAACTCCCGGAACCCATTCGTCATTCCCGGTACATTCCCGGTAACTCCGAAAACCTTCCGGTAATCAAATGAGGTCATCCTATATATCAATCTTCGTTTCCGGACCATTCCGGAAACCCTCGTGATGTCCGTGCTCTCATCCGGGACTCCAAACAACATACGGTAACCAACCATATAACTCTAATACGCATAAAACAACGTCGAACCTTAAGTGTGCAGACCCTGCGGGTTCGAGAACTATGTAGACATGACCCGAGAGACTCCTCGGTCAATATCCAATAGCGGGACCTGGATGACCATATTGGATCCTACATATTCTACGAAGACCTTATCGTTTGAACCTCAGTGCCAAGGATTCATATAATCCCGTATGTCATTCCCTTTGTCCTTCGGTATGTTACCTGCCCGAGATTCGATCGTCAGTATCCGTATACCTATTTCAATCTCGTTTACCGGCAAGTCTCTTTACTCGTTCCGTAATACAAGATCCCGCAACTTACACTAAGTTACATTGCTTGCAAGGCTTGTGTGTGATGTTGTATTACCGAGTGGGCCCCGAGATACCTCTCCGTTCACACGGAGTGACAAATCCCAGTCTTGATCCATACTAACTCAACTAACACCTTCGGAGATACCTATAGAGCATCTTTATAGTCACCCAGTTACGTTGCGACGTTTGATACACACAAAGTATTCCTCCGGTGTCAGTGAGTTATATGATCTCATGGTCATAGGAATAAATAATTGACACGCAGAAAACAGTAGCAACAAAATGACACGATCAACATGCTACGTCTATTAGTTTGGGTCTAGTCCATCACGTGATTCTCCTAATGACGTGATCCAGTTATCAAGCAACAACACCTTGTTCATAATCAGAAGACACTGACTATCTTTGATCAACTAGCTAGCCAACTAGAGGCTTGCTAGGGATGGTGTTTTGTCTATGTATCCACACATGTAAATGAGTCTTCATTCAATACAATTATAGCATGGATAACAAACGGTTATCTTGATACAGGAATTATAATAATAACTTTATTTATTATTGCCTCTAGGGCATAATTCCAACAGTCTCCCACTTGCACTAGAGTCAATAATCTAGCCCTCACATCACCATGTGAATTACATTGTAATAAATCTAACACCCATACAGTTCTGGTGTTGATCATGCTTTGGTCGTGGAAGAGGTTTAGTCAGCGGGTCCGCTACATTCAGATCCGTGTGCACTTTGCATATATTCACGTCCTCTCCCTCGACGTAGTCGCGGATGAGGTTGAAGCGTCGTTTGATGTGTCTGGTCTTCTTGTGAAACCGTGGTTCCTTTGCTAAGGCAATGGCACCAGTGTTGTCACAGAACAAGGTTATTGGATTCAGTGCGCTTGGCACCACTCCAAGATCCGTCATGAACTGCTTCATCCAGACACCCTCCTTAGCCGCCTCCGAGGCAGCCATGTACTCCGCTTCACATGTAGAATCTGCTACGACGCTTTGCTTGGAACTGCACCAGCTTACTGCACCCCCATTAAGAATAAATACGTATACGGTTTGCGACTTAGAGTCGTCCGGATCTGTGTCAAAGCTTGCATCGACGTAACCTTTTACGGCGAGCTCTTCGTCTCCTCCATACACGAGAAACATCTCCTTAGTCCTTTTCAGGTACTTCAGGATATTCTTGACCGCTGTCCAGTGATCCACTCCTGGATTACTCTGGAACCTACCTGCCATACTTATGGCCAGGCTAACATCCGGTCTAGTGCACAGCATCGCATACATGATAGAACCTATGGCTGAAGCATAGGGGACGGAGCGCATATGCTCTCTATCTTCATCAGTTGCTGGGCACTGAGTCTTACTCAATCTCGTACCTTGTAGAACTGGCAAGAACCCTTTCTTGGACCGTTCCATTTTGAACCTCTTCAAAACTTTATCAAGGTATGAGCTTTGTGAAAGTCCTATCAGGCGTTTTGATCTATCCCTATAGATCTTAATGCCTAGAATGTAAGCAGCTTCTCCTAGGTCCTTCATAGAGAAACTTTTATTCAAGTAATCATTTATGCTCTCTAAAAACTCTACGTTGTTTCCAATCAGTAATATGTCATCCACATATAATATTAGAAACGCCACACAGCTCCCACTCACTTTCTTGTAAATACAAGATTCTCCAACCACTTGTATAAACCCAAATGCTTTGATCACCTCATCAAAGCGTTTGTTCCAACTCCGAGATGCTTGCACCAGTCCATAAATGGATCGCTGGAGCTTGCACACCTTGTTAGCATTCTTAGGATCGACAAAACCTTCGGGTTGTATCATATACAATTCTTCCTTAAGGAAACCGTTAAGGAACGCCGTTTTGACATCCATCTGCCAGATTTCATAATCGAAAAATGCAGCTATTGCTAACATGATTCTGACGGATTTAAGCATCGCTACGGGTGAGAAAGTCTCATCGTAGTCAACTCCTTGAACTTGTGAAAAACCCTTTGCCACAAGTCGAGCTTTATAAACGGTCACATTACCGTCAGCGTCCGTCTTCCTCTTAAAGATCCATTTGTTCTGAATGGCCTTGCGACCCTCAGGCAGTACCTCCAAAGTCCACACTTTGTTCTCATACATGGATCCTATCTCGGACTTCATGGCTTCCAGCCATTTGTTGGAATCTGGGCCCACCATTGCTTCTTCATAATTCGCAGGTTCATTGTTGTCTAACAACATGATTGATAAGACGGGATTACCGTACCACTATGGAGCAACACGTGGTCTCGTCGACCTGCGTGGTTCGACAGAAACTTGAACTGGAGTTTCATGATCATCATCATTAACTTCCTCCTCAACCGGCGTCGCAATGACAGAGGTTTCCCCTTGCCCTGCTCCACCATCCAGAGGGATGAGAGGTTCGACAACCTCGTCAAGTTCTATCTTCCTCCCACTCAATTCTCTCAAGAGAAACTCCTTCTGGAGAAAAGCTCCGTTTTTAGCAACAAACACTTTGCCCTCGGATTTGAGATAGAAGGTGTACCCAACTGTCTCTTTTGGGTAACCTATGAAGATGCACTTTTCCGCTTTGGGTTCCAGCTTTTCAGGCTGAAGCTTTTTGACATAAGCATCACATCCCCAAACTTTAAGAAACGACAACTTTGGCCTCTTGCCATACCACAGTTCGTATGGTGTCGTCTCAACGGATTTTGATGGTGCCCTATTTAAAGTGAATGCAGCTGTTTCTAATGCATAGCCCCAATATGATAACGGCAAGTCAGTAAGAGACATCATAGATCGCACCATCTCTAATAGAGTACGATTACGACGTTCGGACACACCATTACGTTGTGGTGTTCCAGGCGGTGTTAACTGTGAAACAATTCCACATTGTCTTAAGTGAGCACCAAACTCGAAACTCAGATATTCACCCCCACAATCAGACCGTAGGAACTTGATCTTCTTGTTATGATGATTTTCCACTTCACTCTGAAATTGCTTGAACTTTTCAAATGTCTCAGACTTGTGCTTCATCAAGTAGACATAACCATATCTACTTAAATCGTCAGTGAAGATGAGAAAATAACGATATCCGCCGCGTGTCTCCACGCTCATCGGACCACACACATCGGTATATATGATTTCCAACAAGTCACTTGCACGCTCCATTGTTCCTGAGAACGGAGTCTTAGTCATCTTGCCCATGAAGCATGGTTCGCACGTGTCAAGTGAATCAAAGTCAAGTGACTCCAAAAGTCCATCAGCATGGAGTTTCTTCATGCGCTTTACACCAATATGACCTAAGCGGCAGTGCCATAAAAATATGGCGCTATCATTGTTAACTCTAACTCTTTTGGTCTCAATGTTATGTATATGCGTATTGCTTATCAAGATTCAATATGAACAATCCTCTCACATTCGGTGCATGACCATAAAAGATGTTACTCATAGAAATAGAACAACCATTATTCTCTGACTTAAAAGAGTAACCGTCTCGCAATAAACAAGATCCAGATATAATGTTCATGCTCAACGCAGACACTAAATAACAATGATTTAAGTTCATCACTAATCCTGACGGTAACTGAAGTGACACTGTGCCGACGGCGATTGCATCAACCTTGGAACCATTTCCTACGCGCATCGTCACTTCATCTTTCGCCAGCCTTCCCCTATTCCGCAGTTCCTGTTTCGAGTTGCAAATATGAGCAACAGAACCGGTATCGAATACCCAGGCACTACTACGAGAGCCGGTTAAGTACACATCAATAACATGTATATCAAATATACCTGATTTTTCTTTGCCCGCCTTCTTATCTGCCAGATACTTGGGGCAATTGCGCTTCCAGTGACCCATACCCTTGCAATAGTAACACTCTGTTTCCGGCTTAGGTCCAGCTTTGGGTTTCTTCGTCGGATTGGCAACAGGTTTGCCGCTCTTCTTCGAATTGCCCTTCTTGCCTTTGCCGTTTCTCTTGAAACTAGTGGTCTTATTCACCATCAACACTTGATGTTCTTTACGGAGTTCAGACTCTGCGACTTTCAGCATCGCAAACAACTCACCGGGAGACTTGTTCATCCCTTGCATGTTGTAGTTCAACACAAAGCCTTTATACCTTGGCGGCAGTGATTGAAGGATTCTGTCAGTGATGGCTTCTTGCGGGAGTTCAATCCCCAGCTCAGCTAGACGGTTTGAGTACCCAGACATTTTGAGCACATGTTCACTGACAGATGAGTTTTCCTCCATCTTGCAAGCATAGAATTTATCGGAGGTCTCATACCTCTCGATCCGGGCGTTCTTCTGAAAGATAAACTCCAACTCCTGGAACATCTCAAATGCTCCATGACGCTCAAAGCGACGTTGAAGTCCCGGTTCTAAGCCATACAAGACTGCACATTGAACTATTGAGTAGTCCTCCTTACGTGCTAACCAAGCGTTCTTAACATCCTGATCAGCCGTAGCGGGTGGTTCATCTCCTAACGCAGCATTAAGGACATAATCCTTCTTCCCAGCTTGTAAGATTAGCTTAAGATTACGAGCCCAGTCTACAAAGTTGCTTCCATCATCTTTCAACTTAGCTTTCTCTAGGAACGTATTAAAATTCAGGATGACTGTCGCGTGAGCCATGATCTACAACACAAATATATTCAAAGTGGACTTAGACTATGTTCAAGATAATTAGAGTTTAACTTAATCAAATTATTCGCTAAACTCCCACTCAAAAAGTACATCTCTCTAGTCATTTGAGTGGTTCATGATCCACTTACACTAGCTCAAGTCCGATCATCACGTGAGTTGAGTATAGTTTCAGTGGTAAGCATCCCTATGCTAATCATATCATCTATATGATTCATGATCGACCTTTCGGTCTCATGTGTTCCGAGGCCATGTCTGCACATGCTAGGCTCGTCAAGCTTAACCCGAGTGTTCCACGTGCGCAACTGTTTTGCACCCGTTGTATGTGAACGTTGAGTCTATCACACCCGATCATCACGTGGTGTCTCGAAACGACGAACTATAGCAACGGTGCACAGTCGGGGAGAACACAATTTCGTCTTGAAATTTTTAGTGAGAGATCACCTCATAATGCTACCGTCGTTCTAAGCAAAATAAGGTGCACAAAAGGATTAACATCTCATGCAATTCATAAGTGACATGATATGGCCATCATCACGTGCTTCTTGATCTCCATCACCAAAGCACCGGCACGATCTTCTTGTCACCGGCGCCACGCCATGATCTCCATCAACGTGTTGCCATCGGGGTTGTCGTGCTACTCATGCTATTACTACTAAAGCTACATCCTAGCAAAATAGTAAACGCATCTGCAAGCACACACGTTAGTATAAAGACAACCCTGTGGCTCCTGCCGGTTGCCGTACCATCGATGTGCAAGTCGATATTTCTATTACAACATGATCATCTCATACATCCAATATATCACATATATCACATCACATCATTGGCCATATCACATCACAAGCATACCCTGCAAAAACAAGTTAGACGTCCTCTAATTTTGTTGTTGCATGTTTTACGTGGTGACCATGGATATCTAGTAGGATCGCATCTTACTTACGCAAACACGACAACGGAGATATATGAGTTGCTATTTAACCTCATCCAAGGACCTCCTCGGTCAAATCCGATTCAACTAAAGTTGGAGAAACCGACACTTGCCAGTCATCTTTGAGCAACGGAGTTACTCGTAACGATGAAACCAGTCTCTCGTAAGCGTACGAGTAATGTCGGTCCAAGCCGCTTCAATCCAACAATACCGCGGAATCAAGAAAAGACTAAGGAGGGCAGAAAAACGCACATCACCGCCCACAAAAACTTTTGTGTTCTACTCGAGAAGACATCTACGCATGAACCTAGCTCATGATGCCACTGTTGGGGAACGTCGCATGGGAAACAAAAAATTTCCTACGCGCACGAAGACCTATCATGGTGATGTCCATCTACGAGAGGGGATGAGTGATCTACGTACCCTTGTAGATCGTATAGCAGAAGCGTTAGTGAACGCGGTTGATGTAGTGGAACGTCCTCACGTCCCTCGATCCGCCCCGCGAACAATCCCGCGATCAGTCCCATGATCTAGTACCGAACGGACGGCACCTCCGCGTTCAGCACACGTACAGCTCGACGATGATCTCGGCCTTCTTGATCCAGCAAGAGAGACGGAGAGGTAGAAGAGTTCTCCGGCAGCGTGACGGCGGTCCGGAGGTTGGTGATGACCTTGTCTCAGCAGGGCTCCGCCCGAGCTCCGCAGAAACGCGATCTAGAGGAAAAACCGTGGAGGTATGTGGTCGGGCTGCCGTGGAAAAGTAATCTCAAATCAGCCCTAAAACCTCCGTATATATAGGTGGGTGGGAGGGGACCTTGCCTTGGGGCTCAAGGAGCCCCAAGGGGCTCGGCCGAGTCCAAGGGGGGAGGACTCCCCCCCCCCCAAACCGAGTTGGACTTGGTTTGGTGGGAGGGAGTCCCCCTTCCTTCCCACCTCCTCCTTTTTTTTTCTTTTCTCTTGATTTTCTTTGCTTGGCGCATAGAGCCCTTTTGGGCTGTCCCACCAGCCCACTAAGGGCTGGTGTGCCACCCTCAAGGCCTATGGGCTTCCCCGGGGTGGGTTGCCCCCCCGGTGAACTCCTGGAACCCATTCGTCATTCCCGGTACATTCCCGGTAACTCCGAAAACCTTCCGGTAATCAAATGAGGTCATCCTATATATCAATCTTCGTTTCCGGACCATTCCGGAAACCCTCGTGACGTCCGTGATCTCATCCGGGACTCCGAACAACATTCGGTAACCAACCATATAACTCTAATACGCATAAAACAACGTCGAACCTTAAGTGTGCAGACCCTGCGGGTTCGAGAACTATGTAGACATGACCCGAGAGACTCCTCGGTCAATATCCAATAGCGGGACCTGGATGCCCATATTGGATCCTACATATTCTACGAAGACCTTATCGTTTGAACCTCAGTGCCAAGGATTCATATAATCCCGTATGTCATTCCCTTTGTCCTTCGGTATGTTACCTGCCCGAGATTCGATCGTCAGTATCCGTATACCTATTTCAATCTCGTTTACCGGCAAGTCTCTTTACTCGTTCCGTAATACAAGATCCCGCAACTTACACTAAGTTACATTGCTTGCAAGGCTTGTGTGTGATGTTGTATTACCGAGTGGGCCCCGAGATACCTCTCCGTTCACACGGAGTGACAAATCCCAGTCTTGATCCATACTAACTCAACTAACACCTTCGGAGATACCTGTAGAGCATCTTTATAGTCACCCAGTTACGTTGCGACGTTTGATACACACAAAGTATTCCTCCGGTGTCAGTGAGTTATACGATCTCATGGTCATAGGAATAAATACTTGACACGCAGAAAACAGTAGCAACAAAATGACACGATCAACATGCTACGTCTATTAGTTTGGGTCTAGTCCATCACGTGATTCTCCTAATGACGTGATCCAGTTATCAAGCAACAACACCTTGTTCATAATCAGAAGACACTGACTATCTTTGATCAACTGGCTAGCCAACTAGAGGCTTGCTAGGGACGGTGTTTTGTCTATGTATCCACACATGTAAATGAGTCTTCATTCAATTTAATTATAGCATGGATAATAAACGATTATCTTGATACAGGAATTATAATAATAACTATATTTATTATTGCCTCTAGGGCATAATTCCAACAGTCTCCCACTTGCACTAGAGTCAATAATCTAGCCCTCACATCACCATGTGAATTACATTGTAATAAATCTAACACCCATACAGTTCTGGTGTTGATCATGCTTTGGCCGTGGAAGAGGTTTAGTCAGCGGGTCCGCTACATTCAGATCCGTGTGCACTTTGCATATATTCACGTCCTCTCCCTCGACGTAGTCGCGGATGAGGTTGAAGCGTCATTTGATGTGTCTGGTCTTCTTGTGAAACCGTGGTTCCTTTGCTAAGGCAATGGCACCAGTGTTGTCACAGAACAAGGTTATTGGATTCAGTGCGCTTGGCACCACTCCAAGATCCGTCATGAACTGCTTCATCCAGACACCCTCCTTAGCCGCCTCCGAGGCAGCCATGTACTCCGCTTCACATGTAGAATCTGCTACGACGCTTTGCTTGGAACTGCACCAGCTTACTGCACCCCCATTAAGAATAAATACGTATCCGGTTTGCGACTTAGAGTCGTCTGGATCTGTGTCAAAGCTTGCATCGACGTAACCTTTTACGGCGAGCTCTTCGTCTCCTCCATACACGAGAAACATCTCCTTAGTCCTTTTCAGGTACTTCAGGATATTCTTGACCGCTGTCCAGTGATCCACTCCTGGATTACTCTGGAACCTACCTGCCATACTTATGGCCAGGCTAACATCCGGTCTAGTGCACAGCATCGCATACATGATAGAACCTATGGCTGAAGCATAGGGGACGGAGCGCATATGCTCTCTATCTTCATCAGTTGCTGGGCACTGAGTCACT
The DNA here is from genome assembly GCF_904849725.1 of Hordeum vulgare subsp. vulgare. Lineage (NCBI taxonomy): Eukaryota > Viridiplantae > Streptophyta > Magnoliopsida > Poales > Poaceae > Hordeum > Hordeum vulgare. Next base: position 520,428,534 of record NC_058524.1, read on the forward strand.
CAATCTCGTACCTTGTAGAACTGGCAAGAACCCTTTCTTGGACCGTTCCATTTTGAACCTCTTCAAAACTTTATCAAGGTATGAGCTTTGTGAAAGTCCTATCAGGCGTTTTGATCTATCCCTATAGATCTTAATGCCTAGAATGTAAGCAGCTTCTCCTAGGTCCTTCATAGAGAAACTTTTATTCAAGTAATCCTTTATGCTCTCTAAAAACTCTACGTTGTTTCCAATCAGTAATATGTCATCCACATATAATATTAGAAACGCCACACAGCTCCCACTCACTTTCTTGTAAATACAAGATTCTCCAACCACTTGTATAAACCCAAATGCTTTGATCACCTCATCAAAGCGTTTGTTCCAACTCCGAGATGCTTGCACCAGTCCATAAATGGATCGCTGGAGCTTGCACACCTTGTTAGCATTCTTAGGATCGACAAAACCTTCGGGTTGTATCATATACAATTCTTCCTTAAGGAAACCGTTAAGGAACGCCGTTTTGACACCCATCTGCCAGATTTCATAATCGAAAAATGCAGCTATTGCTAACATGATTCTGACGGATTTAAGCATCGCTACGGGTGAGAAAGTCTCATCGTAGTCAACTCCTTGAACTTGTGAAAAACCCTTTGCCACAAGTCGAGCTTTATAAACGGTCACATTACCGTCAGCGTCCGTCTTCCTCTTAAAGATCCATTTGTTCTGAATGGCCTTGCGGCCCTCAGGCAGTACCTCCAAAGTCCACACTTTGTTCTCATACATGGATCCTATCTCGGACTTCATGGCTTCCAGCCATTTGTTGGAATCTGGGCCCACCATTGCTTCTTCATAATTCGCAGGTTCATTGTTGTCTAACAACATGATTGATAAGACGGGATTACCGTACCACTATGGAGCAGCACGTGGTCTCGTCGACCTGCGTGGTTCGACAGAAACTTGAACTGGAGTTTCATGATCATCATCATTAACTTCCTCCTCAACCGGCGTCGCAATGACAGAGGTTTCCCCTTGCCCTGCGCCACCATCCAGAGGGATGAGAGGTTCGACAACCTCGTCAAGTTCTATCTTCCTCCCACTCAATTCTCTCGAGAGAAACTCCTTCTCGAGAAAAGCTCCGTTTTTAGCAACAAACACTTTGCCCTCGGATTTGAGATAGAAGGTGTACCCAACTGTCTCTTTTCGGTAACCTATGAAGATGCACTTTTCTGCTTTGGGTTCCAGCTTTTCAGGCTGAAGCTTTTTGACATAAGCATCACATCCCCAAACTTTAAGAAACGACAACTTTGGCCTCTTGCCATACCACAGTTCGTATGGTGTCGTCTCAACGGATTTTGATGGTGCCCTATTTAAAGTGAATGCAGCTGTTTCTAATGCATAGCCCCAAAATGATAACGGCAAGTCAGTAAGAGACATCATAGATCGCACCATCTCTAATAGAGTACGATTACGACGTTCGGACACACCATTACGCTGTGGTGTTCCAGGCGGTGTTAACTGTGAAACAATTCCACATTGTCTTAAGTGAGCACCAAACTCGAAACTCAGATATTCACCCCCACGATCAGACCGTAGGAACTTGATCTTCTTGTTACGATGATTTTCCACTTCACTCTGAAATTGCTTGAACTTCTCAAATGTCTCAGACTTGTGCTTCATCAAGTAGACATAACCATATCTACTTAAATTGTCAGTGAAGGTGAGAAAATAACGATATCCGCCGCGTGTCTCCACGCTCATCGGACCACACACATCGGTATGTATGATTTCCAACAAGTCACTTGCACGCTCCATTGTTCCTGAGAACGGAGTCTTAGTCATCTTGCCCATGAGGCATGGTTCACACGTGTCAAGTGAATCAAAGTCAAGTGACTCCAAAAGTCCATCAGCATGGAGTTTCTTCATGCGCTTTACACCAATATGACCTAAGTGGCAGTGCCACAAAAATATGGCGCTATCATTGTTAACTCTAACTCTTTTGGTCTCAATGTTATGTATATGCGTATTGCTTATCAAGATTCAATATGAACAATCCTCTCACATTCGGTGCATGACCATAAAAGATGTTACTCATAGAAATAGAACAACCATTATTCTCTGACTTAAAAGAGTAACCGTCTCGCAATAAACAAGATCCAGATATAATGTTCATGCTCAACGCAGGCACTAAATAACAATGATTTAAGTTCATCACTAATCCTGACGGTAACTAAAGTGACACTGTGCCGACGGCGATTGCATCAACCTTGGAACCATTTCCTACGCGCATCGTCACTTCATCTTTCGCCAGCCTTCCCCTATTTCCCCAGTTCCTGTTTCGAGTTGCAAATATGAGCAACAGAACCGGTATCGAATACCCAGGCACTACTATGAGAGCCGGTTAAGTACACATCAATAACATGTATATCAAATATACCTGATTTTTCTTTGCCCGCCTTCTTATCTGCCAGATACTTGGGGCAATTGCGCTTCCAGTGACCCATACCCTTGCAATAGTAACACTCCGTTTCCGGCTTAGGTCCAGCTTTGGGTTTCTTCGTCGGATTGGCAACAGGTTTGCCGCTCTTCTTCGAATTGCCCTTCTTGCCTTTGCCGTTTCTCTTGAAACTAGTGGTCTTATTCACCATCAACACTTGATGTTCTTTACGGAGTTCATACTCTGCGACTTTCAGCATCGCAAACAACTCGCCGGGAGACTTGTTCATCCCTTGCATGTTGTAGTTCAACACAAAGCCTTTATACCTTGGCGGCATTGATTGAAGGATTCTGTCAGTGATAGCTTCTTGTGGGAGTTCAATCCCCAGCTCAGCTAGACGGTTTGAGTACCCAGACATTTTGAGCACATGTTCACTGACAGATGAGTTTTCCTCCATCTTGCAAGCATAGAATTTATCGGAGGTCTCATACCTCTCGATCCGGGCGTTCTTCTGAAAGATAAACTCCAACTCCTGGAACATCTCAAATGCTCCATGACGCTCAAAGCGACGTTGAAGTCCCGGTTCTAAGCCATACAAGACTGCACATTGAACTATTGAGTAGTCCTCCTTACGTGCTAACCAAGCGTTCTTAACATCCTGATCAGCCGTAGCGGGTGGTTCATCTCCTGACGCAGCATTAAGGAAATAATCCTTCTTCCCAGCTTGTAAGATTAGCTTAAGATTACGAGCCCGGTCTACAAAGTTGCTTCCATCATCTTTCAACTTAGCTTTCTCTAGGAACGTATTAAAATTCAAGATGACTGTCGCGTGAGCCATGATCTACAACACAAATATATTCAAAGTGGACTTAGACTATGTTCAAGATAATTAGAGTTTAACTTAATCAAATTATTCGCTAAACTCCCACTCAAAAAGTACATCTCTCTAGTCATTTGAGTGGTTCATGATCCACTTACACTAGCTCAAGTCCGATCATCACGTGAGTTGAGTATAGTTTCAGTGGTAAGCATCCCTATGCTAATCATATCATCTATATGATTCATGATCGACCTTTCGGTCTCATGTGTTCCGAGGCCATGTCTGCACATGCTAGGCTCGTCAAGCTTAACCCGAGTGTTCCACGTGCGCAACTGTTTTGCACCCGTTGTATGTGAACGTTGAGTCTATCACACCCGATCATCACGTGGTGTCTCGAAACGACGAACTATAGCAACGGTGCACAGTCGGGGAGAACACAATTTCGTCTTGAAATTTTTAGTGAGAGATCACCTCATAATGCTACCGTCGTTCTAAGAAAAATAAGGTGCATAAAAGGATTAACATCTCATGCAATTCATAAGTGACATGATATGGCCATCATCACGTGCTTCTTGATCTCCATCACCAAAGCACCGGCACGATCTTCTTGTCACCGGCGCCACGCCATGATCTCCATCAACGTGTTGCCATCGGGGTTGTCGTGCTACTCATGCTATTACTACTAAAGCTACATCCTAGCAAAATAGTAAACGCATCTGCAAGCACACACGTTAGTATAAAGACAACCCTGTGGCTCCTGCCGGTTGCCGTACCATCGACGTGCAAGTCGATATTTCTATTACAACATGATCATCTCATACATCCAATATATCACATATATCACATCACATCATTGGCCATATCACATCACAAGCATACCCTGCAAAAACAAGTTAGACGTCCTCTAATTTTGTTGTTGCATGTTTTACGTGGTGACCATGGATATCTAGTAGGATCGCATCTTACTTACGCAAACACGACAACGGAGATATATGAGTTGCTATTTAACCTCATCCAAGGACCTCCTCGGTCAAATCCGATTCAACTAAAGTTGGAGAAACCGACACTTGCCAGTCATCTTTGAGCAACGGAGTTACTCGTAACGATGAAACCAGTCTCTCGTAAGCGTACGAGTAATGTCGGTCCAAGCCGCTTCAATCCACCAATACCGCGGAATCAAGAAAAGACTAAGGAGGGCAGCAAAACGCACCTCACCGCCCACAAAACTTTTGTGTTCTACTCAAGAAGACATCTACGCATGAACCTAGCTCATGATGCCACTGTTGGGGAACGTCGCATGGGAAAGAAAAAATTTCCTACGCGCACGAAGACCTATCATGGTGATGTCCATCTACGAGAGGGGATGAGTGATCTATGTACCCTTGTAGATCGTACAGCAGAAGCGTTAGTGAACGCGGTTGATGTAGTGGAACGTCCTCACGTCCCTCGATCCGCCCCGCGAACAATCCCACGATCTAGTACCGAACGGACGGCACCTCCGCGTTCAGCACACGTACAGCTCGACGATGATCTCGGCCTTCTTGATCCAGCAAGAGAGACGGAGAGGTAGAAGAGTTCTCCGGCAGCGTGACGGCGCTCCGGAGGTTGGTGATGACCTTGTCTCAGCAGGGCTCCGCCCGAGCTCCGCAGAAACGCGATCTAGAGGAAAAACCGTGGAGGTATGTGGTCGGGCTGCCGTGGAAAAGTAATCTCAAATCAGCCCTAAAACCTCCGTATATATAGGTGGGTGGGAGGGGACCTTGCCTTGGGGCTCAAGGAGCCCCAAGGGGCTCGGCCGAGTCCAAGGGGGGAGGACTCCCCCCCCCCCAAACCGAGTTGGACTTGGTTTGGTGGGAGGGAGTCCCCCTTCCTTCCCACCTCCTCCTTTTTTTTCTTTTCTCTTGATTTTCTTTGCTTGGCGCATAGAGCCCTTTTGGGCTGTCCCACCAGCCCACTAAGGGCTGGTGTGCCACCCTCAAGGCCTATGGGCTTCCCCGGGGTGGGTTGCCCCCCCGGTGAACTCCTGGAACCCATTCGTCATTCCCGGTACATTCCCGGTAACTCCGAAAACCTTCCGGTAATCAAATGAGGTCATCCTATATATCAATCTTCGTTTCCGGACCATTCCGGAAACCCTCGTGACGTCCGTGATCTCATCCGGGACTCCGAACAACATTCGGTAACCAACCATATAACTCTAATACGCATAAAACAACGTCGAACCTTAAGTGTGCAGACCCTGCGGGTTCGAGAACTATGTAGACATGACCCGAGAGACTCCTCGGTCAATATCCAATAGCGGGACCTGGATGCCCATATTGGATCCTACATATTCTACGAAGACCTTATCGTTTGAACCTCAGTGCCAAGGATTCATATAATCCCGTATGTCATTCCCTTTGTCCTTCGGTATGTTACCTGCCCGAGATTCGATCGTCAGTATCCGTATACCTATTTCAATCTCGTTTACCGGCAAGTCTCTTTACTCGTTCCGTAATACAAGATCCCGCAACTTACACTAAGTTACATTGCTTGCAAGGCTTGTGTGTGATGTTGTATTACCGAGTGGGCCCCGAGATACCTCTCCGTTCACACGGAGTGACAAATCCCAGTCTTGATCCATACTAACTCAACTAACACCTTCGGAGATACCTGTAGAGCATCTTTATAGTCACCCAATTACGTTGCGACGTTTGATACACACAAAGTATTCCTCCGGTGTCAGTGAGTTATATGATCTCATGGTCATAGGAATAAATACTTGACACGCAGAAAACAGTAGCAACAAAATGACACGATCAACATGCTACGTCTATTAGTTTGGGTCTAGTCCATCACGTGATTCTCCTAATGACGTGATCCAGTTATCAAGCAACAACACCTTGTTCATAATCAGAAGACACTGACTATCTTTGATCAACTGGCTAGCCAACTAGAGGCTTGCTAGGGACGGTTTTTGTCTATGTATCCACACATGTAAATGAGTCTTCATTCAATACAATTATAGCATGGATAATAAACGATTATCTTGATACAGGAATTATAATAATAACTATATTTATTATTGCCTCCAGGGCATAATTCCAACATTGAGGAGGAAGTTAATGATGATGATCATGAAACTCCGGTTCAAGTTCCTGTCGAACCACGCAGGTCGACGAGACCACGTGCTCCTCCAGAGTGGTACGGTAATCTCGCCATGTCAATCATGTTGTTAGACAACAATGAACCTGCAAATTATGAAGAAGCAATGGTGGGCCCAGATTCCAACAAATGGCTAGAGGCCATGAAGTCCGAGATAGGATCCATGTATGAGAACAAAGTGTGGACTTTGGAAGTACTACCTGAGGGCCGTAAGGCTATTCAGAACAAATGGACCTTTAAGAAGAAGACGGACGCTGACGGCAATGTGACCGTTTATAAAGCTCGACTTGTGGCAAAGGGTTTTTCACAAGTTCAAGGAGTTGACTACGATGAGACATTCTCACCCGTAGCGATGCTTAAGTCCGTCAGAATCATGTTAGCAATAGCTGCATTTTTCGATTATGAAATCTGGCAGATGGATGTCAAAACGGCATTCCTTAACGGTTTCCTTAAGAAAGAGTTGTATATGATGCAACCCGAAGGTTTTGTCGATCCTAAGAATACTAACAAGGTGTGCAAGCTCCAGCGATCCATTTATGGACTGGTGCAAGCATCTCGGAGTTGGAACAAACGCTTTGATGAGGTGATCAAAGCATTTGGGTTTATACAAGTGGTTGGAGAATCTTGTATTTACAAGAAAGTGAGTGGGAGCTCTGTGGCGTTTCTAATATTATATGTGGATGACATATTGCTGATTGGAAATAACGTTGAGTTTTTGGAGAGCATAAAGGATTACTTGAATAAAAGTTTCTCTATGAAGGACCTAGGAGAAGCTGCTTACATTCTAGGCATTAAGATCTACAGGGATAGATCGAAACGCCTGATAGGACTTTCACAAAGCACATACCTTGATAAAGTTTTGAAGAGGTTCAAAATGGAACAGTCCAAGAAAGGGTTCTTGCCAGTTTTACAAAGTACGAGATTGAGTAAGACTCGGTGCCCAGCAATTGATGAGGATAGAGAGCATATGAGCACCGTCCCCTATGCTTCAGCCATAGGTTCTATCATGTATGCAATGATGTGCACTAGACCGGACGTTAGCTTAGCCATAAGTATGGCAGGCAGGTTCCAGAGTAATCCAGGAGTGGATCACTGGACGGCGGTCAAGAATATCCTGAAGTCCCTGAAAAGGACTAAGGAGATGTTTCTCGTGTATGGAGGTGACGAAGAGCTCGCCGTAAAGGGTTACGTCGATGCAAGCTTTGACATAGATCCGGACGACTCTAAGTCGCAAACCGGATATGTATTTATTCTTAATGGGGGTGCGGTAAGCTGGTGCAGTTCCAAGCAAAGCATCGTAGCAGATTCTACATGTGAAGCGGAGTACATGGCTGCCTCGGAGGCGTCTAAGGAGGGTGTCTGGATGAAGCAGTTCATGACGGATCTTGGAGTGGTGCCAAGCACACTGAATCCAATAACCTTGTTCTGTGACAACACGGGTGCCATTGCCTTAGCAATGGAACCTCAATTTCACAAGAAGACCAGACACATAAAACGATGCTTCAACCTCATCCGCGACTACGTCGAAGGGGAGGACGTAAATATATGCAAAGTGCACACGGATCTGAATGTAGCAGACCCGCTGACTAAACCTCTTCCACGGGCAAAGCATGATCAACACCAGAACGGTATGGGTGTTAGATTTATTACAATGTAATTCGCATGATGATGTGAGGGCTAGATTATTGACTCTAGTGCAAGTGGGAGACTGTTGGAATTATGCCCTAGAGGCAATAATAAATATAGTTATTATTATAATTCCTGTATCAAGATAATCGTTTATTATCCATTGTAACATCCCAAGATTATAAATTTTGGAATGTTAATATAATTATTAGATTGATTGTTTGTTGGTTGCCTGAGTGATTGAAACTTGTGTGAAATTTGAAACTTTTCGAAACTTTTGAAAGAGAGGGAATAAAATGACTTTCCCCTTCTCCGGGGAATTCAAATTCAAGCTTTTAAAAGCAACGAGAGAAGATGACATGACTTCTTCAACTATAAATAATTTGAACGGAGATATTTGCATTCGAATTCTTTTTGCATTTCCATTCGTTTTCTTCGTGCAAGAAATGCCGGGAAATACATTCTAATGAGCGGAGGAACATGACCCTCAAATACCCGGGCATTTTGAAACTTATTTGAACCCTCAAACTTAGAGAGTCATTTGAAAATTATTTGCAAAAGAAAATAAACCTTTTGGCGATTTTTGGAAAAACATTTTTTCTGAAGTTTTTATTTTTGCCGTGGAAAAATGCCCATCATTTATATTTTATTTTTCTGATAATTTTAGTATATAAAAACTCTTTATTCCGAATTGATTTGATTTCCTTTTTAACGTTTTAGTTTCCTAGTTTTGAAAATAGGAATAGAATCACTTTTATTAGGAAATAGGAGGTGGCCCATTAAGAGCTTTCCAAATTTGGCCCAACAGAGGATCATCTCCTACCTCTCTCTCCCTCACGTTACAGTAGCTTTCCATCCATGGAGGAAGGAATCCTCTCCTTCCCGATCTCCCTCCTCCTTCCTTCCGGACGCCGTCCGAGACCGCCTATAAATTCCCACCGTCCTCCTCTCTCCATTTTTCCCGAGAGAACTCCCCCTCCTCGCCTCTAGCTCGCGCGCACCATCACCCCATCGGTCACCAGAAACCTCCCAGAACTCCTCCCATCGCCAGGAACTCTTCCCAGGAAACTCCACCTCCCCCACTTCGGCTCCACCTCGCTGCACCACCCCACCCCTACCCCTCCTCCACCACCTCGCCACCCCACCTTCGGCCCCCTGCTGCTCCTCCCCAGCTAGCGACCAGGAAACCAGCAGGTTTCAACCCTCCACCTCGCCGGCCCCTACAGCCACCCCTCCACTTCGCCACCTCCCCTCCCTGGAGCCCCCACCTTCGGCCCCCTTCCCCACCCCTCGCCGGCCCCTACCCCACCCACCGGAGCTCCACCACCACCCTTCCCCTTGGCCACCATCAGCCACGGGATCATCTCCCAGACGAAGGTAATCTCTCCCCTCTCTGTCCTTTCTCTTTTCTTATTTTGTAACCGTTAGATCTTGGATATATGGTTTAGATTAGATCTAGGGATAACCTTTCGGTTTAGAGTAGAAAACCAGCGGTTTTTATTTCACTTAACGTTTAACGAGCAAGTTTTGCTTAGCATCGGCCGTTTGCTCCTAAGTTTGCAACAAACATCCCCCGCAGCCTATCACAACATGCCACGTGTACCCTCTGTTAGATACTAGTCAACTTCAGTTTTTCTGTCTAAAATTGCAAAAACAGAAAGTTTATGTTTTGTTTTGGCCACAACTTTTTATCCCGAAGTCCAATGACATTGATTCTTTTTCCAGTAGCTCACAAATTTCCTGTAGTTTTTAAAAACATATAATTTGTATATGTTTGAAATTTGCAAATATAAGTTAGATCAGATTTAGTTTAAACATTGTTTTGCCTATTCCAGGAGTTTAAAAATAGCTTTTAATTTGATTCCTTTTGGTACTGATCACTAGTGATTCTATTTATCAGTGGTAGAAATTTCAGATTTGTTTGAGTATTTTAGCTCACTGTTTCTTGTGAAACAATTTCTGTTTCACCTCTTTTAGGATTTCGGCTATTTCATTTTCTACTTTTGTTTTAAAATATTTTCTTTATTATTTCAGAAAGATTATTATTGTTTTGTTTATGTTAGTTAACAGTAGTTTTGCAACAAGTCTTTATTTTATGTTTATTGTTTTCATTAAATCAATTCTAGCTCCGTAGTAACGTGCAATTGTTTTCACCGTTGTTTCAAATCCCGTTTGGGAATACTTTCAAAAAGTTTTGTGAAAAAAATACTTTATTTTATCTTAGTTAAACTTATATCTTAGTTCTTTGTTAATATTTTCTGTTAGACAAAACCATTTAGTGGTTGACGTAGTAGAAGACTCTGTAGTTCTATTTGAAGTTTCTTTCGGTTTCTCATTCGCTTTCTCTCTTCTGTTTGATTGCTAGAATCCTTGCTAGTATGTGTGCTTATGTGGATGATATGTTTTCTATATAGATTTCATCGGAGAGTGACGAGTAGTCTATCAAGTTATTTTCTCGAGAAATTCTTCTTCGTCAACATCACAGGCAAGTCACTTTGATCATACTTTCACCTATGTTTTATGCATCGTAGTTCTACCATCCTATACCCAATTGCATGCTGCCTAGGTACTTGGAAACTTTAGTATAGTTGTAGTATCATGTGGTAGGAACACAACAACCCCGACACTTGGCCCCGGGACGACAATTTCTTAAAGCTATGCTTGAGTAGACGGGTTATCGGTTGAGTGTATACCACGAGTGATGCGAGATTGATATAATAATCAAGACCGGACTAAGACAAGATTTTCAAGACCTCGGACGCAATGCAACTCTGGGTGAAGGACGGTTTATCGGCTCCCTGGAAAACCCAGTGGATGCCCGGGATGCTGGAGAGGCCATGTCATCCTGCGGAAAGCTTCACCCAGGCTCAAAGAGACGGACGGATATTTTCAAGACCCAAGGCTTACCTGCACAGCCACAAGTCATTATGGGCTCTGGCTTGGTTGGACAACACGGCGACTCTGGACAGGCGGTGCTAGCAGATGTAGACGAACGGTAGGAATGGATGGGCACCGACAGGGATTCAGAGGGACCCGTTGAAAGACCATGTTTTGATCATCCGGTCTTCAAACACCCTGAAGTGCGAGGACATACACGGAGGCGATCAAATCTTGTGGGGAACGTGTGCAAAACTCTGCAGAGTACTCAAACCTAATCGATTAGCCGTGTCCATGGTCATGGACGACTTGAGCCAAAGGAACTGAAGTTATCTGGATTTCTCAACACCATTATATATATTTGATGAGGGTAATTATTGACAACTCGGGTACGAGAACTGGTTGGCGGAACCATCTCGTTAACAACAAACCTTGTAGTAACATTTTGCTTTCAACCCCTCTTGTTGTAGGATAAAACTGGCTTTATGCAAAACTTAGCTCCACCGACCAGATATGCATGTAGAGATAGTTGATTATTACTTTACCTCTCTCTTATGTGACTTGCCGGCATATTCAATATGCTGACCAACACGGCTGCAACGTCTTATGTTGCAGATATTTTTCTTCGACGAGTAAGGGTACGATTCAGGGTTACGGTCTACACTCAACTTGCCGTTGGTGTTTATTGGGACTCCACTCCCTTGACTGCTTCCGCTGAAATAATTAAGGTATATATCAGTTTTACGCTATTTACATGTGATTGCACTTTGATATATACATTGATGTACTGTGTGTGCCCGCATACTGATCCAGGGATGGCACAGATACACAGAGGCTTGACTCGTCTTGAGTCGGGTCGCTACATCCATGCTATAATTGTATTGAATGAAGACTTATATACATGTGTGGATACATAGACAAAACACTGTCCCTAGCAAGCCTCTAGTTGGCTAGCCAGTTGATCAAAGATAGTCAGGGTCTTCTGATTATGAACAAGGTGTTATTGCTTGATAACTGGATCACGTCATTAGGAGAATCACGTGACGGACTAGACCCAAACTAATAGACGTAGCATATTGATCATGTCATTTTGTTGCTACTGTTTTCTGCGTGTCAAGTATTTGTTCCTATGACCATGAAATCATATAACTCACTGACACCGGAGGAATACTTTGTGTGTATCAAACATCGCAACGTAACTGGGTGACTATAAAGATGCTCTACTGGTATCTCCGAAGGTGTTCGTTGAGTTAGTATGGATCGAGACTGGGATTTGTCACTCCGTGTGACGGAGAGGTATCTCGGGGCCCACTCGGTAATACAACATCACACATAAGCCTTGCAAGCAATGTGACTTAGTGTAAGTTGCGGGATCTTGTATTACGGAACGAGTAAAGAGACTTGCCGTTAAACGAGATTGAAAATGGTATGCGGATACTGACGATCGAATCTCGGGCAAGTAACATATCGAAGGACAAAGGGAATGACATACGGGATTATATGAATCCTTGGCACTGAGGTTCAAACGATAAGATCTTCGTAGAATATGTAGGATCCAATATGGGCATCCATGTACCGCTATTGGATATTGACCGAGGAGTCACTCGGGTCATGTCTACATAGTTCTTGAACCCGCGGGGTCTGCACACTTAAGGTTCGACGTTGTTTTATGCGTATTTGAGTTATATGGTTTGGTTACCGAATGTTGTTCGGAGTCCCGGATGAGATCACGGACGTCACGAGGTTTCCGGAATGGTCCGGAAACGAAGATTGATATATAGGATGACCTCATTTGATTACCGGAAGGTTTTCGGAGTTACCGGGAATGTACCGGGAATGACGAATGGGTTCCGTGTGTTCACCGGGGGGGGGGGGCGCAACCCACCCCGGGGAAGCCCATAGGCCTTGGGGGTGGCGCACCAGCCCTTAGTGGGCTGGTGGGACAGCCCAAGAAGTCCCTATGCGCCATAGGAAGAAAATCAAAGAGAAAAGAAAAAAAAGAGGAGGTGGGAAAAGGGGGAAGGACTCCTCCTTCCAATCCTAGTTGGACTCGGTTTGGAAGGGGAGGGTTTCCCCCCTTGGCTCGGCCGAACCCCTTGGGGGTCCTTGGACCCCAAGGCAAGGTCCCCTCCCTCCCACCTATATATACGGAGGTTTTAGGGCTGATTTGAGACGACTTTTCCACGGCAGCCCGACCACATACCTCCACGGTTTTACCTCTAGATCGCGTTTCTGCGGAGCTCGGGCGGAGCCCTGCTGAGACAAGGTCATCACCAACCTCCGGAGCGCCGTCACGCTGCCGGAGAACTCTTCTACCTCTCCGTCTCTCTTGCTGGATCAAGAAGGCCGAGATCATCGTCGAGCTGTACGTGTGCTGAACGCGGAGGTGCCGTCCGTTCGGCACTAGATCGTGGGGCTGATCGCGGGACGGTTCGCAGGGCAGATCGAGGGACGTGAGGACGTTCCACTACATCAACCACGTTCACTAACGTTTATGCTGTGCGATCTACAAGGGTACGTAGATCGAATATCCCCTCTCGTAGATGGACATCACCATGATAGGTCTTCGTGCGCGTAGGAATTTTTTTTGTTTCCCATGCGACGTTCCCCAACACCCCGATGTAACCGATACTTGTTGAAGTCTTTGGAACGTATAGAAACAAAAAAGGTTATAGATGCAACATGAATGTTATAAATTTTCTATATAAAACTTGAGACATAGCTCGAAGAGTGAACTGACAAATTAGTTCTCAATGTCGAATTTAAAGTTCAACGTGCACTAGCGATTATGTGGTGCCTAATTTTCTTTCTTTCATTTAGACGCGCGTTATGAATTTGAAGTTGAAATAGCATGACATGTTAAAGTTTTGTTTAGACATATGGGATCCCAAACCGATGAATAATATGTCCATGAGTTTTGTTTTGTTTAGAAACAAATTATTTTTTGCGGCGATTCGGTAACCAACAATTGTGATGGGAAACAACGTTCAACTGAGGACCAAGACATTTTGTGTGACAAAATGCAAACTTTAAACCATGTCTTTAGACCATTTATTTTTAGTGCATAAACATGTTTGTTATTTCCAATATATTTGTCACGTGACAAGTAATAATCTTAAAGTCAATCAAATTGCATGAAGCTTTGAGTTGCACAAACAACTATGTACAACTTGAAGTGTGGAAATGTCCACTCGTTGCACTAAAGCTACACATGATTTATGAAACATGCAACTTCTCAACTTATGTGTTATACAAAATTGATAGGCGACATCATTGACTTAATAGTAAGTGTTTCTAAATGACTAAGAAAATATTTTCTCCATTTAGAAATACATGTCATACTTTGTTTCGTTATGTACAAGTTTTCTTAGGGTTGTACATTATAAATGTGGAGTGAAGTGCACTGTAGGTCCTTAAACTATTGCAGGTGTGTCAACTAGGTCTTGAAACTATGAAAATCGGCACATGGGTCCCCAAACTACACTAAGTGTTTCATCCACGTCCAAAACCTGCCCGACCCACAGATTTTGGCAAAAAAACACCCCAAACCTTTGCAGACCCGCCATTCCCCACTCCTCGCCTTGTTTCTTTTCTTTTCTTCCGATCTGTCTCATATAACATATCATATCAGTCTAATATAAATATTTCTAGAATGTGAGTTGCAAAGACAAATGCAAAAAATTTCCAAAATGTGCAAGCATGACAAATTTGGCAAGTATTTCATCACAAATTTAACAAGCACTAATCAGTCATCATCGCTTAGCTGAATACATAACAAGACTTGTCACAAAAGAGGAGTGCATCCAAAAGAGAAAGGGGCAGGTTGTTCACAAAAGATATACATAATTACTCTACATAACCTATTACAAGGTGTGGATCAAAACCTACAACCAATACATGGGCATGAGCTCAGGTTTCCTTCAACACCTCAAGGTGCTTTTTTCTCTATGCATTAATCTGTAGGCACTTTCTTTGCCTTTGTTCTTCTGGCCTGTTTTGCTGCTTCAGTTACACCAACAATAGCATATGTTTGCACATGTATTGCTTGGGAGTCTTGAACGACTGTTCTAGGAGGCACAAGGCCTTGCCTAACAACTGCTTTACGAATTGTCTTTTTCTTCTTAGTTTGCAGATTTTTCTGCAAAAACGGTGGACATGTTGTAGTCCTTGGCACTGGCAGCTCATCTCTTCTCAATGCAATGAAAGAGCACTCAGGAAGTGGTCCTGGTGGTTCATCTGGTGTTACTTAAGATTCTTCAACCTACACAATTGACACCACAAGGGCATACATGTTTCACATTCAATGTCGCAACAGACGAAGGTAGTATATGTAAACAACATTGGTTTGAAACAAAAGCTAACCTCTTGAAGTAATGTTGACATCACAGAGTATGTTTGTAAACTAGTCTCATCGGGTATCTAATTTCAAATGTAAAAGCATGGTCAGTTAATTGTATTTGAGCATATTACAAATAGAAATTCAAGTATGGTCAATTCAGTACCTGTGTGATGGTTACCTCGGTGCATTAGGAGTCATGTGCAGTAGGTGCTTCAGGAAAATTTCTTCTCACACGCAGTTTTTGAGATGGATGTAGAACATGGCATTTTATTCTATTGTATTCGGTGTTGCAGACACTACAATGCATTATTACTCCATGCTTGCTAAACCTAGTGCCTTCATCCATCTCTGAAGGGTGAACTATTCTCTTCTTCTTTTTCCTGCCTGCCTTCTTCTCATATTTCGGAGGCTCTACTGCAGGACCATTTGTTTTTCCCAGACAGCTGGATCTCTGCAAGGCATGATGACATGTCTATATGCCAATCTATATGCCTCAATGCTATAGCAAGCAACCACTTTGTCCTCTGCTTTAATTCTCTCAAACCTCAAACAAGCCATACTATGGCTACAAGGAATCCCTATCAGCTGCCACCTTCTGCAACTACAAATGTTCTTGAGAATATCAACATCATATTCATTTTCCTGGCTAATTACCTTGAACACACCTTTGCCAGTCGGACGTTCATGGCAACATTTTGCCCATTCAATGTTTTTGTCAAGTTTTTTATTGATATTTGGACATATTAGTAGTTGAGACCAGTCATTCCCACATTGCTTTCTATTTGTATACCATCTTGCCTTCATTTACCCCTTGATCTTCCTCAACATGCTCAAAATTGGTAACTCCCTCGCATCAAGTATCCATCTAAATATGATTTGTCGTTCATATATCACATGGGGTGTATGTAAAGTAGAGAGGAACAAAATAATTAAAACATAGATGAACAAGAGAACATACTTGTTGAAGACCTCACAACTGTTGTTGAGGAGTAGATCACATTTAGGAAATTCTTCAAAAAAGGCCCTACACCATGTGTTAGGAGCGATGCCATCCAAATATGTCCATGCTTCTACGTTCATATCCTTCATCTTCTCCATGTTCTTTTTCCATTTAGCCATGTTGTTGCTTCTTGTTATTGCCCACAACTGGTTCTTCAATGTTTCACCCTTCCAATTGGCATGAAATTTCTGGTACAAGTGTCGTACACAAATCCTATGCTCTGAATCAGGGAAGCATTAATCAAGCCTTTCTGCCTATCACTCATGATTGTCCATGCTCTAGTGTTATAATTAACAGATCCTCTTTCAAGGTCTTGAGAAACCATGTCCAAGTGATGGTGTTTTCAACCTCAACTACGGCAATAGCTATTGGGATAATGTAGTCATTGGGATCAACTCCTATAGCTGTTAGAAGTATTCCCCCATGCTTTGTCTTAAGGTGGCAACCATCTAGACAAATTAGTGGCCTGCATCCTTGCAGAAAACCCCTCTTACATGCATCTATAGACATGTACATTTTTTCAAAAAGAACACCATTTTTTAGTGTCAAATAGAATGTACTACCAGGCTCTGCTCCTCCTCCTCTGCATCTGCGTCAACATACTTCTCATATAGGTTGTCATCATCTCTATCCACCTCATAATCTGAGTCCAAAAATCTGATCCACTACTACTGTCTTCACCCCCATAACTATCTTCTTCAATTTCTGGTTCTAACTTATCCCAGCTCATGTTGCTTCACCTCTCAAACAGAGGCCTTGCATTACTGTCCCATGCCTCAGCCTCTCTCTTGTCAATTCTTCTCTCAAGTTCCGCTCTCTGTTTGGGGCTAAAAACCTTTGGCAGCTCAAGGCCTCCGGTCATTGGAATTTCATTATCACTGAAGATTTATCTTTCCAAATCTTTATCATTCACATACACCTCGAAAGTTTTAATCATGGTGACCACTAACATCATATGATTTGTGTCAGCGTCACACCCAATCACTCGCACACCATCAAACGATGATTTCCCTGGCAGCAACCAATACACTTCCAACCTTGTGACATCTGCATAGCCGCATTGCCTAACAAAATCTTCTATCCAAAGCAAATCCTATGTGACCACTTCACATCAATCAAATGTGTCAATGCTCTCATCTACATATGTCTTGTTTGTGCCTTGACCACAAAAGAACCGACTGTGATGAATCTCTATTGAAAATAGGTCAGCGTTTGGTCCTACGTGCAATGACACGAAATTGGGAATCAAAAAGCCGCGCACAAAACAAACCAAATTCAGAAATCATACCCAAACATGCTACAAAAACCTAACCCTAACCAACTTGGATCAAATCCTAACCCTAAGCACAAACCGATTGTGGTACTCGAAGGGAACTCACCGTACTGTGGAGGAGGATCTCCGAGGAGCCGCCGTACCGGAGCCATCGACGCCTACTCGGTCACTGTCATCTCCAAATCGCCAGGGCGGCGCCTCCAAATCGCCTCGCACGAGAGAAACAGGGAGAGGAGTGGGGAATGGCGATCTGCAAAGGTTCAGAGTGTTTTTTGCCAAAATCCATGGGGTCGGACAGATTTTGGACGTGGATGAAACACTTACTGCAGTTTGGGGACCCATGTCCGATTTTCATAGTTCCAGGACTTAGTTGACACACCTGCAATAGTTTAAGGACCTACAGTGCACTTCACTCATAAATATGGTATGATTTTTTCCATGGAGGCACCAAGTGTTACAGGTGGGCTCTCTTACACAAAAAAAAGAATATTAAACCAATATAATTGAGATTTCTGACAATACATTTTTTGTTTATTCGGTTTGTAGAGGAGATATGTTGTTATTTGGTGTGCACAATTTGTAGTTTTTCTAATACCAAAAACGGCCAGGGCTCTTTCTAGCCCGTACCGAGACGTAATTCAGTTTCGCCTCTCGGCGCGAGAGAGTAGATTGGCCTAGTACTATAGTGCCTCTGAACTGGGATTTTTTTCTCTGTGTTTTTAGCGTGTTTTTCCTTTTGCATCTGGTTTCTTGGGTTTTCTTCGGTTTTTCTTGTTTTGGATTGTTTTGGTTTTTCATCGCTTTCTTTCTTTCATTCATTTTATAAAGAAATCCATTTTCCAACACATGTCTACTTTTCTCATACAGATTGTACATTAGCCGTGTACATCAAAAACATTTTTGCAAACTTTTTTCAAACACATAATTTGATGTCTACCTCTTTACATAACACCTTACATTTTTATACATCTAAATTTTTTTAGAAAATTTTTTAAATACATTTTTAGCATTATTTTCAAATAAATGTTTTGAAATTGAATGCATGTTAAACTAAATTCAACTACGTATTGAAACATTTTTTGAATGTTAAGAAATATACATTTTAGACTGTGCAAACATTTTTGTACCTTGTGTATAACTGTTGCAAATATGTCCTAGAGGCAATAATAAATTAGTTATTATTATATTTCCTTGTTCATAATAATCGTTTATTATCCATGCTAGAATTGTATTGATTGGAAACTCAAATACATGTGTGGATACATAGACAAAACACCGTCCCTAGTAAGCCTCTAGTTGACTAGCTCGTTGATCAAAGATGGTCAAGGTTTTCTAACCATAGACAAGTGTTGTCACTTGATAACGGGATCACATCATTAGGAGAATCATGTGATGGACTAGACCCAAACTATGAACATAGCATATTGATCGTGTCATTTTATTGCTATTGTCTTATGCGTGTCAAGTATTTGTTCCTATGACCATGAGATCATATAACTCACTGGCACCGGAGGAATGCCTTGTGTGTATCAAACGTCACAACGTAACTGAGTGACTATAAAGGTGCTCTACAGGTATCTCCGAAGGTGTCCGTTGAGTTAGTATGGACCAAGACTGAGATTTGTCACTCCGTGTGACGGAGAGGTATCTCGGGGCCCACTCGGTAATACAACATCACACACAAGCCTTGCAAGCAATGTGACTAAGTGTAAGTCACGGGATCTTGTATTACAGAACGAGTAAAGAGACTTGCTGGTAACGAGATTGAAATAGGTATGCGGATACCGACGATCGAATCTCGGGGAAGTAACATACCGAAGGACAAAGGGAATGACATACGAGATTATATGAATCCTTGACACTGAGGTTCAACCGATAAGATCTTCGGACAATATGTATGATCCAATATGGGCATCCAGGTCCCGCTATTGGATATTGACCGAGGAGAACCTCGGGGCACGTCTGCATAGTTCTCGAACCCGCAGGGTCTGCACACTTAAGGTTCGACGATGTTTTAGTATAGTTGAGTTATATGTGTGGTTACCGAATGTTGTTCGGAGTCCCGGATGAGATCACGGACATCATGAGGGTTTCAGGAATGGTCCGGAGACGAAGTTTGATGTGTAGGATGACCTCATTTGGTTACCGGAAAGTTTTCGGGCATCATCGGGAATGTACCGGGAGTGACGAATGGGTTCCGGGTGTTCACGAGGAGGGGCCAGCCCACCCGGGGAAGCCCATAGGCCTCAGGGGTACCGCACCAGCCCTTGTTGGCTGGTGGGATATCCCAAAAGGGCCCTATGCGCAGGAGATAGAAAATCAAAGAGAAAAGCAAAAAAAGGTGGGAAGGAAGGGAAGGACTCCACCTTCCAATCCTAGTTGGACTAGGATTGGAGGTGGACTCCTCCACCTCCTTGATCGACAGACCCTTGGGGTCTTGGACCCCAAGGAAAGCCTCCCCTGCCCTCCTTCTATATATAGTGGGGTTCTAGGGCTGATTTGAGACAACTTTTGCCACGGCAGCCGACCACAAATACCACGGTTTTTCCTCTAGATCGTATTTCTGCGGAGCTCGGGCGGAGCCCTGCAGGAGTAGATCCTTCACCACCACCGGAGCGCCGTCACGCTGCCGGAGAACTCATCTACTTCCCCATCTTGCTTGCTGGATCAAGAAGGCCGAGATCATCGTCGAGCTGTACATGTGCTGAACGTGGACGTGCCCTCCGTTAGGCACTAGATCGGAGCGGACCGTGGTATGGATCGCGGGACGGTTCGCGGGGCGGATCGAGGGACGTGAGGACGTTGCACTACATCAACCGTGTTTCTTAACGCTTTCTCATGTGCGATCTACAAGGGTACGTAGATCCAAATCTCCTCTCGTAGATGGACATCACTATGATAGGTCTTCGTGCGCGTAGGAATTTTTTTATTTCCCATGCGACGTTCCCCAACAGTGGTATCAGAGCTAGGTTCATGCGTAGATGTTATCTCGAGTAGAACACAAAGGGTTTTGTGGACGGTGATGTTCGATTTGCTGCCTTCCTTAGTATTTTCTCGATTCAGCGGTATTGTTGGATTGAAGTGGCCCGGATCGACATTATTCATACGCTTGCGAAAGACTGGTTTCATCGATTGACATGCAACCTCGTTGCATAAAGATGACTGGCGGGTGTATGTTTCTTCAATTTTAGTTGAATTGGTTTTGACCAAGGCGGTCCTTGGAGAGGTTAAATAGCAATTTGCACATCTCCGTTGTGGTTTTTGCGTAAGTAAGATGCGATCTACTAGATACCCATTGCAACCACGTAAAACATGCAACAACAATTAGAGGATGTCTAACTTGTTTTTGCAGGGTATGCTTGTGATATGATATGACCAATGACGTGATATGATATATTGGATGTATGAGATGATCATGTTGTAATAGTTAAATATCGACTTGCACGTCGATGGTACGGCAACCGGCAGGAGCCATAGGGTTGTCTTTAAACTAACGTTTATGCTTGCAGATGCGTTTACTATATTGCTAGGACGTAGCTTTAGTAGTAATAGCATAAGTAGCACGACAACCCCGATGGTGACACGTTGATGGAGATCATGATGATGGAGATCATGGTGTGGCGCCGGTGACAAGAAGATCGTGCAGGTGCTTTGGTGATGGAGATCAAGAAGCACATGATGATGGCCATATCATGTCACTTATGAATTGCATGAGATGTTAATCCTTTTATGCACCTTATTTTGCTTAGAACGACGGTAGCATTATGAGGTGATCTCTCACTAAAATTTCAAGACGAAATTGTGTTCTCCCCGACTATGCACCGTCGCGACAGTTCGTCGTTTCGAGACACCACGCGATGATCGGGTGTGATAGACTCAACGTTCACATACAACGGGTGCAAAACTGTTGCACACGCGGAACACTCGGGTTAAACTTGACGAGCCTAGCATGTGCAGACATGGCCTCGGAACACAAGATACCGAAAGGTCGAGCATGAATCGTATAGTTGATATGATTAGCATAGAGATGCTTACCACTGAAACTATTCTCGACTCACGTGATGATCGGACTTGAGATAGTGGATTTGGATCATGTACCACTCAAATGACTAGAGAGATGTACTTTTTGAGTGGGAGTTCTTAAGTAATATGATTAATTGAACTAATTATCATGAACATAGTGTAATGGTCTTTGCGAATTACGATGTAGCTTGCGCTATAGCTCTACTGTTTTTATATGTTCCTAGAGAAAATTTAGTTGAAAGTTGATAGTAGCAACTTTGCGGACCGAGTCCGTAAAACTGAGGATTGTCCTCATTGCTGCGCAGTAGGCTTATGTCCTTAATGCACCACTCGGTGTGCTGCACCTTGGGCGTTGTCTGTGGATGTTGCGAACATCTAACATACACGTCTTTGATGACTATGTTATAGTTCAGTGCGGAATACTTAATGGCTTAGAAGCAAGGCGCCGAAAACGTTTTGAAAACGCCGCAGAACATAGGAGATGTTCAAAGAGATGAAATTGAGGTGTCATGCTCGTGCCCTTGTTGAGAGCTATAAGACCTCCGACAAGATTCTTTGCCTACAAAGTAAAGGAGAAAAGCTCAAATCGTTGAGCATGTTCTCAGATTGTCTGAGTACAACAACCGCTTGAATCAAGTGGGAGTTAATCTTCCAGATGAGATGGTGATGGTTCTCCAAAGTCACTGCCACTAAGCTGCTAGAGCTTCGTGATGAACTATAAACAAATCAAGGATAGATATGATGATCCTTGAGTGATTCGCAATGTTTGACACTGCGGAAGTAGAAATCAAGAAGGAGCATCAATTGTTGATAGTTAGTAAAACCACTAGTTTCAAGAAGGGTAAGGGCTAGAAGGGATACTTCATGAAATGGCCAACCAGTTGCTGCTCTAATGAGGAAACCCAAAATTGAACCCAAACCCGAGACTAAGTGCTTCTGTTATGAGGGGAACAGTCACTGAGGCAGAGCTACCCTAAATACTTGGTAGATAAGAAGGCTGGCAAAGTCGACAAAAGTATATTTGATATACATCATATTGATGTGTACTTTACTAGTACTCCTAGTAGCACGAGGGTATTGGATACCGGTTCGGTTGCTAAGTGATTAGTAACTCGAAATGAAAGCTATGGTATAAACGGAGACTAGCTAAAGGCGAGGTGACGATACGTGTTGGAAGTGTTTCCAAGGTTGATGTGATCAAACATCGCACGCTCCCTCTATCATCGGGATTGGTGGTAAAACCTAAATAATTGTTATTTGGTGTTTGCGTTGAGCATGAACATGATTGGATCGTGTTTATTGCAATACGATTATTCATTTAAAGAGAATAATAGTTATTCTATTTGCTTGAATAATTACCCTCAATGGTTTATTGAATCTCGATCGTAGTGTTACACATGTTCATAATATTGGTGCCAAAAGATACAAAGTAATAATCATGGTACCACTTAGTTGTGGCACTACCACTTGAGTCATGTTGGTATAAAATGCATGAAGAAGCTCCATGCCGATGGATCTTTGTACTCACTCATTTTTGAAACGTTTGGGACATGCAAACCATACCTGTTGGTATAAAATGCATGAAGAAACTCCATAGAGATGGATCGTTTGGACTCACTTGATTTTGAATCACTTGAGACGTGCAAATCATGCCACATGAAACAAGAGAGTAACTTGTTGGGAGTAATACATTTTTGATGTGTGCAGTCCAATAAAGTGTTGAGGCACGCAGTGGATATCGCTATGTTCCTACTTCACCGATGATTTGAGTAGATACAGGAGTATTTACTTGATGAATCACAAGTCTGAAATATTGAAAAGTTCAAAGCTATTTCAGAGTGAAGATCATCGTGACAAGAGGATAAACTGTCTACGATATGATCATAGAGATGAATATCTGAGTTGCAAGTTTTGGTACACAGTTAAAGACAATGTGGAAATTGTTTCGCGATTCATGCCACCTTGAACACCATAGTGTGACAGTGTGTCCGAACGTCATAGCTACGCCCTATTTTGATATGGTGCATACTATGATGTCTCTTATCGAATTACCACTATCGTTTATGGGTTATGCATTAGATACAACCACATTCACTTTAAATAGGGCACCCCATATTTCCGTTGAGATGACACAGTATAGACTGTGGTTTAGAGAAACCTAAGCTGTCGTTTCTTGAAAGTTTGGGGCTGCGATGCTTATGTGAAAAGGTTTCAGTCTGATAAGCTCGAACCCAGAGCGGATAAATGCATCTTCATAGGATATCTGAAACAGTTGGGTGCATCTCCTATCTCAGATCCGGAAGCAAAGTGTTTATTTCTAGAAACGGATCCTTTCTCGAGGAAAGGTTTCTCTCGAAAGAATTGAGTGGGAGGGTAGTGGAACTTGATGAGGTTAGTGAACCGTCACTTCAACCAGTGTGTAGCAGGGCGCAGGAAGATGTTCATGTGGCGCCTACACCAATTGAAGTAGAAACTAATGATGGTGATCACTGAGCTTTGGATCAAGTTACTACAAACCTCGTAGGTTGACAAGGTCGCATACTACTGCAGAGTGGTACGGTAACCCTGTCTTGGAGGTCATGTTGTTGAACAACAATGAACCTACGAGCTATGGAGAAGCGGTGGTGGGCCTGGATTCCGACAAATGGATGGAGGCCATGAAATCCGAGATAGGATCCATGTATAAAACAAAGTGTAGACCTTGGAAGAACTACTTGATGGCAGTAGGACTATTGAGTAAAGATGGATCTTTAAAAGGAAGACAGACGATGATGGTGACTATTCAATGTTAAGAAAAGCTCGACTTGTCGCAAAGATGTTTCCGACAAGATCAAATAGTTGACTATGATGATACTTTCTCACTCGTAGCGATGCTAAAAGTCTGTTAGAATTATGTTAGTAGTTGCTGCATTATTTATGAAATATTGCACATAGGATGTCAAAACATTGTTTCCTTGATGTTTTCCTTGAGGAAAGATTGTATGTGATACAACCAGAAGGTTTTGTCGATCCTAAAGATACTAACAAGTATGCAAGTTCCAGCGATCCTTTTATGGACTGGTGCAAGCATCTCGGAGTTGGAATATACGCTTTGATGAGATGATCAAATCTTTTAGGTTTGTACAAGGTTTATGAGAAAACTTGTATTTCCAAAGAAGTGAGTGGGAGTACTATAGAATTTCTGATAAGTATATGTGGTTGACATATTGTTGATCGGAAGTAATGTAGAATTTCTGTAAAGCATAAAGGTTGTTTGAAAGGGGTTTTTCAAAGGAAGACCTGGATAGAGATACTTGAACATTGAGCATCAAGATCTATGGAGATATATCAAAATGCTAAACATAATTTCAAATGAAATGCATGCCTTGAAAAGTGTTTGAAGGAGTTAGAAATAGATCAGCAAAGAAAGAGTTCTTGGTTGTGTTGTAAGGTGTGAATATGAGTAAGACTCAAAAGCCCGACCACGGCAGAAGAAAGAGAAAGGACGAAGGTCGTCCCCTATGCCTTAGCAATAGACTCTAAAGTATGCTAAGCTGTGTACTGCACCTGATGTGTGCCTTGACGCAAGTCTGTTAAGGGGTACAGAGAGTGATCCAGGATTGAATCACTGAACAACGATCAAAGTTATCCTTAGTAACGAATGGACTAAGGAATTTTTCTCGATTATGGATGTGGTTAAAGAGTTCGTCGTAAAGGGTTACGTTGATGCAAGCTTTAACACTAATCCGAATAACTATGAGTAGTAAAACGGATTCGTATATTAGAGTAGATATTTGGAGTACTTCCGAATAGCACGTAGTAGCACCATCTATAAGATGACATAAAGATTTGTAAAGAACACACGGATCTGAAAGTTTCAGAACCGTTGAGTAAAACCTTTCTCACGAGCAAGACGTGATCAAACCCCAGAACTATATGGGTGTTGGATTCGTTGAAATCACATGGTGATGTGAACTAGATTATTGACTCTAGTGCAAGTGGGAGACCGTTGGAAATATGCCCTAGAGGCAATAATAAATTAGTTATTATTATATCTCCTTGTTCATAATAATCGTTTATTATCCATGCTAGAATTGTATTGATTGGAAACTCAAATACATGTGTGGATACATAGACAAAACACTGTCCCTAGTAAGCCTCTAGTTGACTAGCTCGTTGATCAAATATGGTCAAGGTTTCCTAACCATAGACAAGTGTTGTCACTTGATAACGGGATCACATAATTAGGAGAATCATGCGATGGACTAGACCCAAACTATGAACATAGCATATTGATCGTGTCATTTTATTGCTGTTGTTTTCTGCGTGTCAAGTATTTGTTCCTATGACCATGAGATCATATAACTCACTGGCACCAGAGGAATGCCTTGTGTGTATCAAACATCACAACGTAACTGGGTGACTATAAAGGTGCTCTACAGGTATCTCCGAAGGTGTCCGTTGAGTTAGTATGGATCAAGACTGGGATTTGTCACTCCATGTGACGGAGAGGTATCTCGGGGCGCACTCAGTAATACAACATCACACACAAGCCTTGCAAGCAATGTGACTAATTGTAAGTCACGGGATCTTGTATTACGGAACGAGTAAAGAGACTTGTCGGTAACGAGATTGAAATAGGTATGCGGATAGCGACAATCGAATCTCGGG
The DNA here is from genome assembly GCF_904849725.1 of Hordeum vulgare subsp. vulgare. Taxonomy (NCBI): domain Eukaryota; kingdom Viridiplantae; phylum Streptophyta; class Magnoliopsida; order Poales; family Poaceae; genus Hordeum; species Hordeum vulgare. The sequence continues at coordinate 520,454,699 of NC_058524.1, forward strand.
GAAGTAACATACCGAAGGACAAAGGGAATGACATACGAGATTATATGAATCCTTGACACTGAGGTTCAACCGATAACATCTTCGGAGAATATGTAGGATCCAATATGGGCATCCAGGTCCCGCTATTGGATGTTGACCGAGGAGAACCTCGGGGCATGTCTGCATAGTTCTCGAACCCGCAGGGTCTGCACACTTAAGGTTCGACGATGTTTTAGTATAGTTGAGTTATATGTGTGGTTACCGAATGTTGTTCGGAGTCCCGGATGAGATCACAAACGTCACGAGGGTTTCCGGAATGGTCCGGAGACGAAGATTGATATATAGGATGACCTCATTTGGTTACCGGAAAGTTTTCGGGCATTACCGGGAATGTACCGGGAGTGACGAATGGGTTCCGGGTGTTCACCGGGAGGGGCCAGCTCACCCGGGGAAGCCCATAGGCCTTAGGGGTGCCACACCAGCCCTTGGTGGGCTGGTGGGATAGCCCAAAAGGGCCCTATGCGCGGGACATAGAAAATCAAAGAGAAAAGGAAAAAAAAGGTGGGAAGGAAGGGAAGGACTCCACCTTCCAATCCTAGTTGGACTAGGATTGGAGGTGGACTCCTCCACCTCCTTGGCCGGTGGACCCTTGGGGTCTTGGACCCCAAGGCAAGCCTCCCCTCCCCTCCTTCTATATATAGTGGGGTTCTAGGGCTGATTTGACACAAATTTTGCCACCGCAGCCCGACCGCAAACACCATGATTTTTCCTCTAGATCGTATTTCTGCGGAGCTCGGGTGGAGCCCTGCAGGAGTAGATCCTTCACCACCGCCGGAGCGTCGTCACGCTGCCGAAGAACTTATCTACTTCTCCGTATTGCTTGCTGGATCAAGAAGGCCGAGATCATCGTCGAGTTGTACGTGTGCTGAACGGGGAGGTGTCGTCCGTTCGGCACTAGATAGGAGCGGATCGTGGGACGGATCATGGGACGGTTCGCGGGGCGGATCGAGGAACGTGCGGACGTTTCACTACATCAACCGCGTTTCTTAACGCTTCCTCCTCTGCGATCTACAAGGGTACGTAGATCCAAATCTCCTCTCGTAGATGAACATCACCATGATAGGTCTTCATGCGCGTAGAATTTTTTTTGTTTTCCATGCGACGTTCCCCAACAATAACATTATTTTAAATACGTTTTTTTAAATACGTGAACATTTTTTAATGTCGCAAACATTTTTTTAAACGTGCATATTTTTAGAAAATGTAACATTCATTTTCTTGAATGGTACAAGAAATTGTTTTTCAAATTACACAAGCTTTTTTATATTATATAAATATATTTTAAGATGTTTTGAACATTTTTTGTATTCTACGAAAAAAATTAGTGGTACAAAATAATAAATAGATGAATCAGCCAACCGTGAAATTGTGCAAGCAGAACAACCGCTATTGGTCATTATCCAACCACGCCGACGCAAATAGCTGACACAGTCGCAAGCAACGGATTATTTCTCGAAAAAAGGCAGACTGACCAACCACTAAATGGTCCATCTTCCGTCTTCCCCCACCCGTCGTCGGTTCGTCTACTTGACGATTGTGAATGCCACGTTGTGACTATACAATCCTATATTTTCACGTTTTGATTTTCACAAGTATATAGTTCTTTTTTCGTTGGTCTGTCTTTTTTTCGTTGGTCTGTCTGAAATTACATTTAGCACACGTGCTGCAAGTATATGATTCTTCACATGCCTACCCATGCTTTCGGTTAGTTTTGATTTATAACTGCATCTTTTCAATCCATAATTTGTTTCGACGTGTTCCCTTAAATCTATAGAACTAGAAGTAGAAACTACAATTACAGATATCAGAAATCATTTTATTGTCTAATTATGCATTTGCAGGCATGAAGATGAAGAGTTTTGTTGAGAAAATTTTCTACCAGTTGAAACTAGTAGCCAAATCAGAAAAAAAAATCAAGAGCCTTGATCATGGTTGTCATAGGGGCAAATTCAGATTAATAGATACTATAAATTGTATTCATGTTGCAGAACTGCAGCTATATTCTGATAGGCCTTATATATAGCTATCTCTTATGCGACTATGATTGATTCTTTTAGTTCAACCACCCCCTCCCCCCCCCCCTCCGGCATGTGAAATGGTCAGCTATGGGCCATTCCTCAAAAGATGTTTTTACAGGATCCCTATCCACAACTATTTTTACTTATGTTTCGACGAACGAATAATCATTTAGTCCATATCCAATTGGATCATCAATTGAAAAGGCAATACATGAGAAGTTGATTCCCCTACAATTGCATTTAGTTGGTTTAAAGCGAGTTTACTTGTCCATCTTCTTCTATATCCAGTGCACTCTCAATTGGACAGAAGGATTTACCCATATATTGGTTAATGTAATGTTGTTATGGAGCTTTGGTACCTACTACTATGTCCAATTTCCATCTCGAAAGTTCAGGTCACATTGCCATTTCTGGCTCCATCCCTATTTACGTTGTGTTAACATTTTGTTTTTTAAGTTATTTGAAGCTTTTGGAATATATTTCTTTAGAATATTTATTTTTTAAATATGTAAAAAAAAAAAAGAATGGACCAACCAGCAGAGATCTACTTGGGCCGAACCAATAGTAGCGATGGGAGGATGATTTGAAGCCAGGCGTCCTTTGGTCTCGCAAGAAAGGATACATAGTCGTTTCGGCTAAAAACCTACGTTGTATTCAGGACTTAAGGCCCAAAGCCTACTAACTAGAGAACCTGCTCAACGTAATGCACTATCATTGGGGCGTGGTTTTCTTGTCATTTTTATTCTAGCTTTTATTTCTTCTTTTGTTCTACTGATTCTCAATGGTTTTCTCTCTTCTCATTTTTTATATATTTTTCACTTTTCTTATTTTTTTTTACTTTTGAAATAATCAAATATTTTTGAATTCTTAAAGATTTTCTCTAATATTTGTAAACGTATTTTAATGTGCATCTGTATTTTAAATCATTGTTTTTTGAAAATATACAAATATTTCCAAAACTTTGATAAGCTTTAAAAAAATACAAGAACATTTTTAAAGTTCTCAAATATATTTGAAATATTTGGTAGCATTTAAAATTTCATGGAGATTTTTACTTCAAATCTGCACAAACAAACAAAAAGAACAAATCCAACATCCGTTTTCCCCGAACGCAAACCAAAGAGTCGGAAAGAAAATCAGTCACAAGGAATGTTCAACCCTGCAACAAAGCGGTCCAGCCCATCAGTGATCACTATCTATGATTGGTTGATTGTTTGACAAATAGAGCATCAAGTAGGACATCTAAGCCTATCCACTAGGCCTCTAGCCCAACCGCACGGTAGGCATGGTGAGAAATTTATTAAATCATTAAAAAAACTAGACCTCTAACCCAGGTTACCAAATCCATCATTTTCTGATAAGTAAAGAGAAAAATACAAGTCTGTTACATCTCCTCCATTTTTTATATGTACAAGGACCAAGGAAGGTTTGTGACCCGTAGTTCCGCAAGCTCGAGTTGAAGAGCTCCTACCGCCTCTTCTGTGTCACACTAGCATTAACCCCCTCCTCGTAAGCATCTTATATTTCTTTATGGAGGCAGTATGTATACTACTATATGAAGTGCAAGTATACAACAGTGGAAAGTACAATTTACGTTGAAAATAGTTTGTTCAAACCTATCATCATGAGATCCAATTCTGAAAATGCTGACCCAAGTGACACAACAATGAAAAGGATTCAAAATTTCAGATGGTAGTTCCAAAATATTCTTCAGTCCGGAAACCGCTTCTCACAAAACACCGATGCACAGAGCCCCCCATCTTTGGTCAGAAAAATCCCATCAAAACACCCTGGTGGTGACATATGTGACGTGCATGTGATGTACTACAAACAAAAAAACAAGGTAACCATTGCAAGCAGTACACTCTAATTAGTGTTTATTAACAAGTTGAAATTTTCATTCTAAATTTCAGAAATGAAGCAATGCAATTAAGAAAAGTCATTCATAATTTAAAATAGTGCATGAAAATTATTTGTTGACATCCTAAAGCATAAAACATGTTCATATAAATAAATAAACAAGTATATATATATATATATATATATATATATATATATAGAAAGTCTATTCGTCATCCAGGATGCAAAATAAGTTATTCTTCACCCAGGTAATTTTACGACCTTTTCATGAATAAATTGCATTTTTAATACCAATAGTTACATTAATATTATTCATCACATAAAATTTGATGTATTTTTTTAAAAAATATAGGTCATAAGACTAGAAAAATCACATTAATGTATATTTTACACTATGTTTTTATATTTGTAATTTTATGTGACATCAAATATTATTTACGGTGACTATATAATTTCTTACGGTCTCTTTTTTCGTATGAAATAAGTAAAAAATTTGAAACAAAAAATTACGGTGCATTGATGTGAAAATACAGTGGGGTGAAGAATTCACCCAGGGTGACGATATATACCTCACCGTAAATAACGATATATATATATATTATCCCCTTTTTTAATATACCTCACCTACCAGTGTATTATACCCCCTTTTTATTTTTTATATACCTCATTCATTATTTGAAGATACCTTAGTACAAATAGCATAAAAAATATCAGTAGAATTTTTAATATACTTCATTACACACACACACACACAGGATCGCGCTATTCGTCATCCTGGGTGAGGAATAGTTATTCTTCACCCCCTCTATTTTTACATCAAAACTCCGTAATTTTAATCTTATCTTATACGTAAAAAGAGACTGTAAGAACATACATAGTCACCGTAAAAAATATGTCAAGTAAAAATACAAACATAAAAATATAGTGTACATTATACATAAAATACGATTTTTCTGGTCTTATGACCTATATTTTTGTTTTCTTTGTCAAATTTTACGTAGCGAATCAATTTAAATGTAACTATTTGCATTTCAAGTATAATTTATTTATTGAATGATCGTAAAATTATGTCGGGTGAGGAATAATTTATTCTGCATCCTGGATGATGAATAGAGTCTTCTATGGATCACGCTATTCGTTACCCTGAGTGAGGAATAATTATTCTTCACCCTCTTCTATTTTAATATCAATGCACCGTACTTTTACGTCCCATAAATTTTATCTTACATCACAGATACAAAGGAAATGTAAGAAAATACATAATCGCCGTAAAATTATTTTGTGTTACGTATATTTATGAACGTAAAATTATAGTGTAAAATGCACATAAAAAACATTTTTCCAGATCTCGTGACCCATAATTTTTTGTGTGTATCAAATTTTACGTTGTGAATCAATATGAATGTAACTATTTGTATATCATATGTAGTTTACATATGAAACAGTTGTAAAATTACCTCGGGTGAAGAATAATTTATTCTGCATCCTGAATGATGAATATTTTTACTATATATATATATGGACAATCTTATGCTAGTTACTAAAATTTGTTCATGCATTGAAAATGGATCCATATAAAAGAAAGTATTCATATGTAACATGTGAATGGTCATGTTTAAGATAACATTCGTAACTATATAAAAAATAAATATTCAGGTACAAAAATAAAACTCATAAAATAGAACGTGAAATAAAAAGAAATGAGTTACAATAAAGAATAAACACAAAATAAATGATTTATGAACTACATAAAAACAAAACCAAAAACTATCACATAAATACAAATAGAACAAAACATAGAAGGACTTAAGGAGACATATATAATAAACTAGAACAAAACACAAACGAAAAACACAAAGAAAAATCAACCCACTAGTACATCCAGTAAGAAAAGAACTCACGGGTAAAGAGTGTTCTGGGAAGAGTTTTTTTTTGAGCCGTGTGGGAAGAGCCTTTTTTCCCGCAATGAGAGGAGGGGGGATATGAAATGCCCACAAATGCATGCTAATTTACCGAGATAACTGCATCTATCATCTTGGAATTTGGCGACGCGCTCCAAACCAGTCCACGTAGTTGAGAACTGCTTCAGTGCGATTGTCATACACGGAAATACGTTACCAATATAGTTCTGGATCTTGGAGAGAGAGTCCCCTCTCTACGCGTCATCTACGTATCACGAATACCTCGTATGACACATCACCGCGTGGCCCACCGTCAGCGCAGACCCCACCCGTCAGCACATACCCCACTCAGCTCCTTGTCTGTTCTCGATCCCCTTTCCTGTCTTCCCCGATTGAGAGAGAGAGGCGAACGACGGCGAACAGGCACGGCGGCAGATGAACGGCGAGCAGGCATTCCGATGGTAGTTCATGCGATGGCGGAAGCGACAGCGACGGTGCCGCAACCCATGGGGCGGAGTTCGTCAACGATGGAGGGCCCTCGACGGCGGCCCGACGACAAGGCGGCTCCAACCTACGGTATGATTCGTTGATAGCACATAATGTGGCGTGTTTTTTGTCCCAATAACCTGCTTTGTGTCGATTAGGTCATCTGCACAAATTATGTGATTTGTGTTGGGGAACGTTGCATGGGAAACAAAAAAATTCCTACGCACACGAAGACCTATCATGGTGATGTTCATCTACGAGAGGGAGATTGGATCCACATACCCTTGTAGATCGCTGAGCGGGAAGCATTAAGAAACACGGTTGATGTAGTGGTACAACTTCGTGATTCAAATCACCGTCGTCCCACGATCCGTTCCGATCTAGCGCCGAACGGACGACACCTCCGCGTTCAGCACACGCACAACTCGATGACGATCTCCGCCTTCTTGATCCAACAAGAGAGACGGGGAAGTAGATCAGTTCTCCGACAGCGTGACGGCGCGTCGGTGATGGTGATGATCTACTCCTGCAAGGCTTCGCCCGAGCTCCGCAGAAATCTGATCTAGAGGAAGAACTACGTGGTATAGGTTTGAGTTGCACGTGGCAAAGTTGTGTCTCAAAAGCCCTAAAACCACCAATATATATAGGAGGAGGGGAGGGGCTAGACTTGGGGCTCAAGGGAGCCCCAAGGGAGCCGGCCGAAGGGAGGAGGTGGACTCCCACCCCAATTCGGTTTGGGGGAAGGAGTCCACTCCTTCCTTCCCACCTCCCCCTTTTTTCTTTCCTTTTGGTTGTTTCTCCTTGTGGCGCCATATCGCACTTGGGCTGGCCTCACCAGCCCACTAAGGGCTAGTGCGCCACCCTAGGGCTACTGGGCTCACTCTCGGGTGGGTGGGCCCCTCCCGGTGAATACCCGGAACCCATTCGTCACTCCCGTTACACTACCGGTAATGCCCGAAATCTTTTCGTTAACCAAATGAAACCATCCTATATATCAATCTTTGTTTTCGGACAATTCCGGAAACCCTCGTCACGTCCGTGATCTCATCCGGGACTCCGAATAACCTTCGGTCACCAACACATATAACTCAACTATACTAAAATGTCACTGAACCTTAAGTGTGCAGACCCTGCGGGTTCGAGAACTATGCAGGCATGACACGAGGCACTCCCCGGTCAATATCCAATAGCGGGACCTGGATATCCATATTGGATCCTACATATTCTACGAAGATCTTATCGGTTGAACCTCTGTGCCAAGGATTCATATAATCTCGTATAACATTCCCTTTGTCCTTCGGTATGTTACTTGCCCGAGATTTGATCGTCGGTATCTCTATACCTATTTCAATCTCGTTACCAGCAAGTCTCTTTACTCATTCCGTAATACAAGATCCCGTGACTAACACTTGAGTCACATTGCTTGCAAGGCTTATATGTGATGTTGTATTACCGAGTGGGCCCCGAGATACCTCTCCATCACACGGAGTGAAAATCCCAGTCTTGATCCATGCTAACTCAACGGACACCTTCAGAGATACCTGTAGAGCATATTTATAGTCACCCAGTAACGTTGTGATGTTTGATACACACAAGGTATTCCTCCGGTGTCAGTGGGTTACATGATCTCATGGTCATAGGAATGAATACTTGACACGCGGAAAACAATAGCAAGAAAATGACACGATCACATGCTACGTTTATAATTTGGGTCTTGTCCATCACACCATTCTCCTAATGATGTGATCCAGTTATCAAGTGACAACACTTGCATATGGTCAGAAAACCTTAACCATCCTTGATCAACTGGCTAGCCAACTAGAGGCTTACTAGGGACATTGTTTTGTCTATATATCCACACATGTATCTATGCTTTCATTCAATACAATTATAGCATGGATAATAAACGATTATCTTGAAATAGGAAATATAATAATAACTATTTTATTATTGCCTCTAGGGCATATTTCCAACAATTTGTACATGTCGATTTGCTGCCGTTCGTGAGGAATTGTGCTAGGGTTTGAACTTTTACTGAATGTTTTGTTGCAGCGAAGGAGAGTGGGTATTTCACTATCGAAGTCATTCATGGTGGGTTTTTCTTTGGTAGTGGGATGAATAGGTGCTATTTGGATGGCCAGAAGGTCTGGTATCACATGTTCTCATGGAGTCTCTGCTCTCAGATATGACAAGATACCACCAGAATCAAGGGTGAAATCTTGTTATTCCATTGAAACATATTGCAAGGCATACGAGCACATTATTATGCCTTGCCAAGATGTGAGTTAGTGGGCAAAGATGAATGGCAGAAAAATCATACACCACCATTTCAGAAAAAGAAAGGAAGAAGGGCAAGGAATAGGAGACAACAACCTGAAGAGAAAGAGGGGAAAAGAGGTGTGCAAATCAGTAAGTCAGGTACAATCATCCATTGTGGATACTGTGGTACTGCTGGTCATAACATAATTGGATGCTTGGACTGGAAGTTAGGGCTGAAACCTAATAAATTGTCTAAAAGGCAAAGAATTAGAGCAGAGCCAGATGTGTCCTCTTCAGATGAAGAAATTGTTGCATCTATGCAAGAGATCAATCTTCAAACAGCAGGGGTTATTAATCATGAACAACAATTGTATCAGCCAGAGATAGTAACCTCTTTACAAATGCAGAGAGAGGCAAGACAGAGAGATGAGATTGTGCAAGGGACACTGCCAGAAAATGTTTTCATACAACAGCAACAAGCCCTATCACAAACTACAAGTGAACCTACAATAGCAAGAAAAACAGGAGATGTACATAGGAAGAGAGAAGTTGTTGCACTAGCGAGACTTAGAGCTGCAGCTCAGAGAAGAGAGATAGCAGATCATGCCAAATTTGATGCAGCAATTGCAAAACTAAAAGAGGAAGATGGGAAAATCAAGTTGTCTGCTGAGAAGTGTTGGAATTATGCCCTAGAGGCAATAATAAATATAGTTATTATTATAATTCCTGTATAAAGATAATAGTTTGTTATCCATGCTATAATTGTATTAAATGAAGACTCATTTACATGTGTGGATACATAGACAAAACACCATCCCTAGCATGCCTCTAGTTGGCTAGCCAGTTGATCGATGATAGTCAGTGTCTTCTGATTATGAACAAGGTGTTGTTGCTTGATAACTGGATCACGTCATTGGGAGAATCACGTGATGGACTAGACCCAAACTAATAGACGTAGCATGTTGATCGTGTCATTTTGTTGCTACTGTTTTCTGCGTGTCAAGTATTTATTCCTATGACCATGAGATCATATAACTCACTGACACCGGAGGAATGCTTTGTGTGTATCAAACGTCGCAACGTAACTGGGTGACTATAAAGATGCTCTACAGGTATCTCCGAAGGTGTTGGTTGAGTTAGTATGGATCAAGACTGGGATTTGTCACTCCGTGTGACGGAGAGGTATCTCGGGGCCCACTCGGTAATACAACATCACACACAAGCCTTGCAAGCAATGTAACTTAGTGTAAGTTGCGGGATCTTGTATTACGGAACGAGTAAAGAGACTTGCCGGTAAACGAGATTGAAATAGGTATGTGGATACTGACGATCGAATCTCGGGCAAGTAACATACCGAAGGACAAAGGGAATGATATACGGGATTATACGAATCCTTGGCACTGAGGTTCAAACGATAAGATCTTCGTAGAATATGTGGGATCCAATATGGGCATCCAGGTCCCTCTATTGGATATTGACCGAGGAGTCTCTCGGGTCATGTCTACATAGTTCTCGAACCCGCAGGGTCTGCACACTTAAGGTTCGACGTTGTTTTATGCGTGTTTGAGTTATATGGTTGGTTACCGAATGTTGTTCGGAGTCCCGGATGAGATCACGGACGTCATGAGGGTTTCCGGAATGGTCCGGAAACGAAGATTGATATATAGGATGACCTCATTTGATTACCGGAAGGTTTTCGGAGTTACCGGGAATGTACCAGGAATGACGAATGGGTTCCGGGAGTTCACCGGGGGGGGGGGGGGCAACCCACCCCGGGGAAGCCCATAGGCCTTGGGGGAGACACACCAGCCCTTAGTGGGCTGGTGGGACAGCCCACAAGTGCCCTATGCGCCAAGGAGAAGAAAATCAAGAGAGAAAGAAAAAAAAAGGAGGAGGTGGGAAGGAAGGGGGACTCCCTCCCACCAAACCTAGTCCAACTCGGTTTGGGGGGGGGGAGAGTCCTCCCCCTTGGACTCGGCCGACCCCCTTGGGGCTCCTTGAGCCCCAAGGCAAGGCTCCCTCCCTCCCACCTATATATACGGAGGTTTTAGGGCTGATTTGAGACGATTTTTCCACGGCAGCCCGACCACATACCTCCACGGTTTTTCCTCTAGATCGCGTTTCTACGCAGCTCGGGCGGAGCCCTGCTGAGACAAGGTCATCACCAACCTCCGGAGCGCCGTCACTCTGCCGGAGAACTCTTCTACCTCTCCGTCTCTCTTGCTGGATCAAGAAGGACGAGATCATCGTCGAGCTGTACGTGTGCTGAACGCGGAGGTGCCGTCCGTTCGGTACTAGATCGTGGGACTGATCGCGGGATTGTTCGCGGCGCGGATCGAGGGACGTGAGGACGTTCCACTACATCAACCGCGTTCTCTAACGCTTCTGCTGTACGGTCTACGAGGGTACGTAGATCACTCATCCCCTCTTGTAGATGGACATCACCATGATAGGTCTTCGTGCGCGTAGGAAAATTTTTGTTTCCCATGCGACGTTCCCCAACAAGAAGAAGAAACAAGAACTTCTAGCAAAGAAACAAGCTGCACAGGAGAAAAAAAGCTCCATTAGAAGAAAAAAGAATTGTTGCAGAAGAGAGGAAGAAAACTAGTGAGGAAAAGAAACTAAAATCCCTACAGGAAAAACTTGCCATGGCAGACAAAAGGAGAGAAGCAATGGACAGAAGGAGAAAGGAGATGGAAGAGGCAAAACAATTGAAGGCACAAGAGAGAGAAAGAATTGCTGAAGAGAAAAGAAGAATTTGCAAGACTAAATTTGCTGCAGAGGAGGCAATGTTTCTTATACATCAAGTAGATGAGATTGATAGACAACAATCATTTCTACAAACAGATAAGGAGGCACATCAAACTAAAGAAGCAATGGTTGAGGAGGAGAGGATGAATGCATGTCAGCAAAAACCAACACTGAAGAGAACTGCACCAAGCTCTAGTCAAAATAGGAGAGTTTTTAAGAAACCAAGAAAAGTGAACATGTTTGATGAGCTCAGGGGTAGATGAAGGGAACTCTGGGTTTCATTAAGTGTTCTGCTAGCTTCTTGTAATATATAAACTGTTAGATGCACTAAGGTTGTCACTTTTGTGAAGATGTTTGATGCACTAAGGTTGTATCTTTTGTGAACATGGTTGATGCACTAAGGTTTCTCCTAAGGTTGTCTCTTGTCTCTCATGTGCTATAGATTGCAACATAACAATCATTTTCGTTTTCATAACACTCATCACATTGGAACATACGAGTACATAATCAGTGAATTACATTCCAGGTTCACAAAAGAGGGACTACATTGATGATAAACTGAACAACATAGATAGCCTAGAACAGTACAAAAACTACAACATAGATCAATCGACGTTGCCGTGGACTTTGCCAAGCACAATGTTGAATTTGTGTGTGCGAGTCAGGTCCTCCACTTCGTTTGGCAGCCATTCACCCGACAGGTCTTCGGCTAGCAGAGGACCACGATCAACAACCTCTTTCAAGTGACAAATGACAGGATAGGCTAGCGTCTTCTTCTTCTTCGGCAAGGACGACCCGTACGATGACGCTTCTTCACGCGCAACAAACTCGTCAAGAGATTCTAGAGGAGGATCTGTACACACCGCAAGCTTAGGCTCCGGTATCTCCATGCCCAGCAACTTGGCCACTTTCGATGGGTCACGGAGCCACACCATTACCTCCAGCTCCCGTCGGTTCTTTGGCGGTATCATCTCTATCAGGTCACCACCCAAATCCTTCAGAAGACCTTTAACTGACTGCATCGACCAAGCTTGATCTGGAAGCCCTTCGAAACTTAACTTCGTCTTGTACTCCAGACCAGCCGGAGTAGCTCGAATCTCTCTGACCCAGCGGTGAAATTGGATCCACCGGCGGCAGCACTTGAACTTCATTGATGATTGCAGCACCAACGTGCACCTCTCCTCCGTTGAGAAAAACAGCCACAAGTCATGCGGGGGACACGCTACCTGGATGCTCACTTCCAACGGTAGGACGCCACAACACGCCTCGATGCTGGCCAGGAGAGCCGCCGGCGTCACAAGCTCTTGGCCGTCTCCAAGCGCACTAGCCAGAAAAATGAACTGGCGGTAAAGAGCCTCCAGCGCATCCATCGATGGCGTCCGTGCCAGCAGGACACGACTCCTCTCTCGACGGAGACATGGCTCACCACGACGCCAAACTCCTGTGGGTAAGCCCTCTCCAGCAAGTTGCGGCTGGATCCATCATCGGTGACAACCGCCGCCGCCGTACTTCGGCCGTCTTTGCTCTCCACGCTCGAGCCACTCATCACCGGAGGGGATTGCGGGTTGGATTTGGGGATTCCCCCCCTCGAACTGGCTCACCTCCTCTTTTCCACTCACGCTGACAGGTGAGGTCTCCGCTGACGGGTGGGCCACGCGGTGAAGTGTCATACGGGGTATTCATGATACGTAGTTGACGCGTAGAGCGAGGACTGACTCTCCAAGATCCAGGACAATATTGGTAACGTATTTCTATGTATGAGGATTGTATTGAAGCAGTTCTCAACTTCCAAGATTGAATTGGAGCTCGCAGCCAACTTTCGGGATGTTAGATGCAATTTTCTCCTAATTTACCACTAGGGTTTAGGGCGTGAACATATTTTTGTAATGACAAAAAATAATTAGGAGTTGGGAACACTCGTGCTCACGTGGCTGATAATGACATGCGCGCCAACTTTCTCCGTAACCGTCAAATTGACCTTTTATCATGCGGCATACAACAACCCCCATTACACGCATGCACTTTACAACATGGTTCGTGTTGCCCTCGGCTACTTTTGTTACATGGGTTGCGTTGCAAAACCTCTCCCTTATCTGTGTGCCACATGTTCCACGTGGGACCCACACCACCACTTCCATTCTTAGAGCATGGTTAATAATACAGCCAACAATCGATTATAAGGAGTTGCCATGTTATATAGAGCCAACCTAATAGCTGACATATACAATAGTAAATTTTAGATGTGTACTACTTTATTAATAGTTGGTCCACCTTACAATCTCATAAAATATCTTGGTTCTCGTACTGCAGCCGGTTACTCACCAAGAGTCTGCTTCTCTTCTCTCTCCTCCTCTTTCTCCTCCAACTAAGTAAGGATATAATATTCTAATCGTTATAGCATGTTTATGTCACCTTATTGTATTTGCTCTTACTTCACACGAAGAGATCACACCCACATCTTTTCTCTCGAGTCAAGTCTCCAGGTCCCTCCTATGAATGTGCATCTAGCCAAGCACGTACCCAAATTATCGACCTCATTTGAGAAGAGAGACCACCCCTGACTGGAATTTAGGTGCTACAAAGCCGGTTGCTTGTTGCGAGCTCGACGAGAAGCGAAACCGCGACCATGAACACCGGTCTGCTACGATCACGAGGAGGCAAAGTAGTGACCATGGTCGGATCTTGCTGCTGCAAAGCCAATTGACCTACCGGCCTCAAGCCCGAGGGACGTCCACAGCGCCGATGATGTTGTGACAACAACGCTTGTGTTGCATCGGCGGTCATGGTGCTGCGCCAAACATGATTCTCCTACGATGACAGCCTGCAATAGTAGATTCCATGGCGGTGTCGCGTTCGGCACAACTCTATGTTGGACGGGGCAACAATTCTATTGCGGTCGTAATACATGTCAAACTGCAAACGACAGAAAACATTTTCGGACGAGCACAACACGACCGATGTTGCAAACTGCTAAGCGCAACACCAACCACGTTGCAAAAGCTGAGCATTGTTCGAGCGGCTGGTGCAGCGAAGATCGGATGGCCGCCACGCTCGCCATTTAAAGTTTGTGAAGCCGGCCAATCTGATCCAAACATCAACTAGCCGACGCGTAGCGCTGTCATTAGGATTTTTTTTAGTACCTGCCATTAGAGCAGGTACAATAGAGCTGAGTCAGCTGGCTATAAGGAATAAACTAATATATTTTTGTTTAGTTAGAGGAAAGAGAAGAAGAGAGAGAAGGTAAGTGGGCTCTTAGCTAAGAGCCAGCTCTAGCACGTGCTCCTAGGCATTTTGTGAGTATGAAATGTGGGTCATATAATAAAGAAGTAGTACACTTTTGCAATGAACTATTGTACATGTTGGCTATAAGGTGAGCTATAGATGACATGACAATGGCTTAGAGGGTGTTAGGATCCAAGGGACTAAAACTAGTCTGACTAAAACTAGTCTCTTTAAGAGGCTAAAGTTCCAAGCATCCCTGACTAAATAGAGGCTAAAACTAGTCTTGAGGCTAAAATCTTTTAGTTAGGGGTACCCCTATTAAAATGTGCATTAGTCATCTCTCTCCTCATTTAACTCTTCAGGCAAGTTCTGAATTGGAGGATTTGAAGGATAATAAATGCTTATTAATTTGATTTTAATCTCTTTAGTATTTGAATCCAAGCATGGATGAAGCTAGCAAATTTTAGTCTCATCACTCTTAGTCATGGGACTAAAACGTATCAAACACACTTTTATAGCCAGCAGCTGACTTGCTCTTAGGAGTTTCGGACGTTATGTTTCCTCGCGATTCGATGCAACCAGCCGAATCGTCGTATCTGTCCTCCCATGCGCATCTTTTATGGTGCAATCAGCCGCCTCCACATGCATGGTTGCACCCGTAGCGGTGCTGGCCTGCAATTAATTCTACACGCATCCAATTTTAGGTAGAGTAATGTGCAAACAAAGTCCGATGGAAACAAGCGGGCACATGCAATTGATTGATATGGTGCACTTTATTTGCTTTTGCTCTTGGCCTTGCTCTCTGTCGTTCTCCTCGACGAAGACAGTCTTTCCTTTCGTCCACCTTCGGCCCAACCAACCCAACTACTCCAAACATGAAAACCCCAAATTCCAATTAGAGCAACTCCAACCGTTCGATCCAAACGGACGGCGATTTCATTCGTTTTTTATCCGTTTGGGTCAGCCTGACGAACACCAACGTTCACTTTTGCGTTTGGATCAGCGCGTGCTCCAACGCTTGCCAAACCTATTTTGACGACGCGTGAAAAAAATTCAAACATTTTTAAAAATATAAAACAGACACTAATTAAGCATTAAGACTGACCACAAAGACCAACGAGAGTCCACGCGTTTCTGTTACATTAAAAACCCTAAACTATGAGGCTGCCCTAGGCGACGACGTCGTCGACGTCGGGGCCGGTGAGGTCAACCAGCGTCGGCACAGGACCGGCCCAGGGGAACGCCGTGTTCCAGAGCGTCGTTGCCTGCTCCTCCGTCGTTTGTCCCGTCGGCGTGGGTTGTGCTGGTGGCGGTGGCAGCGCAACATGGGCGCATTCCTCCTCCTCCATCTTCAGTCGTTCCTCCTACACATCCCGCTCCACCTCCATCTGCCGCTCATCGTCAGCGCGCTCCTTCGCCACGTGCAGCGCCCTCCAGTGCTGGAGGTAGGCGGCCTCCTGCTGCGGTGTCGCGCCCAACCAGATGGGCGGCGCGCTGACCCACTCATGGAGGCAGGCGGTCCATTTGTAGACCTCCGGCTGCGGCTCGCTCTTCGACAGAGGGGGCACGACGCAGTCGCCGACGATGGACATCGCGATGGCCTCCGCGAGCTGCGCCTCGTACGCCACGTCCGCTTCCTCGGCCTTGCGCCGCTCTTTCTCCTTGCTCTCGCGGAGCGCGGCTGCCAGCGCCGCCTGGTAGGCGGCCTCCGCCTCCTGGTCCTCATCGTGAACGATTGGTGGTGGCGCTGGAGGGCCTGGCTGCATGTCGTGCACGCCGCGTCGGCGCTGCCCCTCGTGCTCAACTACAAACCAGACCTCCAAGTTGGAAGAGTCTGCCACATACAAAGGGTTGAGCCGTTGCTCCGGCATCAGCCGCCGCGGACGACTCACCTCCTTCGCGTGCATCCGCGTCGACCGCGCCACGGCCTGCACCAGGATCCTCTCCGGATCTAGATGCGAGTGGTGTGAGAGGGTCGCGTCCGGGTACGACAACGGTATGTGGTGCTCCCAGTGCCACCGCGCTTGGTGCATCAGGACGCTGACACGCTGGCGAGGTCGACAGAAAAGACCGCGCGGGGGTAGACGGGGGGACTCGCCCTTGTCTTGGGAGGAGTCGGCTATGGCTGCTGGCTAGGGTTTGGTCGTCAACGAGGGAGCAGAGAGGTGGCGAGATGCGGACGGGGGGTTCTAGAAACAGATGAGGCCGAACCCTACCGCACACTCGGGTTTAAAAAGACCGACCGCGGTTGCTGACGCGTGGGCCTGTGGATGGTGACTGTCATTAATTAAGTTGACTGCGGGTAGTTGGACGACCGGCAGGTGTGGGTGAGGCGGACACCGAAAGGACGCCCGCACGTCCACGTCTACGCATTTCAGTATT
The DNA here is from genome assembly GCF_904849725.1 of Hordeum vulgare subsp. vulgare. NCBI lineage: Eukaryota > Viridiplantae > Streptophyta > Magnoliopsida > Poales > Poaceae > Hordeum > Hordeum vulgare. The sequence goes on from NC_058524.1 coordinate 520,471,617, forward strand.
AAATTTGAACCAAAAATGGGTTGGTACAGACATGAAGCATACACGTTTTGATAATGGATCCGCACGTTGGATCATCATTTTTATCCACACGAACAAAAAAAACGATGACGGACGAAATAGACCGTCCCCTTAAAATTGCTCTTACCACTGAGTAAACATTAGCCAGCAGTATAACTAAATCATGTAGCTACGATTCAAAACGATGAACATAGGAGTGCGAGAATAACTAGGATCAGGGTTTCTATGCCAAAATGGAGTAGTACATCGCATCACGAGGAAACATAACATGCATCTAGAGGCCGGGGAGCAGTACATCGCGGGAACCTTTGCTAGTACGCAGGAGCTAATATCGATCGATACTTCTGAGTAGCTCCCAAGGGTGCACATCTTGCATCTTGTGGCCAACCTGCCATTACCCTCGACGATTGATTGTCTTGATCAGACACGGGCTTCGGTTGTTCGGAGCTTCGACTCGAATATTTTTGGTCAAATTGGGCAGCTATCCCAAGAAAGCGACAGTACCACACGTTCCCCTTCCATCTTCATTTGGATTTTACGTTGGCTCTGCAGCAGATTCCTTTCAATCTTTCGTTCCACGTACCACATTAATGCAAATGCCATCACAACATACTCCCTCCATTCTAAAATAAATATCTTAAACTTAATAGTATAACTTTATACTATAAGAATGTTTAATTGTGTTGTGGGCCGTGGAAAAGCAGTTGTGATCTGTGGGCCGTGGAAAAGTTGCTATGTCAGAAGAGTTGTTGTGAGCAGTGTTGTCGTTTGATAAACTGTCTGTTTGAGCTGTGGCTTTCGAGTAAACGTTTGGAATACCTCTGAGATGTTGAGCCGGTGTATATGTACTGATATCATAATAATAATCTATTTTTTGACATGTTTCACTAATTTTTAGTTGATGCATGTATTTTGGAGGTTATTAAGATGTGATAATTGCTAAAATTGTTTATATATAACATTAGTTGTTCACACACCATCATGAACATTGTTCATACATCACTGTTCACATATTTGGAGCCGATGTGTCAGTCGAACGCTTCGGTCGATCTCGTCCACTCGCTCGCGGCAGACAATTAAATCGGAAGGATCTACCATGTTATATCTTTCCTCATCCCCGCGTCCTTCTTTTTTCCTTTTCCCCAACCTCCCGATTGTCATGGGAAATCCTACCCCGGCGATCTCCTCTAGCGACCCCGTCTTCTTCTCCCGTGAGCACCCTCGAACTCCCCTCGATTCCCCTCTCTCAACTGCTCCATGACGACCAGAGAAGTTGCATCCATGAACGAAGGCATAATTTACTACATGTTTCAACCGGCAACGATATTTGCTACAACCGGCACCGCATTTTGCTACCACCGGTGTCGCATTTTGCTACATCGCACATGGCGTCGCGATTTTTGCTAAATGCGGTGTTTCATTTTGCTACAACCGGCATAATGTTTTGCTACATCCATCACAACTGAGCTGCATCCGACGGCGAGGGCGACGATCAGGGATGACGGGTGGCGAGAGAAGATGAGGAGGCGAGGCGTGGGGTGCGGCGTGTGCCGGGACGACGCCTTCCTTTTTTCTGTGTTTCTCCCTGTGTGGGAGGTTAAAGATGGGATGCAGAAAAGGAGGAAGGAGATCTAACGGCTACGCGCGTGCAAATTAAACGGATCCGGACTGACCGGCCGAGAAGATTGGACCGGTAAAGACGAAGAACACTGTCTAAAGTTGAGACCGTTATTTTAAAATAGAGGGAGTACTTAACATATATAATCAATCACCCATTATGTAGTAGCTACAGTGCATTCCATCATGCATCATTTTTTTTAGCGGGGATCATGCATCTCTGAACTATACTTAAATCGCGTGATCACGGGCTAACGTCTTGTAGTTTCATGTGACCTTCATGAAATCCTTGGGCCACGCAACTCAAATAGTTTGACATTGTGGCCGGTTAGTGGTAACAAATCGACCACACACTTATAAAAGTTTATGAACTATGCATAGTAGTAGATTAGTTGTAAATAGGATCTGTGGACGAAACCTCATTAATACCGACATTGACACAGATCTGATGCGACTGAATATGTTGACATCCCAATGCAAACCGGACCCTGTTATCCCGTTTAAGCCCACTTATCGCTCTACCAGCTTAATAAAATAAATCGTAGAAAATGAATTATTGAGCTAACTAAAACTAACTAAACAGGACTTGCAGGCGCCGTTTATTACGCCATTTACATATCTATCCCATAAGTCTAGCGAAATGAGCGACAGTACGTGTACATGTTGCACTATATCGCATTTCCAACTTATATAATACTATCGCATCATGATGGTTGTGTGCATCACAATTATGTAATGATCAGGGTTACATCCTTTCAAAAAATTAAATTGTTTTTAAATAATTTAATCCTGCTCTCCAACCGATTATACGTATGACTAAGGGCATCTCTAGCACACCCGTATCACAAAATTGCAAAACCTCTGTCTTATGCCATTTCTTTCTTTAAGGAATTAAATGTTTGCTCATCTTGCATATCCCCTATTACTTGACCGAGCGGTGGCGTGCCCACAATGGTCTTCAATATTTCCTCACTGCAAGGTTTCACATATTATCAGCTCCAGATCTAACCATTGTCCTATTCTTATTGATTTGATGGGTGTTCCTTGCTCCGGTACATTTTTTAAACAATTAAAATACGAGGAGTATTGGGAGAGGGAGGATACGGACTTGAAAGTACAAATTGAATCATGCTGGAATAAGAGTATGCATGTCAATGACTTGGGAGATGTGGCAAATAATTTGGACAAGTTGATGAAGTTTCTGCATGGATGGAGTAAAGTTCACATCGGTTATTTGCCAAAAAAGCTTGAATACACTCGTAAAAGGCTAAATGTGTTGTTCATGAGAAATGATCAAAATGCAATCAAGGGGAGGAGGAAAATCCTACTAGATATGGATGAGCTCCTAATTAAGGAACAAATTATGTGAAAACAACTATCACGTTTGGACAATATGAGATGGGGTGATAGGAATACAATTTTTTTCATAGAAAGGCCACCTGGCGAGCGAAGAATAATAATATTTCAGCTATCAGAAGAAGTGATGGATCTATGTCTAATGATATGGATGAAATCAAAGGTATCACAAACACGTTTTTCAAGAATCTATATTCTTGTGACACTATGATAAATCTGTCTCGTATTATTTCACTTGTGAAACCTCTCGTAAATGATGAAATAAACGAGGAGCTATGTAAACAATTTTCTGAGCAAGAAATTAGCGACGCTCTTTTCCAAATTGGGCCATGGAAGGCGCCCGGTCCCGATAGGTTTCCAGCAAGATTCTTTCAGAGGAACTCGGGTCTGCTCAAGGATGATATTGTTCATGCGGTTCAACAGTTTTTTTCTTTTAGGAATTCTGTCCGAAGGAATAAATGATACTACCATTGTTCTTATTCCTAAAGTGAAGAATCCTCAGTCGATGAAGGAGTTTCAGTCAATTAGTCCATGCAACGTCATTTACAAAATTATATCCAAGTGCCTCGTTAATAGAATGCGGCCTTTTTTGGATGGTATGGTTTCTCCTAACCAAAGTGCTTTTATTTCTGGAAGATTAATTTTAGATAATGCTCTCATTGCTTTTGAATGTATGCATTCTTTGAATACGTTGAAAGATAGTCATGGCGAATTTTGTGCATACAAATTGGATCTTGCTAAAGCTTATGACCGGGTGGATTGGAAGGTTTTGCAAAGCTTGCTTAGAGCATGTGGATTTGCGCCAACCTGGATTAAACGGATAATGACGTGTGTTACTTCAATCAAATTTTCTGTGCAGTTTAATGTCTAGTTGCTTGATTCTTTTCTTCCTTCGCGTGGACCAAGGCAAAGGCATCCGTTGTCGCCATACTTATTCCTCTTTGTGGCCGAAGCTCTCATTAGTGCTTAATGATGCTTCCACAAGAGGGGTGATGCAATACTTTCGTTTGAACAGATATGCGCCAGGTGTCTCTCATTTGTTATTTGCTGATGATAGTCTTCTATTTTAAGGGCTCTCTGGAGCAAGTAATGTCAATTAAAGGAATTTTGACAACTTATGAGGAAGGTATGGGTCAATTATTAAGTCTAGAAAAATGTTCCATTTTATTTGGCAAAAAAATACTCTCTGCAAGATCAGGTGTCAATATTGGTTATCCTTAAGATCGCGAGTGAAGGATTGATAAATATCTCGGATTACCAGTGTGAGAAGGTCGTATGAAGGCGGGGAAATTTCAATCTACAAAAGATAAAGCGCTTAAGAGGGTGGCAGACTGGATTGAAAAATATGCCTCTAGTGGGGTGAAGGAAATTTAGATCAAGTCTGTTATCTAGGCCATTCTGGTATATGCCATGGGTATTTTTAAATTTCCCGTGTCACTTTATGATGATTTATCCCATATCATGAGGAATTTTTGGTGGGGACATGAGGAAAATAGAAGGAGAACTCATTGACTTTATTGGGATAAGATGACTAGACACAAAAATGAAGGGGAATGGGCTTTCGTGACCTTAGGCTGTTTAATCAAACTCTTTTTGGCCAAACAAGCATGGCGGCTATTGATTTTTCCAGATTTTTTGTGTGCTAAGGTGATGAAAGCAAAATATTACCCACATGGGCATCTTCTTGATATTGTCTTTCCTCAATTGATGTCGTTACCGTGGCAAGGAATTATGCATGGCTTTGATTTATTGAAACAAAGCGTTATATGGAGAGTTGTTGATAGGCTCAGTATAAACATATGGAGGGATAATTGGATTCCTAGAGTCTTTTCTAAAGATTAGTGCTAAGAAAAACAGAACTAGGATCAAATGGGTGTCTGAGTTATTCATGACTGGTTCTAGAAGGTGGGATGAGATTCTCATCAGGCATCTGTTTTACCCTCATGATGCAGAGCAAATCTTAAAGCCGTGTACTCTGAATCTGGGTGAGGGTGATCTTATTGTGTGGCACCATGAGAAAAGTGCTATGTTTTCCGTGAAGAGTGCATACATGCTAGCATTAAATATCATGGATACTTAGGTAACTCTAGGAAACTCTAGTGCTGCCGTTAAAGGGGAAAGGAAGCTGTGGAATATTATTTGGAAGGCTAATGTTTCTCAGAAGATAAGAATCTTCGCTTGGTGGGTTACTTATAATAGCTTGGCAGTTCAAGTGAACAGGGTAAAACACCATCAGACTACCCTAGGTACGTGTACAATTTGTGGTGTTGAAGATGAATGTACTTTTCATGCATTGGTAAGTTGTACAAAGGCGTGTGCTCTTCGTTTGGACTTAAGGAAGGTGTGCAATTTACGGGGTGAAGAGATATACAAAAACATGGGGCCAAATTGGTTACTTATTTTATTGGATGAACTAAATTTTTCAGCGCGTGAGCAAACTATTTTCATGTTTTGGAGAATTTGGCATTTGAGTAATGACCTGATTTTTGGTAAGGGAAAAGAATCCATCTCAGCACGTGTGAATTTTGTTCAGAATTACTAGGCTTTCTTTTCGTCTTGTCATGCAAAAGTGTAGGTAGAGGTGACAAACAAAGGCAAGGAAGTGAGGGGTGGCATTCTGGTTTCTAATAATATGGAGAGGAGTTATGCTGGTTGGCAACCTCCAACCGAGGAGTTTTTTTAAAATCAATGTCGATGCAAGTTTTGTGGAGGCAATTTGATGGGGAACGTCGCATGAGAAATAGAAATTTTCCTACGCTCACCAAGGTCAATCTATGGAGATCAACATCTACGAGAGGGGGGAGTGCATCTGCATATCCTTGTAGATCGCTAAGCGGAAGCGTATATAACGCGATTGATGTAGTCGAACATCTTCATGATCCAATCACGATCCGTCCCGCGATCTCATCACGATCCGTCCCGCGATCCCATCATGATCCGTCCTGATCTAGTACCGAACGGACGACACCTCTGTGTTCAGCACATGTACAGCTCGATGCCGTTCTCCACCTCCTTGATCCAGCAAGCGAGGGTGGAGAGGTAGATGAGTTTTCCGTCAGCATGATGGCATGGCGGTAGTGGTGGTGAAGTTGTTCCGACAGGGCTTCGCCAAGCAATACCGAAACGGATCTAGTGGAGAAAACTGATCTACGGGAGAGACACGGCTGCGCCGTGGCATAGGTATGTTGCAGACCTCTCTCCCCATCAATATATATAAGGGGAAGGGAGAGGAGGGCTGCGCCCTAGGGTTTTCCCCTAGGGGGGCGACGACCAAAGGAGAGGTGGGGCAGCTGCCCTAGGGGTGGCTGGCCACCCAACTTAGGGTGGCACCCCCTCTAGGATTGGCCCTCCACCAGCCCAGCCGCATGGGCCTTAGGTGGGGAGGTGTGCCCAGCCCACCAGGGGTTGGTGCGCATCCCTCACAGCCTATATGGCCCCTCCGGGGCTGGTGTCCTCTTTCGGTGGACCCCCGGAACCCTTCCAGTGATGCCCAAACTTTTTCCAGTCACCAACACAGAACCTCTCATATATCACTTTTTACCTACGGACCATTCCGGAGCTCCTCGTGACGTTCGGGATCTCATCCGGGGCTCCGAACAACATTCGGTCACAAACATACATAACTCAACTATACCAGAATGTCACCGAACCTTAAGTGTACACACCATACGGATTTGAGAACTATGCAGACATGACCTGAGACACTCTTCGGTCAATAGCCAAGGATTCAATCAATCCCGTACACTGTTCCCTTTGTCTGTCGGTATGTTACTTGCCCGAGATACGATCGTCGGTATCTCCATACCTAGTTCAGTTTGTTACCGGCAAGTCTCTTTACTCGTTCTGTAATACAAGATCCCGTGACTAACTCCTTAGTCACATTGCTTGCAAGCTCATTGTGATGTTGTATTACCGAGTGGACCCTAGAGATACCTCTCTGTCAAACGGAGTGACAAATCCCATCCTCGATTAACGCCAACCCAACAGACACTCAAACGGAGTGACAAATCCCATCCTCGATTAACGCCAACCCAACAGACACCTTCGGAGAAACCTATAGAGTACCTTTATAGTCACCCAGTTCGTTGTGATGTTTGATACACACAAGGCACTCCTCCGGTGCCCGGGAGTTGCATGATCTCATGGTCATAGAAATAGATACTTGACATGCAGAAAACAGTAGCAATAAACTGACACAATCACATGCTACGTTCATAGTTTGGGTCTTGTCCATCACATCATTCTCCTAATGATGTGATCCCATTATAAAATGACAACTCATGTCTATGGCGAGGAAAACTTGACCATCTTTGATCAATGAGCTAGTCCTTACAGGCTCACTAGGGATAGTGTGTTGTTTATGTACCCACACATGTATTCGAGTTTCCAATCAATAGAATTATAGCATGGATAATAAACGATTATCATGAACAAGGAAATATAATAATAACTTATTTATTATTGCCTCTAGGGCATATTTCCAACAGTCTTCCACTTGCACTAGAGTCAACAATCAAGTTCAAATCACTATGGGATTCACACCCAATGAGTTCTGGGGTTTATCATGTTTTTCTTGTGAGATAGGTTTTAGTCAGTGGGTGTGAACCTTTCAGATATGTGTGTGCTTTACAAATCTCTATGGCATACTCGCTACTAGAGAAAAGCCTAGTAGTAGTGCGGGTTTAGTGCCTACTAGTAGCGGGGGCAATCGCGCTACTAGTAAGGCGCTACAACTATTACTTACCAGCAGCGCGCGTAGGACGCGCTACTTCTAAGACATATAGTTGTAGCATGTGTCGTACCAGCGCTACTGATAAGACAAATATTAGTAGCGTTCTTGCAAACCCACGCAACTAGTAATCTGTTTTTCATTATTTTTAATTGTTAGTGTATTTATACGCCGTTATACAAATTTTGTGTCACGCCCAAGATGCGACCCTATCCTCAATTTGGCACGAGGGCCTCGTCAGGGATAGAAGCGCATCTCGTCGTGTCGCAAGAATGGATATCGTTACAAGTACATGTACTGAAAAGAAGAGATATATAGAATTGGCTTACACTCGCCACAAGCTACATCAGAGTCACATCAGTACATTACATAATCATCAAGAGGAAGAGCAGGGTCCGACTACGGACGAAAGCAAACGACAAAAGAAGAACGACGTCCATCCTTGCTATCCCAGGCTGCCGGCCTGGAACCCATACTAGATCGATGAAGAAGAAGAAGAAGAAACAACTCCAATGAACAATCAACGCGCTCGCGTCAAGTAACCTTTACGTGCACCTGCAACTGGTGTTGTAGTAATCTGTGAGCCACAGGGGACTCAGCAATCTCATTTCCAAAGGTATCAAGACTAGCAAAGCTTAATAGGTGAGGCAAGGTTAAGTGGTGAGGTTGCCGCAGCGACTAAGCATTATTTAATGGCTAACTTACGAGTACAAGAAATAAGAGGGGAAGATCTACGCATAGCGGACGTGAACTACTGATGATCAAATGAATGATCGTGAACACCTACCTACGTCATACATAACCCCACCGTGTCCTCGATCGGAGAAGGAACTCACGAAAGAGACAGTCACGGTTACGCACACAGTTGGCAAGTTTTAATTAAGTTAACTTCAAGTTATCTAGAACCAGTGTTAAACAAAGTTTCCACGTTGCCACATAACCGCGGGCACGGCTTTCCGAAAAGATTTAACCCTGCAGGGGTGCTCCAACTAGTCCATCACAAATTACCACAAGCCGCATAGAAATCCTCAATCACGAAGCTCACGATCTCGTCGGATTCCCTAGTGGAAAACCTCAACTCTGAGATTACCCAAAGCATCACCGGAATCCCGATGCACGAGATATCTCGTCAAAGGTAAAACTAATCCAGCAAGGCCGCCCGACGTGTCGACAATCCCGATAGGAGCCGCGTATCTCGTTCTCCGGACACGACGGATAAGCACAACGCACGGTGGCCTGATAGAAATCTCCCGAGTTGCCCCAAGTTGGCCCCGCAAACGGCTCTAGTTTTGGACCAGCACCAACAGCACTGGCCCCCCTGTATTATGTGAAATTACTCCTCGGGTTCATGACGCCCTATGCTTTCAGTATTAACAAGTTATTATGTTGGGAAAATGTAGTACCAATGTTGGGCCTTGCCGGACCAGCTTTAATCTAAAACGAATTATCAAGGGGGTCCCCATAACAACCCCGATCGTGTTAGGAGCGCTCGTTTATGGAACATAACACCGGTAGCCAGAAACTAAGGGGGCAAAGGTGGAACAAAAATACCAGGCTAGAAAGGCCGAGCCTTCCACCTTTTACCAAGTATATAGGTGCATTAAATTAAATAGCATTTAATATGGTGATATAACAAAGAACCCATGTTTTCACATGGAAGCATCTGCACCTGCAACTAGCAACACTAACAAGAGGGATAAGCAAGCGGTAACATAGCCAATCAGTGGTTTGCTAGGTCGTACAGGTTGAAGGTGATCATGGCATTGTTGAGAGGCTGATATTTAACATGTGGTAGGCAACGAGATATAAACGATAGAAGCGATAAAACTAGCATGGCAATGATAGTAATGGTATCTAGGGAAATGATCATCTTGCCTGAGATCCCGCTTGGAAGAAGAATGCCTCCGTGAAGCAGACGAACCGACGTAGTCGAACGGGTCCTCACAACCCGACACGCTGCGGAACTCTATCGAGACGAAGCAAACCGGAAACACAAATCAACACATGGAATTCGCCACACGATGCACAACACAAATGATGCATGAGCAGCGGAATACATGCAAGTCACGGCATGACAAATCACACAATCAATCACTACACATTAAGTGAAGTTCAATATGCAACGGGTTGCATATTGATGAAACTCCACATAGGAATTATTTAGTTCACTCCCGGTTAGTTACACGACAATATTAAATGTGATTAAACATGGAAAGAGGTGACCGCAATTAAAAAACCTATCTAGGCATTTTAAATGAGGTCGGAAATGTCATATAGCACCTCCGAAACGACCTCACATGTTAATTCACAATTCTGTCCAGATCTGAATTAACACCTTTAGTTAGTTGTTAAACAGCAAAACAAATAGGTTCACGTGATTCTACGCGTCAAGGCAAGCAATCTACACATAAAGAACATCTCCAACGGAGCTACGAAACAAGAGACATGCGACACAAGATTATATGCCATGACTGCGACATGTATGCAAGTTACAACATCACGGCAAGAAGTGAAAGAAGCACTACTACAAACAACTAACAACAACTAGCATGGCAGCAAGGAGCACTAGGAAAAGAAGACACAAAATGGCATCTTACACTCTATTTCAGACTTAGTGAAAATTACACCTCATGAAAGTGCAGTTTTTGATCTGAAGCTATATTGACAGCAGCAAAACCTATAGCTACCGGACTCCAAATGGCATGAAAAGTTACAGAATGCTAGAGAAACACAAGGGGTACAACTAACTCCATTGGACCAACCTCAAAAGAGCTACAGATCACAAGATGCAAGCAAGACAAGACAACAACAAAATATAACAGATTCCAGACTTAGAAATATTTTAGCTCCTCCAAATCAGCACTATTCCTAGCAACTTGAGGGCGATCAAAACACACCTAAACATGCATTTCTATTGCAACCAAAAATACCAGCGGCTAAACAAAACATCCAAGATCAACTCTCTAGTTGACAACTCCGTCAAACGACGCACGGAATAAACCCTACGAATTAATCAAAAGGGCAACATAGCAAAATATTGCGCGAACTAACTTGCTGTAATGCTAAAACTTATTGCACAGAAAAATCTCATAGATTTTCCTACCCCGGAAACATATAAAATATGTGGGGTTTGCAACACAAAATAATGCCGCACTAAAATGCGAGATAATCACCTTTATACGGGAAAATAAACTAGCGGCAAATCCCTACACGCAAAAATACAAATGACCGCTCTAAAAAACATGGAGAAATGGTTCCTAAAACATGGGCATTTCTAAAACGGCATTCGGGCAATACGGTCTAGCGCGAAAAATAAATACGGCGTCTATCCTATATAGACAACACGGTAAACAGTGCATTTGGCATGCCAAACGAACTCGAACAAATACGCAAGGTGCACAAACGTAATCTACGTGTAAAATTATGCGAAAACCATATGCTACATGTCACGATCCGACTTACGGATTATAAGTTACGGGGGTTTTAAAATCTAGCATATTCCTGAAATTAAATAAAATCCGAAACCTGAAAAAATAAATAGCTATGGGCCGAAACAAAGGGCGCAACATAGCAAAAGATGCCTAGGGCGAGGGTTAAAGGCGACAGGTTAGGTCACCTCGCGGGCCTGGCCCAGGAGAAGGAGGAGGCCGATGGGGAGCGGGGCCTGGGCGCGCTGGGGCGATCGGGGCGCTGCTGCTGCTAGGCCTCGGGGCGCTCGAGGCGAGGCCGGCCCAGGAGCGACGCAGTCAACGCTCGGGGCGAGCGAGTGGCTGCTCGGCCTCGTTCTCCTGGCGAGTGGCCATGGCGCCGGCGGCTGCTCCCTCCGATGGCGCCGGCGGGGACGAGGAACTAGCGAGGCTCGCCGGGCGAGGGCCGGATCCGAGGACGGGCCGGATCTGCTGACTGCAAGCTCAGGCGGCGACGGCTTGCGGGCGCCAGGAGGTGCTGGCCAGCGAGAAGCTGCAGGTTGGGGCTCCGACGGGAGGAACTCGAGATGCCGACGGCTGCCGGAGGCGGGGCACATCGCAGGGAATCGAGGGGGCGAGGCGCAGCGACCTGCTCCGGCGGCGTTGGGGCTCCGGTGGGGCTGCCCGCGGCGGTTGACGACGAGCGGGGCTGGCGGCGCTCGGCTGTGGGCAGGAGGCGCGGGGCGCACGGGAGCACGGGAGGCGGCGGTTGGCGGCGGCGCTCCGGATGGGCTCGGCCGGGCCCGATCTGGGCCTGGCGGGCCGGCGGTGCCAGGGAGGAGAGAGGAGGAGGGTTGGTCACGCTAGGGTTAGGTTTTGCATGGATTTCGAGGTGGAGGAGGGGGTTGTCCTAGAAATATGATGGAGGGGGGGGGGGTATTTATAGAGAAAAGAGGGGCTCGGTTAACCGGAATCGCGTTCCAGATCCAACCGCGGGGTCGGATTCAGGTGATTCCGAACGCGGGTATGGGTATGCGGCCGTGTAGAGGGGATACCCGGAGACGAGAGGGAAAACGGGCGGCGCGGCAACGAATTTTAAAACAGCGACACACGTCCGACGGTAGCCCGAATACGGTGCCGCTACGGTCGACCGTTCGGGTACCAGACGAACTCCGATCGCGACGAATTTCGACGGACGGCCTAGCTATGACTAATCACGAACGCATGCCGAGTTTCACCTCGATCAGAGAAAGTTTAACGCACACTTTAAAAATAGGGTTTCGACGGTGCCGCGGGCGCGTGCGAGTGCGGTCATGCTCGGAACGAACAACGACGTTAACCGGCAACTAACAACGGATGCAACGTTTGAAAACTGGCGGCAACGGAGATGCCGATGCAATGCATATGATGCGCATTATGCGATGATGATGCGACAAATAAAAATAGACACACGACGAAAACGGAAAGAGAGGGGAATCTTCTGGAACGTCGTCACCGGGCTGTCACAACTCTCCTACACTACAAGAGGATCTCGCCCCGAGATCCAAGAATGAAAAGGGGGGAGGATGAGAAAGAACAAGAGGTAAAAACTTAGTCGCTTCTTTGACAAATGAGTGAAACCAACGATCCTTCAAGGTTGCAAAGAGATGAGGAATGATATGAGAAAGAAGCAAGAATTCACGGAAAATTTTGGCAGCACTTCGATAGGAAAATGGGACAATTTTTTTTCCCGAAAAGGTAGGAGAATTAGACAATATTCATAACAAACAACTAACTAGAACAAGGGAACACCATGATCTTGATAGAACAACATAATAGACCCAAAAGAGCAACAACACAATGCCTCCAGAACAATAGAATAGGAACTATCTCATACGGAAGAAGAGAATGAAGAGAGAATGACCACTACTAACTCAAATGAACTTGACAAGCATCCTTGCAAGGAGAATTGAACGAAGTTGTTGGAAAACAACAACGAAAAGAACAAGATAGTACTGGGATTATGAAAATCATCTCGAGATCTATGAGGTGACAACCAACCACTACAAAAACCAAGGATAGATGAAAGCAAAGATATGAAAAATTCTTACACCAAGAGGATACGTTGAGAACTTGGATTAATGACAAGCACCATGATAGCAACAATCCATAGGAAAAGCTTTAGGTGAAATCCAAACTAAGATAGCTTAATGAAGAAATCATGGGTTGAAAATATATCATGATCAAAGAATCGATGGATTTAATTATCTCATTCTTGAAAGGAAAACTCGTCGAGGCTCCTACACTAACAAGAATGCTATAATACCACCTCAAAGGATAACGGAGAACAACGCATCGGAAATGCAAGAGAAAGAATACCTGAGGTACTCCAACAGGAATATTGAAGAACACTTGAGAATGAATCACATCCTTGAAGAACCACCATGACGAGCCTCCGGACAAAAGGATGATGCAAAGATATGAAGGTAGAAAAGAATAAGATTATGACCTTGCCAGGATTTAGAAGAAGCCTCACAAAGAGATACTTAAAAGAACTTGGAACTCCGGAAAAGAAGTATAGGCACTTGAGAAAAGAATTGATATCATGGGCCACTCCGGAAGAAAGATTGAAATCACTATAAAACATGAATAAGAATTATGTTATGCTCATCCTTCATCAAGTTAAATTGATGACAAGCAACGGATTTAGCGTAGCACTTATTCTTGAAAGAATCTTGAAGAGGCGGAGAGATAAGCACCATTTGAAGCATAATTGAAGGAAGCACCGGTAAGAATTCACAACTGAATGGGAATTCCAAGAATGCATGGAAACACCTGAGAATGAAGAGATCATGAGCCACCTGAGAGAAAACCTGAACAAGGCACCGGAATAAACGAGAGACGAACGAAGAGACAACAATTAAGAAGAATTGAGGATGAAAGCTGAAAGCTGAGAACGAAGAATCTTCTAAAACGATGGCCTTCAGAGGATCGAGAATGAAAACAACTCAGAAAAGCACTGGAAAGCAAGAAATAGATACACATGATTGGAACAATTCAAGATGATAACAGAACGCTGAAATGATGAATCTGCAAGAGGATGAACCAAGATTTGAGAGAAAAACTCCTTCGAATAGCAAGCTGAGAATGAAGACGAGAACAACACCAAGAATTAATGAGACACTCCGGAATAAAGAAGAATGAAATGTTGAGCCAATATGAGAATTAATTCAAATAGATCTAGAAGAAGTAATATGACTGATGGAAATCATACTTACGTCATAGTTGAAAAGAATTAATGATCTCCGGGAAAAGATTAAAAGAGCCAGGAAAGATCCTGGGAAGGAACCTGTGGGTTATGGGCCCACTCGAAGAAACCACCGTTAGAAAAGATTGCTAGAAAGATTGATATTGCACCGGTAAAAAGAAAACTAGATGAGGTTGAGCACCTCGAAATAATTGAAAGATTAAAAACAAAAGTTACTGAGATAACTTCAACGCTCCGGATAGAAAAGAGATGAATGAATAACAGGATATGTTGATAAGAATCTCCAACACCGGAAAGAATAACAAGGATGAATAGGATATAATGAACACGGATAGTTGAATTGAATCCACCGAAAAAGATGACAAGAATGAATAAATATGACACGAATCTCCTGAGAATCTTCACAATGAATCGCCGGATAGGACACGGAATAAAAGATAGCGGAAGCGTCACTGAATAAGAAGGCACTTGGATGAAATCCAAACACTGAAGAAAAGGGTGGGAGGGCGGGGAAAAACAAAGACAACTTGAGACAGATGAGATAACTTCGGAAAGAATTGAGAGAATGATCTGCAAAATTAGAGAGGATTGAATTCACTGAAGAGAAGCACACCGGTTGAATGGAATTGAAATGACAACTCCGGTTGACAAGAAATAACAAGAGAATTGATTTGAGCAAAAGAATTAGCATTCACATAAAAATATGAGAACACCTCTTAGGAAGGATCTGAAATCACCACTTGACATCGAAGCAACTTGAATTACCATATTAGAACAAAACAAAGGGTGAGGCTTATGAAACAAGCCAGAACAAACTCATGAGAAAGATTTCCGTTCGATATTTTCGTGGACAGGATCGCACGGGCTCGATTTTACAGTAGCCATCAAGTGCAAGGCAGTGCACCCGACATACGAAGCGTCCCCGAGTCATATCAAGCTACAAGGACTCTTTAAGACACAACGTGTACCGCTGTAAGTCGACCGTGAACAAACGAATCCACTAGATGTCGAACCCCAACCTAACATCATGCATTTGTTGGAAGATTGTCCTATAAGCAACTACTAGAATTCCCACCTAAGAATTCCCGAAATATCTGGTCATGCAATCTGGTACACGGATACAAGGAGTAATATCACACAGCTCCTATACTAACCCGTCACTTGTATCACATCCGTCAACGCACGACCAGAATCTCGGACCTTCATCTACAACAGACCCTCGTGATCACAACGATACAAAGTATGTCAGTACTCCCGAACAATCTGCACCAGTACTTGGGACATCGGGGTTATCTCGCCACTACTTGTATTGAAGCAATTAAGAACATCCTTCGTTCTGAGATACTAAGAAATCTGAATGATAACGATGTGCTCAAGAATCCCCTGGAGCTCAACTCCCCGGAAGAAAATCAAGTGAGACAGGAGGCACCAAGACAGAAGTCCGTCACATCGGCATCATATAGATTCCAAAAATATCCGCGTGATCCTAATTTTTTTTGAGTGAGAAGAGGAGTAGAATTAAAATATTACGTCAAGATTCCTCACCAGAGCATAGAAGAGGAGAAAAAAGGATCCTACTCTCCGATATATAACTAGACTCAAATAGTTTTTCACTAGACTCGACTTGGCCAAGTTCGATCAATCAAGGGGGCTCCTAGGTCGGTACTGGTCTGATACCAACTTGTCACGCCCAAGATGCGACCCTATCCTCAATTTGGCACGAGGGCCTTGTCAGGGATAGAAGCGCATCTCGTCGTGTTGCAAGAATGGATATCGTTACAAGTACATGTACTGAAAAGAAGAGATATATAGAATTGGCTTACACTCGCCACAAGCTACATCAGAGTCACATCAGTACATTACATAATCATCAAGAGGAAGAGCAGTGTCCGACTATGGACGAAAACAAACGACAAAAGAAGAACGACGTCCATCCTTGCTATCCCAAGCTGCCGGCCTGGAACCCATACTAGATCGATGAAGAAGAAGAAGAAGAAGCAACTCCAATGAACAATCAACGCGCTCGCGTCAAGTAACCTTTACCTGTACCTACAACTGGTGTTGTAGTAATCTGTGAGCCACAGGGGACTCAACAATCTCATTTCCAAAGGTATCAAGACTAGCAAAGCTTAATAGGTGAGGCAAGGTTAAGTGGTGAGGTTGCAGCAGCGACTAAGCATTATTTGGTGGCTAACTTACGAGTACAAGAAATAAGAGGGGGAAGATCTACGCATAGCGGACGTGAACTACTGATGATCAAATGAATGATCCTGAACACCTACCTACGACATACATAACCCCACCGTGTCCTCGATCGGAGAAGGAACTCACGAAAGAGACAGTCATGGTTACGCACACAGTTGGCAAGTTTTAATTAAGTTAACTTCAAGTTATCTAGAACCAGTGTTAAACAAAG
Organism: Hordeum vulgare subsp. vulgare; assembly: GCF_904849725.1. Classification (NCBI taxonomy): domain Eukaryota; kingdom Viridiplantae; phylum Streptophyta; class Magnoliopsida; order Poales; family Poaceae; genus Hordeum; species Hordeum vulgare. The sequence continues at coordinate 520,488,407 of NC_058524.1, forward strand.
TTTCCATGTTGCCACATAACCATGGGCACGGCTTTCCGAAAAGATTTAACCCTGCAGGGGTGCGCCAACTAGTCCATCACAAATTACCACAAGCCGCATAGAAATCCTCAATCACGAAGCTCGCGATCTCGTCGGATTCCCTAGTGGAAAACATCAACTCTGAGATTACCCAAAGCATCACCGGAATCCCGATGCACGAGATATCTCGTCAAAGGTAAAACTAATCCAGCAAGGCCGCCCGACGTGTCGATGATCCCGATAGGAGCCGCGTATCTCGTTCTGAGGACACGACGGATAAACACAGCACACGGTGGCCTGATAGAAATCTCCCGAGTTGCCCCGGGTTAGCCCCGCAAACGGCTCTAGTTTTGGACCAGCACCAACAGCACTGGCCCCCCTGTATTATGTGAAATTACTCCTCGGGTTCATGACGCCCTGTGCTTTCAGTATTAACAAGTTATTATGTTGGGCAAATGTAGTACCAATGTTGGGCCTTGCCGGACCAGCTTTAATCTAAAACGAATTATCAGGGGGGTCCCCATAACAACCCCGATCGTGTTAGGAGCGCTCGTTTATGGAACATAACACCGGTAGCCGGAAACTAAGGGGGCAAAGGTGGAACAAAAACACCAGGCTAGAAAGGCCGAGCGTTCCACCTTTTACCAAGTATATAGGTGCATTAAATTAAATAGCATTTAATATGGTGATATAAAAAAGAACCCATGTTTTCACATGGAAGCATCTACACCTGCAACTAGCAACGCTAACAACAGGGATAAGCAAGCGGTAACATAGCCAATCAGTGGTTTGCTAGGTCGTACAGGTTGAAGGTGATCATGGCATTGTTGAGAGGCTGATATTTAACATGTGGTAGGCAACGAGATATAAACGATAGAAGCGATAAAACTAGCATGGCAATGATAGTAATGGTATCTAGGGAAATGATCATCTTGCCTGAGATCCCGCTTGGAAGAAGAATGCCTCCGTGAAGCAGACGAATCGACGTAGTCGAACGGGTCCTCACAACCCGACACGCTGCGGAACTCTATCGAGACGAAGCAAACCGGAAACACAAATCAACACACGGAATTCGCCACACGATGCACAACACAAATGATGCATGAGCAGCGGAATACGTGCAAGTCACGGCATGACAAATCACACAATCAATCACTACACATTAAGTGAAGTTCAATATGCAATGGGTTGCATATTGACGAAACTCCACATAGGAATTATTTAGTTCACTCCCGGTTAGTTACACGACAATATTAAATGTGATTAAACATGGCAAGAGGTGACCGCAATTAAAAAACCTATTTAGGCATTTTAAATGAGGTCGGAAATGTCATATAGCACCTCCGAAACGACCTCACATGTTAATTCACAATTCTGTCTAGATCTGAATTAACACCTTTAATTAGTTGTTAAACAGCAAAACAAATAGGTTCACGTGATTCTACGCGGCAAGGCAAGCAATCTACACATAAAGAACATCTTCAACGGAGCTACGGAACAAGAGACATGCGACACAAGATTATATGCCATGAATGCGACATGTATGCAAGTTACAACATCACGGCAAGAAGTGAAAGAAGCACTACTATAAACAACTAACAACAACTAGCATGGCAGCAAGGAGCACTAGAAAAAGAAGACACAAAATGGCATCTCAGACTCTATTTCAGACTTAGTGAAAATTACACCTCATGAAAGTGCAGTTTTCGATCTAAAGCTATATTGACAGCAGCAAAACCTATAGCTACCGGACTCCAAATGGCATGAACATTTACAGAATGCTAGAGAAACACAAGGGGTACAACTAACTCCATTGGACCAACCTCAAAATAGCTACAGATCACAAGATGCAAGCAATACAAGACAGCAACAAAATATAACATATTCCAGACTTAGAAATATTTCAGCTCCTCCAAATCAGCACTATTCCTAGCAACTTGAGGGCGATCAAAACACACCTAAACATGCATTTCTATTGCAACCAAAAATACGAGCGGCTAAACAAAACATCCAAGATCAACTCTCTAGTTGACAACTCCGTCAAACGACGCACGGAATAAACCCTACAAATTAATCAAAAGGGCAACATAGCAAAATATCACGCGAACTAACTTGCTCTAATGCTAAAACTAATTGCACAGAAAAATCACATAGACTTTCCTACCCCGGAAACATATAAAATATGTGGGGGTTGCAACACAAAATAATGCCGCACTAAAATGCGAGATAATCACCTTTATACGGGAAAATAAACTAGCGGCAAATCCCTACATGCAAAAATACAAATGACCGCTCTAAAAAACATGGAGAAATGGTTCCTAAAACACGGGCATTTCTAAAACGGCATTCGGGCAATACGGTCTAGCGCGAAAAATAAATACGGCGTATATCCTATATAGACAACACGGTAAACAGTCCATTTGGCACGCCAAACGAACTCGAACAAATACGCAAGGTGCACAAACGTAATCTACACGTAAAACTACGCGAAAACCATATGCTACATGTCACGATCCGACTTACGGATTATAAGTTACGGGGGTTTTAAAATCTAGCATATTCCTGAAATTAAATAAAATCCGAAACCTGAAAAAATAAATAGCTACGGGCCTAAACAAAGGGCGCAACATAGCAAAAGATGCCTAGGGCGAGGGTTAAAGGCGGCATGTTAGGTCAACTCGCGGGCCTCGCCGAGGAGAAGGAGGAGGCCGATGGGGAGCGGGGCCTGGGCGCACTGGGCCGATCGGGGCGCTGCTGCTGCTGGGCCTCGGGGCGCTCGAGGCGAGGCCGGCCCAGGAGCGACGCAGTCAACGCTCGGGGCGAGCAAGTGGCTGCTCGGCCTCGTTCTCCTGGCGAGAGGCCATGGCGGCGGCGGCTGCTCCCTCCGATGGCGCCGGCGGGGACGAGGAACTAGCGAGGCTCGCCGGGCGAGGGCCGGATCCGAGGACGGGACGGATCTGCTGACTGCAAGCTCAGGCGGCGACGGCTTGCACGCGCCAGGAGGTGCTGGCCAGCGAGAAGCTGCAGGTTGGGGCTCCGACAGGAGGAACTCGAGATGCCGACGGCTGCCGGAGGCAGGGCACAACGCAGGGAATCGAGGGGGCGAGGCGCAGCGACCTGCTCCGGCGGCGTTGGGGCTCCGGTGGCGGCAGTGGGGCTGCCCGCGGCGGCCGACGACGAGCGGGGCTGGCGGCGCTCGGCTGTGGGCAGGAGGCGCGGGGCGCACGGGAGCACGGGCGGCGACGGTTGGCGGCGGCGCGCCGGATGGGCTCGGCCGGGCCCGATCTGGGCCTGGCGGGCCGTCGGCGCCAGGGAGGAGAGAGGAGGAGGGTTGGTCACGCTAGGGTTAGGTTTTGCACGGATTTCGAGGTGGAGGAGGGGGCTGTCCTAGAAATATGATGGAGGGGGGGGGGGTATTTATAGAGAAAAGAGGGGCTTGGTTAACCGGAATCGCGTTCCGGATCCAACCGCGGGGTCGGATTCGGGCTATTCCGAACGCGGGTATGGGTACGCGGCCGTGTAGAGGGGATACCCGGAGACGAGAAGGAAAACGGGCGGCGTGGCAACGAATTTTAAAACAGCGACAGACGTCCGACGGTAGCCCGAATACGGTGCCGCTACGGTCGACCGTTCGGGTACCAGACGAACTCCGACCGCGACGAATTTCGACGGACGGCCTAGCTATGACTAATCACAAACACATGCCGAGTTTCACCTCAATCAGAGAAAGTTTAACACACACTTTAAAAATAGGGTTTCGACGGTGCCGCGGGAGTGTGCGAGTGCGGTCATGCTCGGAACGAACAACGATGTTAACCGGCAAGTAACAGCGGATGCAACGTTTGAAAACTGGCGGCAACGGAGATGCCGATGCAATGCAGATGATGCGCATGATGCGATGATGATGCGACAAATAAAAATAGACACACGACGAAAACGGAAAGAGAGGGGAATCTTCTGGAACGTCGTCACCGGGCTGTCACAACTCTCCTACACTACAAGAGGATCTCGCCCCGAGATCCAAGAATGAAAAGGGGGGGAGGATGAGAAAGAACAAGAGGTAAAAACTTAGTCGCTTCTTTGACAAACGAGTGAAACCAACAATCCTTGAAGGTTGCAAAGAGATGAGGAATGATATGGGAAAGAAGCAAGAATTCACGGAAAATTTTGGCAGCACTTCGATAGGAAAATGGGACAATTTTTTTTCTTCGAAAAGGTAGGAGAATTAGACAATATTCATAACAAACAACTAACTAGAACAAGGGAACACCATGATCTTGATAGAACAACATAATAGACCCAAAAGAGCAACAACACAATGCCTCCAGAACAATAGAATAGGAACTAGCTCATACGGAAGAAGAGAATGAAGAGAGAATGACCACTACTAACTCAAATGAACTTGGCAAGCATCCTTGCAAGGAGAATTGAACGAAGTTGTTGGAAAACAACAACGAAAAGAACAAGATAGTACCGGGCTTATGAAAATCATCTCGACATCTATGAGGTGACAACCAACCACTACAAAAACCAAGGATAGATGAAAGCAAAGATATGAAAACTTCTTACACCAAGAGGATGCGTGGAGAACTTGGATTAATGACAAGCACCATGATAGCAACAATCCATAGGAAAAGCTTTAGGTGAAATCCAAACTAAGATAGCTCAATGAAGAAATCATGGGTTGAAAATATATCATGATCAAAGAATCGATGGATTTAATTATCTCATTCTTGAAAGGAAAACTCTTCGAGGCTCCTACACTAACAAGAATGCTATAATACCACCTCAAAGGATAATGGAGAACAACGCATCGAAAATGCAAGAGAAATAATACCTGAGGTACTCCAACAGGAATATTGAAGAACACTTGAGAATGAATCACATCCTTGAAGAACCACCATGACGAGCCTCCGGACAAAAGGATGATGCAAAGATATGAAGGTAGAAAAGAATAAGATTATGACCTTGCCAGGATTTAGAAGAAGCCTCACAAAGAGATACTTAAAAGAACTTGGAACTCCGGAAAAGAAATATAGGCACTCGAGAAAAGAATTGATATCATGGGCCACTCCGGAAGAAAGATTGAAATCACTATAAAACATGAATAAGAATTATGTTATGCTCATCCTTCATCAAGTTAAATTGATGACAAGCAACGGATTTAGCGTAGCACTTATTCTTGAAAGAATCTTGAAGAGGCGGAGAGATAAGCACCATTTGAAGCATAATTGAAGGAAGCACCGGTAAGAATTCACAACTGAATGGGAATTCCAAGAATGCATGGAAACACGAGAGAATGAAGAGATCATGAGCCGCCTGAGAGAAAACCTGAACAAGGCACCGGAATAAACGAGAGACGAACGAAGAGGCAACAATTAAGAAGAATTGAGGATGAAAGTTGAAAGCTGAGAACGAAGAATCTTCTAAAACGATGGCCTTCGGAGGATCGAGAATGAAAACAACTCAGAAAAGCACTAGAAATCAAGAAATAGATACACATGATTGGAACAATTCAAGATGATAACACAACGCTGAAATGATGAATCTACAAGAGGATGAACCAAGATTTGAGAGAAAAACTCCTTCGAATAGCAAGCTGAGAATGAAGACGAGAACAACACCAAGAATTAATGAGACACTCCGGAATAAAGAAGAATGAAATGTTGAGCCAATATGAGAATTAATTCAAATAGATCTTGAAAAAGTAATATGACCGATGGAAATAATACTTACGTCATAGTTGAAAAGAATTAATGATCTCCGGGAAAAGATTAAAAGAGCCAGGAAAGATCCTGGGAAGGAACCTGTGGGTTATGGGCCCACTCGAAGAAACCACCGTTAGAAAAGATTGCTAGAAAGATTGATATTGCACCGGTAAAAAGAAAACTAGATGAGGTTGAGCACCTCGAAATAATTGAAAGATTAAAAACAAAAGTTACTGAGATAACTTCAACGCTCCGGATAGAAAAGAGATGAATGAATAACACGATATGTTGATAAGAATCTCCAACACCGGAAAGAATAACAAGGATGAATAGGATATAATGAACACGCACAGTTGAATTGAATCCACCGGAAAAGATGACAAGAATGAATAAATATGACACGAATCTCCTGAGAATCTTCACAATGAACCGCCAGATAGGACACGGAATAAAAGATAGCGGAAGCGTCACTGAATAAGAAGGCGCTTGGATGAAATCCAAACACTGAAGAAAAGGGTGTGAGGGCGGGGAAAAACAAAGACAACTTGAGACAGATGAGATAACTCCGGAAAGAATTGAGAGAATGATCTGCAAAATTAGAGAGGATTGAATTCACTCAAGAGAAGCACACCGGTTGAATGGAATTGAAATGACAACTCCGGTTGACAAGAAATAACAAGAGAATTGATTTGAGCAAAAGAATTAGCATTCACATAAAAATATGAGAACACCTCTTAGGAAGGATCTGAAATCACCACTTGACATCGAAGCAACTTGAATTACCATATTAAAACAAAACAAAGGGTGAGGCTTATGAAACAAGCCAGAACAAACTCATGAGAAAGATTTCCGTTCGATATTTTCGTGGACAGGATCGCACGGGCTCGATTTTAAAGTAGCCATCAAGTGCAAGGCAGTGCACCCGACATACGAAGCGTCCCCGAGTCATATCAAGCTACAAGGACTCTTTAAGACACAACATGTACCGCTGTAAGTCGACCGTGAACAAACGAATCCACTAGATGTCGAACCCCAACCTAACATCATGCATTTGTTGGAAGATTGTCCTATAAGCAACTACTAGAATTCCCACCTAAGAATTCCTGAAATATCTGGTCATGCAATTTGGTACACGCATACAAGGAGTAATATCACACAGCTCCTATACTAACCCGTCACTTGTATCACATCCATCAACACACGACCAGAATCTCGGACCTTCATCTACAACAGACCCTCGTGATCACAACGATACAAAGTATGGCAGTACTCCCGAACAATCTGCACCAGTACTAGGGACATCGGCGTAATCTCGCCACTACTTGTATTGAAGCAATTACGAACATCCTTCGTTATGAGATACTAAGAAATCTGAATGATAACTATGTGCTCAAGAATCCCCTGGAGCTCAACTCCCCGGAAGAAAATAAAGTGCGACAGGAGGCACCAAGACAGAACTCCGTCACATCGGCATCATATAGATTCCAAAAATATCCGCGTGATCCTAAATTTTTTTTTGAGTGAGAAGAGGAGTAGAATTAAAATATTACGTCAAGATTCCTCACCAGAGCATAGAAGAGGAGAAAAAAGGATCCTACTCTCCGATATATAACTAGACTCAAATAGTTTTTCACTAGACTCGACTTGGCCAAGTTCGATCAACCAAGGGGGCTCCTAGGTCGGTACTGGTCTGATACCAACTTGTCACGCCCAAGATGCGACCCTATCCTCAATTTGGCACGAGGGCCTCGTCAGGGATAGAAGCGCATCTCGTCGTGTCGCAAGAATGGATTTCGTTACAAGTACATGTACTGAAAAGAAGAGATATATAGAATTGGCTTACACTCGCCACAAGCTACATCAGAGTCACATCAGTACATTACATAATCATCAAGAGGATGAGCAGGGTCCGACTACGGACGAAAACAAACGACAAAAGAAGAACGACGTCCATCCTTGCTATCCCAAGCTGCTGGCCTAGAACCCATACTAGATTGATGAAGAAGAAGAAGAAGAAGAAGCAACTCCAATGAACAATCAACGCGCTCGCGTCAAGTAACCTTTACCTGTACCTGCAACTGGTGTTGTAGTAATCTGTGAGCCACAGGGGACTCAGCAATCTCATTTCCAAAGGTATCAAGACTAGCAAAGCTTAATAGGTGAGGCAAGGTTAAGTGGTGAGGTTGCAGCAGCGACTAAGCATTATTTGGTGGCTAACTTACGAGTACAAGAAATAAGAGGGGGAAGACCTACGCATAGCGGACGTGAACTACTGATGATCAAATGAATGATCCTGAACACCTACCTACGTCATACATAACCCCACCGTGTCCTCGATCGGAGAAGGAACTCACGAAAGAGACAGTCATGGTTACGCACACAGTTGGCAAGTTTTAATTAAGTTAACTTCAAGTTATCTAGAACCAGTGTTAAACAAAGTTTCCATGTTGCCACATAACCACGGGCATGGCTTTCCGAAAAGATTTAACCCTGCAGGGGTGCGCAAACTAGTCCATCACAAATTTCCACAAGCCGCATAGAAATCCTCAATCACGAAGCTCGCGATCTCGTCGGATTCCCTAGTGGAAAACATCAACTCTGAGATTACCCAAAGCATCACCGGAATCCCGATGCACGAGATATCTCGTCAAAGGTAAAACTAATCCAGCAAGGCCGCCCAACGTGTCGATGATCCCGATAGGAGCCGCGTATCTCGTTCTCAGGACACGATGGATAAACACAGCACACGGTGGCCTGATAGAAATCTCCCGAGTTGCCCCGGGTTGGCCCCGCAAACGGCTCTAGTTTTGGACCAGCACCAATAGCACTGGCCCCCCTGTATTATGTGAAATTACTCCTCGGGTTCATGACGCCCTATGCTTTCAGTATTAACAAGTTATTATGTTGGGAAAATGTAGTACCAATGTTGGGCCTTGCCGGACCAGCTTTAATCTAAAACGAATTATCAGGGGCTCCCCATAACAACCCCGATCGTGTTAGGAGTGCTCGTTTATGGAACATAACACCGGTAGCCGGAAACTAAGGGGGCAAAGGTGGAACAAAAACACCAGGCTAGAAAGGCCGAGCCTTCCACCTTTTACCAAGTATATAGGTGCATTAAATTAAATAGCATTTAATATGGTGATATAACAAAGAACCCATGTTTTCACATGGAAGCATCTGCACCTGCAACTAGCAACGCTATCAACAGGGATAAGCACGCGGTAACATAGCCAATCAGTGGTTTGCTAGGTCGTACAGGTTGAAGGTGATCATGGCATTGTTGAGAGGCTGATATTTAACATGTGGTAGGCAACGAGATATAAACGATAGAAGCGATAAAACTAGCATGGCAATGATAGTAATGGTATCTAGGGAAATGATCATCTTGCCTGAGATCCCGCTTGGAAGAAGAATGCCTCCGTGAAGCAGACGAACCGACGTAGTCGAACGGGTCCTCACAACCCGACACGCTGCGGAACTCTATCGAGACGAAGCAAACCGGAAACACAAATCAACACACGGAATTCGCCACACGATGCACAACACAAATGATGCGTGAGCAGCGGAATACATGCAAGTCACGGCATGAAAAATCACACAATCAATCACTACACATTAAGTGAAGTTCAATATGCAACGGGTTGCATATTGACGAAACTCCACATAGGAATTATTTAGTTCACTCCCGGTTAGTTACACGACAATATTAAATGTGATTAAACATGGCAAGAGGTGAACCGCAATTAAACTACCTATCTAGGCATTTAAATGAGGTCGGAAATGTCATATAGCACCTCCAAAACGACCTCACATGTTAATTCACAATTCTGTCCAGATCTGAATTAACACCTTTAATTAGTTGTTAAACAGCAAAACAAATAGGTTCACGTGATTCTACGCGTCAAGGCAAGCAATCTACACATAAAGAACATCTCCAACGGAGCTACGGAACAAGAGACATGCGACACAAGATTATATGCCATGAATGCGACATGTATGCAAGTTACAACATCACGGCAAGAAGGGAAAGAAGCACTACTATAAACAACTAACAACAACTAGCATGGAAGCAAGGAGCACTAGGAAAATAAGACACAAAATGGCATCTCACACTCTATTTCAGACTTAGTGAAAATTACACCTCATGAAAGTGCAGTTTTCGATGTGAAGCTATATTGACAGCAGCAAAACCTATAGCTACCGGACTCCAAATGGCATGAAAATTTATAGCATGGTAGAGAAACACAAGGGGTACAACTAACTCCATTGGACCAACCTCAAAAGAGCTACAGATCACAAGATGCAAGCAAGACAAGACATCAACAAAATATAACAGATTCCAGACTTAGAAATATTTCAGCTCCTCCAAATCAGCACTATTCCTAGCAACTTGAGGGCGATCAAAACACACCTAAACATGCATTTCTATTGCAACCAAAAATACCAGCGGCTAAACAAAACATCCAAGATCAACTCTCTAGTTGACAACTCCGTCAAACGACGCACGGAATAAACCCTACGAATTAATCAAAAGGGCAACATAGCAAAATATTGCGCGAACTAACTTGCTGTAATGCTAAAACTTATTGCACAGAAAAATCTCATAGATTTTCCTACCCCGGAAACATATAAAATATGTGGGGTTTGCAACACAAAATAATGCCGCACTAAAATGCGAGATAATCACCTTTATACGGGAAAATAAACTAGCGGCAAATCCCTACACGCAAAAATACAAATGACCGCTCTAAAAAACATGGAGAAATGGTCCCTAAAAAATGGGCATTTCTAAAACGGCATTCGGGCAATACGGTCTAGCGCGAAAAATAAATACGGCGTCTATCCTATATAGACAACACGGTAAACAGTGCATTTGGCACGCCAAACTAACTCGAACAAATACGCAAGGTGCACAAACGTAATCTACGCGTAAAACTACGCGAAAACCATATGCTACATGTCATGATCCGACTTACGGATTATAAGTTACGGGGGTTTTAAAATCCAGCATATTCCTGAAATTAAATAAAATCCGAAACCTGAAAAAAAAAAGCTACGGGCCTAAACAAAGGGCGCAGCATAGCAAAAGATGCCTAGGGCGAGGGTTAGAAGCGGCAGGTTAGCTCACCTCGCGGGCCTGGCCCAGGAGAAGGAGGAGGCCGATGGGGAGCGGGGCCTGGGCGCGCTGGGCTGATCGGGGCGCTGCTGCTGCTGGGCCTCGGGGCGCTCGAGGCGAGGCCGACCCAGGAGCGACGCAGTCAACGCTCGGGGCGAGGGAGTGGCTGCTCGGCCTCGTTCTCCTGGCGAGAGGCCATGGCGGCGGCGGCTGCTCCCTCCGATGGCGCCGGTGGGGACGAGGAACTAGCGAGGCTCGCCGGGTGAGGGCCGGATCCGAGGACGGGCCGGATCTGCTCACTGCAAGCTCAGGCAACGACAGCTTGCGGGCGCCAGGAGGTGCTGGCCAGCGAGAAGCTGCAGGTTGGGGCTCCGACGGGAGGAACTCGAGATGCCGACGGCTGCCGGAGGCGGGGCACAGCGCAGGGAATCGAGGGGGCGAGGCGCAGCGACCTGCTCCGGGTGTTGGGGCTCCGGTGGCGGCGGTGGGGCTGCCCGCGGCGGCCGACGACGAGCGGGGCTGGCGGCGCTCGACTGTGGGCAGGAGGCGCGGGGCGCACGGGAGCACGGGAGGCGGCGGTTGGCGGCGGCGCGCCGGATGGGCTCGACCAGGCCTGATCTGGGCCTGGCGGGCCGGCGGCACCAGGGAGGAGAGAGGACGAGGGTTGGTCGCGCTAGGGTTAGGTTTTGCATGGATTTCGAGGTGGAGGAGGGGGTTGTCCTAAAAATATGATGGAGGGGGGGGGGTATTTATAGAGAAAAGAGGGGCTCGGTTAACCGGAATCGCGTTCCGGATCCAACCGCGGGGTCAGATTTGGGCGATTCCGAACGCGGGTATGGGTACGCGGCCGTGTAGAGGGGATACCCGGAGACGAGAGGGAAAACGGGCGGTGCGGCAACGAATTTTAAAACACCGACACACGTCCGACGATAGCCCGAATACGGTGCCGCTACGGTCGATCGTTCGGGTACCAGACGAACTCCAATCACGACGAATTTCGACGGACGGCCTAGCTATGACTAATCACGACCGCATGCCGAGTTTCACCTCGACCAGAGAAAGTTTAACGCACACTTTAAAAACAGGGTTTCAACGGTGCTGCGGGCGCGTGCGAGTGCGGTCATGCTCGGAACGAACAACGACGTTAACCGGCAACTAACAACAGATGCAACGTTTGAAAACTGGCGGCAACGGAGATGCCGATGCAATGCAGATGATGCGCATGATGCGATGATGATGCAACAAATAAAAATAGACACACGACGAAAATGGAAAGAGAGGGGAATCTTCTGGAACGTCGGCACCGGGCTGTCACATTTTGATACAATACCAATTAAGAGGTTGTTATATCATTATGTTCATGATGAATTATTATATCATTGTGAGGAAGAAACATGGATTTTATTCATCCAAATGAATCAAAAGTGATCAAAAGTTGAATTAGTAGGACGTCGATCCTACTAATTCAACTTTTGGTCACTTTTGATCCATCCACATGAATCTAATCTGCTTTCCTTTCCCGAATGATATAATAACCAATCATGATCATAATAAAAAATCATCATGATAATCATGATCAAGATCATCATCATATTAATATAAAAACTCTTGCATCATATCATCACCAACAACACTATAGCGAATAATCATCATAGTCACTACCACCAACACTTTAATCATCATTTTCATCAATGAAACATCATATAACAAGTTGGTCACTAGTCATAATCACAACCCCTCCTCCTCATCATCATCAACTATAACACATTGTAGCACATAATAACACATTGTACCTAGGACCTACTCCTCTCTCATAGGACCTACTCTACCCTCTCTTAGGTAGAATATCATAAAACAAAATAGGCCCTGACTCTCCATTATGGAGAATGGAGATAATCGTGTCTCCAATTCTTGGCCTACGCACAACGTTGCTTCCAAGTAGCTCTATACAATTGACCATAAATTTTTCCAATCTTTGGTTTTCATTTCATCGGTTTTAGAAATCCGTATGGATAGGAGTGATGCATATACATAGGCTGACCTGGCCGTGCTGGCCGTATGCTCATAACATCAACTCGACCTCTTGGAAACATCATATGAGGCACACAATCCTTCGGGATTTTCTGTTAAAAAACATAGTAATAACTTTGTAGTTAGCAATGTAGTTTAGTTTTAGAAGAATTTATGCAAAAGATGCACGGATGTCGTAATAGTAGAAAATCTTACCATGCAATCTCCATGCATGTTATCATAGTTCACCACGTGCACTAGTGGAACGTATTGACCATAATGTGGAGGCTGATAGCTATTGTAATTTGCAAGATCATTAATAAATGCGACAAGATGATTTTTCTCCTTATAAGTTAATTCTGCTTCATCATTGTAGTAGTAGGTTCTGTCTACCATCTCCCGTACATTTTTTGAAGAATGAAAATAAGCTGTCAATGGAAATAAGTTGTAAACTATTTTTAAATAAACAATATAAATTACTTAATAAATAAGGTTGAGAAACTCATATAATGGTAGAACTGGAGGCGTCTGCACATCGACCCAGATGTCGATATTACCTTCAGTTTCATTTTCCGGACGAGTATCAAAGGTGATAAGCATATTAGGCTCAAATGCATAAGCCTCGCATAGTGCTACCCAACTTTTGCATTTAAAAAAGGAGTAGGTGTCTACATTGTACAACTTTACGATAAAAGTATAACCATGCTCAGTCCTTGATACGTCCATTTTGCATCATGTTTTCATGTTGATATTTATCGCTTCTTCGGCTGTTATTTCACTGCACGGTACAATACTTATGCCTTTTCTCTCTTATTTTGCAAGGTTTACTTGAAGAGGGAGAATGCCGACAACTAGAATTCTGGCCTGAAAGTGGAGCAAAGTTGAGATACATATTCTGCGCAACTCCAAACGCCATAAAAATCAACGAGGATTTTTTTGGATTTATAAAAAATACTGGGCTGAAGAAGTGCCGCAGGGGCGCCAGCAGGTGGCCACAAGCCTGCACGGCGCGGCCACCCCCCCAGGCCGCGCCATGAGGGCTTGTGGGCAGCCTACTGGCCCACAGCCCCCCTCTTCTGCTATATGAAGGGTTTCGTCCAGAAAAAATAAAATCAAGGAGGAGCTTTTTCGTGGATTCGCCGCCGCCACGAGGCGGAACTTGAGCAGAACCAATCTAGAGCTCCGGCAGGACGATCCTGCCGGGGAAACTTCCCTCCCGGAGGGGGAAATCGTCATCACCAACACTCCTCTCATTGGAGGGGACTCGTCACCATCAACATCTTCATTAGCACCATCTCATCTCCAAACCCTAGTTCATCACTTGTAACCAATCTCCGTCTCGCGACTCCGATTGGTACTTGTACGGTTGCTAGTAGTGTTGATTACTCTTTGTAGTTGATGCTAGTTGGATTACTTGGTGGAAGAGTTTATGTTTAGATCCTTGATGCTACTCATTACCTCTCTGGTCATGAATATGATTATGCTTTGTGAGTAGTTACTTTTGTTCCCGAGGACATGGGATAAGTCATGCTAATAGTACTCATGTGAATTTGGTATTCGTTCGGTAATTTGATATATTGTATGTTGTTTTTCCTCTAGTGGTGTTATGTGAACGTCGACTACATAACACTTCACCAGTATTTGGGCCTAGAGGAAGGCATTGGGAAGTAGTAAGTAGATGATGGGTTGCTAGAGTGACAGAAGCTTAAACCCTTGTTTATGCGTTGCTTCGTAAGGGGCTGATTTGGATCCACTAGTTTAATGCTATGGTTAGACTTTGCCTTAATTCTTCTTTCATAGTTGCGGATGCTTGCGAGAGGGGTTAATCATAAGTGGGATGCTTGTCCAAGTAAGGGCAGTACCCAAGCGCTGGTCCACCCACATATCAAACTATCAAAGTAACAAACGCGAATCATACGAACATGATGAAAACTAGCATGACAGAAATTCCCGTGTGTCCTCGGGAGCGTTTTTCCTCCTATAAGACTTTGTCCAGGCTTGTCCCTTGCTACAAAAGGGATTGGGCCACTTTTCTGCACCGTTGCTACTTTTGTTACTTGTTGCTTGCTATGAATCATCTCACCACACAATCACTTGTTACCGACAATTTCAGTGCGTGCAGATTTTACCTTGCTGAAAACCACTTGTCAGATCCTTCTGCTCCTCGTTGGGTTCGACACTCTTACTTATCGAAAGGACTATGATTGATCCCCTATACTTTTGGGTCATCAAGACTCTTTTCTGGCACCGTTACCGGGGAGTGAAGCGCCTTTGGTATCTTCACCTCGAACAGGAGCACAAATAGTTGCTCCTCAACCTGCTGCACCTTTTGAAAATATTTTCTTAGAATTTCCTTCGGGTATGCTTGAGAAACTGCTGGCTAATCCTTTTACAGGAGATGGAACATCACATCCAGACTTGCATCTAATCTATGTAGATGAAGTTTGTGGTTTATTTAAGCTTGCGGGTTTGCCCGAGGATGAGGTCAAGAAGAAGGTATTTCCTTTATCTTTGAAGGATAAGGCGTTGACATGGTATAGGTTATGTGATGACACTGGATCATGGGACTACAATCGGTTGAAATTGGAATTTCATCAAAAGTTTTATCCTATGCATTTAGTACATCGTGATCGGAATTATACTTACAATTTTTGGCCTCGTGACAGAGAAAGCATCGCTCAAGCTTGGGGGAGGCTTAAATCAATGTTATATTCATGCCCCAATCATGAGCTCTCGAGAGAAATTATCATTCAGAACTTCTATGCTCGGCTTTCTCATGATGATCGCACCATGCTTGACACTTGTTGTACCGGTTCTTTTATGAAGAGAGATATTGACTTGAAATGGAATTTATTGGAGAGAATTAAACGCAACTCTGAATATTGGGAGCTTGAAGAAGGTAAGGAGTCAGGTATGAATTTCACATTTGATTGCGTTAAATCCTTTGTTGAGACAAATACTTTTTGTGACTTTAGCGCTAAGTATGGACTTGACTCTGAGATAGTAGCGTCATTGTGTGAATCCTTTGCTGCTCATATTGATCTCCCCAAAGAGAAGTGGTTTAAATATCATCCTCCTTTAGAATTCAATGTAGTTAAACCCACTCCAGTTGAAGAGAAAGTCATTGCCTATAATGATCTTGTTGTTCCCAGTGCTTACATTGAGAAACCACCTTTCCGTGTTAGGATAAAGGATCATTCTAAAGCTTCAACTGTGATACGTAGAGGCTATATTAGAACACCTACACCCCTGAGCAAATTAGAGTTGAACCTAGCATTGCTATTATCAAAGATCTTTTGTCCGACGATGTTGAGGGACATAATATTCACTTATGTGAAGATGCTGCTAGAATTGCTAAACCTCACGTTAGAGACAAACATAGGCCTGTTGTTGGCATGCCTGTGGTTTCTGTTAAGATAAGAGATCATTGTTATCATGGTTTATGTGACGTGGGTGCTAGTGTTAGTGCAATACCTCAATCCTTATATGATGAAATCAAAGATGAGATTGCACCTGTTGAGATAGAGCCCATTGATGTCACTATTCAGCTTGCCAATAGAGATACTATCTCCCGTGTGGGAATTGTTAGGGATGTTGAAGTCTTGTGTGCTAAAATGAAGTATCCTGCTGATTTCCTCGTTCTTGCTACCGCACAAGATAGCTTTTGTTCCATCATATTTGGCAGATCTTTTCTCAATACCGTCAATGCTCATATTGACTGTGAGAAGCAAACTATCACTGTTGGCTTTGAAGGCATGTCACATGAGTTCAACTTCTCCAAATTTGGTAGACAACCTCATGAAAAGGAGTTGCCTAGTAAGGATGAAACTATTGCCTTAGCTTCTATTGCCGTGCCCCCTACTGATCCCTTAGAGCAATACTTGCTTGAGCATGAAAATGATATGCATATGATGAAAGGGATGAGATAGATAGAGTTGTCTTAGAACAATATCCTATCCTTAAGAATAATCTGCCTGTTGAACTGCTTGGGGATCCACCCCCACCAAAGGGTGATATTGTGTTCGAGGTTAAACAGTTGCCTGATACTCTTAAGTATGCCTATCTTGATGAAAAAGAGATATATCCTGTTATAATTACTGCTAGCCTCTCAGAGCATGAAGAAAAGAAGTTACTAAAAACTCCGAGAAAGCACCGTGCTGCTATTGGATATACTCTTGATGATCTTGAGGACATTAGTCCTACCCTATGCGAGCACAAGATTAAAACTGATCCTGATTCTAAACTAGTTGCTGATCATCAAAGGAGATTAAATCCTAAGATGAAAGAGGTAGTAAGAAAAGAAATACTAAAACTCCTGGAAGCGGGTATTATCTATCATGTTGCTCAGAGCGATTGGGTGAGTCCGGTGCATTGCATCCCTAAGAAGGGAGGCATTACCATTGTCCCTAATGATAAGGATGAATTGATCCCATAGAGGATTATTACTGGCTATAGGATGGTGATCGATTTTAGGAAACTGAGTAAAGCCACTAGGAAAGATCATTACCCTTTGCCTTTTATCGACAAAATGCTAGAAAGGCTGTCCAAACACACACACTTCTGCTTTCTAGACGGTTATTCTGGTTTCTCCCAAATACCAGGTGCACAATCTGATCAGGAGAAAACCACTTTCACCTGTACTTTCGGTACCTTTGCTTATAGACGTATGCCTTTTGGCTTATGTAATGCACCTGCCACCTTTCAAAGATGTATGATGGCTATATTCTCCGACTTTTGTGAAAAGATTGTCGAGGTTTTCATGGATGACTTTTCTTTTTACGGTTCTTCCTTTGATGATTTCCTCAGCCACCTTGATCGAGTCTTATAGAGATGTAAAGACACCAATCTTGTCTTGAATTGGGAGAAGTGCCACTTTATGGTTAATGAAGGCATCGTCTTAGGACATAAAATTTCTGAAAGAGGTATTGAAGTCGATAAGGCTAAGGTTGATGCAAAAGAGAAAATGCCATACCCCAAAGATATCAAAGGTATAAGAAGTTTCCTTGGTCATGCTGGTTTCTATAGAAGGTTCATCAAAGACTTCTCTAAGATTTCTAGGCCTCTTACCAATATCTTACAAAAGGATATTCCTTTTGTTTTTGACGATGATTGTGAGGAAGCCTTCGAAATACTTAAGAGGGCTTTGATAACTGCACCTATTGTTCAACCACCTGATTGGAACTTACCTTTTGAGATCATGTGTGACGCTAGTGATTATGCTGTTGGTGCTGTTCTAGGGCAAAGAGTCGATAAGAAGTTCAATGTTATTCACTACGTTAGTAGAACTCTAGACAGTGCCCAGAGAAACTATGCTACTACGGAGAAGGAGTTTTTAGCAGTCGTGTTTGCATGTGAAAAGTT
The DNA here is from genome assembly GCF_904849725.1 of Hordeum vulgare subsp. vulgare. NCBI lineage: Eukaryota > Viridiplantae > Streptophyta > Magnoliopsida > Poales > Poaceae > Hordeum > Hordeum vulgare. The sequence goes on from NC_058524.1 coordinate 520,506,623, forward strand.
CATGTCTTACATAGTTGATTCCAAAGTTACTATTCACACTGATCATGCTCTATTAAGTACCTCATGGATAAGAAAGACGCTAAACCTAGACTTATCAGATGGGTTCTCTTGCTACAAGAATTTGATTTGCACGTTGACGGCAGAAAGGGTGCTGATAACCCAGTAGCAGATAACTTGTCTAGGTTGGAGAACGTTCTTGATGACCCACAACCTATTGATGATAGCTTTCCCTATGAGCAATTGAATGTCATCAATGCTTCACGTAGTGCACCGTGGTATGCTGATTATGCAAACTATATCGTTGCCAAATACATACCACCTAGTTTCACATACCAGCAAAGGAAGAACTTCTTCTTTGACTTGAGACATTACTTTTGGGATGATCCTCGTCTTTATAAGGAAGGAGTAGATGGTGTTATTAGACGTTGTGTACCTGAACATGAACAGGGACATATCCTACAGAAGTGTCACTCCGAGTCCTACGGAGGACACCATGCGGGAGATAGAACTGCACACAAGGTATTGCAATCAGGTTTCTATTGGCCCACTCTCTTCAAGGATGCCCGTAAGTTTGTCTTGTCTTGTGATGAATGTCAAAGAACAGGTAATATTAGCAAACGTCAGGAAATTCCTATGAACTATTCACTTGTCATTGAACCATTTGATGTCTAGGGCTTTGATTATGTGGGACCTTTTCCAAAATCCAATGGGTATACTCATATCCTAGTTGTTGTTGATTACGTCACTAAGTGGGTAGAAGCTATCCCCAGTAGTAGTGCTGATCACAACACCTCTATCAGGATGCTGAAAGAAGTTATCTTCCCTAGATTTGGAGTCCCTAGATATCGTGGTTCACACTTCATTCATGGTGCTTTCCGTAAAACGCTTGCTAAGTACAGTGTCAACCATAGAATTGTGTCTCCCTATCATCCTCAGTCCAGTGGTCAAGTAGAGCTAAGTAATAGAGAGTTAAACTGATTCTGCAAAAGACTGTCAACAGGTCTAGAAAGAATTGGTCTAAGAAGCTCGATGATGCACTCTGGGCTTATAGAGCTGCCTATAAGAATCCCATGGGCATGTCTCCGTACAAAATGGTGTAAGGTAAAGCATGTCATTTACCACTTGAGCTAGAGCATAAAGCTTATTGGGCAATCAAAGAGCTCAACTTTGATTTCAAATTTGCCCATGAGAAGAGGTTATTTGATATTAGCTCGCTTGATGAGTGGAGAACTCAGGCATACGAGAATGCCAAGCTATTCAAAAAGAAGGTTAAGAGGTGGCATGATAAGAGGATACAAAAGCGTGAGTTCAATGTAGGTGATTATGTCTTGCTATATAACTCTCGTTTAAGATTCTTTGCAGGCAAGCTTCTCTCTAAATGGGAAGGTCCCTATGTTGTTGAGGAAGTATATCGTTCCGGTGCTATCAAGATCAACAACACGGAAGGTAATTGTCCGAGAGTGGTAAATGGGTAAAGAATCAAGCATTATATCTCAGGTACTCCCATAAATGTTGAAAGAAATATTATCAACACCATAACTCCGGAAGAATACCTAAGGGATATTTATCAGCCTGTTTCACTCTCCGAAAACGAAGAGGTATGTGATTCGGTAAGAAAACAGAGTCCAAAACTTCTCCAGTAGGAAATTTTCTCCGTTTTGGAATATTTGAAAAAATACAAAAAATGGAAGTAGTCCGGAAAGTGCGCGAGGAGGCGACAAGCCTGCACGGCATGGGCCCACCCCATGGTCGAGCCGTGAGGGCTTGTGGCCACCTCGTGCGCCTCCCGAACTCCGTTTTCGTGTGTGGTATTCCTTCTCGCTGAAAAAATATCATTATATATACTCCCGTTTGGTCTGACCCCTGGATCACGCAAATTTCCTTTGTTTTTCGTTTCAAGCCTGTTTTCTGCCGCAGATTTAGGGCAAGATTTCTTCTCAAGATTTAGAGGGGGAGAGCTTTGTGGCAGATTTCCTTGCTAATCCCAAGGTCTATGGGGACTTGGATCCTTATGGCTGGACCACTGATGAGGAAGAGGATATGATCCGAAGGGGAAGGAACAAACAAGTTCCGATGAAGAGGAGGCTCCTCTACCTCAACCTGGACACACGCATGTGGAGTTCAAGAAGTCGAGCCTCCCTGACTCAAGGAAGAAGCCTAAGAACTTGTTTATCCCTTCTCGTTTCTTGCAGGAGAGTGAGCAGGAATTATGCCAAAGGGTGTTGAAGCTTGAAGAGGAAAATGATGATTTGAGGGAGCAGAATTTTATGCTCAAGTGGAAATTAAACAAGCTCAAGACCTCTGCAACAACTCCTCCACCTTCACCACCAAAGGAAGACAACTGAGCATTGGTATGGGCAATCCCCTTGGCTTGTGCCAAGCTTGGGGGAGTTGCCCCGGTATCGTATCACCATCATATCTTTTGCATTTACCTTTGTTTTAGTTTTCCTTTTTTAGTTTTCTCTTTCTCTAGTAGATTAAAAGTCTTAGTGTTTTATGTTGGGTAACGTAGCATAAATTCAAAATTTTCCTACGCATATTCAGATCTTCCTATGGAGAGACCAGCAACGAGAGAGGGGTGAGTGCATCTTCATACCTTTGAAGATTGCTAAGAGGAAGCATTGCTAGAACGCGGTTGACGGAGTCGTACTCGCGGCGATTCAGATCGCGGTGTGATTCCGATCTAGTGCCGAACCACGGCACCTCCGCGTTCAACACACGTGCAGCCCGGTAACGTCTCCCGCACCTTGATCCAGCAAGGAGGAGGGAGAGGTTGGGGAAGATCTCCGGCAGCATGATGGCATGGTGTCGATGGAGAGATGAGGTCTCCCGGCAGGGCTTCGCCAAGCACCGACAGAGAGGAGGAGAAAGAAGAGCAGGGCTGCGCCGAGGGAGAGGGAAAACTGTGTGTCAAACAACCCCGAAACCCCGACTATATTTAGGAGGAGGGGGGGTGCCACCCCTAGGGTTCCCACCCTAGGTGGTGTGGCAGCCCCCCCAGATGGGAGGTGCAGCGGCGAGGTCAGGGGGAGGGGTGGCGCACCCTAGGTGGGCCTTAAGCCCACCAGCGCCTAGGGTTTCCCCCCCTCTCCACCTCCTGCGCCTTGGGCTGAGTGTGGGGGGTGCACCAGCCCACCTAGGGGATGGTTCCCTCCCACGCTAGGCCCATCTAGCCTCCCGGGGTCGTGGCCCCCTTCCGGTGGACCCCCGGGCCACTTCCGGTGGTCCCGGTACGTTACCGCCGACGCCCGAAACACTTCCGGTGTCCAAAACCATCCGTCCTATATATCAATCTTTACCTCCGGACCATTCCGGAGCTCCTCGTGATATCCGGGATCTCAACCGGGACTCCTAACAACTTTCGATAACCTCGTATAACAATTCCCTATAACCCTAGGGTCATCGAACCTTAAGTGTGTAGACCCTACGGGTTCGGGAGACATGCACACATGACCGAGACACCTCTCCGGCCAGTAACCATCAGCGGGGTCTGGATACCCATGGTGGCTCCCACTTGCTCCACGATGATCTCATCGGATGAACCACGATGTCAAGGATTCAATCAATCTCGTATATAATTCCCTTTGTCTGTCGGTATAGAACTTGCCCAAGATTCGATCGTCGGTATACCTATACCTTGTTCAATCTCATTACCGGTAAGTCTCTTTACTCGTTCCGTAGCTCGTCATCGTGTGACTAACTCCTTAGTCACATTGAGCTCATGATGATGTTCTACCGAGTGGGCCCAAAGATACCTCTCCGTCACGCGGAGTGACAAATCCCGATCTCGATTCGTACCAACCCAACAGACACTTTCAGAGGTACCCGTAGTGCACCTTTATAGTCACCCAGTTACGTTGTGACATTTGATACACCCAAAGCACTCCTACGGTATCCGGGAGTTGCACAATCTCACGGTCGAGGGAAAAGACACTTGACATTAGAAAAGCTTTAGCATACGAACAATACGATATAGTGCTATGCTTAGGATTGGGTCTTGTCCATCACATCATTCTCCCAATGATGTGATCCCATTATCAATGACATCTAATGCTCATGACCAGGAAACCATGATCATCTATTGACTAACGAGTTAGCCAACTAGAGGCTTGCTAGGGACACATTGTGATCTATTTATTCACACATGCATTACTGTTTCCTGTTAATACAATTATTGCATGAACAATAGACGATTATCATGAACAAGGAAATATGATAATAACCATTTTATTATTGCCTCTAGGGCATATTTCCAACAGTCTCCCACTTGCACTAGAGTCAATAATCTAGTTACCTTGTGATGTATCGGACACCCATAGAATTATGGTGTTGATCATGTTTTGCTCATGTAAGAGGTTTAGTCAACGGGTCTGCAACATTCAGATCCGTGTGTACTTTACAAATCTCTATTACTCCACTCTGGACATGGTCTTGGATGGAGTTGTAGCGGCGTTTGATGTGCTTCGTCTTCCGGTGAAACCTGGGCTCCTTGGCTATGGCAATGGCCCCAGTGTTATCACAGAAGAGTGCCACTGGACCCGACGCGCTTGGAACCACTCCAAGGTCGGTGATGAGCTCCTTCATCCAAATTCCTTCATGAGCCGCTTCTGAAGCAGCTATGTACTCCGCTTCACATGTAGATGCTGCCATGACTTCTTGCTTGCTGCTGCACTAGCTCACTGCCCCACCATTCAAAACATATACGTATCCGGTCTGTGACTTAGAGTCATCCGGATTTGTGTCGAAGCTAGCGTCGACGTAACCCTTTACGACGAGCTCTTCGTCACCTCCATAAACGAGAAACATTTCCTTAGTCCTTTTCAGGTACTTAAGGATATTCTTGACCGCTGTCCAGTGTTCCATACCGGGATCACTTTGGTACCTCCCTACCAAACTTATGGCAAGGTTTATACCAGGTCTGGTACACAACATGTCATACATAAAAGAGCCTACGGCTCAAGCGTAGGGGACATAACTCATCTTCTTTCAATCTGCTGCCGTGGTCGGCGAATGAGTCTTACTCAATCTCATACCTTGCAAAACTGGCAAGCACCCTTTCTTTGAGTTTTTCCATATTGAACTTCTTCAATATCTTGTCAAGGTATGTACCTTGCGAAAGACCTATGAGGCGTCTCGATCTATCTCTATAGATCTTGATGCCTAATATGTATGTAGCTTCTCCAAGGTCCTTCATTGAAAAACTCTTGTTCAAATAGGCCTTTATGCTCCCCAACATCTCTATATTATTCCCCATCAATAATATGTCATCCACATACAGTATGAGGAAAGCTACAGAGCTCCCACTCACTTTCTTGTACAGACAGGCTTCTCCGTAAACCTGTATGAACCCAAACGCTTTAATCACCTCATTAAAGCGAATGTTCCAACTCCGAGATGCTTGCACCAGCCCATAGATGGAGCGCTGGAGCTTGCACACTTTGTTAGCACCCTTAGGGTCGACAAAACCTTCTGGTTGCATCATATACAACTCTTCCTTAAGGTTCCCGTTAAGGAACGCTGTTTTGACGTCCATTTGCCAAATTTCATAATCATAAAAGGCGGCAATTTCTAACATGATTCGGACTGATTTCAGCTTCGCTACGGGAGAGAAAGTCTCTTCGTAGTCAATTCCTTGAATTTGTCGAAAACCCTTTGCGACAAATCGAGCTTTATAAACGGTTACATTACCGTTTGCATCAGTCTTCTTCTTGAAGATCCATTTATTTTCTATGGCTCACCGGTTATCGGGCAAGTCCACCAAAGTCCATACTTTGTTCTCATACATGGATCCTATCTCGGATTTGATAGCTTCAAGCCATTTGTTGGAATCCGGGCCCGCCGTTGCTTCTTCATAGTTCGAAGGTTCACCGTTGTCTAACAACATGATTTCCATCACAGGGTTGCCGTACCACTCTGGTGCGGAGCGTGCCCTTGTGGACCTTCGCGGTTCAGTAGTAACTTGATCCGAAGCTTCATGATCATTATCATTAACTTCCTCTTCAGTTGGTGCAGGCGCCACACGAAGAATTTCCCGTGCTGTGCTACTTTCCTATTCGAGAGGGGGTGTAATTACCTCATCAAGTTCTACCTTCCTCCTACTTACTTCTTTCAAGAGAAACTCTTTCTCTAGAAAGGATCCGTTCTTGTCAACAAAGGTTTTACCTTTGGATCTAAGATAGAAGGTATACCCAATAGTTTCCTTAGTGTATCCTATGAATACACATTTCTCCGCTTTGGGTTCGAGCTTTTCTGGTTGAAGTTTCTTCACATAATCATCGCAGCCCCAAGCTTTAAGAAACGACAACTTAGGTTTCTTGCCAAACCATAGTTCATACGGTGTCGTCTCAACGGATTTAGACGGTGCCCTATTTAAAGTGAATGCTGTAGTTTCTAATGTGTATCCCCAAAATGATAGCGGTAAGTCGGTAAGAGACATCATAGATCGTATCATAATAAAGTGCGATTACGATGTTCACACACTCCGTTGCGTTGTGGTGTGCCAGGCGGCGTCAGTTGTGAAACGATTCCACACTTCCTTAGGTGTGTGCCAAACTCGTGACTCAAATATTCTCCTCCACGATCAGATCATAGACACTTAATTTTTCTGTCACGTTGATTCTCGACCTCACTCTGAAATTCCTTGAACTTTTCAAATGTCTCAGATTTGTGCTTCATCAAGTAGATATACCCATACCTACTCAAATCATCGGTGAGAGTGAGAACATAACGATAGCCACCGCAAGCTTCAACGTTCATTGGACCACACACATCAGTACGTATTATTTCCAATAAGTCAGTTGCTCTCTCCATTATTCCTGAGAATGGAGTCTTAGTCATCTTGCCCATGAGGCACGGTTCGCATGTGTGAAATGATTCAAAGTCAAGAGACTCTAATAGTCCATCAGTATGGAGCTTCTTCATGCGCTTAACACCGATATGACCAAGGCGGCAGTGCCACAAGTATGTGGGACTATCATTATCAACTTTACATCTTTTGGTACTCACACTATGAATATGTGTAACATCACGATCGAGATTCATCAAGAATAAACCATTCACCAGCAGAGCATGACCATAAAACATATCACTCATATAAATAGAACAACCATTATTCTCTGACTTAAATGAGTAGCCTTTTCACATTAAGCAAGACCCTGATACCAATATTCATGCTCAAAGCTGGTACTAAATAACAATTATTAAGGTTCAAAACTAATCCTGATGGTAGATGTAGAGGTAGCGTGCCGACGGCGATCACATCGACCTTGGAGCCATTCCCGACGCGCATCGTCACCTCGTCCTTGTCCAGTCTCCGCTTATTCCGCAGTTCCTGCTTTGAGTTGCAAATGTGAGCAACAACACCGGTATCAAATACCTAGGAGCTACTACGAGCGCTGGTAAGGTACACATCAATAACATGTATATCACATATACCTTTCACATTGCCGGCCTTCTTGTCCGCTAAGTATTTGGGGCACTTCCGCTTCCAGTGACCTTTTCCCTTGCAAAAAAGCACTCAGTCTCAGGCTTGGGTCCATTCTTTTTCTTCTTCCCGGCATCTGGCTTACCGAGCGCGGCAACGGCTTTGCCGTCTTTCTTGAAGTTCTTCTTACCCTTGCCCTTCTTGAAACTAGTGGTCTTGTTGACCATCAACACTTGATGCTCTTTCTTGATTTCTACTTCTGCAGACTTGAGCATCGAGTACAACTCGGGGATGGTATTCTCCATCCCTTGCATGTTGTAGTTCAGCACAGAACCTTTGTAGCTTGGTGGGAGAGACTGGAGGATTCTGTCAATTATAGCATCATCCGGAAGTTCGACTCCAAGTGAAGTCGGGCGACCGTGTAACCCAGACATTTTGAGTATGTGCTCACTGACAGAACTGTTTTCCTCCATCTTACAGCTAAAGAACTTGTCGGAGATTTTATATCTCTTGACACGGGCATGAGCTTGAAAAACTAGCTTCAGCTCTTGGAACATCTCATATGCACCGTGTTGCTCAAAACGCCTTTGGAGCCCCGTTTCTAAACTGTATAACATGCCACACCTAACCAGAGAGTAGTCATCACTTCGCGTTTGCCAGACGTTCAGAATGTCCTGGGCTGCTATGGGAGCGGGAGGGTCACCTAGCGGCGCATCAAGAACATAAGCCTTTTTAGCTGCTTCAAGGATGAGCTTCAAGTTGCGAACCTAGTCCGCATAGTTGCTACCATCATCTTTCAGCTTGTTTTTCTCTAGGAATGCGTTGAAATTGAGGTTGACATTGGCCATCTACAATATTTATAAAGACAACTTTTAGACTAAGTTCGTGACAATTAAGTTCATTTAATCAAATTAAGTATGAACTCCCACTTAAATCGACATCCCTCTAGTCATCTAAGTGATACATGATCCATGTTGACTAACCCGTGTCCGATCATCACGTGAGACGGACTAGTCACCATGGTGAACAACTTCATGCTGATCGTATTCAACCATACGACTCATGTTCGACCTTTCGGTCTCTTGTATTCGAGGTCATGTCTGTACATGCTAAGCTCGTCGAGTCAACCTAGGTGTTTCGCGTGTGTAAATCTCGCTTACACCCGTTGTATGCGAATGTTAGAATCTATCACACCCGATCATCACGTGGTGCTTCGAGACAATGATCCTTCGCAATGGTGCACACTTAGGGGAATATGTTCTCGAAATTTTAAGAGGGATCATCTTATTATGCTACCGTCGTTCTACAATAAGATGAAAAACATGATAAACATCACAATGCAATCATATAGTGACATGATATGACCCTTATCATCTTTGCTCTTTCGATCTCCATCTTCAGGCATTCCATGATCATCCTTGTCACCGGCGTGACACCATGATCTCCATCATCGTGTCTCCGTGAAGTCGTCACGCCAACTACTACTATCACTACTACTATAGCTAACCGTTAGCAATGAAGTAAAAGTAGTAAGCACATGGCGTTGCATCTCATACAATAAACTAAGACAACTCCTATGGCTCCTGCCGGTTGTCATACTCATCGACATGCAAGTCGTGAAACCTATTACAATAACATGATCATCTCATACATCATACATGCAACATCACAACTTTGGCCATATCACATCACATGTCAAACCCTGCAAAAACAAGTTAGACGTCCTCTAATTGTTGTTGCAAGTTTTACGTGGCTGATTTGGGTTTCTAGCAAGAACGCTTTCTTACCTACGTTACAGCCACATCGATGATATGCCAAAGCTATTTACCCTTCATAAGGACCCTTTTCATCAAATCCTATCTGACTAGAGTAGGAGAGACAGACACCCGCTAGCCACCGTGCATGTGTGTCATGGAACCAGTCTCACGTAAGCGTACGTGTAATGTCGGTCCGGGCCGCTTCATCCCACAATACCGCCGGAAAAGAATAAGACTAGTAGCGGCAAGCAATTGATAAATCATCGCCCACAACCTTTTGTGTTCTACTCGTGCATAGAATCTACGCATAGAAAACCTGGCTCTGATACCACTGTTGGGTAACGTAGCATAAATTCAAAATTTTCCTACGCATATTCAAATCTTCCTATGGAGAGACCAACAACGAGAAAGGGGTGTGTGTGTCTTCATACCTTTGAAGATTGCTAAGAGGAAGCGTTGCTAGAACGCGGTTGATGGAGTCGTACTTGTGGCGATTCAGATTGCGGTGTGATTCTGATCTAGTGCCGAACCACGGCACCTCCGCGTTCAACACACGTGCAGCCCGGTGACGTCTCCCGCACCTTGATCCAGCAAGGAGGAGGGAGAGGTTGGGGAAGATCTCCGGAAGCACGACGGCGTGGTGTCAATGGAGAGACGAGGTCTCCCAGTAGGGCTTCGCCAAACACCGGTAGAGAGGAGGAGAAAGAAGAGCAGGGCTGCGCCGAGGGAGAGGGAAAACTATGTGTCAAACAGCCCCGAAACCCCCACTATATATAGGAGGAGGGGAGGGGGGTGCCACCCCTAGGGTTCCCACCCTAGGTGGTGCGGAAGCCCCCCTAGATGGGAGGTGCGGCGACCAGGGCACGGGGAGGGGTGGCGCACCCCTAGGTGGGCCTTAAGCCCACCACCGCCAAGGGTTTCCCCCCTCTCCACCTCCTGCGCCTTGGGCTGAGTGTGAGGGGCGCACCAGCCCACCTAGGGGTTGGTTCCCTCCAGCACTAGGCCCATCTAGCCTCCCAGGGTCGTGGCCCCCTTCCGGTGGACCCCCGGGACCACTTCCGGTGGTCCCGGTGGTCCCGGTACGTTACCGACGACGCCCGAAACACTTCCGGTGTCCAAAACCATCCGTCCTATATATCAATCTTTATCTCTAGACCATTCCGTAGCTCCTCGTGACGTCCGGGATCTCATCCGGGACTCCGAACAACTTTTGATAACCTCGTATAACAATTCCCTATAACCCTAGCGTCATCAAACCTTAAGTGTGTAGACCCTACGGGTTCGGGAGACAGGCAGACATGACCGAGATACCTCTCCGACCAATAACCATCAGCAGGGTCTGGATACCCATGGTGGCTCCCACTTGCTCCACGATGATCTCATCGGATGAACCACGATGTCAAGGATTCAATCAATCCCGTATACAATTCCCTTTGTCTGTCGGTATAGAACTTGCCCGAGATTCGATCGTCGGTATACCTATACCTTGTTCAATCTCGTTATCGGTAAATCTCTTTACTCGTTTCGTAGCACGTCATCGTGTGACTAACTCCTTAGTCACATTGAGCTCATGATGATGTTCTACCGAGTGGGCCCAGAGATACCTCTCCGTCACGCGGAGTGACAAATCCCGATCTCGATTTGTACCAACCCAACAGACACTTTCAGAGGTACCCGTAGTGCACCTTTATAGTCACCCAATTACGTTGTGATGTTTGATACACCCAAAGCACTCCTACGGTATCCGGGAGTTGCACAATCTCACGGTCGAAGGAAAAGACACTTGACATTAGAAAAGCTTTAGCATACGAACAATATGATCTAGTGCTATGCTTAGGATTGGGTCTTGTCCATCACATCATTCTCCCAATGATGTGATCCCGTTATCAATGACATCTAATGCTCATGACCAGGAAACCATGATTATCTATTGACTAACGAGCTATCCAACTAGAGGCTTGCTAGGGACACATTGTGATCTATTTATTCACTCATGTATTATTGTATCCTGTTAATACAATTATAGCATGAACAATAGACGATTATCATGAACAAGGAAATATGATAATAACCATTTTATTATTGCCTCTAGGGCATATTTCCAACATTTTAGTCTTGAGTCTTGCTTTGTGTCACCCCCGATGTATTCGAGCTCGTGAGCCATATAATAAAGAGTGTCTTAGTTGAAGGGCTTTGCCTCTTGCCATGATCAAAAGAGTGAGAATAGAACAAAAGCATGAAAGATCATGTAATGATCTTATGGGAAGTGATGGCTTCACATATAAAAAGAATGAGGATTGAAACTTGTTGAGGGTAGGCAAACGTAGACCTTAGTCATGGTTGCAATTAATAGGAAGTGATAAAGAAGGAGAGGTTCACATATAAATATATCATCTCTCACACCATCTATGATTGTGAACACTCACTAAACTATTGCATGCCTAGAAGTAGATGTTGGACAAGGAAGACAACATAATGAATTGTGTTTGCTTGGCTCCGAACAATGTTATATAATTAGAGATCCCTTAGCATGTGACGATTGTTTCCACCTCACGTTAGCCAAACCTCCCGCACTAAGTAGAGATACTACTTGTGCATCCATAAACCATCGACCCAGTTTTGCCATGTGAGTCCACCATACCTACCTATGGATTGAATAAGATCCCTCAAGTAAGTTGTCATCGGTGCAAGAAATAAAAATTGCTCTCTAATATGTATGCTCTATTAGTGTGTGGAAAATAGCTTTGTACGAACCTGTGATGAGGAAGACATAAAAGCGACAGACTGCATAATAAAGTTCTTTATCACACGAGGAAATATAAAGTGACGTTCCTCCGCACTAAGAGGACATGCATCCAAACCTCAAAAGCGCATGACAACCTCTGCTTCCCTCTGTGAAGGGCCTATCTTGTACCTTTACTTTTTTCCCTTGAAAGAGTCATGGTGATCTTCACCAATTCCCTATTTCGCCTTTGTCTTGGCTAACGTCATATGCTTGGGAAAGATCTATATTCATATGTCAACTTGGAGGTAAGTATTCAAGAATTATTATTGTTGACATTACCCTTGAGGTAAGCAGTTGGGAGGCAAAATTGTAAGCCCCTATCTTTCTCTGTGTCCAGCTGAAACTTTGATCTCATGAGTACCACGTCATTTGTAGCAATTGTAGAGAACGAAAGAATGATTGAGTATGTGGATTTGCTTTACAAGCTCTTATTTGACTCTTTCTGATGTTATGATAAATTGCAATTGCTTCAATGACTAAAGGCCATCGGTTGTTACTTCTCGGTAAGGTTCTTGATCCATGCTTTACTTTGTGAAGGAATTATCACTTTAGCATGAGAGATTATATGTTGGTATTGCTGTTCTGATCATGATCTCAATGCATGCATGTTCGTATCTTGTTTTGTCAACACCTCTCTCCCTAAACATGTGGACATGTTTATTGAGCTAGGCTTTCGCTTAAGGACAACCGAGGTCTAAGCTTGGGGGAGTTGATACGTCTATTTTGCATCATGTTTTCATGTTGATATTTATCGCTTCTTGGGCTGTTATTTCACTGCACGGTACAATACTTATGCGTTTTCTCTCTTATTTTGCAAGGTTTACATGAAGAGGGAGAATGCCGGCAACTGGAATTCTGGCCTGAAAGTGGAGCAAATTTGAGATACCTATTCTGCGCAACTCCAAACGCCGTAAAAATCAACGAGGATTTTTTTCGGATTTATAAATATACTGGGCCGAAGAAGAGCCAGAGGGGCGCCAGTAGGTGGCCACAAGCCTACATGGCGCGGCCACCCCCAGGCCGCGCCATGAGGGCTTGTGGGCAGCCTGCTGGCCCACTGGCCCCCTCTTCTGCTATATGAAGGGTTTCGTCCAGAAAAAAAATCAAGGAGGAGCTTTTTCGTGGATTTGCCGCCGCCACGAGGCGGAACTTGAGTAGAACCAATCTAGAGCTCCGACAGGACGATCCTGCCGGGGAAACTTCCCTCCCGGAGGGGGAAATCATCGCCATCATCATCACCAACACTCCTCTCATCGGAGGGGACTCGTCACCATCAACAACTTCATCAGCACCATCTCATCTCCAAACCCTAGTTCATCACTTGTAACCAATCTCCATCTCGCGACTCCGATTGGTACTTGTAAGGTTGCTAGTAGTGTTGATTACTCTTTGTAGTTGATGCTTGTTGGATTACTTGGTGAAAGAGTTTATGTTCAGATCCTTGATGCTACTCATTACCTCTCTGGTCATGAATATGATTATGCTTTGTGAGTAGTTACTTTTGTTCCCGAGGACATGGGATATGTCATGCTAATAGTAGTCATGTGAATTTGGTATTCGTTCGGTAATTTGATATGTTGTATGTTGTTTTTCCTCTAGTGGTGTTATGTGAACGTCGACTACATAACACTTCATCATTATTTGGGCCTAGAGGAAGGCATTGGGAAGTAGTAAGTAGATGATGGGTTGCTAGAGTGATAGAAGCTTAAACCCTAGTTTATGCGTTGCTTCGTAAGGGGCTGATTTGGATCCACTAGTTTAATGCTATGGTTAGACTTTGTCTTAATTCTTCTGTCGTAGTTGCGGATGCTTGCGAGAGGGGTTAATCATAAGTGGGATGTTTGTCCAAGTAAGGGCAGTACCCAAGTGCCGGTCCACCCACATATCAAACTATCAAAGTAACGAACGCGAATCATATGAACATGCTGAAAACTAGCATGACAGAAATTCCCGTGTGTCCTCGGGAGCGTTTTTCCTCCTATAAGACTTTGTCCAGGCTTGTCCCTTGCTACAAAAGGGATTGGGCCACTTTGCTGCACTGTTGCTACTTTTGTTACTTGTTGCTTGCTACGAATCATCTCACCATACAATCACTTGTTACCGACAATGTCAATGTGTGCAGATTTTACCTTGCTGCAAACCACTTGTGAGATCCTTCTATTCCTTGTTGGTATCGACACTCTTACTTATCGAAAGGACTATGATTGATACCCTATACTTGTGGGTCATCAGTCCTCAAGTGAACTCTCTTTACCTCCATAGTTTTTTCAGTACTGAAACCAATCTTATCCAAGACATAAATTCTTGCATGGCAGGGGATACTCTAGTAGAATAGTAAAAAATAAAAATTATAAGTTGAAGCAAAAGAAGTCATGCTTAATTACGAAAAAAGACTTGTCGTTGTGACTTACTGTATCCACTTCAAAGTCCTCAGCCAGCATGATGCTGAAGCGCCTATCATCAACTAGGTGAGGCGTGTCGCACAGGCCGCGCTCGTCTTGGCAGTATTCGCACATAGCGAATTTCCTTTCGTCACATATTTCCTATGTTCATAGTTGAAACATTTAAAATCGATCGAAGGCAACTACCAGGAAACTTATATGACATATCACTATTAATAAATGACATATAACTCATCATCATCTTACTCATTTAATAACTCATGAAAGTCACACAAGGAGCAACGACAAACCAAAAGATAACCAATATTATCACTAATACATCTCGAATTTTATCATACAATATCACTAATAAAAATCTAGTTGACGTCTCAAGGTGCAGGCGGTGGCAACCCAAGATAAGGATCCATCACCGGATCATAGCTCGGGTGATGTCGCTGGAGAACCTGGCAGGTATTGGAGAACCTGGCATCCGACGCAGCCATGTAGCGACAGACGTGCTCATCCTCCTTCCTAACACGACAATGTACCACCTCCATGGGGGCCGGCTCCCTCGGCACCGATAATGGCCCACACAACCGCCACCAAAGAAGCTCCTGGCTAACGATGAGACCCGAATTCCTCACAAAGGTGCGCCCCCGGAAGGTAGCACCTCCCAGTGCCAGCCCGGCGGAGCCCAGTCCCGCACATGCTGGTGCCTATCAAGCAGGTGGTCACCACCGAGTCAACGATGAGGATGCGGGATGGGCATCGTCGACGTCGAGACAAATTCATGTGAGAAAATTTTCTTATTGTTTAATGTTTTACTTTCTAATTATCATTTGTACAATAATAATCTCATTTGAGTTTAGCTAGCGCCATTACCTATTTTTCTCAACATGCAAGTATGACACCAAATATACAATAATAAAACACAATATATATATTTTGTAAATATTTCTGCAACAACATTCGGGCTTG
Source organism: Hordeum vulgare subsp. vulgare (assembly GCF_904849725.1). Taxonomy (NCBI): domain Eukaryota; kingdom Viridiplantae; phylum Streptophyta; class Magnoliopsida; order Poales; family Poaceae; genus Hordeum; species Hordeum vulgare. Next base: position 520,521,947 of record NC_058524.1, read on the forward strand.
AGGAAATAAAATGAATAATGACATAAAAGCCCTATGTTTTGCAGGAATGTTGATTCATTCCCGGTGCGGCAAATTCCGGGCACTCGATATGTCCTAGTTTGTAGCACAAGTCATGTCGAAATTCATGAAAAAATTCGGCATGACCTTTGTTAAAAGTGGACAAATCGAGCACGTGAAATATGCCGGAACGGAAATGAATCAAGAATGCCTGCAAAACATTGGCCATTCGGCTTCATTCCCTGTAAACAACAAAAGGCTCCCTCTCTCACTAATTATACACCTAAGTAAATTCTATGTTAACCCAGTGCCCTAACTAACAACATGACCTGATGCGCTAACTAACAACATAACCTAATTAACCTATTTAACCTAGAACTATAGAACCCTAGAGCATAACCTAACTAACATTTGCTAACTTGTTAATTGTACTAACCTATTTAACCTAGAACCCTAGAACATAACCTACCTAACATGTCCTGATTTTTTAATTGTACTAACCTATCTATAGAGAAGAGGGGAGGGGAGAGGGACTTACGGTGGTGAGCTCGATGGCGTCGGGTGGAGGAGGTGGCGTCGACAGTGTAGGAGGAAGGGTGTCAGCGAGGCAGGGGCGTCCACGTCAGCGAGGCAGGGGCGGGGCAACGACACAGAGTGGGGAGAGAGGGAGTGCGGGGCGGCGGCGGCGGCGCAGAGTGGGGAGGGAGCGAGTGCGGGGCAGCGGCGGCGAAGGATGAGTGTGGAGAGGGAGAGAGTGTGAGAGAGGGGCCTGCGGGGGTGACGAAATGATAAGTGCCCCACTTAGTAGTAGCGCGATGGTAATAACGCGCTGCTACTATTGTTTTAGTAGTAGCGCCGGTATTCGGGGCACGCTATGATGTCCCACAAGTGTATGGGATCGCAGCAGTTTTCGAGGGTAGAGTATTCAACCCAAATTTGTTGGTTCGCACGACGAGAAGCGAAAGAATATTCTCAAGTATTAGCAGTTGAATGTGTCAGATTTAACCACACCTGAAAGATTAGTGTCTGCAAGCAAAGTATCAGTAGCAAAGTAGTATGATAGCAACGGTGCGAGAAATGATCTGTTGACCGTAGACTATTCCTAACTGTTGTATCAATGGCGCCAACACGTTGACGGGGGATTATTCTTGAGAAGAATGCTTCCCCGGCTATGGCTCCAAAAAAGGTCTTGCAAAAAGTAACAGAGAAGTAGCAAGGAACAGCAGTAGCAGCAGCAGCAAAGTAACAAGTAACAGCATCAGCAAAGTGGCCCAATCCCTTTTGTAGCAAGGGACAAGCCTAGACAAAGTAACGTAGCAAGGACCAGTAGTAAAAGACTCGTAGGCAGTGGATCGGTGATGGATGAGTGTGACAGATGTGATTCATCATGTAACAACTATAACACGGAGAGATATGTAACTAGCTCCCGTTCGTCAATCTAATGTAGGCATGTATTCCGTATGTAGTCATATGTGCTTAGGGAAAAGAACTTGCATGACATCTATTGGCCATCCCTCCCGTGGCAGCGGGGTCCTAATGGAAACTACGGGATATTAAGGTTCTCCTTTTAATAAAGAACCGGACCAACGCATTAACACGCGGTGAATACATGAACTCCTCATACTATGGTCATCTCTGGGAGTGGTTCCGACTATTGTCACTCTGGGGTTGCCGGGTCATAACACATAGTAGGTGACTACAACTTGCAAGATAGGATCTAACACATATATTGGCGACAACATAATAGGTTCAGATCTGAAATCATGGCACTCGGGCCCTAGTGGCAAGCATTAAGCAGAGCCAAGTAGTAGCAACATCAATCTAGAACATAGTGGATACTAGGGATCTATCCCCGTCAAGAACTAACTCGATTACATGATAGATCTCATCCAACTCATCACCGTCCAGCAAGCCTATGATGAGATTACTCATGAACGATGAAGAGCACCATGGAATTGTCGATGGATAAAGGTTGATGATGACGATGGCGACGATTTCCCCTCTCCGGAGCCCGAAAAGGACTCCAGATCTGCCCTCCAGATGAAGAACAGGATGTGGCGGCGCCACCATATCGCAAAATGCGATGAAACCTTCTCTCTGATTTTTTCCAGACGAAACGGAAGATATAGAGCTGAGATTGGGGGCGGTGGTGCCACGTGGGCCCCACAAGCCTACACGGCACGGCCATAGGGGGTGGCCGCGGCCTATGGGCTTGTGGCCCAGTGGCACGCCCCCTCCGGTAGATCTTTGCGCAGGTATTTTTCTTTTATTCTGGAAAAATCTCTGTTAATTTTCAGGACATTCCGAGAACTTTTATTTCTGCACAAAAACAACACCATGGCAATTCTGTTGAAAACAGTGTCAGTCCGGGTTAGTTCCATTCAAATCATGCAAATTAGAGTCCAAAACAAGGGCAAAAGAGTTCGGAAAAGTAGATACGACAGAGACGTATCACGCTACTACTAAATCTAGCCCCGTCGGCAACGGTGGGGTAATATTAGTAGTAGCGAGTTTCCTAAAGCCGCGCTACTGATAAGTAGTTAGCAGTAGCGTCTGTACTGGAAGCGTGCTACTGATATGTAGCAGTTGTTGGAAATATGACCTAGAGGCAAAGATAAAATAGTTATTATTATATTTCCTGTTTCAATATAATCGTTTATTATCCATGCTATAATTGTATTGAATGAAAGCATAGATACATGTGTGGATATATAGACAAAACAATGTCCCTAGTAAGCCTCTAGTTGACTAGCCAGTTGATCAAGGATGGTTAAGGTTTTCTGACCATATGCAAGTGTTCTCACTTGATGAGTGGATCACATCATTAGGAGAATGATGTGATGGACAAGCCCCAAACTATGAACGTAGCATGTGATCGTGTCATTTTGTTGCTATTGTTTTCTGAGTGTCAAGTATTCATTCCTATGACCATGAGATCATGTAACTCACTGACACCGGAGGAATACCTTGTGTGTATCAAACGTTGCAACGTTATTGGATGACTATAAATGTGCTCTACAGGTATCTCCGAAGGTGTCCGTTGAGTTAGCATGGATCAAGACTGCGATTTGTCACTCCGTGTGACGGAGAGGTATCTCAGGGCCCACTCGGTAATACAACATCACATATAAGCCTTGAAAGCAATGTGACTCAAGTGTTAGTCACGGGATCTTGTATTATGGAACGAGTAAAGAGACTTGCCGATAACGATATTGAAATAGGTACAGGGATAACGACGATCAAATCTCGTGCAAGTAACATACCGAAGGACAAAGGGAATGGTATACGGGATTATATGAATCCTTGGCACAGAGGTTCAACCAATAAGATCTTCGTAGAATATGTAGGATCCAATATGGACATCGAGGTCCCGCTGTTGGATATTGATCGGGGAGTGTCTCAGGTCATGTCTGCATAGTTCTCGAACCCGGAGGGTCTGCACACTTTAGGTTCGGTGACGTTTCGGTATAGTTGAGTTATAGGTGTTGGTGACTGAAGGTTGTTCGGAGACCCGGATGAGATCACGGACGTCATGAGGGTTTTCGGAATGGTCTAGAAACAAAGATTGATATATATATATATATATATATATATATATATATATATATATATATATATGATTGTTTCATTTGGCCTCCGGAAAGATTTCGGGCATTACCGGCAGTGTACCGGGAGTAACGAATGGGTTCCGGATCTTTACCGGGAGGGGCCTGATACGTCTCAAACGTATCTATAATTTTTGACGGTTTCACGCCGTTATCTTGTCTTCTTTGGTTTTTTTATGTACCTTTTATATCTTTTTTGGGACTAACTTATGAATTCAGTGCCAAGTGCGAGTTCCTATTTTTTTTCCGTGTTTTTGACTCTTTTCAGATCTGATTTTGGAATGGAGTCCAAATGGAAGAAAAACCCCGAAATGATTTTTTCCCGAACGGAAGAAGACCAGGGGGCTTTTGGGCCAAGTCAGGTGGGCTCTAGGGAGCCCACAAGCCCCCACTCCACCACCAGGGGGGAGGCGGCGGTGGGCAGGCTTGTGGCCACCCTGGCGCCCCCTGACTTAGGTCTTTGGCCTATAAATTCCCAAATATTCCGCAAAAAATCAGGGGAGCCTCGAAAATACTTTTCCACCGCCGCAACCTTCTGTTTCCGCGAGATCTCATCTGGAGACCCTTCCTGGTGCCCTGCCGGAGGGGACTTTGGAGTTGGAGGGCTTCTTCATCATCATCATCGCCCCTCCAATGACTCGTGAGTAGTTCACTTCAGACCTACGGGTCCGTAGTTAGTAGCTAGATGGCTTCTTCTCTGTCTTGGATCTTCAATACAAAGTTCCCCATGATCTTCATGGAGATCTATCCGATGTAATCTTCTTTGGCGGTGTGTTTGTCGAGACCCGATGAATTGTGGATTTGTGATCAGATTATCTATGATATATATTTGAGTCTTTGCTGATTTCTTATATGCATGATTTGATATCCTTGTAAGTCTCTCCGAGTCTTGGGTTTTGTTTGGCCAACTAGATCTATGATTCTTGCAATGGGAGAAGTGCTTGGTTTTGGGTTCTACCATGTGGTGACCTTTCCCAGTGACAGTAGGGGTAGCAAGGCACACATCAAGTAGTGGCCATCAAGGGTAAAAAGATGGGGTTTTTATCATTGGTTTAAGATTATCCCTCTACATCATGTCATCTTGCTTAAGGCGTTACTCTGTTCTTAAGGACTTAATACACTAGATGCATGCTGGATAGCGGTCGACGTGTGGAATAATAGTAGTAGATGCAGAAAGTATCGGTCTACTTGTTTCGGATGTGATGCCTATATAAATAATCATTGCATAGATATCGTCATGACTTTGCGAGGTTCTATCAATTGCTCGACAGTAATTTGTTCACCCACCGTCTACTTGCTTTTATGAGAGAAGCCACTAGTAAACACTACGCCCCCCAGGCCTATTCACATCCATCGTTCACACCTCCGCTTTTACTTTGCTTTGTTACTTTGTTGCTTTCAGTTCTCACTTGCCAAACAATCTATAAGGGATTGACAACCCCTTCATAGCGTTGGGTGCAAGCTTTTGTGTTTGTGCAGGATCTTGAGATACTCTTCCGCCGGAATGATACCTTGGTTCTCAAACTGAGGGAAATACTTACCGTCGCTGTGCTACATCACCCTTTCCGCTTCGAGGGAACACCAACGCAAGGCTCCAAGGCCACGGGGGAAATCCTTTGCATATTTGCCTAGGGAGTCCCTTAAGGCGTAGTCGTAGCTAAAGGATTCCTGGTGCCGTCGACACAACTATTTCCCTCCTTAGTCTTTTCTCGATTCGGCGATATTGTTGGATTGAAGCGGCCCGGACCAACATTACTCGTACACTTATGAGAGACCGGTTTCATGGACTAACATGTAACTTGTTGCATAAAGATGACTGGCGGTGCCTGTTTCTTAAACTTTAGTTTAATTGGATTTGACCGAGGCGGTCCTTGGAGAAATGTTAAATAGCAATTTGCACATCTCCATTGTGGTTTTGGGTAAGTAAGATGCGATCATACTAGATACCCATAGCAGCCACGTAAAACATGCAACAACAAATTAGAGGACGTCTAACTTGTTTTTGCACGGTATGCATGTGATGTGATATGGACAAAGACATGATGTGATATATTGGATGTATGAGATGATCATGTTGTAATAGTTAAATATCGACTTGCACATCGTTGGTACGGCAACCAACATGAGCCATAGGGTTGTATTTAAACTAACGTTTGTGTTTGGAGATGCGTTTACTATATTACTAGGTTGTAGCTTTAGTAGTAATAGCATAGATAGAATGAAAACCTCGATGGCGGCACGATGATGGAGATCATGGTGTGGAGCCGGTGACGATGAATATCATGTTGGTGCTTAGGTGATGGAGATCAAGAAGCACAAGATCATGGCCATATCATGTCACTTATGAATTGCATGTGATGTTAATCCTTTTATGCACCTTATCTTGCTTAGAACGAAGGTAGCATTATAAGGTGATCCCTCACTAAATTTCAAGATAAAATTGTGTTCTCCCCGACTGTGCACCGTTGCGGTAGTTCGTTGTTTCGAGACACCACGTGATGATCGGGTGTGATAGACTCAACGTTCACATACAACGGGTGCAAAACAGTTGCACACGCGGAACACTCGGGTTAAACTTGACGAGCCTAGCATGTGCAGACATGGCCTCGGAACACATGAGACCGAAAGGTCAAGCATGAATCGTATAGTTGATTAACATAGAGATGTTTACCACTGAAACTTCACTCAACTCACGTGATGATCAGACTTGAGTTAGTGAATTTGGATCATGCCACACTCAAGTAACTAGAGGGATGTCTATTTGAGTGGGAGTTTATTAGTAATTTAATTAGTTAAACTCTAATTGTCTTGAATATAGTCTAAGTCTACTTTCCAATATTTTTTGTTGTAGATCAATGACCGACGGAGTAGCAATCCTGAATTTCAATACATTCCTAGAGAAAGCTAAGATGAAAGATGATGGTAGCAACTTTGTAGACTGGGCTCGTAATCTAAGGCTCATCCTACAAGCTGGGAAAAATAATTATGTCCTTGATGCAGCGCTAGGAGATGAACCACCCGCTACGTCTGATCAAGATGTTTTGAACGCTTGGCAAGCACGTAAGGAGGACTACTCAGTAGTTCAGTGTGCAGTCTTGTATGGCTTAGAACCGGGACTTCAATGACGCTTTGAACGTCATGGAGCATATGAGATGTTCCAAGAGTTGAAGTTTATCTTTCAGAAGAATGCCCGGGTCGAGAGGTATGAGACCTCCGATAAATTATATGCTTGCAAAACGGAGGAGAATTCGCCTGTCAGTGAACATGTGCTCAAAATGTCTGGGTACTCAAACTGTCTAGCTGAGCTGAGGATTGAACTCCCGCAAGAGGCTATCACTGACAGAATTCTTCAATCACTTCCACCTAGCTACAAGAGCTTTGCGTTGAACTATAACATGCAAGGGATGAATAAGTCACCCGACGAGTTATTCGCGATGCTGAAAGTCGCAGAGTCAGAAGCACGGAAAGAACATCAAGTGTTAATGGTGAATAAGACCATTGGTTTCAGGAGAAGTAGCAAAGGCAAGAAGGGTAACTCCAAGAAGAGCGGCAAAGTTGTTGCTCTTTCGACGAAGAAACCCTAGGCTGGACCTAAGCCAAAAACTGAGTGCTATTATTGCAAGGGGATGGGTCACTGGAAGCGCAACTGCCCCAAGTATTTGGCTAATAAGAAGGCGGCCAACGCCAAACCAGGTATATGTGATATACATGTTATTGATGTGTACCTAACCAACTCTCGTACTAGTGCCTGGGTATTTGATACCCGTTCTGTTGCTCATATTTACAACTCGAAGCAGGAACTGCGGAATAAACGAAGGCTGGCGAAGGATGAAGTGACGATGCGCGTGGGAAATCGTTCCAAGGTTGATGCAATCACCATTGGCACGGTCTCACTTCAGTTACCAACATGATTAGTTATGAACTTAAATAATTGTTATTTAGTGCCTGCCTTAAGCATGAACATTATATCTGGATCTTGTTTATTGCAAGACGGTTACTCATTTAAGTCAGAGAATAATGGTTGTTCTATTTTTATGAGTAATATCTTGTATGGTCATGCACCCAATGTGAGGGGTTTGTTCATATTGAATCTTGATTGTGATGATACACATATACATAACATTGACACCAAAAGATGTAGAGTTAACAATGATAGTGCCACATTTTTGTGGCACTGCCGCTTAGGTCATATTGGTATAAAGAGCATGAAGAAACTCCATGTTGATGGGCTTTAGGAGTCACTTGGTTTTGAATCACTTGAGACATGCGAACCATGCCTCATGGGCAAGATGACTAAGACTCCGTTCTCCGGAACAATGGAGCATGCAAGTGACTTGTTGGAGATCATACATACTGATGTGTGCGGTCCAATGAGTATGGAGGCGCGCGGCGGATATCGTTATTTTCTCACCTTCACTGATGATTTAAGTAGGTATGGATATATCTACTTGATGAAGCACAAGTCTGAAACGTTTGAAAAGTTCAAGCAATTGCAGAGTGAAGTTGAAAATCATCATAACAAGAAGATCAAGTTCCTACGATCTGATCGAGGGGCCGAATATGTAAGTTTCGAGTTTGGTGCTCACTTAAGACAATGTGGAATCGTTTCACAGTTGACACCGCCTAGAACACCACAGCGTAATGGTGTGTCCGAACGTCGTAACCGTACTTTGTTAGATATGGTGCGATCTATGATGTCTCTTACCAATTTGCCATTATCGTTTTGGGGTTATGCATTAGAGACAGCTGCATTCACTTTAAATAGGGCACCATCAAAATCCATTGAGACGACACCATATGAGCTATGGCATGGCAAGAGGCCAAAGTTGTCGTTTCTTAAAGTTTGGGGATGCGATGCTTATGTCAAAAAACTTCAGCCTGAAAAGCTGGAACCCAAAGCGGAAAAGTGCGTCTTCATATGTTACACAAAAGAGACAGTTGGGTACACCTTCTATCTCAGATCTGAAGGCAAAGTGTTTGTTGCAAAGAACAGAGCTTTTCTTGAGAAGGAGTTTCTCTCGAAAGAATTGAGTGGGAGGAAGATAGAACTTGATGAGGTTGTGGAACCTCTGCTCCCTCTAGATGGTGGCGCAGGGCAGAGGAAAATCTCTGTCGAGGCGACATCGGTTGAGGAGGAAGCTAATGATGATGGTCATGAAGCTTCATATCAAGTTACTATCGGACCTCGCAGGTCGACAAGATCACGTACTGCTCCTGAGTGGTACGGGAATCCTGTCTTATCTATCATGTTGTTAGAAAACAATGAACCTGCGAATTATGAAGAAGCAATGGTTGGCCTGGATTCCAACAGATGGTTAGAGGCCATGAAGTCTGATATAGGGTCTATGTATGAAAGCAAAGTGTGGACTTTGGAAGTATTACCTGAAGGTCGTAAGGCTATTCAGAACAAACAGATCTTTAAGAAGAAGACGGACGCGAACGGTAATGTGACAGTTTATAAAGCTAGACTAGTGGCAAAGGGTTTTTCACAAGTTCAAGGAGTAGACTACGATGAGACATTCTCACCGGTAGCGATGCTTAAGTCTGTCCGAATCATGTTAGCAATAGCTACATTTTTCAATTATGAAATCTGGCAGATGGATGTCAAAACGGCGTTCCTTAACGGTTTTCTTAAGGAAGAGCTGTATATGATGCAACCCGAAGGTTTTGTCGATCCAAAGAATGCTAACAAAGTATGCAAGCTCCAGCGATCCATTTATGGACTGGTGCAAGCATATCAGAGTTGGAATAAGCGCTTTGATGAGGTGATCAAGGCATTTGGGTTTATACAAGTTGTTGGAGAATCTTGTATTTACATGAAAGTGAGTGGGAGCTCTGTGGCGTTTCTAATATTATATGTGGATGACATATTGCGGATTGGAAACAATGTGGAGTTTTGAGAGAGCGTAAAGGATTACTTGAACAAATGTTTTTCAATGAAAGACCTAGGAGAAGCTGCTACATATTAGGCATTAAGATCTATAGGGATAGATCGAGGCGCCTAATAGGATTTTCACAAAGCACATACCTTGATAAAGTTTTGAAGAAGTTCAAAATGGAGCAGTCCAAGAAGGGGTTCTTGCTAGTGTTACAAGGTATAAAGTTGAGTAAGACTCAGTGTCCAGCAACTGCGAAAGATAGACAAAAGATGAGTACCGTCCCCTATGGTTCAGCCATAGGGTCTATCATGTCTACAATGTTGTGCACAAGACCGGACGTCAGCCTGGCCATAAGTATTGCACACAGGTTTCAGAGTAATCCATGAGTGGAGCACTGGCGGCGGTCAAGAATATTCTGAAGTACCTGAAAAGGACTAAAGAAATGTTTCTCGTTTATGGAGGTGACAAAGAGCTCGTCGTAAAGGGTTACATCGATGCAAGCTTTGACACTGATCCGGATGACTCTAAGTCTCAAACCGGATACATACTTATTCTCAATGTGGGTGCGGTAAGCTGGTGCAGTTCGAAGCAAAGCGTCGTAGCAGATTCTACATGTGAAGCAGAGTACATGGCTGCCTTGGAGGCAGGTAAGGAGGGTGTCTGGATGAAGCAGTTCATGACGAATCTTGGAGTTGTGGTGAGCGCACTAAATCCAATAACTCTGTTATGTGACAACACTGGTGCCATTGCTCTAGCAAAGGAACCAAGGTTTCACAAGAATACCAGACACATCAAACGACGCTTCAACCTCATCCGCGACTATGTCGAAGGAGAGGACGTAAATATTTGCAAACTGCACACGGATCTGAATGTTGCAGATGCACTAACTAAACCTCTTCCACAAGACGAAGCATGATCAACACCAGAACTATATGGGTGTTAGATTCATTCCAATGTAAATCACATATCGATGTGAGACTAGATTATTGACTCTAGTGCAAGTGGGAGACTGTTGGAAATATGCCCTAGAAGCAATGATAAAATAGTTTATTATATTTCCTATTTCAAGATAATTGTTTATTATCCATGTTGTAATTGTATTGAATGAAAGCATAGATGCATGTGTGGATATATAGACAAAACAATGTCCCTAGTAAGCCTCTAGTTGACTAGCCAGTTGATCAAGGATGGTTAAGGTTTTCTGACCATATGCAAGTGTTGTCACTTGATGACTGGATCACATCATTAGGAGAATGATGTAATGGACAAGACCCAAACTATGAACGTAGCATGTGATCGTGTCATTTTGTTGCTATTGTTTTCTGTGTCTCAAGTACTCATTCCTATGACCATGAGACCATGTAACTCACTGACACCGGAGGAATACCTTGTGGATATCAAACTTCGCAACGTTACTCAGTGACTATAAAGGTGCTCCACATGTATCACCGAAGGTGTCTGTTGAGTTTGCATGGATCAAGATTGGGATTTGTCACTCCGTGTGACGGAGAGGTATCTCGGGGCCCACTCGGTAATACAACATCACATATAAGCCTTACAAGCAATGTGACTCAAGTGTTAGTCACGGGGTCTTGTATTACAGAACGACTAAAGAGACTTGCCGATAACGAGATTGAAATAGGTATAGGGATACCGGCGATCAAATCTCGGGCAAGTAACATACCGAAGGACAAAGGGAACGGTATACGGGATTATATGAATCCTTAGCACAGAGGTTCAACCGATAAGATCTTTGTCGAATATGTAGGATCCAATATGGACACCCAGGTCCCGCTGTTGGATATTGAACGGGGAGTGTATCAGGTCATGTCTGCATAGTTCTCGAACCCGCAGGGTGTGCACACTTAAGGTTCAATGACGTTTCCGTATAGTTGAGTTATAGCTGTTGGTGACCGAAGGTTGTTCGGAGTCCTGGATGAGATCACGGATGTTGCGAGGTTTTCCGGAATGCTCCAGAAACGAAGATTGATATATAGGATTGTTTCATTTGGCCTCCGGAAAGATTTCGGGCATTACCCAGAGTGTACCCGGAGTGACAAATGGGTTCCGGGTCTTTACCGGGAGGGGCCCACCCACCCGAGAGAGAATCCAATAGCCCAAGGGTGGTGCACCAGCCTTTAGTGGGCTAGTGAGGCCAGCCCAAGTGGTCTATGTCGGCTAGAAGAAAAAAATCAAAGGAAAAAAAAGAGGGAGGTGGGAAGGAAGGAGGGGACTCCTCCTTCCCCAAACCAAATTGGAGTTGGAGTCCTCCTGCTCCTCACTCGGCTAGCGCCCTTGGGGCTCTCTTGAGCCTCAAGGCTAGATCCTCCCCTCCTCCTATATATACTAGAGGTTTTAGGGTTTTTGAGACACAACTTTGCCACGTGCAACCCTAAACCTCTACTTCGTAGTTCTTCCTCTAGATCGGTTTTCTACGGAGCTCGGGTGGAGCCGTGGAGGAATAGATCATCACCATCACCGGCGCACTGTCACGCTGCTGGAGAACTCATCTACTTCCCCGTCTCTCTTGCTGGATCAAGAAGGTGGAGATTGTCATCGAGCTGTACGTGTGCTGAACGCGGAGGTGTCGTCCGTTCGGCGCTAGATCGGAACGGGTCGTGGGACGACGGTGATTTGAATCACGAAGATATACCACTACATCAACTGCATTTCATAACGCTTCCCGCTTAGCGATTACAAGGGTATGTGGATCCGATCTTTGTCTCATAGATGAACATCACCATGATAGATCTTCGTGTGCGTAGGAAATTTTTTGTTTTCCATGCAACGTTCCCCAACAGCAATAGCGCCGCCTTTTATCCAGCGCTACTGCTATTGTTCTGTGTATAAGGTTTTCCCTAGTAGTGACTGTAGATGTTGCTACCATGCTCCATTTGGAACTATTCCAAAGGACTGCTCCATTATACGAATCCGCTCTGCTACTCAGAGTCACCCGGATTGGTCTCACAACTTGAATCAACGTAATCCTTTACGGCGAACTCTTTTATCACCTCCATACTCAAGAAACATGTCCTTAGTCCTTAAGTTACTAAGGATAATTTTGACCTCTATCCAGTAATCCATTCCTGGATCACTCTTGTACCCCTTGACATACTCATGGAAAGTCACACATCAGGTGCGGTACATAACATGGCATACTATAGAGCCTACCACTAAGGCATAGGGGATTGTTCGGGAACGTTGCATGGGAAAGAAAAAAATTCCTACGCACACGAACACCTATCATGGTGATGTCCATCTACAAGAGGAGATTAGATCTACGTACCCTTGTAGATCACTAAGTGGTAAGTGTTAAGAAACGCGATTGATGTAGTGGTACAACTTCGTGATTCAAATCATCGTCGTCCCACGATGCGGTCCGATCTAGCGTCGAACGGACGGCACCTCCGCGTTCAGCACACGTAGAGCTCGATGAAGATCTCGTCCTTATAGATCCAGCAAGAGAGGTGAAGAAGTAGATGAGTTCTCCGGCAGCGTGACGGCGCGCCGGTGATGGTGATGATCTATTCCTGCAGGGCTCCATCCGAGCTCCGCGGATATCTAATCTAGAGGAAGAACTACGAGGTGTAGGTTTGAGTTGCACGTGGCAAAGTTGTGTCTCAAAAGCCCTAAACCTCTAGTATATATAGGAGGATGGGGGAGGAAACCTTAGGGAGCCTTGGGCAGCCTTGGCGCGCCAAGGAAACCCTCCTTGGGTCGACCGAAGTGGGAGGGAGGAGTCCTTCTCCAATCCCACTTGGATTAGGACTCCTTCCTTATTTTCCCACCTCTTTTGGTTTTTCCACTTTTTCCTCATGGGATTTCTTTGGATGACTTTGTCAGCCCATTATACCTTATTTTACATCCAATAAACCCACGTGGACCCCTTGGGGGTGTGGTGGGCCCATCCAGTGGGCCTCCGGAACCCATTCGTCACTCCCGGTACACTGCCGGTAATGCCCGAAAACTTTCCGGAATCCAAACACCAACTTCCTATATATCAATCTTCGTTTCCGGACCATTCTGGAAACCCTAGTGATGTCCTTGATCTCATATGGGACTCCAAACAACCTTCGGTCACCAATACATGTAACTCAACTATACTAAAACATCATCGAACCTTAAGTGTGCAGACCCTGCGGGTTCGAGAACTATGCAGACATGACCTGAGACACTTCTCGATCAATATCGAATAGCAGGACCTGGATGCCCATATTGGATCCAACATATTCTACGAAGATCTTATCGGTTGAACCTGTCTGCCAAGGATTCATATAATCCCGTATAACATTCTCTTTGTCCTTCGGTATGTTACTTTCCCGAGATTTGATCGTTAGTATCCCTATACCTATTTCAATCTCGTTACCGGTAAGTCTCTTTACTCGTTGTGTAATACAAGATCCCGTGACTCACGCTTGAGTCACATTGCTTGCAAGGCTTGTGTGTGATCTTGTATTACCGAGATACCTCTCCGTCACACGGAGTGGCAAATCCCAGTCTTGATCCATGCTAACTCAACGGACACCTTTGGAGATACCTATAGAGCACCTTTATAGTCACCCAGTTATGTGGTGACGTTTGATACATACAAGGTATTCCTCCGGTGTCAGTGAGTTACATGATCTCATGGTCATAGGAATGAATACTTGACACGCAGAAAACAATAGCAATAAAATGACACGATCACATGCTACGTTCATAGTTTGGGTCTTGTCCATCACATGATTCTCCTAATGATGTGATCCCGTTATCAAGTGAAAACACTTGTCTATGGTAAGGAAACCTTGACCATCTTTGATCAACGAGCTAGTCAACTAGAGGCTTACTAGGGACAGTGTTTTGTCTATGTATCCACACATGTATTTGTGTTTCCAATCAATACAATTATAGCATGGATAATAAATGATTATCATGAACAAATAAATATAATAATAACTAATTTATTATTGCCTCTAGGGCATATTTCCAACAGGGACGAACTTCGTCCTTTCTCTTTCTTCTGCCATGGTCGAGCTTTGAGTCTTACTCAAATTCATACCTTACAACACAGCCAAGAACTCCTTCTTTGACCGATCTATTTTGAACTCCTTCAAAATCTTGTCAATGTATGTATTCATTGAAAGTTTTATCAAGCGTCTTAATCTATCTCTATAGATCTTGATGCTCAATGTTCAAGTAGCTTTATTAGGTTTTCCTTTGAAAAACTCCTTTAAAACAACCCTATATGCTTTACAGAAATCTTACATCATTTCCGATCATCAATATGTCATCCACATATATGCACCAGAAATCTATAGTGCTCCCAATCACTTTTCTGGAAATACAAATTTCTCATGAACCTTGTATAAACTCAAAAGCTTTGATCATCTCATCAAAGCGTATATTCTAACTCCGAGATGCTTGCTCCAGTCCATAGAAGGATCGCTGGAGCTTGCATACTTGTTAGCATCATTAGGATCGACAAAACCGTCTGGTTATATCACATACAACCTTTCCTCAAGGAAACCATCAAGGAAATAATGTTTTGGCATCCATCTGCCAAATTTCATAATCAAAAAATGCAGCAAATGCTAACATAATTCCAACAGACTTTAGCATCGCTACAGGTGAGAAAGTCTCAATGTAGTCAAATCCTTGAACTTGTCGAAACCTCTTTGCGACAAGCCGAGCTTTCTAAATAGTGACATTCACCATCGTCATATGTCTTCCCTTTTAAAGATCCATTTGTACTTAATAGCCTTACGACCATCAAATAGTTATTTCAAAGTCCACACCTTGTTTTCATACATGGATCCTATCTCGGATTTCATTGCCTCCAATCATTTGTCAGAATCTGGGCCCACCATCGCTTCTCCATAGCTCGTAGGTTCAATGTTGTCCAGCAACATGACTTCCAAGACAGGATTAACGTACCACTCTAGAGCAGTATGTGTCCTTGTCGACATACGAGGTTTGGTAGTAACTTAATCTAAAGCTTCATGATCACCATCATTAGCTTCCACTTCAATCATTGTAAGAGCCATACAAACATCTTCCTATGCCCATCTATACTCTGTTTGAAGTGATGGTTTAACAACCTCATCAAGTTCCACCATCCTCCCACTCAATTCTTTCGAGTGAAAATCTTTTTTGAGAAAGGACCCGCTTTCAATAACAAACACTTTGCTTTTGGATCTGAGATAGAAGGTATACCCAACTGATTCCTTTGGGTATCCTATGAAGATGCAATTATCTGCCTTGGATTCGAGCTTATCAGGCTAAAGCCTTTTGACATAAGCATCACAGCCCCAAACTTTGAGAAATGACAGCTTAGGTTTATCTAAACCATAGTTCATACGGTGTCATCTCAACGGAATTATATGGTGCCCTATTTAAAGTGAATGTGGTGGTCTCTAATGCATAACCCCAAAACGATAGTGGTAATTCGATAAGAGACATCATAGAACGCACCATATCCAATAGGGCATGACTACGACATTCGGACACACCATCACACTATGGTGTTCCAGGTGGCATGAGTTGTGAAACAAATTTTCACAATGTCTTAAATTTAACCGAACTCGTGACTTAGATATATCACCTCTACGATCATATCGTAGATATTTCATCCTCTTGTCACGATGATCTTCAACTTCACTCTGAAATTGCTTGAACTTTTCAATATTTCAGACTCGTGATTTGTCAAGTAAATACATCTGTATCTACTCAAATCATTTGTGAAGTAAGAACATACGATATCCAGTGCGTGCTTCAACACTCATTGGACTGCATACATCAAAATGTATTATTTCCAATAAGTCACTTTCTCGTTCCATCTCACTGGAAAACGAGGCCTTCAATCATCTTGCCCATGTGGCATGGTTTGCATATCTCAAGTGATTCAAAATCAAGTGAGTCCAAAAGATCCATTTGCATGGGGTTTCTTCATGCGTTACACCAATAGGCATGGTTCACATGTCTCAAACGATTCAAAAAACGAGTGAGTCCAAAGATCCATCAGCTTGGAGCTTCTTCATGCGTTTTATACCAATATGACTTTAAGCGGCAGTGCCACAAGTAAGGGGTACTATCATTACTACTTTGTATCTTTTGGCATCAATATTATGAACATGTGTATCACTACGATTGGGATTCAATAAACCATTCATATTAGGTGCATGACCATTGAAGGTATTATTCAAGTAAACAGAGTAACCATTATTCTCTTTAAATGAATAATCGCATTGCAATAAACACGATCCAATCATGTTCATGCTCAACGCAAACACTAAACAACATTTAGGTTTAACACTAATCCTGAAGGTAGAGGGAGCGTGCGATGGTGATCACATCAACCTTGGAAACACTTCCAACACACATCGTCACCTCGCCTTTAGCCAATCTCCATCTATTCCGTAGCTTTTATTTTGAGTTACTAACATTTAGCAACTGAATCGGTATCTAATACCCAGGTGCTACTAGGAGTACTAGTAAGATGCACATCAATAACACGTATATCTTATATACTTTTGTTGACATTGTGAGCCTTCTTATCTAACAAGTATCTAGGGAAGTTTTGCCTCGACGATCATTCCCCTCATCACAGAAGCACATAGTCCCGGGTTTGGATTCAACCTTGGGTTTCTTCATTGGAGCGATAATTGACTTGTCATTCTCGAACTTTCCCTTCTTTCCCTTGCCCTTCTTGAAACTAGTGGTTTTACTAACCATCAACACTTGATGCTCCTTCTTGATTTCTACCATTGCGGTGTGAAACATCGCAAATAGCTCACGGATCATCTTGTCTATCCCTGGTATGCTATATTTCATCAGGAAGCTCAGTAGCTTGGTGGAAGTGACTTTGCATAACTCTAACAATCACTATCACATCTGGAAGATCAACTCCCACTTGATTCAAGTGATTTTAGCACCCAGACAATCTGAGCACATGCTCAACGATTGTGCTTTCCTTCTTTACCTTGCACGCAAAGAATCTTGTGGAGGTCTCATTCTTCTTAACATGGGCACGGGCCTGAAATCCTAATTTCAGCTCTTGGAACATCTCATATGTTCCATGACATTCAAAACGTCTTGGGTGCCTCAATTCTAAGCCATAAAGCATGACACACTCAACTATCATGTAGTCATCAAAACGTGTATGTCAGATGTTTGCAACATCCATAGACGATGCTTGGGGTAGCTCACCGAGCGGTGCATTAAGGACATAAGCCTTCTGCGCAGCAATGAGGACAATCCTCCGTTTACAGACCCAGTCCGCATAATTGCTACTATCATCTTTCAACTTAGTTTTCTCTAGGAACATACCAAAAACAAGGGAGCTACACCGCAAGCTAATCATCTACAACATAATTCGTAAAGACATTTTGACTATGTTCATGATAATGAGTTCAATAATCATATTACATAAGAACTCCCACTCAAATTGACATCCCTCTCGTCATTCGAATGGTACATGATCCAAATCCACCAACTCATGTGTTATCATCACGTGAGATGAGGCGGCTTCAATGGTGAACATTGATACGTCTCCAACGTATCTATAATTTTTTATGGTTCCATGCTATTATCTTGTCAAACTTTGGATGTTTTGTATGCCTTTTATATCTTTTTTGGGACTAACTTATTAGCTTAGTGCCAAGTGCCAGTTCCTGTTTTTTCCGTGTTTTTGACCCTTTTCAGAGGAGGATTTTAAACGGTGTCCAAACGGAATAAAACTTCCGAAAAGATTTTTTCCGGAACAGAAGATACGCACGAGACTTGAGAACCAAGGCAGGGGCCACCAGGGGACCCCACAAGCCCCCTAGGCGCGGCCAGGGGGGGCCAGCACCTAGCAGGCTTATGTGCCCCCTGTGGCTCGTCTGCCCTACCTCTTCCGCCTATAAATTCAGAAAAATTCCAAAACTGCGAGAGAGATCCACGAAAATACTTTTCCGCCGTCGCAAGCTTCTGTCTCCGCAAGATCCCATCTGGAGCATGTTTTGGTGCCCTGCCGGAGGGGGGATTCGGATACGGAGGGCTTCTTCATCAACACCATGATCTCTCCGATGATGCGTGAGTAGTTCACCATAGACCTTCGGGTCCATAGCTAGTAGCTAGATGTCTTCTTCTCTCTCCTGGATCTTCAATACAAACTTCTCCATGATCTTCATGGAGATCTATCCGATGTAATCTTCTTTTACAGTGTGTTTGTCGAGACCCGATGAATTGTGGATTTATGATCAAATTATCTATGAATCTTATTTGAGTTTCTTCTGATCTCTTATATGCATGATTTCATATCCTTGTAATTCTATTCGAGTTGTGGGTTTTGTTTGGCCAACTTGATCTATGATTCTTGCAATGGGAGAAGTGCTTGGTTTTGGGTTCATACCGTGCGGTGACCTCTCCCAGTGACAGAAGGGGCAGCGAGGCACGCATCATGTTGTTGCCATCAAGGGTAAAAAGATGGGGTTTTCATCATTGGTTTGAGTTTTCCCCTCTACATCATGTCATCTTGCTTAAGCCGTTACTCTATTTGTCATGAACTCAATACACTAGATGCATGCTGGATAGCGGTCGATGTGTGGAGTAATAGTAGTAGATGTAGAAAGTATCGGTCTACTTGTCTCGGACGTGATGCCTATATGTATGATCATCGCCTTAGATATCGTCATGACTTTGCGCGGTTCTATCAATTGCTCGACAGTAATTTGTTCACCCACCATATTATTTGCTATTTTGAGAGAAGCCTCTAGTGAACACTATGGCCCCCGGGTCTACTTCACACCATATTTTCAGCCTTACACTTTTACTTCGTTGCACTTTCCACCTCCAGATCTCACTTTGCAATCAATCTTGAAGGGATTGACAACCCCTTTATAGCGTTGGGTGCAAGCTCTTTTGTGTTTGCGCAGGTACTCTGGACTTGGCACGATTCTCCTACCGGATTGATACCTTGGTTCTCAAACTGAGGGAAATACTTACTGCTCTGTGTTACCTCACCCTTTCCTCTTCAAGGGAAAAACCAACACAAGCTCAAGAGGCAGCAAACATCTCCATGTTGATCATATCTACTATATGACTCATGTTCGACCTTTCGGTCTCCTGTGTTCCGAGGCCATGTCTGTACATTCTAGGATCGTCAAGTTTAACCCGAGTGTTCTGCGTGCGCAAAACTGTCTTGCACCGTTTGTATGTGAACGTAGAGTCTATCACACCCGATCATCAGGTGGTGTCTCGAATGACGAAGTCCCGCAACGGTGCACACTCGGGGAGAACACAATTTTATCCTGAAATTTAGTGATGGATCACCTTATAATGCTACCATCGTCCTAAGCAAAACAAGGTGCATAAAAAGGATTAACATCACATGCAAATCATAAGTGACATGATATGGCCATGACCTTGTGCTTTTGATCTCCATCTCCAAAGCACCGGAATGATCTTCATCGTCACCGACGCCAAAGCATGATCTCCATCATTGTGCTTCCATTGAGGTTGTCGCGCCATCTATGCTTGTACTACTATCGCTACTAATTTAGTGATAAATTAAAGCATCATTAAGCGCTCAAAAATTAAAGACAACCCTATGGCTCCTGCCGGTTGTCATAGCGTCGACATGTAAGTCTATATTAACTATTACAACATGATCATCTCATACATCAAATATACATCATCATGTCTTTGGCCATATTATATCACATGCATACCCTGCAAAAACAAGTTAGACGTCCTCTAATTTGTTGTTGCAAATGTTATGTGGCTGCTATGGGTATCTAGCAAGAACGTTTCTTACCTACGCAAAACCACAACGGTGACATGCAAGTTGTTATTTAACCTTCTACAATGACCTCCTTTTGTCAAATCCGATTCAACTAAAGTACGAGAGAGACACACCAGCCATCCATCTTTATGCAACAAGTTGCATGTCCGTCGATGGAAGAGGACTCTCGTATGTGGACGAGTAAAGTTGGTCCGGGCCGCTTCATCAAATAATACCACTGAGTATAGAAAATACTAAGGAGGGAAGCAATCTTAATATCAATGCCTACAAACTCCTTTATGTTCTACTCGAGATGTCATCCATGCATAGACCTAGCTCATGATGCCAGTGATGGGGAATGTCGCATGGGAAACAAAAAAATCTACGCTCACCAAGATCAACCTATGGAGATCAACATCTACGAGAGGGGGGAGTGCATCGACATACAATTGTAGATCACTAAGCGGAAGCATATATAACGCGATTGATGTAGTCGAACGTCTTTGTAATACAATCATAATTCGTCCCGCAATCTCATCATGATCCGTCCGGCGATCCCATCATGATCCGTCTCGATCTAGTGCCAAATGGACGGCACCTCCGCGTTCAGCACACGTATGCCCGGATGATGTTCTCCACCTCCTTGATCCAGCAAGTGAGGGTGGAGAGGTAGATGAGTTCTTCGTCAGCACGATGGCATGGCGACGCTGGTGGTGAAGTTGTTCCGGTAGGGCTTCGCCCAGCAATACCGAAACCGATCTAGTGGAGAAAACCGATCTATGGGAGAGACACTGTTGCGCCGTGGCATAGGTGTGTTGCAGTCCTCTCTCCCCATCAATGTATATAAGGGGAAGGGATAGGAGGGTTGCGCCCCAGGATTTCCCCCCAGGGGGGCGGCGGCCAAAGGAGAGGTGGGGCGACTACCCTAGGGGTGGCTTGCCACCCAAGTTAGGTTGGCCCTCCAACTTTTTCCGGTGACCAACACAGAACTTCCCTCTGAACCATTTCGGATCTCCTCGTGACGTCCAGAATCTCATCCGGGACTCTGAACAATCTTTGGTCACCAACATACATAACCCAACTATACTGAAAGGTCACCGAACCTTAAGTGTGCACACCCTGTGGGTTCGAGAACTATGCACACATGACCTGAGACACTCTCCGGTCAATAACCAATAGCGGGACCTGGATGCCCATATTGGCTCTTACATATTCTACGAAGATCTTTATCGGTCGAACGATGATATCAAGGATTCAATCATTCTCGTATACTGTTCCCTTTGTTCATTGGTATGTTACTTTCCCGATATACGATCGTCGGTATCTCCATACCTAGTTCAATCTTGTTACCGCCAAGTCTCTTTACTCGTTCCGTAATATAAGATCCTATGACTAAATCCTTAGTCAGATTAATTGCAAGCTCATTGTGATGTTGTATTACCGAGTGGGCCCTAGAGATACATCTTCCTCATACGGAGTGACAAATCCCAGCCTCGATTCACGCCAACCCAACAGACACGTTCGGAGATACCTGTAGAGTACCTTTATAGTCACCCAGTTACATTGTGATGTTTTATACACACATGGTACTCCTGGGTGCTCGGGAGTTTCATGATCTCATGGTCATAGAAACAGATACTTGACATGTAGAAAACAGTAGCAATAAACTCACACGATGACATGCTATGTTCATAGTTTGGGTCTTATCGATCAAATCATTCTCGTAATGATGTGATCCCGTTATCAAATGACAACTCATGTCTATGACAAGGAAACCTTGACCATCTTTGATCAACGAGCTAATCCTTAGAGGCTCACTAGGGACATTTTGTTGCTTATGTACCCACACATGTATTTGAGTTTCCGAATCAATACAATTATAGCATGGATAATAAACGATTATCATGAACAAGGAAATATAATAATAAATTATTTATTATTGCCTTTAGGGCATATTTACAACACAATTAACACTGCTAGTGTGGGTATGGTTGTTAGAAACCATTCTGGATAAGTTGTCATTTCCTCTTGGCATTATATTGGAGCTTGTGAAAGTGTTGAGGAAGCAGAACTTAGAGCGGCTCTGGACGGCTTGTATATTGGTACCACTCTTCCCAAACCTGTTATTTTACAAACGAACTACTCTTTTGTTGCTTTTGTTCTTGGTAAATATTGTTTTGACAAGTCACCCCTTGTTGACCTTAAAAAGGAAGCTTTGAGTATATTGAAGATACTGGTAAATGTAAAGATCTCCAAGATTGGCAGGGAAACTAATACGATGGCACACGAGATTGCAAAGTTTAGTTTTATTAATAGGTCAGATGGTGTTCTGATTAATAGTGTTCTAGACTGTGTGGTATATGATGTAATGAATGATTGTATGCACATTTTACCTTAATTAATACATGGGTGGGGTTTTAAAAAAACTCTCTCAAAAAATTATTCAAGCAGTAACTTTGGCACACAAACTCATCTCAAACACGAAGTAAAACTAGTTCATTGCAAAATTAAATATTAGTAACACATTAGCACATTACATAGCATAATTAAAGTGTCCATGCCTACTACATTAAGACCAAATGGGCATCAAACTAGCCCAAGCATCGATCTATAACATATACAACTCAATACTAGCTAGCTGTACTTGTCTTTATAGTTAAGACACCTATCAAAGTCTGAGCGAGATTGTCACCCCTCCCCCAACCCTCTAGTGGGAGGGGTTGGTCTCATTCTCATTAGCGGTGGGCCCGTTCCATGACATCTCGTCCTTAGGTTGGCCATGTGGGAAGTATCATATAGTACTATCATGCATATGATACTATTGTATGATACTACCTCCATAATGCATAGTATCATAAATTAGTATCATTGATGGCCTCGTTTATTCACATGCATGACACATAGTAGCATATCATTTAACATGGTACGGTATCTATCTATGTTACTCAAACCCTCTCTATCTTCTTTAATTGTCTGCCATATTAGCATGTTTGCTAGTCCCAAGTACTCCCACAACAATGTGCGGGCTGCGGGGTATCATCTAGTCTTCTTCTATATGATGTGTTTTTGCTAAGATACGGGACCTAAGAGCATCTCCGACCGGACCCCTCAAACCCGCCTCAAATGCCCGGGCAGCCTGCCCGGTCACTAACCGGTCAAAAAAATTGACCCAGCCGGACCCCTCATACCGAGCTCAAACGCTCGGACTGACTAACACCCCTCATATCCATCTCAAATATGAGGATGATATTAGGGCTCATGGACGCGCTCGGGCATGCCCAGTCATTCCGTGACGTAGGACACGACCCCACCCAGACCACTTTTTCTTTCTTTATTCATTTTTCTCTTTCTTTTCTTCTCCATCAATCACGTGCAAGTGACCGGACATATGAGGAAAATATATGAGAGGTGCGACTGCACGGACAAAAAAGTAGGGGTTCAAAACAGACACGTCTGGTCACTGACCGGTCGTGTCCGCGGGCGTTTGAGGGACCAAATTTGCATGTTCGGGCTATAGATGCTCTAACTTGTACCAATGTGATCTTATACCAAAAGGAAATATCAGTTGTTGCGAGCTTCACATGCTCCAATTCTATAGGCTCGTTAGGAGCGTTGGATCTGAGATCTAATGGCCATCTAAGGAGCCCTCACAAATTTGCAAAAAATCTCTATAAGTCTCATAATTACGTGAAGGTACAAGCCTTCTTTGATGTCGTTCGATAGAGATGAAACGACCGAGCGGCATGGGTGCAAGGATACTATAAAAGCACATAATATTGGCCACCATAGGACATCTCAAACAAGAAGCCTAAAACCGCCCAGAACTATGTGGATCGAGGTGTGCGGATGGCACAAGTCATCATATGTTATTCCGCATTTGTGTGTGGACCAGTCTAGTGTCCTTTTTCTCACAAACTAGAAGTAAACCATGTGGCTTTGCGGGAGTCCTACTACCCGTCATGTAAGACTCCGACACCCCTCGCCACCCAGAAATGATGCACAGCCCGCACATTTGGAACGGTCTGCACTGTTTTCGTGACAAAACCCCTCATTTCTTCTACCCTCTCTACTACCATCACAACGCTCTCCACCCAATTGCCGCCCTTTCGTCTTCGTTGCCGCCGCCCCATGGACCCATACGAAAAGCTGTCAGAGACGACAAAGGTGAAGGATCCTAAGAAGGCATCTACCCAAACCATCAACTCGATGACACAGGAAGCCGACCACCTCAAAAAGAAGGACAAGGATGAGGCGGACGACAAAAATAAGGGCACTGGGTCGGGCCTAGGATGGGGTGCAAGGGTCGGGTAAGGCCTGGGACGTGAGGCGCCACCGCATCACCGTCCATGCACATGTCATGCTCTCCAGAAAAATGATCGACCTCCCTACTTTTAACCGGCAAGCAGTTTGGCCGACCATTCGCCGCATCCACTGTCGGGTACGTGTCATATTACGTCGATGTTAACAAAGTGCTGCTCCAATTTTCCAAGTATCGATCACCACAACTTATATGGCTACAACACCGAGTGTGGACCATCTCGGTGCCCACTCTTTGTTCGCTAGTATGTTTTAACCGGGTCAGCCAGTGTATGACGATGTGAATAGGGAGATGGCGGACATGATACCCGGTGGTGGCAGAGGCTCGAACGAGCAAGTGAATGACTCAGACCTAGAGGTGCACACCCAGCAGCCAGACATGTACACCGACTAGTTGGGCAAGTACGTTGGCCAACTAGAGCAAGATGGAGACGATGAACTTAATCCAGAGGAATTTGTTGTCGATCCGAATAAGATAGGTAGTGAAGAAAGCTTCAACCTACAGGTGGATGAACTACTGTGTGATGGATGGTTGTCCATTGGCATCGTTCGAATCAATGGAACGGAGCAAAATGGCACACCATTTTGGGAGAACATTCATACTCGGTTTCACAAGCACAAGAATTTTGAGCCCTACTGTAATGAGCTCATCTGCAATCGCGAGATCAAGGCTTACAACCATCCATGGTACATCATCATAAACGTTGTGAGCAAGTAATGTAGTCATTTGAAACAACTAATCACCGAGCAAGGGAGTTTTTATATGTGTTGGTCAATTGGCCGGATATGCAACTTGTTGACCGGATATGCTCTATGTGTTGGTCATTTGTATGGATATGCAACTTGTTGACTATGGATTATTGTTTATTGCATGAATGAATATATATAGAGAAAACTCCACCTAGTTTATGACAACCAATATATGCAAGCAAATTCATAGTTTGTTCACACATGTATATATTGTGGGGGAGCTTGCTCTATATATTATTTAGTATTTTGATGTTAGTACACCGAGTGTGATAAACTCAACTATCTTTGTGACACTTGATGCTAGCAAATCCATCCCAAGTATTCAATATATCCTTGGGTAAATTGCATACTTGTGTTAAAATTCATTATATAAATCCTCTTATTGAGATTGTCATCAACTACCAAAATGGGGGAGATTGAAAGTGCATGTAGTTCCCATGTGTGGTTTTGGTAACTGTTGACAATCCTGATGGACTAATGTTTGCATTGAGTTATACATTTGAAGGAATGTTCTATTTGTAATACATGAAGAATATTGGATGAATTGAAGTATGTTTGTTCCATGAATATGCAAGAAGGAGCTCGAATGAATTCTAAATGAATGTCATATACATATTGTTGTGCATGCATCAAGGATGAGCTCAATGGTTGAATCAAATATGATACGATCAAGATGAATTCCACATGATGAACAATATGTGATCTATGTGGAGTTCATTGAGGATCTCAGACATTGTCATGCTTTGGCTTATGGTTTGAACCATGATGGATCAAGATCTTGAGAGAATAATCAAAGAGAAGAATTCTACATATGTCTTGAAAATAGCATCATGATGAGCTCATATGTTGTATCATGAAGACGAGCAAGTTATAGCCAATATGAGATTCATGGAGAACCTTGATATGGTCATGGTGAATTGAGATATTGGTAATCATTTCTTAAAACAATGAAGCCTAACAAGAAATCAATAGGGCCATCAAGAATCCAAGATTAATCATGGATCAAAGATAAATGCTGACCAAGATGAAGATCAAAGAGTTAACTCAAAGTTAGTGGTGTACCACATGGGATCTTGTGGTATGGTAAGTAATTGTCAATTGCACTTTGCGTACTAACCCATACAATGTGATGTTTATGTCTATGAGGGTGAGGTAATTCTCATGGGATCGCATCAAGAGAGAGATTCCAAGTGTCCACGAGAGGATGACATCAAGTGTTCATGATCATGTTTGACAAGGGCAAGTTCAAGATAAACATTCCTAAGGATTACATGCTTGAAGCTTGTGGATGTCCACATGATGGACAAGTGAAGACGAATACAAAGCAAGGCTTTCCACATTGTGTATGGAAGAGCTCCTTGAAGACTTCATCAATGTCTTGCCTTCAGCTTGAGCCAAGAAGAAACAATAACATCAACCTCAAGTGAAAGGCTTGACTCAAAGGTATTAGTTCCTTTGACGTTAGTGGTGTGGAGTGATGATCACCGTATATACACTCAAGAATGGATTATCGATAGCTATGTAGTGTAGCCCTTTCATGATTCTTGAGTTTTAGGGATCTCGCACTATTAAGAGGGGATCACCGGGTCTCGCAAGAAACTTGCTCAAAAATTTAGGAAATACCTCTCTCTCTCTATTTCCCTTATGGTTGTTCTGGTCTTGTGCGGACGACCGGTGGTTCTCGAATGTCCGGACGCTGGACGACCGACGTCCTCCGGAAAATCCGAAGCCAGCCATCAGATCCAAATCCTCGGATTTCCGGTCCCTCCAGTCATCCGATCTCCGGACGTGCGGGTACGGTCGGTAATTTGTAGCCACTCACGAGATCCAAATTGTCGGACTTCCGACCCATTCCGGACGACCGTGCCCTGGATGGCCGACGTCGTCCGGACGTCCATATGGTATTCACTATTTCCACCAGATGTTGTGTTCACCTGCTCCTTCCTAGTTCTTCGAACGACCGACCCCTGTCGGACGTACGGCCCTACGTGGCTGACCGGACAACCTTGAGCTGCCGGACGTCCGGCAACTGCACAACATAAGTGGCTCCAACGACCATTTTTCTACCACCACTATATATAGTCTTCTCCCAACTCGTGTGGGGAGTGGCCAACACAGTCAAAAGATTCCAAGAAGACCTTTCTCTCGTACTCCCATTTGTCTACACCAAATCCTAGATCCCAAGTGCATCTATGAGTTCCTTGAAGTGTTGGTCCAATCAAAAGATAGATCGTCTCCCTCTCCTGCTCTGAACCAAAGCTATTTGTGGTTTGAGCAAGTTTTCAGCAGTTCCTATGGTCTTGTTACTCTTGGAGGTTGGAGAATCCTAGGCGATACAAGTTCTTCGGAGAGGAATCAAACCTTTGAGATTTCCCCCGGAAAGTTTGTGAGGGTTTGGAGGCTGATATGTCCCAAACGTATCTATAATTTCTACTTGTTCCATGATCTTTTGGGTGACATTGTTATATGTTTTGCTACACTTTGATACATCTCCGTCGTATCTATAATTTTTGATTGTTTCATGCCAATATTCTACAACTTTCATATACTTTTGGCAACTTTTTATACTATTTTTGGGACTAACATATTGATCCAGTGCCCAGTGCCAGTTCCTGTTTGTTGCATGTTTTTTGTTTCGCAGATTATCCATACCAAACGAAGTCCAAATGCAATAAAAACTACGGGGATTTTTTGGAATATTTATGATTTTTGGGAAGAAGAATCAACGCGAAAGGATGCCCGAGGGGGTCACAAGCCCCCTAGCCGCGACGTGGGGGTGGGGTCGCGCCTGGCAGGCTTGTGACCAATCCCTAAGGCGGTTGGCGCCCTTCTTTCCCCGCAAGAAAGATAATATCCGGAAGAAAATCGTGTTAAAATTTCAACCCAATCGGAGGTACGGATCTCCGGGAATTTAAGAAAAAAATTAAAGGCAAAATCTGGGAGCGCAGAAAAAGAAGGACACAGAGAGAGAGATCCAATCTCGGAGGGCCTCCCGCCCCTCCGCCGCCATGGAGACCATGGACCAGAGGGGAAACCCTTCTCCCATCTAGGGAGGAGGTCAAGGAAGAATAATAAGAAGGGGGCTCTCTCCCCCTCTCTCCCGGCGGCGCCGGAACGCCGCCCGGGACATCATCGTGCGATGGCGATCTACACCAACACCTCCGTCATCTTCACCAACATCTCCATCACCTTCCTCCATCTATATTCAGCGGTCCACTCTCCCGCAACCTGCTGTACCCTCTACTTGAACATGGTGCTTTATGTTTCATATTATTATCCGATGATGTGTTGCCATCCTATGATGTCTGAGTAGATTTTCGTTGTCCTATCGGTGATTGATGAATTGCTATGATTGGTTTAATTTGCTTGTGGTTATGTTGCTATCCTTTGGTGCCCATCATATGAGCGCGCGTGTGGATCACACCATAGGGTTAGTAGTATGTTGATAGGACTATGTATTGGAGGGCAAGGGTGACAGAAGCTTCAGCCTAGCATAGAAATTGATGCATACGGGATTGAAGGGGGACCAATATATCTTATTGCTATGGTTGGGTTTTACCTTAATGAACGTTAGTAGTTGCGGATGATTGCTAATAGTTCCAATCATAAGTGCATAGAATTCCAAGTAAGGGATGACATGCTAGCAGTGGCCTCTCCCACATAAAACTTGCTATCGGTCTAGTAACGTAGTCAATTGCTTAGGGACAATTCCGCAACTCCAACCACCAATTTTCCACACTCGTTGAACTAACGTAATTGTGTCTAACCAGCCCCTAGTTTTATTTACGTGTTCTTTCTTTTCTTGCAAGCCTTTCCTATCACTCCTACAAAGTACTTCTAGTTTCATAATTGTTCTAGGTAAAGCGAACGTAAAGTGTGCGTAGAGTTGTATCGGTGGTCGATAGAACTTGAGGGAATATTTGTCCTACCTTTAGATCCTCTTTGGGTTTGACATTCTTACTTATCGAGAAAGGCTACAATTGATCCCCTATACTTGTGGGTTATCAAGACCTTTTTCTGGCGCCGTTGCCGGGGATCAATAGCGTGGGGTGAATATTCTCGTGTGTTCTTGTTTTCTTTACCACTAAGTAGATTTATTTGTTGTTCTAAGTTGTTCTCTATCTTTAGTTATGGATATGGAACACGAAATACAAAAAAAATTAGGTGTACTTGCTATTCATGGAGATGGGGAACCTCCTAAAACCCTCGATGCTCGTTATGTGGAAAATATTATGCACTTCTTTAATAATCCTGAGAAAACCCCATTGAATTATATAGTGGGATACACGTTGGATCAACGTGAATACTTTAGGGATTATTGCTTGACTCAAAAAGGGAAACTATTATGGGATCAAATTCATATGTTGAAATGGTATGCTTGGGAGCTATGCTCGAGATATGATATTACTTGTTGCTCTAGGATCAAGGCTAAACACCTTCCCTTTTCTTGCAAATTTAATGCTAATGAAACCTTGGCTTCTTATGCTAATGGTATATATGATTACTATGATGTGATGCAAATAGAACAGTTTGTTGCTTTTATGGGTGCTTATGAAATTTAAGTTGTGTTTAAAGGGTGTGATGATAATGATGATGCTGCTTACCGATATGAAAATTTGGTTATGATTCGTTATTGTTATACTAATTATGAATATAATGCCCATATTTATCAATTTATGGAGAAATTCTTCGCTGCCCAAGAAGAGACTAATATTTTGCAGGAAACTATGGAAGAAGAAAATGTTGAAACTATGAGCTCATTAGATGAAAAAGATGACGAGGAGAGCGAAGAACAAAAGGAGGAAGAGCGGACTAGCTACCCGGGCCCACCTTCTAATGAGAGTAACTCTTCAACTCATACATTGTTTAATTTCCATTCATTCTTACCGAAGGATGAATGCTATGTTGATTGCTATGATCCCTTGGATTCGATTGAAATATCCCTTTTTGATGAACATGATGCTTGCTATGCTTGTGGCCATGATGCCAATATGAATGATGCTTATGAATATGAACTTGCTATAGTTCCTTATGTTAAACATGAAATTGTTGCTATCACACCCACTTATGATAGTCCTATTATCTTTTTGAACTCTCCCAACTACACTATATCGGAGAAGTTTGCTCTTATTAGGGATTACATAGATGGGTTGCCTTCTACTATTACACATGATTTTGATGAATATAATATGCATGTGCTTGCTGCTCCTACTTGCAAGTATTATGAGAGAGGAACTACATCTCCACCTCTCTATGTTTCCAATACGATAAAATTGCAAGAAACTGATTATGCTATGTATTGGCCTTTACTTGATGTGCATGAATTGTTCTTTTATGACATGCCAATGCATAGCAAGAGAGTTAGACTTCGTCATTGCATGATATATGTTACCTTGTGCTCACTACTAAACTACAAATCATTGTTAATTAAAATTGGCTTTGATATACCTTGGGATCCGGATGGATCCATTACTTGAGCACTTTATGCCTAGCTTAATGGCTTTAAAGAAAGCGCTGTCTGGGAGACAACCCGGAAGTTTTAGAGAGTCATTTATTTCTGTTGAGTGATTTTATTTAGTTTAAAAAAATATAGAGGGGAACTTAAAACTTTTTCAAAAAGAGAAGCGATTGAAAGGTGATGCATTGCAGAAGTAAGGGTCGACCTTGAACACTTATGTTCATGCTCATGGAAACAATGTAGAATTTTTCATTGAAGTTTCTCGCAAAAATAATTACCCCCTTGTACAATTCCATTGTATTATAAAAATAATGTGCCAAGTAAAGCCTTTATGATTAGTTTGGGTGATAGTTGTTTGATCATGCTGGAAAAGGCAGAAACTTTGCACTCACGAAATCATTTCTTATTTCTATACAGAGAGTGCTATTGAGTTGATTCTTTTTTATGCTGATTTATATACAAATTGCCTTAATTATCATAGTAGTTTCAGAATTTTCGGAGTATCACAAGTATGGTATAAATTCAAATTACTACAGATTGTTCTGTTTTTTGACAGATTCTGTTTTCTATGCATTTTTCTCTTATTTTGATGAATCTATGGGTAGTATCGGGGGGTATGAACCATGGTGAAGTTGGATTACAGTAGATATAATGCTAATATGAATTTGGAATGAGTTCACAACAGTACTTAAAGTGCTGATTTACTTTATTATACTAACGGATCTCACGAAGGTTTTGTTGAGTTTTGTGTGATTGAAGTTTTCAAGTTTTGGGTGAGACCACGATGGATGAAGGAATAAGGAGAGGCAAGAGCCTAAGCTTGGGGATGCACGAGGCACCCCCAGGTAATTTTCAAGGAAGACTCAAGCGTCTAAGCTTGGGGATGCCCATGAAGGCATCCCCTCTTTCGTCTACAATCTATCGGTAATTTTACTCGAAGCTATATTTTTGTTCGTCACATGATATGTGCAAATGCTTGGAGCGTCTTTTGTGTTTATTTCTCCTTTTTATTTTATGCACCATGCTGGTATGATATAGTCCTTGGTTGATTTATAGAATGCTCTTTGCACTTCACTTATATCTTTTGAGTATGGCTTTATAGAATGCTTCATGTGCTTCACTTATATCATTTAAAGTTTGGATCGCATGTTTCCCTACACATAGAAAACCGCCATTTGTAGAATGCTATTTTTCTTCACTTATATTTGTTAGAGCGGGGCATATCTTTTGTAGAAATAATTAATCTATCATGCTTCACTTATACCTATTTAGAGAGTTAACAGGAGTTGGTCATTCACATGGTTAGTCATAAAATCCTACATAAAACTTGTAGATCACCGAATATGATATGTTTGATTCCTTGCAATAGTTTTGCAACATGACGATGTGATATTAGAGTCATGCTAGTGAGTAATTGTGTATTCGTATAAATACTTGTGTTAAGGTTTGTGATTCCCGTAGCATGCACGTATGGTGAACCGTTATGTGATGAAGTTGGAGCATGATTTATTTATTGAATGTCATCCTTTGTATGGAGGTCGGGATCGCGCGATGGTTAACTCCTACCAACACTTCCCCTAGGAGCATGCGTGTAGTACCTTGTTTCGATGACTAATAGACTTTTGCAATAATTATGTGAGTTCTTTATGACTAATGTTGAGTCCATGGATTATACACACTCTCACCCTTCCACCATTGTTAGCCTCTCTAGTACCGCGCAACTTTCGGCGGTGCATTACACCCACCATATACCCTTCCTCAAAACAGCCACCATACCTACCTATTATGGCATTTCAATAGCCATTCCGAGATATATTGCCATGCAACTTCCATCGTTCCGTTTATTATGACACACACCATCATTGTCATATTGCTTTGCATGATCGTAAGATAGCTAGCATGATGTTTTCATGGCTTGTCCGTTTTTGATGTCATTTCTACGCTAGATCATTGCACATCCCGGTACACCGCCGGAGGCATTCATATAGAGTCGTATTTTGTTCTAAATATCGAGTAGTAAGTAAATAAAAGTGTGATGATCATCATTATTAGAGCATTGTCCCATGTGAGGAAGTAATAAAAGAGGCCAATGAAGCCCAAATAAAAAAGAGAGGCCAAAGAAGCCCACCAAAAAAAGAAAGAAAAAATAAATAAATAAAAATGAGAGAAAAGAGAGAAGGGACAATGCTACTATCCTTTACCACACTTGTGCTTCAAAGTAGCACCATGATCTTCATGATAGAGAGTCTCCTATGTTGTCACTTTCATATACTAGTGGGAAATTTTCAGTATAGAACTTCGCTTGTATACTCCAATGATGGGCTTCCTCAAAAGTGCCCTAGGTCTTCGTGAGCAAGCAAGTTGGGTGCACACCCACTAGTTCCCTTTTGAGCTTTCATACAAATATGGCTCTTGTGCCTCTGTTGCATGGCAATCCCTACTCACTCACATTGATATCTATTGATGGGCATCTCCATAACCCGTTGATACGCCTAGTTGATGTGAGACTATCTCCTCCTTCTTGTCTTCTACACAACCACAATATTCTATTCCACCTATAGTGCTATGTCCATGGCTCACACTCATGTATTGCGTGAAAGTTGAAAAAGTTTGAGAACACTAAAGTATGAAACAATTGCTTGTCTAAAACCGGGGATGTGCATGATTTAAATACGTTGTGTGGGGAAGATGGAGCATAGCCAGACTATATGATTTTGTAGGGATAACTTTCTTTGGCCTACATATTTTGAGAAGACATGATTGCTTTGCTAGTATGCTTGAAATATCATTGTCTTTATGTAAAATGATAGACTATTGCTTCGAATCACTCGTGTTTTAGTATTCATGCCATGATTAGATTATATGATCAAGATTATGCTAGGTAGCATTCCACATCCATTTACCTACTCGGGGACGAGCAGGAATTAAGCTTGGGATGTTGATACGTCTCCGTCGTATCTATATTTTTTGATTGTTCATGCCAATATTCTACAACTTTCATATACTTTTGGCAACTTTTTATACTATTTTTGGGACTAACATATTGATCCAGTGCCCAGTGCGAGTGCCTGTTTGTTGCATGTTTTTTGTTTCGCAGATTATCCATACCAAATGAAGTCCAAACGCAATAAAAAAACCTACGGGGATTTTTTTTGGAATATTTATGATTTTTGGGAAGAAGAATCAACGCGAAACGATGCCCGAGGGGGTCACAAGCCCCCTAGCCGTGACGTGGGGGTGGGGCCACGCCTGGCAGGCTTGTGACCAATCCCTAAAGCGGTTGGCTACCTTATTTCCCCGCAAGAAAGATAATATCCGGAAGAAAATCGTGTTAAAATTTCAGCCCAATCGGAGTTACGGATCTCCGAGAATTTAATAAACGGTGAAAGGCAAAATCTAGGAGCATAGAAACAGAAGGACACAGAGAGAAAGATCCAATCTCGGAGGGGCTCCCGCCCCTCCGCCGCCATGGAGGCCATGGACCAGAGAGGAAACCCTTCTCCCATCTAGGGAGGAGGTCAAGGAAGAAGAATAAGAAGGGGGGGCTCTCTCTCCCTCTCTCCCGGCGGCGCTGGAACACCGCCCGGGACATCATGGTGTGACGACGATCTACACCAACACCTCCGTCATCTTCACCAACACATCCATCACCTTCCTCCATCTATATTCAGCAGTCCACTCTCTCGCAACCCGCTGTACCCTCTACTTGAACATGGTGCTTTATGCTTCATATTATTATCCAATGATGTGTTGCCATCCTATGATGTCTGAGTAGATTTTCGTTGTCCTATCGGTGATTGATGAATTGCTATGATTGGTTTAATTTTTGTGTGGTTATGTTGTTGTCCTTTGGTGCCCATCATATGAGCGTGCGCGTGGATCACACCATAGGGTTAGTAGTATGTTGATAGGACTATGTATTGGAGGGCAAGGGTGACAGAAGCTTCAGCGTAGCATAGAAATTGATGCATACGGGATTGAAGGGGGACCAATATATCTTATTCCTATGGTTGGGTTTTACCTTAATGAATGTTAGTAGTTGTGGATGCTTGCTAATAGTTTCAATCATAAGTGCATAGAATTCCAGGTAAGGGATGACATGCTAGCAGTGGCCTCTCCCACATAAAACTTGCTATCGGTCTAGTAACGTAGTCAATTGCTTAGGGACAATTCCGCAACTCCAACCACCACTTTTCCACACTCGTTGAACTAACGTAATTGTTTCTAACCAGCCCCTAGTTTTATTTACGTGTTATTTCTTTTATTGCAAGCCTTTCCTATCACTCCTACAAAGTACTTCTAGTTTCATACTTGTTCTAGGTAAAGTGAACGTAAAGTGTGCGTAGAGTTGTATCGGTGGTCGATAGAACTTGAGGGAATATTTGTCCTACCTTTAGCTCCTCTTTGGGTTCGACATTCTTACTTATCGAGAAAGGCTACAATTGATCCCCTTTACTTGTGGGTTATCACACTATTATATCATTTTACACATATTTGGACTAACCTACTAACTCAGTGCACCCAGTGCTAGTTTCTGTCTAGTGATGTCTTTTTTGTAGGGGCTTTTACCCAATTTTCTGAAGCCCGAAAAATCCTGAGAAAATATATAAAAATCAGCATACCGGAAGCTTCCAGATCACCGAAGGGGGGCCAAAGGGGTGCCAGGGGCCTCCCAGGCGACCTGTGGGCGCGACCCACCCCTAGGTCTTGCCAAGAGGCCGCCTGGGTGGGGCCCACGCCCTCGGGTGCCCTTCATTCGCCTATATTTACCCCTCGACAAGGAAAACCCTATATAACATCCAGAATCGCGAATTTCTCCATCGTTCCGCCGCCGCAGCGCTTCTGAGATCGGGAGCGTCACGAGACCTCTTCCCGGCACCCTGCTGGAGGGAAGATTGACCTCCGGGAGCTTCTCCACCACCATGGACGCTTCCTGGACCTGCCGTGAGTAGTCCCCCTTGGACCATGGGTCCATGACCATTAGCTATGTGATGTCTTCTCGCTAATCTTGTGCTTCCATGATTAGCCCTTGTGAGCTGCCCTACATGATCAAGCCATCTACGTAATTCTCTTGCTATTGCTATGCTTGGTTTGTTGGGATCCGATGGATTATGAGATTATGTTCAGATTGTTATGAGTTATATATTTAATTATCCTTTTATATTATGTTCCTTAGTGATTCATGCATGTTCGTCGTTGCTATTTATTGCTTTGGCCGAGTAGTAGATTGTAACTCAAAGAGGGAGCGTTATGCATGATTTTGGGTTCATGCCCCTCGATGTCTAGCTTGAGTGACAGAAACATGAGACTAGGGGATGTGATGTTGCCACCAGGGAGAAAACAACGATGCTTGTGACCACGGTTGCAAGGATTGTTTACCTTACGCATAGTTCGTTAATGCAATTGTCCGTTGCTTTGAGTTTACACTTTGGGTGGGACTCGCAACTTAATACCAGCGAGATGTTCTGGATAGATATCTCAAGGTGGATGATTAGTAAGTAGATGCTGATGAATAAACGATCTAGTTGTCTTGGTGTATTGCCCATTACTATTGAGCCTCTAACTCTCAAGTAGCATAATTAGCATTGCGGTGCGTTCTAATTCTGTCAATTGCCCAACTGTAATTTGTTTACCCAAGCATAGTTGTTTATCGTCTTTTGGGAGAGAGACATCACTAGTGAACATCATGTGACTCCGGTCCATATCACCATCATTGTTTACACCTCCACCATTTACCTTTTTATTCACTTTTCCGTTGCAATCACTATTACTATTCCCGCTTGTGTTTTGATCCTTTGCAAACTACAAGGCCGGAGAGATTGACAACCTCTCTGTACTTGTTGGGAGCAAAGTTATTTGTTGTGTGTGCAGGTCCATGTCTTCTGCTAGCCAAGATAGCAAACATCTACTTGTTGATCCTAGGAGTCATCCTAGTTCGATAAACCTTACAGTCTCCATGTAAGGTAAAACTTGCTGCTGGCTACATCTCAAGCTTCCACTTAGGGTAACCAACGAGGTGCGAGAAGTATATACATCATCTCGTCATCAAGCAAAGTTTTCTGGCGCCGTTGCCGGGGACTCCAGTCTTCAAGATAGGGGAGTTGCACGCTATCTTTTACTTTTGCTTTTTAGTCTTGTTAGTTTGCTTTCTAGTTTTTTCTTTAGAGTCTTATACCAAAAACCACAAAAAAATTAGTTACTTTGCTTTGTTTAGTCAGTATGCCTAAATTCTTTGCCGCTTGTGTTGCACCCGAAGGAGAGATTCTCACCTTCAAACAAAGGGTTGGAGAAAGTTTGAAAGATGCTTGGTATAGAATTAAAAATTCTCAAGATAGAGCCACCAAGAAGCAATCCACCACTATTTTGCTTAGAAATTTTTATGTTGGTATTACTTCTAGACACATCAATACGAGGGAATTTCTTGGAAGCTCCCGTTGGGGAGGCTCTTAACATTATGGAAAATCTTGTCGGGATCCCACCTATTGTTGACATAAAGGATGATATAACTTTAGCTCACGTTATGAGTAAACTTGAGAAGATAGAGCTAGAGATGCCAAGCATGAGTAAAATAAATGAATTAGATCGTAGGATTCAAGGGAAATTAAATAGACTTGATAGCTACATGCACAAAATTTGCAAAACTTTGGAGACCCTTAAATCCCATGATTTGGATCCTTCTAGGATTGATAGGGTCGAGGATATTTTTGAAACTTTAGAAACTACTCTATCCTCCATCAATACTAAAAAGGTAGAAAACCCCGCAAGGAAGGGACCTAGGTTCGTTAACGTACCCAAGGTTCCTCAACCCAAAACAAATATACCTATTGCTAGGGGTGTTGAAACTGTAAAGACCTTGGAAGAGATACCTCTCTTAAATAGAATTAGAAATGAGATTCCAATTGGTCTTACTACCTTTGCTTTTGTTCCTAGAAGTGTTGCCACTAAGACTCTCTATGAGAGTCCTCTTAAGACTAGTTGAACTATTGAAGATCACTTTGATGATCTTGATGATCGTTCAATTGATACAACTTGATCTTTTTGCATTATGCCTAGCTCATAGGCATAAAAGAAAGCGTTTGTTGCGAGGCAAAACAATTTGTTTCTACTTTCAGTTTTAGTGGTCTTGATGCTTGTTACTACTATAGCAACATCATTGTATCTTTATTTTAAAGCTTTGTTTTAAGTTTTAGCCTCCGATTGCAAGAAAGTTCAAAAGTTGTGACATGTTGTCCAGAAACAGATTATGTATGCTTGGCGGAAAAATTCTCCAAAAATCACCAGATCATATTTTTGATCTGAATCTTTTTGACAGAATGATATATATAATTTCGTTTCTGGCATATGTTCTAAGTTTTTTGATTTGAGTTGCAGAAGTGCCCTGAATAAATTATTTACGACCTGCTGTTCTGTTTTTCACAGATTTTGCCCTGTTTTGCGTTTTCATTGGTTTGCAAATACTAAGTTTACTTTTTATTTGCAAAAACCTTTTGGAAATCATGAGAAACAGTAGATTTTCATGAAAATCATTATTTCTAGCAGGTAATGAATTATTTTATTAAGGTTACTAACCACTCTAATCAGCTTATAACGAGTTTCGTATGAAGGGAGTTTTCAAGTATGTGATGGGAGATGATGAAAGAAGATACATGAGTGTCAAGCGCTCAAGATTGGGTATGCCCCCATGCAACCCCAAGTAATATTCAAGGAGACTCAAGAGTCTAAGCTTGGGGATGCCCCCGTGCATCCCCTTCTCTATCAATAATCATCAGTTCCTCCATCTCCATGCTATATTTTTATCACTTCATATGTTATGTGCTATGCTTGGAGCGTCCCGCTCGTTACTTTTTAGTTTGTTTTAGTTTGCTTGCTGTTCATAACAAGTCGGAACCTATCCTACCTTGTTTGGGAGAGAAACACGCTCCATTTCACTCTAGAACACAACATAGGTTTTCATGCTTATCTTTTTGTGTGTTCTTTATCTTTTCATAGCTACTGTCATGCTTAGCTCTTAGTTTTCTTGCTTATCTTTTTAAGAGCTTTTATTTAGGTTGCTTTTGGAACTCTCTTGAGTTATCATGCTTATGTTGTTTAGAGAGTTGGCTTGTTGCACTGAGTTGTGTGTCGTGCATGAGTAGGTAACTGAGGTTGCTATTTAAGTATAGTAGTAACTTGCAATAGTTTTGAGGTATTGATTTGAGTAATGTTTGGACTATTGGTGCCAAGAGCTTGAGCCTATTAGTGATAGGTGTCGTATTTTGGGAAATACGTGTTTTTTTCAAAAACTAAAAATTAGTTGAGAACTCTAGCTACTAAATTAATCGCTAACCTCTGGAGGGGTTGGAATATATAGAGTACCCTCACGTTACCATGAGTCAAGGATGCGCAAGGATAACCAAACTCCCAAACACTCCTGCTCGGGGTACTTGTCTCTTTGTGAATTTCCTCACTAGATAGAGAGTTACCGATAATAAGTGTATGAGTTCTTCGGACTAATGTGAGTACTCGATTGTTGGCACTTCCACCATCCATATTTTGCTAGCCTCTTCGGTACCGTGCATTGCCCTTTCTCATCTTGAGAGTTGGTGCAAACTCCGCCGCTGCATCCAAACCCATGACATGATATGCTTTGTCATACATAAGCCTCATTATATCTTTCCTCAAAACAGCCACCATACCTACCTATTAAGGCATTTCCATAGCCTTTCCGAGATACATTGCCATGCAACATCCACCATCTCATGACTTGATCTTCATGTCATACATGCTTTTTCTTGATCGTAGAGGCGCATGATAGTTGGGCCTTGCCCATATTATTGATACATGATGCGCTAGTTGCATATCCTGCTACACTGGAAGAGGCATACTTTTGCATACATCATGATAGTTTTCACTTGTCTTTATGTTGAGTACTACTTATAAAGTGTGATGATCTTCTTTTTATTCATGTAAAACATAGAGTGTTGCCTTAAGTGACGGAAAGATCCCAAAGAGGACAAAACAAAAGATCCCAAAGAGGACAAATGAGAGATAAATAGAAAGAGCCAAAGAGGCCACAAAAAAATAAAAAAGAGAGAGAAAAAAGAGAAAAAGAAATAAAAAGAGATAAGCGGGCAACACTACTATTCGATTTGAAGATCCACATTCGTACTCCATTGCTATATTTGTGCTACATAGAGATTATCGTTCATGCATAACTATGTGGGGACCCTTACACTATAGAACTTGGTTTGCTTATTCCAATGACGAGCCTCCTCAAATGAGCTCTAGGTCTTCATGAGAAAACAAGTTGGATGCACCCCCACTAGTTCCATTAGAGAGCTTACCTTAGCTCATATGTGCATTTGTTACATGGCAATCCCTTCTCCTCACATCATATCTATCATTTGGCTTTCTCTCACCTATGGTTGTCCTTATTGATGTGAGCCTTTCACACCTTTTTGTCTTCCTTCTCCATCATTATTCTATTTGCCATCCTAAGTGCCAACATTTGTTGCTTACGCTCATCCATTGCATGAGTGCTCAAAGTCGAAAGGGAGATGATCATTTTGACTTGTGCCTGACTAGTGGTGTGGGGATGAGTCAAAATAAGATTCCGAAGGAGACCAAGTGTGAGGTTTAGTAGATTGAGTTCTCAACTAAAAAATATTTTTTAATCTCAACCCATCTCCCATTTCTTGCATGTAAACACCATTTGAAGACATCCGAGTCACGGATAGCGAGAGATCATGCACCTTTATGTTCTTACTTTGCTAATTTCAATACTAGA
This sequence comes from Hordeum vulgare subsp. vulgare, assembly GCF_904849725.1. Lineage (NCBI taxonomy): Eukaryota > Viridiplantae > Streptophyta > Magnoliopsida > Poales > Poaceae > Hordeum > Hordeum vulgare. The sequence continues at coordinate 520,562,460 of NC_058524.1, forward strand.
TATATATACTCTTGCTTGTTATTATCTTGACTTGAATTGCATATCTTACTTGCTTTAATTTGAAGTTCTTATATGTGTGTTAGCATGTCACCACAAAAATTATTTCTGTTATCATTTATCTACTCAAGGACGAGCAGAAATTAAGCTTGGGGATGTTGATACGTCCCAAATGTATCTATAATTTCTGCTTGTTCCATGATCTTTTGGGTGACATTGTTATATGTTTTGCTACACTTTTATATCATTTTACACATATTTGGACTAACCTACTAACTCAGTGCACTGAGTGCCAGTTTCTATTTGCTGATGTCTTTTTTGCACGTCCTTTTACCCAATTTTCTGAAGCCTGAAAAATCCTGAGATAAATATATAAAAATCAGCGTACTCGAAGCTTCCAGATCACCGAAGGGGGGGCAGAGGGGTGCGAGGGACACCCAGGTGACCTGTGGGCGCGACCCACCCCTAGGCCGTGCCAAGAGGTCGCATGGGTGGGGCCCACGCCCTCTGGTGCCCTCATTTCGCCTATATTTACCCCTCGACGAGGAGAATCGCGAATTTCTCCATCGTTCCGCTGTTGCAGCGCTTCCGAGATCGGGAGCATCAGGAGACCTCTTCCCAGCACCCTGCCGGAGGGAGGATTGACCTCCGGGAGCTTCTCCACCGCCATGGACGCTTCCTGGACCTGCCGTTAGTAGTCCCCCTTGGACCATGGGTCCATGACTAGTAGCTATGTGATGTCTTCTCTCTAATCTTTTGCTTCCATGATTAGACCTTGTGAGCTGCCCTACATGATCAAGGCATCTATGTAGTTCTCTTGCTATTGCTATGCTCGGTTTGTTGGGATCCGATGAATTATGAGATTATGTTCAGATTGTTATGAGTTATATATTTGATTATCCTTTTATATTATGTTCCTTAGTGATTCATGCATGTTCTCCATTGCTATTTATTTCTTTGGTCGAGTAGTAGATTGTAACTCAAAGAGGGAGCGTTATGCATGATTGTGGGTTCAACTAGAGTACATAGTTCTTATCCATCTCATGTGACTAGCCATGTCAACACAACGATGATATAACATGCATTAATTTAGGAATGAGAAAATTCAAAAATCTATAACTTTTGAAATCATGTGTTGAAATTATGATCTGTTTTCACCGTTGGGTTACTCGTGACGAGCTCTTCAAAATTGAATCCCATGTGGACATGTTTTGATGATTTTTTTTCAAAAGCAACTTTAATGCTAGATGAGACAACTTTAGTGTGAAGCATGAGCTACTTTGATGCTAGATGATTGCCCCGTGTGTATTACTGAATTAACCTAGCAGCCTCCTAATTATTTGTATGCAATAGAGTAATAGGAGGTTAACATGATTGCTAAGTTGCATACATTAAAAACTAAGTTGTAAATAGTCCAGTCGACTACCATACTGTTAAAGTTGCTTCGGTCGCTTCTTGAGCACTTCTTTGACCGCATGGTTGGGAGGAGGTGTGTAGTGTGGTGGGGCTCCTGTACTCTGCTCTTCGTGGTGACACTACTAGGGAAAACCCTAGTAGTAGCGCGGGGAAATGATATATTAGTAGCGTAGGGGCCCGCGCTACTGCTATGGTGCTATAGCTAACTTTTAGCAGTAGCGCCGGTCCAATCCGTGCTACTACTACTTCTGCTAGTAGTAGTGCGGTTGCCACCTGCGCTACTACTACCTAGGTGTAGCGTGGGTAAGGGTCCCGTGCTACTACTAACTAATTAATAATTAAAATAAATAAATTCATCCAACGGCTGTTGCTGCTGCTGGGCGTCAACGTCATCTCCATCCACGGCCGATGTTGGTCCTGGAGGGGATGAAGTCGTCCATGGTGATGGTGCTTCCACACCCAACTCATCCTCGCACCTCTCCTCTGCTGATACTACAAAAGAAGAGAAAACGATTAGAAGATGAAGATTCAGAGAGAGAGATTGAGAGGAGTAGGAAGAGCAACTAACCGGTCGTTGTGTCCATGGCGGATCTGGCCGCCGCCATGGATGGCGCTCCGCTAGATCTCCCTCTCCTCCAGCAACAAAGAAGGAGGAGGAAGGGGGGAGGGGGCCACGGTGGGAGTGGAGGTCGTCGGATTTGGGGAGGCGATGAGGTGCAAGGCCGGCGGTGGTGGTGGGTGAGGAAGGGAGTCACGGGTGGGATGGAGAAGCGGAATCATGGGAGTGTGGGTTTCGATTTGGGACTCGTTGGGAGCCATGGAGGAGGAGGTGTGCTTGGTAAGGAGCACCATGGGAGAGCCTATGGAGAGAGGGGGAGACTGAGGGAGAGAGGAGGGATTCGGCGGAGGATACGTGGACTTCACCTACCTTGTACTTAGTAGTAGCGAGGAGTCTAAACACGCGCTACTACTATCAACTTAGTAGTAGCACTGGTTTATACCCCGCGCTACTACCATTACATGTCCGGGGGGCACGGTTGAGACCACTTAGTAGTAGTGAGGGGTAAAAACCCGCTCTATTACTATCAACTTAGTAGTAGCGAGGGGTCAAAACCCGCGCTACTAGTAAGTACAAGTAGCGAGGGGTAAAAACTCGCGCTACTAGTAAGCGTCTGTCTATAAGCTTTTCCCTAGTAGTGTGAAGCAGCGTCGGCGAGCCCTAAGGTCGGGAAGACAGGATCTGTGACTGGAGATGGGCGGTGTGGAGCGGCACAAGGGGGCCGACGAGGCTGACGGGTGGCGTCCACGACGGTAGATGCAGGGTCGCATCCGACTTGGAGCTCTAAGGCAACATCATGGTGGTTCCTTGCGAGAAGAAGAAAAGAGATGAGGAGAGGGATGTGGGATGGAGGGGGAGGAAGGAGGGTGCGGGGAGGAAGGATGATCGGAGGACTTCCACCTGATCTAGATCCTTCATGAGGAATTTTACTGCGGCGGCCGGCGAGCCCTAAGGTCGTGAACACGATATTTGGGACTGGAGATGTGCGGTGCGGAGTGGCGCAAGGGGGCCGATGAGGCTGACAGGGCAGATCCAGGGTGGGTGACATCCACGATGGCGAATGTGGGGTCGCATCGGACTTGGAGCTCTAAGGCAACATCCATGGTGGTTCCTTGCGAGAAGAAGAAAATAAATAGGAGAAGATATGTGGGAGGGAGGAGGAAGGAGGGATGCCATGAGCAAGGATGACCGGAGGACTTAACCTTGATCTAGATCGCTCATGAGGAATATTAGTGAAGGAGATGAAACTGACATATGCACTAGTAGAAAAGGGGCATTTAGCCCCGGTTCTTTTGGGCTATTAGTCCCGGTTCAGGAACCGGGACTAATCATCCAGGACTAATGCTAGCCCCGGTTCAGCCCCGAACCGGGGCTAATGGCCCTCCACGTGGCGGGGCTGGGAGCGAGGGGGGGGGAGGACCTTTAGTCCCGGTTCTAGTTACGAACCGGGACTAAAGGATCCATCTGTTTATTTTGTTTGTTTGACCCAAAAAGGTAGATTTTTTTTATAAAAAAATCAACTTTTACTTTTGAATATTTTTTGATTTGTTTTGATGTTTTATTCCAATTTTCAAATCTTTGAATTATTTGAAAATTTAATCTCTAATCATCCATCCTCACTGCTCTAGCGTGGATCACTCATTACAAATCGTCTAACTTCTCAGCCAGTCATCCATCCTCTCACTGCTTCAGCCCAAGCACGCTTAACTTTCTCGTTCTATCGCCCCTAGTTGCCAAGTCTGCACTTGTTGTTTTCCTGACAATAGTAAGTTATCAATCCTAAACAACCTCGTGTCTTGATGTCATGTCACATGATTTAATTTTTTGAATTCAAACGATTATTAAAATAAACTATCTAGGTAATAATAATAGTGAATTTCAATGAAAACAACCTAATATTTTAAATAAAATTATTTCTTCTTATTTTTCTGGAATTTTTTTTGAAATAACTTTTATTACATTCGAAATTTTGAGCATCTGAGAAAACTTCACTCGGCAAGCCCCGGTGAAATCGAGTCCCAATTTTTCTCTAGTTTTTTTTATATATTAAACTTTTTTTTCGACGTCGTATGCAAAAGTCATGGCCGTTTTACAATTTTTTTCCTTTTTTTTGGAAAAACGGTCAAAATTCATATCTCAAAATTTGTATAGCAACTAGGCACTAAAACCTAACTACATCTCAAAGGATTTTATTTCTTCAAGATTTTATCATTTTTGTTTATTTTCTACAAAACTAAAAAAGACGGTCCACCGGGGGGGTAGAGTTTGAGAATTTCAGAATCCCCCTTTAGCCAAGAGTCCAATCGTACCCGTCGACTACATTTGCTAGCACCGTCCCCGTCAGAGTCACAACTAAGGTTAACCAAGCCAGAGTTAACCCTTTCTAACTTTATTTTCTATGTTGAGCTAAATGACCTTGAAATTGAAAAGCACTATAATAAACTCTGAAAATGTTGAAACTTGGCATGGTTTCATCATTTTATCCATATAGCTTGTGCTAAAAAGTTGAGAGGGTTTCGACAAGAACTGGATGCACTTCGTGTACAAACTGGACCATCTCCTTCGAAGTATCAAGGTTTCACACGAAAACCCATCTGCTAGAAAGGCATTTTTTTAGTTATTTCAACTCCAGACTTTGTGTGCATTTTTTGCATTCAATATGCACCATCCAAAACCACATCCTAAAATTTCAACCCTTTATAACTTCATTTGCTATTTTTCATGCATTTAATGATGTTTTGACCTAAATGACCCTAAAGTTGAAAAGCCCGACAAATGACCTCTAAAAAGGTTGAAACTTGGCATGGTATCATCATTTCACCCACATAGCATGTCCTAACAAGTTGAGAGGGTTACGATAAAAACTGGATGCACTTTGTGTACAAAATGGACAATCTCTTTTGAAGTATCAGGGTTTCGAACGAAAACTCATCTCTTGCAAAGGGATTTCATTTTTTTGAACTTATTTGAACTCACTACTATTTGTGTGTTCAAAATACACCATTCAAAGCCACATCATAAATTTTCAACATTTTCCGACTTCATTTGGTATATTTCATGCATTTACTTATTTTTTTTAAGCTAATTGACCCTGAAATTAAAAAGCACTACAAATGAACTCTGAAAAGGTTGAAAGTTGGCATGGTATCATCATTTCACCCACATGGCATGTGCTAAAAAGTTGAGAGAGTTACGACAAAAACTGGATACACTTCGTGTACAAACTATATCATCCTTCGAAGTATCAAGGTTTCACACGAAAAACCATATGTTACAAAGGCCTTTTATTAAAATTATTTTAACTCCATACTTTTTATGCATTCAATATGCAACATACTATAACATGTTAAAATCTACAGAAAGAACTAACTAAAGATAATAATAATAAACAACAATTAAATGACTAAAACAACTATATAAGCAAAACAATATTGTTTTAATTAAAATCCTAATTTAAATTATTCTAAAAATAACCAAATAAATCTTACTGCGACAACAATCTAACACATGACTAGGAGAAAAAAGAATTAAATTAAAAACAATTTGTAAACTCAAATTATTCACAATTTGGGTTTAAAGCAAATTTGAACAAATTCAAATTTAAACCATTCAAATTTGAAAAATAATTGCACAAACAGAAACTAGACAAAATTTTGAATCTAATGCAAAAAAATCACTCAAAAACATTAAATATCCTAAAAGATATAAGCAATTTAAAACAGAAACTACAAACAGAAGATAAATTTAAAAACAGAAAAAAAATCAAAACTCCTCTAGTCCCGGTTCATGTCTCGAACCGGGACTAAAGGTCTATTCCGTAGTCCCGGTTCAAGACACGAACCGGGACTAAAGCCTCCAAACCTTTTAGTCCCGATTTGAGACACGAACCGGGACTAAAGGTCCCATTTAAACCGGGACTAATGACCGACCGACGCCCTTGCCGCTCGAACTGAGACTAATGCTAACATTAGTCCCGGTTCATAATGAAACCGAGACTAATGTGTAAATCGAGCTGGGACGGAAGCTCCTTTTTCTACTAGTGATGGGACATACATTTTAGATGTCAAAGTAAGAGTGCTGTCTTTTATGCCTTGGCGAGTGGGCTCAGCCTGTCATGAACAGGTCTATATGAGCCTAATCGGGCACATATTGTTTTTTAGCATGATAGGCTTTTGCGAAAAAATAGTCATAGAGTGATAGTTCTCAACTAAATTTTACAGAGTGGCGTGTTTGATCAAATTATAGTATTCTCTGTGTAAAAATATAAAAGTATTTAAAACACTATTTTAATGATTTAGACGTTTTTATATTTTTTTTATTACTAAAGGAATAAGAGCAACGCCAATGAGGCGACCCATTTCGTCTATGGTAGTTCGTTTGGTCCGCGTGGACAAAAGTGATGGCCCAAAGCGCGGACCCATTGCTAAAACGCGTCCGCGCCGATCCATTTCCGGCTCAAATTTGGGACTGAAATGGGTCCGCATATGACCGGCCTGACCCACTTATCACACAGCCACCCAGCCACGTGTGTGTGCTTCACCTCTACGTGCTTATTTAATTCGTTGTTCCACCCCATCCACCTTTCTCCCATTATTATATTACCATGGTGGTGTTGTCCACTTGCTTTCCGTTGGATGCATGTGCTAACTCATTTAAAAAAGCGGACACAGACAGGACGGCGAACGACCCAAACAGACGAAAAGCGGACAAAATTGCCGTCCGTTTGGGTCGGTCCGTTGGAGCTGCTCTAACTTCTTGTTAAACACTCTGGCGTGGCCAGCTAATGAATTCACGTATCCCGAGCTCATAACTCGGAGCAAGTACAATAAGGTTACATAAACAGGCTATAAGGATTAAAATATTCTATTTTTCTTAAGTGGAGGAGAGAGAAGAGAAGTTGACTCCGGGTGAGTAGCTAGCTACAACACGAGACCCAAAACACTTTATAAAATTATATGAGTCAACTACTACTAAAATACTCACTGTGTTCCTAAATATAAGACCTTTTCTGATTACACTATGAACTACATACGGATGTATATAGACATATTTTAGAGTGTAGATTCACTCATTTTGCTATGTATGTAGTCTTCTAGTGAAATCTCTAAAATGTCTTATATTTAGCCCTCGTTTGATTAAGGGGGATTGTGGAGGTTTTGAGAGGAAAATCCCCGGGAGGGACAGAAACCCCACAGATCCTCGGACGCCCATTTGATAGGAGGGGTTTGCTTAGCCCAATCCCCTCCGTTCCCCTTCAATCCCTTCCTATCCATGTGTTTCAAAACCCTCCTCGGGGGACTAGTGAAAGCAAAGTCCCGGGGATTTGAGAGGATTGGGTGAAACAAAGGAATTCATTCAATCCCGTGAAATCCCTCCCTCTCAAAACCTCCCCAATCCCCCTTAACCAAATGAGGCCTTAGAAACAGAGCTGCTTATTAAGTTGGTTCTACCCCATATGACATGACAACTTTTCATATTCAATTGTTGGCTGTATTAATCATGTTCTCAGTTCATAATACTGCTCCACGGCTTGGATCGACTCGGAGTACGAGTAGTATATAAGGAGCTTAGGCCAGGTAGCTTAAGCACAGCGAAGTCACGCACCATCATCAGTGCGGGAAGCAAAAGATGGCTATGCTCAAACGCTTAGCACTCGCACTCTTCGTTAGCTTCTTCTCATGCTACCTGACATCGGTCCCTTCCCTAGCCTCCCCTGATGACTTCCTCCAATGCTTACGGGACAAGATACCTAGCGAGCTCCTGTACACCCAGAGCTCGAGCAGCTTCGCCGGCGTGCTTGTCTCCTCCATTAGGAGCGCCAGATTCTTCACCAACACCACGGTGAGGCCGCTCTGCGTCGTGAGGCCGACCGACGCCTCCCACGTCCAGGCCGCCGTGCTCTGCGGCCGCACGCAGGGCGTGCGTCTCCGCGTGCGCAGCGGCGGGCACGACTACGAGGGCCTGTCGTACCGGTCGGTGCGGCCCGAGGTGTTCGGAGTGGTCGACCTCGCCGACCTCCGCGCCGTGAGTGTGAATCAGTCGGAGACCACTGCTTGGGTCGACTCCGGCGCGACCATCGGGGAGCTGTACTACACCATCGCCAAGGACAACTCCCAGCTCGCGTTCCCGGCCGGCCTGTGCCCGACCATCGGCGTGGGCGGCCACTTCAGCGGTGGCGCCATCGGCATGATGATGCGCAAGTATGGCCTCGCCGTCGACAACGTCCTCGACGCCAAGCTTGTCAACGCCAACGGGGATCTCCTCGACAGGGCCGGCATGGGGGAGGACCTCTTCTGGGCCATCCGAGGCGGCGGCGGCGGGAGCTTCGGCATCGTGCTCTCGTGGAAGGTCCAGCTCGTGCAGGTCCCACCGACGGTCACCATGTTCAACATCGTAAGGACGCTTGACCAGGGCGCCGTAGACATCGTGACGAGATGGCAAGATGTCGGGCCATCACTCCCCAACGATCTCACCATAAGGGTGATCGTGCAGGGCCAGCAAGCACTGTTCCAGGCCCTATACCTCGGCACGTGCAGCTCGCTCGTGGCGACCATGGGCGACCAGTTCCCGGAGCTCGCCATGACGAGCGCCGACTGCCAGTCGATGACCTGGCTCCAGTCCATAGCCTTCATCAGCTTCTGGAACAGGGACACGCCGGTGGAGGTGCTCCTGAGCCGGACCACTAGCCTGAGCACCTTCACCAAAAGCAAGTCGGACTACGTCCAGAGCGCCATCTCCAAGGGCGTATGGAAGAACATCTTCTCCTGGTTCACGATGAACGGCGCCGGGCTCATCATCCTGGAGCCCCACGGCGGGTTCATGGGGAGCGTCCCCACCGACGCGACGCCGTACCCTCACCGGAGCGGCGTGCTGTACAACGTCCAGTACATGGTGTTCTGGCAGGGTGACGGGGGCACGGCGGCGAACACCTGGCTCGGCAACTTGTACGACTTCATGGGGCAGTACGTGAGCAAGAACCCGAGGCAGGCGTACGTCAACTACCGGGACCTGGACATCGGCCAGAACGTGGTGGTGGACGACGCCACCACGTTCGACAGCGCCAAGGTTTGGGGTGAGCAGTACTTCACGAGCAACTTCCAGAGGCTCGCGGCAGTGAAGGCGGCCGTGGATCCCACCGACTACTTCAGAAACGAGCAGAGCATCCCGCCATTGGTCCAAGGACGTAAGTGAGCAAGGTTGTACTACTGTATTTGTATGCAAGCGATCCAACTAATTAATTGGATGCTTTGTAATGACTATTGGTTGTGAAAACGGAAGTAGGATGCACCAAGGCAATTTGTGCTTCTGTCAGTTCATGCATGAGAGCAACGGAAGTAGGATGCGGCAACCAAAATTGTAATTTGGCTGTCACTTCATGAATGAAAACACGACGATCTATCTGTCGATGGACTGGAATCCCTGCGTGCATACATGTGCAATGTTTGTTTGATTTCGGGCCGGTTCTTTTGCCGGCTTAGAGAATAAGCCGCTTCATCCCCAGCTTTTTTATATGATTTTGCTAAAACACATCTAGATGTGAGATAAGTATTTTACATCTAAGTCATATATTATTGACCTTACAAAAAGATTTGTGTCAGAATTTTTTTCCATTTTCTTTTTATGCTTGATTTAATTATTTAGATGTGTAATTACTATGTCACATCCAGATGTGCCTAGACACACCCTTTCTTATGAAAGGCCCCTCTTATTTATTGGGATTTTTAACTAGCTATGAGATTTACTAATGATAGAAGCCTCAACAAATTTGAAGAGCGGTTTAGTTCTCTTTAACCTGGGAGAGGCAGCTTATTTTTAAGCCGTCTAATTTCTTTTAAAACAAGGCAAAAGATTTTCCATTTGCATTGATCAAGGAAGAAGGTTAAGACTTGAGGCCCTAGGCCAAATAAGATACATCGCTCTCGCGACATGATATTACAAGAATGTTTCGCACCCGCTAAGCTCCAAAGCGAGCACTCCTCCTTGATCTTCGCGATCACCACTCCCACCGATACGGCTGTGTTACGGAAAACTCTGGTGATGGGGTTATAGTCCTAGAGTAGGGTCATAGGCATGTCCTGTGGGGCCTATCCAAGGACTACCCTTCATGAAGGATAAGACCCTTAGTCAGTTCCGACTGAATTGAGGACTTCCCATCATCCAATCGGTGACGATTCCTCTATCATCCAGTCAGAGATGAGCATTCGGAGCGTATCAAGCTTACCGACTGGATTCCACTCTGTACATCGTAACCCCCCTGGAGGGCAACGGTCATACGTTTCCATATACCTTTATTAGCATTTGAGACATACGTTACCTGTAACGTATGCAGTTATTCACCACTACTCCACCCCTGCGCACCGAACCGTTGTGAAGGGTAGCGCACTCTATATAAGCCGCCCTTCCCCACTGGTGCAGGGGTTAGCAATTCACTGTAATCCATATTCCACTCGACAACAAGCTCCCAAGAGCACTGAGACGTAGGGCTTTTACCTCCACCGTAGAGGGGCCTGAACTCATACAACCTCGCCGTAGCTAAGGCTCTGCCCATCCTTTCGTACCCTAACATCTACTGTCAGGCTTATACCCACGATAATTGGCGCCCACCGTGGGGCACGCGTCTAAGCGATTTCCGGCGAGTTTGCGACTACATCTTTTCATTATGTCATCCGGTGGAGATCTGAGCATGGGTCACGAGATCCTCTTCGGCGCTCTCTCCTTCATCGTCGACGATTCGGCATGGCTTCGGGATGCCCCTCTCGACGTCGAGGCGCTCCCTAGTCGCGGGGCTACGCACTTCCGTGCCGGCGCCCGCGGTATTCTTCTTCTCCAACAGTCGGCTCCGGTGTCGACGTACGCCACCATCGCGCGCCGCAACAAGCGGTCCCGCCGTCCGCGGCTCCAGCGTTGGGTGCAACACGCTCAGGCGCGCCAGAACGCATCCTCACAAGTGGTTGTCCTAGAGTCGGTTGTGGTTGCCCCGCCGTCCCAGCGCTCGGACTCGGTTCCGACTGAGTTTCCTTCCGAGTACTTGGGTCGCGGGCCTGCAGCTGAAGTGCACATGGCCAACTCCCATGAAAGTCCCCGCCAAACTGGCCGGAACGAGCACGAGGTCGGCGAAACATCCGGCGCTCGCCGTCAGCCCCGCCGTTTTGCCAGTCGGCACACTCGGCGGAGCAACGTGGAGGTGTACCGCACACCCGTCCTCAACCTGGCTCCCGCCGCCAAGATAGCCGATTCTCTCCAGCCGACTGATTCAGAGGCTGGCAGAGGGATCGAGCAAATCCGTGCCTTGCTGCACACGGCGCAGCAGCAAAATTCAGTGGTCTCCGAGTCGCACAACAGGATTCACAATAGTTCTGTTCACGCGAACACGCATCGGTCCGTTCACAGCCCCGGTTCTCATCAGCGACATAGGGGAGGCAGCCGTTCCATGAATCTCGAAGATCGCCGCCGCTCACGCACCCCTCCGCGGGGTGGGCCCTATGGGCCCTGACATCATGATGATCGGCGTTCAGTCGGTGACACTTATGATCCAAGGCCCGACGCGAGAGGGCATATCGCCCAGAGGAGGGTCGACAGGGGCCGAGCCCACCGCAATGGTCACGATATGGACCGTCCGAGTGGAAGCAGGACCATCGTTTCTAGCCTCGAGTGTTTCAGTCGAGCCATCCGTTCGGCTGACATCCCTCCCAACTTCTGATTGGTGACGGGGATTAGCAAGTTTACACGAGAATCCAAGCTAGAAACGTGGCTGGACGACTACCGAGTGGCAGTCCAGATCGGAGGAGGGGACGACCACGTCGCCATGAAACACCTCCCTCTGATGCTCGACGGCTCGGCACGAGCGTGGATGAACCAGTTGGCTCCCTCAAGCATCTACAACTGGGCAGATCTGGCCCGAGTCTTCATCAGGACCTTCGAAGGGACGTGCAAACGCCCTGCTGGCCTCGTGGAGCTCCAGCACTGTGTCCAGAAGCAGAATGAGCCCCTGCGCGAATTCAGCGTTGGACGACCCTCTACCATACGGTGGAGAACGTCACAGAGCACCAAGCAGTCTGCGCCTTCAAGGCAGGCGTGCGGTATAGAGATTTGTACCTGAAGTTCGGTCGAACAGGCGACATCTCCATGAGTAAGATGATGGAGATAGTGGCACGCTATACAAATGGCGAAGAAGAGGACCGCATTCGTAGAGGCAAGCACAAAGCAGTCGCCGATGGAGATGGGAACGGCACTCGGAAGCAAAAGCAGAAAGCTCCGTCCACTCCGCAGGTAGAGGCCGAAGCCGTTACCAATGCCAAGTTCAAGGGCAAAGGGAAGGCTCAGTTCACCCCCAAGAAGAAGCAGTTCGGGAACCCTATCCTGGACCAGCCATGTCCAATTCACACGAAGATGAATGAAGAGGGCAACGCCATATATCGGCAGCATACCACTCGGCAATGTCGCCTCCTAATCCAGGGGTTCGGTGAAGGGCAGCCGAGTTAAAAGGACAATGAATAGGATGAGGAGGACAAGAAGGATCCGTTCCCCCAAGTCCATGCAACACTGATGATTTTTGCTGACGTTGAGAGCAAGAGTCGACTGAAGCTGGTGAATAGGGAGGTGAACAAGGCCACGCCGACCAACCCCACGTTCCTCAGATGGTCTCAGACTGTGATCATCTTTGACCAGTCGGATCATCCAGCACACGTGCCCACCCCAGGGAGGCAGGCTCTGGTCGTCGACCCGGTGGTGGAAGGAGTCCACTGCGCAAAGTCCTCATGGACAGCGGCAGTGGCTTGAACATTATGTACGCTGAAACTCTCAAGGGGATGGGCATTCCGATGTCCAAACTTAGCGAGAGCAGCATGGAGTTCCATGGAGTCGTCCCTGGACGAAAGGCCAAGTCACTCGGCCAGATCGCGTTGGACGTCGTCTTCGGCTCCGACAAGAACTTCCGCAAGGAAAAGCTGACGTTCGAGGTGGTGGACTTCCACAGTGAGTACCATGCAATTCTGGGTCGCCCGGCGTATGCGCATTTCATGGCCCGTCCATGTTACGTGTACATGAAGTTGAAGATGCCAGGCCCAAAAGGTGTGATCACTATCACAGGCAATCGGCAGCGGGCTGAGGAGTGTCTGCAGCAGGGATCGAGGATTGCCGATCAGCAGATGGTTGTCCTCGAGCTTGACGAGTACAAGAAAACAGTCGACCCCGCTGACTTAATGCGTTCGAAGAAGCCAGCTTCGGAGTCCGCGTTCCAGTCGGCGGGAGAGACGCAGAAGGTCAGCATCCACCCGACGGACGACACCACTGCCCCGACGAACATCTCCACCACCCTCGATCCTAAATAGGAAGCCGAGCTCACCCAATTCCTCCGTGAGAACTGGGATATCTTCGCATGGAAGCCCGCTCACATGCCAGGTGTACCCAGGGAGTTGGCTGAGCACCGACTGCATGTGGATCCCGCCGCTCGGCCCGTCCGAGAACGCCTGCGTCGGTCCGCCGCGCACAAGAGGAAGGCAATCGGAGAAGAGGTGGCTAAACTTTTGGTAGCCAACTTCATTCGTGAGGTACACCACTCCGAGTGGCTGGCCAATGTTGTCATGGTGCCCAAGAAAGACAAGTCGCTCCGAATGTGCATCGACTTCAAGCATCTCAATAAGGTCTGCCCGAAAGACCATTTTCCGCTCCCCCGCATCGATCAAATTGTCGATTCGACTGCGGGTTGCGAGCGGTTATCATTCCTTGATGCCTACTCGGGCTATCATCAGATCCGTCTGTATGGCCCCGATGAATTAAAAACGGCCTTCATCACCCCATTCGGGTGCTTCTGCTACATCACTATGCCATTTGGTTTGAAGAATGCAGGAGCAACCTTTATGCGCATGATCCAAAAATGCCTCCTCGACCAGATTGGTCGGAATATGGAGGCGTATATGGATGATATCGTAGTCAAGTCACGCAAAGGTTCCGACCTGCTGACTGACTTGGCAGAAACATTCGCCAACCTTCGTAGGTACGATATCAAGCTCAATCCAGCCAAGTGTTCATTCGGCGTTCCCAGCGGAAAGTTACTCGGTTTCTTCGTTTCCGAACGAGGGATCGATGTCAACCCCGAAAAGATCGGGACCATCGTCCGAATGGAGCGGTCGGTCAGAATACACGATGTTCAAAGACTCACAGGTTGCCTAGCGGATTTGAGAAGGTTTATCAGTCGACTCGGCGAGAAGGCACTTCCTCTGTACCGACTCATGAAGAAATCAGATACTTTCGAGTGGACAGACGAAGCCCAAATCGCATTCGACGACCTCAAAGTCCTACTTTCCACCCAGTCGGTTCTTACTGCTCCGCTCAGTAAAGAACCCCTTCTTCTGTACATCGCGGCTACAAATCAAGTCGTCAACACTGTTCTCACAGTCGAACGGGAAGAAGAAGGCAAAGCATACAAGGTTCAGCGGCCAGTGTATTATGTCTCCGAAGTCCTGACTTCTTCCAAGCAGAGGTATCACCATTATCAAAAACTTTTCTACGAGATATACATGACTGCGAAGAAGGTGGCTCATTATTTTCAAGACCACTCGGTGTCCGTCGTTTCTGATGCCCCGTTGTCGGAAATCCTACACAATCGGGACGCATCAGGCCGAGTGGCGAAGTGGGCAATGGAGATGTTATACTGCAACATCAAGTTCGAGGCCAAGAAAGCTATAAAGTCTCAATCTCTGGCTGACGTCATAGCAGAATGGGTAGAACAACAGCAACCGACCCACATCTACTCGGCTCATTGGACAATGTTCTTCGATGGGTCCAAGATGTTGAATGGCTCCGGCGCTGGCGTTGTGATCATATCGCCAAAGGGTGACAAACTCAAGTATGTGTTGCAGATACACTTTGATTCCTCCAACAACGAGGCAGAGTATGAAGCTCTCCTTTATGGACTGCGCATGGCCATCTCACTCGGCGTCCGTCTCCTGATGGTCTATGGCGATTCGGATTTGGTAGTCAATCAAGTGATGAAGGAGTGGGACGTCAGGAACCCCACCATGACCACATACTGCAATGTAGTGAGGAAGCTCGAGAAAAAGTTTGAAGGTCTGGAACTCCACCATATTCCGCGACTGAAAAACCAAGCAGCTGATGAGTTGGCAAAACTCGGATCCACTCAGAGACCAGTCCCGAGTGACGTCTGCCTCGAGCACCTCCACCTTCCCTATGTTAAAGAAGATCCTTTCACAGAGGAACCGGTACAACCAAAGAGCTCGACAGATCCGACTGAAGTCGAAGTCCCTGCTGTGGTTGATTTGATCATGGAGGTTCTTGCTATCATCCCCGAGTGGACTGTGCCATTCATTGCATACATCCTGATACAAGAATTACTAGAAGACGAAGTCCAAGCCAGACAGATCGTCCGCAGGTCAAAGTCGTTCACTTTCATTGATGGCCAGTTGTACAAGGAAAGCGTTTCAGGCGTCCTCCAACGATGCATCTCCCCTGAGGAGGGACAGTTGATCCTGGAAGAAATTCACTCGGGAACCTGCGGTCATCACGCCTCCTCAAGAGCAATCGTTGCCAAAGTATTCAGAGCTGGCTTCTTTTGGCTGCAGGCGAATGAAATGGCGAAAGATATGGTCGACCGATGTGAAGGCTGTCAGTTCTACTCTAACAAGTCCCACAAACCAACATCTGCGTTGAAGACAATCCCTCTTGTTTGGCCGTTTGCAGTATGGAGATTAGATACAGTCGGTCCATTCAGGACAGGCCAAGGGGGATTCACACATCTGTTGGTGGCAGTTGACAAGTTCACAAAGTGGATTGAAGCCAAGCCCATCAAAAAGCTCGACGCCCTTACGGCCATCAAGTTTGTCAGGGACATCATCTCCAGATTCGGGGTACCTCACAGCATAATCACTGACAATGGAACAAACTTTGACTCGGACAGAATCAAAAGTTTCTGTACAGGCCAAGGTATCCGAGTAGATTTTGCATCTGTGGCACATCCCCAAACAAACGGGCAAGCAGAGCGGGCGAATGGACTTATTCTGCAAGGTTTGAAGCCTCGACTCGTGCGAGAAGTGGGGCATGCCGCCGGCGCATGGGTCACCGAGCTGCCTTCAGTGCTTTGGGGTCTCCACACAACTCCAAACAGATCTACAAGGCGATCCCCGTTCTTCCTCGTTTACGGAGCAGAGGCAGTCCTTCCGAGTGACTTGCTTCACAACGCTCCACAAGTTGAACTCTTCTCCGAAGCTGAAGCAGAGCAAGCAAGGCAAGACGGAGTGGATCTTCTAGAGGAGGAGCCGAGATGGCACTGACTCGCTCAACCATTTATCAACAAGACCTGCGGCGTTTTCACGCGCGACACGTCAGGAGTCGTACATTCCAAGCAGGCGACCTGGTGCTCCGAATGGATCAGCATAGACCTCACAAGTTGGCTCCCGCCTGGGAAGGACCCTTCATCATCTCCAAGGTGCTGAACAATGGAGCATATCGACTCTACAACCTCGACAGGGAAACGGACGAGCCGCGAGCATGGAACGGAGATCTCTTGAAGCGCTTCTACACGTGACCGTCGACTGAAGCAATGTAAAGAACAAGTATCGTTGAAGTAATACAAAGCAGATTGAGTTTTTGCAGATTCAAAATTCTTTCGCGGTCGCAGACTCCGGTCTCAAAAAAAAACTTTGCTGTGATCCAGAATCGCCTAAGTACAAACTTTCTCCGAGTATGCACTAAACGTCGCACTCGGGGACTTAGCTGTGATCACGAATCGCCTAAGTACAAACCTTCTCCGAGTATGCACTAAACGTCGCACTCGGGGACTTAGGTGGGATCAAGAATCGCCTAAGTACAATCCTTCTCCGAGTGTGCACTAAACGTCGCACTCGGGGACTTAGCTGCGATCAAGAATCGCCTAAGTACAAACCTTCTGTGAGTCTGCACTAAACGTCGCACTCGGGGACTTAGCTGCGATCAAGAATCGCCTAAGTACAAAATTTCTCCGAGTGTGCACTAAACGTCGCACTCGGGGACTTAGCTGCGATCAAGAATCGCCTAAGTACAAATTTTCTCCGAGTGTGCACCAAACGACGCACTCGGGGACTTAGCTGCGATCAAGAATCGCCTAAGTAAAAAATTTCTCCGAGTGTGCACTAAACGTCGCACTCGGGGACTTAGCTGCGATCAAGAATCACCTAAGTACAAACTTTCTCCGAGTGTGCACACTTGGAGACTTAGCAGAACCTCATTGAGGCTCATGTAGATTTCAAGACAACTGACAATTACATGAGTAGCAGAACCTCATTGAGGCTCATGTAGATGTCAAGACAACTGACAATTACATGGGTAACAACTCGCTCCGAGTACGACCTTACAGTCCCACTCGAAGACTTAGCTGCGATCACGAATCGCCTAAGTACACAATTGCCTTCGAGTGTATCCTATAGATCCACTCGGAAACCCAGCAGACCCTCAGTGAGGCTCATGCAGATGTCAAGACAACTGATAATTACATGCTCCGCATGTTTGCCATTGGCTTCACCAAGAAACGCCAAACAAAAACCATGAGCTAAAATCGTGTCAACAACTCTTTGGCAAAGGAAGAGCAAACGATTCGATTCAAATTCAAAGTTCGTCTAAAGATAGTTGGTTCGGTGTAGATCAAGCTTATCCACACCGAACCATAAATGTGACGGCCAACAGCAGTGGCCAAAGTTTCATACAGCTAACACTCGGCATACCGAGGTAAAAAGTTTTCTCAAGAGTCATCAGGACTGGCAGGCTCCATGAAAGTGTCGAGGTCGATCCCGTCTGCGATGCGAGTGGCGCTCTCAAGGAAGGTCTCCATGAAATCTTCGAATCGAAGCTTCTTCGTGTTTGCGACCTGCAACGCCTTTAGCTTCTCTTCGCGAGCCTCCTTGCAGTGCACTCGGACCAGCGAGAGCGCCACGTCCGCACCACAACGAGCCGCAGACTTCTTCCACGCCTGCACTCGGTTCGGGACCTCCTCCAGCCGAGTCATCAAACCTTCCATCTCTTGC
This sequence comes from Hordeum vulgare subsp. vulgare, assembly GCF_904849725.1. Taxonomy (NCBI): domain Eukaryota; kingdom Viridiplantae; phylum Streptophyta; class Magnoliopsida; order Poales; family Poaceae; genus Hordeum; species Hordeum vulgare. Next base: position 520,580,445 of record NC_058524.1, read on the forward strand.
CGAGACTCGTCTTCGGGCCATAGCTCCTTGTCGATTCGGCCGACGACCTCTCTCAGTCGACCGATGAAAGGTCCCACTTTACCCAGGCGAATGTGCGCTCGGAGCATATCTCGATTGGCGTCGTCGCCGAGTGGAACATTCGGAATAACCGACCGCTCCACGTCAGCTGCTTCAACCTCAGCGTCCATACAAAAATCTGCAAAGACAAGACGAGCAGCAAGTAAGCGCAGAATGAACTACACAGTCAACAAACACTCGGAAAAACAAAACTTACCACCGAGAAGCGCAATCATCTGCCTTGCCCAGTCACTGACGTACTTCTCGTGTGCTATGCACCGCCTGTTTAGCACCTGCATATGTCCCATCAGTTCAGTTCTTTGTTTCCCCATTTTCTCCACTGCGGCCACCAATGCCTTGTTTGCCTCACGGGACTCCTCCAAGGACTTCTCTCGGTTAGCCAGAACACCCTTCATACCAGCCAAGGCAAGCATTGCTGCATCCAGTTCCGCAGCAAACTGAATCTTTTCAGCTCTCAGAGTTTCGTATGCTGATCCCATCTCGCAAGTCTTCTGCAAGCCAGCGCGAAGGGACGATCAGACAAATTCAACAAGGACAACAATATAAACTCGAAGTTCTTCAGACCCCTGTCGACGCAAGCAGTAGACAGCGGTCTCGGGGACTACACCCAGTGGGTTCACTAAGAGTGACCCCACTGTCATGGCGCTCAAAGAGGTCCGCCCTATTGAGATACATAACAAAAAACAAGCCTATGAGGCTACTACTACCCGACATGAGTAAAATTGCTCTCGGGGACTAATCCAGTAGGTGCACTCGGAATGCCACCACCGGTAACATTCGAACAGATTAGTTTTGATCTGATCAAGTTAAAAGAAAATTTATATAAAGACAACTGCCGATGCAAGCACTCGACAGAAGTCTCGGGGACTACACCCATTGGGTTCACTAAGAGTGAACCCATCGCGAACTAAACATTCTGTATCCGAGTATCTGGCTTAAACACCCAGTGGGTTACAAGGGGAAATCAAATACTTACTAGCCCACTTACTCGGATATCGTTCCGGAGTTCCAAGCTTCGCTTGTACACAAACGCGATGGAGTCGTACGCTCTCTTGGCATCACCCGCCATCAACTCCGCGTGCACCATGGCTTCCTTAGCAGCTCCCACCTGATCCTCTGGGAGGCGCCGGGCGTCGAACTGGACAGTCGACGGACCTGGCACCCCAAGAGACTCCTTGGGCATCCCAAGTCCCGCTCCAGTTGGTTCAGCAACGATGAGCGTCGTGTCAGTCGACGGCATCGTCTCAGTTGGCAGCGCTTCCATGGCAGGAGTGGTAACAGACGGAATGGCCTCAATGACGGGCGCTGCAGCTTGCTCGGACCTCTTCTGATCGTCATCCTCCACATGGATCACCTCTGAAGGAAGCCCGACCAAACGACGTGAGACCACAGGAAAAAGGACAAGACCAAAGACAGAATTCGTGAAACAATAATGTAAGCTCTCGGAGTCGCCACGGCGTACCTTGCTGGGACGTGACAACATTGTCCATATCCATGGGATCGTCTTCCTGGCGCGGCACAGAAGTGGCGGAGGTGGCAGCTCTGTCAAGTTAAATTCATTCGACCGATAAGCATGAGTTCAATCAAATACTGGAAGAAGATGGAAGAACAATGCACTTACGCTGAGGCGACGAGAACGGCGATCCTCATCCGCGGCAAAGCCTTCCGAGGCTTGGATCCACTCGGTTTGGCCGCCTTAGAGGGCTGGCCCGCGGGCTCAGCAGCAGAGTCCCTGGTCCTCTTTGTGCTCCGAGCACTCGGAACCACGGGAGCAGCTGGCGAGGCACTCGGAACCACAGGAGCGGCTGGCGGAGCACTCGAGGCCGCTGGAGGAGCCGACGGAGCCACAGGTTCGTGGCGGCGTTTGGTTCGAGGCTCTGGAGGTCGGTGTGGCGAGTTCTGCTCCTCATCTTCCCCCTCTTCTTCTTCGGACTCCTCCTCCGTCTCCCCACTGTCGGAGACATACTCGATGCTCTCCACGCTGCCCTCCTGGCTGCCTTCCTCCTCCTCGGCCGGATTCCCGTTCGAGACAGGAGAAAACCAGTTGGTCCACGCCTGCACGAGATAGAGTCGACAACATCAGACGTCAGACAGTAATACAAGAAAAAGCGATAAATCTAAGACAGTTGGGTGCACTCGACAAGTTATACTCACCTCATTCGGAGGAGGGTTGTCCGCGCGGAAGGGCTTCACTCGCCGGGCTCCTCTGGGATTATCGCAGGCGCCTGTGATGTTGAGGACCCACGACGCCACCAGCTCCCCGGTCACGCACTCGGGGTTAGTCCGAGTGGAGTCCTCAGGCCCCGTGTAGTGCCACATGGCGTGATGTCGAGCTTGCAGAGGCTGGATACACCGACCCAGAAAAACCTCCAGCAAATCTATGCCAGTGACTCCCTTTCGGACGACCTCTACAAGCGCATCGACCAGAGGCTGGATCTGGATCTTCTCCATCTTCGTGAGCGCGAGTTGCCTAGGCGGAGCCGGTCGGTCTAAGCTAAAAGGTGGTAGTCCAGTGGTGGCATTCGAGCTAGCAACGTCCTCGCAGTAAAACCAAGTCGACTGCCAGTTCCTAACGGATTAACACAGCTGAAGAGCGGGATAGCTACTTTTACTTTTCTTTTGGAAGCCTAAGCCTCCACAGAGCTGGAGGAGGTGAGTTTTGTCATCCGACTGGCTCAGCCTTTTTATGGTTTGAGATCTAGCAGAGAAGATCTGCTTAAAAAGCCCCCAATGGGGAGGACAGCCGATAAAGCACTCGCACAGCACGACGAAGGCAGAGAGGTGAGCTATTGCGTTGGGAGGAAAATGGTGGAGCTGCGCCCCGAAGTGGTTCAATATACCTCTGAAGAAGGGATGAGGAGGCAGAGAGAAGCCTCGGTGCACATGACTGAGCAACAAGACGCGCTCCCCCTCCTAGGGCGCCGGCTCGGTCTCGCCCTCCGCCGGCAACCTCCACGTCTTGTGCTCGATCATGCCGTGCTCCACCAGCTCCAGCATGTCCTCCTCCATCACCGTGGATGGGAGGAAATCCCCCTGGATCCAACCCGCCGGCAGTGCTCGCTGCCGCCGCTGAGCAGGAGCCGCCACCTTCCCCTTCTTCTTCCGCACCTCGAGCTTGCTTGTCTGCCCCTTTGTCATGGTGGAGGTTGCAGACCCGCGGGGGAGAAGGAGAAGGAAAGAGCTTGAGATGCGCAGGAGGTGGCGAGAGAAACGGGGCAAGTGCGAGCTACCAGGCGAGTGCAACGAAAAACCCTCGCTGTAGAGGTTTAAATGAGTTTCCGACTGGGTCACTAGCAGGTGGCCCCAAAATCTTATCTCCCGACCGGTCGCTGTGATATTAGTGGTTGAGATGAAGGCACAGAAATCGAGGCGGCAGATACTACTCGATTACGATGTCGTCACCCCCGCCGAGCGCGCGGCAACCAAAATTTGAGGATCCCAGAAAATCCGCCGCTGTCACTTGACTGGTCACGTCAAAAGATACCACGGGAGAACTCGGTCCCTGACGGTTCGTTTCACAAATACATCCACTCGGGTCACTGGTCAAGAAGATAAAATGGATCGAGGCAAACAACGCCAAAGTCGCATCCGTACTAGTCGGATCTGTACTCCAAGCATCGCTTCGTCGTTCCAACTCCAATCCATTCGGGGACTAATGATGGGGTTATAGTCCTAGGGTAGGGTCATAGGCCTGCCCTGTGGGGCCTACCCAAGGACTACCCTTCATGAAGGATAAGGCCCTTAGTCAGTTCCGACTGAATTAAGGACCTCCCATCATCCAGTCGGTGACGATTCCTCTGTCATCCAGTCGGAGATGAGCATTCGGAGCGTATCAAGCATACCGACTGGATTCCACTCTGTACATCGTAACCCCCCTGGAGGGCAATGGTCATACGTTTCCGTATACCTTTATTAGCATTTAAGACATACGTTACCTGTAACGTATGCAGTTATTCACCACTACTCCACCCCTGTGCACCGAACCGTTGTGAAGGGTAGCGCACTCTATATAAGCCGCCCTTCCCCACTGGTGCAGGGGTTAGCAATTCACTGTAATCCATATTCCACTCGACAACAAGCTCCCAAGAGCACTCAGACGTAGGGCTTTTACCTCCACCGTAGAGGGGCCTGAACTCATACAACCTCGCCGTAGCTAAGGCTCTGCCCATCCTTTCGTACCCTACACATCTACTGTCAGGCTTATACCCACGACATCTGGCATTGCACTCCTTCCATATTATTTAGGAGATGAGCATCAGCAGGGAGATGAGCGACCTTCACGACGTGGCCCTGTTAGTGGCATTCTGTTTCCACCATTCCTTAACAGAGTGCAGAACCCTCCAATCGTTGGGTCGTACATCATGTAGAGCCAACCAAGTTTTGATCATGTCCCAAACCCAAATAGTGTATGGGCATTGGAAGAGAAGGTGGACCGCCATTTCCTCAACTTGTCGGCACAGCGTACACAGGTTGCAGTTCGGCCATCCGGGCGGTGCAGTTTGTCAGTCGTCCAAATCCTATTGTTGATAACGAGCCAGGCAAATAATTTGCACTTTGGGGTGCCCAGTTTTTTCATACATTTTGGTTCATATCCGTGTCCACCAAACCAGTGAACTGAGCCCGGTATGCCGAGGATGCGGAGTAGTAACCATGAGTTGTGAGCTTCTAGCTGATGGAGTCATGCATGGCCGGGTCCAAGTGGATGTGGGTGAGTCTTTCCCCAAGCCTGACAAACTAGGCATGTGCTGAGAGGAGACGATCGAGGCTGCCTTCACCTGAGAGATCCAGTAAGCATTAGTCAATGCCTTGTGGACAAAACAATTCTTTTTGTTGGAGATTTTGTAAATTTTGGGAGCAATGTCTTTGGGTCTTATGCCATCCAGCCAAGTTGACTCCCAAAAAGTTGCACGGAGGCCATCTCCCACCTGAACCTTGGAGGGTGACGAGAAGATGTTGTGGTCATGCTTGTTGCAAGGAGTGCCCAAGCCCACCCAAGTCTTGGCTGGATCCTGCCAATTGAACCACAACCAACAGAGCCGAAGTGCCGTCGCAAATTTTCCAGATTTAGAATCCCAAGACCAGCATGCAGCTTTGACTTGCAAACTTGCTCCCAGTTCACCTTACGTTTGCGTTTGTGACCTTGTCACACCCAGCCGAGAGATAGGCAAAACGAAGAGCATCAATCTTTTTCAGAACTTTGACCGGGATATTCAAAGCCGTCTTGTAGTAGATGGTGATGACAGTGATGACCGACTTAACGAGAACCATTCTTCGAGGGGCGGCAACGTGCTTTCCCATCCAAGGTGTGAGTTGTGTCGCGATCGTGTCCTCCAGAGGCTGGAAGTGGATTCTTTTCAGACGCTTTACTCATAGAGGCAAGCCAAGATACTTAATCGGGAAGGAGGGTCGTTGAGCCGAGAAGTATTGCACGATGTCCGGAAGGTCCACATTGTCGCATCTATATGGGGCAACCAAGCTCTTGGAGCAGTTTGTGATCAATCCAAAAATATCTCCGAAACTGTGACGGTGCAACTGTGACCGTCCAAAAAAATTGTCCCTTTAGTGAATACTCAGCCTCTCTGTGCAACCGTGATGGTGCCACCTGATTCCAAGCCGGTGCACAATAATTGTCAGCTGTGGGCTTTCACTATGCCAAAAAAGAAGCTTCAAATATTTATGCATCAGGTTGTGGGTAAATATTTATGCATATTGTTGTTGATCTGCACCTACCAAACAACGGCCTAAAAATAGAAGCACCTCAGCCTTGTGCTTGTCAAAATCAAATATGATGAAATAGGGAATAATTGTAGGTGAGACCATCATGCTTAACAGTTCATATGCTCCCGTGCTTTCTAATTTTTTAAAACTTCAAAAAAAATGTCTTTTGTGAATGTTCCAGTGTACCCATTTTCTTACAGTTTTTTCCTTTTTTTTGTTTTACCTGTTCTCCTAAATTAATCAATGTTTTCTTCAATTTATGAACTATTGAACTGATGAATATATTTTTAAATCTGTGAAGTTTTCAAATTCATAATTTTTTTAAAAATTTATAAACATTTCTTTATTCGTAATGATCTGTAAAGTTTGTGAACTGTTTTCAAATTTCTGATTTTTTTCTTAAATCCAAATATATATTTTTCAATTTAAAAACATTTACTTAAGTTCATGAACAATTTTCAAAAAAAATGAACAATGTTTTAAATTCATGAATTCATTATCAACATAAGTTTTCTAGTCTATAAAAAACTGTAATATTGATTTTGTTTGGCAAAACCAGTTTCGGTGACAAGCGAGCGGCCTCGAGACCAAGCTAGAACGCGAATGGGCAGTGAACGGCAAAGCACCATAGGGTGTGTTTGGTAGCATTACCAACCTAGCATGGTTGTTCTTCTCTGATACATGCTAAGTGTAGATACTTTGAGTACATATATTTGATGTTGTTTGGTGTGATGTATGTGTTGAGACATGTTAAGGTGAGAATCTCTTTGGTAAATTGCATTTGTTTAGACATGGTGACTCATACTGTATCAACCGCTATTTTCAAATAAGTCAACAAAACATTTCAAAAATGTGAACAATTTTTTTAACATGGGAAAAATATATTTTTTGAAATTCTGAAGTTTTTTTAAAGCTGGAACTTTTTAAAAAAATTTAAAAAAATTGAAAATCTGAATATTTTTTGAAAAATCTATATTTTTCAAAAATCCAAACATTTTTTCAAATTTTGGAAAAATGAAAGTTTGTACATTTTTTGAAAATTTTACAAATTTTTAGAATTTGGATAATTTAAAAAAAAAATAAGATTTTTAAAAAGCACGTGTGTCTCTCGTGCCTCTAAATTTTTGAAACAAAATTTGAAAATCTGCATAAATTTTGGTATTCTAAATATTTTTTAAAAATTAAATTACTTTTAGAGTGGCATAACTGTGCCTCCAAAGCAAATGTGTGTCTCTCGTAAAAGCAAAACAAAACCCAGTTTTCTTTTTCCGACTGTGCCTCTGGGAGAAGATAACCTGTATCTCTCATGAAAGGGGATTTTTTTTCCTTTTTTGATAGGCATAGTTGTGCTTCTAACGAAGTAAACTTGTGCCTCCGCGACAAGAAAATTTGTGCCTGTCATGGAAGCTAAACAAAACTTCTTTTCTCTCAAGTTTCTGCTTCTAAAAGATTCCTCCAAAATCTCAAGGAAACCAAAAAGCTAGAAAAAACGTAGGAAAAAACATCTAAATCCGGAAAGCACGTACATGAAAATAGAAAAACAAAATCCTGAGAGAGCATCCTGCACCCAACACATGTCAAAGGCTAGCGCATTCTCGACCCACCTAAAATGACCCTTGAGGGGCTTCTGCAAAGGGGACCCTTTCCCCTTTTTAGAACATCTATAACCGGACCCCTCATACCCATCTCAAACACCGGGGCATGCCTTCTGGCTAGTGACTGACCACAAAAACGCGATCCAACCAGACCCTCATACCCGTGTGAAACGCCCGGGCTGAACGACATCTCTCGTATCCATCTCAAATATGAGCACGATATGAGGACACGTCCGGTCAGTCCGCCACGTAGGACGCGATCCCTCCATAGACCACCTTTTATTTTATTTTCTTATTTATTATATTCTTTCTCTCTCTTCTTCTCCATCATAGACCGAACATATGAAAATAAATATGAGAAATGCGACTGCACAGACAAAAAAATAAGGGCTCAAAATGAAGACCCCCTGTCACTAATCGGACACGCCCGCAGACATATAAAGGGTCATATTTGCTAAATCCGGCCGTAGATGCTCTTATGCTAAGATCGTTATAGTGCATAGACCGCGTAGATATGGGTTGGCCGAGTAAGTGTGATTACAGTTTTATTATGGGACGAGGTAATCTCTTGCATGGTTATGGTTTGGTTGTTGTGCTAAAAATAATATGGTTTGATTGTTTTTTGGACATGTTTTCTAGTATGGTTAGGTGGTTTCCAACAGTTTATTTAGTAATGACCGTTTTTCTTGTCTTATGACCAATATATACGAATCGACTATTTGTCATCCTTGGTGAGGCATAGTTATTATTCATCCCTTTATTTTTACATCAATGGAGCTTAATTTTACGTTCCATAAATTTTGTCTTATTTCATATGTACAAAGAGACCGTAAGAAAACATATAAACACCGAATTTTTTTATGTCAAATAAAATTATAAATATAAAAACATAGTGTAAAGTATACATAAAACACAAATTTTCTGATCTTATGACCTATATTTTTTGTTTTCTTATATCATATTTTACGTAGTAATCAATATAAATGAAACTATTTGTATTTGTAATTTATTTATGGAGTGATCGTAAAATTACCACGGATCAAGAATAACTTATTCTCTCTCTCTCTCTCTCTCTCTCTCTCTCTCTCTCTATATATATATATATATATATATATATATATATATATATATATATATATATACACTCTATTTATCACTCAGGGTGTAGAATAGTTTATTCTTCACCCGAGATAATCTTACGAACAATTTACAAATAAATTACATTTGAAATACAAATAGTTATATTTATATTGAATCACTACGTAAAATTTGACAAAAGAAAAACAATAATATAGTTTACAAGATCAGAAAGTTGAATTTATTATATTTTTTGCACTATTTTTGTATGTTCGTAATTTTACGTGACATAAAATATTTTCATTTTATTATTATTTTTACGGTCTTTTTTTACATATAAAATAAGACAAAATTTATGGAACATAAAATTACGGTGCATTGATGTTAAAATAGAGGGGGGTGAAAAATAATAATTCCTCACCCAGGGTGACGAATAGTGCGATCACCCAGGGTGTAGAATAGTTTATTCTTCACCCGAGATAATCTTACGATCGATTTACAAATAATTATATTTGAAATACAAATAGTCACATTTATATTGAATCACTACGTAAAATTTGACAAAAGAAAAACAATAATATAGGCCACAAGATCAGAAAAAATTGAATTTATTTTATTTTTTGCACTATTTTTGTATGTTCGTAATTTTACATGACATAAAATATTTTTATGTTGATTATATTTTTTAACGGTCTCTTTTTACATATAAAATAAGTCAAAATTTACTGGAACATAAAATTACGCTGCATTGATGTTAAAATAGAGGGGGTGAAGAATAACTATTCCTTACCCAGGGTGACGAATAGCACGACCGTAAAAAGAGTAATAACACCCTTAAGAGTCAAAATTGTGTCGATCATAACTTGTCATAGAACTTGTTTAGGCTGGCTAAGCTTTTAAGGGTTTAAAGTAATCAAAAAATATGAAATAAATAGTATAGCATCTCGCTAATGTAACAAGATTTTCCAACAGCAGGATTTTGACAATATGCATTTACGTGTCCTCGCCAAAAAAAAGAATTTCAGCTTGCGCTGACATAAAATATATACTAACCTACTTTTTTTTTGTCCGGGACACATAAATTTGAATTTTTTTTTTAATCGCGCTATTGGATCATGTTATATTATAGGTGTGGTGTTTCAGTATTTTTTTAGAATTTTTGGAAACTTTTGCACCGTCGAAAATCTTAACTAGTTCTGTGGCAGGCCATGATAGAAAATCCTACTCCTATATATATTCTTATAACACCCTCAGGAGTCTTATTCTGCTAACAAAAATCTCTTATTCTGCTAACAGTTTGGCATCGCCCCAAACCAAACAAAATAACCACATAAAACACCGGGACGAACTGCCCCACCCCACCACGCCCACCTCCCTCGTCCCCATCCACCCATTCCCCCCCTAATCCCCTCCCACCTTCTTCCTCCACGCCCCCGAGCCCCGATCTCTCGGCCTTCTTCCTCCACGCCCGAACCTCTCCACCTTCTTCAACCGGTGCGTCGTTGGGGAGTCAAAGTTGTCGAACAGCTAGGAGCAACCCATGCCTTTCACAGCCAGCTCGCCCCTATCCCTCCCACACTCACTACTCCACCGCACGTTGGAGACCCGAGCGACCGCCTCCGCTGTGCAACGCTTGATCCACACTTCTCACTGGATCTAGGGTATGCCGCCGGGAGCTCTGCTGCCACCGTGCCCCTTCCTCCCTGTCATTTCCGAGCCAAATCGGCCCCTCGGCCCCTCCTCCACTCCCCCCGCCCCTCATGATGGCTCTCCCTCGCACGACCGCCTGTAACGCCCCGGACACACCTGCCAATAATCGTTACACCTCGCGGGATCTAGACTGGCCCCACATATCAATACTAGTCTTTTCTGGGCACTTTGACCTCACTCATGCGCACCCGGGATCAACTTCTCGGTCAGTCAGCCATCCTAGAACTAATCTAAACCGAGCATGCTTAACCTGAGACTTCTGTTCGAATGGGCTTCCGGAAAAGGAGGAATTCCTTATTGATATGAGTAGTCTATCATCCATAATAAGTCAGGCTATCACACCGCCGCATCCAAACCTCCCTAACTCACTAAGGCAGAAGCCCCCTGACCTCCTCCTCCCCCGTTGCCGGAGACGGTTCCCCTCACCAAATCCAGAGGAGGGAGGGGCTCCCTCTACACCCCATGGTCTCCTCCATGACGGACAATGGGGGATCTGCTCCAGTGACCACCATCGCTGCTCCGATGACCCAGATCCGTCCAACCCCTGAGGACGTGTGAGTGGCTGCCCCCTCCCTGAGTGGCGGCTATAGGAGGAAGAGCACCACCTCCACCTATGACATATACCTCCTCCTCCGGCCGTTTCCCCGGGGGCGCTCTCACAGTCGCAGTAGAGGATTGGCAACTCATTCGTGCTTGTACTCATGAGCTACAAGTCCGCACCAAGGTAATTGCTCTCTCCTCAACAAGATCGAATCGACAAGCACATAACAAAAGGGGAGGTTCACAGAAGCGTCGTTGGTCCACTTCAGGTGCTTGGACACCGAGATGCTCGAGTGCCTAGATGGAAAATCAGTCATCGAAATATGGACTGCAGTTCACTATTTTTGGGTGTTTGTCTTGTGGATGGAAAATGCAAATATGCATTGCAGTCCACTGTTGTCAGGTGTTGTGATTTAGCGTACTTTATTTTTGAAGGAGGGAGGCGAAAAAAAACAACCAAAGAGAATAAGTGTATGACACAAATCGGATGAGACTAAAAAATGTGGATCATGGTTTGCTAGTTGATGAATCATATAGTTCATGGGTACCATGAAGTCCAGTGTTTGCTCTCGTTTGTGACAAAAAATGGTGGTTTACTTCTGTTTAATAAAAACACGAGGAGTACACTTTCTATTTTGATGTGGTTCACTTGTATTATGCATTGGTTCAATTTCACGACATTCACTTTCATAGGGAGAAAAGGAGTGTAGAGAAAGTTAGAAAAAGGAGACAAAAGATCATGAAGTTCACTTTCAGTAGGGTCGCTCTTTACTAACGCCCAATATGAATTGCAAAAAAATAGGGAGATGAAAAATACTCATGTCGTTCACTTCCGGTAGTGTCGTGGTTCACTTACTCGCAACCTGAAGTGCAGAAAAAATGTTACACACATGACAAAAAAACAACGAGAAGTGTAGAAAAACGTTAGGGATACAACGCGGTTCATTTCTCTCTGACGTTGTTGTTCACTTATGTCTGGTGTAGAGTGTCGTCCACTACATCGCATGAGAAAATTCACGTCGAACAAAAATAAACCATAAAGTGCACTTGTCCGTCGGTTGCAGTGCGGTTTCCTATCAAAAACCAGTGCGCTATTCTATCTGATGCAGTTCGCGCGTTGATTTGGGTGTCATGAAAAAACAAAGTGTTCGTATTTCGGTAATTTCAAAACTACTCTTAAACCGTAAGGAATTAGACACAGTGTTGTACATGAAAAATACGCGCCTCGTCGATATCTTGCCAACGCGGTCATTTGCATCGTTCTGACAAACAGTATGGAAAAATTTACGAAAATACACTTGCTGCAACTCGTAGGCAGCCACACTATTTTCAAAATTCATTTAGAACGTGAGGAATCTCAACAAATGGCCAACACACGAAAGTTGCGTCTATTTCATAGATTATCAACGTTGTATCATACGCCTCGTTCCGACGAACGCTTTAAAAACTGCAGCAAAAAACGTACAGGAAAAGCCAAAAAATTTGAAAAACAGAATTCGTTTTTCTGTAAATTTGAAATTACTTTCAAACCGTAAGGAATTAGATAGAGTAATCCACATGAAAAGATGCGGCTTGACAATATCTTTGCAACGCCATATATATAGGAAAATGGCTATGTACTCTTGGTAGTACGTACTCCCGCTCCTCGTGTACCACATAGATGAATCTTTTATACCTCCTTATTATTTTTGATATACTTTATTAATAATTAATAGATACCTTAAAGTGAGTTTGATCAAAAAATTCATATGAATTTACATATTTTTAAATATTTACGTATATACGCTTTGTTTATACGTGAAAAAGGCATATTATAAAAAGTACAATCGCAACTGATATTTTTTAACAAAACTCATATTGAGGTATCTTAGAATATTTAATGAAGTATATTGAAAACGATAAAGAGGTATAACCACTGCGTATATGAAGTATATTAAGAATGAGAATATATACACCCAGGAGTATACAAAGTTAGTCCTATATATATACATACATATTTGCTTGGTAATATGTGTCACGTTCATATCATAGAGATCAAAGTACAAGTCACATAAAGACCTACATGACAAAACTGAAAAGATAGAAAAACATCTCTCAGTTTGACACCAGCGTCCGTCACTCGCCTCCGGCACCACCACAGCAGCCACCGAATAAAAGATTGACGAATCTGTTGGGGAACGTCGCACGGGAAACAAAAAACTTCCTACGCGCACGTAGATCTATCATGGTGATGTCCAGCTATGAGAGGAGATTTGGATCTACGTACCCTTGTAGATCGCACAGCAGGAAGTGTTTAAGAAACGTGGTTGATGTAGTGGAACGTCCTCATGTCCCTCGATTCGCCCCGCGAACCGTCCCACGAACCGTCCTGCGATCCGTCCCACGATCCGCTCCGATCTAGTGCCGAACGGACGACACCTCCGCGTTCAGCACACGTACAGCTCAACGATGATCTCGGCCTTCTTGATCCAGCAAGCAAGATGGAGAAGTAGATGAGTTCTCCGGCAGCCTGACGGCGCTTCGGTGGTGGTGAAGGATCTACTCTTGCACGGCTTCGCCCGAGCTCCGCAGAAATACAATCTAGAGGAAAAACCGTGATGTTTTGTGGTCGGGCTTCCGTGGCAAAGTTGTCTCAAATCAGCCCTAGACCTTCACTATATATAGGAGGGGGGCTGGGGAGACTTTCCTTGGGGTCCAAGACCCCAAGAGCCCGCCGACCAAGGAGGTGGAGGAGTCCACCTCCAATCCTTGTCCAACTAGGATTGGAAGGTGGAGTCCTTCCCTTCCTTCCCACCTTTTTTTTCTTTGATTTCTTTATCTCCTGCGCATAGGGCCTCTTGGGCTGTCCCACCAGACCACTAAGGGCTGGTGCAGCACCCCTAAGGCATATGGGCTTCCCCCGGGTGGACTCCCCCCCGGTGAACATCCAGAACCCATTCGTCACTCCCGGTACATTCCCGGTAATGCCCGAAAACTTTCCAGTAATCAAATGAGGTCATCCTATATATCAATCTTCGTCTCCGGACCATTCCGGAAACCCTCATAACGTCCGTGATATCATCCGGGACAAATCCCAATCTTGATCCATACTAACCCATCGGACACCTTCGGAGATACATGTAGAGCATCTTTATAGTCACCCAGTTACGTTGTGACGTTTGATGCACACAAGGCATCCCTCCGGTGCCAGTGGATTATATGATCTCATGGTCATAGGAACAAATACTTGACACGCAGAAAACAATAGCAATAAAATGACACGATCAATATGCTATGTTCATAGTTTGGGTCTAGTCCATCACATGATTCTCCCAATGATGTGATCGAGTCATCAAGCAACAACACTTTGCACATAGTCAGAAAACCTTGACTATCCGTGATCCACTGGCTAGCCAACTAGAGGCTTGCTAGGGATATTGTTGTGTCTATTTATCCACACATGTATCTATGTTTTCATTCAATACAATTATAGCATGGATAATAAACGATTATCTTTAAACAGGAAATATAATAATAACTATTTATCATTGCCTCTAGGGCATATTTCCAATAGTCTCCCACTTGCAGTAGAGTTAATAATCTAGTCCTCACATCGCCATGCGATTTACATTGAAATAAATCGAACACCCATACAATTCTGGTGTTGATCCTGTTTTGCCCGTGGAAGAGTTTTAGTCAGCGGGTCTGCTACATTCAGATCCGTGTGCACTTTGCAAATATTCACGTCCTCTCCTTCGACGTAGTCGCGGATGAGGTTGAAGCATCGTTTGATGTGTCTGGTCTTCTTGTGAAACCTTGGATCCTTTGCTAAGGCAATGGCACCGGTGTTGTCACATAACATAGTCAATGGATCCAGTGCACTTGGCACAACTCCAAGATCTGTCATGAACTGCTTCATCCACACACCCTCTTTTGTTGCTTCCGAGGCAGCCATGTACTCCTCTTCACATGTAGAATCTGCTACGACGCTCTGCTTGGAACTGCACCAGCTTACCGCACCCCCATTAAGAATAAATACGTATCCGGTTTGAAACTTAGAGTCATCCGGATCGGTGTCAAAACTTGCGTCGACGTAACCTTTTATGATGAGCTCCTTGTCACCTCCATACACGAGAAACATTTCCTTAGTCCTTTTCAGGTACTTCAGAATATTCTTGACCTCCGTCCAGTGATCCACTCCTGGATTACTCTGAAACCTGCCTGCCATACTTATGGCCAAGCTGACGTCTGGTCTAGTGCACAACATTGCATACATGATAGAACCTACGGCTGAAGCGTAGGGGACGGAACTCATTGTCCTTCTATCTTCCTCACATGCTGGGCACTGAGTCTTACTCAATTTTTACCTTGTAATACTGGCAAGAACCCTTTCTTGGACTGATCCATTTTGAACTTCTTCAAAACTTTATCAAGGTATGTGCTTTGTGAAAGTCCTATTAGGAGTTTCGATCTATCCCTATAGATCTTAATGCCTAGAATGTAAGCAGCTTCTCCTAGGTCCTTCATAGAGAAACTTTTATTCAAGTAACCTTTTATGCTCTCCAAAAGCTCCACGTTGTTTGCAATCAGCAATATGTCGTCCACATATAATATTAGAAACGCCACAGAGCTCCCACTCACTTTCTTGTAAATACAATATTCTCCAACCACTTGTATAAACCCAAATGCTTTGATCACCTCATCAAAGCGCTTATTCCAACTCCGAGATGCTTGCACCAGTCCATAAATAGATTGATGGAGCTTGCATACTTTGTTAGCATTTTTAGGATCGACAAAACCTTCGGGTTGCATCATATACAACTCTTCCTTAAGAAAACCGTTAAGGAACGCCATTTTGACATCCATCTACTAGATTTCATAATTGTAAAAGGCAGCTATTGCTAACATGATTCGGACAGACTTAAGCATCGCTACCGGTGAGAAAGTCTCATCGTAGTAAATTCCTCGAACTTGCGAAAAACCCTTTGCCACAAGTCGAGCTTTATAAACGGTCACATTACCGTCTACGTATGTCTTCTTCTTATAGATCGATTTGTTCTGAATAGCCTTGCGGCCTTCAGGTAGTACTTCTAAAGTCCACAGTTTGTTCTCGTACATGGATCCTATCTCGGATTTCATGGCCTCCAGCCATTTGTTGGAATCCGGGCCCACCATTGCTTCTTGATAATTCGCAGGTTCATTGTTGTCCAGCAACATAATCGATAAGACAGGATTACCGTACCACTCAGGAGTAGTACGTGATCTTGTCGACCTGCGAGGTCCGACAGTAACTTGATATGAAGTTTCATGATCATCATCATCAACTTGTTCCTCAACCGGTGTTGCAGCAACAGGGGTTTCCCCTTTCCCTGCGCTACCATCAAGAGGAATTAGAGGTTCGACAACCTCATCAAGTTCTATCTTCCTCCCACTTAATTCATTCGAGAGAAACTCCTTCTCAAGAAAAGCTCCGTTTTTAGCAACAAACACTTTGCCGTCGGATTTGAGATAGAAGGTATACCCAACTGTCTCCTTTGGGTAACCTATGAAGACGCACTTTTCCGCTTTGGGTTCCAGCTTTTCAGGCTGAAGCTTTTTGACATAAGCATCACATCCCCAAACTTTAAGAAACGATAATTTTGGTCTTTTGCCATACCACAGTTCGTATGGTGTCATCTCAACGGATTTTGATGGTGCCCTATTTAAAGTGAATGCAACTGTTTCTAATGCATAACCCCAAAACGACAATGGAAAATCGGTAAGAGACATCATAGATTGCACCATCTCTAATAAAGTATGATTACGACGTTCGGACACACCATTACGCTGTGGTGTTCCAGGCGGTGTCAACTGTGAAACATTTCCACATTGTCTTAAGTGAGTACCAAACTCGAAACTCAGATACTCACCCCCACGACCAGACCGTAGGAACTTGATCTTCTTGTTACGATGATTTTCGACTTCACTCTGAAATTGTTTGAACTTTTCAAACGTCTCAGACTTGTGCTTCATCAAGTAGACATAACCATATCAACTCAAATCGTCAATGAAGGTGAGAAAATAACTATATCTGCCGCGTGCCTCCACACTCATCGGACCACACACATCGGTATGTATGATTTCCAACAAGTCACTTGCACGCTCCATTGTTCCGGAGAACGGAGTCTTAGTCATCTTGCCCATGAGGCATGGTTTGCACGTGTCAAGTGAATCAAAGTCAAGTGACTCCAAAAGTCCATCAGTATGGAGTTTCTTCATGCGCTTTACACCAATATGACCTAAGCGGCAGTGCCATAAAAACATGGCGCTATCATTGTTAACTCTAACTCTTTTGGTCTCAATGTTATGTATATGTGTATTATCACTATCAAGATTCAATATGAACAATCCTCTCGCATTGGGTGCATGACCATAAAAGATATTACTCATAGAAATAGAACAACCATTATTCTCTGACATAAACGAGTAACCGTCTCGCAATAAACAAGATCCAGATATAATGTTCATGCTTAACGCAGGCACTAAATAACATTTATTTAAGTTCATAACTAATCCTGATGGTAACTGGAGTAAAACTGTGCCGACGGCGATTGCATCAACCTTGGAACCATTTCCCACGCGCATCGTTGATACGTCTCCAACGTATCTATAATTTTTGATGGTTTCATGCTGTTATCTTGTCAAACTTTGGATGTTTTATATGCCTTTTATATCTTTTTTTGGTACTAACCTATTAATTCAGTGCCAAGTGCGGGTTCCCCTTCTTTCCGTGTTTTTGACCCTTTTTCAGGCGGAGTCCAAACGGAATAATTCTTTCACGATGATTTTTTATGGAAAATATCAAAAATACCGGAAGAAAAAGATACCGGAGAGGGGACCCGAGGAAGCCACAAGCCGTGTCAGCACGCGCCCCCAGGCCGCACCAACCAAGCTTGTGGGCCCCTCAGGGGGCCACTTGACGCAACTCCACCGCCATCTGGTCCTATAAAACCAGAAACCTCCAGAAAGAAACCTACATCGGGAGTTCCGCCGCCGCAAGCCTCTGTACCCACCAAAAACCAATCTGAAGCCCGTTCCAGCACCCTGTCGGAGGGGGAATCCATCTTTGATGGCCATCTTCATCATCCCGGCGATCTCCATGACGAGGAGGGAGTAGTTCTCTCTCGGGGCTGAGGGTATGTACCAATAGCTATGTGATTGATCTCTCTCTCTCTCTCGTGTTCTTGAGATGTCTTGATCTCGATGTACCGTGGGCTTTGCTACTATAGTTGGATCTTATGATGTTCTTCCCCCTCTCCCTTCTTGTAATGAATTGAGTTTCCCCTTTGGAGTTATCTTATCGGATTGAGTCTTTGAGAACACTTGATGTATGTCTTGCACGTGTCTATCTGCTGTGATCAACTTGTGGGTTCGTGACATTGGGAACCTATGCATATGGGTTGGCACACGTGGATTCATGTAAGTACTCGATGTATGTTTAGGTGATCAATTTGCGGGTTCGTGACATTGGGAACCTATGCATAGGGGTTGGCACACGTTTTGACTCTTCGGTAGAAACTTTGGGGCACTCTTTGAAGTTCTATGTGTTGGTTGAATAGATGATTCTGAGATTGTGTGATGCATATCGTATAATCATACCCACGGATACTTGAGGTGACAATGGAGTATCTAGGTGACATTAGGGTCTTGGTTGATAAGTATCTTAAGGTGTTATTCTAGTACGAACTCTATGAAATATTGAACGGAAAGAATAGCTTCGTGCTATTTCACTACGGACTCATGAATAGATCGATCAGAAAGAATAACTTTGTGGTGGTTTCGTACCCGACAATAATCTCTTCGTTTGTTCTCCTCTATTAGTGACTTTGGAGTGACTCTTTGTTACATGTTGAGGGCTAGTTATATGATCCAATTATGTTATCATTGTTGAGAGAACTTCACTAGTGAAAGTATGAACCTTAGGCCTTGTTTCCACGCATTGCAATACCGTTTGTGCTCACTTTTGTTACTAGTTACCTTGCTGTTTTTGTAATTTCAGATTACAAAAACCTATATCTACCATCCTTATTGCACTTGTTTCACCATCTCTTCGCCGACCTAGTGCACCTATACAACTTACCATTGTATTGGGTGTGTTGGGGACCCAAGAGACTCTTTGTTATTTGGTTGCATGGTTGCTTGAGAGAGACCATCTTCATCCTACGCCTCCCGCGGATTGATAAACCTTAGGTCACCTACTTGAGGGAAAATTGCTACTGTCCTACAACCCTCTGCACTTGGAGGCCTAACAACGTCTACAAGGAGTAGGTTGCGTAGTAGACATCAAGCTCTTTTCTGGCGCCGTTGCCGGGGAGGTTAGCGCTTGAAGGTATATCTTTAGATCTTGGAATCAAATCTTTTTGTTTCTTGTTCTTTCGCTAGAAAACTTCCAAAAAATGGAATTGAGGATGCCTCATATGCTCCATCTTTTCAATGTCTTTCGTGAGCATGATGGGAAGGAAAATTGTGCTCAAGTGCTGAAAGAAGAATTACATAGAATGCTTGGCATAGAATACGTGAATGATGAGCATGACTGCAATGTTGTTAGCATGAATTCTATGAATATCCATGATGCTAATTGCGATTGCACTATTCGTGATGAAAATGTCTCCTATAAGCATGTTGATTTCTGTGGTATACATAGAGTTTGCAAATATATACCAAAAAGAGAAGATAGATTTTGCAAGACGCATAAGTATTTAGAAACCAAGTCGTTGCATGTGAGGCTAGATGATTGTGCTGAAATATTTAATATTGATAGCCGTCCTTGTGAACTTTGCAATGAACATGGTTATTTAAATCTGCAATGCAAATTGTTTCATGATCAAATCGTGTCCAAAAATTGTGAATACTTGATTTCCCTTGCGTATCACAATGAACTTAGTCTGCTTCTGAGATATGAAGAAATGAAACGTATAACTAAGCACCTTCCAGATTGGGCTGACATGAAAATGCTTGATTATGGTCTAGAAGAAATTTATTTATATTGTGCGGTGAATTGCATTGAGAATCCTTATATTGCCAATTACCTAAAGGCAAGGAAACAAATAGGAGATAAAGATAAGACTAACGAAGGGGAAGAGGTTTCCCAATACCCTCCTATTATTTCTTATGATGAATCAGGTAACGAGGAGGAGCTCTCTATTCAACCAACCTCTCCAAAAGGAAGCTTGGAAGAATTAAGTAAATCTTCACATGGGTGAAGAATAAGAAAAGAAGAAAAAGTAAAGGTAAAGAGGTATCTCTCCCAAATGGTATAAATGTGGAGGATGACAATAATTGCTATACTCTTGGTGCTATTCATGCTATTAATGATTAGAGTGATTATGTCTATGATTTGCAAAAGCACAAGCTTTGGGATGCCATGTTTGAGAATATATTTGCTACAATTAAAGCTTGTCCCAAGCTTGGGGATGCTTCGTTAAGTGAAGATGATCCTTTTAGCCCCCCCCCCCCCCACTTTGAGTGATCAAATTTACTATGACTTTTGCATGCCTCCTATCTATGATGATTATTGTGAGGATACTTATGCTATAAAGAAGAGGGATGACAAAACTTGTCATACTCTCGAGTACCCCTTTGCTAAACCTTGCTTTTTCAATGTGGAAACTATTTTTAGCATTCAAGTCCTTTACGATACTCCCACTACTATTCTTGAGAATAGATTTCCTTATGTGGAGAGTAGTAAAATTTCTATGCTTGTAGATCATGAAAATAAAGCCTTAGGTGCTGGTTATATTGTTGAATTCATTCATGCTGCTACTTAAAATTACTATGAGAGAGGATCATATGCTTCTACTTATTGCAATAGTATCAAGCTTCCTCTCCATATGTTGAAATTTTTGAAGCTCTGCTTGTTTTACCTTCCTATGCTAGTTGATTCTTGCTCCAATAAATTGTTTGATCACAAAATCCCTATTCATAGGAAGTGGGTTAGACTTAAATGTGCTAGCCATTTGCTCCATGATGCTCTCGTTGTGTTTCAATCCTTACCTTTTATGTGAGCATCATTGAAATCAATGCCTAACTAAGGGCGTTAAACGATAGCGCTTGTTGGGAGGCAACCCAATGAATAATTTTTTCTTTGCTTTTTTGCTTCTAGTTTTTTTTCTCCAAACCATCATAATTCTGTTATGATTGTGTCTTTTGTGCTTCTTTTTGTATTTGTGCCAAGCAAAACCGTTATGATTAGTCTTGGTGATGATTGTTTGATCATGCTGGAAAAAGACAGAAACTTTCTGCTCACGAAAAGAATTTTCATTTTTATTATGTAAGAGATTTTGAGTTGATTCTTTTTTATGCTGATTTATATGCAATTTATTCAGACTTTCGTAATTTTTCAGATTTGTTGAAGTACCATAAGTATATGAAGTATACAGATTGCTACAGAGTGGTCTGCTGTTAACAAGTTCTATTTTTGTTGAGTTGGTTGCTTATTTTGATGAAACTATGGATAGTATGGGAGGGTACTAGCCATGGAAAAGTGAAAATACAGCAACCTAACACCAATATAAGTAGAATTTAAGTTTGCTATAGTACCTAAGGAAGTGGTGGTTTGCTTTCTTATACTAATGTTATCACGAGTTTCTGTTTAAGTTTCGTGTTGTGAAGTTTTTAAGTTTTGGGTGAAGTTCTTATGGACAAAGAGACAAAGAGTGGCAAGAGCTCAATCTTGGGGATGCCCAAGGCACCCCAAGTTGATTCAAGGATGTCGTAAAAGCCTAAGCTTGGGGATGCCCCGGGAAGGCATCCCCTCTTTCGTCTTCGATCCATCGGTAACGTTACTTGGGGCTATATTTTTATTCACCACATGTTATGTGTTTTGCTTGGAGCGTCTTGTATCGTAGGAGTATTTTATTTTTTTTGTGTCACAATCATCCTTGCTTCACACCTAGAGAGAGAGACATGCACTCATCATGATTTTGTCGAGCTTCACTTATATCCTTTGGTTAGACAATTCAGCTCACATGTGCTTCACTTATATCTTTTGAGCTAGTAGCTTTTGCTCTATGTGCTTCACTTATATCTTTTAGAGCACAGCAGTGCGTGGCTTGGTAGTTTATCTATGCTTTGATAGTAGTCTCAAAAGGGGTAGTTATCCAAAGGGATATGAAAACTTCCACCTTCATGTGCATTGAATAGTTAGAGAAGTTTGATTCATCTCAATTAGTTTTGAGTTGTGGTTGTGGTAATATTGAAGTTATATTAGTATGGTGTTGTGGATCTAGAAATACTTGTGTTTAAGTTAGTGATTCCTGTAGCATGCACGTATGGTGAACCGCTATGTGATGAAGTCTGAGCATGATTAGTCTATTGATTGTCATCCTTTGTTTGGCGGTCGGGATCGCGCGATGGTTTATACCTACCAACCCTTCCCCTAGGAGTATGCGTTGAATGCTTTGTTTCGATTACTACTAAAACTTTTGCAACAAGTATATGAGTTCTTCATGACTAATGTCGAGTCCATGGTTTAGATGCACTTTCACCTTTCACCTTCCACCATCACTATCTTCTTTAGTGCCGTGCAACTTTCGCCGGTGCACAAAACCACCCATATAGCCTCCCTCAAAACAGCCACCATACCTACCTACTATGGCTTTTTCAAAGCTATTCCGAGATATATTGCCATACAACTACCACCATGACATGTGCCACCACTTCTACATTGCTATTGCATGATCATAAGATAGCTAGTGTGATGTTTCCATAGATGTCTATGCCATGCTAGATCATTGTCACGGTACACTACCGAAGGCATTTCATATAGAGTCATCATTGTTCTAAGTTTTGAGTTGTAAGTGTGATGATCATCATTGATGGAGCATTGTCCCATGTGAGGAAATAAAAGAGACCAAGGATGCCCACCAAAAAAAGAGAGGCCAAAGAGCCCACAAAAAAATGAGAGGAAAAGAGAGAAGGGACAATGCTACCACCCTTCCACACTTGTGCTTATTAAGCACCATGATCTTCATGATTGAGAGTCTCTCGTTTTGTCACCACCATATAGCTAGTGGGAAATTTTCATTATATAACTTGGCTTGTATATTCCAATGATATGCTTCCTCAAAATTGCCTTCGGTCTTCGTGAGCAAGCAAGTTGGGTGCACACCCACTAGTTTTCTTTAAGAGCTTTCACATACTCTTAGCTCTAGTGCATCATTTGTATGGCAATCCCTACTCATTCATGTTGATATATATTGATGAGCGTCTCCATAGCTCATTGATATGCCTAGTCAATGTGACCATCTTCTCCTTGTTTACCTTGCAACCTCAACCACACTCCACACCACTTATAGTGCTAAAACCATGGCTCATGCTCATGTATTGCGGGAGAGTCGAAAAAGTTTGAGAAAGTAAAGGTGTGAAAACAATTACTTGGCCAATACCGGGGTTGTGCATGATTAAAATTTGTTGTGCAAGGATGATAGAGCATAGCCAGACTATATGATTTTGTAGGGATAACTTTCTTTTGGCCTTGTTATTTTGAAAGTTCATGATTACCTTGCTAGTTTGCTTGAAGTATTATTGTCTCCACATCAATAGAAAACTATTGTTTTGAATATAACGGATCTGAACATTCATGTCACATAAGAGGAGTTACAACGGACATCTATGCTAGGTAGCATGAAAGCATCAAAAATTCATTCTTTATCACTTCCCTACTCGAGGACGAGAAGGAGTTAAGCTTGGGGATGCTTGATACGTCTCCAACGTATCTATAATTTTTGATGGTTTCATGCTGTTATCTTGTCAAACTTTGGATGTTTTATATGCCTTTTATATCTTTTTTGGGACTAACCTATTAATTCAGTGCCAAGTGCCAGTTCATGTTCTTTCCGTGTTTTTGACCCTTTTTCAGCCGGAGTCCAAACGGAATAATTCTTTCGCGATGATTTTTTATGGAAAATATCAAAAATATCGGAAGAAAAAGATACCGGAGAGGGGTCCCGAGGAAGCCACAAGCCCTGTCGGCGCCCCCCAGGCCGCACCAACCAAGTTTGTGGGGCCCTCAGGGGCCCACTTGACGCAACTCCACCGCCATCTGGTCCTATAAATCCAGAAACCTCCAGAAAAAAACCTAGATCGGGAGTTCCGCCGCCGCAAGCCTGTGTAGCCACCAAAAACCAACCTGGAGCCCGTTCCGGAACCCTGCCGGAGGGGGAATCCATCTTCGGTGGCCATCTTCATCATCCTGGCGATCTCCATGACGAGGAGGGAGTAGTTTTCTCTCGGGGCTGAGGGTATGTACCAGTAGCTATGTGTTTGATCTCTCTCTCTCGTGTTCTTGAGATGTCTTGATCTCGATGTACCTTGGGCTTTGCTACTATAGTTGGATCTTATGATGTTCTTCCCCCTCTCCCTTCTTGTAATGAATTGAGTTTCCCCTTTGGAGTTATCTTCTCGGATTGAGTCTTTCAGAACACTTGATGTATGTCTTGCATGTGTCTATCTGCTATGATCAACTTGCGGGTTCGTGACATTGGGAACCTATGCATATGGGTTGGCACACGTGGATTCATGTGAGTACTTGATGTATGTTTGGGTGATCAACTTGAGGGTTCGTGACATTGGGAACCTATGCATAGGGGATGGCACATGTTTTGACTCTCCGGTAGAAACTTTGGGGCACTCTTTGAAGTTCTATGTGTTGGTTGAATAGATGATTCTGAGATTGTGTGATGCATATCGTATAATCATACCCATGGATACTTGAGGTGACAATGGAGTATCTAGGTGACATTAGGGTCTTGGTCGATAAGTATCTTAAGGTGTTATTCTAGTACGAACTCTATGAAAGATTGAACGGAAATAATAGCTTCGTGCTATTTTACTACGAACTCTTGAATAGATCGATAAGAAAGAATAACTTTGTGGTTGTTTCGTACCCGACAATAATCTCTTCGTTTGTTCTCCGCTATTAGTGACTTTGGAGTGACTCTTTGTTGCATCTTGAGGGCTAGTTATATGATCCAATTATGTTATCATTGTTGAGAGAAATTCACTAGTGAAAGTATGAACCCTAGGCCTTGTTTCCACGCATTGCAATACCGTTCGTGCTCACTTTTGTTACTAGTTACCTTGCTGTTTTTGTAATTTCAGATTACAAAAACCTATATCTACCGTCCTTATTGCACTTGTTTCACCATCTCTTCGCCGAACTAGTGCACCTATACAACTTACCATTGTATTGGGTGTGTTGGGGACACAAGAGACTCTTTGTTATTTGGTTGCAGGGTTGCTTGAGAGAGACCATCTTCATCCTACGCCTCCCGCGGATTGATAAACCTTAGGTCACCAACTTGAGGGAAAATTGCTATTGTCCTACAACCCTCTACACTTGGAGGCCCAACAACGTCTACAAGGAGAAGGTTGTGTAGTAGACATCAATCGTCACTTCATCCTTCGCCAGCCTTCGCTTATTCCGCAGTTCTTGTTTCGAGTTGCAAATATAAGCAACATAACCGGTATCGAATACCCAGCCACTACTACGAGAGCTGGTCAAGTACACATCAATAACATGTATATCGAATATACCTGATTTTTCCTTGGACGCCTTCTTATCAGCCAGATACTTGGGGCGGTTGCACTTCGAGTGACCCATACCTTTGCAATAATAGCACTCCGTTTCAGGTTTAGGTCCAGCTTTGGGTTTCTTCATCGGATTGGCAACAGGCTTGCCGCTGTTCTTTGAATTACCCTTCTTTCCTTTGTCGTTTCTCTTGAAACTAGTGGTCTTATTCACCATCAACACTTGATGCTCTTTACGGAGTTTTGACTCTGTGACTTTCAGCATCGCGAATAACTCACCGGGTGACTTGTTCATCCCTTGCATGTTATAGTTCAACACAAAGCCCTTATAGCTTGGTGAATAGAAAGTTTCTATCTTTTCCAGCGTGACCAAACGATCATCCTCAAGACTAATCATAACGGTTTTGCTTGGCACAAACGCAAAAAGAAACACAAAAAACACAATCATAACAAAATTATGAAAGTGTGGAAAACACAAAACAGAAAGAAAAAGGATAGATATGTTGGGTTGCCTCCCAACAAGCGCTTTTGTTTAACACCCTTAGCTAGGCATTCAATGATGCTCTCACAAAAGACAAGAATTGAAGCACAACGAGAGCATCATAAGGCATGTGAAAATCACATCTAAGTCTAACATACTTCCTATGCATAGGCATTTTATAGGAAAACAGATTGTCAAGACAACCAACAGTTGCCAAATGCAAGGAAGAAGAAAGAGACAATAGCAATCTCAACATAACGAGAGGTAATTTGGTAACATGAAAGTTTCTACCAAAATATTTTCCTCTCTCATAGCAATTACATGTGGGATCATAATCAAATTCAACGATATAGCTATCCCATAGGATATTCTTTTCATGATCCACATGCATGCAAAGTTGACGCTCTTCAAAAGTAGTGGGATTATCATCAAATAAAGTCATGACTTCTCCAATCCCATTTTCAGTATTGTTGCAAATATCATATTCATCATGAGGTTTGAACAAATTTTCAAGATCATAAGAAAGATCATCACCCCAATCATAATTATTGTAATAAGTAGTGGTCATAGGAAAACTAGCATCCCCAAGCTTAGGGTTTTGCATATTTTTAGCATGATTGTCACTAATAGGATTTATAGTGAAATCATTGCAATCATGCTTTGCATCAAAGGAGCCCTCGTGAATCACTTCATGAATTTCTTCCTCACAATTTTCAGATTCACGCATCTTACGCAAAACTCCAAAGAAATAGTCAATTGCCCTCAACTCACTAGCAATTTGTTCCACATGAGTGGGTCTCTTAAAGAGATCAGCTAGTGGATGATGATCCATATCAATGGATTTTTAGCAAGCAAAGATGCAAGCTAAAAGAAGGCACATGGCACACAAGCAAACAGAAAGCAAGCGAGAGAAAAGAGCGAACGAAAAGGGCAAACGGAGAAAGGCAAATGAAAACGGCAAATGTGAAGTGGGGGAGAGGAAAACGAGAGGCAACTGGCAACAAAAGTAAATGCAAGAGAAGAGTTTGTGAGACCTACTTGGATAGATCTTGATTTCTCCTCCCCGGCAACGGCGCCAGAAATACTTCTGATGTTTGCTGTGTATCCCCGGCAACGGCGCCATAAATACTTCTGATGTTTGCTGTGTATCCCTTGCAACGGCACCAGAAATAGTTGTGTCGAAGGCACCAGGAATTTATTCAGCTACGGCTACGCCTTAAGGGACTTCCTAGGCAAGTATGCAAAGGATTTCCCTCATGGCATTGGAGCCTTGTGTTGGTGTTCCCTCGAAGCGGAAAGGGTGATGTAGCACAGCGAGGGTAAGTGTTTCCCTCAGTTTGAGAACCAAGGTATCAATCCGGCGGAAGAGTATCTCAAGATCCTGCACAAACACAAAAGCTTGCACCCAACGCTATGAAGGGGTTGTCAATCCCTTATAGATTGTTTGCCAAGTGAGAACTAAAAGCAACAAAGTAAGAAAGCAAAGTAAAAGCGGAGATGTAAACAATGGATGTGAATAGACCCGGGGGTCGTAGTGTTTACTAGTGGCTTCTCTCATGAAAGCAAGTAGACGGTGGGTGAACAAATTACTGTCGAGCAAATGATAGAACTGTGCAGAGTCGTGACGATATCTATGCAATGATTATTTCTATAGGCATCACGTCTGAAACAAGCAGACCGATACTTTCTGCATCTACTACTATTACTCCACACGTCGACCACTATCGAGCATGCATCTAGTGTATTAAGTCCATAAGAACGGAGTAACGCCTTAAGCAAGATGACATGATGTAGAGGGATAATCTCAAACCAATGATAAAAACCCCATCTTTTTACCCTTGATGGCAACTGCTTGATGTGTGCCTTGCTGCCCCTACTGTCACTGGGAAAGGTCACCACATGGCAGAACCCAAAACCAAGCACTTCCCATTGCAAGAATCATAGATCTAGTTGGCCAAACAAAACCCAAGACTCGGAGAGACTTACAAGGATATCAAATCATGCATATAAGAAATCAGCAAAGACTCAAATATATATCATAGATAATCTGATCACAAGTCTACAATTCATCGGATCTCGACAAAATGCTACCGTCGTTCTAAGCAAAATAAGGTGCATAAAAGGATTAATATCACATGCAATTCAGAAGTGACATGATATGGCCATTGATAACCCACAAGTATAGGGGATCGCAACAGTTTTCGAGGGTAGAGTATTCAACCCAAATTTATTGATTCGACTCAAGGGGAATCCAAAGAATATTCTCAAGTATTAGCAGTTGAGTTGTCAATTCAACCACACCTAAAAGATATAGTATCTGCAGCAAAGTATCAGTAGCAAGGTAGTATGATAGCAGCAGTAGCAACAGTAACCAGTAGCAGCAAAGTAACAGCAGTAGCAGCAAAGTAACGACAGTGGCAACAGAGTAACAGCAGCAACAGCGACAGCAATAGCAGCAAAGTAATGTAGCAAGGACCAATAGTAAAAGACTCGTAGGCATTGGATCGGTGATGGATGATTATGCCGGATGTTATTCATCATGCAACAGTTATAACACGGAGAGATAAGTAACTAGCTCCAGTTCGTCAATCTAATGTAGGCATGTATTCCGTATATAGTCATACGTGCTTAAGGAAAAGAACTGGCATTACATCTATTGTCCATCCCTCCCGTGGCAGCGGGGTCCTAATGGAAACTACGGGATATTAAGGTTGTCCTTTTAATAAATAACCGGACCAACGCATTAACACTTGGTGAATACATGAACTCCTCATACTATGGTCATCTCCGGGAGTGGTTCCAGCTATTGTCACTCCGGGGTTGCCGGGTCATAACACATAGTAGGTGACTACAACTTGCAACATAGGATCAAGAACACACATATATTGGCGACAACATAATAGGTTCAGATCTGAAATCATGGCACCCGGGCCCTAGTGACAAGCATTAAGCATGGCAAAGTAGTAGCAACATCAATCTCAGAATGTAGTGGATACTAGGGATCAGTCCCCATCAAAACTAACTTGATTACATGATCAATCTCATCCAACCAATCACCGTCCAGCAAGCCTACGATGAGATTACTCACGAACGGTGAAGAGCATCATGGAATTGGCGATGAAGGAAGGTTGATGATGACGATGGCGACGATTTCCCCTCTCCGGAGCCCAAAACGGACTCCAGATCTGCCATCGAGATGGAGAACAGGAGGTGGCGGCGCCTCCGTATCGTAAAACGCGATGAACTCTTCTCCTTGATTTGTTTCCGGGCGAGACAAACTAAATAGAGCTGAGATTGGAGGCGGTGGAGTTTTGTGGGGCCCACAAGCCTGCCATGCGCGGCCAGGGGGCCGTGCTTGGTGGGCTCGTGGGCTCACAGCTGCACCCCTCCGGTTGATTCTTGTGCCAATATTTTTTATATATTCCACAAAAATTCTCCGAAAATTTTTAGGTCATTCCGAGAACTTTTATTTCTGCGCAAAAACAACACCATGGCAATTCTGCTGAAAACAGCATTAGTCCGGGTTAGTTCCATTCAAATCATGCAAATTAGAGTCCAAAACAAGGGCAAAAGAGATCGGAAAAGTACATACGACGGAGACGTATCAACTCCCCCAAGCTTAAAGCCTTGCTTGTCCTCAAGCAATTCAGTTGACAAACTGAAAGAGACAAAAGAAAAACTTTTATGAACTCTGTTTGATCTTGTTGTTGCAACTATGTCTAACTCATAACCAGAATTTCAGCAAGATCACAAGCAAACCACATAAGCAAATGACATCTAGGTCTCACGTAAACTCATATCAATGGCATAATCAACAAGCGAGCAAATAATAATAAGTATCAAATGTTAACACTTCAATCAAAACAATCATGAAGCAGTACGAACAGATGGTATCTCGCTAGATCTTTTTGAGACCGCAAAACATAAATGCAGAGCACCTTCAAAGACCAAGGGATGACTAAACATTGTAATTCATGGCAAAGAAGATCCAATCACAGTCATACTCAATCACAGTTAAAAGCAAAGCATAAAAATGACAGAGGAGCTCTCTAATTGGTGCTTTTATAAGAAGAAGATGACTCAACAGGAACATAAATAGATAGGCCCTTCGTAGAGGGAAGCATTGATTTGCAGAGGTGCCAGAGCTCAAGCTTTGAAAACAGAGATAATAATTCTGGGTGGCATGCTTTCATTGTCAACGCAATGACTAAGAGTTCTCACCATCTTCCATGCCACACATGCTATAGGCGTTTCCCAAACAAAAAAGTAAAGGTTTGACTCCCCCACCACCGATCAATCACACTCCACGACTAGCCGAATCCTCGGGTGCCGTCCATACCAACATCAATCCAGGGGAGTTTTGTTTGCAATTATCTTTTCGATTTGAGCATGGAACTGGGAATTCCAATTACTGGCCCCTTTCTCGTGAATGATAGTGAATAAACACATATCGAGGATAACACGCCTAGCATGGAAGATACTGATAGCCCCCTTCCACTAGAGGTTCGGGCATGCAAAACAGATTATTTCTTGAAGATTTAGAGAGTGGCACATGCAAATTTACTTGGAACGGTAGGTAGATACCGCATATAGGTAGATATGGTGGACTCATATAGAACAACTTTGGGTTTATGGAAGTGGATGCACAAGCAGTATTCCTTCTTAGTACAAGTGAAGGCTAGCAAAAGACTGGGAAGCGACCAACTAGAGAACGACAACAGTCATCAAAATGCAATGAGATTAACTAACATTGAGTAAAAGCATGAGTAGGACATAAATCACCATGAACATGAATATCATAGAGGCTATGTTGATTTTGTTTCAACTACATGCGTGAACATGCGCCAAGTCAGCCACTTGAAACATTCAAAGGAGGATACCATCCTATCATACTACATCATAGTCATCTCAAAATTCATGTTGGCATCCAAGACAAACCATTATAAGCTCCTAGCTAATTAAGCATGGCATCAGAAACTATGATATCTAAGTTTTCATTGCAAACATGTTTCTCTCACAACAAAGCTGAATCAGGAACGATGAGCTAGTCATATTTACAAAAACAAAATAGATCAAGTTCATACCAGCTTTTCCAGGCTCAGTCACTTCATCATATATCGTCATTATTGCCTTTCACTTGCACGACTGAACAATGTGAACAATAATAAGAGTGCTCGTGCATTGGACTAAGCTAGAATCTACAGGCAAACACAAAGGAGAAGACAAAGTAGTATGGCCCTTTGACAGCTAAACAGGTATGCATGCGAGAGCCACTAAACATTGTAACCATGGTCTTCTACCTTGACCCAAAGAAAAAGAAAACTATTTACACGGGAAAGCTCCCAACAAGCAAAAGAAGAAAAAGAAAATCTTTTTGGGTTTTCTCACACTAGGCAGACACACGAAAAGAAAACGAGAAAAAGAAAATAAACTAGCGTGGATGATACAGTGGCAAAGTGTGAACACCGACGAACAAAGTGAAAGCATAAGCAAGAATGTAAAGTCGGTGAGAAACACGTACTCCCCCAAGCTTAGGCTTTTGGCCTAAGTTGGTCTACTCCCAAGGAGGGAAATAACTAGCTCCGGGGTACTCCAGAGTGGACTGAGGATGCCACTTCTGTGTGAGCTCCTCTGGCTCCCACTGATAAACTAGCGTCTGGTACTCGATTGGTGGCTCGGGCACGGGCACATGTGGTTGGGCCAAGCCCCAATATGCGTAGATGTCCGAGGGCATAATAATGTACCTGCCTGCATGAAGATTGAACAAAGAAGGAGCAGGCAGAGTAATAGTCTCACGAGTACCCTGACTAAATACCAAGTTATAAATCATCCTTCTATTTATATCTCTATCAATAAAGTCATGGCGAACCATGCTATCATAATCTAGATATCTCTCAGGAAGAAGAATCTCTTCTTCCTCGTCCAGTCTAATAGGTACCTCAAAATGTCTAGCAAGACAGGTGGCATAGATACCTCCATAGACAACGCCTTTAGAATGGTTCGTGTTCAACCGTTGAGCTACTATAGCGCCCAAGCTATAAGTTTTGTCGTTATAAAGGGCTTCGCACAAGACCGCAAGATCTGGGGAGCTAAGGGACCCAGCTTTCCCACAGCCAATCAAACATTTTCCCACAAATAGTGAGAAGTACCGAAGCACGGGAAAATGTATGCTAGCAGCTCTAGCGCAAGACACTCCTCTCTCCTCTCCTACAGCAATTGTATCGATGAAAGCCTCCAAGTCCCATGGACGAGGTTCATGAATATCCCCAACAAAAGGCAATTTGCAAACATTGCAAAAATCCTGGAGTGACATGCGCTGGGGGATATCATATAATTTGAACTCAACCGTAGGAGGATTCTTCCTCGGATAGAAGTTAAAGCTTTGTACGAAGATATTAGTGAGGAGGAGGTATTGCGGGCACTTATCTTCAACGAAGGCGGTAAGGCCTGCGTTCTCCACCAAGTAATAAAAGTCCTCATAAAGTCCAGCGGCGCGTAAGAATATATCGCTTGGCCACTCGCACGCTCGAACTTCTGCAACTCGGGGGACCGGATACTTGGGCTTCTTCTCACTTTCATCATCCTTGGTGTCATGGCTTGAAGAGCCTCTTAAGAACCTCCTCATATTTTCCCTTTTCTATCTCTAAAAATTTCTGAAATTTTTAGTGACTCTAAGGAAAAGTGAACAAGCCTCAACAAAACTCATAGCAACTACTCCCACAAGTGCCTAGAGACCATATTACGCATCAAAACTACTTGGGACCAGCTAAAATTAGCATGCAAAGCTCAAGAACAGGGTCACCAAGGCAGCAAAAATATGCGAAGTATAAGGCACTAGAGCAAAAACTAATTGGACCAATGGAAGAGTCACTTACCAAGGAGTAATTTCCCCAAAACAATTCGGAGAATGGTGCTTTGAGCAAGGAGATCGAAAATCCCAGCAAGAAGAGCAAGAACATGGGTTTGAGTTGCGAAACGATTTTTTCTGGAGGTAGGAGAAGCAGATGGGAGCTAGAATGAGTGGAGGGGGTTCACGTGGGCCCCACAAGCTAGGTAGGCGTGGCCAGGGGGGTGCCCGTGTTGCAAATATGCCCTAGAGGCAATAATAAATTAGTTATTATTATATTTCTTAGTTCATGATAATCGTTTATTATCCATGCTATAATTGTATCGATTGGAAACACAATACTTGTGTGGATACATAGACAAAACATTGTCCCTAGTAAGCCTCTAGTTGACTAGCTCGTTGATCAAAGATGGTCAAGGTTTCCTGACCATAGGCAAGTGTTGTCACCTGATAACGGGATCACATCATTAGGAGAATCATGTGATGGACTAGACCCAAACTAATAGACGTAGCATGTTGATCGTGTCATTTTGTTGCTACTGTTTTCTGCGTGTCAAGTATTTGTTCCTATGACCATGAGATCATATAACTCACGGACACCGGAGGAATGCTTTGTGTGTATCAAACGTCGCAACGTAACTGGGTGACTATAAAGATGCTCTACAGGTATCTCCGAAGGTGTTCGTTGAGTTAGTATGGATCGAGACTGGGATTTGTCACTCCGTGTGACGGAGAGATATCTCGGGGCCCACTCGGTAATACAACATCACACACAAGCCTTGCAAGCAATGTGACTTAGTGTAAGTTACGGGATATTGTATTACGGAACGAGTAAAGAGACTTGCCGGTAAACGAGATTGAAATAGGTATGCGGATACTGACATCGAATCTCGGGCAAGTAACATACCGAAGGACAAAGGGAATGACATACGGGATTATATGAATCCTTGGCACTGAGGTTCAAACAATAAGGTCTTCGTAAAATATGTAGGATCCAATATGGGCATCCAGGTCCCGCTATTGGATATTGACCGAGGAGTCTCCCGGGTCATGTCTACATAGTTCTCGAACCCGCAGGGTCTGCACACTTAAGGTTCGACGTTGTTTTATGCGTATTTGAGTTATATGGTTGGTTACCGAATGTTGTTCGGAGTCCCGGATGAGATCAAGGACGTCACGAGGAGCTCCGGAATGGTCCGGAGGTAACGATTGATATATAGGAAGTCCTGTTTTGGTCACCGAAAAAGTTTCGGGCTCATCGGTAGTGTACCGGGAGTGCCGGGAAGGGTGCCGGGGACCATCGGGAGGGGTGTCACGCCCCAAGGGGTCTCATGGGCTATGGGAAGAGATAAACCAGCCCCTAGTGCGCTGGAATAAGTTCCCACTAAGGCCCATAAGGTTTGAGAAGGAAAAAACACAAGGTGGAAAGAGTTTCCAAGTGGGAAGGTGGAATCCTACTCCAAGTAGGATTGGAGTAGGACTCCTCCACCTCCAATTTCGGCCAAACCTTGAGGGTTTGAGGCTGCCTCTTCCCTCCCCCTCCCTCCTATATATATTGAGGTATTAGGGCTGATTTGAGACAGCTTTTGCCACGACAGCCCGACCACATATCTCCACGGTTTTACCTCTAGATCGCGTTTCTGCGGAGCTCGGGCGGAGCCCTGCTGAGACAAGATCATCACCAACCTCCGGAGCGACGTCACGCTGCCGGAGAACTCTTCTACCTCTCCGTATCTCTTGCTGGATCAAGAAGGCCGAGATCATCGTCGAGCTGTACGTGTGCTGAACGCGGAGGTGCCGTCCGTTCGGCACTAGATCGTGGGACTGTTCGCGGGATAGTTCGCGGGGCGGATCGAGGGACGTGAGGACGTTCCACTACATCAACCGCGTTCACTAATGCTTCTGTTGTACGGTCTACAAGGGTACGTAGATCACACATCCCCTCTCATAGATGGACATCACCATGATAGGTCTTCGTGCGCGTAGGAAATTTTTTGTTTCCCATGCGACGTTCCCCAACAGTGGTATCAGAGCCAGGTTCATGGGACGGTTCGCGGGGCAGATCGAGGGACGTGAGGACATTCCACTACATCAACCGCGTTTACTAACGCTTGTGCTGTGCGATCTACAAGGGTACGTAGATCGGAAATCCCCTCTTGTAGATGGACATCACCATGATAGGTCTTCGTGCGCGTAGGAAAATTTGTGTTTCCCATGCGATGTTCACCAACAGTGGCATCATGAGCTAGGTTCATGCGTAGATGTCTTCTCGAGTAGAACACAAAAGTTTTTGTGGGCGGTGATGTGCGTTTTGCTGCCCTCCTTAGTCTTTTCTTGATTCCGCGATATTGTTGGATCGAAGCGGCTCGGACCGACATTACTCGTACGCTTCGAGAGACTGGTTTCATCGCTACGAGTAACTCCGTTGCTCAAAGATGACTGGCGAGTGTCGGTTTCTCCAACTTTAGTTGAATCAGATTTGACCGAGGAGGTCCTTGGATGAGGTTAAATAGCAATTCATATATATCCTTTGTGGTGTTTGCGTAAGTAAGATGCGATCCCACTAGATACCCATGGTCACCACGTAAAACATGCAACAACAATTAGAGGACGTCTAACTTGTTTTTGCAGGGTATGCTTGTGATGTGATATGGCCAATGATGTGATGTGATATATTGGATGTATGAGATGATCATGTTGTAATAGTTAATATCGACTTGCACGTCGATGGTACGGCAACCGGCAGGAGCCATAGGGTTGTCTTTAAACTAATGTTTGTGCTTGCAGATGCGTTTACTATATTGCTAGGACGTAGCTTTAGTAGTAATGGCATGAGTAGCACGACAACCCCGATGGCGGCACGTTGATGGAAATCATGATGATGGAGATCATGGTGTGACGCCAGTGACAAGAAGATCGTGTCGGTGCTTTGGTGATGGAGATCAAGAAGCACATGATGATGGCCATATCATGTCACTTATGAATTGCATGTGATGTTAATCCTTTATGCACCTTATCTTGCTTAGAACGACGGTAGCATTATGAGGTGATCTCTCACTAAAATTTCAAGACGAAATTGTGTTCTCCCCGACTGTGCACTGTTGCGACAGTTCTTCGTTTCGAGACACCACGTGATGATCGGGTGTGATAGACTCAATGTTCACATACAACGGGTGCAAACAGTTGCACACGCTGAACACTCGAGTTAAGCTTGACGAGCCTAGCATGTGCAGACATGGCCTCAGAACACATGAGACCGAAAGGTCGAGCATGAATCGTATAGTTGATATGATTAGCATAGAGATGCTTACCACTGAAACTATTCTCGACTCACGTGATGATCGGACTTGAGATAGTGGATTTGGATCATGTACCACTCAAATGACTAGAGATATGTACTTTTTGAGTGGGAGTTCTTAAGTAATATGATTTATTGAACTAATTGTCATGAACATAGTCTAATGGTCTTTGCGAATTATGATGTAGCTTGCGCTATACCTCTACTGTTTTTTGTATGTTCCTAGAGAAAATTTAGTTGAAAGTTTATAGTAGCAAACTTTGCAGACTAAGTCTGTAAAACCGAGGATTGTCCTCGTTGCTACGCAGAAGGCTTATGTCCTTAATGCACCACTCGGTGTGCTACACCTCGAGCGTCGTCTGTCGATGCTGTGAACATCCAACATACACGTTTCTGATGACTACACGATAGTTCAGTGCAAAATACTTAATGGCTTAGAAGCAAGGCGCCGAAAACGTTGTAAAACGTCACGGAACATAAGTGATGTTCTAAAGAGATGAAATTGTAATTTCATGCTTGTGCCCGTGTTAAGAGGTACGAGACCTCCAACAAGATTCTTTGTCCACAAAGTAAAGGAGAAAAGCTCAATCGTTGAGCGTGTGCTCAGATTGTCTGAGTACGACAATCGCTTGAATCAAGTGGGAGTTAATCTTCCAGATGAGATAGTGATGGTTCTCCAAAGTCACTGCCACCAAGCTGTGAGAGCTTCGTGATGAACTATAACATATCAAGGATAGATACAATGATCCTTGAGCGATTCGCGATGTTTGACACTGCGAAAGTAGAAATCAAGGAGCATCAATAGTTGATGGTTTGTAAAACCACTAAGTTTCAAGAAAGGCAAGGGCTAGAAGGGATACTTCGTGAAACGGCAAAACAGTTGTTGCACTAATGAAGAGATCCAAGATTAGGCCCAAACCCGAGACTAAGTGCTTCTGTAATGAGGGGAACAGTCACTGAGGCGGAGCAACTCTAGATACTTGGTAGATAAGAAGGCTGGCAAAAGTCGAAAGAAGTATATTTGATATACATGATGTTGATGTGTACTTTACTAGTACTCCTAGTAGCATGAGGGTATTGGATACCGGTTCGGTTGCTAAGTGATTAGTAACACGAAATGATAGCTACGGCATAAACGGAGACTAGCTAAAGGCGAGGTGACGATACATGTTGGAAATATTTCCAAGGTTGATATGATCAAACGTCGCACGCTCCCTCTACCATCGGGATTGGTGTTAAACCTAAATAATTGTTATTTGGTGCTTGCGTTAAGCATGAACGTGATTGGATCGTGTTTATTGCAATACGATTATTCATTTAAATAGAATACATGGTTACTCCATTTTCTTGAATAATCACCTTCAATGGTTTATTGAAACTCGATCATAGTGTTACACATGTTCATGATGTTGGTGCCAAAAGATACGAGGTAATGATGATAGTACCACTTACTTGTGGCACTGCCGCTTGAGTCGTGTTGGTATAAATTTCATGAAGAGGCTCCATGCTGATGGATCTTTGTACTCACTTGTTTTTGAATCACTAGTGACATGCAAATCATACCACATGAGCAAGGCCTTGTTTTCATTGAGATGAAATAAGATAGTAACTTGTTGGAAGTGATACATTTTGATGTATGCAGTCCAATGGGTGCTGAGGCACGCAGTGGATATCATTATGTTCCTACTTCACTGACGATTTGAGTAGATACAGGAGTATTTACTTAATGAATCACAAAGTCTGAAATATTGAAAAGTTCAATTCTGTTTCAGAGTGAAGTTTGTCATAACAAGAGGATAAACTGTCTATGATATGATCATAGAAATGAATATCTGAGTTATGAGTTTTGGTACGCAGTTAAGACAATGTGGAAATTGTTTCGCAGTTCATGCCACCTGGAACATCATAGTGTGATGATGTGTCTGAACGTCATAGCCACGCACTATTTGGTATGGTGCATACTATGATGTCTCTTATCGAATTACCACTATCGTTTATGGGTTATGCATTAGAGACAACCGCATTCACTTTAAATAGGGCACCACGTATTTCGGTTGAGATGACACAGTATAGACTGAGGTTTAGAGAAATCTAAACTGTCGTTTCTTGAAAGTTTGAGGCTTCGACACTTATGTGAAAAAGTTTTAGTCTGATAAGCTCGAACCCAAAGCGGATAAATGCATCTTCATAGGATATCCAAAACGGTTTGGTACATCTCCTATCTCAGATCCGAAAGCAAAGTGTTTGTTTCTAGAAACGGATCCTTTCTCGAGGAAAGGTTTCTCTCGAAAGAATTGAGTGGGAGGGTAGTAGAACTTGATGAGGTTATTGAACCATCACTTCAACCAGTGTGTGAGGGTCTGCACACTTAAGGTTCGACGTTGTTTTATGTGTATTTGAGTTATATGGTTGGTTACCGAATGTTGTTCGGAATCCCGGATGAGATCAAGGACGTCAAGAGGAGCTCCGGAATGGTCCGGAGGTAAAGATTGATATATAGGAAGTCCTGTTTTGGTCACCGGAAAAGTTTCGGGCTCATTGGTAGTGTACCGGGAGTGCCGGGAGGGGTGCCGGGGACCATCGAGAGGGGTGTCACGCCCCAAGGGGTCTCATGGGCTATGGAAGAGATAAACCAGCCCCTAGTGGGCTAGAATAAGTTCCCACTAAGGCCCATAAGGTTTGAGAAGGAAAAAACACAAGGTGGAAAGAGTTTCGAAGTGGGAAGGTGGAATCCTACTCCAAGTAGGATTGGAGTAGGACTCCTCCACCTCCAATTTCGGCCAAACCTTGAGGGTTTGAGGCTGCCTCTTCCCTCCCCCTCCCTCCTATATATATTGAGGTATTAGGGCTGATTTGAGACAACTTTTGCCACGACAGCCCGACCACATATCTCCACGGTTTTACCTCTAGATCGCGTTTCTGCGGAGCTCGGGCGGAGCCCTGCTGAGACAAGATCATCACCAACCTCCGGAGCGCCGTCACGCTGTCGGAGAACTCTTCTACCTCTCCGTCTCTCTTGCTGGATCAAGAAG
Source organism: Hordeum vulgare subsp. vulgare (assembly GCF_904849725.1). Classification (NCBI taxonomy): domain Eukaryota; kingdom Viridiplantae; phylum Streptophyta; class Magnoliopsida; order Poales; family Poaceae; genus Hordeum; species Hordeum vulgare. Next base: position 520,619,368 of record NC_058524.1, read on the forward strand.
GCCGAGATCATCGTCGAGCTGTACGTGTGCTGAACGCGGAGGTGCCGTCCGTTCGGCACTAGATCGTGGGACTGTTCGCGGGATAGTTCGCGGGGCGGATCGAGGGACGTGAGGACGTTCCACTACATCAACCACGTTCACTAACGCTTCTGTTGTACGGTCTACAAGGGTACGTAGATCACACATCCCCTCTCGTAGATGGACATCACCATGATAGGTCTTCGTGCGCGTAGGAAATTTTTTGTTTCCCATGCGACGTTCCCCAACAGCCCGCGCCTCCAGGGCTTGTGGCCCACTGGTGCAGCCCCCAGACTAGCTCTTCGTCTCAGTATTTTTCAAAAATTCCAGAAAAAATCATACTTGATTTTCATGGCATTTGGAGAACTTTTATTTTCGGGGTACTTTTCCACGGAATGCTAAAAGCAGAAAACAGGGAAAACTAAACTAAATATATCATGTTTCTTCTAAGCAACCGAAGGTGAAAGCTTGGAACAGAGATTTGCGACTCCTCGATTCATCCATCTCATGGTCATCGAAAGAAATCCGTCAATGAGGTTGATCAAGTCTCCTTGACAAACTTTTCGAATCGCAAAAGAAGACAGAGAATTTCCGAATAGCCACTAAGTTACCTCAATGGGGATGTGAATCTCCCCAACAAGCAAATCATACTTCATCTGAACAGGAGGTATATGGCATTCAAAGCTCCCAATAAGAATCGATGAAGTTTTTTCGATAGCATTGATGCAGTGTACTCGATACTGTTCTTCGGAAAATGCACCGTATGCTCATTACCGTTGACATGGAAAGTGACATTGCCTTTGTTGCAATCTATAACAGCCCCTGCAGTGTTTAAAAAGGGTCTTCCGAGGATGACCGCCATGGTATCGTCCTCGGGAATATCCATAATAACAAAGTCTGTTAAGATAGTGACGTTTGCAACCACAACAAGCACATCCTCGCAAATGCTGGTAGGGAAAGCAGTTTATTTGTCGGCCATTTGCAGAGAGATTTCAGTTGGTGTCCACTTATCCAGTTCAAGTCTACGATAAAGAGAGAGAGGCATAACACTAACACCGGCTCCAAGGTCGCATAAAGCAGTTCTAACGTAGTTGCCTTTAATGGAGCAAGGTATGGTGGGCAGACCAGGATCACCTAGTTTCTTAGGAGTTCCACTCTTGAAGGTATAATTAGCGAGCATGGTGGAAATTTCAACCTCAGGTATCCTCCTTTTGTTAGTCACAATATATTTCATGTACTTAGCATACACAGACATTTTGAGCATATCTGTCAGACGCATTTGCGGAAAGACACGTCTGATCATTTCAGCAAAGCACTCAAAATCCTGATCATCCTTTTTCTTGGATGGTTTGGGGGGAAAGGGCATGGGTTTCTGAACCCATGGTTCCCTTTCTTTACCATGCTTCCTAGCAGCGAAGTCATTCTTATCGTATCTCTTATTCTTAGGATGTGGGTTATCAAGATCAACAGGTTCAATCTCCACATCCTTATCATTGCTAGGTTGAGCATCAACATGAACATCACTATTGATATTATCATTAGGCTCATGTTCATCACCAGATTGTGTTTCAGCATCAGAGGCAGAGACATCGTTTGGACTCTCAGGTGTAGCAGCAACAGAGTTGCTAGCGTGGAGGTTCCTATCATCTTTCCTCTTCTCTCTAGGATGACTAGGTGCATCAGTGCTAACTCCTTGAGAATCTTGTTCACTTCTGTTCGGATGACCCTCAGGATACAAAGGCTCCTGGGTCATTCTACCGCCTCTAGTGACGACTCTGACAGAATTGTCATTCAACTCATTAAGCAAGTCATTCTGAGCTTTAAGTACTTGTTCTACCTGAGTAGTAACCATAGAGGCATGTTTACTAAAGAGCTTAAGATCATTGACGTTTCTGTCCACACAAGCACTTAAATGACTAAGCATACGAGCATTCTGTTCCAATTGTCTGCTAACATAATCATTGAAACTCTGTTGTTTGCCAACAAAGTTATCAAATTCATAAAAGCATAAGCTAGCAGGTTTATCAAAAGGAATATCACTCTCATCGAATCTACGCAGAGAATTTACTTCTACTACCTCTATCGGGTTATCAAGACCATGGATCTCTTCGATAGGTGGTAGATTTTTGACATCTTCAGATTTAATGCCTTTCTCTTTCATAGATTTCTTAGCTTCTTTTCTTCGGAGTTGGCTTAGGAGGTGGTTCGGGAATAGTCCAAACATTCTCATTGCACAAGATATTATTCAATAGAATCTCAGCTTGTTCTACGGTTCGTGCCCTAAAAACACAACCAGCACAACTATCTAGGTGGTCTTTGGAAGCATCGGTAAGTCCATTATAGAAGATATCAAGTATTTCATTCTTCTCAAGAGGGTGATCAGGCAAAGCATTCAGCAGTTGGACGAGCCTCCCCCAACCTTGTGGGAGACTCTCTTGTTCAACTTGCGCAAAGTTGTATATTTCCTGCAAGGCAGCTTGCTTCTTATGGGCAGGGAAATATTTTTCAGAGAAGTAGTAGACCATATCCTCGGGGCTACGCACACAACCAGGAGCAAGAAAAGTGAACCAGGTCTTAGCATCATCCTTTAGTGAGAAAGGAAACAACTTGAGGATATAGTAGTGGCGGATCTTTTCCTCACTAGTGAATAAGGTGGCTATATCGTGCAGTTTGGTAAGATGGGCTACAACTGTTTCAGACTCATAACCGTGAAAAGGATCAGATTCGACCAGAGTGATTAACTCAGGGTCGATAGAGAATTCATAATCCTTATCGGTCACAAAGATAGGCGAAGTAGCAAACTTCGGGTCGTATTTCATCCTAGCGTTCAGAGATTTTTCTTTACACTTGCTCAATAAATTCTCAACATCATAGCTATCCTTACACGCAAGAAAATTCTCAGCTATCTCTCCCTCCATAACATAACGCTCAGGCATATCAGGCAATTCATATCTAGGAGAGCTAGTTCTAGCAGGCAAAATAGCAGGTTCTACTTCAATAGTATTAGCAGTTTCAGAAGTATCATCACATCTAGTAGCAACTCTAGCAATTTGTGCATCAAGGAATGCACCAAGTGGCAAAGCAGTATCAAGCATAGCATCATCAGGCAAAGCAGTATCAAGCATAGCATCATCAGGCAAAGCAGTATCAAGCATAGCATCATCATAAGCATCATGGGCAGCAGAAGTAGCATCATCAAGCACATGCGACATATCAAAATTTCTAGCAAGAGGTGGTGTCGCAAACTTACTAATAACGGAAGGTGAATCAAGTGCAGAGCTAGATGGCAGTTCCTTACCTGTCCTCGTAGTTGAGGGCAAGACTTTAGTTCTTGGATCTCTCAGATTCTTCATAGTGACCAGCAGACGTAAATCCTAAGTGACTCAGAGAATATAGTTGTGCTTCCCCAGCAACGGCGCCAGAAAATAGCACGTTGATGGGAGAATATTCTTGACTTGGCTTCCCCGGCAACGGCGCCAGAAAATAGCCTTGATAACCCACAAGTATAGGGGATCGCAACCGTTTTCGAGGGTAGAGTATTCAACCCAAATTTATTGATTCGACTCAAGGGGAAGCCAAAGAATATTCTCAAGTATTAGCAGTTGAGTTGTCAATTCAACCACACCTGAAAGATTTACTATCTGTAGCAAAGTATCAGTAGCAAGGTAGTATGATAGCAGCAGTAGCAACAGTAACCACTAGCAGCAAAGTAACAGCAGTAGCAGCAAAGTAACGGCAGTGGCAACAGGGTAACAGTAGCAGCAAAGTAACATAGCAAGGACCAATAGTAAAAGACTCGTAGGCATTGGATCGGTGATGGATGATTATGCCGGATGTTATTCATCATGCAACAGTTATAACACGGAGAGATAAGTAACTAGCTCCAGTTCGTCAATCTAATGTAGGCATGTATTCCGTATGTAGTCATACATGCTTAGGGAAAAGAACTTGCATGACATCTATTGTCCATCCCTCCCGTGGCAGCGGGGTCCTAATGGAAACTACGGGATATTAAGGTTCTCCTTTTAATAAAGAACCGGACCAACGCATTAACACTTGATGAATACATGAACTCCTCATACTATGGTCATCTCCGGGAGTGGTTCCGGCTATTGTCACTCCGGGGTTGCCGGGTCATAACACATAGTAGGTGACTACAACTTGCAAGATAGGATCAAGAACACACATATATTGGCGACAACATAATAGGTTCAGATCTGAAATCATGGCACTCGGGCCCTAGTGACAAGCATTAAGCATGGCAAAGTAGTAGCAACATCAATCTCAGAACATAGTGGATACTAGGGATCAGTCCCCGTCAAAACTAACTCGATTACATGATAGATCTCATCCAACCCATCATCGTCCAGCAAGCCTACGATGAGATTACTCACGAACGGTGAAGAGCATCATGGAATTGGCGATGAAGGAAGGTTGATGATGACGATGGCGACGATTTCCCCTCTCCGGAGCCAAAACGGACTCCAGATCTGCCCTCGAGATGAAGAACAGGAGGTGGCGGCGCCTCCGTATCGTAAAACGCGATGAACTCTTCTCCTTGATTTTTTTCCGGGAGAGACGGACTAAATAGAGCTGAGATTGGAGGCGTGGAGTTTTGTGGGCCCCACAAGCCTGCCACGCACTGCCAGATGGGGCGCCTGGTGGGCTTGTGGGCTCACAGCTCCACCCCTCCGGTTGATTCTTGTGCTAGTATTTTTTATATATTCCACAAAAATTCTCCGTAAATTTTCAGGTCATTCCGAGAACTTTTACTTCTGCGCAAAAACAACACCATGGCAATTCTGCTGAAAACAACGTTAGTCCGAGTTAGTCCTATTCAAATCATGCAAATTAGAGTCCAAAACAAGGGCAAAAGAGTTCGGAAAAGTAGATACGACGGAGACGTATCAGCCATCATCATGTGCTTCTTGATCTCCATCACCAAAGCACCGGTACGATCTTCTTGTCACCGGCGCCACACCATGATCTCCATCAACGTGTCGCCATCGGGGTTTTCGTGCTACTCATGCTATTACTACTAAAGCTACGTCCTAGCAATATAGTAAACGCATCTGCAAGCACAAACGTTCATTTTAAGACAACCGTATGGCTCCTGCCGGTTGCCGTACCATCGACGTGCAAGTCGATATTAACTATTACAACATGATCATCTCATACATCTAATATATCACATCACGTCATTGGACATATCATATCACAAGCATACCCTGCAAAAACAAGTTAGACGTCCTCTAATTGTTGTTGCATGTTTTACGTGGTTGCAATGGGTATCTAGTAGATCGCATCTACTTACGCAAAAACCACAACGGAGATGTGCAAATTGCTATTTAACCTCTTCAAGGACCGCCTTGGTCAAAACCAATTCAACTAAAGTTGAAGAAACAGAGACCCGCCAGTCATCTTTATGCAACGAGGTTGCATGTCAATCGATGAAACCAGTCTTTCATAAGTGTACGAATAATGTCGGTCCGGGCCACTTCAATCCAACAATACCGCTTAATCCAGAAAAGACTAAGGAGGGCAGCAAATCGAACATCACCATCCACAAAACCCTTTGTGTTCTACTCGAGATTACATCCACGCATGAATCTGGCTCATGATGCCACTGTTGGGGAACGTCGCATGGGAAAAAAAAATCCTACGCGCACGAAGACCTATCATGGTGTTGTCCATCTACGAAAGGAGATTTGGATATATGTACCCTTGTAGATCGCACAGGAGGAAGCGTTTAAGAAACACGGTTGATGTAGTGGAACGTCCTGACGTCCCTCGATCCGCCCCGCGAACCGTCCCATGATCCGTCCCGCGATCCGTCCCACGATCCGCTCCGATCTAGTGCCGAACGGACGGCTTGATCTTGGCCTTCTTGATCCAGCAAGCAAGACGAAGATCTTGGCCTTCTTGATCCAGCAAGCAAGACGAAGAAGTAGATGAGTCCTTCGGCAGCGCGATGGCGCTCCAGTGGTGGTGAAGGATCTACTCCTGCAGGGCTCCGCCCGAGCTCCGCAGAAATACAATCTAGCGGAAAAACCGTGATGTTTTGAGGTGAGGCTGCCGTGACAAAGTTGTCCCAAATCAGCCCTAGACCTTCACTATATATAGGAGGAGGGGTGGGGAGACTTGTCTTGGGGTCCAAGACCCCAAGAACCCGCCGGCCAAGGAGGTGGAGGAGTCCACCTCCAATCCTAGTCCAACTAGGATTGGAAGGTGGAGTCCTTCCCTTCCTTCCCACCACTTTTTTTCTTTTTTCTTTGATTTCTTTATCTCCTGCGCATAGGGACTCTTGGGCTGTCCCACCAGACCACTAAGGGCTGGTGCGGCACCCCTAAGGCCTATGGGCTTCCCCCGGGTGGGCTGCCCCCCCCCTCCCCGTCCGGTGAACATCCGGAACCCATTCGTCACTCCCGGTACATTCCCGGTAATGCCCGAAAACTTTCTGGTAATCAAATGAGGTCATCCTATATATCAATCTTCATCTCCGGACCATTCCGGAAACCCTCGTTACGTCCGTGATCTCATTCGGGACTCCGAACAACATTCGGTAACCACACATATAACTCAACTATACTAAAACATCGTCGAACCTTAAGTGTGCAGACCCTGCGGGTTCGAGAACTATGCAGACATGCCCCGAGGTACTCCTCGGTCAATATCCAATAGCGGGACCTGGATGCCCCGAGATACCTCTCCGTCACACGGAGTGACAAATCCCAGTCTTGATCCATACTAACCCAACGGACACCTTCGGAGATACATGTAGAGCACCTTTATAGTCACCCAGTTACGTTGTGACGTTTGATGCACACAAGGCATCCCTCCGGTGCCAGTGGATTATATGATCTCATGGTCATAGGAACAAATACTTGACACGCCGAAAACAATATCAATAAAATGACACGATCAATATGCTACGTTCATTGTTTGGGTCTAGTCCATCACATGATTCTCCCAATGATGTGATCCAGTCATCAAGCAACAACACTTTGCACATAGTTAGAAAACTTTGACTATCCTTGATCAACTTGGCTAGCCAACTAGAGGCTTGCTAGGGATATTGTTGTGTCTATTTATCCACACATGTATCTATGTTTTCATTCAATATAATTATAGCATGGATAATAAACGATTATCTTTAAACAGGAAATATAATAATAACTATTTATCATTGCCTCTAGGGCATATTTCCAACAGAATCACCTTCTCACCCGAGCTCGATGCGGCTCCATCGCTGATATGCAGCTTTGCGGACCTCTAAGGTGTCTCACCAAAAGTGAAGCCCTTGTCGCTAAACGAATCAGACCGGGGCAACACCTTGGACCCGTCATCGAACTTCAGATCTGGCGCCCCACCACGACTAAGACGTCGAAGGAGGAAAGCATACCTGCCATCCACGAACCACGAAACCAACACATGTTCCGTCTTACAAATGTCGTCGATGCACAGCACAATCTGCATCCGCTCCTGGACTACCTCCTAAGCTCCACGCCGACGCTGGAGCAAACGCTGTCGCAACGATGGAGCTCGAGGACACATGTCCACCACGAGGATGCCGCGGCCGTCATGCCATCCTTTCTTGAACATACTGGTTTCCAAATCCATCCCCAACCATAGGACCGATGACCTCGTTAGGGAAGGATCCAAATAATCTTTGTTTAGTGTCGCCATTGCCGCTGCCGAAGGCAAGACGATGAACAACCTAAAAAACCTAGACTACAAGAACTAAAAACGATCCACACGCGTGGATCCGGAGACCCTCCTTACCACCGGCGACTAGAGGAGAGCCATCGGAGGGCATCGCTGGAAGATTGTCCTCTCCTGGTGACGGCTAGGGTTCGAGCCATCATGGAAGAGAGGGAAACACGTTTCTTTTGTTTGATATGTTGTAGGTAGTATCTATCATATAGGAGAGTATGTACGCGTAGTATGTAGTATGTAAAAATATTTAGATATATTATATACTACTTTTTAGGTAGTATGCACCATATTTTTAGCATACTCATTTTTTATGTATAAATATGTACATATTTCATAACATTATAAAAACTATGGATTAACTATTTTTATTTCATGTAACCTATTTTGTAGTATCTTATATATGGTATGTAAACATAATCAAAGTGATAAATATATATATATATATATATATATATATATATATATATATACTACTATATGGTAGTAACTACATCCGATAGTAGGAGGTACTTTTATATTTTATGTATATTTTACATTATATTTTACGTAACATAAAATATAGTTTTATGGAGATTATATCTTTTTTTAAGTTCTTTTTTTAGTATGAAATAAGACAAAGTTTATGAAATGTAAAATTATAATGCATTAATGTTAAAATATAAGAGGATAAGAATAACTATTCCTTATCAAGTGTGACGATATAAATTGTCTAGGACACATAGATCAACAATAGTTGGATTGCTTTAGAAATAGCACCGTAGCTCATGGGTATTTTAGCCTAGAATTCGGATCTAACCCGTTAGTGGATTTGATTTCGAGGGCAGGCCATATTTAAACAGTTTCATAATTATTTTACATCCATTACTTTCCACATATGATGTTGTATCAATTTGTTATTTCTTTCCTAACCAACACACATGTTTCTTGTTTGGTTTGTTTCTATCTATACCTACTAATAAAGAAAATAGGTATTCTTAGTCCGTCATGCTATTTTATGAAAATCCTTGTTTTTGACATCAAACCCGTAGTACATATCAAATATTTTTTTAAATACTCATATCTTCTAAACCGTAACTCCAAATTTAACATGTTATATATGGATTTTTATTTAAAAAATATGTAGAATCTGAATATGATGTTATTTATCCTATTAACATTTTTTAAAATATTACCTAGCATGTAATCTTAATCAATAATGCATGACCCGTCTTTCTTTCATACCGGTATTGATTTGAATTGTGGATGAACATCTCAGCAAAATCAGGATTGGAGACGAAATTAAAGATCACTTGATCTTTTTTGTACATATATTAAATCTATATATAGATAGAAGACCCGTGGAATCTTGAACTGCGTTTTTGTAGGCAAAGATCATGTTTGTTTGGATCATAGCTACAAATACTTCAATTATAGACTACTTTTTGTAAATTAAGAGTCTGTAGTATTTTTTCCACGTTGCAACGCACGGGGCCTTTTACTAGTATTTAATAATAGACCAATCACTGGCTCTCTTATTGCCTCACAAAGAAAAAGCCCATAGCCGGGTGGCCGAGCCATCGTCCAGTTTGAGATACGAGATGGGCACACGAAAGTTCTTCAAAAAAAATGAGCACACGAATCTTGAAGGCAGGAAATACTTGTAGCTGACGTCATCACATTGAGAACCGTCATGTGACCTCATTTCTCCTTCTTTATCATATTTCATGGATCCAAAGGTATGTATGGTTGTTTAATTTAAACTCACTGTTTAAGAATTCATTCGATTTATCGATTAATTGGACAATTAATCCCTACTCAACGAAACGAATAGCATCTATTCATCACATTAAGTTGCCAAATTTATAAAATGGTGTGTCAGACCGATAAAATGGTGTGTCATGCTGATTAATTCATTGTCACGCCGATTAATCAATGTTGGCCCATAACCCCTCCTGCTCCTAAAGAGTTAGGGTTTAGCCCTCCACCCTCCCCCTTTCTCTGCTCTCATCCCCTCTCGACCTATATGGCGGCTACCTAGGTCCATGTAAGCGTGCCACCGCTTCCCTCCTCTCATCACCTTCCCTCTGTCTTCGTCGCGTGGGTACCATCTTTCGGTTTGCGTCCCAGATAGAAATAAACAAAAAAATATTGTCGTATACATGTTTGTTAATGATGTTTTACGTCCACATGGATGATTGTTGTTGTATACAAGTTTATGATCTATTGAAACAAGAAAATGGTGTCATTTGCTTCATATTTGTAGTGTAATTTTTTTTCTCCATACAAAATTTGCTTCTATTGAGTTTAAAATTATACCAATTATTAGTGATCGACCGATTAATTCAATTAATAGGCCGATTCAACGATTAACCGTTACTCCCAAGATAAGCGAACAGCTACCGGTTGACGATTTTCTCAACATTGCTTAATCCTATCGATTTTTTTGTGAAGCACAATACTTGTAAGTTGCATTAGAAACCAATTTTTTTCTCTTATCTACGTATCTCACCCATGCGCTTCAGTATATCTCGTTATTCTCTCTATTTTTTACCATTATGTTCAAGATTTTCCTTCTTCCATCATTTTGGATATTTTATGCATGCTTCTTTTTTCTTGAATACTTGATGATTTGTTTTGTGGTTCTTTCCGGATAAATCTATGCGAAGAGTGTTTATGTAGCACATTTTTTCAAAACCGCACCTATATAATAATTAATTAACAAGATTCATACAATCGCTCATTACAATGCTAGCCACGTTTGGCGGAACACTATTATAAAGCACACCATCAGACTTACTATCATAACTAAATTTAGCAATCTATAATTAGTACTAAATATGTCCTCTAGTATAATTTCAAATCTGTATCATGATATTCAAATCATGATATTCATCAGAAATATCACTATCTATAATTTCAAATCTGTATCATGATATTCATCACGAAAGGCATTTTCTTATTTCATTTATTTTGTATGGTAGTTGTTGATATTTTACTCTAGTATAATTTTTGTCAAACAAATGTATAAGTTTGACCTGCACTAAAACTGATGCACCTTATATTGGAGTGAGGGAGTAGTTGTCATTCCAGTAACTTCTCCGGAAGCAAATGCATCCCCTAAACCGAGCCTGTAATTAAACTTCTCAACGCTCCGGCAAAAAACGCTGCTGCAGTTTTGCGCCCGGAAAAAGAGAATTAGTGCAAAAACCGACAGTTGTGTGCTTGGACCAAACGCGCGGCGGATTGCCACATCGCGAACAGGCCTGCGAAAACGGAAACCTTGACTCAGCTCACCATTCCAAGTTTAGGCGAGCTTCTCTCAGTCGCCAACGGATCCGCACTTGCAGGGTAGGGTCCGGACTTGAGGTGCGCCTCCGCTGCCTCCTATATATAAGCCACGTCCACAACCACGCAGTACACACCCAAGACATTCCAAGCTCTCGATCGGCTACAATGGCGAGCTCGAGGGCCTTCGCTCTGGTGCTCCTCCTCTGCGCCTTGTCCTGCCACCACGCTGCCGTCTCCTCCGCGCAGGTGCCGGCCAAGGACGACTTCCTGGGATGCCTCGTGAAGGAGATACCGGCCCGCCTCCTCTTCGCCAAGAGCTCGCCTGCCTTCCCCGCCGTCCTGGAGCAGACCATCAGGAACTCGCGGTGGTCGTCGCCGCAGAACGTGAAGCCGCTCTACATCATCACCCCCACCAACACCTCCCACATCCAGTCTGCTGTGGTGTGCGGCCGCCGGCACGGCGTCCGCCTCCGCGTGCGGAGCGGCGGCCACGACTACGAGGGCCTGTCGTACCGGTCCGAGCGCCCCGAGGCGTTCGCCGTCGTAGACCTCAACAAGATGCGGACCGTGTTGGTCAACGAAAAGGCCCGCACGGCGTGGGTGGACTCCGGCGCGCAGCTCGGCGAGCTCTACTACGCCATCGCCAAGAACAGCCCCGTGCTCGCGTTCCCAGCCGGCGTTTGCCCGTCCATTGGTGTAGGTGGCAACTTCGCTGGCGGCGGCTTCGGCATGCTGCTGCGCAAGTACGGCATCGCCGCCGAGAACGTCATCGACGTCAAGCTGGTCGACGCCAACGGCAAGCTGCTCGACAAGAGCTCCATGAGCCCGGACCACTTCTGGGCCGTCAGGGGCGGCGGCGGAGAGAGCTTCGGCATCGTCGTCTCGTGGCAGGTGAAGCTTCTCCCGGTGCCTCCCACCGTGACTGTGTTTCAGATCCCCAAGACAGTGCAAGAAGGCGCCGTAGACCTCATCAACAAGTGGCAGCTGGTCGCGCCGGCCCTTCCCGGCGACATCATGATCCGCATCATCGCCATGGGGGACAAAGCGACGTTCGAGGCCATGTACCTGGGCACCTGCAAAACCCTGACGCCGCTGATGAGCAGCAAATTCCCGGAGCTTGGCATGAACCCCTCGCACTGCAACGAGATGCCCTGGATCAAGTCCATCCCCTTCATCCACCTTGGCAAGCAGGCCACCCTGGCCGACCTCCTCAACCGGAACAACACCTTCAAACCCTTCGCCGAATACAAGTCGGACTACGTCTACCAGCCCGTCCCCAAGCCCGTGTGGGAGCAGCTCTTCGGCTGGCTCACGAAACCCGGCGCGGGGATCATGGTCATGGACCCATACGGCGCCACCATCAGCGCCACCCCCGAAGCGGCGACGCCGTTCCCTCACCGCAAGGGCGTCCTCTTCAACATCCAGTACGTCAACTACTGGTTCGCCGAGGCAGCCGGCGCCGCGCCGCTGCAGTGGAGCAAGGACATTTACAAATTCATGGAGCCGTTCGTGAGCAAGAACCCCAGGCAGGCGTACGCCAACTACAGGGACATCGACCTCGGCAGGAACGAGGTGGTGAACGACATCTCAACCTACAGCAGCGGCAAGGTGTGGGGCGAGAAGTACTTCAAGGGCAACTTCCAAAGGCTCGCCATCACCAAGGGCAAGGTGGATCCCCAGGACTACTTCAGGAACGAGCAGAGCATCCCGCCGCTGCTGGGCAAGTAGTGACCGAGAGTCTTGCATGGAGATTTGTAGTGCGTGCTTGGCGTTTCTGATGCCCAACTAGTAGAATAAGGATCAAGCATGTGCTAACTAGTTGGAAGAGTTGCCTACCCTTAGGTGTTGCTTTTAATGGCGAAAATTAGCAAAGAACAGAGTTGCGTTGGTAGCGCTGCTCAAACTTCGGTAGCTTTTCTGTTTTTGTTGCTCTGTATTCATTCGGACAACACAAGAAACGGAGTCGAGGCCACCAAGATTGTGCCATCCCACGAGCAGATCAGTAGGGCCCCAGGCTCTCTCCAGGTTCTTGACCCCTCGAGCTAAACTCGCTGACTATAAGCTCGCTGCCTAACTTACTGAAGAAACTGACGAAAAAACGGGAAATAACAAAACGGCTGCCGTGGCAGCGAAATAGCCTGCCATGGCAGCCAAAAACACTTGCCATGAACAGCGTTTATTCCTAACATTCTCCTCCTAAGCCTTGCGGTTCCTACTTTATTTTCTTGATCCCGATCTTGCTGCTTATAGCTCTTGGAACCCGATTCTTCCAAGTTGCTTGGTCCGAATATCGGCGAGCGGCTGATCCGTGCGTGGGAACTCCACCACGATCTTCTTTCCTGCTACTCATTCTCCGATGAAATGAAAGCGAGGGCGTATGTGTTTGCTGCGATCGTGCTCGACATGGTTCTTGCTCAGTGAAATTGAAGATTGATTGTCCACCATCAGGGTTGGTGCGTCTGGTCCTTCTCCTCTCAGCTCATTCAGCAGATGCGCCAGCCACATGCCCTGGCAGGCCGTTGTTGTTGCCATATATTCCTACTAAGCTTCGCAGGACGAGAGAGCCGCCGCTTTCTGCCTCTGAGTTTTCCACATAAGGGGCTGTTTGGATCAGCGTTTTCGTTTCAAATACCTTCGTAAAAAATACAGATCTCGATCGATCGTTTCATTTCCAGCCAGAAATTGGTCATTAACCGGTAAGTTATATCCGTAAAGAAAATACCTTCGTATTATTTTTCATCCAATTCAAATGCGCCTTAATTGGTCTATTGCCGAGGAAGAAGAGGACTGATGGTGCTCTTGCGGGTGTGAGGGTCGCCGGCCAACTGGAGCCAAGAAGCGAAGTGACTATGAACATATTATTTTACGGCTGATCCGCAAAGTGTTGGCCTCGCCAGATCGATCAACTTGATCGATGCTCCTGGACGTGGATATAAACTAATAGTACGTACGTATACGAGCACTTCTAGCCGGCCTTTTTTCAGATTGATCTTACGCACACACGCCGATGTATTACAACAGACACGTCTCGTACCTTGCTATTTTCTTTATTTATTCTGGTTCTCTTTACAACCTATATGCCCACATATATATAAGGGACTAAACCGACCTGAAGCTAGCTAGCTTAGCAATCCTAAACTGATTCAAACTAGGACTCCCAATACTACACGCTCACGTAAACATAAGTGGCATGCAAGCCACGACTCTAAGGAAAAACACACTTCCAACTCTTACTCTTACACGTAAGTGTGGATTAACATCTAACAATCTCTCCCTAATTCAAACTTACCATATCGACGACTCGATTAAATTGTCATGTCTATACACATTAAGTATGACCTGTCTGGAAACATGCAGTGCTCCTTCCTTGCCCTGCTATGTTGTGCCGCCGCTATTGCTTGGCCGCCGCCTTACACTCGGTTCGCACCATACTTCTTATACTTGCTTGCAATAGATCCACTCTCCATTGCTCGCACACCTCCTCGCTTTACGATGGCTTCGCGCACCATCGTCCACCTTCGGCATCTCACCGAATCCACACTGGCCGCAACCAGGACGCTCCACGAGGACATGGACATGACTCACGGAACACCGTGCACACTCTTTGTGACTCCTTTGACTAGACGACGCAAAAAAAAAAACAAGATGACTCTTTTTTTTCTTTTTTTATCCTTTAGAACAATCTCGGATCATCCTCATCATCCTGGATGAGATTGCAATCCGCCAGATTTTTCTTCTTCTGTCCCCTCTTCTTTTTAGGACACTCATAAGCATGATGTCCTAGGTCTTGGCAATTGAAGCACTTGTCCTTGGACTTATCACGACGACGCTCTCTTGCTCTCCACTCCGATCTTGTCAACAAAAGTTGTTCGCCGTCTTGGTCATCCTGGACATAGCCGCGCAGTCGTTCTTCATGAACCCTCAACCTTCCCGTGACTTCCTCCATAGTCATCGTTTTGAAATCACCAAACTGCTCTATGGCAGATGCAATCTGGAGAAACTTTGAAGGAACAGCTCGAAGAATTTTCTTGACCGCACTTATCTCCTCAAACTTTTCTCCAAGCCCTCGTATCCCATTGGCGATTGTTGTCATCCGGAGAGCAAAGTCATCGATTGTTTCCGTGTCCTTCATCTTGAGCCTCTCAAACTCGGACTTGAGGGTTTGCAACCTCGCCTCCTTGATGCGATCGTCTCCAAGCCGATTCGTCTTTATCGCCTCCCAAGCTTCATGTGATGTCGTCTTCTCAGCAATGAAGGCAAATACATCATCCGGGATACTTTGATAGATAGCCGTCAATGCCTTCTGATCCATCATGTCGTCCACCTTGCCTGAGACGGTCGATTCCACCGCATCCCAAACTCCTTGTGCGCGCATCAACGCTTTCATCTTGATCGCCCAAATCGAGTAGTTGCTCTTCGTCAGCATCGGGTACGTGACAAACACGCTTCCACCTTTTTCAGCCATGATCTTGATCGTCACTCCACGCAATCACAGCGCTCACCCGACGACCTTAAACTTAGCTCTAGATACCAATTGTTGGCCTCGCCAGATCGATCAACTTGATCGATGCTCCTGGACGTGGATATAAACTAATAGTACGTACGTATACGAGCACTTCTAGCCGGCCTTTTTCCAGATTGATCTCACGCACACACGCCGATGTATTACAACAGGCACGTCTCGTACCTTGCTATTTTCTTTATTTATTCTGGTTCTCTTTACAACGTATATGCCCACATATATATAAGGGACTAAACCGACCTGAAGCTAGCTAGCTTAGCAATCCTAAACTGATTCAAACTAGGACTCCCAATACTACACGCTCACGTAAACATAAGTGGCATGCAAGCCACGACTCTAAGGAAAAACACACTTCCAACTCTTACTCTTACACGTAAGTGTGGATTAACATCTAACACAAAGGACAAAAAAATGCAAGCAAGAACTTAGGCGAGCTGTTTGAACCATGTTTTTTTGTGAATTGTCTGCCGGTATTGATTATGATTATATTTTATTTGACCTTGCCTTCTATTTACTAATGACATAACGTAAGCATTTCCCACGTTCTGTTTGTCAATGCATAAACTATTTGATTGAGAAGGTGAATTGGCTCTAAGATTTTTTTCTCATACTCTAGCAGGGTTGATGAAAACCCTACCGCACCTTGCAAAACCCGTTCCATATGTCATTCGGTATAACTAGTACAATGCCCGTGCGTTGCAACCAGGTATAATATAGATATTGTACTGAACCAATATAAATTGTATGAAACATAGTATTGAAACATAGTAAAAATGCTCGTGTTGCACTGGGTTGGATTGTTGATTTGTAGACCATGAATTTTGTATTTGAAATGGCCCCTCCCCCTTCCCTCATGTTCCGTGTCAGTAGATATGCAAACATACATCAAATAATTATGGGCATTGATTCGGCCGGCCGCACGCGAGACGCCCGATCCGTCAGATTGTATCCGGTTTGACCTTCAAATTTGTCCATGCAGTAAAAATTCTTGACGGTAGCAAAAATAAACAACGATGTAGCAAACTTCGGTAACGGATGCAGCAAAAATATGGTTGTAGCAAAAAAAAATTAACATGGTCGTAGCAAAAAAACGACGCTGATGATGCGTGCTAGCAAAACAAAATGTGGATTGTAGCAAAATAATCCGGTAAACTCGTATTGCAACTCCGACGAACGTACATGCAACTTTTTTATTGAACGGTTGTAGAATAAGTTGATACCGACTGTATCAAAAATCAACACCAGTTGTAGCAAAAAAAAACACACGCCCAACGTTGCTAAGAACCACGGGGTCCACATCCTCTATTTCAAACTCATGCCCCTGTTGGAATTATGCCCTAGAGGCAATAATAAATATGGTTATTATTATAATTCCTGTATCAAGATAATAGTTTATTATCCATGCTATAATTGTATTGAGTGAAGACTCATTTATATGTGTGGATACATAGACAAAACACCGTCCCTAGCATGCCTCTAGTTGGCTAGCCAGTTGATCGATGATAGTCAGTGTCTTCTGATTATGAACAAGGTGTTGTTGCTTGATAACTGGATCACGTCATTGGGAGAATCACGTGATGGACTAGACCCAAACTAATAGACGTAGCATGTTGATCGTGTCATTTTGTTGCTACTGTTTTCTGCGTGTCAAGTATTTATTCCTATGACCATGAGATCATATAACTCACTGACACCGGAGGAATGCTTTGTGTGTATCAAACGTCGCAACGTAACTGGGTGACTATAAAGATGCTCTACAGGTATCTCCGAAGGTGTTAGTTGAGTTAGTATGGATCAAGACTGGGATTTGTCACTCCGTGTGACGGAGAGGTATCTCGGGGCCCACTCGGTAATACAACATCACACACAAGCCTTGCAAGCAATGTAACTTAGTGTAAGTTGCGGGATCTTGTATTACGGAACGAGTAAAGAGACTTGCCGGTAAACGAGATTGAAATAGGTATGCGGATACTGACGATCGAATCTCGGGCAAGTAACATACCGAAGGACAAAGGGAATGACATACGAGATTATACGAATCCTTGGCACTGAGGTTCAAACGATAAGATCTTCGTAGAATATGTAGGATCCAATATGGGCATCCAGGTCCCGCTATTGGATATTGACCGAGGAGTCTCTCGGGTCATGTCTACATAGTTCTCGAACCCGCATGGTCTGCACACTTAAGGTTCGACGTTGTTTTATGCGTATTTGAGTTATATGGTTGGTTACCGAATGTTGTTCGGAGTCCCGGATGAGATCACGGACGTCACGAGGGTTTCCGGAATGGTCCGGAAACGAAGATTGATATATAGGATGACCTCATTGATTACCGGAAGGTTTTCGGAGTTACCAGGAATGTACCGGGAATGACGAATGGGTTCCGGGAGTTCACCGGGGGGGCAACCCACCCCGGGGAAGCCCATAGGCCTTGGGAGAGACACACCAGCCCTTAGTGGGCTGGTGGGACAGCCCACAAGTGCTCTATGCGTCAAGAGAAGAAAAATCAAGAGGAAAAAAAAGGGAGGAGGTGGGAAGGGAGGAGGACTCCCTCCCACCAAACCTAGTCCAACTCGGTTTGGGGGGGGGGGGGGAGAGTCCTCCCCCTTGGCTCGGCCGACCCCCTTGAGGGTCCTTGGACCCCAAGGCAAGGCCCCCTCCCTCCCACCTACATATACGGAGGTTTTAGGGCTGATTTGAGACGACTTTTCCACGGCAGCCCGACCACATACCTCCACGGTTTTTCCTCTAGATCGCGTTTCTGCGGAGCTCGGGCGGAGCCCTGCTGAGACAAGGTCATCACCAACCTCCGGAGCACCGTCACGCTGCCGGAGAACTCTTCTACCTCTCCGTCTCTCTTGCTGGATCAAGAAGGCCGAGATCATCGTCGAGCTGTACGTGTGCTGAACGCGGAGGTGCCGTCCGTTCGGTACTAGATCGTGGGACTGATCGCGGGATTGTTCGCGGGGCGGATCGAGAGACGTGAGGACGTTCCACTACATCAACCGCGTTCTCTAACGCTTTTGCTGTACGGTCTATAAGGGTATGTAGATCACTCATCCCCTCTCGTAGATGGACATCACCATGATAGGTCTTCGTGCGCGTAGGAAAATTTGTGTTTCCCATGCGACGTTCCCCAACAGTGGCATCATGAGCTAGGTTCATGCGTAGATGTCTTCTCGAGTAGAACACAAAAGTTTTTGTGGGCGGTGATGTGCGTTTTGCTGCCCCCCTTAGTCTTTTCTTGATTCCGCGGTATTGTTGGATTGAAGCGGCTTGGACCGACATTACTCGTACGCTTACGAGAGACTGGTTTCATCGTTACGAGTAACCCCCTTTGCTCAAAGATGACTGGCAAGTGTCGGTTTCTCCAACTTTAGTTGAATCGGATTTGACCGAGGAGGTCCTTGGATGAGGTTAAATAGCAACTCATATATCTCCGTTGTGGTGTTTGCGTAAGTAAGATGCGATCCTACTAGATACCCTTGGTCACCACGTAAAACATGCAACAACAAAATTAGAGGACGTCTAACTTGTTTTTGCAGGGTATGATTGTGATGTGATATGGCCAACGATGTGATGTGATATATTGGATGTATGAGATGATCATGTTGTAATAGAAATATCGACTTGCACGTCGATGGTACGGCAACCGGCAGGAGCCATAGGGTTGTCTTTATACTAACGTTTGTGCTTGCAGATGCGTTTACTATTTTGCTAGGATGTAGCTTTAGTAGTAATAGCATAAGTAGCACGACAACCCCGATGGCAACACGTTGATGGATGATCATGGTGTGGCGCCGGTGACAAGAAGATCGTGCCGGTGCTTTGGTGATGGAGATCAAGAAGCACGTGATGATGGCCATATCATGTCACTTATGAATTGCATGTTATGTTAATCCTTTTATGCACCTTATTTTGCTTAGAACGACGGTAGCATTATGAGGTGATCTCTCACTAAAATTTCAAGACGAAATTGTGTTCTCCCCGACTGTGCACCGTTGCTACAGTTCGTCGTTTCGAGACACCACGTGATGATCGGGTGTGATAGACTCAACGTTCACATACAACGGGTGCAAAACAGTTGCGCACGCGGAACACTCGGGTTAAGCTTGACGAGCCTAGCATGTGCAGACATGGCCTCGGAACACATGAGACCGAAAGGTCGATCATGAATCATATAGTTGATATGATTAGCATAGGGATGCTTACCACTGAAACTATACTCAACTCACGTGATGATCGGACTTGGGATAGTGTAAGTGGATCATGAACCACTCAAATGACTAGAGAGATGTACTTTTTGAGTGGGAGTTTAGCATATAATTTGATTAAGTTGAACTCTAATTATCTTGAACATAGTCTAAGTCCACTTTGAATATATTTGTGTTGTAGATCATGGCTCACGCGAAAGTCATCCTGAATTTTAATATGTTCCTAGAGAAAGCTAAGTTGAAAGATGATGGAAGCAACTTTGTAGACTGGGCTCGTAATCTTAAGCTAATCTTACAAGCTGGGAAGAAGGATTATGTCCTTAATGCTGCGCTAGGAGATGAACCACCTGCTACGGCTGATCAGGATGTTAAGAACGCTTGGTTAGCACGTAAGGAGGACTACTCAATAGTTCAATGTGCAGTCTTGTATGGCTTAGAACCGGGACTTCAACGTCGCTTTGAGCGTCATGGAGCATTTGAGATGTTCCAGGAGTTGGAGTTTATCTTTCAGAAGAATGCCCGGATCGAGAGGTATAGGACCTCCGATAAATTCTATGCTTGCAGGATGGAGGAAAAACTCGTCTGTCAGTGAACATGTGCTCAAAATGTCTGGGTACTCAAACCGTCTAGCTGAGCTGGGGATTGAACTCCCGCAAGAAGCTATCACTGACAGAATCCTTCAATCACTGCCGCCAAGCTATAAAGGCTTTGTGTTGAACTACAACATGCAAGGGATGAACAAGTCTCCCGGCGAGTTGTTTGCGATGCTGAAAGTCGCAGAGTCTGAACTCCGTAAAGAGCATCAAGTGTTGATGGTGAGCAAGACCACTAGTTTCAAGAGAAACGGCAAAGGCAAGAAGGGCAATTCGAAGAAGAGCGGCAAGCCTGTTGCCAATCCGCCGAAGAAACCCAAGGCTGGACCTAAGCCTGAAACAGAGTGCTTCTATTGCAAGGGTATGGGTCACTGGAAGCGCAATTGCCCCAAGTATCTGGCAGATAAGAAGGCGGGCAAAGAAAAATCAGGTATATTTGATATACATGTTATTGATGTGTACTTAACCGACTCTCGTAGTAGTGCCTGGGTATTCGATACCGGTTCTGTTGCTCACATTTGCAACTCGAAGCAGGAACTGCGGAATAGACGAAGGCTGGCGAAAGACAAAGTGACGATGCGCGTAGGAAATGGTTCCAAGGTTGATGCAATCGCCGTCGGCACAGTGTCACTTCAGCTACCATCGGGATTAGTGATGAACTTAAATCGTTGTTATTTAGTGCCTGCGTTGAGCATGAACATTATATCTGGATCTTGTTTATTGCGAGACGGTTACTCTTTTAAGTCTGAGAATAATGGTTGTTCTATTTCTATGAGTAACATCTTTTATGGTCATGCACCAATGTGAGAGGATTGTTCATATTGAATCTTGATAGCGATACGCATATACATAACATTGAGACCAAAAGAGTTAGAGTAAACAATGATAGCGCCATATTTTTGTGGCACTGCCGCTTGGGTCATATTGGTGTAAAGCGCATAAAGAAACTCCATGCTGATGGACTTTTGGAGTCACTTGACTTTGATTCACTTGACACGTGCGAACCATGCCTCATGGGCAAGATGACTAAGACTCCGTTCTCCGGAACAATGGAGCGTGCAAGTGACTTGTTGGAAATCATACATACCGATGTGTGTGGTCCAATGAGCGTAGAGGCACGCGGCGGATATCGTTATTTTCTCACCTTCACTGACGATTTAAGTAGATATGGTTATGTCTACTTGATGAAGCACAAGTCTGAAACATTTGAAAAGTTCAAGCAATTTCAGAGTGAAGTGGAAAATCATCGTAACAAGAAGATCAAGTTCCTACGGTCTGATCGTGGGGGTGAATATCTGAGTTTCGAGTTTGGTGCTCACTTAAGACAATGTGGAATTGTTTCGCAGTTAACACCGCCTGGAACACCACAGCGTAATGGTGTGTCCGAACTCGCAATCGTACTTTGTTAGAGATGGTGCGATCTATGATGTCTCTTACTGATTTGTCGTTATCATTTTGGGGTTATGCATTAGAAACAGCTGCATTCACTTTAAATAGGGCACCATCAAAATTCGTTGAGACGACACCATACGAACTGTGGTATGGCAAAAGGCCAAAGTTGTCGTTTCTTAAAGTTTGGGGATGTGATGCTTATGTCAAAAAGCTTCAGCCTGAAAAGCTGGAACCCAAAGCGGAAAAGTGCGTCTTCATAGGTTACCCAAAAGAGACAGTTGGGTACACCTTCTATCTCAAATCCGAGGGCAAAGTGTTTGTTGCTAAAAACGGAGCTTTTCTCGAGAAGGAGTTTCTCTCGAGAGAATTGAGTGGGAGGAAGATAGAACTTGACGAGGTTGTCGAACCTCTCATCCCTCTGGATGGTGGCGCAGGGCAAGGGGAAACCTCTGTCATTGCGACGCCGGTTGAGGAGGAAGTTAATGATGATGATCATGAAACTCCAGTTCAAGTTTCTGTTGAACCACGCAGGTCGACGAGATCACGTGCTGCTCCTGAGTGGTATGGTAATCCCGTCTTATCAATCATGTTGTTAGACAACAATGAACCTGCAAATTATGAAGAAGCAATGGTGGGCCCAGATTCCAACAAATGGCTAGAAGCCATGAAATCCGAGATAGAATCCATGTATGAGAACAAAGTGTGGACTTTGGAGATACTACCTGAGGGCCGCAAGGCTATTCAGAACAAACGGATCTTTAAGAAGAAGACGGACGCTGACGGTAATGTGACCGTTTATAAAGCTCGACTTGTGGCAAAGGGTTTTTCACAAGTTCCAGGAGTTGACTACGATGAGACTTTCTCACCCGTAGCGATGCTTAAGTCCGTTAGAATCATGTTAGCAATAGCTGCATTTTTCGATTATGAAATCTGGCAGATGGATGTCAAAACGGCGTTCCTTAACGGTTTCCTTAAGGAAGAGTTGTATATGATGCAACCCGAAGGTTTTGTCGATCCTAAAAATGCTGACAAGGTATGCAAGCTCCAGCGATCCATTTATGGACTGGTGCAAGCATCTCGGAGTTGGAACAAACGCTTTGATGAGGTGATCAAAGCATTTGGGTTTATACAAGTGGTTGGAGAATCTTGTATTTACAAGAAAGTGAGTGGGAGCTCTGTGGCGTTTCTAATATTATATGTGGATGACATATTACTGATTGGAAACAATGTAGAGCTTTTGGAGAGCATAAAAAGTTACTTGAATAAAAGTTTCTCTATGAAGGACCTAGGAGAAGCTGCTTACATTCTGGGCATTAAGATCTATAGGGATAGATCAAAACGCCTGATAGGACTTTCACAAAACACATACCTTGATAAAGTTTTGAAGAGGTTCAAAATGGAATAGTCCAAGAAAGGGTTCTTGCCAGTTTTACAAGGTACAAGATTGAGTAAGACTCAGTGCCCAGCAACTGATGAAGATAGAGAGCATATGCGCTCCGTCCCCTATGCTTCAGTCATAGGTTCTATCATGTATGCAATGCTGTGCACTAGACCGGATGTTAGCCTGGCCATAAGTATGGCAGGAAGGTTCCAGAGTAATCCAGGAGTGGATCACTGGACAGCGGTCAAGAATATCCTGAAGTACCTGAAAAGGACTAACGAGATGTTTCTCATGTATGGAGGTGACGAAGAGCTCGCCGTAAAAGGTTACGTCGATGCAAGCTTTGACACAGATCCGGACGACTCTAAGTCACAAACCGGATACGTATTTATTCTTAATGGGGGTGCTGTAAGCTGGTGCAGTTCCAAGCAAAGCGTCGTAGCAGATTCTACATGTGAAGCAGAGTACATGGCTGCCTCGGAGGCAGCTAAGGAGGGTGTCTGGATGAAGCAGTTCATGACGGATCTTGGAGTGGTGCCAAGCGCACTGAATCCAATAACCTTGTTCTGTGACAACACTGGTGACATTGCCTTAGCAAAGGAACCACGGTTTCACAAGAAGACCAGACACATCAAACGACGCTTCAACCTCATCCGCGACTACGTCGAGGAAGAGGACGTAAATATATGCAAAGTGCACACGGATCTGAATGTAGCAGACCCGCTGACTAAACCTCTTCCACGGCCAAAACATGATCGACACCAGAACTGTATGGGTGTTAGATTTATTACAATGTAATTCACATGGTGATGTGAGGGCTGGATTATTGACTCTAGTGCAAGTGGGAGACTGTTGGAATTATGCCCTAGAGG
The DNA here is from genome assembly GCF_904849725.1 of Hordeum vulgare subsp. vulgare. Taxonomy (NCBI): domain Eukaryota; kingdom Viridiplantae; phylum Streptophyta; class Magnoliopsida; order Poales; family Poaceae; genus Hordeum; species Hordeum vulgare. Next base: position 520,643,343 of record NC_058524.1, read on the forward strand.
CAATAATAAATATGGTTATTATTATAATTCATGTATCAAGATAATAGTTTATTATCCATGCTATAATTGTATTGAATGAAGACTCATTTACATGTGTGGATACATAGACAAAACACCGTCCCTAGCATGCCTCTAGTTGGCTAGCCAGTTGATCGATGATAGTCAGTGTCTTCTGATTATGAACAAGGTGTTGTTGCTTGATAACTGGATCACGTCATTGGGAGAATCACGTGATGGACTAGACCCAAACTAATAGACGTAGCATGTTGATCGTGTCATTTTGTTGCTACTGTTTTCTGCGTGTCAAGTATTTATTCCTATGACCATGAGATCATATAACTCACTAACACCGGAGGAATGCTTTGTGTGTATCAAACGTCGCAACGTAACTGGGTGACTATAAAGATGCTCTACAGGTATCTCCGAAGGTGTTAGTTGAGTTAGTATGGATCAAGACTGGGATTTGTCACTCCGTGTGACGGAGAGGTATCTCGAGGCCCACTCGGTAATACAACATCACACACAAGCCTTGCAAGCAATGTAACTTAGTGTAAGTTGCGGGATCTTGTATTACGGAACGAGTAAAGAGACTTGCCGGTAAACGAGATTGAAATAGGTATGCGGATACTGACGATCGAATCTCGGGCAAGTAACATACCGAAGGACAAAGGGAATGACATACGGGATTATACGAATCCTTGGCACTGAGGTTCAAACGATAAGATCTTCGTAGAATATGTAGGATCCAATATGGGCATCCAGGTCCCGCTATTGGATATTGACCGAGGAGTCTCTCGGGTCATGTCTACATAGTTCTCGAACCCGCATGGTCTGCACACTTAAGGTTCGACGTTGTTTTATGCGTATTTGAGTTATATGGTTGGTTACCGAATGTTGTTCGGAGTCCCGGATGAGATCACGGACGTCACGAGGGTTTCCGGAATGGTCCGGAAACGAAGATTGATATATAGGATGACCTCATTTGATTACCGGAAGGTTTTCGGAGTTACCGGGAATGTACCGGGAATGACGAATGGGTTCCGGGAGTTCACCGGGGGGGGCAACCCACCCCGGGGAAGCCCATAGGCCTTGGGGGAGACACACCAGCCCTTAGTGGGCTGGTGGGACAGCCCACAAGTGCTCTATGCGCCAAGAGAAGAAAAATCAAGAGGAAAAGAAAAAAAAGGGAGGAGGTGGGAAGGGAGGAGGACTCCCTCCCACCAAACCTAGCCCAACTCGGTTTGGGGGGGGAGAGTCCTCCCCCTTGGCTCGGCCGACCCCCTTGAGGGTCCTTGGACCCCAAGGCAAGGCCCCCTCCCTCCCATCTATATATACGGAGGTTTTAGGGCTGATTTGAGACGACTTTTCCACGGCAGCCCGACCACATACCTCCACGGTTTTTCCTCTAGATCGCGTTTCTGCGGAGCTCGGGCGGAGCCGTGCTGAGACAAGGTCATCACCAACCTCCGGAGCGCCGTCACGCTGCCGAAGAACTCTTCTACCTCTCCGTCTCTCTTGCTGGATCAAGAAGGCCGAGATCATCGTCGAGCTGTACGTGTGCTGAACGCGGAGGTGCCGTCCGTTCGGTACTAGATCGTGGGACTGATCGCGGGATTGTTCGCGGGGCGGATCGAGGGACGTGAGGACGTTCCACTACATCAACCGCGTTCTCTAACGCTTCTGCTGTACGGTCTACAAGGGTATGTAGATCACTCATCCCCTCTCGTAGATGGACATCACCATGATAGGTCTTCGTGCGCGTAGGAAATTTTTTGTTTCCCATGCGACGTTCCCCAACAGCCCCATCCGTATAATTGATTACCCTCCTTTCACATTCGTTGACAATGGTTAATGGTTGCACTATGAGCACCTCATCACAATGCGCCCGATCATGGGTGAGTGCCAAGGTGATGAGTTCAGACACCGCACGACACATCTGTTATATTGAACAACACCAACACAATGGAATATTTAAATCTTTAAAACTATAATCTCGTTGAGCTAGACATGAAGGCCATGCTCCGTGAGCTACACCCTGCACCTGGTACATATATATACACCGCCCCTCATACCCTCCTCTTGCTTTTGACTTAATTTTGCAAACTTGTTTCATAGGACCAACATCTTGCATCCCTTAAGGAAATGCCGTGTGGTTCACCATTGAGCAAACAACACATTCCGCGTCCTCCTACTTGTACCTTGGACTACCTATGGGCGATTACATCTCGCCACTGAGCAGCAGGAGAGGTGGACGGCGAGGGTTAACTCTTCCAAGCCGCCACCCTCGGTCCACGTCTAGCTACTCGTTCCGTTCTGCTTCATTGCCAACCTAATCAGCAGCAATAATAATAGCAAAATGATTAAAATGTGGAAAGCAGTAAATCTAAGGGCTATAGAGGTGGACGATGAGGGTTAGCCATTTCTTCGCTTTCGATTCCGACTTGATGTGGGTAGTATTGTATGTTCACACTGATAACGCATTCTCCTTTTGCTCTTGAGATTAAGAAACATAGTAATCCAAAACGTCAATTTTGCTGCCACACCATACAACTACATATGGAGATCTAGCGAGTGGTAGTGCTACAAATCAAAGAGCGCCTAATCAACCATCCTGAGTGCAAAGCAGTCTCACCTTCCCTCCCAAACGAGACTCGCCTTTCTTTAATACTCCTTCTGTCTCAAAATAAATGCCTTAACTTTATACTGGGACACTTATTTTAGGACGGAGGAAGTATATGATAACCTAGGAACTTTGAGACAAAACCAAACATTATGTACGTCTTTCTTTCGTGGAATATAACCATAACCATGACATCCTGTTAAGAGAAGTAGTATGGTTGAAACGTCAGAACAGACATGAACATTACACCTTCGTAAATTAATTGGACAACTAAATAATAGTGGCTTGACTGAATTAATCAAGCACATATTAAGTTTGTGTTTTGATAGCAAGCCATACACAAGGTAGCGCAGGATCATAGTAAGCATGCTGGAACACTTCATCAGTTTCCACTTCAATTGGTGTAGGCGCCATAGGAACATCTTCCTGCGCCCTGCTACACACTGGTTGAAGTGACGGTTCACTAACCTCATCCAGTTCCACCACCCTCCCACTCAATTCTTTGGAGAGAAACCTTTCCTCGAGAAAGGACTTGTTTCTAGAAACAAACACTTTGCTTCCGGATCTGAGATAGGAGATGTATCCAACTGTTTTGGATATCCTATGAAGATGCATTTATCCGCTTTGGGTTCGAGCTTATCAGTCTGAAACTTTTTCACATAAGCATCGCAGCCCCAAACTTTCAAGAAACGACAACTTAGGTTTCTCCAAACCATAATCTATACTGGGTCATCTCAACGAAAATACGCGGGGCCCTATTTAAAGTGAACGCGGTTGTCTCTAATGCATAATCCATAAACGATAGTGGTAATTTGATAAGAGACATCATAGTATGCGTTATATCCAATAGGGCGCGGCTACGACGTTTAGACACATCATCACACTATGGTGTTTTAGGTGGCATGAACTGCGAAACAATTTCCACATTGTCTTAACTGCGTACCAAAACTCGTAACTCAGATATTCATCTCTTGTCACGACGATCTTCACTCTGAAACAACTTTGAACTTTTCAATATTTCAGACTTGTGATTCATCAAGTAAATACTCATGTATCTACTCAAATCGTCAGTGAAGTAAGAACATAATGATATCCACTGCGTGCCTTAGCACTCATTGGACTGCACACATCAAAAATGCATTACTCCCAACAAGTTACTCTCTTGTTTCATGTGGCATGATTTGCATGTCTCAAGTGATTCGAAATCAAGTGAGTCCAAACGATCCATCTCTATGTAGCTTCTTCATCCATTTATACCAACATGTATGGTTTGCATGTCTCAAACGTTTCAAAAATGAGTGAGTACAAAGATCTATCGGCATGGAGCTTCTTCATGCATTTTATACCAACATGACTCAAGTGGCAGTGCCACAACTAAGTGGTACTATCATTATTACATTGTATCTTTTGGCACCAATATTATGAACATGTGTAACACTATGATCGAGATTCAATAAACCATTGAGGGTAATTATTCAAGCAAATAGAATAACTATTATTCTCTTTAAATGAATAATCGTATTGCAATAAACACGATCCAATCATGTTCATGCTCTACGCAAACACCAAATAACAATTATTTAGGTTTTACCACCAATCCCGATGATAGAGGGAGCGTGCGATCTTTGATCACATCAACCTTGGAAACACTTCCAACACGTATCGTCACCTCGCCTTTAGCTAGTCTCCGTTTATAGCGTAGCTTTCATTTCGAGTTACTAATCACTTAGCAATCGAACCGGTATCCAATACCCTCGTGCTACTAGGAGTACTAGTAAAGTACACATCAATATCATGTATATCAAATATACTTCTGTCGACTTTGCCAGCCTTCTTATCTACCAAGTATCTAGGTTAGCTCCGCCTCAGTGACTATTCCCCTCATAACAGAAGCACTTAGTCTCGGGTTTGGGTTCAATTTTGGGTTTTTTCATTAGAGCAGCAACTGGTTTGTCGTTTCATGAAGTATCCCTTCTAGCCCTTGCCCTTCTTGAAACTAGTGGTTTTACTAACCATCAACAATTGATGCTCCTTCTTGATTTCTACTTTCGTAGTGTGAAACATTGCGAACCACTCAAGGATCATCATATCTATCCTTGATTTGTGTATAGTTCATCACGAAGCTCTAGCAACTTAGTGGCAGTGACTTTGGAGAACCATCACTATCTCATCTGGAAGATTAACTCCCACTTGATTCAAGCGATTGTTGTACTCAGACAATCTGAGAACATGCTCAACGATTTGAGCTTTTCTCCTTTACTTTGTAGGCAAAGAATCTTGTCGGAGGTCTTATACCTCTCAACAAGGGCACGAGCATGAAATCTCAATTTCATCTCTTAGAACATCTCTTATGTTCCGCGACGTTTTCAAAAACGTCTTCGGTGCCTTGCTTCTAAGCCATTAAATATTGCGCACTGAACTATAACGTAGTCATAAAAAACGTGTATGTCAGATGTTCGCAACATCCACAGACGACGCTCGAGGTGCAACACACCGAGTGGTGCAATAAGGACATAAGCTTTCTGCGCAACAATGAGGACGATCCTCAGTTTTATGGACTCAGTCCGCAAATTTGCTACTATCAACTTTCAACTAAATTTTCTCTAGGAACATATAAAAACAGTAGAGCTATAGCGCAAGAAACATCGTAATTCGCAAAGACCATTAGACTATGTTCATGATAATTAGTTCAATTAATCATATTACTTAAGAACTCCCACTCAAAAAGTACATCTCTCTAGTCATTTGAGTGGTACATGATCCAAATCCACTAACTCAAGTCCGATCATTACGTGAGTTGAGTATAGCTTCAGTGGTAAGCATCTCTATGCTAATCATATCAACTATACGATTCATGCTCGACCTTTCGGTCTCTTATGTTCCGAGGCCATGTCTACACATGCTAGGCTCGTCAAGTTTAACCCGAGTGTTCCGTGTGTGCAACTGTTTTGCACCCGTTGTATGTGAACGTTGAGTCTATCGCACCTGATCATCACGTGGTGTCTCGAAACGACGAACTGTCGCAACGGTGCACAGTCGGGGAGAACACAATTTCGTCTTGAAATTTTAGTGAGAGATCACCTCATAATGCTACCGTCGTTCTAAGCAAAATAAGGTGCATAAAAGGATTAACATCACATGCAATTCATAAGTGACATGATATGGCCATCATCAAGGGCTTCTTGATCTCCACCACCAAAGCATCGGCACGATCTTCTTGTCACCGGCGCCACACCCTGATCTCCATCATCATGATCTCCATCAACGTGTCGCCATCGGGGTTGTCGTGCTACTTATGCTATTACTACTAAAGCTACTCCCTAGCAATATAGTAAACACATCTGCAAACACAAACGTTAGTTTAAAGACAACCCTATGGCTCCTGCCGGTTGCCGTACCATCGACGTGCAAGTCGATATTAACTATTACAACATGATCATCTCATACATCCAATATATCACATCACATCATTGGCCATATCATATCACAAGCATACCCTCCAAAAACAAGTTAGACGTCCTCTAATTGTTGTTGCATGTTTTACGTGGCTGCTATGGGTATCTAGTAGGTCGCATCTTACTTACGCAAAAACCACAACAGAGATGTGCAAATTGCTATTTAACCTCTCCAAGGACCGCCTCGGTCAAAACCAATTCAACTAAAGTTGAAGAAACCGACACCCGCCAGTCATCTTTATGCAACGAGGTTGCATGTCAATCGATGAAACCAGTATTCCGTAAGCGTACAAATAATGTCGGTCCGGGCGGCTTCAATCCAACAATACTGCCGAATCGAGAAAAGACTAAGGAGAGAAGCAAATCGAACATCACCGTCCACAAAACGCTTTGTGTTCTACCCGAGATTACATCTACGTATGAACCTAGCTCATGATGCCACTGTTGGGGAACGTCGCAAGGGAAACAAAAATTTCCTACGCGCGCGAAGACGTATCATGGTGATGTCCATCTACGAGAGGAGATTTGGATCTACATACCCTTGTAGATCGCACAACAAGAAGCGTTAAGAAACGCGGTTGATGTAGTGGAACGTCTTCACGTCCCTCGAACCACCCCACGAACCATCCCACGATCCGTTGCACGAACCGTCTTGCGATCCATCTCATGAGCCGTTCCGATCTAGTGCCGAACGGACGACACCTCCGCGTTCAGCACACGTACAGCTCGATGACGATCTCCACCTTCTTGATCCAGCAAGAGGGGGCACAGAGGTAGAAGAGTTCTCCGGCAGCATGACGGCGCGCCGGTAGTGGTGATGATCTACTCCGGCAGGGCTTCGCCTAAGCTCCATAGAAATACGATCTAGAGGAAAAACTGCGTGGTATAGGGTCGAGTAGCACGTGGCAAAGTTGTGTCTCAAAAACCCTCAATACCTCTAGTATATATAGGAGGGAGGGAGGGGAGGAGGCAGCCTCAAACCCTCAAGGTTTGGCCAAAATTGGAGGTGGAGGATTCCTACTCCAATCCTACTTGGAGTAGGATTCCACCATCCCAATTGGAAACTCTTTCCACCTTGTGTTTTTCCTTCTCAAACCTTATGGGCCTTAGTGGGAACTTATTCCAGCCCACTAGGGGCTGGTTTATCTCTTCCCATAGCCCATGAGACCCCTTGGGGCGTGACACCCCTCCCGATGGTCCCCGGCACCCCTCCCGGCACTCCCGGTACACTACCGATGAGCCCGAAACTTTTCCGGTGACCAAAACAGGACTTCCTATATATCAATCTTTACCTACGGACCATTCTAGAGCTCCTCGTGATGTCATGGATCTCATCTGGGACTCCGAACAACTTTCGGTTACCAACACCTATAACTCAACTATACCGAAACGTCACCGAACCTTAAGTGTGCAGACCATGCGGGCTCGAGAACTATGTAGACATGACCCGAGACACTCCTCGGTCAATATCCAATAGTGGGACCTGGATGCCCATATTGGATCCTACATATTCTCCGAAGATCTTAGTGGTTGAACCTCAATGTCAAGGATTCATATAATCCCGTATGTCATTCCCTTTGTCCTTCGGTATGTTACTTGCCCGAGATTTGATCGTCGGTATCTGCATACCTATTTAAATCTCGTTACCGGCAAGTCTGTTTACTCGTTCTGTAATACAAGATCCCATGACTTACACTTAGTCACATTGCTTGCAAGGCTTGTGTGTGATGTTGTATTACCGAGTGGGCCTCGAGATACCTCTCCGTCACACGGAGTGACAAATCCCAGTCTTGATCCATACTAACTCAACGGACACCTTCGGAGATACCTGTAGAGCACCTTTATAGTCACCCAGTTACGTTGCGACGTTTGATGCACACAAGGTATTCCTCCGATTTCAGTGAGTTATATGATCTCATGGTCACAGGAACAAATACTTGACACGCAGAAAATAATAGCAATAAAACGACACGATCAATATGCTATGCTCATAGTTTGGGTCTTGTCCATCACATGATTCTCCTAATGATGTGATCCCGTTATCAAGTGACAACACTTGCCTATGGCCAGGAAACCTTGACCATCTTTGATCAACGAACTAGTCAACTAGAGGCTCACTAGGGACAGTGTGTTGTCTATATATCCACACATGTATTTGAGTTTCCAATCAATACAATTCTAGAATGGACAATAAATGATTATTATGAACAAGGAAATATAATAATAATTAATTTATTATTGCCTTTAGGGCATATTTCCAACACATCACCATGGTGACCAGGCCCGGTCCTGAGGGGGGGGGGGGCGAGAGGGGCGGCCGCCCCGGGCCCCCAAAACCGAGGGGCCCGTGGCCTCAGGTATGCGCTGGGATTTGTACTCGACAGGCCCAAAGTAATTGTACAAAGATCAGCGTAGAATACAACTTCCACGCCGAGATCACATCCGACAACTTACACGCTTGATCTAAGGCGTAATCACCTAATGCGATCTTAAAAAGAAACTTTCACGCCAGATCTATGATATTCGACGCCGTCTCGGGGATCTCATCGTTTGTAATTTTTGGATACACGCGCTGAACGCCGCCTGGTACAGCGTCGTCTCCGCGATTTTGCTTTGCATCGAGGTGTGCTGCTACTGCTGCATGAGATGTGCGGCGCTGGACGCAGCCGGGTAGTTTCTTCATGAGCCCACATGCTGGTGTCCACGAGCGCAGCCTTCATTCCCAGGAGTCCGGTTAGCTAACCCGTGGATGGTTTGAGGGTTCAGTACGGGTACTACATCTGCAGCATCTAGGTATGTACAATAGATACCATGTATAATTCTTGTTCAAGGAAAGTTGCTTATTGGCCTTCAGCTTTCTGCCTCATGGGTTGTTCCACTGTGTGCTGAATATAGTGTTTTCCGGGATTTTGTAATGTGAAATTACTTACATTGCGTTTTGGAAAGCCCAACAATTAAATGTCAAAACATAGCCCAGTATACTACTCCTATATAATTAAATCTTAGGCAGATAACATGGCTAATTTTGTTGGATTATTTGGATAAGCTTGAGCACCCGCAAGAAAAAGTAAGAAAGAACATGACATTGGCAATGTTGTAAAAGAGTGCATGTGGGGTTTCAGAAAAGTGGTGACCAATTTTTTCTTGTAAGATAGCCAATGGGCCTCGATTTTTCGTTTCGCCCCGGGCCCCCGAATTTTCAAGGCCGGCCCTGATGGTGGCACCAATTTTTTTTGTATCTTGAGATTCTCAATTCTTTGTGCATCTCTCTCCCTTTTCCCTTGTTCTCTCCCTCCCTTTCTGCGACCTCTCTCTCCATGTTTTTCTTCCCGCCGGAGTCTCCCTCGTGTTTTTCTTCTCGCAGTCCATGAAGGACCTCCACCTGCGCCCGAATTCGCCGTCGGTCGAGCTTCCTCCTCTTCTTCTTGCAGTCCAGGAGGAGCTCCGCCTGCGCCCGAATCCTTCGACGGTCGAGCTCCGCCTGTGCCCGAATCCGTTGCCAGTCGAGCTCCGCCTATGCCCGCCTCCGGGATCTGCCCCATCCCAACCTCGCTGGCCTTGTTCCCGTCGCTCTGTCCTCCTCTTCTTCCCGCAGTCCATGAAGGAGCTCCTCCTGTGCCCGAATCCGCCGCCGGTCGCCTCTAGCCCGCCTCCAGGATATGGACCCCGTCCCAACCTCGTTGGCTTCGTTCCCAACGCTCCATCCTCCTCTGTGCCTTCTTCGCTCCCTCTTCCCTCTGGAGGGATTTAATCCTTCATTGTTTTCTCCGGAGTGAAGCGGGTCGACGGCGAGGTGCGGCCGCTGATGCGCAGCCGAGATGCAGAGCCGGAGGGACGTAGCCGAGGATGCCGAAGGGCCTGGGCGAGGGGATGAGGATAGGAGGGAGGGGGAGGGGAGAGGCGGTCGCTGCCCCGGAGTGAAGTGGATCGACGACGACGGGTGGCCGCTGATGCGCAGCCGAGATGCAGAGCCCGCGCAAAGATGCAGAGCCAGAGTAGGGGGCTTTTTATAAAGACGAAACGGTTTTTCCCACTAATTGAAAGACTATGGGTTAAAAAGGTTAAAAGTTAGAGATGTTTTTTGCAAAAACGCCATGTATTATACGTTAGCCAAATAAGCATAACATTTTTGAAGGATTGACTCAATACCCTCATATACGAGCATCCTCTATTTTTAACATGGTGACTCATCATGTTGCCACTTAACTTTCTCTCCCATCCTCGTTGATGATGGTCGCGATGTTCACGTGATGACAATGCATTCAACGTGCTAAATCCAAGGGCTATGAGCTTGCTGCCGCATGTCACATTTGTCATTATGTTGCGTAAGGGAATATTTAAAATATTAAAAACAAATCTCACAAACCATGAACTACTTCCAATGTCTAGACATATAAAGACTTTCGAAAATCTAATCAAATCCTAGACATAAAAGGCTTTGAATCGGTGAATAGTTTTTGAATTGTCATTTTTTTTTGAAATTTTCGATTATCTCAAAACAAATCACGAACATTTGTTTTGTGTACGAACATTTTCTGAAATGCATGAAAAGTTTTTGAGTTCATGAGCATTTTTGACTCAACAAACATGTTTTGGATCGCTTACCTTTTTAAAAAAATTGGGGAACAAAATTTAAATTTTGTGTTTTTTACTTTTTGTGAACATTTTCTAAAATTTGATGGACACTTTTTGCAGATTCCTGAATACGTTTTGTGTACATATTTTGAAATGTATTTTCTGTACAAACATTTTTTGACCTTTTGTTTTGTGTACGGACATTTTGTGAAATGCATGATTTTTTTTAATTCATCAGCATCTTTTTAACTCAACAAACATATTTTTAATCGCTTCACTTTAAAAAAAATGGGGGAACAAATTTTAAAATTTGTGTCTTTTTTACTTTCTGTGAGCATTTTGTAAAATTTGATGGACACTTTTTGTAGATTCCCGAATATGTTTTGAACAAATGATCATTTTTTTCAAAATCAATAACATGATTTTATTTTCGGACTATTTATTTTTCAAATTGTGATTTTGTTTTGTAATTTGCAAACAGTTTTACAAATACACCAATATATTTTGAATCCATGAAACTTTTATAATTTCCTTCAAAAATCAAATTCACATGCATTTTATAATTTCTCGAGCGTTTCTTTAAAACTCACCATATTTGAAATTTGGAAACACCGAATTAATATAAAGAAGGAAGAGAACAGAATAAGAAAAGAAAAAAAAAGACAACGGAATTTAGACCCACAGATGGACCGGTCCGACTCATGAAGGCACACACATAGGGAAGGGCGTTGTGTGAGAAAAGGAAAAGGAAAAAAATGTGCAAGATGGGGATCAAACCCTGCTCTCCTGGCTGGAAATGCTAGGCCTCAACCACTACAACGCTAGTCCATTGGTTCTATTGTACTAACATCACCGTAAAATAACGAACTACACCACGACTTTTGAAAAATAAAGCGTTTTCTTTACTTATGAGTGACATAGTGGATAATTTATGTCAACTTTGGGGGTGATATTAATGACGGACGACCAGAAGCACTAATTGCTTTATCACTAGGTAAAGATTATATTTTTATTATCTATTATCTATTACTTCTTTCGTTTTAAAATAAGTGTCTTAAGCTTAGTATAACTTTGTAGTAGAACTAGTACAAAGTTGTGACAGTTATTTTGGGACGGAGGGAATATATACTTAAGACAAGAGGCAAACAAGCCATCACGTTTGTCTACATATATTAATGGTTGAGATTAAAACATAGAAATTGTACATAGAACATAAATCATGCACAATTAAGGTGTTGTTGGCACGCTCCTTTTAAAAAAATGTCGTTAGCATGCCCAAGTATACAACATTTCCCTAAAACGTATACAACAAAACATTCATATATAAGGAAATATAGACATCTCTAAATCATCACGTACCTACTGTTGAAAACAAGCAAGTCCTCTTTTACTAGGAGACGTGAAGAAGCCCAGGCCATAGGATTGACGAGCAAACTTGATGGGGCAAACGATAGTTTGATCGTATTGTACAAGGTGAATATTTTTTTTTTGAAAAAGTGGAGGAGTTCAGATCGGCATAGATAAGTTGCAAAAAAAATCATTGTCCATAGCATGTACGGCAGTGCAAGCCTAAGTAGGACTCCCTCCGTCTCTAAATATAAATCTTTTTAAAACTTTTATTAGAGGGCTACATATATACGAAGCAAAATAAATGAATCAACAATTTAAAACATGTCTATATATATATATATATATCTATATGTAGTATTTTATTAAAACCTTTAAAAAAACATATATTTAGGATCGAATGGAGTAGTACATATTTAAAGCTATACAGAGGACTCTTGGAACCAATGAAAAATGCACAGCTCTATACTCGGATGTTTCGAACCAGTAAAAAAGGCACGACTCTGTTTAAGAAAAGGACTCACACACATACCAAAGCAATACGTCCCGTGCATAAAAGTTTAGGAAAGCAGCGATGGTCAACCTATACAGGAAAAAAATAGTTGCCAAATTACTGTACTTTGAAGCTAAACTGAAAAAACCGACCGCTAATAACAGTTCTAAAGAAATGAAGATGTGTCATTTTCAAAGGTAAAATAAATTAATTTATGCTCACTTAATAAAGTCATGTAAAAAATTATCATCACATCATAGGAAACAAAAATGTTATTTTACAATATAAATGTTCATAATTTCATGGCAATATATATGCATAGAAGATATAACCGATGATACATGTTAGGGGGCTAGGGTGATGTCTAAATATCATATATTTTATGAACGAGAGAGTACAACCACATAGATACTGAGACTGTTTAGGGGAATGCGTAGTGTATGTAGATGCAAAAAAAATGCATATTTTATTAGGTAAATAAAAAGTAACCTCTATATTGGGCATACAAGTAGAACTATATTTTTGTATTCGTAAAAGTATGCTAAATCAGTGTAAATTTGCAAAACGTGTTCATGGGCTCCTTGATTTTCAACACGTGTTTGAGAGTTTTAAACATTTTTTCCTGAAATTTTAATTGCGGATTAGTAAATCATAAGAACATAGAACGGGGTAAGACAGAACATGGGTATGTGATCCAGTATGCGCTATATCATAAATTGTGAATAAAACTTAAGAAATTCAGTACTTTATTTGAATTTCATATCCCCATATATATCACATGTAAAGTTAAGCTACGAAAAACATAACCAAATGTGGCTTTAATCTCGGGTTCTGATATAATGGAGAATGTGGTACATTTGAAGTTTTTGTATATGCAGATATTGTTGGAATTATGCCCTAGAGGCAATAATAAATGTATAGTTATTATTATAATTCCTGTATCAAGATAATAGTTTATTATCCATGCTATAATTGTATTGAGTGAAGACTCATTTACATGTGTGGATACATAGACAAAACACCGTCCCTAGCATGCCTCTAGTTGGCTAGCCAGTTGATCGATGATAGTCAGTGTCTTCTGATTATGAACAAGGTGTTGTTGCTTGATAACTGGATCACGTCATTGGGAGAATCACGTGATGGACTAGACCCAAACTAATAGACGTAGCATGTTGATCGTGTCATTTTGTTGCTACTGTTTTCTGCGTGTCAAGTATTTATTCCTATGACCATGAGATCATATAACTCACTGACACCGGAGGAATGCTTTGTGTGTATCAAACGTCGCAACGTAACTGGGTGACTATAAAGATGCTCTACAGGTATCTCCGAAGGTGTTAGTTGAGTTAGTATGGATCAAGACTGGGATTTGTCACTCCGTGTGACGGAGAGGTATCTCGGGGCCCACTCGGTAATTCAACATCACACACAAGCCTTGCAAGCAATGTAACTTAGTGTAAGTTGCGGGATCTTGTATTACGGAACGAGTAAAGAGACTTGCCGGTAAACGAGGTTGAAATAGGTATACGGATACTGACGATCGAATCTCGGGCAAGTAACATACCGAAGGACAAAGGGAATGACATACGGGATTATACGAATCCTTGGCACTGAGGTTCAAACGATAAGATCTTCGTAGAATATGTAGGATCCAATATGGGCATCCAGGTCCCGCTATTGGATATTGACCGAGGAGTCTCTCGGGTCATGTCTACATAGTTCTCGAACCCGCAGGGTCTTCACACTTAAGGTTCGACGTTGTTTTATGCGTATTTGAGTTATATGGTTGGTTACCGAATGTTGTTCGGAGTCCCGGATGAGATCACAGACGTCACGAGGGTTTCCGGAACGGTCCGGAAACGAAGATTGATATATAGGATGACCTCATTTGATTACCGGAAGGTTTTTCGGAGTTACCGGGAATGTACCGGGAATGACGAATGGGTTCCGGGAGTTCACCGGAAGGGGGCAACCCACTCCGGGGAAGCCCATAGGTATTTGGGGGGTCACACCAGCCCTTAGTGGGCTGGTGGGACAGCCCACCAATCCCCTATGCGCCAAGAAAGAAAAAATCAAAGGAAAAAAAAAAAGGAAGAAGTGGGAAGGGGGAAGGACTCCCTCCCACCAAACCAAGTAGGACTCGGTTTGGGGGGGGAGAGTCCTCCCCCCTGGCTCGGCCGACCCCTTGGGGATCCCTTGGACCCCAAGGCAAGGTCCCCCTCCCTCCTCCTATATATATGGGGCTTTTAGGGCAGATTTGAGACGACTTTCTCACGACTGCCCGACCACATACCTCCATAGTTTTTCCTCTAGATCGTGTTTCTGCGGAGCTCGGGCGGAGCCCTGCTGAGACAAGATCATCACCAACCTCCGGAGCGCCGTCACGCTGCCGGAGAACTCTTCTACCTCGCCGTCTCTCTTGCTGGATCAAGAAGGCCGAGATCATCGTCGAGCTGTACGTGTGCTGAACGCGGAGGTGCCGTCCGTTCGGTACTAGATCGTGGGACTGATCGCGGGATTGTTCGCGGGGCGGATCGAGGGACGTGAGGACGTTCCACTACATCAACCGCGTTCTCTAACGCTTCTGCTGTACGATCTACAAGGGTACGTAGATCACTCATCCCCTCTCGTAGATGGACATCACCATGATAGGTCTTCGTGCGCGTAGGAAAATTTTTGTTTCCCATGCGACGTTCCCCAACAGATATAAATCTGCAATATATAAAAGGAAAGCAAAAAATCATATAAAAATTCAATGAATGGCATAAATAGGGATAATTTGGACATATTTAACATAATATATGTGATTTATGTTTAAATTCGCAGATGATAAAAATGGCATTGAAAGTTAACAAGAATGAGCTATGACGAGAGTCACGTGAATATTTTATTTCGCATTATCTGACAAATACACACCGACGACTGTATAATAAAGAGTAATGAATAATAGATCAAACATTGATCCATGGAAGCATCAGGAAAGTTGATATTCAATTAATCAAAAATTCAATTAAAACACAAAAAGCGATGAAGTCCCTGAAGTAAGATAACACAATGATATATTGGCATTCAATATTCTTTTAGAATTCTTGGTGTGGAGTTTCTGAAAAATTTCTATATGCTTCAGAAATACACATGCTGAATGATTGTAAGAACAAATCCATATAAATGTGAGTGTCATATATCTTCGGTCATCACATAGCGAGGTCTTAGAAATAATCTAATATGCTTTCATGAATTTTTAATATTAATTTATACATACTTTCTCGACACATACATACACACTAATTACACATATTTTCTAAATTTGACATTATATATAAATGCTAATGCTAACGTGTTAATTCTTGATGAAAATACTACAATTTGTAACTACATGAACCAATATCTTGCATGCCTAATGAATAGTCATATTTATATATGTTTATAATAGAAATCACAATTACATTAATTATGTCTTTAGTGGGAAATGTACAATCCCATATGGACTAGAAAAGATTGTGAGTGTCTTTTTTTACCTTTTTCAAATTTAGCCGCGTTCTTTCAAGGTAGTAGCTCATCACCAAGTTCAGATCGGTTGTAGAACAATATAAGGAAGGCTTTCAGTCCATCATGCATTTGGGGTAGTAATCGTGTCTTTGAGAGGTACATGAAAACATGTTAAGATTCATAGAGTCATAACAAGGTGGGGACAACAAAATAAATAAATAAAATCACTGCTCGAGAAAGAATTATATGTAAGTTATTAACTAGCATGGTAACCTGTGCTGAGTTTGTAGTTGTCAAACATTCTATTGTGCTTAATTTATAATCTACTATATAGAATAGCTATAGGCGAAGTGGGCAAAGACAGGTAAACACTAAAATGCTTCTAAAATCAATATGGTATATAAATACACAAATACATCGATAGATAACAAACCTAGCCGCGCAAATGCGCTTGGTGACCCCGCTAGTTATTGTTATTATTATTATTATTATTATTATTATTATTATTATTATTATTATTATTATTATTATTATTATTACTAATACTATAGATTATAGATAGATATAGATATAGATATAGATATAGATATAGATATTATTATTATATTATTACTATATTATTATTAGTAATACTTTAGTATTATTATTATTACTATATTATTATTATTATTACTACTACTACTATTACTATATAGATTATAGATAGATATAGATATAGATTATAGATATAGATATAGATATAGATATAGATATAGATTATAGATATCGATTATAAATTATAATATAGATTATAGCTTATAGATTATAGATAAAGATTGGGTTCACACGGTTGGTGGGTTCATTAAATATTTTTTTTTTCCTGTATGTACAGAATGAGTGGGTGAGCAGGTTTCCAAAGTTGGTTGTGGTTATCTAGCATTTGGGCGAAAAAAAAACATTAACGCTGTAGTTAAAGCAAATTCAATTTTCAACCGTCCCGCATGAAACGCTCTTCAGTTCCCCGCGTTAAATAAGTGAATGACTACTAGTGCTTGGACCAAACGCAGGGCAGTGCTCCATCCAATTTGCGACGCGCGAGGGCGATCACCGCATCGCGCATTGTCCTGTAGAAACGGAGACCTTGACTCAGTGAAACATTCCACATTTAGCTCACCAATGGATCCGCGGTTTAGGATCTCGGAGGACGAGAGGTGCGCGTCCGAGGCCTCCTATATAAGCTCACCGCCTCTCCTTGCGATGACGTACACACAGTCACACTACACACCACAAGGCATTCCAAGCTCTCGATCGGCTACAATGGCGAGCTCGAGGGCCTTCGCTTTGGTGCTCCTCCTCTGTGCCTTGTCCTGCCACCACGCCGCCGCCACCTACGCGCCGGTGCCCGCCAAGGAGGACTTCCTCGGATGCCTCGTGAAGGAGATACCAGCCCGCCTCCTCTACGCCAAGAGCTCGCCCGCCTACCCCACCGTCCTGGCGCAGACCATCAGGAACTCCAGGTGGTCGACGCCGGAGAACGTGAAGCCGCTCTACATCATCACCCCCACCAACGCTTCCCACATCCAGTCCGCGGTGGTGTGCGGCCGTCGGCACGGCGTCCGCCTCCGCGTGCGGAGCGGCGGCCACGACTACGAGGGCCTGTCGTACCGGTCCGAGAAACCCGAGACTTTCGCCGTCGTCGACCTCAACAACATGCGTACGGTGACGGTCGATGCCAAGGCCAGCACGGCGTGGGTCGACTCCGGCGCGCAGCTCGGCGAGCTCTACTACGCCATCTCCAAGAGCAGCCCCGTGCTCGGGTTCCCGGCCGGCGTTTGCCCGTCCATAGGCGTCGGCGGCAACTTCGCGGGCGGCGGCTTCGGCATGCTGCTGCGCAAGTACGGCATCGCCGCCGAGAACGTCATCGACGTCAAGGTGGTCGACGTCAACGGCACGCTGCTAGACAAGAGCTCCATGAGCGCGGACCACTTCTGGGCTGTCAGAGGCGGCGGCGGAGAGAGCTTCGGCATCGTCGTCTCGTGGCAGGTGAAGCTCGTGCCGGTGCCTCCTACCGTGACCGTGTTCAAGATTCCCAAGACAGTGAAAGAAGGCGCCGTAGACCTCATCAACAAGTGGCAAACGGTCGCGCCGGCCCTTCCCGGCGACCTCATGATCCGCGTCATCGCTATGGGGGACAAAGCGACGTTCGAGGCCATGTACCTGGGCACCTGCAAAACCCTGACGCCGCTGATGACCAGCAAATTCCCCGAGCTTGGCATGAACCCCTATGACTGCAACGAGATGTCGTGGATCAAGTCCACCCCCTTCATCCACCTCGGCAACAAGGCCACCCTGGACGACCTCCTCAACCGGAACAACAGCTTCAAGCCCTTCGCCGAATACAAGTCGGACTACGTCTACGAGCCCGTCCCCAAGCCGGTGTGGGAGCAGATCTTCGGCTGGCTCGTGAAGCCCGGCGCTGGGATCATGATCATGGACCCATACGGCGCCACCATCAGCGCCACCCCCGAAGCGGCGACGCCGTTCCCTCACCGCAAGGGCGTCCTCTTCAACATCCAGTACGTCAACTACTGGTTCGCCGAGGCAGCCGGCGCCGCGCCGCTGCAGTGGAGCAAGGACATTTACAAGTTCATGGAGCCGTACGTGAGCAAGAACCCTAGGCAGGCGTATGCCAACTACAGGGACATCGACCTCGGCAGGAACGAAGTGGTGAACGACATCTCAACCTACAGCAGCGGCAAGGTGTGGGGCGAGAAGTACTTCAAGGGAAATTTCCAAAGGCTCGCCATCACCAAGGGCAAGGTGGATCCTCAGGACTACTTCAGGAACGAGCAGAGCATCCCGCCGCTGGTCGAGAAGTACTGATCGAGGCTCTAGTGCGTGTTTGGCGTTTCACATGCCCAACTAGTAGTAGAATATAAGGATCGCGCGTAGGCGTTTTTTCATTCTTTCTTATGTTACTTCTCTATGTACCCTGCTCACTGCATTTGGTTCGTAGTGAATAAATGATGGAGCTTGTGCATCTTCGACTTTATTCTGGTGGTCAGTAAAATTTCTACTGGCTGCAACCTTTCTCTTTTTTGGACCCGCTTTCGGCAAAAGCTGAGTGGTCAGTAATTTTTGTCTATGTTTTTTTTGTTTGAATAATATGCATGTTAATTAGAATTATCCCCTCCGCCTCAAAATAAGTGTCGCAAATTTAGTACTAAGTTAGTATAAATTTAATACTAAAGCAGCGACACTTATTTTGGGACGGAGAAAGTATTATACATATATGATATGCATGAATCTACATACAATAGATATGTTAATAATAATTATTGGAGGTTTGATCAATGCTAATATATAGATTATGGTAAAAAATATTTGCATGGATGCAAACTTGGATATATAAATTATCATATTTTCTTATATTGATATAATATCTGCATTGTGTATCCAATCAGATCGATGACCGATATGGTATAGATGGAACTTTGATATCGATATATATGATGGATTATATTAAATAATATGGATATGTGTATAGAGATTACGATAAAATTATCACAATTGTTTTGATCACATGGATAGATTCAGATTATATGGATAGATATGATAACCTTTGCTCATATAGATCGATTACGACTAAAATAATTGATTATATGGATCGTTGATACGGGTAGATGCATGGATGGATAATATGATATGGATGTAGCTAGATAGATTTAATTTCAAATTTGCTATTGCACATCTAGATGTAAAATAGCTATCTCACATCTAAGTCCATAATCGTTGGATTGTTTATCTTCAGAATTCGTGCACGGGCTTGATGGCTTGATCTTGCGGTTGTCCCGCTTTTCGTCCGTCAATCTGTAAATCTCGGGCAGTTTTTGATCCCGGGGTTGCTAGTCGCACGACTTTTCCAATTTAGCACTGCAGGCGTCGATTTCTTTGATTTTCA
This sequence comes from Hordeum vulgare subsp. vulgare, assembly GCF_904849725.1. Classification (NCBI taxonomy): domain Eukaryota; kingdom Viridiplantae; phylum Streptophyta; class Magnoliopsida; order Poales; family Poaceae; genus Hordeum; species Hordeum vulgare. The sequence continues at coordinate 520,663,262 of NC_058524.1, forward strand.
CCTAACCGGCGCCTGCAGCCACGTTATCTGGGCTCGACCCATTTTGTTCGCCTGTCCATTCCCTTATCGCCTGTTTGTAAAGGGTAAAAAATTGGCTAGAACTAGATTCGAACCGAGGAGCCCCTACTCCAGCCAACGAGTGGTAACCACCTCGCACGTATACTTATTTGCTTATATACGTCATTCTTTTCCTTATCACCATTTCTTTCATTTCTTCTGTTCTTCATTTTCGATTTTTCCTTTTTTCTATTTCGTGTTTTCGTTTTTTTTTAATTTTCCTTCGTACTCAGTCGTTTATTTTTTAATCCATCCACAATTTTCTAAAATTGATGTATTTTTTCTAAATTCAGTGTTTTTTAAAATTTGATATGTTTGTTTTCAAATTTTATGAAGTTTTTCAAATCCAATGAACTTTATTTAAGAAATCAATGAACTTTTTTCAAGGTTGATGATTTTTTTCCTTTAAATTTGTGAACTTTTTTAGAAATGGTGAACTTTTTTCAAACTTGATGAACTTTTTCAAAATTCAGTGAACCTTTTTCAATTCCAATGAACATCTTTTTTTAAATTCGATGAAATGTTTAGAAAAAATGATAATCTTTTTTAAAAATCCACTAAACCTTTTCAGATCCAAGGTATTTTTTAAAAAATTCGATGAACTTCTTAGAAAAAATGATGATATTTTTTAAAAGAGATAATATCACTGGTGGTGTCTAAACTTGGCATGGACGTTCAGTTTAGTGCCTTAACTTGAAAAATACACCTAATGCGTGCCTTAACTTGACATTTTGATTCAAATACGGTGACATATACGTTTGCGTACGACTCGGGTGTTGACTGGCTTGACAGCGTGGCGTGAGACTGTTTGTCTTTTTTCACAACAACCCCGGATTGATTTCTCCCTCACAGAAAAGCAACAGTCTCGGTGGGATAGGGCAGCAAATAGACTAAAATTTGACATTATATACAGTAAAATTTGACAGCAAAAACACTGAAGTTTGACATCACATACAATGAAAGCAGAATCACATGGTCATTAGATTTCAGGATAACAGCTTCATTACAGCAAAAGAGTCTTCTAAACAAACAGATCGATTTCATTGATGAACTTAGTTGCATTGCATAAAGTTCAGTCATGAAATTCTGCGTCACATGTGGATGAAGTCATCATCCCACTCATCCCCTCCAGGTACATTTTGTGTGATAGGCTCTTCCTCTGTTGCCAGATGTGAATTATGTGCATCAGGTCCAAACATCAAGTTCCAAAAACCAGCCCCTGGTCCAGTCCTTCCCCCATTGTCATACAAACTTGCTCTCCCACCATTTCCTCTTCCGCTTCGTCCTCCTCTTGTCCTTCCACTTCCTTCCACTTTTCCGCCGCCGCAAGCTTCCGTTTCCGCGAGATCTCATCTGGAGACCCTTCCCGGTGCCCTGCCGGAGGGGACTTTGGAGCTGGAGGGCTTCTACATCAACATCATCGCCTCTCCAATGACTCGTGAGTAGTCTACTTCAGACCTATGGGTCCGTAGTTAGTAGCTAGATGACTTCTTCTCTCTCTTGGATCTTCAATACAAAGTTCTCCATGATCTTCATGGAGATCTATCCGATGTAATCCTCTTTGGCGGTGTGTTTGTCGAGATCCGATGAGTTGTGGATTTGTGATCAGATTATCTATGAATTATATTTGAGTCTTTGCCGATTTCTTATTTGCATGATTTGATATCCTTGTAAGTCTCTCTGAGTCTTGGGTTTTGTTTGGCCAACTAGATCTATGATTCTTGCAATGGGAGAAGTGCTTGGTTTTGGGTTCATACTGTGCGGTGACCTTTCCCAGTGACAGAAGGGGAAGCAAGGCACGCATCATGTTGTTGCCATCAAGGGTAACAAGATGGGCTTTCATCATAGATTTGAGATTGTCCATCTACATCATGTCATCTTGCTTAAGGCGTTACTCTGTTCTTATGAACTCAATACACTAGATGCATGCTGGATAGCGGTCGACGTGTGGAGTAATAGTACTAGATGCAGAAAGTATCGGTCTACTTGTTTTGGACGTGATGCCTATATGTATGATTATTTCCATAGATAACGTCATGACTTTGCGCGGTTCTATCAATTTCTCGACAGTAATTCGTTCACCCACCGTCTACTTGCTTTCATGAGAGAAGCCACTAGTGAACACTACGGCCCCGGGTCTATTCACAACTATCGTCTCCACTTTTACTTTTACTTTGCTTTGTTTACTTTTTGCTTTGAGTTCTCACTTTGCAAACAATATATAAGGGATTGACAACCCCTTCATAGCGTTGGGTGCAAGCTCTTTGTGTTTGTGCAGGTACTTGTGACTTGACGCGATCCTCCTACTGGATTGATACCTTGGTTCTCAAACCTAGGGAAATACTTACCGCCGCTGTGCTACATCACCCTTTCCTCTTCAAGGGAACACGAACGCAAGGCTCCCAAGGCCGTGGGGGAATCCTTTGCATATTTGCCAAGGAAGTCCCTATAGGCGTAGCCCGAAGCAGAAGGATTCTTGGCGCCGTTGCCAGGGAAGGTCTTTTGTTGCCGTAGCAGAAGTATTTCTGGCGCCGTTGCCGGGGAGAGATCAAGTCAAGATCTATCCAAGTAAGTGTCACAAACTCATCTCTTGCATTTACCTTTTTTGCCAGTTGCCTCTTGTTTTCCTCTCCCCCACTTCATATTTTCCATTTTCATTTGCCTTTCTCCTTTGCCGTTTTCATTTGCCTTTTTGTCGTTCTCTTTTGCCCGTTTCAGTCGCTTACTTCCTGCTGGTTTGTGTGTGGGATAGTCCATCAATGGCTAGACCCACCACTCCAAACGATACCCCTGAGAACGAAGTTCTCAATTTCAAGAAGAATGAGGAACAAAATTTAAAGGACGCTTGGTACAGGATTTGCAATGCTCAAAGTAGATCTACTCGTAAGCAATCCACTACCGTTCTTCTTCGTAGTTTTTATGTTGGAATCTCTCCTTGGAATAGGTATATTCTTGATACCATCGTAGGAGGGAATTTTTTGGGGAGCCATACTGTTGACTCCTATGGAGCTATCATGAATTTGGTAGGCTCACCCCCGCTCATGGTTAATGGAACTTCCTTGACCTTGGAACACGTGATGCAAAGGCTTGACGCCATTGAAAACAAAATTGCCACAATTGAACTTATTGAGGATTTGGATAGAAAGATCCACAATCAAATTACTCACTACGGATCCAAAGTGGGAATGGTTTTGAAAAATTAAAGGGAGAAGGAACCTATAGTTAATGATTCCTCTAGAATTGGCAAACTAGAAGATGTCATAACCAACTTGGGTTCCGCTTTTGCCGCTGTGCAAAATACTCCAAATCTCACTCTCAAAAAGACCGTCAAGTCTGTTTTTGTTCCTAAAGCTAGTGGTGAGTCATCCAATAAAGATGAAGATCTTAAGATGATAAGTGATCACACTACTTATGGTTTGAGCACCAAAGATGACTATACGTGATTCCATCACCTTATGCCTAACTAAGGGCATTAAACAATAGCGCTTGTTGGCAGGCAACCCAACGAATCTATCATTTTTCTTTCTGTTTTGTGTTTTCCACACTTTCATAATTCTGTTATGATTGTGTTTTTTGTGTTTCTTTTGCGTTTGTGCCAAGTGAAACCATTATGATTAGTCTTGGGGATGATCGTTTGATCGTGCTGGAAAAGACAGAAACTTTCTGCTCAAGAAAAGAATTTTGATTTTTTTTTCTGTGAGAGCTTTTGAGTTGATTCTTTTTCTGCTGATTGCTACGCAAATGCTTCAGACTGTCGTAATTTTTCAGAATTTTTGAAGTAACATAAGTATACGAAGTATACAGATTGCTACAGACTGGTCTGCTGTTAACATATTCTGTTTTTGTTGAGTTGGTTGCTTATTTTGATGAAACTATGGATAGTATCGGGGGGTATTAGCCATGGAAGATTGAAAATACAGTAAACCAACATCAACATAAGTAGAATTTAAGCTTGCTACAGTACCTAAGGAAGTGGTGATTTGCTTTCTTATACTAATGATATCACAAGTTTCTGTTTAAGTTTCGTGTTGTGAAGTTTTCAAGTTTTGGGTGAATTTCTTATGGACAAATGGATAGAGTGGAAAGATCTCAAGCTTATAGATGCCCAAGGAACCCCAAGTTGATTCAAGGATGCCGAAAAAGCCTAAGCTTGGGGATGCCCCGGGAAGGCATCCCCTCTTTCGTCTTCAATCCATCGGTAACGTTACTTGGGGCTATATTTTTATTCACCACATGTTATGTGTTTTGCTTGGAGCGTCTTGTATCGTAGGAGTCTTTTATTTTTGTTGTGTCACAATCTTTTTTGCTGCACACCTAGAGAGAGAGAGACATGCACTCACCGTGATTTTGTCGAGCTTCACTTATATCCTTTGGTTAGACAATTCAGCTCACATGTGTTTCACTTGTATCTTTTGAGCTAGTTGATTTTGCTCTTTGTGTTTCACTTCTATCTTTTAGAGCACAGAAGCGCGTGGCATGGTAGTTGATCTATGCTATGAAAGTAGTCTCAAAAGGGGTAGTTATCCAAAGGGATATGAAAACTTCCACCTTCTTGTGCATTGAGTAGTTAGAGAAGTTTGATTCATCTCAATTAGCTTTGAGTTGTGGTTGTGGTAATATTGAAGTTATACTAGTAAGGTGTTGTGGATCTACAAATACTTGTGTTAAAGTTAGTGATTCCCGTAGCATGCACGTATGGTGAACCGCTATGTGATGAAGTCTGAGCATGATTAGTTTATTGATTGTCATCCTTTGTGTGGCGGTCGGGATCGCGCGATGGTTTATACCTACCAACCCTTCCCCTAGGAGTATGCGTTGAATGCTTTGTTTCGATTACTACTAAATTTTTTGCAACAAGTATATGAGTACTTCATGACTAATGTTGAGTCCATGGTTTAGATGCACTTTCACCTTTCACCATCACTATCTTCTTTAGTGCCGTGCAACTTTCGCTGGTGCACAAAATCCACCATTAGCCTCCCTCAAAATAGCCACCATACCTACCTACTATGGCTTTTTCAAATCCATTCCGAGATATATTGCCATGAAACTACCACCATGACATGTGCCACCACTTCTACATTGCCATTGCATGATCATAAGATAGCTAGCATGATGTTTCCATTGATGTCTATGCCATGCTAGATCATTGTCACGGTACACTACCGAAGGCATTTCATATAGAGTCATCATTGCTCTAAGTTTTGAGTTGTAAGTGTGATGATCATCATTGAAGGAGCATTGTCCCATGTGAGGAAATAAAAGAGGCCAGCGAAGCCCATTTACAAAAAAGAGGCCAAAGATGCCCACAAAAATATAAAAATATAAAAGAGAGGCCAAAGAGCTCACCAAAAAAATGAGATAAAAAGAGAGAAGGGACAGTGCTACTATCTTTCCACACTTGTGCTTATTAAGCACCATGATCTTCATGATTGAGAGTCTCTCGTTTTGTCACCACCATATAGCTAGTGGGAAATTTTCATTATATAACTTGACTTGTATATTCCAATGATAGGCTTCCTCAAAATTGCCTTAGGTCTTCGTGAGCAAGCAAGTTGGATGCACACCCACTAGTTTTCTTTAAGAGCTTTCACATACTCCTAGCTCTAGTGCATCATTTGTATGGCAATCCCTACTCATTCACATTGATATCTATTGATGAGCATCTCCATAGCTCATTGATATGCCTAGTCAATGTGACCATCTTCTCCTTGTTTGCCTTGCAACCTCCACCACACTCCATTCCACTTATAGTGCTAAAACCATTGCTCACGCTCATGTATTGCGTGAGAGTTGAAAAAGTTTGAGAAAGTAAAGTGTGAAAACAATTACTTGGCCAATACCGAGGTTGTGCATGATTTAAATTCGTTGTGCAAGGATGATAGAGCATAGCCAGACTATATGATTTTGTAGGGATAACTTTCTTTTGGCCTTGTTATTTTGAAAGTTCATGATTACCTTGCTAGTTTGCTTGAAGTATTATTGTCTCCACGTCAATAGCAAACTATTGTTTTGAATCTAACAGATCTGAACATTCATGCCACATAAGAGGAGTTACAAAGGACATCTATGCTAGGTAGCATGAAAGCATCAAAAATTCATTCTTTATCACTTCCCTACTCGAGGACGAGCAGGAGTTAAGCTTGGGGATGCTTGATACGTCTCAAACGTATCTATAATTTTTGTTGGTTTCTTGCTGTTATCTTGTCAACTTTGGATGTTTTATATACCTTTTATATTTTTTCTGGGAGTAACTTATTAATTCAGTGCCAAGTGCCAGTTCCTGTTTTTCTCTGTTTTTGACTCTTTTCAGATCTGATTTTGGAACGGAGTCCAAACGGAATAAAATCCCCGAAATGAATTTTTTCAGAACAGAAGAAGATCGGGGGACTTGAGGGCCAAGGCAGGAGGCCCACAGGGAGCCCACAAGCCCTGTGGCCGTGGCTAGGGGGGCCGCGGCAACCAGGCTTGTGGCCTCCCTGGAGCTCCACTGCGCTAGCTCTTTGGCCTATATATTCCCTAAAATCCCAGAAAAAATCAGGGCGTCCACGAAACCACTTTTCCGCCGCCGCAAGCTTCCATTTCCGTGAGATCTCATCTGGAGACCCTTCCCGGTGCCTTGCCGGAGGGGACTTTGGAGCTAGAGGGCTTCTACATCAACATCATCGCCTCTCCAATGACTCGTGAGTAGTCTACTTCAGACCTACGAGTCCGTAGTTAGTAGCTAGATGGATTCTTGTCTCTCTTGCATATTCAATACAAAGTTCTCCATGATCTTCATGGAGATCTATCCGATGTAATCCTCTTTGGCGGTGTGTTTGTCGAGATCCGATGAATTGTGGATTTGTGATCAGATTATCTATGAATTACATTTGAGTCTTTGCTGATTTCTTATTTGCATGATTTGATATCCTTGTAAGTCTCTCCGAGTCTTGGGTTTTGTTTGGCCAACTAGATCTATGATTCTTGCAATGGGAGAAATGCTTGGTTTTGGGTTCATACAGTGCGATGACCTTTCCCAGTGACAGAAGGGGCAGCAAGGCACGCATCGTGTTGTTGCCAACAAGGGTAACAAGATGGGCTTTCATCATAGATTTGAGATTGTCCATCTACATCATGTCATCTTGCTTAAGGCGTTACTCTGTTCTTATGAACTCAATACACTAGATGCATGCTGGATAGCGTTCGACGTGTGGAGTAATAGTACTAGATGCAGAAAGTATCGGTCTACTTGTTTTGGACGTGATGCCTATATGTATGACCATTGCCATAGATAACGTCATGACTTTGCGTGGTTCTATGAATTGCTCGACAGTACTTCGTTCACCCACCGTCTACGTGCTTTCATGAGAGAAGCCACTAGTGAACACTACGGCCCCCGGGTCTATTCACAACTATCGTCTCCACTTTTACTTTGCTTTGTTTACGTTTTGCTTTCAGTTCTCACTTTGCAAACAATCTATAAGGGATTGAAAACCCCTTCACATCGTTGGGTGCAAGCTCTTTGTGTTTGTGCAGGTACTTGTGACTTGACGCGATCCTCCTACTGGATTGATACCTTGGTTCTCAAACTGAGGAAAATACCTACCGCCGCTGTGCTACATCACCCTTTCCTCTTCAAGGGAACACCAACGCAAGGCTCCAAGGCTGCGGGGGAATTCTTTGCATATTTGCCAAGGAAGTCCCTATATGCGTAGCCTGTAGCAGAAGGATTACTGGCGCCGTTGCTAGGGAAGGTCTTTTGTTGCCGTAGCACATCCCCAAGCTTAACTCCTGCTCGTCCTCGAGTAGGGAAGTGAAAAAGAATGAATTTTTGATGTGGAATGCTACCTAGCATAGTTGTACTTTGCATCTTCTTTCACGTGGAATGAATGTTCAGATCCGTAAGATTCGAAACAATAGTTTGCTATTAACATGAAAACAATAATACTTCAAGCAAACTAGCAAGGTAATCATGAAATTTCGAAATAACAAGGCCAAAGAAAGTTATCCCTACAAAATCATATAGTATGGCTATGCTCCATCATCCTCACACAACTAATGTAAATCATGCACATCCGCGGTATTGGCCAACTAATTGTTTTCGCACTCTTACTTTCTCAAACTTTTTATAACTATCATGCAATACATGAGCGCGGGCCATGGATATAGCACTATAGGTGGAATAGAGTGTGGTGGTGGTTGTGAGACAAAAAGGAGGAGATGGTCACATTGACTCGGTGTATCAATAGGCTATGGAGATACCCATTAATAGATATCAATGTGAATGAGTAGGGATTGCCATACAAGAGATGCACTAGAGCTAGAAGTATGTGAAAGCTCAAAAGGAAAACTAGTGGGTGTGCATCCAACTTGCTTGCTCACGAAGACCTAGGGCAATTTTGAGGAAGGCCATCATTGGAATATACAAGCCAAGTTATATAATGAAGATTCCCACTAGCATATGGTGGTGACAAAGCAAGAAGCTCTCAATCATGAAGAACATGGTGCTATCATGAAGCACAAGTGTGGAAAAAGATAGTAGCATTGTCCCTTCTGTCTTTTTCTCTCCCTTTTTTTTCATTTGGGCTCTTAGGCCTCTTTTTTCTTTTCTTTTCTTTTCTCCTTTTTTTTTTGGGCTCTTTGGCCTCTTTTTTTTATTTCCTCACATGGGACAATGCTCTAATAATGATGATCATCACACTTTTATTTACTCACAACTTAAAGATCACAAGGATGACTCCATAGGAAATGCCTCCGGCAGTGTACCAGGATGTGCAACGATCTAGCATGGCATATGACGTTGAAACATCTCGCTAGCTATCTTACGATCATGCAATGGCAATATGAGAGTGACGGGACAAGTCACGAGACGAAACAGTGGGAGTTGCATGGCAATATATCATGGAATGGCTATGAAAATGCCATAGTAGGTAGGTATGGTGGCTGTTTTGAGGAAGGAATTTGGTGGGTTTGTGTACCCGCGAGAATTGCACGGAACTAGAGAGGCTAGCAATGGTGGAAGGTGAAAGTGCATCTATACCATGGGCTCACATTAGTCATGAAGAACTCACATACTTGTTGCGAAAGTTTTTATTAGTAATCGAAACAAAGTGCTAAACGCATACTCTGAGGGGAAGGGTTGGTAGGTGTAAACCATCGCGCGATCCCGACCTCAACACAAAGGATCACATTCAATAGATCAATTATGTTCCGACTTCCTAATATAGCGGTTCACCATATGTGCATGCTACGGGAATCACTAACTTCAACACAAGTATTTCTAGATTCACAACACCCTACTAACATAACTCTTAATATTACCGAATCCACGTCTCAAAACTAATTGAGAGGAATCAAAACTTCTCTTTCTATTCAAAGCACATGAAGATGGATGTTTTTGTATCCTCTTTGGGTACCTATCACATTTGGGACTATTTTCATAGCATAAGCCAACTACAAAATCATGCACTGCCGTGCTCTAAAGATATAAGTGAAGCACAAGAGAAAAAGTATCTAGCTCAAAAGATATAAGTGAAGCACAATGAGCATTCTAGCAAAATCATGATGAGTGCATGTCTCTCTATCTCTAAAAAAGGTGTGCAGCAAGGATTATTGTGACCAAACAAAAATAAAAGACTCCTAAGATACAAGACGCTCCAAGCAAAAGACATATCATGTGGTGAATAAAAATATAGCTCCAAGTAATGTAACCGATGGATTGAAGACGAAAGAGGGGATGCCTTCCCGGGGCATCCCCAAGCTTAGGCTTTTTGGTGTCCTTGAATTTGGCTTGGGATGCCTTGGGTATCCCCAAGATTGAGCTCTTTCCACTCCTTATCTCTTTGTCCATGAGAACATCACCCAAAACTTGAAAACTTCACAACACAAAACTTAAACAGAAACTTGTGATAACATTAGTACAAGAAAACAAACTACCACTTCTTTTGGGACTGTAGAAAACTTGAATTCCATCTATATTGATGATGGGATACTGTATTCTCACTTTTCCATGGCTAGTACCCCCCGATACTAACCATAGTTTCATCAAAACAAGCAACCAACTCAACAAAAACAGAATCTATCAAAAATAGACCAGTCTGTAGCATTCTGTATACTTCGTATACTTCTGGTACCTCAAAAAATCTGACAAATTACGACGGCCTGGGAAAAAAGCATATCAATCAGCAGAAAAAAGAATAAACTCAAAAGCTCTTTCTGAATAAAAATGAAAAATCATCTCGAGAGCAGAAAGTTTCTGTCTTTTTCCAGCATGATCAAACAACTATCACCCAAGCTATCATAAAGGCTTTACTTGGCACAAACGCTAAAAGAAACACATGAAAAAATCATAACAGAATTATGATGGTGTGGAAAAAGTAAAACATAAAGAAAAAACAAAAATAAATTCATTGGGTTGCCTCACAACAAGCGCTATCGTTTAACGCCCTTAGCTAGGCATTGATTTCAATGATGCTCACATAAAAGGTAAGGATTGAAACACAACGAGAGCATCATGGAGCATATGGCTAGCAGATTTAAGTCTAACCCACTTCCTATGCATAGGGATTTTGTGATCAAACAATTTATTGGAACAAGAATCAACTAGCATAGGAAGGCAAAACAAGCATAGCTTCAAAAATTTCAACACATGGAGAGGAAGCTTGATACTATTGCAATAAGTAGAAGCATATGATCCTCTCTCATAGTAATTTTCAGTAGCATCATGAATGAATTCAACAATATAACCAACACCTAAGGCTTTCTTTTCATGATCTACAAGCATAGGAATTTTACTACTCTCCACATAAGGAAATCTATTCTCAAGAATAGTAGTGGGAGTATCGTAAAAGACTTGAGCACTACAAATTTTGTCCACAATGAAAAAGCAAGGTTTAGCAAAGGGGTTTTCGAAAGCATGACAAGTTTTATCATCCCTCTTCTTCAAAGCATAAGTATCCTCACAATAATCATCATAGATAGGGGGCATGCTTTCATCAAAATGATTTTGATCATTCAAAGTGGAAGAACTAAAAAGATCATCTTCATCAAATATAGCATCCCCAAGCTTGTGGCTTTGCATATCATTAGCATCATGGGTATTCAAAGAATTCATGCTAAGAACATTGCAATCATGCTCATCATTCACATATTCTATGCCAAGCATTCTATGTAATTCTTCCTTCAGCACTTGAGCACAATTTTCCTTCCCATCATGCTCACGAAAGACATTGAAAAGATGGAGCATATGAGGCATCCTCAATTCCTTTTTTGTAGTTTTCTAGCGAAAGAACAAGAAACAAAAAAGATTCGATTGCAGGATCTAAAGATATACCTTCAAGCGCTAACCTCCCCGGCAACGGTGCCAGAAAAGTGCTCGATGTCTACTACGCAACCTTCTCCTTGTAGACGTTGTTGGGCCTCCAAGTGCAGAGGTTTGTAGGACAGTAGCAATCTTCCCTCAAGTGGGTGACCTAAGGTTTATCAATCCGCAGGAGGCGTAGGATGAAGATGGTCTCTCTCAAGCAACCCTGCAACCAAATAACAAAGAGTCTCTTGTGTCCCCAACACACCCAATACAATGGTGAGTTGTATAGGTGCACTAGTTCGGCGAAGAGATGGTGAAACAAGTGCAATATGGATGGTAGATAAAGGTTTTTGTAATCTGAAATTACAAAAACAGCAAGGTAACTAGTAACAAAAGTGAGCACGAACGGTATTGCAATGCGTGGAAACAAGGCCTAGGGTTCATACTTTCACTAGTGGAAGTTCTCTCAACAATGATAACATAATTGGATCATATAACTAGCCCTCAACATGCAACAAAGAGTCACTCCAAAGTCACTAATAGCGGAGAACAAACAAAGAGATTATTGTCGGGTACGAAACCACCACAAAGTTATACTTTCTGATCGATCCATCATAGAGTTCATACTAGAATAACACCTTAAGATACATATCAACCAAGACCCTAATGTCACCTAGATACTCCATTGTCACCTCAAGTATCCGTGGGCATGATTATACGATATGCATCACACAATCTCAGAATCATCTATTAAACCAACACATAGAACTTCAAAAAGTGCCCCAAAGTTTCTACCGGAGAGTCGAAACGTGTGCCAACCCCTATGCATAGGTTTGCAATGTCACGAACCCGCAAGTTGATCACTAAAACATACATCGAGTACTCACATGAATCAAACATGTGCCAACCCATATGCATAGGTTCCCAATGTCACAAACCCGCAAGTCGATCACCGCAGATAGACACGTGCAAGACATACATCAAGTGTTCTCAAAGACTCAATCCGATAAGATAACTTCAAAGGGGAAACTCAATTCATTACAAGAAGGGAGAGGGGGAAGAACATCATAAGATCCAACTATAGTAGCAAAACCCACGGTACATTGAGATCAATACATCTCAAGAACACGAGAGAGAGAGAGATCAAACATATAGCTACTGGTACATACCCTCAGCCCCGAGGGAGAACTACTCCCTCCTCGTCATGGAGATCGCTTGGATGATGAAGATGGCCACCGGGGATGGATTTCCCCTCCGGCACGGTGCCGGAACGGGCTCCAGATTGGTTTTTGGTGGCTACAGAGGCTTGCGGCGGCGGAACTCCCGATATAGGTTTCTTTTTGGAGGTTTCTGAATTTATAGGAATTTATGGCGGTGGAATTGCGTTAGTTGGGCCCACGAGGAGGTCACAAGCCTGCACTGTGCGACCAGGGGGGGTAGGCCGCGCCCCATGGGCTTGTGACTCCCTCGTGGCTCTTTTGGCCTTCTTCCAAAGCTTCGGGGGGTCTCTTTTGGTCCAAAAATAATCATCGTGAAGTTTCATTCCAATTGGACTCCGTCTGAAAAAGGGTCAAAAACCCGGGAAAAACAGAAACTGGCACTTGTCACTGAGTTAATAGGTTAGTCCCCAAAAAGATATAAAATAGCATATTCATGCATATAAAACATCCAAAGTTGACAAGATAATAGCATGGAACCATAAAAAATTATAGATACGTTGGAGACGTATCATTATGCTATGAGTTTTATCTTGACAAGTAGTCTATTCGGCCCCCTCTAAACACATCTTCTATCGATCCCTCAATTGGTATTACAACAAGGTCTCCGAAACCTTGGTTTAATCAGCGTTGGAGGAAGATGAGTGTGACTAGTTCCGGGATTTTTAGTTGTAGAGTGCCTATTCTTGATGGGGAGTGTTTTAGACAATGGAAAGATGAAATGCTTGATATATTTGATGAGTTCCATTTGCACAAGTATGTTGAATATTCCTATGCGCCTCCCATTGATCCCATGCATCCTTCTCATGATGATGAAATTGATATGCTTGGTAATCTTAACACTGTCAATTTAATCATTGGAGGATTACCAAGACATGTGCTTAATAAATTGCAAAATTTTGAGTGTGCTCATACTTTGTGAAAAGACTTAGAGAAGAGATATCCAAATTATTCCTTTAAAAATCTTGATATCAATGTCCACAAATGCATTGCTTTTCACAAAATGAAGCCAACCGATCCTAATTTTCATAAATGCCTATTTGAGCTTCGTGTCCTCATGCGTGCCAAAAGAGATGTCATTGCTATTAACAATATCATTGTTGAAGCCATTCGAATGCATAAACATGAACATTGTCATAGTCAAAATTCTGATGAAACTCTTATTTCTTATGAGGTAACTTCATCCGATGATGATTATGTTGAGCATGGCTACTACGATGAAGATGAGGACTTTGACATTGAGTATGAGAAGACCACGAGGAACCTTAGTCTTATGGCGAACCTTAAAGACTACATGGCCGGTGGAAAGGAATGGGCTCTCGACAGTGGATGCACCGATCACATGACCGGATATAAAGACATGTTCCATGAAATTACACCAAACCGTGGACCTCGAAGGTATGCCACTTTTGGAGATAACTCCAAGGGTAAGGTACTTGGTCTTGGTAAGGTGGCCATATCTCATGATAGTTCCATTCAAAATGTCATGCTTGTTGAATCACTTGGCTAAAATCTTCTTTCCATATCTAGACTAGCAGACTTTGGTTTCGATGTGCTATTTACGAAAGTTGACTACCGAGTGTTTCATAGCGACAAACATAACATGGTCTTTACTCGTTTCCATAGAGGTGATCTATACATTGTTGATTTCTCTAAGATATCCAAACCCCGTACCTGTCTTATTGCAAAATCTTCTAAAAGTTGGTTATGGCATAGAAGGCTATGACTTGTTGGTATGCATAATCTTGAGAAACTTATCAAAGGTGATCATATTCTTGGTGTTAAATATGTTATCTTTGACAAAGATAGACTTTGTAGTGCTTGTCAAGAAAGAAAGCAAGTTGGTGGAAGTCATCCCGTGAAGAACATCATGACTACTAGAAGACCACTCGAGCTGCTTCACATGGATCTCTTTGGTCCCAATGCTTACAAGAGTCTCAGTGGAAATTCTAATGGTTTAGTCATTGTTGATGATTTTTCCAGATTTACGTGGGCATTCTTTCTGATGATAAGTCGGAGGTACAAAAGATCTTCAAGAACTTTGCTCAGAAAGCTCAAAATCAGTTTGAAGTGAAGATCAAGAAGGTTCGGAGCAACAACGGAATGGAGTTCAAGAACACGAATGTGGATACTTTTCTTGACGAAGAAGGTATCTCACATGAGTTCTCGGCAACGTACACATCTCAACAAAATGGAGTTTTTGAGAGGTAGAACTGGACTCTCATAGAGACGGCGAGAACGATTCTTGACGAATACAATATTCCAAGACACTTTTGGGTAGATGCCGTGGAAACATATTGTCATGACATAAACCGACTCTACCTACACAAGCTTCTCGGTAAATTGGCATAGGATCTATTCACCGGTAACAAACCCCAAGTTGGATACTTTCAGGTATTCGTCTCTAAGTGCTATATTCTTGATAAGCATCGTCACTCTAAATTTGCACCTAAATATTATGAAGGTTTCCTACTTTGTTACAGATCAAACTCTCACACTTACCATGTCTACAACAACTTCACTCGAAAACTTGAATAGACACTAGATGTGAAGTTTGATGAGACTAATCGTTCGCAGGTCAAACAATTGCCAAATGATGTAGGAGATAAGGAACCTTCGGAAGCCATCAAAGACTTGTCCATTGGCAAGATTCGTCCCATAGAGGTGAAGGAAAGCACTTCATCAATTCAAGTGGAAGCTCCTAATTTGCGTCAAGACGAACCACAAAACGACATGGAAGCATCCACAAGCGGCACACTACATGATGAAGAAGAGGAAGAAGTACATAGTGATGATCCACCTCAACCTTCCTCACCACCACCTCAAGGAGATGACCACGTCGATGACAACGTGCAAGATGATGATGATGAAGAAGAAGCTCCACCATCCAACAAGAAGAATCTGTCAAGAGTTAGAGAAAGAGTGGACAGAGATCATCCATTGAATAAAATCTACGGTGACATAAAAACTAGGAGAATCACTCGCTCTAAATCTCGTTTAGCTAACTTTTGTTAGCATTATTCTTCCATATCTAGCATTGAACCTTTGAAGGTTGAAGAATCCCTTCAAGATCCAGATTGGGTGAACGCGATGCACGAAGAGCTACATAACTTTGAGAGAAACCAAGTATAGACACTTGTTGAAAAGCCTGAAGGCGAGCAGAACATCATTGGTACAAGATGGGTGTTTTGGAACAAGCAAGATGAAGACAGACAAGTTTTATGCAACAAGGCATGCCTCGTAGCACAAGGATACACGCATGTCGAAGGTATGGCTTATGGTGAGACTTATGCTCCTCTTGCTAGACTTGGAGCCATTCACATTCTTCTAGCTTAGGCCAATCACCATAATATAATTCTTTACCAAATGGATATCAAAAGTGCCTTTATCAATGGAGAAATTGAGGAGGAAGTTTATGTTAAACAACCTCCTGGATTTGTGAACCTTAAGAAACCTAATCATGTCTACAAACTTCGTAAAGCTTTATATGGTCTAAAACAAGCCCCTAGAGCTTGGTACAAATTCCTAATGAAGTTTCTCATTGAAAAGGGTTTGGAGATTGGTAAAATTGATGCAACCTTATTCACTAAAAGAGTTAATGGAGAACTATTTCTCTGCCAAATACATGTGGATGATATTATCTTTGGTTCTACTAACCCACATTTCAGTGAAGAGTTTGGAAAGTTGATGTTAGAGAAGTATGAGATGTCCATGATGAGTGAACTGAAGTTCTTCCTTGGATTGAAAATCAAACAATCAAGAGAAGGAACATTTATCTCTCAAACCAAGTACACCAAGGACCTAATTGGAAAGTTCAATATGCAAGAATGCAAAGGTATGAGAACCCCCATGCCTACTAGTGGACATCTTGACCTCACTAAGAAGGCCAAACTAGTTGATCAAAAGGTTTATCGATCAATGATTGGTTCATTGCTATATTTATGTACCTCCCATCCTCACATCATGTTGAGCATTTTCATGTGTGCCTGATACCAAGCAGCACCAAAAGAGTGTCACCTATTGGCTGTAAAAAGGATAGTGAGGTACCTTATACATACACCAAACTTTGGCATATGGTATCCCAAGGGATCTTCTTTTAATATTGTTGGATATTACGACTTGGACTATGCCGGAGACAAGGTTGATAGAAAATAGACCTCGGGTACATGTCAATTTCTTGGGAGATATCTTGTGTCTTGGTCATCCAAGAAACAAAACTCGGTATCCTTATCTACTGTTGAAGCTGAATACATTGCCGCTGGATCATGTTGTGCACAATTACTTTGGATGACACAAATGCTTAAGGATTATGGCATTCATGTTAGAAAAGTTCCATTGTTATATGACAATGAAAGTGCTATTAAGATTGCCTATAATCCTGTGCAACATTGTAGAACAAAACACATCCAAGTGCGACATCATTTCATTCGTGATCATGTTGGTAAAGGAGATATAGATCTCAAGCATGTTCGTACTGACAAACAATTAGCTGATATATTTACCAAACTACTTGATGAGAAAGTGTTCTGTCATTTCAGGAGTGAGTTGAACATCATTGATGCTTCAAACATAAGCTAGACTCACTCGGATGCATGCAGGGGCATGAGCTTGATTGCCCATTTCATGATGCCATTGATATGACTATCCTATAGCTTGGAAACTATGCTCCCTTGTATTGCATCCAACCCTTTGTTAGTACTTGGACGAAATACACACCACAAGATTGCAATCAACTCACATCAAAAGCAACCTTGACATGGCCAAGTATCAACAACCTTTTTCTTCGGAGATGGAGGAAGAAGACAACAAATCATATCCTTGACAATACTATGATATTGAATTTCACTCATGTCATTTGGATATATTATTTTCTTCCTTGCATGACTAACCACTGTAGGAGAAAAGTGAACCAAAACGACATGGATTGCTCCCAACTCAAGATGATCTTCATCACCATTGAGCATCCACAACAAGTTCACCTACATGCCACATCATCAACATCATTTGAAGGTATGTACTCATATCCTTGATAAAGCTCTACACCAATTCATGGGGCAAAGCAACTCAAGTGATATGAAGACATTGGAATGATTAATCAAAAAATGGTAACCCCATTTCACGCTTAACGATGAGTATGACCTATGATCAAGCATCCTTGCTTGACTCCTCAAGTCAAATACTCTAATATAGGTGACCTAGTCACCGACCCACATCTAGATGGAGATTATTGATTGGTTCACATTTGACATTTCATATACATTTGGAACCACTCAAGTCTCATCTATTTGTGTGTATATTTTTTAATCAAAAATACAATTGCTGCTACCTTATGTTTTGCTGTTTCACTTTTGTTTTGTTTTACAATTGGTATCTTGAAACAATTCTTCCGATTTTTATCTGCCATTTTCAGTTAAGGAGTTGATTCACATTGCAACTCGGTCTCATCAATCTGGGAAACTCGGTCCAACCGATTTCTCCTAGAGGCTTGATTCTCATTCTTGGTTTTCCCGAACCAATTTGCCTCCGTGACTCCGATATTATCACTCCCTTAAATTTTTTAGATATTTTCTTCAGGATTTTTGTCATAGGGGGAGAAAGATTATCAATGATCCCATGTTTCATTGTCTCCTAACATCTTATTGAAAATTTTCTGAGACAAAATACGTTTTAGCTTTATCTTTTTAGGGGGAGAAAACTTCTCTTGGGGGAGAAAAACCTTCAATGATCCTATACAATATAAGAGGGAGAATCATCTAGGATCCCTAACGTAGGGGGAGAGAATTCTAGGAACTCTTATCCATATCAAAGGGGGAGAACATTCGATGAATCCTACAGACTATCTAAGGGGGAGAAAAGACAAATTCTAGGAACCCTTGTAAAAAAGAGAAGAATCCAGGATCCCTTTCTCTCAATGAGTCCTTACCCTCTGTCCTTTTTGGAAATTTATGCCAAAGAGGGAGAAATATCAAATCTTCCATCCAATGAACCTATTTATGGGGGAGAATTACCAAAGGTTCCATCCAATGAACCTATTTATAGGGGAGAAATATCAAAGCTTCCATCCAATGAACCTATTTATAGGGGAGAAATATCACCTAGAAGCTTAAATAAAAAGGGGGAGAAATTTCAACCGGGAGATATTTGTTCCTAAAGGAAGGTCTACCTACAGGGAGATCTACGTGACGGGAGATATATCAAACCTTACATATTAAGGGGGAGAGAGATAAAATTGTTTTATTGGTTTGAATTTATCTTCCCTACCTACCTCCAAAATCTTCAATGCTATGATTCAGGGGGGAGGAAATTATTACATATTCATCCTTAGGGGAGAAAATTTCTTATTTTTTTCTTGGAGACATATCCTTTCATCAAATCCTATCTTCAACATCTCTTCGATATCTTGGTACTTTTGAAGCTATTTGCGTCTTCACAACAGAGTACTCTTGTGTTATCTAACATTTGTTTTCCCTAGTGTACTCCTAAGATAAGACGCTCAAGATCATCCAGGTAAGTATATGCATCATATCCTTGTTCATGATGACCTCTTGTTTCTTGCACATATTGTTTGCAAGAGGGAGTCTTGAACATGGAAGTCCTTCATTCACATATATTTGATGCATATAGCCAGGATGTCTATGACTTGTCTAGTCCTTCTACCTTGTGTGTGTCTATGCATTCCAAAGAAACTATCCTTTAAAAGGAATTGCACACATTTAGGGGGAGCCTGTTCTAGTCATGTTTTCTTCAAAGTTGACATATTTTAATGCTTAACCTCATTTGAAGCTTTGATTGTATGTTGTCATCAATTACCAAAAAAGGGGATATTATAAGCACATATGCTCCCTTGGTAGTTTTGATAATTCATGACAACATACATTGTGTCATGGTTTGTATCACGACATATGCCCTCGTGCAAGGACTTAGGTGTGGAGCCATCGCAGCTATGTGGCAGCTTGAGAGGGCTTAGTCGGAATCGAGAGACGCGAGTTTACCCAGGTTCGACCCCTCCGATGGAGGTAAAAGCCTATGCCCTGCTTGTTTTCATTGATGAATACGATGATCTCAATTACAAGCGTGCAGAATCTAGACCTCTAATCTTGAGGGTGTCTAATCTATCTATCTCTAATGACTTGAAATTGTGAATCTGTCCCACTTGGGGTGCCTTACCCCTCCTTATATAGGTGGAAGGGGTAGTTTTACATGTAGAGTCCTACTAGGAGTAGGATTAGGACTAGTCTCCCTTGAATCCTAATTCGGGTCTTGTTTCCTTTGTGAGGGAATCTTTCCTCCTCTTGGGCCTTCCCTTGTGAGCCGGCCCTCCTCGACTCTCTATGATCAGTCTTATGCCAGGGTGCACACCGGGCCTTGGGTCTTCGTCGTTTGTGTGAGTCGCCTGCGAGGTCATGTATGAGCCGCCCGCCAGGTCACTGGTGAGTCGCCGGTGAGTCGCCAAGCTCGACCGGGTCATACTTCACGCCGGGTTACACCGCGGGGGTATATCACCGACATTAGCCCCTAGGTTAGCTTGAATTTATTCATGGTAAGCTCCTGAAATTAGGATAATAAATATGTTTAAGGGACCGGCTTGCTCCTTGGTCGTCTTCTTTCAATGAAGTGGGTCCTCAAAAAATCCAGGTTTCTTCGAGCCGTCTTCACAATCATCTTGCATGTACGTGTCCTTTGCAATAAAATACATATGCCATTGAGTCGGCTTCCAATGCTTTCGCTTGATGAAAATATTAGACTTAAAATACCCTTCTGATGCTGAGCCAGCTTTGAATACTTTCGGCTTGAGGATGTTTAGAACTTGTCTGGCTGTGATCGTCGAAGTTGCCGGGTTATGATTGATAATGCCGGGTCATGATTGTTCGCAATGCCCAGTCAAACAACTGAACTCCAATTGATTTGATCAATTTTTTTGACCGACTACTGTAGGGAAAACCCCCCACAGCCATTTTCCTTTATTCTCATCTATGAAAGCTTTATGTACAAGAGGAGTTTTAGAACGTACAAGGGGGGAGGAGCATGTGATGTTGAACCGGTCTTTCAATTGCTTCAACTAGATAAAAATATGTTGAGCCAGTCTCGCAATTGACATCTTGAAAGTGCTCTTAAATTTTTTTATATATCCATATTACCTGTAGGCCCCAAGCTCCAAGTTTATGAGTTCGTGATGACTTGGTGGTTCGTAATAATATCTTTGACCATGTAGCCCCAAAGTTCGGGTTGTCTTGCTTGAAGCAGCCTAGGACTTTTAATTGTCTTATATTTATAAAGCTTCAGCTAGTGTAGCCCCCAAGGGCTGGGTCATCAGTGCGTGATGGGACGGGTCTTCAATTTGGACCTCATGATCTGTGAAAATAAGTGAGTGATGTAGCAACCAAGGGCCGGGTTGTCCTGCCTGTAGTAACCTGGTACTTTGGAAATTTTGATCTGAGTAGTGTAGCCCCCAAGTGCCGGGTTGATTGCTTGCGGCGACTCAGGACTTACACGTTCTTATCCTTTGAAAATAAAACATTATATGATGTAGCCCCCAAGGGCCGGGTCATTATGCAATAATGAGGAGGGACTTTGTAGATCTGATTATGTATCCTTGAGCAGCAATGTGTATCCTCCAACGACTGAGTCATTATAAAAATGATGAGGCGGTTCTTCCTTGAATCCATACTTGAATAAAGAGCGACCTGTAGCCCCCCCAGGGCCGGCTTATCTCCTCGAAAATAGTCGGGTCTGTTGATGATGTGATGATTGGAAAGAGCAATTTGCATTAGCCCCCAAGTGTCATGGTGCATGCTTGCAGCGACATGGGACTTTCATACTTTGATGTAATATTGATTTGAATAATGTAGCCCCCAAGTGTCGGGTCGTGTGCCTGCAGCGACTCGGGACTATTCCTTCTATTGTAGAATAAAATCATATCCATTTTATGAACTGATGGTCCCTTCGTGATGAAAGAAATCCTTAACCATGGTTATAATGTAACCCGACAAATATATCCTTGAGAAATCCATATGTATGAGAAAACCATATGTATGAGAAATCCATAAGTGTTGTAGTATACTACAGAGCACAAGTTGAAAAATCCAAGAGCCGGTCAATTAGATGACCCGACATTATATGTGATAGGGCGGCTCTTCAAAAATACTCAATTCTTTCGGGATGGCTTAAAATCCCCAATTATTTAACATTGGTTATGATAAACCATGATGAAAATCCAGCCATATTGGCTATCAAAGATTTATTTGCCCCTGCAGAAATTTATACTTTGACCCGGTTTGAAGACCGGCATTGATATGTATGTATGATGCATGATGCAATGCAAGATGATGCATGTATAAGCCGCCCTTCTGAGCTTTATGGGTGTTGAAGATTTTGGCATTACCTTTTAATATATGCCGCCCTTCTGAGCTTGATAGTCACCATGCTTTGCATGAGACGGTAAGAATATTTAATCCTTGCCTAAAAAGATAACACCATATAGGGTATTGAATTGTTATAAATAAGCCGGCTCAGTAGTCACGGCGGGTAGACGGGCTTGCAAGGCTCTAGTTGTACCCTAAGAGGTTTTTATGAAAACCTTTATGATTTAGACTCGCAAATTAGGCTCAAGTCAAGCTTCAGTGAAGCAGGTTCTGTGAACCCATGGTTTGTCTATTTTTCATATGCTGGCTCTCGCAAGCACCTCATTGTTTTAACTTTGGGAAGTTCAGGGTCCAAGATTGGATTGACTTGCCAAGAGTACACGGGGCCTATAGGGCGAGTCGCAAAACATACAGTCTAGTATAACCATTGGAATGCGTTAATTTTTCGCTAGCCAAGAGGGTATTCAGGCTGAATTCGGTGAGTTGGAAGCCCCAAAATGACCTATGATCAAGGAAAAACGGGCATACGATTGCAGAAGACAATGCTATTACTGCTAAACAACCTGGGGACTAGTAGCCCCAAGTAAGCCGGTTTTTATCGTTCATGATCATACATTGGCGCCTATGTTCGAACCGTGCATCGTGGCAACTTTGGTCCTCTTTCGCTTACCAGTATCCATGTTTGAATGAGCGCAACGTGGCGGCTTATCCTCTTTGATACTGACAGCGTCCATATTTGAATGACCTCCTTGGCAGCGGCACATCCTCTTGGGCGGCTTTTAAATCATCCACCAATGAGGTAGGGCACCCATGTTTGGGCGGTCGCATCATGGCGACTTGTCTTCTTGGGCGACCTTAAATCTTTTCGCAAATGAGGCAGCAGCTCCCAGGATCGGCTTAACTTCCGTGTAATGACCCGGTGTTCTTTAATTATTCGGCCAGGTTGAATCTGCCGAGCGATGCCTGTGTAGCCGCCGAGTCTTAAGTCGACTCAAAGAGGCGGCTTGAGAATCTCCATACTTGATTCTGACATAAACCGGCAAAGGCTTATGGTTGAACGATGGATTTATCCAAACTGTAGATGTCGTAGTGAGCTGACGATCTTGGTGACGCTCATCACATGTTTTGGCAAATATTGCGGCCAAGTTGTGTGTATATGCCTTTTTGCCCATGCTTTATTCTCACGTAGTCCGACTCTCGTGGCTGCTCGAGGGCCACTTTTCCTTTTCCTTTGCTGCTTGATTTGAATTACCGACTCGATGACAGCCGGCTCAATTTATAACTTCACCATGGATGTTTTCTTGACAAACTCTCATGTTACTTTGGATATGATGCAGTAGATAGTTTTAGCCGATGTGTTTATACATTGAGAAATCCGACGAAAGTTGGAGCTGGTCCGTGTTTTGATGACATTGAGTAAGACATGAATGCCATTTTTCCTTTGCTCCAATGTTGTTGAGGGAGACGGGCCGCAGAGGCGTCTTGCATGCATCCGTTGGGCGGCTTGTATAGGCAAGCACTGCACTGATATGTTGATGGAGAATGGACCGCGGGGATGGTGGCTTGCGCGTGTCTGTTGGGCGGCTCGTATAAGTGAGCACTGCACCGATATGTTGATGTCATCCGGAATGCATGGGCGGTGTCTTTTGCGCGTCAGTTTGGTGGCTAGTACAGGCGAGCACTGCACCAGTATGTTGAGTTGAATGTGAGAGTTGTCTGGCGTTTTGATACGTACGCAAGAATCAGTCGTGACGTTGTAAGCAGTTTTGGTCGCGCGGACGTGAGAGTTGGCCGCATCATTGTAAACCGTCTTGGTCACGCGGTCATGAGAGTTGGCCACGTCATTGTAAGTCGTCTTGGTACGACGCAAACGAACGCCGGTCCAGACTGATGTTTGCGCACCTGTATCTCCGCGGTATCGTGCCTCTTTGAAAATGAATAATTACCCTGCGTAAAAATATCGCTGTACAGAGTAATTGTTTTCAAAATAACTTAGAGTGTATTGATAAAATAAATAGGTTGGATAGCACCTGGTATATTCGGGCGACACATGATCCATGTGTAATGTCTCAACCCAAAAATGCTAACTGATGCCTTTCGGATGTGTGTGGATGTAGCCATTGTGTAACGCCGGCCTCGCATGAGAAGCAATGCACTTTTTAGTATGCCTTGGTGGATATGTCTTTGTACGGAGAAGTAACAGCCAGAGGTACACATTGACTTCTACTATTCATACTCTGCTTCTCCATCTGTAATTTTGAACTAGCAAAAGAGCACGTGCGTTGCAAAGGGAGAAAAAGAAAACATGCTCTTAACCCAATAACCATGATTTAAGACCATACCCACTAATTTAGGCTGCATAAATTTGTACGTGGACACCCGTGGGCAAACGAAATATATTTGTGGAACATGTCAGTCCGAATATCCCACGAGCAGCCATCATAATTACATACGAAGAAATAACAGAGGTAGGAGCTAGCGTGAACCAAGTGCTCAGAGTACTGTTTTGCCCCGACGTCCTTCCTCGTGCTCTCCGCCTATCTCTTCAAAGC
Organism: Hordeum vulgare subsp. vulgare; assembly: GCF_904849725.1. NCBI lineage: Eukaryota > Viridiplantae > Streptophyta > Magnoliopsida > Poales > Poaceae > Hordeum > Hordeum vulgare. Next base: position 520,687,737 of record NC_058524.1, read on the forward strand.
TTGCTCTTTTTATCTTCCTGTGTTGGCCCCTCGCCTGTCCCTCTCCCTCCTCCTTGCTAGTTTGCACGAGGCGCTGGTCGACGCATGGATGCATCTGCAAAATATGATGTGACAACTAGTTAATGAGAAAAGAAGCATCACTTCATTAATGTCTTCCCCACCTCACTCTCATAAAGTTTTTTTAGAGATGGATGTTAATCTATAACTCTTTCATCTTTTCTCTCCTTGAACTCAACGTAAATATATTTAAAATCTTTATAAACTGCTTACATCATCCTATTACGTTTTCCTTTGAAGTTGCACGGAAGTTTCTTCAGGTAACTCACAAAAAGACACTTCCCACAAAAAGATTGAAAAATTCGCAAGAAAACACACCTCCTATTTCAGTATACCAATTACCAAGGACACTATAGTCATCAAAGCCTATTTCAACTATCGGTCCAACGCGCCCACGAGACGTGCAGTGGGCGAGGCCAGTGTTGCACGGAAAAATAACGCGCATAGCAATCACGCAGCAGCGAGCCCGAACCCAACCATTTTTTGAACCGAGTCTGAACTCTTGGTGGGTGGTTCGCTTGTTCAGTGTCCCCTCCTCCCCACCTCACAGAAAGGCCGGCGCGCGGGGCTGTCAAGTCCATGGCGCCCGCATGCGCACTCACCACCATAGCCATCCTCCCCGCGCTCGTCTTCTTCGTCCTCCTCTTGCTGAGCCGCACCATGGAGGTACGTTTCTCGACCAGCTATGCCATCGTCGACTGCGCCCCTCCCCCTGCCCCTGACGACGGCTCTGCTGCCTTCCGTGGAACCCTCCTGCCGCTCCTGGCCGCGTTGCCTGCAGCCCCCACGCCGACAAAGTTAGGCCTCACGGCCGGCTCCCCGCCATGGACGCTGCCTTGCGATTTGGGAACATTGCAGCATAACTTTTTATCAATTGCAAACCATTCATTAAAAAAATATTCCTAGAAAGTGAGGAATTCAACCTCAGTTTCCATTAGCGTATCACCACGGAAAAGCTGCACTCGATCTCCTTGTGGAATCATCAATTAAATGGCACGAACTATGTAAAAAATAAAACGTAAGGTAGCAAACGCCACCTAAAACCTCTGTTTCAGCAACACCCTGTCAACTCACATAATAAAATGCTAAAGCCTCGCGAAATTCATGGCATTAAGTCCCTATGTAAGAATGTGTGGTATGTTAGCGTACCGGGAACTTGAGGGCCTTAGCAATGGCCTGGAGGAGCGGCGGGGAGACGCCGAGGAAGTCCTTGCCGGGGTCGTTGCTGGCGGGGACGGCGAGCTTGGAGAGCCGCCAGAAGCCACCCTCCCGGGCCACGCTGCCCTCCTCGGGGGCGGTCTGGCAGAGCTGCTCCTTGTGGCGCCGATCGAGCCGCTTCTTCTCTGACGGGTACCGCCGCTTGCCCGTGCGTCTCGCGCAGTGCATGATGGTGGCGACCGCGCCGCATAGGTGATGACCCACAAGTATAGGGGATCAATCGTAGTCCTTTCGATAAGTAAGACTGTCGAACCCAATGAGGAGCAGAAGGATCTCACAAGTGGTTTTCAGCAAGGAAAAATTTGCAAGCACTGAAATTGTCGGTAACAAGTGATTGTGTGGTGAGATGATTCGTAGCAAGCAACAAGTAACAAAAGTAGCAACAATGCAGCAAAGTGGCCCAATCCCTTTTGTAGCAAGGGACAAGCCTGGACAAAGTCTTATAGGAGGAAAAACGCTCCCGAGGATACACGAGAATTTCTGTCATGCTAGTTTTCATCATGTTCATATGATTCGCGTTCGTTACTTTGATAGTTTGATATGTGGGTTGACCGGCGCTTGGGTACTGCCCTTACTTGGACAAGCATCCCACTTATGATTAACCCCTCTCGCAAGCATCCGCAACTACGAAAGAAGAATTAAGACAAAGTCTAACCATAGCATTAAACTAGTGGATCCAAATCAGCCCCTTACGAAGTAACGCATAAAGTAGGGTTTAAGCTTCTGTCACTCTAGCAACCCATCATCTACTTACTACTTCCCAATGCCTTCCTCTAGGCCCAAATAATGGTGAAGTGTTATGTAGTCGACGTTCACATAACACCACTAGAGGAAAAACAACATACAACATATCAAATTACCGAACGAATACCAAATTCACATGACTACTATTAGCATGACTTATCCCATGTCCCCAGGAACAAAAGTAACTACTCACAAAGCATAGTCATATTCATGACCAGAGAGGTAATGAGTAGCATCAAGGATCTGAACATAAACTCTTCCACCAAATAATCCAACTAGCACCAACTACAAAGAGTAATCAACTCTATTAGCAACCTTACAAGTACCAATCGGAGTCGCGAGACGGAGATTGGTTACAAGTGATGAACTAGGGTTTGGAGATGAGATGGTGCTGATGAAGATGTTGATGGTGACGAGTCCCCTCCGATGAGAGGAGTGTTGGTGATGACGATGGCGACGATTTCCCCCTCTGGGAGGGAAGTTTCCCCGGCAGGATCGTCCTGCCGGAGCTCTAGATTGGTTCTGCTCAAGTTCCGCCTCGTGGCAGCGGCGAAACCACGAAAAAGCTCCTCCTTGATTTTTTTCCTGGATGAAACCCTCCATATAGCAAAAGAGGGGAGCAAGTGGGCCAGTGGGCTGCCCACAAGCCCTCATGGCGTGGCATGGGGGGTGGTCGCACCCTGCAGGCTTGTGGGCACCCCCTGGTGCCCCTCTGGCACTTCTTCGGCCCAGTATTTTTGATAAATCGGGAAAAAAACCCTCGTTTTTTTACGGCGTTTGGAGTTGCGTAGAATAGGTATATCAACTTTGCTCCACTTTCAGGCCAGAATTCCAGTTGCCGACATTCTTCCTCTTCATGTAAACCTTGCAAAATAAGAGAGAAAAGGCATAAGAATTGTACCGTGAAGTGAAACAACAGCCCAAGAAGAGATAAATATCAACATGAAAACATGATGCAAAATGGACGTATCAACTCCCCAAGCTTAGACCTCGCTTGTCCTCAAGCGAAAGCCTAGCTCAATAAATATGTCCACATGTTTAGGGAGAGAGGTTTCGACAAAACAAGATACGAACATGCATGCATCATGATCATGATCAGAACAGCAATACCAACATATAATCTCTCATGCTAAAGTGATAATTCCTTCACAGAGTAAAGCATAGATCAAGATCCTTACCGAGAAGCAAACACCGATAGCCTTTAGCCATTGAAGCAATTGCAATTTATCACAACATCAGAAAGAGTCAAATAAGAGCTTGTAAAGCAAATCCACATACTCAATCATTCTTTCGTTCTCTACAATTGCTACAACTCACGTGGTACTCATGAGATCAAAGTTTCAGCCGAACACAGAGAAAGATAGGGGCTTATAGTTTTACCTCCCAACTGCTTACCTCAAGGGTAATGTCAACAATAATAATTCATAAATACTCCCCTCCAAGTTGACATATGAATATAGATCTTTCCCAAGCATATGACGGTAGCCAAGATAAAGGCGAAATAAGGAATTGGTGAAGATCACCATGACTCTTTCAAGGGCAAAAGGTAAAGGTACAACATAGGCCCTTCGCAGAGGGAAGCATAGGTTGTGATGCGCTTTTGAGGTTTGGATGCGTGTCCTCTTAGTGCAGAGGAACATCACTTTGTATTGCCTCCTGTGATAAAGAACTTTATTATGCAGTCTATCTCTTTTATGTGTTCCTCATCACAGGTTCGTACAAAGCTTATTTTCCACACACTAATAGATCATACATATTAGGGATCAATTTTTATTGCTTGCACCGATGACAACTTACTTGAGGGATCTTATTCAATCCATAGGTAGGTTTGGTGGACTCACATGGCAAAACTGGGTTGATGGTTTATGGATGCATAAGTAGTATCTCTACTTGGTGCGAGAGTTTTGGATAATGTGAGGTGGAAGCAATCGTCACATGCTAAGGGATCTCTAATCATATAACATTGTTCAGAGCCAAGCAAACATAATTCATTCTGTTGTCTTCCTTGTCCAACATCTACTTCTAGGCATGTAATAGTTTAGTGAGTGTTCACAATCATAGATGGTGTCACAGATGATATATTTGTATGTGAACCTCTCCTTCTTTATCACTTCCTATTAATTGCAACCATGACCAAGGTCTACGTTTTCCTACCCTCAACAAGTTTCAATCCTCATTCTTTTTATATGTGAAGCCATCACTTCCCATAAGATCATTACATGATCTTTCATGCTTTTGTTCTATTCTCACTCTTTGATCATGGCAAGAGGCAAAGCCCTTCAACTAAGACACTTTTTATTATATGGCTCACGAGCAAGAATACATCGGGGGTGACACAAAGCAAAACTCAAGACTAAAACACTAAGACTTTTAATCTACTAGAAAAAGATAAAACTGAAAAGGAAAACTGAAACAAAGGTAAAGGCAAAATATGTGATGGTGATACGATACCGGGGCAACTCCCCCAAGCTTGGCACAAGCCAAGGGGATTTCCGATACCAATGCTCAGTTGTCTTCCTTTGGCGGTGATGGTGGAGTTTTTGCAACATGGGCTTGATCCTCCGTCTTCCTAGGCATAGGTGCTCCATCATGGAAAGATGAACGAGTCTCTGGAATCCTCAAATCTACAGCCAACCGTATTGATTTAAATCTATACTCATACTCACAGTTTTGGTTCTGCAGGTCATAGATCTGGCCCTGGAGTTGATCAATCTTGTCATAGAGCCTGGAGAGATGCTTCCCAATGTCATTGGCATCAATCTGTGCTTGTTGGTGAACTCCATGTTCATCATGTGGTTGGCGTTGAGTCCACGCTCCACCATCTCTTGGCACTTGAAGACTTGTTGCTCCAGTCCTTCAAGCCTCGTCTCCATGCTTCCGGTCTTCTTAGGCCCCTCAACATCATGGATGTGCAACATCCCCTCACGCATCTCGATAGATTGAGGGTATTGCAGCACTCCCGTGAGGTAGGGATTGATGACCTTCTCGGAGATCTTGTCCTTCGGAGCTTTTGGGGAAGTCATGGCGATCTAGATCTGCAACAAAAACAGGCTCAAAACGAAAAACAGAGGAAATCTGCGTGATGCACAGGTCAGACCAAACGGAAGTATATATAATGATTTTTTCCAGGCCAGAAGGAGTACCCTGCACGAAAACGGAGTCCGAGAGGTGCACGAGGTGGCCACAAGCCCTCACGGCACGGCCAGGGGGTGGGCCCACGCCTTGCAGGCTTGTCGCCTCCTCGCGCACTTTCCGGACTACTTCCATTTTTTGTATTTTTTCAAATATTCCAAAACGGAGAAAATTTCCTACTGGAAAAGTTTTGGACTCTGTTTTCTTACCGAATCACATACCTCTTCGTTTTCGGAGTCTAAAACAGGCTGATAAATATCCCTTAGGTATTCTTCCGGAGTTATGGTACTGATAATATTGCTCTCAACATTTATGGGAGTATGTGAGATATAATGCTTGATTATCTGCCCATTTACAACTCTCGGACAATTACCTTCCGTGTTTTTGATCTTGATAGCACCGGAACGATATACTTCCTCAACAACATAGGGACCTTCCCATTTAGAGAGAAGCTTGCCTGCAAACAATCTTAAACGAGAGTTATATAGCAAGACATAATCACCTACATTGAACCCACGCTTTTGTATCCTCTTATCATGCCACCTCTTAACTTTCTCTTTGAACAACTTGGCATTCTCCTATGCTTGAGTTCTCCATTCATCAAGCGAGCTAATATCAAATAACCTCTTCTCACCGGCAAGTTTGAAATCAAAGTTGAGCTCTTTGATTGCCCAATAAGCTTTATGCTCTAGCTCAAGAGGTAAGTGACATGGTTTCCCTTACACCATTTTGTACGGAGACATGCCCTTGGGATTCTTATAGGCAGTTCTATAAGCCCACAGTGCATCATCGAGCTTCTTAGACCAATTCTTTCTAGACCTATTGACAGTCTTTTGCAGAATTAGTTTAATCTCTCTGTTGCTTAGCTCTACTTGACCACTGGACTGAGGGTGGTAGGGAGACGCAATTCTATGGTTGACATCGTACTTAGCAAGCGTTTTATGGAAAGCACCATGAATGAAGTGTGAACCACCATCGGTCATTAGATATCTAGGGACTCCAAATCTAGGGAAGATAACTTCTTTCAGCATCTTGATAGAGGTGTTGTGATCAACACTACTAGTGGGGATAGCTTCTACCCACTTAGCGACGTAATCAACAGCAACTAGGATATGAGTATACCCATTGGATTTTGGAAAAGGTCCCATATAATCAAAGCCCCAAACATCAAATGGTTTAATGACAAGTGAATAGTTCATAGGTATTTCTTGACGTTTTCTAATAGTACCTATTCTTTGACATTCGTCACAAGACAAGACAAACTTACGGGCATCCTTGAAGAGAGTGGGCCAATAGAAACCTGATTGCAATACCTTGTGTGCAGTTCTATCTCCCGCATGGTGTCCTCCGTAGGCCTCGGAGTGACACTTCTGTAGGATCTGTCCCTGTTCATGTTCAGGTACACAACGTCTAATAACACTATCTACTCCTTCCTTATAAAGGTGTGGATCATCCAAAAAGTAATGTCTCAAGTCAAAGAAGAATTTCTTCTTTTGCTGGTATGTGAAACTAGGTGGTATGTATTTGGCAACGATATAGTTTGCATAATCAGCATACCACGATGCACTACATGAAGCATTGATGAAATTCAATTGCTCACGGGGAAAGCTATCATCAATAGGTTGTGGGTCGTAAAAAACATTCTCCAACCTAGACAAGTTATCTGCTATGGGGTTATCAGCACCCTTTCTGTCGACAACGTGCAAATCAAATTCTTGTAGCAAGAGAACCCATCTGATAAGTCTAGGTTTAGCGTCCTTCTTCTCCATGAGGTACTTAATAGAAGCATGATCAGTGTGAATAGTGACTTTGGAATCAACTATGTAAGACCTGAACTTTTCACATGCAAACACGACTGCTAGAAATTCCTTCTCCGTAGTAGCATAGTTTCTCTCGGCACTGTCTAGAGTTTTACTAGCGTAGTGAATAACATTCAACTTCTTATCAACTCTTTGCCCTAGGACAGCACCAACAACATAATCGCTAGCATCACACATGATCTCAAAAGGTAAGTTCCAATCAGGTGGTTGAACAATAGGTGCAGTTATCAAAGCCCTCTTAAGTATTTCGAAGGCTTCCTCACAATCATCGTCAAAAACAAAAGGAATATCCTTTTGCAAGAGATTGGTAAGAGGCCTTGAAATCTTAGAGAAGTCTTTAATGAACCTTCTATAGAAACCAACATGACCAAGGAAACTTCTTATACCTTTGATATCTGTGGGGTATGGCATTTTCTCGATTGCATCAACCTTAGCCTTATCGACTTCAATACCTCTTTCAGAAATTTTATGTCCTAAGACGATGCCTTCATTAACCATAAAGTGGCACTTCTCCCAATTCAAGACAAGATTGGTGTCTTTACATCTCTGTAAGACTCGATCAAGGTTGCTGAGGCAATCATCAAAAGAAGACCCGTAAACGGAGATGTCATCCATGAAAATCTCATCATTCTTTTCACAAAAGTCAGAGAATATAGCCATCACACATCTTTGAAAGGTGGCAGGTGCATTACACAAGCCAAAAGGCATACGTTTGTAAGCAAAGGTACCGAAAGGGCAGGTGAAAGTGGTTTTATCCTAATCAGATTGTGCAACTCGTATTTGAGAGAAACCAGAATAACTGTCTAGAAAGCAGAAGTGTGTGTGTGTGTGTGTGTGTGTGTGTGTGTGTTTAGACAGCCTTTCTAGCATTTGGTCGATAAGAGGCAGAGGGTAATGATCTTTCCTAGTGGCCTTATTCAACTTCCTAAAATCAACCACCATCCTATAGCCAGTAATAATCCTGTGTGGGATCAATTCATTCTTATCATTAGGGACAACGGTAATGCCTCCATTCTTAGGAACGCAATGCACCAGACTCACCCAATTGCTGTGAGCAACATGATACATAATAACCGCTTCCAGGAGCTTCAATATTTCTTTTCTTACTACTTCTTTCATCTTAGGATTCAATCTACTTTGATGATCAACAACTGGTTTGAAATCAGGATCAGTTTTGATCTTGTGATGGCATAGTGTGGGACTAATGCCCTTAAGATCATCAAGAGTATATCCAATAGCAGAACGGTGCTTCCTCAGAGTTTTTAACAACTTCTTTTCTTCATGCTCTGAGAGGCTAGCACTAATAATAACAAGATATATCTGTTTTTCATCAAGATAGGCATACTTAAGAGTATCAGGCAACTGTTTAAGCTCGAACACAGGATCACCCTTTGATGGGGGTGGATCCCCAAGCAGTTCAACATGCAAGTTATTCTTAAGGATAGGATATTGTTCTAAGACAACTCTATCTATCTCATCCCTTTCATCTATATGCATATCATTTTCATGCTGAAGCAAATATTGCTCTAATGGATCAGTAGGAGGCACGGCAATAGAAGCTAAGGCAATAGTTTCATCCCTACTAGGCAACTCTTTTTCATGAGGTTGTCTACCAAACTTGGAGAAATTGAACTCATGTGACACACCTTCAAAGCCAACAGTGACAGTTTGCTTCTCACAGTCAATATGAGCATTGACGGTATTGAGAATGGGTCTGCCAAATATGATGGGACAAAAGCTATCTTGAGCGGAAGCAAGAACGAGGAAATCAGCAGGATACTTCCTTTTACCACACAAGACTTCAACATCCCTAACAATTCCCACAGGGCAGATAGTATATCTATTGGCAAGCTGAATAGTGACATCAATAAGCTCTATGTCAACAGGTGCAATCTCATCTTTGATTTCATCATATAAGGATTGAGGTATTGCACTAACACTAGCACCCACGTCACATAAACCATGATAACAATGATCTCCTATCTTAACAGAAACCACAGGCATGCCAACCACAGGCCTATGTTTGTCTCTAGCGTGAGGTTTAGCAATTCTAGCAGCATCTTCACAGAAGTGAATATTATGTCCCTCAATTTCTTCAGACAAAAGATCTTTGATGATAGCAATGCTAGGTTTAACTCTAATTTGCTCAGGGGGTGTAGGTGTTCTAATATAGCCTCTATGTATCACAGTTGAAGCTTTAGAATGATCCTTTATCCTAACAGGGAAAGGTGGTTTCTCAATGTAAGCACTGGGAACCACAGGATCATTATAGGAATGACTTTCTCTTCAACTGGAGTGGGTTTAACTACATTGACTTCTAACGGAGGATGATATTTAAACCACTTCTCTTTGGGGAGATCAATATGGGCAGCAAAAGATTCACACAATGAAGCTACCATCTCAGAGTCAAGTCCATACTTAGCGCTAAAGTCACAAAAAGTATTTGTCTCAACAAAGGATTGAACGCAATCAAAAGTGAAATTCATACCTGACTCCTTACCTTCTTCAAGCTCCCAATCTTCAGAGTTGCGTTTAATTCTCTCCAATAAATTCCATTTGAAGTCAATATCTCTCTTCATAAAAGAACCGGTACAAGAAGTGTCAAGCATGGTGCGATCATCATGAGAAAGCCGAGCATAGAAGTTCTGAATGATAATTTCTCTCGAGAGCTCATGATTGGGGCATGAATATAACATTGATTTAAGCCTCCCCAAGCTTGAGCGATGCTTTCTCTGTCACGAGGCCAAAAATTATAAATATAATTCTGATCACGATATAGTAAATGCATAGGATAAAACTTTTGATGAAATTCCAATTTCAACCGATTGTAGTCCCATGATCTAGTATCATCACATATCCTATACCATGTCAACGCCTTATCCTTCAAAGATAAAGGAAATACCTTCTTCTTGACCTCATCCTCGGGCACACCTACAAGCTTGAATAAACCACAAACCTCATCTACCTAGATTAGATGCAAGTTTGGATGTGATGTTCCATCTCGTGTAAAAGGATTTGCTAGCAGTTTCTCAAGCATACCCGAAGGAAATTGAAAGAAAATATTTTCAGTAGGTGCAACAGGTTGAGGAGCAACTCTTTGTGCTTCCATTGGTGAAGATACCCCGAACAAGCCCCTCAAATGATTAGTATCCATAGTGACAAGTGACAACAAATTTCAGCACACTATATGAATGTTTCCTTACCAAGTTCCACTTACCAAAGGCGTTTTACTGCCAGGCAACGACGCCAGAAAAGAATCTTGATGACCAACAAGTATAGGGGATCAATCGTAGTTATTTCGATAAGTAAGAGTGTCGAACCCAACGAGGAGCAGAAGGATCTCACAAGTGGTTTTCAGCAAGGAAAAATCTGCAAGCACTGAAATTGTCGGTAACAAGTGATTGTGTGGTGAGATGATTCGTAGCAAGCAACAAGTAACAAAAGTAGCAACGATGCAGAAAAGTGGCCCAATCCCTTTTGTAGAAAGGGACAAGCCTGGACAAAGTCTTATAGGAGGAAAAATGCTCCCGAGGACACACGTGAATTTCTATCATGCTAGTTTTCATCATGTTCATATGATTCGCGTTCGTTACTTTGATAGTTTGATATGTGGGTGGACCGGCGCTTGGGTACTGCCCTTACTTGGACAAGCATCCCACTTATGATTAACCCCTCTTGCAAGAATCCTCAACTACGAAAGAAGAATTAAGACAAAGTCTAACCATATCATTAAACTAGTGTATCCAAATCAGCCCCTTACGAAGTAACGCATAAAGTAGGGTTTAAGCTTCTGTCACTCTAGCAACCCATCATCTACTTACTACTTCCCAATGCCTTCCTCTAGGCCCAAATAATGGTGAAGTGTTATGTAGTCGACGTTCACATAACACCACTAGAGGAAAAACAACATACAACATATCAAATTACCGAACGAATACCAAATTCACATGACTACTGTTAGCATGACTTATCCCATGTCCCCAGGAACAAAAGTAACTACTCACAAAGCATAATCATATTCATGACCAGAGAGGTAATGAGTAGCATGAAGGATCTGAACATAAACTCTTCCACCAAATAATTCAACTAGCATCAACTACAAAGAGTAATCAACACTACTAGCAACCTTAGAAGTACCAATCAGAGTCGCGAGACGGAGATTGGTTACAAGTGATAAACTAGGGTTTGGAGATGAGATGGTGCTGATGAATATGTTGATGGTGACGAGTCCCCTCCGATGAAAGGAGTGTTGGTGATGACGATGGCGACGATTTCCCCCTCCGGGAGGGAAGTTTCCCCGGCAGGATCGTCCTGCCGGAGCTCTAGATTGGTTCTGCTCAAGTTTCGCCTCGTGGCAGCGGCGAAACCACGAAAAAGCTCCTCCTTGATTTTTTTCCTGGACGAAACCCTCCATATAGCAAAAGAGGGGAGCAAGTGGGCCAGTGGGCTGCCCACAAGCCCTCATGGCACAGCCTCGGGGGTGGTCGTGCCCTGCAGGCTTGTGGGCACCCCCTGGTGCCCCTCTGGCACTTCTTCGGCCCAGTATTTTTGATAAATCGGGAAAAAAATCCTCGTTGTTTTTTACGACGTTTGGAGTTGCGCAGAATAGGTATCTCAACTTTGCTCCACTTTCAGGCCAGAATTCCAGTTGCCGACATTCTTCCTCTTCATGTAAACCTTGCAAAATAAGAGAGAAAAGGCATAAGAATTGTACCGTGAAGTGAAACAACAGCCCAAGAAGAGATAAATATCAACATGAAAACATGATGCAAAATGGACGTATCAACTCCCCAAGCTTAGACCTCGCTTGTCCTCAAGCGAAAGCCTAGCTCAATAAATATGTCCACATGTTTAGGGAGAGAGGTTTCGACAAAACAAGATACGAACATGCATGCATCATGATCATGATCAGAACAGCAATACCAACATATAATCTCTCATGCTAAAGTGATAATTCCTTCACAAAGTAAAGCATGGATCAAGATCCTTACCGAGAAGCAACAACCGATAGCCTTTAGCCATTGAAGCAATTGCAATTTATCACAACATCAGAAAGAGTCAAATAAGAGCTTGTAAAGCAAATCCACATACTCAATCATTCTTTCGTTCTCTACAATTCCTACAACTCACGTGGTACTCATGAGATCAAAGTTTCAGCCGGACACAGAGAAAGATAGGGGCTTATAGTTTTACCTCCCAACTGCTTACCTCAAGGGTAATGTCAACAATAATAATTCATAAATACTCCCCCCAAGCTGACATATGAATATAGATCTTTCCCAAGCATATGACGGTAGCCAAGATAAAGGCGAAATAAGGAATTGGTGAAGATCACCATGACTCTTTCAAGGGCAAAAGGTAAAGGTACAACATAGGCCCTTCGCAGAGGGAAGCATAGGTTGTGATGCGCTTTTGAGGTTTGGATGCGTGTCCTCTTAGTGCAGAGGAACGTCACTTTGTATTGTCTCCTGTGATAAAGAACTTTATTATGCAGTCTATCTCTTTTATGTCTTCCTCATCCCAGGTTCGTACAAAGCTTATTTTCCACACACTAATAGATCATACATATTAGAGATCAATTTTTATTGCTTGCACCGATGAAAACTTACTTGAGGGATCTTATTCAATCCATAGGTAGGTTTGGTGGACTCACATGGCAAAACTGGGTTGATGGTTTTTGGATGCACATGTAGTATCTCTACTTGGTGCGGGAGTTTTGGCTAATGTGAGGTGGAAGCAATCGTCACATGTTAAGGGATCTCTAGTCATATAACATTGTTCAGAGCCAAGCAAACACAATTCATTATGTTGTCTTCCTTGTCCAACATCTACTTCTAGGCATGTAATAGTTTAGTGAGTGTTCACAATCATAGATGGTGTCAGAGATGATTTATTTGTATGTGAACCTATCCTTCTTTATCACTTCCTATTAATTGCAACCATGACCAAGGTCTTCGTTTGCCTACCCTCAACAAGTTTCAATCCTCATTCTTTTTATATGTGAAACCATCACTTCCCATAAGATCATTATATGATCTTTCATGCTTTTGTTCTATTCTCACTCTTTGATCATGGCAAGAGGCAAATCCCTTCAACTAAGACACTCTTTATTATATGGCTCACGAGCAAGAATACACCGGGGATGACACAAAGCAAAACTCAAGACTAAAACACTAAGCCTTTTAATCTACTAGAAAAAGATAAAACTAAAAAGGAAAACTGAAATAATGGTAAAGGCAAAAGATGTGATGGTGATACGATACCGGGGTAACTCCCACAAGCTTGGCACAAGCCAAGGGGATTTCCCATACCAATGCTCAGTTGTCTTCCTTTGGCGGTGATGGTGGAGTTTTTGCAACATGGGCTTGATCCTCCGTCTTCCTAGGCATAGGTGCTCAATCATGGAAAGATGAACGAGTCTCTGGAATCCTCAAATCTACAGCCAACCGTATTGATTTAAATCTATACTCATACTCACAATTTTGGTTCTGCAGGTCATATATCTGGCCCTGGAGTTGATCAATCCTGACATAGAGCCTGGAGAGATGCTTCCCAATGTCATTGGCATCAATCGTGTGCTTGTTGGTGAACTCCGTGATCATCATGTGGTTGGCGTTGAGTCCACGCTCCACCATCCCTTGGCACTTGAAGACTTGTTGCTCCATTGCTTCAAGCCTCGTCTCCACGCTTCCGGTCTTCTTAGGTCCCTCAACATCACGGATGTGCAACATCCCCTCACGCATCTCGATATATTGAGAGTGTTGCAGCACTCCCGTGAGGTAGGGATTGATGACCTTCTCGAAGATCTTGTCCTTCGGAGCTTTTGGGGAAGTCATGGCGATCTAGATCTGCAACAAAAACAGGCTCAAAACGAAAAACAGAGGAAATCTGCGTGATGCAGGGGTCAGACCAAACGGAAGTATATATAATGATTTTTTCCAGGCCAGAAGAAGTACCCTGCAAAAAATCCTCGTTGTTTTTGACGGCGTTTGGAGTTGTGCAGAATAGGTATCTCAACTTTGCTCCACTTTCAGGCCAGAATTCCAGTTGCCGGCATTCTCCCTCTTCATGTAAACCTTGCAAAATAAGAGAGAAAAGGCATAAGAATTGTACCGTGAAGTGAAACAACAGCCCAAGAAGCGATAAATATCGACATGAAAACATGATGCAAAATGAACGTATCAATCGGCGCCGCGGGAACGCGCTCGTCGCATAGAGGCCTATGGGGTTCGCGCCCAGTTGGTGGTGGGGAGGCGGGAGGGAGAGCTACACCGGCTCCCCACCATGGCTGCCGCCCTCTCCAAGCCCGCGCCTACACAAAAACAAAACCTTATCTTAAGAGAAGGATCTCGGGTGAAATACTCCAAAATGCGAGGTTTTTTGTAAGAACGAAACATTTTCCTGGTTAGTCACTTAAAGAGGGAGTGCGGGTTGATTACCTAAAACTACAAAGACTTTTTTTTACAAAATGGTCACGACGGACGACAGAAGCAATCTACGCTTTATTATTATTAAGGAGAGATTGGTAGCAACAGCCGGCTCGGACGCGCGATGGCCGTGGGGGCGGCTTCGAGCGGTGCGGTCATATGCCTCGTAGCAGAGGTGAGCGAGTCAAGGTGATGGCGTCTCTGTGATGGCTTGGTAGAACGAGGCTTCAGCGGACGACTCGACAAACGGGGCGACGGAGGCAAGCTTTTCCTGGTCGAGGCTGGTTTTGATCAAATCCATTTCGGTGTCCTTGTGAACCTCCTTTTTCTTTTTTTGATCTTCACATGATGTACTTGATAAAAACAGATTTGATGGTTATCGAAGTTGCACTGTCGGTTGGCTGTGTGCGTATGTGTGTCCGACGTCTGTGTCCTGCCTGGCTCGGTTTAACCAAAGTTATACCGCTCATTGGGTCTCGCGGCGTACAGCTTGTTAGGATTTGACACGCCCTGTGGAACAGACTGCAACAGGAAACAACGACGGCTCGGACGTGAGGCCATGGCGCTGGCTAGTGCGGCGGGTTGAAGCGCGTGTGTCAGAGCAGACGCGCGTGTGGCGGGGTGAAGCCGGCCGGGGCGAGGCCGGCCACCACGAAGGTGGAAGCAGCGGCAGAGAGTCCGTGGCGGCATACAGGGCCGGCTCGAACGAGCCATGGCGATGGAGTGAATCGCGTGTGCAGCAAATGAGCAGGTTGATGCAGCCGATGGATGATTGTTTGTCCTTGCTTTTTCCCTTTGGAGCCGCACATCCTTGCCTTGATTGCGGGTCATAGTTTTTTTGTTTGCATGTGTTGCCCCTCCTTTTTTTGCCTTGGGTCTTGGGAATCATACTCGAATACAGCTGCCAACCGTTGTGAGCGGTGGCAACGCTTTCCTCGCGTCGTGCTTGGATAAAGCTGCTCACTCGGCGACATGTCTACCACGGAAATCCTATAGCACAACTGCTATAGACGGAAGATGTGTGATACGTCCATTTTGCATCATGTTTTCTTATTGTTATTTATGTTGTTTTATTGTATAATAATGCTTTTTGAAGTAATTCTAATGCATTTTCTCTCATAATACGTAAGGTATACCTAAAGGAGAGAATTCTGGCACTTGGAAATCTGGACCTCAAAAAGCTACGTGAGGCTACCTATTCTGCACAACTCCAAATGAGCTGAAACTTTACGAGGATTTTTATGGTATATTTGAGAAATATTGGAGCAAATAAGTACCAGAAGGGACCCACCTGGTGCGCACAAACCACATGGGCGAAGCCAGGGAGCCCAGGCGCGCCCTGATGGGTTATGCTCACCCAGGCACAACTCCGGTGCTCCTCTTCTGGTATATAAGTCATTTTGACATAGAAAAAAGTAGGAGAGGAATTTCAGGACAAAGCGCCGTCGTCTCGAGGCGGAACTTGGGCAGGAGCACTTTTGCCCTCCAATAAAGCGATTCTGCCGAGGGAACTTCCCTTCCGGAGGAGGAAATCATCGTCATCTTCATCACCAACAACTCTCCCATCTTGGGGAGGACTATCTTCATCAACATGTTTAACAACACCAACTCCTCTCAAACCCTAGTTCATCTTTTGTGTTCAATATTTGTACCGAAACTATAGATTGATGCTTTTGGGTGACTAGTAGTGTTGATTACATCTTGTAGTTGATTAATATATGGTTTATTTGGTGGAAGATTATATGTCCAGATCCATTATACTATTTAATACCCCTCTGATCTTGAGCATGATTATCATTTGTGAGTAGTTACTTTTGTTCTTGAGGTCACGGGAGAAATCATGTTGCAAGTAATCATGTGAACTTGATATGTGTTTGATATTTTGATGATATGTATGTTGTGATTCCCTTAGTGGTGTCATGTGAACGTCGACTACATGAAACTTCACCATATTTGGGCCTAAGGGAATGCATTGTGGGGTAGTTATTGGATGATGGGTTGCGAGAGTGACAGAAGCTTAAACCCTAGTTTATGCGCTATTCCGTAAGGCACCGATTGGATCCAAAAGTTTAATGATATGGTTTGAATTTATTCTAAATACTTTTCTCGTAGTTGCGAATGCTTGCGAGATAGTTAATCATAAGTAGGAGGTTTGTTCAAGTAAGAACAATACCTAACCACCGGTCCACCCACATACCAAATTATCAAAGTAGCGAACACGAATTAAGCCAACATGATGAAAGTGACTAGATGAAATTCTCGTGTACCCTCAAGAACACTTTGATTATCATAAGAGACCGTTTTGGCCTGTCCTTTGCCTCAAAAGGATTGGGCTACCTTGCTGAACTTTTGTTACTACTATCGTTACTTGCTCGTTACAAATTATCTTGCTATCAAACTACTCCGCTACTTACAGTTTTAGCACTTGCACACATTACCTTGCTGAAAACCACTTGTCATTTCCTTCTGCTCCTCGTTGGATTCGATACTCTTACTTATCAAAAAGGCTACAATTGACCCCATATACTTGTGGGTCATCAAGGCTATTTTTTGGTGCCGTTGCGAGGGAGTGAAGCGCTCTTGGTAAGGAAATGTTATTACTACGTGCTGAAATTTATTGTCACTTGCTACTATGGAAAACAATCCTTTGAGGGGTTTGTTCGGGGTATCTTCACCTCAACCGGAACCACAATTAGTTTCCGCTCAAGCTACTACACCTACTGAAAATATTGAATATGAAATTCCTTCGGGTATGGTAGAACAACTGCTCGCTAATCCTTATGCAGGAGATGGAACCGAACATACTAATATGCACTTGATATATGTGGATGAAATTTGTGGATTGTTTAAGCTTGCAGGTTTACCCGGAGATGAAGCTAAGACGAAGGTTTTGCCTTTATATTTGAAGGGAAAAGCATTTACATGGTATAGGCTATGCGATGACATTGGATCTTGGAACTAGAATCGGTTGAAATTGGAATTCCATCAAAAATTTTATCCTATGCATCTAGCTCATCGTGATCGGAATTATATATATATAATTTTTGGCCTCGTGAAGGAGAAAGTATCGCTCTAGCTTGGGGGAGGCTTAATTCAATGTTATATTCATGCCCCAATCACGAGCTCTCAAGAGAAATTATTATTCAGAATTTTTATGCTCGGCTTTCTCGTAATGATCAATCCATGCTCGATACTTCTTATACTGGTTCTTTTATGAAGAAGACTATTGAATTCCGGTGGGATCTTTTAGAAATAATTAAACGTAACTCTGAAGATTGGGAACTCGATGAAGGTAAAGAGTGAGGTATTGAACCTAAGTTTGATTATGTTAATTATTTTATGAATAACGATGCTTTTCAAAAGTTTAGCACTAAATATGGACTTGACTCTGAGATAGTAGCTTCCTTTTGTGAATCTTTTGCTACTCATGTTGATCTCCCTAAGGAGAAGTGGTTTAAATATCACCCACCTATTAAAGAAGAAATTAAAGAACCAACAAAAGCTAAAGAAGAAACTATCATTTGCAATGTTGTTCCAGTTGTTCCCACTGCTTATATTGAAAAACCACCTTTCCATGTTAGGATGAAGGAACATACTAAAGCTTCAACTGTGGTTAACAAAAGTTATGTTAGAACACCCAAACCAGCTGAACAAATCAGAGTTGAACCTAGTGTTGATATGATTAAATATCTCTTGGTCGATAATATCGATGGGCATGTTATTTACTTCTGTAATGAAGCTTCTAGAATTGCCAAACCGGATAAAAAAGATAAACATAGACCAGTTGTTGGCATGCCTGTTGTCTCAGTTAACATAGGAGATCACTATTATCATGGGTTATGTGACCTAGCAGGTGCAAGTGTGAGTGCTATTCCTTTTTCCTTATATGAAGAAATTACGAATGAAATAGAACCTGCTGAAATAGAAGACTTAGATGTTACTATTAAACTTGCCAATACAGATACTATATCACCAATTGGGATTCTCAAAGATGTTGAAGTCTTGTGTGGGAAGATAAAATACCCTACTGATTTTGTTGTTCTTGGCTCCCCATAAGATGAATTTTGTCCCATTATCTTTGGTAGACCCTTCTTGAACACCGTTAATGCCAAAATAGATTTTAAGAAACAAACTATCGGTGTTAGCTTTGGTGATGAATCTCATGAATTTAACTTTTCCAAGTTTAGTAGACAACCGCATAAGAAATATTTGCCTAGTAAGGATGAAATTATTGGTCTTGCTTCTATTACTGTACCTCCTACTAATCCTTTAGAACAATATTTGCTAGACCATGGAAATGATTTGCATATGCGTGAAAGAAATGAAATAGATAGAATCTTTTTCGAACAACAACCTTTGCCTTTATTGATCAAATGTTAGAAAGACTATCTAAGCACACACATTTTTTGCTTTCTTGATGGACATTCTGGTTTTTCACAAATACCTGTTTCACAACCTGATCAAGAAAATACCACTTTTACTTGTCCTTTGGAACTTATGCTTATAGACGTATACCTTTTGGTTTATGTAATGCACCTGCTACCTTTCAAAGATGTATGGCTGCTATATTCTCTGATTTCGGTGAAAAGATTGTTGAGGTTTTCATGGATGACTTTTCTGTTTATGGGAAGTCTTTTGATGATTGTTTAAGCAATCTTGATCGAGTTTTGCAGAGATGTGAACAAAAAAATCTTGTCTTGAATTGGGAGAAGTGCCACTTTATGGTTAATGAAGGTATTGTTTTGGGCCGTAAAATTTCTAAAAGACGCATTGAGGTGGACAAAGCCAAGGTTGATGCAATTGAGAAAATGCCATGTCCGAAAGATGTCAAAGGTATTCGTAGTTTCCCTGGTCATGCTGGTTTCTATAGGAGGTTTATCAAATACTTTTATAAAATTTCTAGGCCTATTACAAATCTTTCGCAAAAGGATATTCCTTTTGTGTTATTATGATTGTTTGGAAGCCTTTGAAACACTAAAGAAAGCCTTAATTACTACACCTGTTGTTCAACCACCTGATTGGAACTTGCCTTTTGAGATTATGTGTGATGCTAGTGATTATGTTGTTGGTGTTGTTCTAGGACAAAGAGTTGATAAGAAATTGAATGTTATCCATTATGCTAGTAAAAACTTTGGACAATGCTCAATGAAATTATGCTACTACTGAAAAAGAATTCTTAGTAGTAGTGTTTGCTTGTGATAAATTCAGATCTTACATTGTTGATTCTAAAGTTATTGTTCACACCGATCATGTTGCTATTAAATATCTTATGGAAAAGAAAGATGCTAAACCTAGACTCATTAGGTGGGTTCTTGTGTTACAAGAATTTGATTTGCATATCACTCATAGGAAAGGAACAGAGACCCCCGTAGCTAATAACTTGTCTAGGCTTGAAAATATTCTTGTTGACCCACAACCTATTAATGATAGCTTTATTGATGAACAATTAGCTGCAATAAATGTTTCTAATAGTACACCTTGGTATGCTGATTATGCTAATTATATTGTTGCTAAATATATACCACCTAGCTTCACATACCAACAAAAGAAAAATTCTTCTATGATTTAAGACATTACTTTTGGGATGACCCACATCTTTATAAAGAAGGAGTAGATGGTATTATTAGATGTTGTGTACCTGAGCATGAACAGGAACAAATCCTACGGAAATGTCACTCCGAAGCTTATGGCGGTCATCACGCGGGAGACAGAACCGCTCATAAGGTATTGCAATCTGGTTTTTATTGGCCTACTCGCTTCAAGGATGCCCGTAAGTTTGTCTCATCTTGTGATGAATGTCAAAGAATAGGTAATATAGGTAAGCGTCAAGAAATGCCTATGAATTATTCACTTGATGTTGAACCATTTGATCTTTGGGGATTTGATTTCATGGGACCTTTTCCTTCCTCTAATGGGTATACACATATTTTGGTTGTTGTTGATTATGTTGCTAAGTGGGTAGAAGCTATTCCAATTAGTAGTGCTGATCACAACACCTCTATTAAAATGCTTAAGGAAGTTATTTTCCCAAGGTTTGGAGTCCCTAGATATTTAATGATTGATGGTGGTTTACACTTTATTCATGGTGTTTTCCGTAAAATGCTTGCTAAGTATGATGTTAACCATAGAATTGAATCACCTTATCATCCTCAGTCTAGTGGTCAAGTTGAACTTAGCAATAGAGAAATAAAACTAATCTTACAAAAGACTATCAATAGGTCCCGGAAGAATTGGTCTAAGAAATTAGATGATGCACTTTAGACTTATAGAACATCATATATAAATCCTATGGGTATGTCTCCTTATAAAATGGTTTATGGAAAAGCTTGTCATTTCCCTCTTGAGTTAGAACATTCTAAAGCATATTGGGCAATCAAAGAACTCAACTATGATTTCATACTTGCTGGTGAAAAGAGGTTAATTGATATTAGCTCATTAGATGAATGGAGAACCCAAGCTTATGAAAATGCAAAGTTATTAATTTTTTTTAAATATGGCATGACAAAAGAATCCAAAAGCGTGAGTTCAAAATTGGAGAATATGTTCTTTTGTACAACTCTCATCTCAGGTTCTTTGCAGGAAAACTCCTCTCCAAATGGGAAGGACCCTATGTTATCGAGGAGGTCTATCGATCCGGAGCTATCAAAATAAATAATGCCGAAGGTACTAACCCAAAGGTTGTCAATGGGTAATGAATAAAACATTATATCTCAGGTACGCCCATTTATGTTGAAAGCAATATTATCCAAACTATGACACCGGAAGAACACATAAAAGAAACCTTCCGGAACACTCCAGAATCGTGAAAAAAGGGAGGTACGTCATACGGTAAGTAAACGGACTCCGAAAAATCCACAAAAATATTTTATAGTAGTTTTGGAATATTTAAAAAAATTGGAAAATAAGAAACTTCAAGGAAAGTGACCTTGGTGGGCACGATACACTAGGGCGTGTAGCCACGCGTGCCCCGGTGGGTTGTGCCCACCTCGAGTACTTTTCGGACTCCGTTTTTCTTTCGTTCTGCTTGTTCCCCAAGATAAAAAAATCTTTATATACCTCCCGAACGTGTTGACCTCCGTACTGCAGAGAAATCTCCTATTTTCTTTTCTCGTTGTATTCCTGACAGATCTGAAATTATATCTTCCCAATACTCGAAGGGTGAGAGCTACGTTGCAGGATCCGAGAGACTCACTCTTCCTCTTATGATGGTGAGCCTCTGCCATGGAAATCGGAGGACAAGATTGCTTCTACTTCATCACCACCACCTCCTTCTTCATCACCAAAAGAAAATTGAGTATCGGGTATGGGCACTCCCTGTGACTTTCGCCAAGCTTGGGGGAGGTGCCCAGTATCGTATCATCTCCACTATCTTTTGCCTTTACTTTTCTTAGTTCGATCCATGGTTATCTTTTGCTTTAGATGAATAAAAGTTTAGTTTGATCCTTTCTTTCCAATAGTTTGCTTAGTGATCAATCTATGCAATCGTGTGCGAGATATATAATAAAGTTTAGTTTGAGTTTTGCCTTATTTACGTTCTTTTTCAATAAAAAGAAATGAAATAAATGAAAAATATCATATGCTAATCTTATGGTAAGTGCTGACATTACACAAGGAAAAGTAAAAGTAGAGAATTTTATTGTAGATTGACAAACATAGCATTGATCAATGATACACCTCATGAAAGAATTAATAAGGGAAGAGAAGATTCACATGCAAATAAACTATCCTGGAAAACTTTTGTGATTGTGAGCACCCATCAAAATATAATATGCCAAAATTGTTGACGTTGGACAAGGAAGACAATGTAATGAATTATGTTTGTTCATATTCACATAGAAGTTATATTGTCATGGGTCATTCAACATGTGGTGCTTGCCCTATCTTTGCTAGCCAAAAACTCCGCACTAAGTAGAGATACTACTTGTGCATCCAAAACCCTTAAACCCAAATCTTGTTTGTGAGTCCTCCATACTTACTATGGATTGTGTAAGATCCTTCAAGTAAGTTGTCATCGGTGCAAAAAAGGCAATAAAAATTGCTTCTAAAATTGTAAGATTATTTAGTGTAAGGGAAAATTGAGTGTTGTACGAACTTGTGATGGTGAAGAATAAAAGCGACATATTGCATAATAAAGGTAGCCATCACAAGGGGCAATATAACGTGACGTTCTCTTGCACCAAGGGGTTGAGCATACAAACAAAAGGCGCATGGCAACCTGTGCTTCCCTCTGCGAAGGGCCTATCTTTTACTTTTATGTATTTACTTTCATGCAAGAGTCAAAGTTTTTCTCTGTGTTCCTTTTTATTTTCTCCTTTGGCAAGCATCATGTGGTGAGGAAAGATCTAGGCACATATATCCAGTTGAATATGGGTAGCATGAGTTATTATTGTTGACATCACCCTTGAGGTGAATTCGTTGGGAGACGTAACTATATGCCCCTATCTTTCTATGTGTCTGGTTGAAATGTTTTGCGCATGTGTACGCGGTGAGTGTTAGCAACCATAGAAGACTAAATGATGGTTGAGTATGTGGACTTGCCTAAAGGCTCCGATATGTGACCCTTCCTGAAAAGATGATGAATTGTAGTTGCAAAGTTGACTGGGAATATAGTTTGTTGGTTTCCAATAGAGTTTATGCTTTATACTTCAATGTTGTGATGAATTGTCACTTGTTCATGAGAATTCTATGATAAAAGTTCTATGATAAAAGTTTTATGTTAAAGTTTGTTGCTGTTATAATAAGTTGCATGATGCTGCTATGTCCGTATTTTTTATCGACACCTCTCTCTCTAAGCATGTGGACATGTTTCTCGATTTTGGTTTTCGCTTGAGGACAAGCAAGGTCTAAGCTTGGGTTAGTTGATACGTCCATTTTGCATCATGTTTTCCTACTGTTATTTATGTTGTTCTACTATATAATAATGATTTTTGGAGTAATTCTAATGCCTTTTCTCTCATAATATGCAAGGTATACACAAAGGGGGAGAATTCCGGAAGCTGTAAACGTGGACCTGAAAAAGCTACATCAAGCTACCTATTCTGCACAACTCCAAATGAGCTGAAACTTTGCGAGGAATTTTGATGGAATATTTGAGGAATATTGGAGCAAATAAGTACAAAAGGGGGCCCACCAGGTGGGCACAATCCACTTGGGCGAGCCACGGAGCCCAGGCGCGCCCCGATGGGTTGTGCTCACCCAGGCCCATCCCCGGTGTCCCTCTTCTGGTATATAAGTCATTTTGACCTAGAAAAAAGTAGGATAGGACTTTCGGCGCGAACCGCGGCCGTCTCGAGGCGGAACTTGGGCAGGAGCACTTTTGCCCTTCGACGGAGCGATTCCGCCAGGGGAATTACTTTCCGCCCGGAGGAGGAAATCATCGTCATCATCATCACCAACAACTCTCCCATGTTGGGGAGGGCTATCTTCATCAACATATCCAACATCACCAACTCCTATCAAACCCTAGTTCATCTCTTGTGTTCAATCTTTGTACCGAAACTATAGATTGGTGCTTGTGGGTGACTAGTAGTGTCGATTACATGTTGTAGTTGATTACTATATGGTTTATGTGGTGGAAGATTATATGTTCAGATCCATTATGCTATTTAATACCCCTATGATCTTGAGCATGATTATCATTTGTGAGTAGTTACTTTTGTTCTTGAGGTCACGGGACAAATCATGTTGCAAGTAATCATGTGAACTTGATATGTGTTTGATATTTTGATGATATGTATGTTGTGATTCCCTTAGTGGTGTCATGTGAACATCGACTACATGACACTTCACCATATTTGGGAGGGTGACAAAAGCTTAAACCCTAGTTTATGCGCTATTCCGTAAGGGACCGATTGGATTCAAAAGTTTAATGCTATATGGTTATAATTTATTATTAATACTTTTCTCATAGTTGCGTATGCTTGCAAGAGGGTTAATCATAAGTACGAGGTTTGTTCAAGTAAGAACAACACCTAAGCACCGGTCCACCCACATACCAAATTATCAAAGTATCGAACAAGAATTAAGCCAACATGACGAAAGTGACTAGATGAAATTCCCGTGTACCCTCAAGAACACTTTGCTTATCATAAGAGACTATTTTGGCCTATCCTTTGCCTCAAAAGGATTGGGCTACCTTGCTGCACTTTTCTTACTACTATCGTTACTTGCTCGTTACAAATTATCTTGCTATCAAACTACTTCGCTACTTACAATTTTAGCACTTGCAGACATTACCTTGCTGAAAACCCCTTGTCATTTCCTTCTGCTTCTCATTGGGTTCGACACTCTTACTTATCGAACAGGCTAAAATTGACCCCATATACTTGTGGGTCATCAATGTGTGACGCGCTTCGGAATCTTGATGGCGCGCGATGGAAATCCAACCGATCACATTGATACACGACATCCCTCCAAGTAAATTGATCCATTTTTGATTGAATCGCTAGTCTGTCTTGTCATCTCGGCAATTTGGCAGCAACGCAACCGACGTAACCCTAATCTCATGAACTCATCTCGATCTTGTATATGCCAGCTCCAAAGTTTACCATGATTTTCATCACAAAACGATGAATTTACCAGCTCTCTCAATTGTTTCATGCCGGCTCTTCTTCATCCGATCCATCACGAGCTTATCGATCCCTGAAGAGATCCCTCCAAGAACTCAACTTCATCGTGCGCGGGCCCCATGGTGGGCGCCAAATGTCGTGGTTTGTATCACGACATATGTCCTCGTGCAAGGACTTAGGTGTGGAGCCATCGCCGCTATGTGGCGGCTTGAGAGGGGTAGGTCGGAATCGAGAGACGTGAGTTTACCCAGGTTCGACCCCTCCGATGGAGGTAAAATCCTACGCCCTGCTTGTGTTTCATTGATGAAGATGATGATGTCAACTACAAGGGTGCGGAATCGAGACCTCTAATCTTGAGGGTGTCTAATCTATCTATCTCTAATGACTTGAACTTGTGAATTTGTCCCTCTTGGGGCACCTTACCCTCCTTATATAGGTGGAAGGGGTAGGTTTACATGTAGAGTCCTACTAGGAGTAGGACTAGGGATAGTCTCTCTTGAATCTTAATCCGGGTCTTGTTTCCTTTGTGAGGGAGTCTTTCCTCTTCTTGAGCCTTCTCTTGTGAGTCGGCCCTCCTGGCCTCTCTATGACTCACCGTATGCCAGGGTGCACGCCTCGCCTTGGGACTTCGTCGTATGTGTGAGTTACGTGCGAGGTCATATATGAGTTGCCCGCCAGGTCACTGTTGAGTCGCCGGTGAGTCGCCAAGATCGACCGGGTCATACTTCACGCTGGGTTACACTGCGGGGTATATCCCCGACACATTGTCTCTTGGACTAACACTTTTACCTAGATATTTCAGGATTAGTCCATGGAGAGCTTTGGCTAAAGGCTTATGTGGAGATGCCCCTTGATGTAAGAAAGGAATAGGATTGGCTCAAGCTTTAAGCTAGAAGACTCTTCATTTTATATTTGTGAGAAATCGCTTTTGAGTTCATAGGAAAGCCAGTACTATTAAAAGGGGGTGATGTAGTAAAATGAACTAAGTGCTCAAGTGCTCAAAGTTAGCCACCAAAATAACCAGTCATTTTCCCACATAACCATTCTGTCCAACTCCACATACTCAAATTCGGTGTCACCAACTTTCACATTTCGGACCCACCGAGTTTGACCTTAGACAGAAACCCTAGCCATTCCCACCAAATCGGTGCAACCAAATCCATATCGTTACTACCGAGTTTGGGTGACGAACATTCTTTTGCCTCGGTACACAAAATTGGAATTTCCGAGTTTGAGTATCGGTGCCACCGAGTTTGGCCATATGACCGTTAGCCACCTTTTCGGTGTCACCGAGTTGTGTATATCGGTCCCACCGAGATTTAAAAGTTACTGCCTATGTGTGAATCGGTACCACCGAGTTCATGACTTCGGCGTCACCGAGTTTGCCACTTTAGGGGTAACGGTTGGATTTTGTCTGTTGCCTATATATACCCCTTCACCCACCTCTCACTCATGGGAGAAGCACTCAGAACACACACCTCATCGCCAAATTCATTTTTTTGAGAGAGAACCACCTACTCATGTGTTGAGACCAAGATATTCCAATCCAGTCATTTGAAACTTGATATCTAGCGTCCCCAAACTTCTTTCCACCAAATTAATCTCTCCTACCCATGCCTATTCTGTGAGAGGGTGATTTTGTATTGAGGAGACTATCTTTAGAAGCACAAGAGCAAGGAGTTCATTGATCTACCACATCTATTACCTTTTGGAGGGTGGTGCCTCCTAAATTTGTTACGTGTTGCTTGGGAGCCTCCTACTTTGTGTTGTGGAGTTGAACCAAGATGTTTGTAAGGGCAAGGAGATGGCCTACTTCGTGAAGATCTGCCGTGAGTAAGGCTAGTCCTCCGTAGGTGGAAGTCATGGTGGAATAGCAAGGTCGCTTCTTCGTGGACCCCTTGTGGGTGGAGCCCTCCATGGACTCTCGCAGCCGTTACCCTCCTTGGTTGAAGTCTACAATAACATGGACGTACGATAGCGCCACCTATGGGAACCATGCCAAAAATCGTTGTGTCAACCTCTTTGCGTTTGATATCCTAAACTCTACTCCTTTACATGTGCAAAGTCTTTACTTTTCCGCTGCCATATACGTTGACTAGCATGTGTAGGGTGTACTAGACTTGTTAGAACTACTGAATTTCTGCCTTCCTTGAAATTGGGTTAGGCTAGGAATTTTATCTTGACAAGTAGTCTATTCACCCCCTCTAGATACATCTTCTATCGATCTCTCATAGTGGCAGGCCCACCCTTGACTCGCAACTAGGCCCGTGGTTTGTCTTTCATCCCAACTACAAGTCGCCATTCACTCACAATTAGGACTATAGTTTATTTCATCCTAGTTGCAAGTCGAGCCTTGACTTGCAATTGGGCTCATTGTTTTGTACTTGTCTTTGTTGCAAGCCCACTTTTGACACACAAGTGGGATCATAGTACTCCTTGGTGTAATCCCACCCTAAACTCGTAACCACATGTTGTGTTTTTTTCATTCTAGTTGCAAGTCCATCCTTGACTTGCAACTAGGAGCATATTTTATTTCATCCAATTGAAAATGGACCCTTAACATGCAATTGATATGTAACTAGGGGATGATGAGAGCCCGACCCTTTTTTATTAGTTGCAAGTCCACCACCGACATGCATCTCGGTCTGACTTATTTTCATTCATAGTTGGAGGTCCACCTATACATAACTTCGGACGAAACCATTTCTTGTCCAAGTTGCATGTCTACCCCCAACATGCAACTTGGTCCAGCCTATTTTTCATCATTGTTACAAGTCCATCCATGACACACAACTAGAGGTCCACCCATCTTGTCCGAGTTGCAAGTCAATGTCCAATATGCAAATGGAACCGCTATTTTCCACTTGCAAGTCCATCGTTGATAAGAAATTGACATGTACCATTTTTTGTCTCAATTGCAAGTTCGTCCTCGACATCTAAGTAGGGGGAGGTGACCCATTCTATCCCCAGTTTCAACTCCTCCCGTGACATGCAATTGGGGGCTATGTTTTTTGTCTTAGCTGCAAGTCCATCATCTACTCGCAACTGGTAACGTAAATTTGTGTAGTTGTCCCAGTTGCAAGTCGACCATGTGACTCGCAACTTGCTAGTAGTTTCTTTCATCCCAATTGCAAGCTCGACATTGACTCGCAACTAGGCACGTGGTTTGTTTTTATCCCAGTTGCAGGTTCACCCTTGACTCACAACTCGACACAAAGTTTGTAGTTTTCCCACTTGCATGTCCACCCTCGACTTGTACCTTTTTTGTCTCAGCTGAAAGTCCACCTTATACTCACAACTCATACCGTAGTTTTGTGTAGTTGTCCTAGTTACAAGCCCATCATGTGACTCACAACTTGCTCGTGGTTTCTTACATCCCAATTTCAAGATCATCATTGACTCGCAACTAGGAATGTGGTTTGTTTTTCATGTGAGTTGCAAGTCCACCGTTGACTTGCAACTCGTCTCAAAGTTTCTAGTTTTTCCACTTGCATGTCCACCATTGACCTGAACCTCGTATCATAGTTTTGAATAGGTTTTTCAGTAACTAGACCCGTAGCTTTTTCATACGAGTTATAGGCCCACCCTTCGCAACGAGGCCCATGGTTTGTCTTTCGTCCTAGTTACAAGTCATCGTTCACTCACAACTAAGACTATATTTTATTTCATCCTAGTTGCAACTCGAACCTTGACCTGCAATTGGGCTCGTAGTTTGGTACTTGTCTTAGTTGCAAGTCCACCTTTGACACACAACTGGGCTCATAGTTCTCCTAGTTGTAAGTCCACCCTCGACTCGTAACCAAGTGTTGTGTTTTGTTTTTTGTTCGAGTTGCAAGTTCGTCCCTGACTTGAAACTAGGACCATATTTTCTTTCATTCCAGTTGCAAGTCGACCCATGACTTGCAACTGAGCTCGTTGTTGCGTACCTATCTTAGTTGCAAGTCTATCCTCGAATCACAACTGGGATAACAGTTTCATTGTTGTCCTAGTTGCAAGTCCATCCTTGACTTGCAACCGTGCCAATAGTTGTGTTTTCCGAGTTGCAACTCCATGCTTGACTCGCAAGTGGGCATGTGTTTTGGTTTTCATCTCAGTTGCAAATCCACTCCCAACTCGCAACTCGTATCATAGTTTTATATGGTTGTTTGTTATGTGTCCACCCTCGACGCACAACTAGGCTCATTGTTTGTTTTATCCCACTTGCAAACCTACACTTGACTCGCGACTGAGCCTATGTTTTTTCTTTCATCCTACTTGCAAGTCCACCATTGAATCGCAACTTGGACCGTAGTTTGTTTTATCTCGGTTTTTTTAAGTCAACTCTTTACTCGCAAGTAGTCATGGTTTTGTCAGGGCATATGTCCTCGTGGAAGAACTTAGGTGTGAGGCCATAGTTGCTGTATGGTGACTCAAAGGGGTTGATCGGGAATGAGCGACGAATTTACCTAGGTTTGGCCCCTCTCAATGGAGGTAAAAGCCTACGTCCTGCTTTCGTATCTATATTGATAGTGATCCCGTTTACAAGGATGCGGAATAGCTAACCTAGATTTCGAGAGTTTCTTGGCTCCCCTTTATATATAGGAGGAGGCTTCGAGTTTATAATAGAGTCTGGGTCAATTACATGTCTGTGACCTAATCGAACTCCTACTTCCATTGCTTACCAAGGAAAAGAGGGAGTCCTTGTGTCTTCATCCTTGAGCCCATCATCTGGATGACGTCTTTAAACCAGTCCTCATAACAAGCCGACCTTTCAGGCCTTACTCTTCTCATGATCATCTTCCATCTGGACCGTCTTCATGGTGCCGGGTTAAAACTTGGGCGGGTCATACCTGTAGAGTATATCCCCGACATTAGCCCCCAGTTTATTTTGGATTCATCCATGGTAAACTACATCTTGAACATACTTGGATATCTTGAGGTTTTAAGGCCAAACTATGAGCCGACAATTCTTCGCCTTCTATCCGTGAAGCAGAACTTAAATCTGGTTCAAGACTACGCCAGGTCATTTCTCCTTACTTGAGACTTTAGCATATTTTCATTCAATATCCTTGTGATCTCATCATGTTCATTGTTGTTGTTCGAAGCCATCATAGCGAATCTTTTCAAAAAACATCACTAAATCTGGACTAGCGCAAAAATCTAGGCGTAATTGTTGCCACTAATTTCCTGCGACTGTTCTGTTTCAATCCCCCTTCCTTATAAATAGGCGGGGCGAACCTCTGCAGTATCTTTTCCTTTCTTCCACTCCTCCATGTTCTTCCCCATTACTGCGCACACCATAGCTCCGAGAACACCGAACGGATCTTCTCGACCGTGTCGTCTATGTTACTAGATCTCCCTCGCATTTGTGAGGGTGCACGCGACCATCACCTTTCACCTCCAATGAATGAAGTGTGCATTCCTCCTTACTAGGGTTTGTATATTCGTCACTAGGTTTCGTCGGTGTTCATACTGTGTTCATCAAGTTCATCGAAAAACCGTTTTGCAAATCTGTAAGCTTCTCATCCCTTGTGCATCCATAAGTTTGCCGCGGCCTCCGCTTGGTATCTTCTGCACATAGATATGAAATAAGACACTTTTTAGGAGACCATGTGCAAATGTCTTGAGCTTTGGGTATTCCGCCGGTGTTGAACACATAGTCCTATTTTTGCGTATTATTTAGATCCATCACAATAGATGACACTTGTTGTAATCTGTTTTGTGGAGAATTTCCGCTAAGTCTTCCATGGAGGAGTAGTTTGCCTTTCAAATCCTTTACTTTTTTTGCCGGCATAAAATACCTTGTTGTAGTACTGGCCGGCTTACACACTGTTGTGTGATAGTTTTGGCGGCTTATACTCCCCTTGAATAACAACTGTAGTCAGTTGCTGGTATTATGCATCAATTTATTTTATTTTAACAATCTTGTAGGTGTTCCATACCTCCTAATGGCCCCTAAAAACTCCAAGGCTTGTAACTGGGCCTGGTCCTAGGAGTCCAAACTCACTTTGGAAAACCTTGTGAGTCAAGGATTCTTGTTGGCCTGAAAGGAGGTAAACTAGCGAGCTCCCAAAGAAGAGCCTTACCCGCAACCCTGATAAGGAAAGTCATTATTTTCACTGAGCATTTATGTAGAGGTTTTCGTCCGCCCGGTTCAAAATTCTTCAGGGACCTTCCGCACTTATTTAACCTCAGGCCTCAGGATATTGGTCCCAGTTCTATGACTAACATATGCCAGTTTCAAGTTTTATGCGAAGTATATCTCCAGATTGATCCGTCACTAACTCTTTTTGAGGAATTCTTCTATGCCAATCATAACATTGAAGTCAATAATGGCCCCTCTTGTGAACTTGGTGGAACATCCTTCTAGAAAAGGAAGAATAATCTTTTTCCAGAGTCTAAATTGGCAAGTCATCCGAAGGGATGGTACAAGACATGTTTCTATTGCAAAAATACTGCCCAGCGGAACAAAATCCGCTGCTGGTTTATATATTGGAGAGGATCGACAACAACGTAGAATTCCTGGGTTGGCCAAGGATGAGGAGAGGGATATGATGGCTCCTATTCGCACAAAATTGAGAGCCTTGGTTGCTCATGGCCTAACTGGGATCGACTTGATCCGTTGGTGGCTAAAGTGGCGCATCTAGCGTGTTAGTGCGAGGATGGCTTAATGTGCGACTACTCAGGAGACTCATCCGATGCTCAATGCGTCCCCACCCAAGACTTAACCGATGATGCCCTTAATAAAGAGACAAAGAGCTTTTTCTCTGAATCAAAGGAGAAGTGCAGCGTTATCGGTTTAGGTTCCTTTTATCTGCTAAATCCTCCGCCATTCGTACTGATCTTTTTTCCATCAATTATACTTTGTTGCTTTAATGATTTCATTTTAACCCACCATCATTATCATGCTCTTTCATTTGCAGCAGGATTCTAGCTTTTGGAAAGTCACACCTCAGATCCCTGTTTCTTCTTGGGTCATGATGACCTGGCCCCTGGGTCATCTTCAGGAGAACTGTTTGATGTAGAACTCGACTCAGTTGGCCGTTTGTTTACTAAACTCACTGACACGCCTTCCTCTCAGGGCGACTCTGAATCGACCCAAGTTGGCGATATTGAGGTAATTCCAATCTCTTCTAGTTCCTCAGAAATGTTTGTTGCGAGAAAAACAAGGCAAGCCGCCCGAAAGGTTAAGATATCAAATCAAGACACTCATTTAGCTCCCGATTTTCTTTTGAAGAAAGCGTGATTTGCCGGTCAATCAAAATGCAAGACCCGAAGTAACTTGGGCGAGTTAGACCCTGGCTTGTCTCATGCTTCGCTGGCTCGTAAGCAGCATGTTAAGGTGCCATATAGTTCTACTGATTCTTGTCCTGAGGCTGATCTTTTATAAACAATCTCATAGCCCTTCAAACTCACTTTATAAGGAATCCCCTCCATCTTCGGGCGTTTCATCAGCAACGCAACTCCCCATCTTTAACGTCAACCGTGTGTAGGTTTCTGATCATGACCTCATTGCATATGTTTACCTTTCTTAGCATAACATTTGACTTCTGATCTTTGTAGGGCCAAAGCTACTTTGTCTAGTCATGCTACCGGGTCATTTACTGGTGCTAAAAACAAAGACATTTTGAACCCCTAAACGGAAAAGGCAGGCACCAAAGTTGACACTTATCAAGAGAACATTCGAGATGTTGCAACCGAACCGACGACCATTGTTGAGGCGCCAAAATCAGATGGGCCGGTTTTAATGGACACACCAGTAGATAGGTTAGTCCCAAAAATAATATAAATAGCATATTAACGCATATAAAACATACAAAACAGATATGGAACAATAAAAAATTGTAGATACGTTGGAGATGTATCAAGCGTCTACGTGTCAAAGGTGCGGCCATGTTCCATGTCACG
Organism: Hordeum vulgare subsp. vulgare; assembly: GCF_904849725.1. Lineage (NCBI taxonomy): Eukaryota > Viridiplantae > Streptophyta > Magnoliopsida > Poales > Poaceae > Hordeum > Hordeum vulgare. The sequence continues at coordinate 520,720,590 of NC_058524.1, forward strand.
GGTGAGCCGACGCTACCGTCAAAACCGCTGGAGGCAATATCAGGGGATCTCAGGAGACTGCACGATCATGTGTTGTCAACTGAGAAAAACCTACTAGCCTCGAAGGATCCAGGATATCCGACATACGCGGCTCGTGTGCCTGAGGGGAAGTGCTACGTCGACACACAGCCCACGGAGGTGTTCTTCCTGCGGTTTGAGCATATCTTTGAGATGTTTCTATCAAGGCGGCTTGATTGTCCAATCGTCCACCTTTTTGCGCTACATATGAGCTCCGTCACGAAGAGAGAAGAAGTCTCACAAAGCTGTGTGGCGGATCCATACTACATGCACGAGTCCTTCTTGATCTCGGTGACTTTGAGCGTAAAATTGCTAGGAAGTACCTCGAAAACTTCATGGTGGAGAATAAGGACCATAAAATTGTCCTCCTGCCTTATCATCCAAAGTTAGTCAGCAACGGGCAACGGGCAACGGACAACCCTTTCATACATTTCAATCAATCCTTACCTCTCATATGGAGAATAATTTGAGGTGTTTTTCCCCGCAGCAACGGGCGCGCCATCCTTATCGTTCTTTACCCACGAGTCTCCCACGCCGTGTATTTTGACCCTACCAGAAACTACGAGAAGAAGTACTACACCCGCGTAATGAATATTCTAGATGATACTCTCCAAGGCTTCAACTTGAGGGGTGGCTACCTGCATATCAGGAAACAAAGGAACAAGAAGACGGGTTTCTCGCATAAAACTAACTTCTGTTGCATCCATGTCCCAAAACCAAGCATGAACGATGGATTCTACCTCCTCCATCTCATGATGGAGTCCAGAAGGGATCACCAAACACTTCCCATGACAAGCAGAAACGATGATCATATCCGCAAGTGGGTAGAATCTCATGGAGAAGCGGATTATAAACTTAGAGATGACTTCCTTCGTATCCAGAGGGACATTGCGATGATCATTATGAAATAAGTCATCAAAGAGAAGGGGATGTTCCACCACGGCCCTATATCTGAGCTGACGTCCGAACTCGCATAGGCATGCAACGTCAGGACCTCACGCCGTTCACGAAGCTAGGGTGCATCCTCGGTGATTTGGAAGGATGGAACTTCTAGTGATTTACGATGCCAATGATGATGATATGTGTCGGTTGAACTTGTCCACGATCCCTACCGAACTTGCGTAATGTTACTTTGTTAGTTTGGGTACGATGACCTGTGTACCTCTAGTTAATTAGTTTGCGTACGATGAAACTGCGTTGATTATTTATATGTTTACTATATGTTGCATCTAGTTGATAACCCTTTCTTTTTTGTTGCTCAAGTATATTTTGTTGCATATGATTGTACATTCTCTTGATGAAGATGCATGTCTAACAGGTACCTAGATTCTTGATGGCGAAGAAGTGTTATGTCGTGTACAAAGGGAAGGTTCTGAGAGTGTACGACGAGTGGCCTGAGTGTCAGGCGGAAGTGGACGGGGTCTCGGGCACCAGCCATAAAGTCTTAAAAGGCAGACAAGAATAAGAAACTAGTTACTTGAGGTTCATGCTAGCGCGAGAGAGGACTCATAACCGTCGCCTCATGTACTGCATAGTTCCGCTCTCACTCATAGTGATAGCTCTTCTCACGTATATCATTGTTTATATGTATGACGATGTAGTTGCAAGTATTCAAGACTTGTATCGCTATTTTCGAGATGATGACGAGAGACCACTTTGTCTTGGATGATGATTATGATGATGACATGATTTGATGAAACTATTTGTATGTATATGCTATGATTATATTTGTATGTGTATGATAATGACATTTGTATGTGCTAAAGATAATTGCATAAAGCCTGTTCAAATACAAAACAAATATGCATAAAAAAATCAGAAACTAATAAAACTAGTAGTAGCAATGGGAAAAAAGTTAGCAGTAGTGCGCCCTTACCAGTAGCGCGGCTTAATTCAAAGTGCTGCAGCTATTACACTAATAGAAAAAGGACCTTTAGCCCCGGTTCGGTTGGGCCATTAGTCCCGGTTCACGAACCAAGACTAATCAACCGGGACTAATGCTAGCCCCGGTTCGGCCCCGAACCAGGGCTAAAGACCTTCCACGTGGCGGGGCTAGGAGCGAGGGGGAGGAGGGGTATTAGTCCCGGTTCGCATTACGAACCGGGGCTATTTCTTTTCTGTTTTTGAGAAATTTTTAGGGTTTAGCGTTTTCCACTAAATTGGATGGGGCTATTTTGTTGCCCCCAATTTTCCCATTTATTTGTTTTGGGAACTTTTTAATTCTTATTTTGCATTAAATTGGATGGTACATACACAACAATAAAAGAATAACTATATTGCACATCATCGTCACAAATATATTACACCATCTCACCCGTCGTGCTTTGTCGAACATATTACAAAATGTAGAGACGCGTTACACATATGCACATATGTCTATTTTACACTATAACATTTCATACCATTCTCATCGGCGGGCAATAATATTCTCCCTTCACACCTAGGACCTCTGCATCTAAGAATCCGACAGTTTCCTCTTGAATTGCTCATACACATTCCTGTGGTAGAAGACCGTCCCGCAACCGTTCGATCTAATTTAAAGAATGGGTCAATATATATATATCAATGAAACCGAACACAATTCATGATAATAAAATAAAACTATGAGTATTGTTTATCGTACTTTGGTTTTTTTATGTCCCGTTTTTTCCCCTTCTCATGGGTCGTCTCGCGAATGAACTCGCAAACATAGTATCCACATAAATTGTTCCCATGTTCCTGCCTCAAGCACTTTACGAGAAGAGAGTTCAATGAAAAACATAATCAAGAATTATAATGGTATTGAAACTAGAATAAAGAGATGCGCGGATCTAGCTAGTAGTTACTTACATCTAATTGTTTAAATGTAAGCTCTAACTTCCAATCACCTCGAGCCTTCGCGCTGAACCGTTTCCAAGCCCTACCAAGAAAAGGAAATGAATAAAGGAGTTCTATATTAATTCCTTGCTATCATGAAATGAATGAGAAGTTGCCGATATAGTGGCATAATGATTGAAATTACCTCTGGAGGCATTCCCGCATGTTTGTCCATTCATCGAGGGGTGTGCGTTTGGGGTCCATGACTATTACTTCTCCCTTGTCAGGTACAATGATTAACAAAATAAAGTGGAACCCGCGCACGCATAACGAGTCAATTATACACTTATAATAACATCGAGTAAGCAAAAAAATAATGTGTGTAGTAACACTCACTTGAAGTTGTAAGGAAATAATATTTCCCTTTTGGTACCGGAAAACCTTAACCCTTGTACCAAGTTATTCTCTCTATCGCGGGGACTCGTTGCAAGACTTTGGTGATCAATGAAATATGGGTCAATGAACCCAATGTCATAGATTTGTCCACTTTTGCATTTGAGAATCTTCATTCTGTAAAATTAATATAGTGATGAGTAAGATTATACATGAAAGAATGAGTTGAGTAAGACTTAATGACATAAATTAATAATACTTACAAACAATAGGCACTGATGATAGATTTGTCAAGGGCGTCTTGTTGGTATAATTGAAATAATTCGTCGAATTCAATCATTACCACTCCATCTCCATGCCCGAAATGATCGTTTTTATATTCAAGGTATATCCAATTTGCCTGTTGAACACATGCTTGCATGTACCAGTCATGCAATCTTCGCCATTTTTGTTGGTAGCTCGTTGACTAACTCAGGTTTGACGAGAGGAGCCCCGTACCGGTACGTGTATGTTATGTCAGTGAATACCTCCAAATGGTTTAAGTACTCATCAATAGACATGCCTTGAGCCTTGGCCGCTTCTCCGTATTGTGCAAGAAAATCTGGATCGGTGTCAGCTGTTTCATCATTCCTCTGCTGGACCGCAGCTCCGCTCGAGCACACATTTGTATCGGAATACACTTTGAGCGAGGGGCACGATTGGTTTTTCTGTTGTCCGAGCTGGGCAAATGATTTCCCGCTGGACGTACTACTCTTCAACCGCTGCTTTTTTGCCTGAGCCGACTTGATAATAGACCATTCATAGTGTGCTGGCAACGGTGGCGGGGGATCTGCAAGGTTTTTCAGCATTATCACGCATGTGGCGTGTTCTTCTGGGGTGTCCAGGAACTCTGGCTCTTTCGGTTTCTTCTTGTTAGCCACTTGAGCCTTCCATTGTTCATCTTGGGTGTCTGCCCTCTTAATATTGTCCTCTCCAGTACAGTCCCAAGGTCTCTTCTCCATATTCTTATGAGGTTCTTTTGGGAGGGGCGACAACTAACATTTTAGTGATTGGATCCCCTTTCTCCTGCCACTATTAGCGGGGGTAAATTTCCTCTTTTTGCTCTAATCCTCAGTGGATGGAGACGGCTGACGGTACGGTGGAGACGGCTGATGCGGCGATGGAGACGGCTGCGCTGGAGATTGGTAAGGCGACGAAGATGACGATTGCGCTGGAGATTGGTGAGGCGGTGAAGACGATGGTTGCGCTGGAGACTGGTGAGGTGGAGGCGAAGAAGGATTGCTGCTATGAGCAGTCGGTGGCCTTGGCGTCCAATTTGGAAGCAAGATGTCCTCCTTTGGCCATACAACGGTTTGTTTCTTGACTTCTCCAAGTTGAGTGAAATCCCTATGTTCACTTGCAGGGTGGTCGTGCTTCAGCTCCTCATAATCTTTCACCACTTCATCCACCACGACGATAGCGTACCCTTCTATAACCGGAAAGAGCCACCGTCAACCTTAAGTTAGCAAGTTTCACCTTTAGCTCACAAGGTGTGCTCTCTGTGATATCATCCACTTGGTAGCGACGAGGAGGATCCGTCGTTGGTGCATCATCACCCTCATCCTGGAGCTGCGTGGAAGCGACACTTCTTTTCCGATTCGATGCAACTTTTATCATGAGCCGCTCAGATTGGCCGCTTTACTGCTTCTTCTAGATTATGCAGCCGGTCTGCCTCAGCCGCTTTATCACGTGCCTCCTTTTCCTTTCTCCTCTGATGGCTTCTATCGGGAAATCTCTTCCTTTCCTCGGAGAAGGCAAGAATCCACGGCGGGGAGCCTGGTAAGCCTCGTGCTCGCCCTTTGTGTTCCTTATTCCGAAGGGCGTGTGTGAGCTCGTCGTTCTCTCTATCGGGTAAGAACAGTCCCTGTTCAACATCCTGTACTGCACGTCTAATCTCCTCGATGGGTAAGGGATTATCTTTGTGTCTTTGGTTATATATTTACTTCCCTTCTGCGTCCAACAAGCCCCCATGCCCGTAAAACCAGTTTCTTGCCTGTTCGAGGCATCTTAAGGGCTCTAGAGTGATTGTTTTGTCTAGAAATGATGCCTCAAGTTCTTCCCACTTAGCCATCTTACCGCCGTAGCCACGAGGCCCCATAATATGGTGGTACTTCTTCTTACCTGCATTCGTCTTATTTGTTCCAGACTTTTTCAAGGCGTCCTCTGATTTCTTGTACGCCACAAATTCGGCCGAGTAGTCTTTAATCTTCTCATACCCGTGATCAAAATTTGGAGTCTTATCTTTCAAGATAAAATCCTGGTGCAATCTTTTTTCCAGCCCCTAAATAGATCGGCCATCTTCTTAAGAGCCCACTCCTTTACTTTTTTCTCTAGGGCCTCTTTTCGCCTATTCATTTCCTCCTCATTTGGCTCCTCCTCATCTTGATCCACCTCTGGCGCCGGCAGGGTAAAATGAAGCATGAGCTTTCTCCAAAGGTTTTCTTTGGCTGCTGTGCCGACATATGAGACTCCTTCCCCCCTTGTCTTAATCCATTCTCGAGTGGTAATAGGGATGTGGTCCCTAACAAAAACTCCGCATGCCTTCACAAACTTCTGCTTTACATCCGTGGGAGCAATTGGTTGCCCGACATTTGAGACTGTTTCGATCATGTATCTCTCACCGTCATCCAGCTTCTTGGTTGGGCCTCGTTTCGTCCGTACTGAAGATTTCCTCGATCCAGATGGCTAAAAGAAAGAGCGTTAATATATGTATATAGACAACAACAGATTAATTTATTAATGTATTTATGCACCTTGCCAGAGCGGTCGTCTTCTCCCTCGTCTGCTTCTTTATCATTGGAGCCGCTGATTCCTTCCTCGCCCGAGGCATGGTCGTCTACCTCACCGGACCTTCTACCTTGTGTGTTGAGAGACTCATCTCCCTCGCCGGACTCGTTCAGAAACTGATTGGTGACATAGACATCACGAACTAAAATATCATCCCCGTGGATGACACCATGCATCACGTCTTCCTCATATTCGTCTCTGCCGTGTATTGGATCCATAGTATCTACAAATTAATTAAACATCATCGAATAATCCACTTAATTAATGCATCATCGAATAATCCACTTAATATTATCAAATATATAATTTGGAATACATAAATAATACATCTCGCGAATACAGTAATACATCGAATAATATATAACTAATCAACCAACAAAGATTCGTCGCTGTACTGAGGCGCGGGCGGTGGACACAAAAAGAGCAGGGACCATCACCGGATCATAGCTCGGGTGAGATCCCTGAAGAACCTGCCAGGTACTGGAGAACCCGGCATCCAACGCCTCCATGTACCGACGGACGTGCTCGTCCTCCTCCCTGACACGGCGACGTACGTCCTCCTTGGGGCCCGGCAACTTAGGCACCGAAATTGGCCCCCGCGACCGCCACCAAAGAAGCTCCGGGTGGACGATAGGAGCCTGGTTCCTCACCAAGATGCACGCCCCGGAAGGTAACTCCTCCCAGTGCCAGCCCGGCGGAGCCCAGTCCCGGACATGCTGGCGCCTATCAAGCAGGTGGCTGCTATCCTACAAATAACAACGCCATAAATTGACACGTTGAGAGAGGCTGGGCTTGCGTTGGTTTTGCCCTTGCACAGGAGCAGTAAGTATTTCCCTCAGTTTGAGAACCAAGGAATCGATCCAGAAGGAGGGTCTCGTCAAGTCTAGAGTACTTGCGCAAACACAAACAAGCTTGCACCCAACGCTTCAAAGGGGTTGTCAATCCCTTCAAGATTGTTTGCAAAGTGAGATGTGAAGGCGGAAAGTGCAACGAAGTAAAAAGTGTAAGGCTGAAAATATGGTGTGGAGTAGACCCTGGGGGCCATAGTGTTCACTAGAGGCTTCTCTCAAAATAGCAAGTATCACGGTGGGTGAACAAATTACTGTCGAGCAATTGATAGAACTGCGGAAAGTCATGACGATATCTAAGGCAATGATCATACATATAGGCATCACGTCCGAGACAAGTAGACCGATACTTTCTGTATCTACTACTATTACTCCACACATCGACCGCTATCCAACATGCATCTAGTGTATTGAGTTCATGACAAACAGAGTAACGCTTTAAGCAAGATGACATGATGTAGAGGGATAATCTCAAACCAATGATGAAAACCCCACCTTTTTACCCTTGATGGCAACAACACGATGCATGCCTCGCTACCCATTCTGTCACTCGGTGAGGTCAAACCAAGCACTTGTCCCATTGCAAGTATCATAGATCTAGTTGGCCAGACAAAACCCACAACTCGAAGAGAATTACAAGGATATGAAATCATGCATACGAGATATCAGAAAAAACTCAAATAAGATTCATAGATAATCTCATCATAAATCCACAATTCATCGGATCTCGACAAACACATCGCAAAAGAAGATTACATCAGATAGATCTCCATGAAGATCATGGAGAACTTTGTATTGAAGATCCAAGAGAGAGAAGAAGCCATCTAGTTACTAGCTATGGACCCGTAGGTCTATGGTGAACTACTCACGCATCATCGGAGAGATCACGATGTTGATGGAGAAGCCCTCCGTGTCCGAATCCCCCCTCCGGCAGGGCACCAGGACGTGCCCCAAATGGGATCTTGCGGAGACAGAAGCTTGCGGCGGCAGAAAAGTGATTGCGATGATCTCCTGATTTTTTCTGGAATTTATGGGAATATATAGGCGAAAGACCTAGGGCAAAGGGCGTCCAGGGGGCTCACAAGCCTGGATGGCGCGCCCCTGGCCGCGGGGTGGGGGCTTCTGGGGCCCCTGGGGCTCCCCTGCCTTGGCTCCCAAGCTCCCCGATCTTCTTCCGTTCCAAAAAAATCTTTTCGGGGATTTTCTTCCGTAGGGACTCCGTTTCAAAATCTCCTCTAAAAGGGATAAAAAACATGGAAAAAACAGGAACTGGCACTTGGCACTGAGTTAATAAGTTAGTCCCAAAAAGTATATAAAAGGCATGCAAAACATCCAAAGTTTGACAAGATAATAGCATGAAACCATCAAAAATTATAGATACCTTGGAGACGTATCTGTTGGGAAACGTAGCATAAATTCAAAAAAATTCCTACACATATTCAGATCTTCCTATGGAGAGACCAGCAACGAGAGAGGGGTGAGTGCATCTTCATACCTTTGAAGATCGCTAAGCGGAAGCGTTACTAGAACGCGGTTGATGGAGTCGTAATCGCGGCGATTCAGATCGCGGTGTGATTCCGATTTAGTGCCGAACTACGGCACCTCCGCGTTCAACACACGTGCAGCCCGGTGACGTCTCCCACACCTTGATCCAGCAAGGAGGAGGGAGAGGTTGGGGAAGAACTCCAGTAGCACGACAGCGTGGTGTCGATGGAGAGACGGGGTCTCCCGGCACGGCTTCGCCAAGCACCGGCAGAGAGGAGGAGAAAGAAGGGCAGGGCTGCGCCGAGGGACAGCGAAAAGTCTGTCTCCAATAGCCCCAAAACCACCACTATTTATAGGAGGATTGGAGAGGGGGTGCCACCCCTAGGGTTACCACCATAGGTGGTGCGGCAGCCCCCCCAGATGGGAGGTGCGGCGGCCAGGGCAGGGAGGAGGGGTGGCGCACCCCTCTGGTGCGCCTTAGGCCCACCTGCGCTAGGGTTCCCCCCTCTCCCCTCTTCCTGCACCATGGGCTGAGTGGGGGGCGCACCAGCCCACATAGGGGCTGGTTCCCTTCCCCACTTGGCCCATCTAGCCTCCCGGAGTCGTTGCCCCCTTTCGGTGGACCCCCGGGGCCACCTCCGGTGGTCCCGGTGGTCCCGGTACGTTACAGGTGACGCCCGAAACACTTCCGCTGTCTGAAACCATCCCGTCCTATATATCAATCTTTACCTCCAGACCATTCCAGAGCTCCTTGTGACGTCTGGGATCTCATCCGGGACTCCGAACAACTTTCGATAAACTTGTATAACAATTCCCTATAACCCTAGCGTCATCGAACCTTATGTGTGTAGACCCTACGGGTTCGGGAGACAGGCAGACATGACCGAGACACCTCTCTGGCCAATAACCATCAGCGGGGTCTGGATACCCGTGGTGGCTCCCACTTGCTCCACGATGATCTCATCGGATGAACCACGATGTCAAGGATTCAATCAATCCCGTATACAATTCCCTTTGTCTGTCGGTATAGAACTTGCCCGAGATTTGATCGTCGGTATACCTATAGCTTGTTCAATCTCATTACCGGTAAGTTTCTTTACTCGTTCCATAGTATGTCATCGTGTGACTAACTCCTTAGTCACATTGAGCTCATGATGATGTTCTACCGAGTGGGCTCAGAGATACCTCTCCGTCACACGGAGTGACAAATCCCGATCTCGATTCGTACCAACCCAACAGACACTTTCAGAGATACCCGTAGTGCACCTTTATAGTCACCCAGTTACGTTGCGACGTTTGATACACCCAAAGCACACCTACGATATCCGGGAGTTGCACAATCTTACGATAGAAGGAAAAGACACTTGACATTAGAAAAGCTTTAGCATACGAACAATACGATCTAGTGCTATGCTTAGGATTGGGTCTTGTCCATCACATCATTCTCCCAATGATGTGATCCCGTTATCAATAACATCTAATGCCCATGAACAGGAAACCATGATCATCTATTGACTAACGAGCTAGCCAACTAGAGGCTTGCTAGGGACACATTGTGATCTATTTATTCACACATGTATTACTGTTTCCTGTTAATACAATTATAGCATGAACAATAGACGATTATCATGAACAAGGAAATATGATAATAACCATTTTATTATTGCCTCTAGGGCATATTTCCAACAGTCTCCCACTTGCACTAGAGTCAATAATCTAGTTACATTGTGATGTATCGAACACCCATAGCATTATGGTGTTGATCATGTTTTGCTCGTGGAAGAGGTTTAGTCAACTGGTCTGCAATATTCAGATCCGTGTGTACTTTACAAATATCTATTACTCCACTCTGGACATGGTCCTGGATGGAGTTGTAGCGGCGTTTGATGTGCTTCGTCTTCCGGTGAAACCTGGGCTCCTTGGCTATGGCAATGGCCCTAGTGTTATCACAGAAGAGTGTCATTGGACCCGACACGCTTGGAACCACTCCAAGGTCGGTGATGAGCTCCTTCATCCAAATTCCTTCATGAGCCGCTTCTGAAGCAGCTATGTACTCCGCTTCACATGTAGATGCTGCCACGACTTCTTGCTTGCTGCTGCACCAGCTCACTACCCCACCATTCAAAACATATATGTATCCGTTCTGTGACTTAGAGTCATCCGGATCTGTGTCGAAGCTGGCGTCGGCGTAACCCTTTACGCCGAGCTCTTCATCACCTCCATCAACGAGAAACATTTCTTTAGTACTTTTCAGGTACTTAAGGATATTTTTGACCGCTGTCCAGTGTTCCATACCGGGATCACTTTGGTACCTCCCTACCAAACTTATGGTAAGGTTTATATCAGGTCTGGTACATAGCATGGCATACATTAGAGAGCCTACGGCTGAAGCGTAGGGGACAAAACTCATCTTCTCTCTATCTGCTGTCGTGGTCGGCGACTTAGTCTTACTCAATCTCATACCTTGCAAAACTGGCAAGAACTCTTTCTTTGAGTTTTCCATATTGAACTTCTTCAATATCTTGTCAAGGTATGTACTTTGCGAAAGACCTATGAGGCGTCTCGATCTATCTCTATAGATCTTGATGCCTAATATGTATGCAGCTTCTCCAAGGTCCTTCATTGAAATACTCTTGTTAAAATAGGCCTTTATGCTCTCCAACATTTCTGTATTGCTCCCACTCACTTTCTTGTACAGACAGGCTTCTCCGTAAACCTGTATGAACCCAAACACTTTAATGACCTCATTAAAGCGAATGTTCCAGCTCCGAGATGCTTGCACTAGCCCATAGATGGAGCGCTGGAGCTTGCACACTTTGTTAGCACCCTTAGGGTCGACAAAACCTTCTGGTTGCATCATATACAACTCTTCCTTAAGGTTCCCGTTAAGGAACGCTGTTTTGACGTCCATTTGCCGAATTTCATAATCATAAAAGGCGGCAATCGCTAACATGATTCGGACTGATTTCAGCTTTGCTACGGGAGAGAAAGTCTCTTCGTCGTCAACTCCTTGAATTTGTCGAAAACCCTTTGCGACAAGTCGAGCTTTATAAACGGTTACATTACCGTCTGCATCAGTCTTCTTCTTGAAGATCCATTTATTTTCTATGGCTCGCCGGTCATCGGGCAAGTCCACCAAAGTCCATACTTTGTTCTCATACATGGATCCTATCTCGGATTTCATAACTTCAAGCCATTTGTTGGAATCCGGGCCCGCCATCGCTTCTTCATAGTTCGAAGGTTCACCGTTGTCTAAGAACATGATTTCCATCACAGGGTTGCCGTACCACTCTGGTGCGGAGCGTGCCCTCGTGGACCTTCGCGGTTCAGTAGTGACTTGATCCGAAGATTCATGACCATTATCATTAACTTCCTCTTCAGTTGGTGCAGGCGCCACAGGAACAACTTCCCACGCTGCGCTACTATCCTGTTCGGGAGGGGGTGTAATTAACTCATCAAGTTCTACCTTCCTCCCACTTACTTCTTTCGAGAGAAACTCTTTCTCTAGAAAGGATCCGTTCTTGGCAACAAAGGTTTTACCTTCGGATCTAAGATAGAAGGTATACCCAATAGTTTACTTAGGGTATCCTATGAATACGCATTTCTCCGCTTTGGGTTGAGCTTTTCTGGTTGAAGTTTCTTCACATAAGCATCGCAGCCCCAAACTTTAAGAAACGACAACTTAGGTTTCTTGCCAAACCATAGTTCATACGGTGTCGTCTCAACGGATTTAGATGGTGCCTTATTTAAAGTGAATGCCGCAGTTTCTAATGCGTATCCCCAAAATGATAGCGGTAAGTCGGTAAGAGACATCATAAATCGTACCATATCTAATAAAGTGCGATTACGACGTTCAGACACTCCGTTGCGTTGCGGTGTGCCAGGCGGCGTCAGTTGTGAAACGATTCCACACTTCCTTAGGTGTGTGCCAAACTCGTGACTCAAATATTCTCCTCCACGATCAGATCGTAGACACTTAATTTTTCTGTCACGTTGATTCTCGACCTCACTCTGAAATTCCTTGAACTTTTCAAATGTCTCAGATTTGTGCTTCATCAATTAGATATACCCATACCTACTCAAATGATCGGTGAGAGTGAGAACATAACGATAGCCACCGCGAGCTTCAACGTTCATTGGACCACACACATCAGTATGTATTATTTCCAATAAGTCGGTTGCTCTCTCCATTATTCCTGAGAATGGAGTCTTAGTCATCTTGCCCATGAGGCACGGTTCGCATGTGTCAAATGATTCAAAGTCAAGAGACTCTAATAGTCCATTAGTATGGAGGTTCTTCATGCGCTTAACGCCGATATGACCAAGGTGGCAGTGCCACAAGTATGTGGGACTATCATTATCAACTTTACATCTTTTGGTACTCACACTATGAATATGCGTAACATCACGATCGAGATTCATCAAGAATAAACCATTCACCAGCGGAGCATGACCATAAAACATATCACTCATATAAATAGAACAACCATTATTCTCTGACTTAAATGAGCAACCGTCTCGCATTAAGCAAGACCCTGATACAATGTTCATGCTTAAAGCTGGTACTAAATAACAATTATTAAGGTTTAAAACTAATCCTGACGGTAGATGTAGAGGTAACGTGACGACGGCGATCACATCGACCTTGGAGCCATTCCCGACGCGCATCGTCACCTCGTCCTTTGCCAGTCTTCGCTTATTCCGCAGTTCCTGCTTTGAGTTGCAAATGTGAGCAACAACACCGGTATCAAATACCCAGGAGCTACTACGAGCGCTGGTAAGGTACACATCAATAACATGTATATCACATATACCTTTAACGTTGCCGGCCTTCTTGTCCGCTAAGTATTTGGGGCAGTTCCGCTTCCAGTGACCCTTTCCCTTGCAATAGAAGCACTCAGTCTCAAGATTGGGTCAATTCTTTTTCTTCTTCCCGGCATCTGGCTTACCGGGCGCGGCAACAACTTTGCCGTCTTTCTTGAAGTTCTTCTTACCCTTGCCCTTCTTAAAACTACTGGTCTTGTTGACCATCAACACTTGATGCTCTTTCTTGATTTCTACTTCTGTAGACTTGAGCATCGAGTACAACTCGGCAATGGTCTTCTCCATCCCTTGCATGTTGTAGTTAAGCACAAAGCCTTTGTAGCTTGGTGGGAGAGACTGGAGGATTCTGTCAATTATAGCATCATCCAGAAGTTCGACTCCAAGTGAAGTCAGACGACCGTGTAACCCAGACATTTTTAGTATGTGCTCGCTGACAGAACTTTTCTCCTCCATCTTACAACTAAAGAACTTGTCGGAGACTTCATATCTCACGACACGGGCATGAGCTTGGAAAACTAGCTTCAGCTCTTGGAACATCTCATACGCACCGTGTTGCTCAAAACGCCTTTGGAGCCCCGTTTCTAAACTGTATAACATGCCACACCTAACTAGAGAGTAGTCATCACTCCGCGTTTGCCAGACATTCAGAATGTCCTGGGCTGCTGCGGGAGCAGGAGGGTCACCTAGTGGCGCATCAAGGACATAAGCCTTTTTAGCTGCTTCAAGGATGAGCTTCAAGTTGCGAACCCAGTCCGCATAGTTGCTACCATCATCTTTCAGCTTGTTTTTCTCTAGGAATGCATTGAAATTGAGGTTGACGTTGGCCATCTACAATATTTATAAAGACAACTTTTAGACTAACATGACAATTAAGTTCATTTAATAAAATTAAGTATGAACTCCCACTTAAATGGACATCCCTCTAGTCATCTAAGTGATACATGATCCATGTTGACTAACCCGTGTCCGATCATCACGTGAGACGGACTAGTCACCGTGGTGAGCAACTTCATGCTGATCGTATTCAACCATACGACTCATGTTTGACTTTTCGGTCTCTTGTATTCAAGGTGCTGTCTGTACATGCTAAGCTCGTCGAGTCAACCTAGGTGTTTCGCATGTGTAAATCTGGCTTACACCCGTTGTATGCGAACGTTAGAATCTATCACACCCGATCATCACGTGGTGCTTCGAGAAAATGATCCTTAGCAACGGTGCACACTTAGGGGAATACTTTCTCAAAAATTTAAGAGGGATCATCTTATTATGCTACCGTCATTCTAAGCAATAAGATGAAACACATGATAAACATCACAATGCAATCATATAGTGACATGATATGGCCATTATCATCTTTGCTCTTTCGATCTCCATCTTCAGGCATCGCATGATCATCATCGTCACCGGCGTGACACCATGATCTCCATCATCATGATCTCCATCATCGTGTCTCCGTGAAGTCGTCACGCCAACTACTACTATAGCTAACTGTTAGCAATGAAGTAAAAGTAGTAAGCACATGGCGTTGCGTCTCATACAATAAATTAAGACAACTCCTATGGCTCCTGCCGGTTGTCATACTCATTGACATGCAAGTCGTGAAACCTATTACAATAACATGATCATCTCATACATCATACATGCAACATCACAACTTTGGCCATATCACATCACATGTCAAACCCTGCAAAAACAAGTTAGACGTCCTCTAATTGTTGTTGCAAGTTTTACGTGGCTGATTTGGGTTTCTAGCAAGAATGCTTTCTTACCAACGTGACAACCACAACTATGATATGCCAAAGCTATTTACCCTTCATAAGGACCCTTTTCATCAAATCTAATCCGACTAGAGTAGGAGAGACAGACACCCGCTAGCCACCTTTATGCACGGTGTGCATGTCTGTTGGTGGAACCAGTCTCATGTAAGCGTACGTGTAAGGTCGGTCCGAGCCGCTTCATCCCACAATACCGCCGGGAAAGAATAAGACTAGTAGTGGCAAGAAATTGACAAATCATCGCCCACAACCTTTTGTATTCTACTCGTGCATAGAATCTACGCATTGAAAACCTGGCTCTGATGCCACTGTTGGGGAACGTAGCATAAATTCAAAAAAAATTCCTAGGCATATTCAGATCTTCCTACGGAGAGACCAGCAACGAGGGAGGGGTGAGTGCATCTTCATACCTTTGAAGATCGCTAAGCGGAAGCATTACTAGAACGCGGTTGAGGGAGTCGTACTCGCGGCGATTCAGATCGCGGTGTGATACCGATCTAGTGCCGAACTACGGCACCTCCGCGTTCAACACACGTGCAGCCCGGTGAAGTCTCCCGCACCTTGATCCAGCAAGGAGGAGGGATAGGTTGGGGAAGAACTCCAGCAGCACGACGGCGTGGTGTCGATGGAGATACGAGGTCTCCTGGCAGGGCTTCGCCAAGCACCGGCAAAGAGGAGGAGAAAGAAGGGCAGGGCTGCGCCGAGGGAGAGCGAAAAGTTTCTCTCCAACAGCCCCAAAACCCCCACTATTTATAGGAGGAGGGGAGAGGGGGTGCCACCCCTAGGGTTCCCACCCTAGGTGGTGGGGCAGCCCCCCCCCCCAGATGGGAGGTGCGGCGGCCAGGGCAGGGAGGAGGGGTGGCGCACCCCTCTGGTGGGCCTTAGGCCCACCTGCGCTAGGGTTCCCCCCTCTCCCCTCTTCCTGCGCCATGGGCTGAGTGGGGGGCGCACCAGCCCACCTAGGGGCTGGTTCCCTTCCCCACTTGGCCCATCTAGCCTCCCGGGGTCGTTGCCCCCTTTCGGTGGACCCCCGGGGCCACCTCCGGTGGTCCCGGTGGTCCCGGTACGTTACCGGTGACGCCCGAAACACTTCCGGTGTCCGAAACCATCCGTCCTACATATCAATCTTTACCTACGGACCATTCCGGAGCTCCTCGTGACATCCGGGATCTCATCCGGGACTCCGAACAACTTTCGATAACCCCGTATAACAATTCCCTATAACCCTAGCGTCATCGAACCTTAAGTGTGTAGACCCTAAGGGTTCGGGAGACAGGCAGACATGACCGAGACACCTCTCCGGCCAATAACCATCAGCGAGGTCTGGATACGCATGGTGCCTCCCACTTGCTCCACGATGATCTCATCAGATGAACCACGATGTCAAGGATTCAACCAATCCCGTATAAAATTCAATTTGTTTGTCGGTATAGAACATGCCCGAGATTCGATCGTCGGTATACCTATACCTTGTTCAATCTCATTACCGGTAAGTCTCTTTACTCGTTCCGTAGTACATCATCGTGTTACTAACTCCTTAGTCACATTGAGCTCATGATGATGTTCTACCGAGTGGGCCCAGAGATACCTCTCCGTCACACGGAGTGAAAAATCCCGATCTCGATTCGTACCAACCCAACAGACACTTCCAGAGATACCCGTAGTGCACCTTTATAGTCACCCAGTTACGTTGTGACGTTTGATACACCCAAAGCACTCCTACGGTATCCGGGAGTTGCACAATCTCGCGGTCGAAGGAAAAGACACTTGACATTAGAAAAGCTTTAGCATACGAACAATACGATCTAGTGCTATGCTTAGGATTGGGTCTTGTCCATCACATCATGCTCCCAATGATGTGATCCCGTTATCAATGACATCTAATGCCCATGACCAGGAAACCATGATCATCTATGGACTAACGAGCTAGCCAACCAGAGGCTTGCTAGGGACAAATTGTGATCTATTTATTCACACATGTATTATTGTTTCCTGTTAATACAATTATAGCATGAACAATAGATGATTATCATGAACAAGGAAATATGATAATAACCATTTTATTATTGCCTCTAGGGCATATTTGTAACATTATCAAGCATCCCCAAGCTTAACTCCTGCTCGTTATCGAGTAGGGAAGTGATAAAGAATGAATTTTTGATGTGGAATGCTACCTAGCTTAGTTTTCCTTTGCAACTTCTTTCACATGACATGAATGTTCAGACCCGTAAGATTCAAAACAATAGTTTGCTATTGACATGAAAACAGTAATACTTCAAGCAAACTAGCAAAGTAATCATGAACTTTCAAAATAACAAGGCCAAAGAAAGTTATCCCTACAAAATCATATAGTGTGGCTATGCTCCATCATCCTCACACAACTAATGTAAATCATGCACAACCCCGAAATTGGCCAAGTAATTGTTTTCGCACTATTACTTTCTCAAACTTTTTATAACTATCACGCAATACATGAGCGCGAGCCATGGATATAGCACTATAGGTGGAATAGAGTGTGGTGGTGGTTGTGAGACAAAAAGGAGGAGATGGTCACACTGACTCGATGTATCAATGGGCTATGGAGATGCCCATTAATAGATATCAATGTGAATGAGTAGTGATTTCCATACAAGAGATGCACTAGAGCTATAAGTATGTGAAAGCTCAACAGGAAAACTAGTGGGTGTGCATCCACTTGCTTGCTCACGAAGACCTAGGGCAATTTTGAGGAAGCCCATCATTGGAATATACAAGCCAAGTTATATAATGAAGATTCCCACTAGCATATGGTATTGACAAAGCAATAAGCTCTCAATCATGAAGAACATCGTGCTAACATGAAGCACAAGTGTGGAAAAAGATAGTAGCATTGTCCCTTCTCTCTTTTTTTCATTTGGGCTCTTAGGCCTCATTTTTTCCTGTCTTTTCTTTTCTCTTTTTTTGTTTTTGGGCTCTTTGGCCTATTTTTTTTATTTCCTCACATGGGACAATGCTGTAATAATGATGATCATCACACTTTTATTTACTCACACTTTTATTTACTCACAGGTCAAAGATCACAGTGATGATGACTCCATAGGAAATGCCTCCGGTAGTGTACCGGGATGTGCAACGATCTAGCATGGCGTATGCCGTTGAAACATCTCGCTAGCTATGTTACGATCATGCAATGGCAATATGAGAGTGACGGCACAACTCATGAGACGGAACGGTGGGAGTTGCATGGCAATATATCTCGGAATGGCTATGAAAATACCATAGTAGGTAGATATGGTGGCTGTTTTGAGGAAGGAATTTGGTGGGTTTGTGCACCGGCGAAAATTGCGTGACACTAGAGAGGCTAGCAAAGGTGGAAGGTGAAAGTGCATCTATACCATGGGCTTGTTGGAATTATGCCCTAGAGGCAATGATAAATATATAGTTATTATTATAATTCTTGTATCAAGATAATAGTTTATTATCCATGCTATAATTGTATTGAATGAAGACTCATTTACATGTGTGGATACATAGACAAAACACCGTCCCTAGCATGCCTCTAGTTGGCTAGCCAGTTGATCGATGATAGTCAGTGTCTTCTGATTATGAACAAGGTGTTGTTGCTTGATAACTGGATCACGTCATTGGGAGAATCACGTGATGGACTAGACCCAAACTAATAGACGTAGCATGTTGATCGTGTCATTTTGTTGCTACTGTTTTCTGCGTGTCAAGTATTTATTCCTATGACCATGAGATCATATAACTCACTGACACTGGAGGAATGCTTTGTGTGTATCAAACGTCGCAACGTAACTGGGTGACTATAAAGATGCTCTACAGGTATCTCCGAAGGTGTTAGTTGAGTTAGTATGGATCAAGACTGGGATTTGTCACTCCGTGTGACGGAGAGGTATCTCGGGGCCCACTCGGTAATACAACATCACACACAAGCCTTGCAAAGCAATGTAACTTAGTGTAAGTTGCGGGATCTTGTATTACGGAACGAGTAAAGAGACTTGCCGGTAAACGAGATTGAAATAGGTATGCGGATACTGACGATCGAATCTCGGGCAAGTAACATACCGAAGGACAAAGGGAATGACATACGGGATTATACGAATCCTTGGCACCGAGGTTCAAACGATAAGATCTTCGTAGAATATGTAGGATCCAATATGGGCATCCAGGTCCCGCTATTGGATATTGACCGAGGAGTCTCTCGGGTCATGTATACATAGTTCTCGAACCCGCAGGGTCTGCACACTTAAGGTTCGACGTTGTTTTATGCGTATTTGAGTTATATGGTTGGTTACCGAATGTTGTTCGGAGTCCCAGATGAGATCACGGACGTCACGAGGGTTTCCGGAATGGTCCGGAAACGAAGATTGATATATAGGATGACCTCATTTGATTACCGGAAGGTTTTCAGAGTTACCGGGAATGTACCGGGAATGACGAATGGGTTCCGGGAGTTCACTGGGGGGGGCAACCCACCCCGGGGAAGCCCATAGGCTTTTGGGTTGACACACCAGCCCTTAGTGGGCTGGTGGGACAGCCCACAAGTGCTCTATGCGCCAAGAGAAGAAAAATCAAGAGGAAAAGAAAAAAAAAGGAGGAGGTGGGAAGGGAGGGGGACTCCCTCCCACCAAACCTAGTCCAACTCGGTTTGGGGGGGGAGAGTCCTCCCCCTTGGCTCGGCCGACCCCCTTGAGGGTCCTTGGACCCCAAGGCAAGGCCCCCTCCCTCCCACCTATATATACGGAGGTGTTAGGGCTGATTTGAGACGACTTTTCCACGGCAGCCCGACCACATACCTCCACGGTTTTTCCTCTAGATCGCGTTTCTGCGGAGCCCGGGCGGAGCCCTGCTGAGACAAGGTCATCACCAACCTCTGGAGCGCCGTCACGCTGCCGGAGAACTCTTCTACCTCTCCGTCTCTCTTGCTGGATCAAGAAGGCCGAGATCATCGTCGAGCTGTACGTGTGCTGAACGCGGAGGTGCCATCCGTTCGGTACTAGATCGTGGGACTGATCGCGGGATTGTTCGCGGGGCGGATCGAGGGACGTGAGGACGTTCCACTACATCAACCGCGTTCTCTAACGCTTCTGCTGTACGGTCTACAACGGTACGTAGATCACTCATCCCTTCTCGTAGATGGACATCACCATGATAGGTCTTCGTGCGCGTAGGAAATTTTTTGTTTCCCATGCGACGTTCCCAACAGTGGCATCATGAGCTAGGTTCATGCGTAGATGTCTTCTCGAGTAGAACACAAAAGTTTTTGTGGGCGGTGATGTGCGTTTTTCTGCCCTCCATAGTCTTTTCTTGATTCCGCGGTATTGTTGGATTGAAGCGGCTTGGACCGACATTACTCGTACGCTTACGAGAGACTGGTTTCATCGTTACGAGTAATCCCCTTTGTTCAAAGATGACTGGCAAGTGACGGTTTCTCCAACTTTAGTTGAATCGGATTTGACCGAGGAGGTCCTTGGATGAGGTTAAATAGCAACTCATATATCTCCATTGTGGTGTTTGCGTAAGTAAGATGCGATCCTACTAGATACCCTTGGTCACCACGTAAAACATGCAACAACAAAATTAGAGGACGTCTAACTTGTTTTTGCAGGGTATGATTGTGATGTGATATGGCCAACGATGTGATGTGATATATTGGATGTATGAGATGATCATGTTGTAATAGAAATATCGACTTGCACGTCGATGGTACGACAACCGGCAGGAGCCATAGGGTTGTCTTTATACTAACGTTTGTGCTTGCAGATGCGTTTACTATTTTGCTAGGATGTAGCTTTAGTAGTAATAGCATAAGTAGCACGACAACCCTGATGGCAACACGTTGATGGATGATCATGGTGTGGCGCCGGTGACAAGAAGATCGTGCCGGTGCTTTGGTGATGGAGATCAAGAAGCACTTGATGATGGCCATATCATGTCACTTATGAATTGCATGTGATGTTAATCCTTTTATGCACCTTATTTTGCTTAGAACGACGGTAGCATTATGAGGTGATCTCTCACTAAAATTTCAAGACGAAATTGTGTTCTCCCCGACTGTGCACCGTTGCTACAGTTTGTCGTTTCGAGACACCACATGATGATCGGGTGTGATAGACTCAACGTTCACATACAAAAGGTGCAAAACAGTTGCGCACGCGGAACACTCGGGTTAAGCTTGACGAGCCTAGCATGTGCAGACATGGCCTCGGAACACATGAGACCGAAAGGTCAATCGTGAATCATATAGTTGATATGATTAGCATAGGGATGCTTACCACTGAAACTATACCCAACTCACGTGATGATCGGACTTGGGATAGTGTAAGTGGATCATGAACCACTCAAATGACTAGAGAGATGTACTTTTTGAGTGGGAGTTTAGCATATAATTTGATTAAAGTTGAACTCTAATTATCTTGAACATAGTCTAAGTCCACTTTGAATATATTTGTGTTGTAGATCATGGCTCACGCGACAGTCATCCTGAATTTTAATACGTTCCTAGAGAAAGCTAAGTTGAAAGATGATGGAAGCAACTTTGTAGACTGGGCTCGTAATCTTAAGCTAATCTTGCAAGCTGGGAAGAAGGGTTATGTCCTTAATGCTGCGCTAGGAGATGAACCACCCGCTACAGCTGATCAGGATGTTAAGAACGCTTGGTTAGCACGTAAGGAGGACTACTCAATAGTTCAATGTATTGTCTTGTATGGCTTAGAACCGGGACTTCAACGTCGCTTTGAGCGTCATGGAGCATTTGAGATGTTCCAGGAGTTGGAGTTTATCTTTCAGAAGAACGCCCGGATCGAGAGGTATGAGACCTCCGATAAACTCTATGCTTGCAAGATGGAGGAAAACTCGTCTGTCAGTGAACATGTGCTCAAATGTCTGGGTACTCAAACCGTCTAGCTGAGCTGGGGATTGAACTCCCGCAAGAAGCTATCACTGACAGAATCCTTCAATCACTGCCGCCAAGCTACAAAGGCTTTGTGTTGAACTACAACATGCAAGGGATGAACTAGTCTCCCGGCGAGTTGTTTGCGATGTTGAAAGTCGCAGAGTCTGAACTCCGTAAAGAGCATCAAGTGTTGATGGTGAATAAGACCACTAGTTTCAAGAGAAATGGCAAAGGCAAGAAGGGCAATTCGAAGAAGAGTGGCAAGCCTGTTGCCAATCCGCCGAAGAACCCCAAAGCTGGACCTATGCCTGAAACGGAGTGTTTCTATTGCAAGGGTATGGGTCACTGGAAGCGGAATTGCCACAAGTATCTGGCAGATAAGAAGGCGGGCAAAGAAAAATCAGGTATATTTGATATACATGTTATTGATGTGTACTTAACCAGCTCTCGTAGTAGTGCCTGGGTATTCGATACCGGTTCTGTTGCTCATATTTGCAACTCGAAGCAGGAACTGCGGAATAGACGAAGGCTGGCGAAAGACGAAGTGACGATGCGCGTAGGAAATGGTTCCAAGGTTGATGCAATCGCCGTCGGCACAGTGTCACTTCAGCTACCATCAGGATTAGTGATGAACTTAAATCATTGTTATTTAGTGCCTGCGTTGAGCATGAACATTATATCTGGATCTTGTTTATTGCGAGACGGTTACTCTTTTAAGTTTGAGAATAATGGTTGTTCTATTTCTATGAGTAACATCTTTTATGGTCATGCACCGAATGTGAGAGGATTGTTCATATTGAATCTTGATAGCGATACGCATATACATAACATTGAGACCAAAAGAGTTAGAGTAAACAATGATAGCGCCATATTTTTGTGGCACTGCCGCTTGGGTCATATTGGTGTAAAGCGCATGAAGAAACTCCATGCTGATGGACTTTTGGAGTCACTTGACTTTGATTCACTTGACACGTGCGAACCATGCCTCATGGGAAAAATGACTAAAGACTCCGTTCTCCGGAACAATGGAGCGTGCAAGTGACTTGTTGGAAATGATACATACCGATGTGTGTGGTCCAATGAGCGTAGAGGCACGCGGCGGATATCGTTATTTTCTCACCTTCACTAACGATTTAAGTAGATATGGTTATGTCTACTTGATGAAGCACAAGTCTGAAACATTTGAAAAGTTCAAGCAATTTCAGAGTGAAGTGGAAAATCATCGTAACAAGAAGATCAAGTTCCTACGGTCTGATCATGGGGGTGAATATCTGAGTTTCGAGTTTGGTGCTCACTTAAGACAATGTGGAATTGTTTCGCAGTTAACACCGCCTGGAACACCACAGCGTAATGGTGTGTCCGAACGTCGTAATCGTACTTTGTTAGAGATGGTGCGATCTATGATGTCTCTTACTAATTTGCCGTTATCATTTTGGGGTTATGCATTAGAAACAGCTGCATTCACTTTAAATAGGGCACCATCAAAATCCGTTGAGACGACACCATACGAACTGTGGTATGGCAAAAGGCCAAAGTTGTCGTTTCTTAAAGTTTGGGGATGTGATGCTTATGTCAAAAAGCTTCAGCCTGAAAAGCTGGAACCCAAAGCGGAAAGGTGCGTCTTCATAGGTTACCCAAAAAAGACAGTTGGGTACACCTTCTATCTCAAATCCGAGGGCAAAGTGTTTGTTGCTAAGAACGGAGCTTTTCTCGAGAAGGAGTTTCTCTCGAGAGAATTGAGTGGGAGGAAGATAGAACTTGACGAGGTTGTCGAACCTCTCATCCCTCTGGATGGCGGCGCAGGGAAAGGGGAAACCTCTGTCGTTGTGACGCCGGTTGAGGAGGAAGTTAATGATGATGATCATGAAACTCCAGTTCAAGTTTCTGTTGAACCACGCAGGTCGACGAGATCATGCGCTGCTCCAGATTGGTACGGTAATCCCGTCTTATCAATCATGTTGTTAGACAACAATGAACCTGCAAATTATGAAGAAGCAATGGTGGGCCCAGATTCCAACAAATGGCTAGAAGCCATGAAATCCGAGATAGGATCCATGTATGAGAACAAAGTGTGGACTTTGGAGATACTACCTGAGGGCCGCAAGGCTATTCAGAACAAATGGATCTTTAAGAAGAAGACGGACGCTGACGGTAATGTGACCGTTTATAAAGCACGACTTGTGGCAAAGGGTTTTTCACAAGTTCCAGGAGTTGACTACGATCAGACTTTCTCACCCGTAGCGATGCTTAAGTCCGTCAGAATCATGTTAGCAATAGCTGCATTTTTTGATTATGAAATCTGGCAGATGGATGTCAAAACGGCGTTCCTTAACGGTTTCCTTAAGGAAGAGTTGTATATGATGCAACCCGAAGGTTTTGTCGATCCTAAAAATGCTGACAAGGTGTGCAAGATCCAGCGATCCATTTATGGACTGGTGCAAGCATCTCGGAGTTGGAACAAACGCTTTGATGAGGTGATCAAAGCATTTGGGTTTAGACAAGTGGTTGGAGAATCTTGTATTTACAAGAAAGTGAGTGGGAGCTCTGTAGCGTTTCTAATATTATATGTGGATGACATATTACTGATTGGAAACAACGTAGAGCTTTTGGAGAGCATAAAAGGTTACTTGAATAAAAGTTTCTCTATGAAGGACCTTGGAGAAGCTGCTTACATTCTAGGCATTAAGATCTATAGGGATAGATCGAAACGCCTGATAGGACTTTCACAAAGCACATACCTTGATAAAGTTTTGGAAAGGTTCAAAATGGAACAGTCCAAGAAAGGGTTCTTGCCAGTTTTACAAGGTACAAGATTGAGTAAGACTCAGTGCCCAGCAACTGATGAAGATAGAGAGCATATGCGCTCCGTCCCCTATGCTTCAGCCATAGGTTCTATCATGTATGCGATGCTGTGCACTAGACCGGATGTTGGCCTGGCCATAAGTATGGCAGGTAGGTTCCAGAGTAATCCAGGAGTGGATCACTGGACAGCGGTCAAGAATATCCTGAAGTACCTGAAAAGGACTAAGGAGATGTTTCTCGTATATGGAGGTGACGAAGAGCTCGCCGTAAAAGGTTACGTCGATGCAAGCTTTGACACAGATCCGGACGACTCTACGTCGCAGACCGGATACGTATTTATTCTTAATGGGGGTGCAGTAAGCTGGTGCAGTTCCAAGCAAAGCGTCGTAGCAGATTCTACATGTGAAGCAGAGTACATGGCTGCCTCGGAGGCGGCTAAGGAGGGTGTCTGGATGAAGCAGTTCATGACGGATCTTGGAGTGGTGCCAAGCGCACTGAATCCAATAACCTTGTTCTGTGACAACACTGTTGCCATTGCCTTAGCAAAGGAACCACGGTTTCACAAGAAGACCAGACACATCAAACGACGATTCAACCTCATCCGCGACTACGTCGAGGAAGAGGACGTAAATATATGCAAAGTGCACACGGATCTGAATGTAGCATACCCGCTGACTAAACCTCTTCCACGGCCAAAACATGATCGACACTAGAACTGTATGGGAGACTGTTGGAAGTGGGAGACTATTGGAATTATGCCCTAGAGGCAATGATAAATATATAGTTATTATTATAATTCTTGTATCAAGATAATAGTTTATTATCCATGCTATAATTGTATTGAATGAAGACTCATTTACATGTGTGGATACATAGACAAAACACCGTCCCTAGCATGCCTCTAGTTGGCTAGCCAGTTGATCGATGATAGTCAGTGTCTTCTGATTATGAACAAGGTGTTGTTGCTTGATAACTGGATCACGTCATTGGGAGAATCACGTGATGGACTAGACCCAAACTAATAGACGTAGCATGTTGATCGTGTCATTTTGTTGCTACTGTTTTCTGCGTGTCAAGTATTTATTCCTATGACCATGAGATCATATAACTCACTAACACTAGAGGAATGCTTTGTGTGTATCAAACGTCGCAACGTAACTGGGTGACTATAAAGATGCTCTACAGGTATCTCCGAAGGTGTTAGTTGAGTTAGTATGGATCAAGACTGGGATTTGTCACTCCGTGTGACGGAGAGGTATCTCGGGCCCCACTCGGTAATACAACATCACACACAAGCCTTGCAAGCAATGTAACTTAGTGTAAGTTGCGGGATCTTGTATTACGGAACGAGTAAAGAGACTTGCCGGTAAATGAGATTGAAATAGGTATGCGGATACTGACGATCGAATCTCGGGCAAGTAACATACCGAAGGACAAAGGGAATGACATACGGGATTATACGAATCCTTGGCACTGAGGTTCAAACGATAAGATCTTCGTAGAATATGTAGGATCCAATATGGGCATCCAGGTCTCGCTATTGGATATTGACCGAGGAGTCTCTCGGGTCATGTCTACATAGTTGTCGAACCCGCAGGGTCTGCACACTTAAGGTTCGACGTTGTTTTATGCGTATTTTAGTTATATGGTTGGTTAACGAATGTTGTTCGGAGTCCCGGATGAGATCACGGACGTCACGAGGGTTTCCGGAATGGTCCGGAAACGAAGATTGATATATAGGATGACCTCATTTAATTACCGGAAGGTTTTCGGAGTTACCCGGAATGTACCGGGAATGACGAATGGGTTCCGGGAGTTCACCGGGGGGGCAACCCACCCCGGGGAAGACCATAGGCTTTGGGGAGACACACCAGCCCTTAGTGGGCTGGTGGGACAGCCCCAAGGGGGCCTATGCGCCAAGAATAAAGAATCAAAGGAAAAGAAAAAAAAAGAGGGAGGAAGTGGGAAGGGAGGGGGACTCCTCCCACCAAACCAAGTCCAACTCGGTTTGGGGGGGGAGTCCTCCCCCCCTTGGCTCGGCCGACCCCTTGAGGGTCCCTTGGACCCCAAGGCAAGGTCCCCCTCCCTCCTCCTATATATATGGAGCAATTAGGGCTGATTTGAGACGACTTTCTCACGGCTGCCCGACCACATACCTCCATAGTTTTTCCTCTAGGTTGCGTTTCTGCGGAGCTCGGGCGGAGCCCTGCTGAGACAAGATCATCACCAACCTCCGGAGCGCCGTCACGCTGCCGGAGAACTCTTCTACCTCTCCGTATCTCTTGCTGGATCAAGAAGGCCGAGATCATCGTCGAGCTGTACGTGTGCTGAACGCGGAGGTGCCGTCCGTTCGGTACTAGATCGTGGGACTGATCGCGGGATTGTTCGTGGGGCGGATCGAGGGACGTGAGGACGTTCCACTACATCAACCGCGTTCTCTAAGGCTTCTGCTGTACGATCTACAAGGGTACGTAGATCACTCATCCCCTCTCGTAGATGGACATCACCATGATAGGTCTTCGTGCGCGTAGGAAAATTTTTGTTTCCCTTGCGACGTTCCCCAACATGTGGGGCCCCTGAGGCTCCCTGCCTTGTCTCTCAAGCTTCCCGATCTTCTTCTGTTCCGGAAAAAATCTTTTCTGGGATTTTCTTCCGTTTGGACTTCGTTTCAAAATCTCCTCTGAAAGGGGTCAAAAACATGGAAAAAGCAGGAACTGGCACTTGGCACTGAGTTAATAAGTTAGTCCCAAAAAATATATAAAAGGCATGCATAACATCCAAAGTTTGACAAGATAATAGCATGAAACCATGAAAATTATAGATACGTTGGAGATGTACCAATCATCCCCAAGCTTAACTCATTTGATTACCGGAAGGTTTTCGGAGTTACCAGGAATGTACCGGGAATGACGAATGGGTTCCGGGAGTTCACCGGGGGGCAACCCACCCCGGGGAAGCCCATAGGCTTTTGGGGAGACACACCAGCCCTTAGTGGGCTGGTGGGACAGCCCACAAATGCTCTATGCGCCAAGAGAAGAAAAATCAAGAGGAAAAAAAAGGAGGAGGTGGGAAGGGAGGGGGACTCCCTCCCACCAAACCTAGTCCAACTCGGTTTGGGGGGGGGGGAGAGTCCTCCCCCTTGGCTCGGCCGACCCCCTTGAGGGTCCTTGGACCCCAAGGCAAGGCCCCTTCCCTCCGACCTATATATACGGAGGTTTTAGGGCTGATTTGAGACGACTTTTCCACGGCAGCCCGACCACATACCTCCACGGTTTTTCCTCTAGATGGCGTTTCTGCGGAGCCCGGGCGGAGCCCTGCTGAGACAAGGTCATCACCAACCTCCGGAGCACCGTCAAGCTGCCGGAGAACTCTTCTACCTCTCCGTCTCTCTTGCTGGATCAAGAAGGCCGAGATCATCGTCGAGCTGTACGTGTGCTGAACGCGGAGGTGCCGTCCGTTCGGTACTAGATCATGGGACTGATCGCGGGATTGTTCGCGGGGCGGATCGAGGGACGTGAGGACGTTCCACTACATCAACCGCGTTCTCTAACGCTTCTGCTGTACGGTCTACAAGGGTACGTAGATCACTCATCCCCTCTCGTAGATGGACATCACCATGATAGGTCTTCGTGCGCGTAGGAAATTTTTTGTTTCCCATGCGACATTCCCAACAGGGCTCACATTAGTCATGAAGAACTCACATACTTATTGCGAAAGTTTTTATTAGTAATCGAAACAAAGTGCTAAACGCATACCCCGAGGGGAAGGGTTGGTAGGTGTAAACCATCGCGCGATCCCGACCTCAACCCAAAGGATGACAATCAATAGATCAATTATGCTCCGACTTCCTAACATAGCGGTTCACCATACGTGCATGCTACGGGAATCACGAACTTCAAGACAAGTATTTCTAGATTCACAACACCCTACTAACATAACTCTCAATATTACCGAATCCACGTCTCAAAACTAATTGAGAGGAATCGAAACTTCTCTTTCTACTCCATGCACATGAAGATGGAGGTTTTTACGTCCTATTTGGGTACCTAGAAAATTTGGGACAACTTTCATAGCATAAGCCAACTACCAAATCACGCACCGCCGTGCTCTAAATATATAAGTGAAGCACAAGAGCAAAAGTATCTAGCTCAAAAGATATAAGTGAAGCACTATGAGCATTCTAGCAAAATCATGATGAGTGCATGTCTCTCTCTCTCAAAAAGGTGTGCAGCAAGGATGATTGTGACACAACAAAAAGAAAATACTCCTAAGATACAAGACGCTCCAAGCAAAACACATATCATGTGGTGAATAAAAATATAGCTCCAAGTAATGTTACCGATGGATTGAAGACGAAAGAGGGGATGCCTTCCCGGGGCATCCCCAAGCTTAGGCTTTTTGGTGTCCTTGAATTTGGCTTGGGATGCCTTGGGCATCCCCAAGCTTGAGCTCTTTACACTCCTTATCTCTTTGTCCATGAGAACTTCAACCAAAACTTGAAAACTTCACAACACAAAAACTTAAACAGATACTTGAGATAACATTAGTACAAGAAGACAAACTACCACTTCTTTTGGTACTGTAGAAAACTTGAATCCCCTCTATATTGATGATGGGCTACTATATTCTCACTTTTCCATGGCTAGTACCCCCCGATACTAACCATAGTTTCATCAAAACAAGCAAACAACTCAACAAAAATAGAATCTGTCAAAAACAAACCAGTTTGTATACTTTGTATACTTCTGGTACCTCAAAAAATCTGGAAAATTACGACGGCCTGGGAAAAAAGCATATCAATCAGTAGCAAAAAGAATCAACTCAAAATCTCTTTCTGAATAAAAATGAAAAATCATCTCGTGAGCGAAAAGTTTCTATCTTTTTCTAGCAGGATCAAACAACCATTACCAAGACTAGTCCTTAAGGCTTTGCTTGGCTGAAACACAAAAAGAAACACAAAGAACACAATCACAACAAAATTGTGATGGTGTGGACGCAACAAAACAGAAAGAAAACGATAAATTCATTGGGTTTCCTCCCAACAAGCGCTATTGTTTAACGCCCTTAGCCAGGCATAGAAGCGATAGAATCACGTATCGTCGTCTTTGGTGCTCAAACCATAAGTGGCGTGATCGCTTATCATCTTAAGATTTTCATCTTTCCTGCTAGAAGATTCACCACTACTTTTGGGAACAAAAACAGACTTGGAGATTTTATTGTGGGCAAGATTTGGAGTATTCTGCACAGCGGCAAAAGCAGAACCCAAGTTCGTTATAACATCCTCTAGTTTGCCAATCCTAGCGGAATCATGACCTAGCTTTTCGTTAATTGTGGGTTCCTTCTCCTTTAAATTTTTCAAAACCATTCCCACCTTTGATCCGTACTGACTGATTTGATTGTGGATCTTTTATCCAAATTCTCAATGAGTTCAATCGTAGCAATTTTATTTTCAATAACGTCTAGCCTACGCATCACATGTTCCAGAGTTAAGGTAGTTCCATTAAGCATGAGTGGGGGTGAGCCTACCAAATTTATCAGAGCTCCATAAGAATCAACGGTATGGATACCCAAGAAATTTCCACCTACTATGGTGTCAAGAATATACCTATTCCAAGGAGAGACACCCACATAAAAACTGTGAAGCAAGACGGTAGTGGATTGCTTATGAGTAGATCTACTCTGAGCATTGCAAATCCTATACGAAGCGTCCTTTAAGTTTTCTTCCTCAATTTGTTTGAAATTGAGAACTTCGCTCTCTGGAGTATCGTTCGAAGTGGTGGATCTAGCCATGAGAATGGGTAGACTATCCCACACAAACGAACAGAGAGTAAGCGAGAGAAAAGGGAAAACGAAAAGGCGAACGAAAAAGGAAACTTGGTGAAGTGGGGGAGAGGAAAACGAGAGGCAACTGGCAAACAAAGTAAATGCAAGAGATGAGATTGCGACACCTACTTGGACAAGTTATTGACTTGATCTTCCTCCCCGGCAACGGCGCCAGAAATTCTTCTCCTATCCCAGACACAACAGCGTCAGAAATTGACACGTTGACAGATGTTGGGCTTGCGTTGGTTTTTCCCTTGAATAGGAAAGGGTGATGCGGCATAGGAGTAGTAAGTATTTCCCTCAGTTTGAGAACCAAGGTATCGATCCAGAAGGAGGGTCTCGTCAAGTCTAGAGTACCTGCGCAAACACAAACAAGCTTGCACCCAACGCTTCAAAGGGGTTGTCAATCCCTTCAAGATTGTTTGCAAAGTGAGATCTGAAGGCGGAATGTGCAACAAAATAAAAAGTGTAAGGCTGAAAATATGGTGTGGAGTATACCCTTGGGGCCATAGTGTTCACTAGAGGCTTCTCTCAAAATAGCAAGTATCACGGTGGGTGAACAAATTACTGTCGAGCAATTGATAGAACCGCGCAAAGTCATGACGATATCTAAGGCAATGATCATACATATAGGCATCACGTCCGAGACAAGTAGACCGATACTTTATGCATCTACTACTATTACTCCACACATCGACCGCTATCCAGCATGCATCTAGTGTATTGAGTTCATGATGAACGGAGTAACGCTTTAAGCAATAAGACATGATGTAGAGGGATAATCTCAAACCAATGATGAAAACCCCATCTTTTTACCCTTGATGGCAACAACACGATGCGTGCCTCACTACCCCTTCTGTCACTGGGTGAGATCACCGCACGGTATGAACCCAAAACCAAGCACTTCTCCCATTGCAAGAATCATAGATCTAGTTGGCCAGACAAAACACATAACTCGAAGAGAATTACAAGGATATGAAATCATGCATAAGAGAGATCAGAAGAAACTCAAATAAGATTCATAGATAATCTGATCATAAGTCCACAATTCATCGGATCTCGACAAACACACCGCAAAAGAAGATTACATCGGATAGATCTCCATGAAGATCATGGAGAACTTTGTATTGAGGATCCAAGAGAGAGAAGAAGCCATCTAGTTACTAGCTATGGACCCCTAGGTCTATGGTGAACTACTCACGCATCATCGGAGAGGTCATGGTGTTGATGGAGAAGCCCTCCGTGTCCGAATCCCCCCTCCTGCAGGGCACCAGGACATGCCCCAGATGGGATCTTGCGGAGACAGAAGCTTGCGACGGCGGAAAAGTGATTGCGATGATCTCCTGATTTTTCTGGAATTTATGGGAATATATAGGCGAAAGACCTAGGGCAAAGGGCGTCCAGGGGGCCCACAAGCCTGGATGGCGCGCCCCCTGGCTGCGGGGTGGGGGCTTGTGGGCCCCCTGGGGCTCCCCTGCCTTGGCTCCCAAGCTCCCCGATCTTCTTCCGTTCCAAAAAAAATCTTTTCGGGGATTTTCTTCCGTTTGGACTCCGTTTCAAAATCTCCTCTGAAAGGGATAAAAAACATGGAAAAAACAGGAACTCGCACTTAGCACTGAGTTAATAAGTTAGTCCCAAAAAATATATAAAAGACATGCAAAACATCCAAAGTTTGACAAGATAATAGCATGAAACCTTAAAAAATTATAGATACGTTGGAGACGTATCAGTGGCCGCCACCGAGTCGACGACGAGGATGCGGGCCGGGCATCGTATGTCCTACTATTTTAATTCCTACAATTTAATAAACTTTTCTAAACTTGTACTACCTCCATTCCAAAATAGAAGAACTTTTAAAGATTTCATCAGAAAACTACATACGAAGAAAAATGAGTGAATCTGTACACTAAAATATGTCTAACGGATTCTCTTAACCTTAATTTAAGGGATTTAAAAAATGGCGACATTCTCGATGTGTAGAAAATGATCCATATTTTTCCTGATCTCATCTACCGGATCTTCTATATGTCACATTGTCTACTGTCAAAGGATTGAAGAAAACCATGACTTCATCATTACCTAGTATGTAGTAATAGACGTATGCGCTATCAAGCTTTACAAAGTTGTTTTGTAACGGAGTTCAGGATAGAATAATTCGCTTTTTGGTACGCAGTTCAAAAAGAGCCATCCGAATATCTCTATTTGGAAGGACTTTGCTGAACTTCGTACCAAAAAGTGAATTATTCTATCAGGAACTCCGTTCCAGAACAACTTTCTAAAGCTTGATAGCGCATGCGTCTGTTAGTACTACCAGGTAATGATGAAGCCATGGATCATGACTTCATCATTACCTACTAGTGAGAGTCGCATGATGCTATGAAGCTTTACAAAGTTGTTTTGTAACGGAATTCCGAATAGGATAATTAGCTTTTGGTACGCAGTTAAAAAAGAGCCATCCGAATATCGCTATTTGGAAGGACTTTGCTGAACTTCGTACCAAAAAGCGAATTATTATATCCAGAACTCCGTTCCAAAACAACTTTCGAGAGCTTGATAGCGCCATGCATCTATTACTACAAGACAATGATGAAGCCATGGATTTTTTCCATACTTTGACAAACAACAACGTGACATATAGAATCTAGCTAGCTAGGTTACATAGATGAGATAAAAAAATTGAATTAACTTGTGCACATACATAATGTGGCATTCTTGATAAATCCATATTAACACTAACAATGTTGTTTCCTCTAGCTTAACCTACACCTAAAAGACATATATATTATGATATTGTATAAAGTTTTATTATATGAATGTAACTAAATTTGACTTTTAATTATGCACTTTTTAACACTAACAATATTTTGAGAAATCTCATGAATGTTATTAAACTTGACTTTTAATTATGCACTTTTTAAATATTTTTTAATTTTTTAAATATACAACTTTTTGATTCGTTAGGTTTTGAATCCAAATTCCGTGAACATTTTATTACATTGTTTTATCTCTTTAAAATTCCATAATTTTTTTTGAATCATCTACAAATATTTGAATATCACTTAAACTACAAATATTCTACAAATATTCCCGGAATTCACTTAAACTACAAATATCACTTAAACTTTGTGGCATATTTGAATATCACTTAAACTACAAATATTCACGGAATTCACCAAATATTCCACAAATATTCTACAAATTGAATCATCTGCATATATACACTATAAATATTCTACAATCTGCAAGAAAAATCACCAATGTATACAATATCTACAAATATTCTATAATCTATACAAATATCACTTAAACTTGCATATTTGACGTCCATCAAGAGGAGGCTCACCGGCGGCAGGGAGGAGGAAGCTGGGGGCGGGGAGGAGCGCGCATGGCATGGGTGATCGACGAGGAGGAGTGCCCGAGGCAGAGGACGCGCGACACCGACGACGGGGAAGAGGAGGCGACGAGGAGGAGGAGCGCGGCAACGACAACGGGGAGGAGGGTGACGGCGAGGAGGAGCGCGGCGACACCGGCGGGGAGGAGTGCGGCGACGGCGGCGGGGGGCTCTTCCGTTGCACAGCCTGGCGGCGTCGAGGGTTCGTCCGTCGCGGGGAGGAAGAAGATCGAAACTAGCGATTTGGACATCACAATTTTCCAACTCCCGCTTATATAGGCGGAGCAATAGTCCCGGGTCGTGGCTTGAACTGGGACTAAAGACCACCTTTAGTCCCGGGTCGAGCCATGACCCGGGACTAAAGACCCCTTTTCGGCAGGCGGAAAGGCGAGAAGCGAGGGCCTTTAGTCCCGGGTCGTGGCTCGACCCGGTACTAAAGGGGGTCTTTAGTCCCGGTTCGAGCCACGACCCGGGACTAAAGACCTCGGGCTGGCGGCAGTTCAAAGTTTAGTCTCACCTCGCTTGTCGAGAGGAGTTGAGACTGGTTTATAAGCCCCGCTGCCCCCAACCGTCTCGAGCTCCTCTCTAAAGCAGGCTTACAGGCCTAAATGCACTCTAAATTTAAAAATTCAAAATATCTGTGAAATTAAAGACAAAATTCAACATAAATTCAAAGTGAGCTCACTTTCAATTTAGGTTGAATTTTATCTATTTTTCTCATATATTTTCAATTTTTTTCCATTATTTTTGTTTTGTTCTTTGCTTTATTTTTTTTTCTACTTACACCTAAATACTTACACCTAAATATTTAGTATTCAAATTTGAATTCTTTGAAATTTGTGAATAACTTTACTTCCATTTTTTGCTATTAAAGATTTTTTTCTCTTCTATTTTAGTTTTCTATTAAATATTTTAACCAAAAAAATTTATGAAATCTTTTTGAGTTAATCTTTTTTTGTTTATTTTTAGTTAATGTTTTACTTGATTCTTTTTAACAAATAAGCACTTTGATAATTTTAGTTGATTATTTTTAATTCATTCATTTTAGTTAATGTTTTAGTTGATTCTTTTTAGTTGACTCTTTTTTTGCTTTCAATGAAATATTTTAACAAATTTTCATCAATTTTTGACTTCATTTGATATTTTCCTTGCATTTACTTATTTTTTTTGAGCTAGTTGACCCTAAAATTAAAACGCACTACAAATTAACTCTAAAAATGTTGAAAGTTGGCATGGTATCATCATTTCACCCATAGAGCATGTGCTAAAAAGTTCCGAGGGTTTCGACAAAAACTAGATGCACTTCGTATACAAAACGGACAATCTCTCTAGAAGTATCACGATTTCGAATGAGAAATCATGTGTTACAAAGGGATTTCATTTTTTGAACTTTTTTTAACTCCATACTTTTTGTGTTTCCAAAATACACCATTCAAAGGCACATCACAAAATTTCAACCATTTCTGACTTCATTTGGTATGTTTCGTGCATTTACTTCTTTTTTTTTGAGCTAGTTGATACTGAAATTGAAAAGCACTACAAATGAACTCTGAAAATGTTGAAAGTTGGAACGGTATCATCATTTCACCCACATAGCACGTGCTAAAAAGTTGACAGAATTACGACAAAAACTGGATGCACTTCGTGTACAAAACGGACAATCTCTCTCGAAATATCAAGGTTTCGAACGAGAACTCATCTGTTACAAAGGGATTACATTTTTTTGAACTTATTTGAACTCCATACTTTTTGTATGTTCAAAATGCACCATTCAAAGACATATCACAAATTTTCAACAATTTCTGACTTCATTTGGTATGTTTCGTGCATTTACTTTTTTTTTTTGAGCTAGTTGATACTGAAATTGAAAAGCACTACAAATGAACTCTGAAAATGTTGATAGTTGGCACGGTATCATCATTTCACCCACATAGCACGTGCTAAAAAGTTGAGAGGGTTACGACAAAAACTGGATGCACTTCGTGTACAAAACAGACAATCTCTCTCGAAATATCAAGGTTTCGAACGAGAACTCATCTGTTACAAAGGGATTTCAATATTTTGAACTTATTTTAACTCCATACTTTTTGTGTGTTCAAAATGCACTATTCAAAGGCATATCACAAAATTTCAACAATTTCTGACTTCATTTGGTATTTTCCGTGCATTTACTTGATTTTTTGAGCTAGTTGACACTGAAATTCAAAAGCACTACAAATAAACTCTGAAAATGTTGAAAGTTGGCATGGTATGATTATTTCACCCACATAGCATGTGCTAAAAATTTGAGAGGGTTACGACAAAAACTGGATGCACTTTGTGTGCAAAACGGACAATCTCTCTCGAACTATGAGGGTTTCGAACGACAACTCATGTGTTACAATAGCAATTTCATTTTTTTGAACTTATTTGAACTCCATACTTTTTGTGTGTTCAAAATGCACCATTCAAAGGCATATCACAAATTTTCAACAATTTTTGACTTCATTTGGTATTTTTCGTGCATTTACTTATTTTTTGAGCTAGTTTACCCTGAAATTGAAAAGCACTACAAATGAATTCTGAAAATGTTGAAAGTTGGCATGGTATCATCATTTCATCCACATAACATGTGCTAAAAAGTTGTCGGGACCCCGATCCTAAGCCATATGAATCCAGCCTGTAACACAACGCATCTCTTTGCGGTCTCACGCACGGTTATCCCCACGGCCATCGCCTTACCTTAGCCGGGACCGTTTGCGCCTTTCGAATTGCATATGCAATTGTGTCGCTAGCAATCCAATGTCAAAGAACCCGGATCGACATGTCTAGTCATAAACTAAAGTGGCAGTTCCATACAGGGACAAGCATACATGACCCAGCAAAGCAGGTGTGTGTCATCAGCGTATGTAGACGAGTCGTAGCAAGCTACAAGGACTCCATTACAATGCGTGACATTTCCCCAAAGGGACAGACACAACAGCTAAGAAGGACACATGTCGGTCAACCAATGTGTCTGGAGCAGTAGCGAACTACCATGGCTCGATGGAATCACAAAGGGGCATTTCCCCGTAAGGAGTGCTACTAAGGCATACGACTAGGTATTCGAACCCCATACATATCAAGTACAACACACGTACGCATGGCATACCGATATGCATAGATACATCGATGGCATCACAACATAACCATAAACATACATAATTTATTTAGAAGGCTCGGAAGAGCCTCACACATAATATTACACAGTTAGGGGCCTAACGACCCATGATCATAATTCATACACACAAGTCTTACAAGCCAGTGGAAGATTAAAATTGTCTAAGTATAGACAGATGGAAAGACAAAGGCACATGGCCTGATTATCTACAGACCCAACCTAGGGCCAGATCGTAGCTGGGATACCAGCTACTCGTCGTTGTCGATGAATAGGTAGAACCCTCCATTAAGGTCATTAACAACCTCTGCAACAATTATTAAGCAAACGTGAGTACAAAAGTACTCAGCAACAGTTTAGGAAATCTATCTACTCATGCAATGTATCAACAAGGAGTTGTGGGGTTTCATGCGGAAAGCCACCATTTGACTCTTGGCTAGACAACTTGCATTTTTAAATAGTTTTGACAACTATGTTTCTCGCACACGAGTCCACTAACACCACAACAATACTCTATCGTGGAATCATTCCATCTCCCTACGGAAATGCCGTCCACGACATTCACGCTTATCTTGACAATTTTATGAGTAGCCATTATAGTTATCTATGAACAACATATGTATCCAAGTAGTCCATATCCGCGGACGCGGCTATTCGAATAGATCCTAACCCTGCAGGGGTGTACTTCTTCACACACGCTCTCGCCACTTATCGCCATGTGCACGTCATGCACCTCGACAACCTTCAAGTGGAAGCCCAGCGAGGGAGTCGGCCACGACCGTTAAACACGCTAGTACTTAGCCCAGGTCTATCGCCTATCTGGGGGTAACTCGCACGGAAGTCCGGCCGAGGTTTCCGCCACGGCCCCAAACGATGTGCGCAGGGTTCCCAAGCCCACCATCCGGGTGCAACTTGGTACACCATTCCACTGCCTACCGCATCATAGCCCACCTCTAAGGTCAGCGCTACGCACGGCCTCCAGCATGACTATAAACACCAGAAACTACTTGCAACTCCTGGACCGAGTACTAAGCGGTTAATAAGTCGAGCGGGGTCATATTTGAGGGCCCAGCATGTGGTAGTATCTTGTCTTAGATTACATACACGGAACTCGGTTCCTAAGGACGGTTCCAATGAAACAACCCGCCATGTACTCCTACATAGCCTTTCACCGGTACCTTTACCAAATCAGGTTCAACACATGACCTTTACCAACTGAACACATTCTCACAATCCTGTTCGTCACCCAGATGACAGACCATACACAACTCTAAGCATAGCATGCATAGCAGGATAAGGCACATCATGGCTCAAGCATCTACCAGGTATGCTAGGTTGCAAGGTTTAGCTATTTACTGTGACAAAGATAGGTCATGCAAAGGAAGTGGGTTCAACTAACGTGATGAAAGCAGTGAAAGCATTTTGACCTAATGCAATAAATAAGAGCAGGATCGAGAACATGGGATTTATCGGGATGATCAAAATGGTAGCTTGCCTTGTTGCTCAGCAGAGGGGTGATATCCGTCAGTCGGATAATCAGACGTATCCGGAGGGGCGGAGCCTACCGGAATAACAACAATCAATCAATATCAAACATATGCAACAAAATGATGCATGAAATGCAATGTAGCATGGTTTGAGATGACTAGCGGAACCCTTTGGGGTGATCTTGATTTGAAATCATAATTCAAATATCATTTGAATTATAATTTATCAAATTCTTTTAAGTGATTTGACCTGATGCTGTTTCATAACTTTGTTTTTCATGCATGAAAATAGCACCATTCGATTCCTTGAATTTTTCTGATCCATTTACATATATTATTTGTCAAATTTGGAGTTATATTCAATTTTGTATGAATTTCCAAAGTTTTGAACTTATTTTGGAATTATTTTTAAACAGAAAAGTCTTTATTACGTCAGCATGACATCAGCAGGTCCAACTGACTGTTGAAAGTCAAAACTGACCAGTGGGACCCACTGGTCAGTGACTGTGGCCAGTTTTTAGTTAAGTTTAAACTTAAATAGGTATTTAACAGTGCTGGACCCACATGTGAGTGACTGTTTAGGTTTTTAATTAATTATTTATTTTTATTAACCTAATCTTAATTAGGCAGGGGGCTGGCCCCACCTGTCATAGGCTCAGGGGGGTCAGTTCCACCAGCGGCGAGGTCGATCTCGCCGGCGGTGAGCCTCCGGCGACCACCAGAACGACGGAGGGGCTCGGGAATGCATCTCTGTCGACCAAATACACGGCGAAGGGCACCAAACGAATCAGCACACAGCTGCAGTTCCATTTGTGCAATGATCCGAGGCTAAGATGGCCAGAGATGACGCCGGCGACGAGCTTGGCGGCGGACGAAGCTCGGGCATCACCGGGGTCATCAAAACAGAGGGCATCACGCACGGGGCTGGGCTCCTACAACATCTACGCAACGTACTGAAGCCATTGGTGGCCTCAGATGGACCAGCCGATCACCGGAGAGCTACCGGCGACGAGGTCCCGCGGCGGATCTCGTCGGGCTCCGGTGGAATCGGGGCTAGAGGAAGGGATCAAGGGGAAAACTTAGGGGAAAGGACCCTAAGCTCACGGGGAGTGGAGAGGCGTCAAAAATGGGCTCGAGGATGGCCTGAGGAGGGAGAACGACGACGGCGAGCTCCGGTGACCCGAGGAGGAAGACGATGGCGTCACGGCGTTTCAGAGCTTCTCGGCGTCGAGCGACTAGCCGGAGAGCTTAAGGGGATCACGACGAAGCTATTGCGTGGCTCACGTGAGAGCGAGAGGGGCACGAGCGACGGCGAGCTCAAGCTCAAGCTTCGGTCATGGCGGCCGAGAGAGATAGAGAGAACAGGGGGGAATGAGGAGGGGTTGAGCACGGGGAGGCCTCGGGGAGCTTATCCCCGTTCGCGCCAGCGCGAGGCGACGGCCAGGCAGGCACGCAGCTGCGTGGGAGCGCTGGGGAACGCGGCGGCCACCTCCTGCTCCGACAGGCAGGAGGAAGACGACAGGCTAAGGTGGGCTGGGCCTCGGGTAAGCGCTAGATAGGTCTTTTCCATTTTCTTTCCTTTCTGTTTTCTGTTTTATTCTTTCTGATATTGTTTCATTTATTTTTGGCTCCAAACTATTCCTAAAAATAGTTTGAAAAATACCAGAGTGTTAGTTGGAATATTTCCAA
Organism: Hordeum vulgare subsp. vulgare; assembly: GCF_904849725.1. Lineage (NCBI taxonomy): Eukaryota > Viridiplantae > Streptophyta > Magnoliopsida > Poales > Poaceae > Hordeum > Hordeum vulgare. The sequence goes on from NC_058524.1 coordinate 520,760,817, forward strand.
CCACTCATAAAGTTTTCAACATTTTTGGAAACTTTGAATTATTTGAAATCAAATATATAATTGATTTCAGTAGCTTTTAACTTAAATTTAAAATGCCAAAAGTAGTTTGAAAATAAGTTTCATATCTCATATCTTGTTTTCTATATTTATCAGAAAATATGAACTTTTCTAATGGCCATTTTGGGTTCATTGGTTTGGCACTTGTTGGAATTATTTTGAGTAAAAGGTGGCTAGGGTTTTTGCTTTGGTTTTCTTTACTTTGCTTTGGATTTCTTTTCCTTTCTTGAATGCAAAAAAAGAAGACATGAGCACAAGTTGTTAAACCCTAACAGGGAATACCAGGGATGTGACAACTCACCCCCACTCAAAAGAATCTCGTCCCGAGATTTGGAAGTCGTCGGGAATAGCGCGGGATACTCAAGTCGGAGACGATCCTCTCTTTCCCATGTTGCCTCCTTTTCAGAATGATTTGACCATTGAACTTTAAGAAACTTGAGGTTTCGACGTCGAGTGGTACGCTCAGCTTGATCAAGAATACACAGAGGGTATTCCCGGTATGAAAGGTTATCTTGGAGATCAAGCGTTTCGTGATCCACTTCGTGGATAGGATCCGAAATCCAACGCCTGAGTTGCGAGACGTAGAATACATCATGAACCTTGGAAAGATGCGGAGGAAGTTCCAATTGGTAGGCAACTTCTCCTCATTTGGCAAGAATGCGGAAAGGACCAATGTAACGAGGAGCCAACTTGCCCTTGATACCGAATCGATGGGTACCCTTCAAAGGTGTAACCCGAAGGTAAGCCTTCTCGTCAACTTCAAAGGTCACAGCCTTATGATGATGATCATATTGGCTCTTTTGACGAGACTGGGTTGTTTTCAACTTTTCACAAATAATGCGAACTTGCTCTTCTGCATCCTGGATCATATCCGGGCCAAAGAGTTTCCTCTCTCCGGTTTCTGACCAATTAAGAGGTGTTCGACATCTTCGTCCATAGAGAACTTCAAAAGGAGCTTTGCCCAAGCTTGATTGATAACTATTGTTATAAGCGAACTCGGCGAATGGAAGGCACTTCTCCCAATTCATATCGAACGATATAACTCAAGCTCGGAGCATATCTTCTAGAACTTGATTTGCTCTTTCTACTTGACCACTTGATTGAGGATGGAAAGAAGTGCTAAAATATAACTGAGTCCCCATGGCATTCTGAAATTCTCCCAGAAGCGAGAAGTAAAGATATTTCCATGGTCTGAGTTAATCTCCAGAGGAACACCATGAAGAGACACTATTCGAGAGATATATAACTCTGCTAGCTGGCTAGCTGTTATACTCTCACGAACTGGAAGAAAATGAGCTACTTTGGAAAGACGGTCAATGACCACAAAGATAGCATTATTTCCTTTCTTGGTCTTGGGAAATCCGGTGATGAAATCCATACTGACTTTATCCCATTTCCATTCAGGAATAACTAAAGGTTGAAGGGTGCCTGCAGGCCTTTGATGTTTTGCCTTAACTCGATGACAAACGTCGCAGTTAACAACGAACTCAACAATTTCTCTCTTCATCCTAGTCCACCAAAACCTCTGGCGTACATCCTGATACATCTTAGTACTACCAGGATGAATGGTGAGAGGAGAATCATGAGCCTCCTTAAGGATTAACTGCCTTAGATGTGGATTCTTAGGAACCACTAGACAATTCTGGAAGAACACAACATCTTGATCATTCATGGAGAATTCCTTAGCATTGCCGCTAATAATATTCTCCTTGATCCATGATATACCCTTATCACGCTTCTGGCCAGCTATGATTTGATCCTTAAGGGAAGGCTTCGGCACGAGGGTAGAAAGGAATCCTTGAGGAACAATGTGAAGATTTAACTTCCGAAATTCCTCATAGAGATGTGGTTGACCTCGTTGTAGCATCAGATTGTTACAATAAGACTTACGACTTAGTGCATCAGCCATAACATTGGCCTTTCCCGGGGTGTAAGTTATCCCTAAGTCGTAATCCTTGATCAACTCAACCCACCGTCTTTGCCTGAGATTCAAATCCGGCTGGGTGAAAATATATTGGTGATCAGTGAATATTTCGCAACGATTACCAAGCAGGTAATGTCGCCAGGTTTTAAGTGCATGGACTACAGCTGCAAGCTCAAGATCATGTGTGCGATAATTATCCTCATGTGGACGCAACTGTCAAGATGCGTATGCAATCACATGAAGATCTTGCATGAGAATGCAACCTAATCCTTGTCGCGAGGCATCGCAGTAGATACCAAAGTCCTTAGAGAAATCTAGTGGTAACAACACAGTTGTGGAAGTCAGGCGTCTTTTCAGTTCCTGAAAACTGCTCCCACTGTGGTGTCCACTCGAACTTTTTATCTTTCTTGAGGAGTTCAGTTAGAGGCTTTGCAACCTTGGAGAAATTCTCGACAAAGCGGCGACAATAGCTCGCTAGACCAAGAAAACTCCTAACTTGATTAACTGATTCAGGTTGAGTCCAATCAAGGACAGCTTGAACTCTCTCGGGATTGACAGCAATACCCTTACCAGAGATGACGTGACCTAGATAGGTCACTTCTGGCAACCAAAATTCACATTTTGAGAACTTGGCACAAAGGCGATGCTCTCGATGTTTCATCAATACCAGCCTTAGATGCTCGGCATGTTCTTGTTCGTTCTTCGAGTAGATAAGAATATCATCGAGGTATACTATGACGAATGTATCCCAATACTCCATGAAGGTTGAATTCATCAAGCGACAGAAGGTGGCTGGGGCATTGGTTAAACCGAAGGACATGACGGTGTACTCGTATTGGCCATAACGAGTGACAAAAGCCGTTTTTGGAATGTCCCCGTTCTTGATCTTGATTTGATGGTATCCCAACCTCAAATACATTTTTGAGAAGACTGAGGATCCAGCGAGCTGATCATACAGGTCGTTGATCCTGGGGAGCTAATACTTGTTCGTTATGGTGACTAGGTTAACTGGTCGGTAATCTACAACCATCCGATCCGTTCCGTCTTTCTTCTTGACGAAGAGGACGGGACAAGCCCAAGGAGAGGAGCTAGGACGAATGATACCTTTATTCAAGGCCTGATCTATTTGCTTCTTAAGTTCGGCCAGCTCCAGGGGTGCCATCTTATAAGGTCTTCTGGCTATTGGAACGGTTCCCGGAACAAGGTCTATCACAAACTCTACATCTCTGTTAGGTGGAATTCCTCGCAGTTCCTCTGGAAAAAAATCTCGGAAGTCACGGACTACCGGAATGTCTTCAAGTTCCGGAAGAGGGTTGGCATTGAGGGAATAGAGTTGGCATTTGGCAACTCGAGTAGAGACATTGACTATCTCACCCGAGGGATGGGTAAGCTGAACATTTCTAGAATGAGTATCAATCTTGGCATAATGAGCTGACATCCAGTCCATACCCAAGATGATATTGATATCCGAAGATTTGAGGGCTATCAAGGATGCTACAAAAACTAGCCTGTCTACTAGAATTTCATTGTCATAGGTTATCCTGGAGGTTTGCTACTTACTACCAGGGGTTTGGACAACCAATGGGATTGGCATATCACAGAAAGACATCTTATGCAACTGTGCATAACTTTCTGAAATGAAGGAATGAGATAACCCAGTGTCAAAAAGAACGGACATTGGGTGATGATTAACGAGGAGCGTACCCAGTATGACGTCGGGATCCTCTGCAGCTTCTTCTGCTGAAATATAGTTCACACGGCCACGTGCAGGAGTTGGCTTCACATAGTAAGCTTTGCCCGACTTGCCTTGCCCAACGGACTTTCCGGGTTGCTTGGCACCCATATTCTGAGGACACTCTCGGGAATAATGCCCTGGTTCTCCACACTTGTAACAGATCACCTGATTGGCATGTGGTGCAACATTGCTAGCTGGGCCACCATAGGTTTTTGCTGGAGGGTTGGTCTGATTCGTCTAAGGCGCCCCATAGCATGGCCTCAGAGTGTATCTTGGCGGCAGAGAACTATTTGGAACCCACAGCCTGCATTTCGGAAACGCGGAACCAGATGATGAGCCAGAGTCACGGGAGTGCTTCTTTGTGGCTTCATAATCAGTATGACCAGTCTCGGCACTGATCGCCTTGTTGACAAGAGCTTGAAAGCTTGTACATTCGTGGAGGCGCAACTCACGACTAAGTTCACGACTCATACCCTTACGGAATCTTGCTTGCTTCTTGGCGTTAGTTGACACCTCCTCAGTTGCATAGCGGGCGAGGTTACCGAACTCGCGGCTATAGGCATCCACGGTCAATTTTCCCTGGGTGAATGCACAAAACTCCTCTCTCTTTCTGTCCATCAGGCCCTCTGGAATATGGTGCAGATGGAAGGTTGCACTAAAGTCTGCCCATGTGGCTACTGGTTCAGCAGGACGCATGGCTTCAAAGTTCTCCCACCACAGATTAGCGGGTCCTTCCAGAAAGTACGCCGCAAAGGTCACTTTGTCGGCCTCAGAAACATTTGCAGAGCGAATCTTGCGTGATATACTACACAACCAATCATCAGCGTCGAGGGGATTGACTGAGTGATGGAACTTTGGAGGATTCAACTTCACAAAGTCATTGGGGGACACTGCATCATTCCTAGGTTGACGAGCCGTATTTTGCTCAATACGCTCTAACAGACGGTTGGTCTCCCTTTTGTTTCTCTCTGCCTCAAGCATAACTTCCAACAGTGAGGGCGGGTGAGGCAGTTCCTCCTGCGATGCTTGACTAGCCTCTCCTTGCTCATGAGCAGGGGCATGGTTCAACCTGGTGAACACCATCCTGACAAACAAACTCACTCCTTAGACCAATATCAACATCAACACTAACTATGGATTAAGAATGCACTGCACACATGGAATGCGGAAATGAACATCCGAACAACATGGTAACAAGCAACTGCTATATATACACCATGGTTCATACACACCATTACATAGTTCAGTACAACCTTAACCGAAGAGCAAACTACTGAAAACATGAAACTACTCATCAGAAGCTTTCCAAGCTTCCTATACATTATTTATATATGCCTCCGGAATTTATCTCACGACACAAGCATACTCCACAAGACACACAGGACTGTGGAAGTATAACTACTACCATACTATCCTTCCACTCACGGTTCAGGCATCCGCATAGAACGTCTCATAAAGATTGCCTTCATGGCCTGGGAGCTCAACCTGCGGATTAGGAAATACTCCAGCCTGAGACCCCTGGGATCCGTAAGGACACGGGTGTGGCCTTGGTCCCCTGACTGGTGGTAGTAGAGGTCCCCGAAGAGGGGTGAATCCTCCTATAGCAGGCCAGTCAACATGAGCCAGAAGATGGGTCCTAACAGGGTTCATCATGTCCATATCTCCATACCCTGTCTGGACTACAGGTGCCAGCTGCGTCAAAGTCGTCCACAGACGGGCACGTGTAGCATAAAGCTCCATACGAAGGGCACGAGCATCCCTGTCTCTATTTTCTAGCATCTCAGCAGTGGACTGCTGCAGCGGATCCTCCGTAGAGGAATCAAAGTAGACCCCACTGAGGTATCCTTCTTCTCTTGGCTGAGAGGCAGGAACATAGCAGAACTCTGAATTCTGCAACAGTGCATGTCTCGCCCTCATGATGGTCAGCATTGAGTAGGCAGCATCTTGTACTGTCATGTCAACAGTGACCCCCAATCCATACAACCAATGGATCGGCTCCTCAGCTCCAGGGTAATCTGGGAATACCCTAACAGTGCAGAGGTACTGACTCTGATTAAAATCCCGGTACTGCTCCTCCACTCTGTACTCTGGGTACCAGCGGTAACCGGATACTGACATCATCCTGACTAGCATGGCCGCATGACCCGGCACATCAATGCACCTAGTCAGACGAACCACCTGACGAGAAGGACGGCTAGGCATCTGAAAATAGAGAGTAATGCAAAAAGCATTAGAGCTCTGAAGACAAAATTGGGCAGCATAACGGTTGTAAATGCTCAAAAACAATTTTGAGACAACCCATAAAAATAGGATAGCGTAACCACTCATCTATCAAGTTCAATTCCATGGTCATCAAAGCTTACTTTCTTTTCCTTGAAATAAAAGAACCCCGAAGTAACTCTCGACTCGTTGTCCTATAATCTACCGATCAGAAACACGAGCCTAAGAGAAAGATAAGTAACCTAGTCCTTAATCCGCGCAGAAAAGATGAGGGTGACAAGAATAGAATAACTTGAGAAGAGAAACAAGAGTCTTACGTTCCCTTCCACAAACATTTCCCTTATGTATAACTAAAGCAATTCTAGACTCAACTTCGACCAGTTTGGCTTAGTAATCCTACAGTCAGTCAGGCTCTGATACCAACGTTGTCGGGACCCCGATCCTAAGCCATAGGAATCCAGCCTGTAACACATCGCATCTCTTTGCGGTCTCACGCACGGTTATCCCCATGGCTGCAGCCTTACGTTAGCCGGGACCGTTTGCGCCTTTTGACTCGCGTATGCAATTGTGTCACTAGCAATCCAATGTCAAAGAACCCGGATCGACATGTCTAGTCATAAACTAAAGTTGCAGTTCCGTACAGGGACAGGCATACATGACCCAGCAAAGCAGGTGTCGGTCATCACCGTACGTAGACGAGTCGTAGCAAGCTACAAGGACTCCATTACAACGCATGACATTTCCCCAAAGGGACACGCACAACAGCTAAGAAGGACACATGTCGGTCAACCAATTTGTCTGGAGCAGTAGCGAACTACCATGCCTCGATGGAATCACAAAGGGGCATTTCCCCGTAAGGAGTGCTACCAAGGCATACGACTAGGTATTTGAACCCCATACATATCAAGTACAACACACGTACGCATGGCATACCGATATGCATAGATACATCAATGGCATCACAACATAACCATAAACATACATACTTTATTTAGAAGGCTCGGAAGAGCCTCACACATAATATTACACAGTTAGGGGCCTGACGACCCATCATCATAATTCATACACACAAGTCTTACAAGCTAACGGAAGAGTAAAACTGTCTGAGTACAGACAGATGGAAAGACAAAGGCACATGGCTTGACTATCTACAGACCCAACCTCGGGCCAGATCGTAGTTGGGATACTAGCTACTCGTCGTCGTCGATGTCTAGGTAGAACCCTCCATTAGGGCCATTAACAACCTCTCCAACAATTATTAAGCATACGTGAGTACAAAAGTACTCAACAAGACTTTAGGAAATCTATCTACTCATGCAATGTATCAATAAGAAGTTGTGGGCTTTCATGCGGAAAGTCAGCTTTTGACTCTTGGCTAGACAACTTGCATTTTTAAATAGTTTTGACAACTATGTTTCTCGCACATGAGTCCACTAACACCACAACAATGCTTATCTTGACAATTTTATGAGTAGCCATTATAGTTATCTATGAACAACATCTGTTTCCAAGTAGTCCATATCCGCGGACACGGCTATTCGAATATATCATAACCCTGCAGGGGTGTACTTATTCACACACGCTCTCGCCACTTATCGCCATGTGCACGTCATGCACCTCGGCAACCTTCAAGTGGAAGCCCATCGAGGGAGTCGACCACGACCGTTAACCACGCTAGTACTTAGTCCAGGTCTATCGCCTATCTGAGGGTAACCCGCATGGAAGTCCGGCCGAGGTTTCCACCACGACCCCAAACGATGTGCGCAGGGTTCCCAAGCCCACCATCCGGGTGCCACTTGGTACACCGTGCCACTGCCTACCGCATCATAGCCCACCTCTAAGGCCAGCGCTACGCACGGCCTCCAGCATGACTATAAACACCAGAAACTACTTGCAACTCATGGACCGAGTACTAAGCGGTTAATAAGTCGAGCGGGGTCATATTTCAGGGCCCGGCATGTGGTAGTATCTTGTCTTGGATTACAGACACGGTAATCAGTTCCTAAGTACGGTTCCAATGAAACAACCCGCCATGTACTCCTACACAACCTTTCACCGGTACCTTTACCAAATCAGGTGCAACACACGACCTTTACCAACTGAACACATTGTCACGATCCTGTTCATCACCCAGATGACAGAACAAACACAACTCTAAGTATAGCATGCATAGCAGGATAAGGCACATCATGGCTCAAGCATCTACCATGTATGCTAGGTTGCAAGGTTCAGCTATTTACTATGACAAAGACAGGTCATGCAAAGGAAGTGGGTTCAACTAACATGATGAAAGCAGTGAAAGCATTTTGACCTAATGCAATAAATAAGAGCAGGAGCGAGAACATGGGATTTATCGCGATGATCAAAATGGTTGCTTGCCTTGTTGCTCAGCAAAGGGGTGATATCCGTCAGTCGGATAATCAGACGTATCCGGAGGGGCGGAGCCTACCGGAATAACAACAATCAATCAATATCAAACATATGCAACAAAATGATGCATGAAATGCAATGTAGCATGGTTTGAGATGACTAGCAGAACCCTTTGGGGTGATCTTGATTTGAAATCATAATTCAAATATCATTTGAATTATAATTTATCAAATTCTTTTAATTGATTTGACCTGATGCTATTTCATAACTTTGTTTTTAATGCATGAAAATAGGACCATTGAATTCCTTGGATTTTTCTGATCCATTTACATATATTATTTGTCAAATTTGGAGTTATATTCAATTTTCTATGAATTTCCAAAGTTTTGAACTTATTCTGGAATTATTTTTAAACGGAAAAGTCTTTATTGCATCAGCATGACATGAGCAGGTCCTAATGGCCGTTGAAAGTCAAACCTGACCAGTGGGACCCACTCGTCAGTGACTCTGGCCAGTTTTTAGTTAAATTTAATCTTAAATAGGTATTTAACAGTGCTGGACCCACATGCCAGTGACTGTTTAGGTTTTTTATTAATTAATTACTTTTATTAACCTAATCTTAATTAGCCAGGGGGCTGGCCCCACCTGTCATAGGCTCAGGGGGGTGAATTCCACCGGCGGCGAGGTCGATCTCGCTGGCGATGAGCCTCCGGTGACCACCAGAACGGCGGAGGGGCTTGGGAATGCATCTCCGTCGACCAAATGCACGGCGGAGGGCACCAAACGAATCAACACACAGTCGCAGTTCCATTTCTGCAAAGACCCGAGGCTAAGATGGTCGGAGATGACGCCGGCGACGAGCTTGGCGGCGGCCGAAGCTCGGGCATCATCGGGGTCATCGAAACAGAGGACATCACGCGCGGGGCTAGGCTCCTACATCATCTACGTGACGCACTGAAGCCATTGGTGGCCTCAGATGGACCAGCCGATCACCGGAGAGCTACCGGCGACGAGGTCCCACGGTAGATCTCGTCGGGCTCCGGTGGAATCGTGGTCTAGAGGAAGGGATCGAGGGGGGAATCTTAGGGGAAAGGACCCTGAGCTCACGGGGAGTGGAGAGGCGTCGAAAATGGGCTCGGGGATGGCCTAAGGAGGGAGAACGACGGCGGCGAGGTCTGGTGACCCGAGGAGGAAGATGATGGCGTGACGACGTTTCAGAGCTTCTCGGCATCGAGCGACTAGCTGGAGAGCTTCAGGGGATCACGGCGAAGCTGTCGCGCGGCACAGGTGAGAGGGAGAGGGGCACGAGCGACGTCGAGCTCAAGCTCAAGCTTCGGTCATGGCGGCCGAGACAGAGAGAGAACAGGGGGGAATGAGGAGGGGATGAGCACGGGGAGGCCTCGGGGAGCTTATCCCCGGCGGCGAGGCAGGCACGCAACTGCGTGGGCACGCCGGGGAACGCGGCGGCCACCTCCTGCTCCGACTGGCAGGAGGAAGACGACAGGCTAAGGTGGGCTGGGCCTCGGGTAAGCGCTAGATAGGTCTTTTCCATTTTCTTTCCTTTCTGTTTTCTGTTTTATTCTTTCTGATATTGTTTCATTTATTTTTGGCTCCAAACTATTCCTAAAAATAGTTTGGAAAATACCAGAGTGTTAGTTGGAATATTTCCAACCACTCATAAAGTTTTCAACATTTTTGGAAACTTTGAATTATTTGAAATCAAATATATAATTGATTTCAGTAGCTTTTAACTTAAATTTAAAATGCCAAAAGTAGTTTGAAAATATGTTTCATCTCTGATATCTTGTTTTCTATATTTATCAGAAAAGATGAACTTTTCTAATGGCCACTTTGGGTTCATTGATTTGGCACTTGTTGGAATTCTTTTGAGTAAAAAGTGGCTAGGGTTTTTGCTTTGGTTTTCTTTACTTTGCTTTGGATTTCTTTTCCTTTCTTGAATGCAATGAAATAAGACATGAGCACAATTTGTTAAACCCTAACACGGAATACCAGGGATGTGAGTAAACTTGAGAGGGTTACGACAAAAACTGGATGCACTTCGTGTACAAAACGGACAATCTCTCTCGAAGTATCAGGGTTTCGAACGAGAACTCATCTATTACAAAGGGATTTCATTTTTTTGAACTTATTTGAACTCCATACTTTTAGTGTGTTCAAAATGCACCATTCAAAGGCACATCACAAATTTTCAACAATTTCTGACTTCATTTGGTATTTTCTGTGCATTTACTTATTTTTTTAAGCTAGTTGACACTGAAATTGAAAAGCACTACAAATGAACTCTTGAAATGTTGAAAGTAGGCATGTATAATCATTTCACCCACATAGCATGTGCTAAAAAGTTGAGAGGGTTACGACAAAAACTAGATGCACTTCGTGTACAAAACGGACAATCTCTCTCGAAGTATCAGGGTTTCGAACGAGAACTCATGTGTTACAAAAGGATTTCATTTTTTTGCACTTATTTGAACTCCATACTTTTTGTGTGTTCAAAATGCACCATTCAAAGGCACAACACAAAGTATTATTAGTACACATCACATAAAGTTAATACATTAGTACACATCACATAAAGCTTAATACATTGCATAGATTTATATTTCGATCCCTTGCCTATGATCGCTTTGGCCGTAACCATGGAGCTTGGGTCAATTCTCACTATGACGGGCGGAATTTCAACAAACCTATTATAATCTGTTCAAATGTTTGTCTTGTCCTTGATCCCCACGATGTTTCTTTTCCCTGAAAGAGCTACGTGGCGCTTTGACTCATCGTCCGATGTATTCATTTGCTAATTTTTTTCGGTCTGGAGGACATGTCTTTCACGTAGAAAACCTGAGCCACATCATTGGCTAGGACGAATGGCTCGTCTCTGTAACCAAGATTCTTGAGATCAACTGTTCTTATTTCGTACAACTGGTCTACCTTTACCCCTTCTCCATTCATGTTCACCCAACTACACCGAAACAAAGGGACCTTAAAAGTAGGTCCGTAGTCAAGTTCCCATATCTCCTGTATGTAACCATATTATGTGTCCTTTTTCCCATTCTCGTCAGTCGCATCATAGCGGACACCACTGTTTTGGTTGGTGCTCTTTTTATCTTGTGCGGTCGTGTAAAATGTATTCTCGTTTATCTTGTACCCTTGGAAATGTAATACAGTCGAAGAAGGTGACGCGACCAACAAGTAGAGTTGATCTCCAACAGTGTTGTCATTCATGAGACGTGCTTGCAACCAACTCCCGAAAGTATCCATGTGTTTTTCTTCAATCTAGGAGATAGCCTTCCCCGGGAACTCGGAGCGTACAAAATTCTTGCGCTCCTCGATATACGAAGACACGAAGGTGGAACTTTTTAGAACTGTGTCGTGTGCTTGAGTGAAAGAATGCCCGTCCCTATATATCATTTCTTTCTTTCCTGGTGTGCCTTTTCCACTCAGTCTCCCCTCATGTCGCGATTCAGGAACACCAATCGGCTTAAGGTCAGGAAGAAAGTCTACGCAGAACCCAATGACCTCCTTTGTTCCGTAGCCCTTGGAGATGCTTCCTTCTGGCCTAGCACGGTTATGAACGTATTTCTTTAAGACTCCCATGAACCTCTCGAAGGGGGACATATTGTGTAGAAATACAGGACCGAGAATGGAAATCTCGTCGACTAGGTGAACCAGGAGATGTGTCATAATATTGAAGAAGGACGGGGGGAACACCAACTCAAAACTGAGATATTGGACCACATCCTTGTGTAACCTTTCCAGACGTTCTCGGTCGATTATCTTCTAAGATATTGCATTGAGGAATGCACATAGCTTCACAATGGGTAATCGAACATTTTCTGGTAGAAGCCCCCTCAATGCAACCGGAAGCAACTGCGTCATAATCATGTGGCAATCATGAGACTTCAAGTTCTGGAATTTTTTCTCTGCCATATTTAGTATTCCCTTTATATTAGACTAGAAGCCAGTGGGGACCTTCATAGTGCTCAGGCATTCAAAAAAGATTTCCTTCTCTGCTTTAAGAGCGTAGCTGCTTAAGTATTGATGCACTTTATCAGTCTTCTTGTCGTATGGGTCTTTCATACGTTGCTGCTCCTCCCGTGCTTCTGTTGTATCTTTTGTCTTTCCATACACTGTGAGGAAGCCTAGCAGGTTCACACAAATATTCTTCGTCACATGCATCACGTCGACTGAAGACCGGACCTCTAGGTGTTTCCAATAGGGTAGCTCCCAAAATAAAGATTTCTTTTTCCACATGGGCACGTGTCCGGTAACGTCGTCTTTTGGAACAGATTGACTGCCAGGACCCTTTCCAAAGATTAATATTTGATCCAAATCCTTGACCATAGCCAATAACTCATCACCAGTAGGGAGGTTAGGCTTCTTCCGGTGATCTGCCTCACCGTTGAAATGCTTGCCTTTCTTTCTTACGGGATGATTGGTCGGAAGAAATTGACGACACCCCAGGTAGACAACCTTCTTAGATTTTTCCAGATATGTACCTTTAGTCTTATCTAAACAGTGTGTGCATGCATTGTATTCCTTGTTTGACTGTCCTGAAATATTACTAAGAACAAGCCAATTATTGATGGTTACGAACAAGAATGCTCGTAGGTCAAATTCCTGCTATTTGTGCTCATCCCACACACGTACACCTGGTTTGGCCCACAACTATAAAAGTTCATCAACTAATGGCCTTAGGTACACATCAATGTCATTATCGGGTTGCTTTGGTCCTTGGATGAGCACTGGCATCATAATGAACTTCCGTTTCATGCACAACCAAGGAGGAAGGTTGTAGATACATAGAGTCACGGGCCAGGTGATGTGACTGCACCTCTGCTCCCCAAAATGATTAATTCCGTCTGTACTTAGACCAAGCCATAAGTTCCTTGGGTCATCTGCAAAGTCCGGCCACTCCCTCTCGATTTTCCTCCACTACGACCCATCTGCGAGGTGTCTCAACTTTTTCCCGTCTTTCTTACGTTCGTCTTTGTGCCATCACATCAACTTGGCATGATCATTGTTTCTGAACAAACGTTTCAACCGTGGTATTATAGGAGCATACCACATAACCTTAGCAAGAACATTCTTCCTGGGGGCCTCATCATCGCCCTCAACATCACCAGGGTCATCCTGTCTGATCTTGTACCGACATGCAGTGCATACCGGGCATTTATCCATATCCTCGTACTTCTTACCGCGGTACAGGATGCAGTCATTAATGCATGCATGTATCTTCTACACATCTAATCCAAGAGGGCAGATAGCCTTCTTTTCTTCGTACGTAGTCTCGGGCAATTCGTTATCCTTTGGAAGCTTCGGCTTCAATATTTTCAGTAACTTCTCAAATCCCTTGCCAGATAAACCCGTTTGTGCCTTCCATTTCAACAGTTCAGTGTGGTACCGAGCTTTGTGCTGCCATCTTCGCAATTTGGGCACAACAACTTCTTATGATCCTTTAGCATGGCCTTCAATTTTAGCTTCTCCTTTTCTGTATCGCATTCTCTCTTTGCATCAGAAATGACCCGACCAGGACCATCGGCGGGCTCATCTGATGCTGGTTGTTCTTCACCTCCTTCTTCTTCATTTTTTTCCATTGTAGTATCACCGTATTCTTCAGTGAACATAGGATAGTTTTCATCATCATCTTCTTATTCATTGTCTTCCATCCTAACCCCTCTTTCTCCGTGCATGGTCCAACGATAATATATGGGGGCATGAAACCTCTCTGAAGCAAGTGGAGATGAATGTTTTTCGAGCTAGAGTATTCCTGCAAGTTTCGACAGACAACACATGGACAAGGCATATAATTATCCACTTTGTTTGCCTCAGCCACATCGATAAATTTATGCAGGCCTTTTATAAATCCGGAACTGCGTCGTTCGCCGTACATCCATCGCTTCCGTGCATCGATCTGGCATCATACATGAATAGTGAAATGACCACCGTACATTGACACATGCAATATTTTTGTACCAATTACAGATGAAAAGGATAAGGTTGCTAACCTCGGTCGAAGATACCATTTTGTGTGAACTTAAGTGTGACTCGGGCATTAGTCCCGGTTCGTAATGTACTCCGAAGTGCGTCGGTCATGGTACATTCCTTAGCGGTTCATCTCTATTATGAAATTAAGTATATCAAAAAACCATTGCTGAACATATGACCAAACTAATACAAGTTCATCATCACATTAAAACCAAAGCACAGTAATGATCAAATGTTATTACTGCAAAAAATAAATACATAAAGTTCTCTCATAAAACAACATACAACTATGTAAAACAATTAAATGCAATAACAAATGCGGTCAAAATCGCAACTAAGGTAACAATTGACCCAACAACATAATGATACCAAGCCTCTTTATCAATGGCATATTTTTTAATATTCCTAATCTTCAAGCGCATTGCATCCATCTTCAACCGCATCGCATCGATCTTCATCTTGCGATCATCGATGACATCGGCGACATGCAACTCCAGTTCCATATTCTTCTCCTCAATTATTTTCAATTTTTTCATCAAGTATTTGTTTTCTTTTTCAACCAAATTTAACTTATTGACAAGAATTTCTATGTGGGTTGAAATTTCCGGTTCACATACCTACTAGATTAAAAAATATATGTCACGTTGGTCGTCATAATTGTCATAAACACTAAATAAGACAAATAGTTATAAAACATAATATATACCACATCCGAATCATAGACAGGACGCGGGCCGACGAAGGCGGATACCAAAACCATCGCACTATATAATAACAAAAAATAATGAAAGTAAGTAATTTATACAAGTATGTATCTAAATCATACAAGTAAGAATTTTTTTTAAATCATACAAGTAAGAGGCTCACAACGGTGGTGCTCGCAACGAGATCGGGGCTGGCAATCGACAAAGGTGAGGACGGGCACGGGACGGCACCCTACACATGTGCAGACTCTAAGAAGTTAATTTGAGCATTTGAAATGAGCTAAACTAGCAGTGACAGATGAAAGGATGAAGTAGCTAACCTTTTAAAACACTTGTGCAGTTAGTGCACGACCAAACCTAGACAAATATCGAGGAAAATGGAGCTTGGTGATCGAGCTTGGAGAGGAGAAAGCTTAAGTAGTGTGGCTCGGGCATTTTATCGAACACTTCATGTGCATGAACTAGAGTGGCAAGAGCATGGCATGGTCACACTTCAACAGCCAAAAAACAAAGGAGAGGATGGACATGGGCGAGGGTTTATATAGGCAACACTTTAGTCCCAGTTTTTGTCACAAACCGGGACTAATAGCCTACCCTTTAGTCTCGGTTCTTGCCACAAACCGGGACTAATGCTCCGCGGCAAGCCACGTGGCAGTCGCTGGATCTTTAGTCCCGGTTTTTGCCCCGAACCGGGACTAATGAGGTGAGCCGAACCGGGACCAATGCCCTCGCAAACTGAATCGGGGCTAATGCCACGCATTGGTCCCGGTTTTTGTTTGAACCGGGGCTAATGGTCTTTCGGCCCTCCTTTTTCTACCAGTGTTAGCAGTAGCGCGCTGATGTAAAGCTCGCTACTACTACACATGTATAGCAGTAGCGCGGGCTAACACACGTTATGTTACAGGTTAGCCGTAGCGTCGTATCAGTAACGCGGGTACCCGCGCTACTCATACACCTAAGAACCATGCTAATGATAGGCTTTTTCCTAGTAGTGTTTATTTGTGTCAATATGTATCTAATTGTGGATAAAAAATATATATATGCGTGTGTCCTATTTTACATCGTGTGCTATGATAAGAAGAAAAATCATGTGCTCAAGAATCCACTTTTTGGCCCTAACACTAGTGGAAAACGGGCCTTTGGCCGGGACCCTTTAGTCCCGGCCTGCCTTTGGGCCGGGACTAAAGGCCCGGCCATGTTGCCCCAATTCTCAATGCCTCCCTCAAGGCTTTAGTCCCGGCCCGTAAGGATCCTTTAGTCCCGGTTCGTGTCCCAAACCGGGACTAAAGGGCTACGCGGTGGGCAGTGGTGGTGGCAACCGTTCGTATACCCCTTTAGTCCCGGTTGGTGGCTCAACCCGGGACTAAAGGCGTAACACGTGGTCTGCCGTAGTGGTGGCAACCGTTGGTATACCTCTTTAGTCCCGGTTGGTGGCTCAACCCGGGACTAAAGGCCTAAACGGTTTGCATCCCGCGTCGTTTCGGGCGATGAAAAGCACGAACCGAAGCAGAGTCGCCATTTCTCTGTTTCTTCTTCTCTCTCGCTCTCGCTCTCTGTTCTTCTCCTCTCTTCTTCCCTTCTCTTATTCCACCATGCCAACTCACTTTGAAAAGGTGCTCGCACATGGCACGACCATGCTCGATGTCGTGTACACGAACGAGAGCAGGGAGATGTCGTTTTTTCTTGAACAGTTGAAGGAACGATGGCTTGACGCCGCAATTGATCGTGAGAAGTTCTTGGGGCTTGATCTGGAGTACACGGCCGATCAACGCGGTGTTGCCGTCATCCAACTATGCTTCGCACACCATGTCTTGATCTTCCAATGGGCGAGGTAAGTTTTGAGGCTTTCTTTGATCCAAGATAATGACATTGTAAGTTTATTTGTTTCAATCGTAGTTGGTTCCCTTCAAATAGTTGTAGTGAAACAATTTTGATTAGTTGAAGGGGAACACAATCTAATTGGAATAGTGTTCCATAATCTGAAAAATCGTATTAGAATCAACTAGTGTTTAATATGTTCCATTGGAATCATAGTTGGTTCCCTTCAAATAGTTGTAGTAAAACAATTTTGATTAGATGAAGGGGAACACAATCTGATTGGAATAGTGTTCCATAATCTGAAAAATCGTACTAGTGTTTAATATGTTCCATTGGAATCATAGTTGGTTCGCTTCAAATAGTTGTAGTGAAACAATTTTGATTAGTTGAAGGGAACACAATCTGATTGGAATAGTGTTCCACAATCTGAAAAATCTGATTGGTTCAATATGTTCCATTGAAATCATAGTTGTAGTGATACAATTTTATGCGGTATTCTTTGATCCAAGGTTATGAAAATTGCATATAGCTAGTGATCTCTCTAGGTTCCATTGGATAGCAATATGATATGTCATAGTCATGAAAATTGCATATAGCTAGTGATCTCTCTAGGTTCCATTGGATAGCTATAGTGAACTCTCTAGGTTCCATTGCATATGTTCTATTTGAATCCTAAAGATAATTTTCTCTTTAGTTGTAGTGAAACATGTTTCCTTATTGCAGCAGTATGTAACATTTGTTCCATTTTAATTTGTTTTTGTTGCAGTAGTGACAAGCATTGTCCAGAACTCATGGACTTCCTTCGCAGCGGCATCACTTTTGCTACCGTTGACATAAGGAACGACAAGCTGAAGATGAGGTACAGCTTCGGTATTGAGATGCCAACTGGTTGCCTCATTGATCTCCAAACGGTATTCAGGCTTCGACATGTCAGGACTTCGATGGCTCATATGGCAGTTGCCTTGATCGACGAGGAATATGGTGATATGAAGACCAGTTTCCCAAAGTCTCAGCACAAACTTTGGGAGAAGGCCCCACTTGATCGTATCAACATTGAGTATGCAGCAAAAGATGCATACGTTTCATACGAGTTGTACCGCAAGATTCGAGTCGTCAACTATGGCCAGCGTCACCTCGAGGAAGGTGGACATTCTGATTCAGACGATTCAGACGAGTAGTGTTCTCAACGTCGAACACTTGTATATATATCTATGGTAGCTATTATTATGTACTGTTTGGACTAGTATCATGTACTGCTTGGACCAATTTATATATGTCTAGTTTCTGTTTGTGCCATTATGGTTTCCAAATTTGAATGGTTTAGCCCTTTCTAACTACATTTGCTACTTTTGAATGGTTTAGCCCTTTCTAACTTCATGGTATCATGCATTTCGACCACATATATATACAAAAAGTTTTCAGTTCAAATAAGTTCAAAAAATGAAATCCCTTTTGTAACAGATATGTTTTTGATTAAAACAGTCATTTAAAAATGAAAGACCATTAGTCCCATGTGGCGTGCAGCGGAACCACGTGGCGTGCAGCGGAACCACTTTTGTTGTGGGGGTCTCTTTTCCTTCTTCTCCTTGTGCTAGATATTTGTTATGCATTAGGGAAAGAAGGAATAGCGACCATCATCGACGGTCAAAAAATCAGGTGAGGGAGTGTCCACCATACATGAGAGAAGAAGAATGCCGACTGTTGTTGTGGGGGTTGCTTCTCCTTCTTCTCTTTGTGCTAGATATTTGTTATGCACTAGGGGAAGAAGGAGTAGCGACCATCATCGACGGTCGAAAAATCAGGTGAGGGAGTGTCCACCATACATGAAAGAAGAAGAATGTCGACTGTTGCTGTGGGGGGTCGTTTCTCCTTCTTCTCCTTGTGCTAGATATTGGTTATGCACTAGGGGAAGTAGGAGTAGCGACCATCATCGACGGTTGAAAAATCAGGTGAGCTAGTGTCCACCATATATGAGAGAAGAAGAATGTCGTCTCTTATTGTGGGGGTCGCTTCTATTTCCAAAGAGATTGTCCATTTTGTACACGAAGTGCATCCAGTTTTTAACGTAACCCTCTCAACTTTCTCGCACATGCTATATGGGTGAAATGATGATAGCATGCCAACTGTCAACATTTTCAGAGTTCATTTGTAGTGCTTTTCAATTTCAGGGTCAACTAGCTCAAAAACAAATAAGTAAATGCACCAAGAATACCAAATGAAGTCAGAAATTGTTGAAATTTTGTGATGTGCCTTTGAATGGTGCATTTTGAACACACAAAAAGTATGGAGTTCAAATAAGTTCAAAAAAATGAAATCCCTTTGTAAGAGATGAGTTCTCGTTCGAAACGCTGATACTTCGAGAGAGATTGTCCGTTTTGTACACGAAGTGCATCCAGTTTTTGTCGTAGCCCTCTCAACTTTTTAACACATGCTATGTGGGTGAAATGATGATAGCATGCAAACTTTCAACATTTTCAGAGTTCATTTGTAGTGCTTTTCAATTTCAGGGTCAACTAGCTCAAAAAAATAAGTAACTGCACGAAGAATACCAAATGAAGTCAGAAATTGTTGAAACTTTGTGATGTGCCTTTGAATGGTGCATTTTGAATACACAAAAAGTATGGACTTCAAATAAGTTCAAAAAAATGTAATCCCTTTGTAAGAGATGAGTTCTCGTTCGAAACACTGATACTTCGAGAGAGATTGTCCGTTTTGTACACGAAGTGCATCCAGTTTTGGCCGTAGCCCTCTCAACTTTTTAACACATGCTATGTGGGTGAAATGATGATAGCATGCCAACTTTCAACATTTTCATAGTTCATTTGTAGTGCTTTTCAATTTCAGGGTCAACTAGCTAAAAAAGATAAGTAAATGCATGAAGAATACCAAATGAAGTCAGAAATTGTTGAAATTTTGTGATGTGCCTTTGAATGGTGCATTTTGAACACACAAAAAGTATGGAGTTCAAATAAGTTCAAAAAAATGAAATCCCTTTGTAAGAGATGAGTTCTCGTTCGAAACCCTGATACTTCGAGAGAGATTGTCCGTTTTGTACACGAAGTGCATCCAGTTTTTGTCGTAGCCCTCTCAACTTTTTAACACATGATATGTGGGTGAAATGATGATAGCATGCCAACTTTCAACATTTTCAGAGTTCATTTGTAGTGCTTTTCAATTTCAGGGTCAACTAGCTCAAAAAAAATAAGTTAATAGTTTGGATAGTCAAAATAATTACTTTTGAAAATTGAAAATAGTTTTGTATTATTTATTTAATTTCAAACACTTTTTATTATCATAGTTTTGTCAAATTCTCAAATATGCAAAACGAATTTTAATAAACATAGTTTTTAATTGAAAATAGCAAAATAGTTAATAGTTTGGATAGTCAAAATAATTACTTTTGAAAATAGAAAATAGTTTTGCATTATTTATTCAATTTCAAACACTTTTCATTATCATAGTTTTGTCAAATTCTCAAATATGCAAAAACAATTTTAATAAACATAGTTTTTAATTGAAAATAACAAAATAGTTAATAGTTTGGATAGTAAAAATAATTACTTTTGAAAATAGGAAATAGTTTTGAATTATTTATTCAATTCCAAACACTTTTCATTATCATAGTTTTGTCAAATTCTCAAATATGCAAAAAAATAATTTTTAATAAACATAGTTTTTAATTGAAAATAACAAAATAGATAATAGTTTGGATAGTCAAAATAATTAATTTTGAAAATAGAAAATAGTTTTGAATTATTTATTCAATTTCAAACACTTTTCATTATCATAGTTTTGTCAAATTCTCGAATATGCAAAAAGAATTTTTAATAAACATAGTTTTTAATTGAAAATAACAAAATAGATAATAGTTTGGATAGTCAAAATAATTAATTTTGAAAATAGAAAAAAATTGAAACTATATGAGAATTCATAGAGAAAATTCAATCTAAATTTAAAGTGAACTCACTTTGAATTCAGATTGAATTTTCTCCAAAATTTCGAATATAGTTTCAATTTTCAGTGAGTTTAGGCCCGTAAGCCTGCTTTAGAGAGGAGCTCGATGGACAAGCTGCGAGGGGGCTTATAAACAAGTGTTAGTCCCCCTCGCTGGGCGAGGTGGGACTAAACTTATCGTGCAGCCGAGGAGGGGCTTTAGTCCCGGGTGGAGCCACCCCCCGGGACTAACGACCCCCTTTAGTCCCCGCTGGAGCCACGCACCTGCTTCCCGCCTTCTGGTCTGCCCGAAAAAGGGCCTTTAGTCCCGGGTCGTGGCTCCACCCGGGACTAAAGGGGGTCTTTAGTCCCGGTTCGATCCACGCACCGGGAGTAAAGATCCACCTATATAAGCGGGACTTCAAAAAATTCCAACCCAAATCGTCCATTTCTCTTCTTCTTCCTCTCGTTCTCCTGCCCGGCGCAGCACAGCGACGAACTTGACGACGCCGTCAGGCTACCCGCCGTCCTGCTCGTCGCCGCCTTCCGTCGCCCTCATCCTCCTCGCCGTCGTCGTCCTCCTCGCCGCGCGCCGCCCTCCTTGTCGCGCGCCGCCCTCCTCGCCGCGCGCCGCGCCCTCCTCCTCGTCGCGCGCCCTCGACACCTCCGGCCGGTAAGCCCCCCGCCCCCTCCTCCCCAACACTCCGGCCAGTAGAAGAAAAGAAGAAAAAGGAGAAGAAAAGAAGAAAAAGGAGAAGAAAGGAAGAAAAAGGGAAGAAAAGAAGAAAAAGATTTTTTTTGTCATTTAATTCCAATTGTTATTAGGTTTGTGCTAGATTATTAGGGTTAGTAATATTTAGAATTAGGAAAAAGGAAAATAAGAAGAGGAGGAGAATAAAAGAAGAAAAAGGAGAATAAGAAGAGGAGGAGAGGAGAAGAAGATAAAAAATAGAAGAAGAGGAGAAGTAGAAGAACAGAAAAAATTAGAAGAGGAGGAGAGGAGAAGTAGAAGAAGAGAAGAGGAGAAGTAGTAGAAGAAGAGGAGAAGTAGAAGTAGAAGAAGAAGTAGAAGAAGAGGAGAAATAGAAGAAGAGGAAAAATTAGTTTAGGGTTACAAGAAGAAGAAATATTGTATAGTGTTATGCTTAAGTGTTAATAGTGTTTCTTAGATTATTGCTTAATTTTGCTATTGTATATGCTTAAGTGTTAATAGTTTAATTTTGCTATTGTATATGCTTAAGTGTTAATAGTTTAATTTTGCTATTGTATATGCTTAAGTGTTAATAGTTTATTTTTAGCAAGAAAATTAATAGAACTAGTCTATTTTTTAGTTCATTTTACGATGCCTATCCCGCATCCTCGTCGTCGACTCGGCGGAGGACACCTGCTTGATCAGAGGGGCCCTGTCCGGGACTGGGCTCCGCCCGGCTGGTATTGGGAGGTGCTACCTTCCGAGGGGCGTAGGTTGGTAAGGAGCCAGCCCGTCGTTGACCCGATCCTTGTTTGGTGGCGGTCGCGTGGGCCAGTGAGGGTGCCGAGGCTTCCGGACACCGCGGAGGTGGTACGTCACCGTGTCAGCGAGGAGGATGAGCACATCCGTCGCTACATGGTTGCGTTGGAGGGCAGGTTCGAGCATACCTGGCAGGTTCTTCGGGGATCTCAGTGGAGCTATGATCCTGTGATGGTTCCTTCTGTTTGGGTGTCCACCGCCCGCGCCGATACCCGTCGGGCGCTACAGTTCTAGATGTATCAGTGATGCTATATGTATGATAGTATTCGAGGAGTATTAGTGATAATATTCGACGATGTACGGAGAAAAGAGATGATGTATTTGCTTATAATTGAATGCATGCTAATTTGAATACTACTTTATTTTACGATTTGGTTTTGCTTATTGAATGCTCAAATTGGAAAAGTACTCCTACTTTGAATACTATGCAGAAATCTAGGAGTCCCGGGTGGAGCCACGACCCGGGACTAAAGTTGTTTTGGAACGGAGTTCTTGATAGAATAATTCTTTTTTGGTACAAAGGTTAAGAGAATCCGTTTTTTGCAGAACTATGGATCCACATATCAGGAACCTCGAAGAGGAAGAACTTCTCGAAGATATAATCAAAGACGGCCCCGACGTTGAACCAGCTGAATCTCCGTCGTCATATCTAAACCCCGACGTTGGAATGGAGGTCGAGCAACACAAAGATGAAGCCGATGGGGCAGGAGATAGGTCCAATGACGGAGAAGGTGATAGATCCACTGATGGAGAAGCCTGTGGAGAAGCCGGTGAAGAAATAATAAAGTCCGGCGAGGTATACATATGAAGTTCGACAATCACTTGTAATATGTGAAAAATATTGGAGATAGCTCTATATTTTATACATATACATTCATTTGACGAATGTTTCTCCCTCTTAGGCCTCCACATCGAGCAAAGCTACGAAACGAGGCCCGACTAGAAAGTTGGATGCACGGACGCATTACACCTTTGAGGTGATATTGCCTATGGGCGAACCCAAGCTTCCTAAGAATGTTGCTGACGTATTCAAGAAGCAATGCGGAGTTCTCGTTAGGGATCACGCCCCGATCAGCGTTCGGGAGTGGAACAAGTGCAAAGGGGCAGCCGATGGTGACTATGTCGCCGAAAGGTACAAAGATAATCTTTGGAATGATCTCATGTCACATTTCAACCTGCCAGAATGTGAGAATGAAGACGCCGCAGACAAACTGAGGGCCAAAGTCAAGCAGTGGACTCTAAAGAAGATGGCCGAACTGTTCCGTAGCTGGAAGAAGAAGCTATGGAAAAACTATCTGAAGACAAAGAAAGTGCCAGTATTCGACGAGTATCTAGCCAAGCAGGTGAATCACTGGAAGGCATTTCAAGAGTACAAGGAGTCAGAAGATGCCCAGGCATTATCAGAAAAGAACAAGATAAATGCCGACAAGAAGAAATATCACCACAAGCTGGGGCCAGGGGGCTATGAGACTGCCATCCCAAAATGGGATAAGAAAGAGCAAGATCTGCTAGATAAAGGCATCGTACCTGAACCACTCCGTGATGAGTGGGAATTGAGAGCAAGAAATTGGTTCCTTGTGCATGGTGGGTCGTACGACGAAAAAACAGGGGACCTCATCTACAGTGACGGTCTTAGGATACCCAGGGAGAATTGGAAAAGGATAGTAAAATAAATTAAGGAGGGAAAAAGAAAGTTCACTGCACATAGAGAGAAAGATCTGCTCACACTGGTCCTCGGCAATGACGAACATGGAGGACGAACGCGAGGCTTCGGTCCTTCTTACCCGTGGTGGCTTGGGTTTGCCAGAGACCAAGACACTTACAGAAACCGAGAGAGAGCAAAGAAGCGGCAGCAGGATGAGGAGAATGACAAGTTCAACCATTTGCTTGCCAGGATTAACAAGCAACAGAAGCAGATTGATGAGCTTAGAGGAGTAGCGCGCCAGGAAGATCCTGCACTTGATATTACCGGCGCCCCATCTAAGCGGAAAAGCAGCGTGGCTGAATCTGAGGCCCCGCCCGACGATGCACGAAGAATGATAGAGGGCGGTCCCGGCTACCCCGTGGATGGAATCAAGGAGTCAACATCATGTGAACTCCATCAGAAATTCAAGAACATATCCATGAAGGTGGCCATCGGACAAGCTTTACCTTCTGGCCCTGATGCACGCTGGCATGGCCATGAGATTCCAGCTGGCTTTGCTAAAGTCGGGGTGGATGAAATCATGACGGGGTTTCATGATATGGAGCTCGACATAGCTGGACCCGAAGATGAGAGGACACTCAGAGAAGTACTGGGTGGAGTCATCCTATGGGACAAGAACTACATCAAGCTTCCAGGCTCGGCCCCAAGGACAACACCGCCTCCGAGTCGTCGCAGGTCACCTACACCTCCATTACCTCCAAGCCCTCCACATGACGTCGGCCAGCACAACACGAGTCCATCTCGATCACCGCTGCCGGACTTGGGTCGTCCGTCTCCGCCGCCGCCCGCACAGGATACTAAGCGGAAGCGTGCCACCAAGAACGCTCCGCCGACGATTCCTAAGCGATGGAGCCCCCCAAAGCGCAAACGGTCGCCCCTCCCAAAGGTACCTCATGCTAATCTTCCTATCAGACCTTATGATCGTACCCCCGAGGAAAACGCCAGGATAGCAAAGGAACATCATGATGCGCAGATGAAAAAGAAGGAACCCGAGCCCCGCCCGGAATACACCGAGAAGCAAATAGCATGGGCAAAAGACTTCATGACCCTTCCATCACAGTCTGACTTACACCATAAGCCTGATGACTATACACGCACATTGCAGAAGGAAGTGAAAAAGAGCAGATCACGTGCAAGTGCAAGTGGGAGCAAATCAAGTTCAACTACAAGCAAGAAAAAATCAGACGTTCCTCAGCTTGGACAACTGGCCAAACAGTCGATCCCACCCCTCAAGGTGTTAACCGAGAATCTTCCCCCTCCGGTGCAGGGGCAAGCTTTTGAAATAGCAAAGGAGTGGGCGGCTGAATGTGGTGTCTCGGTTGAAGATTTGCTGGCTTCCCAAGACGACAGGATACCCAAGGCTGTGGTAGCCCCTAAGCCACAGTTTGTCATGGGAGAGCCTTTGGTCAGCAAAGATGATCTCCCAACAAATATGTGTTACTTGCATCAATGGTACTTAAGTGAATCAAAGAATGGGAGAACGATGATTGTGCTGAGTGTCCCACGGGAGTACTACGGCCGCCCCGAAGAAATCCATATCGACTTTGATGAACTCTTCCACATGTACAATGGCGACGCCCTCGACAAATCGCTTATGAGTTGCTATTGTCTGGAAGTTTTTCAATTCGTTGTCTACATATAACTTGTTTAGTTATTTCAATTCATTGTCTATATATAACATGTACTCTATTACGCAGAATGAAGATTCTGGATTGTAAAAGTAAGAACATCCTAAATATTGGGTTTATTGACCCAGATAAAATACATATAGCGACGCTAACTGATAAACCAAAGGAGACGGAGGAAAACCTTCTAAGGTTTCTAACAGATCAAAATTTCTGTGACCACATACTGTTTCCGTACAACTTCAGGTGAGGGTCTTTACTCTGTTGTGTCCATTCACTTATAAGTGTAATTCATAAGTTACTGACACATATATATATATATATATACATGTGCAGCTTCCATTGGATTCTGTTGGACATTCAAATTGATAAGGGAAGTGTTGATGCCTTCGACCCATTATCGAGACCCTTGGAACAGTTCCAAAGCCTGCAGGACATGCTCCAAGGGTAATTTCAATCATTCTTGCGCTCTATCGGTCTCTTTCGATGATTTTCTGATATACCAATTAATGAAAAACTTAGCAAATCATTATCCTTGTCGGGCAGGGTTTGGAAGCGGTTCAAGTGCGTGACTCCCGGTACTTTCCTGAGAAGCTGACCTTTAGAGCGGCTCACGTAAGTAGTAGTATGATATACTTCTATTTTCAATACATTTATGATGCTAGATTATTATCTTGATTATATATATTCTATTCTCGTAAAGTGCGACCAGCAGCCTGTTGGGGAACGTCGCATGGGAAACACAAATTTTCCTACGCGCACGAAGACCTATCATGGTGATGTCCATCTACAAGAGGGGAATTCCGATCTACGTACCCTTGTAGATCGCAGAGAAGAAGCGTTAGTAAACGCGGTTGATGTAGTGGAACGTCCTCACGTCCCTCGATCCGCCCCGCGAACCGTCCCACGAACCGTCCCGCGATCTGTCCCACGATCTAGTGCCGAACGGACGGCACCTCCGCGTTCAGCACACGTATAGCTCGACGATGATCTCGTCCTTCTTGATCTAGCAAGAGATACGGAGAGGTAGATGAGTTATCCGGCAGCGTGACGGCGCTCCGGAGGTTGGTGGTGATCTAATCTCACCAGGGCTCCGCCTGAGCTCCGCAGAAACGCGATCTAGAGGTAAAACCGTGGAGGTATGTGGTCGGGCTGCCTCGAAAAGTTGTCTCAAATCAGCCCTAATTGCTCCATATATATAGGAGGAGGGAGGGGAGGCTTGCCTTGAGGCTCAAGCAGCCCCAAGGGCTGCGCCACCAAGGGAGGAGGAGTCCTCCTCCAATCCTAGTCCAACTAGGATTGGAAAGTGGAGTCCTTCTCTCCTTTCCCACCTCCTTTTTTTTCTTTCTCTTTGATTTTCTATCCTTGGCGCATAGGGCCTTCTTGGGCTGTCCCACCAGCCCACCAAGGGCTCCAAGGACTATGGGCTTCCCCGGGGTGGGTTGCCCCTCCCGGTGAACACCCGGAACCCATTCGTCATTCCCAGTACATTCCTGGTAACTCCGAAAACCTTCCGGTAATCAAATGAGGTCATCCTATATATCAATCTTCATTTACGGACCATTCCGGAAACCCTCTTGACGTCTGTGATCTCATCCGGGACTCCGAACAACATTCGGTAACCAACCATATAACTCAAATACGCATAAAACAACGTCGAACCTTAAGTGTGCAGACCCTGCGGGTTCGAGAACTATGTAGAGATGACCCGAGAGACTCCTCGGTCAATATCCAATAGCGGGACCTGGATAACCATATTGGATCCTACATATTCTACGAAGATCTTATCATTTGAACCTCAGTGCCAAGGATTCATATAATCCCGTATGTCATTCCCTTTGTCCTTCGGTATGTTACTTACCCGAGTTTCGATCGTCAGTATCCGCATACCTATTTCAATCTCGTTTACCGACAAGTCTCTTTACTCGTTCCGTAATACAAGATCCAACAACTTACACTAAGTCACATTGCTTGCAAGGCTTGTGTGTGATGTTGTATTACCGAGTGGGCCCCGAGATACGTCTCCGTCACACGGAGTGACAAATCCCAGTCTTGATCCATACTAACTCAACGAACACCTTCGGAGATACCTGTAGAGCATCTTTATAGTCACCCAGTTACGTTGCGACGTTTGATACACTCAAAGCATTCCTCCAGTGTCAGTGAGTTATATGATCTCATGGTCATAGGAACAAATACTTGACACGCAGAAAACAATAGCAACAAAATGACACGATCAACATGCTACGTCTATTAGTTTGGGTATAGTCCATCACATGATTCTCCTAATGATGTGATCCCGTTATCAAGTGAAAACACTTGCCTATGGTCAGGAAACCTTGACCATCTTTGATCAACGAGCAAGTCAACTAGAGGCTTACTAGGGACAGTGTTTTGTCTATGTATCCACACATGCACTGTGTTTCCAATCAATACAATTATAGCATGGATAATAAACGCTTATCATGAACAAAGAAATATAATAATAACTAATTTATTATTGCCTCTAGGGCATATTTCCAACAGTCTCCCACTTGCACTAGAGTCAATAATCTAGTTCACATCACCATGTGATTTCAACGAATCCAACACCCATATAGTTATGGGGTCTGATCACCTCTTGCTCGTGAGAGAGGTTTTAGTCAATGGTTCTGAAACTTTCAGATCCGTGTGTTATTTACAAATCTTTATGTCATCTTATAGATGTTGCTACTATGTGCTATTCGGAAATACTCCAAATATCTACTCTACTATACGAATCCGTTTCACTACTCATAGTCATTTGGATTAGTGTCAAAGCTTGCATCGACGTAACCCTTTACGACGAACTCTTTAACCACCTCCATAATCGAGAAAAATTCCTTAGTCTATTTAGTTACTAAGGATAACTTTGACCGCTGATCAGTGATTCAATCCTGGATCACTTTGTGTACCTCTTAACAGACTTGCTGCAAGGCACACATCAGGTGTGGTACTCAGCATGGCATACTTTAGAGTCTATGGCTAATGCATAGAAGACGACCTTCGTCTATTCTCTTTATTCTGCCGTGATCGGGTTTTGAGTCTTACTCAAATTCACACCTTACAACACAACCAAGAACTCCTTCTTTGCTGATCTATTTTGAACTCCTTCAAAAACTTGTCAAGGCATTCATCTTGTTGAAACTTCTATCAAGCGCTTTCGATCTATCTCCATAGATCTTTGATGCTAAACGTTCAAGTAGCGCAATCTAGGTATTCCTTTGAAAACTCCTTTCAAACAACCTTGTATGCTTTACAGAAATTCTACATTACTTCTGATCCACAATATGTCAACCACATATACTTATCAGAAATTCTATAGTGCTCCCACTCACTTCTTTGGAAATACAAGTTTCTCATAAACCTTGTACAAACCCAAAAACTTTGATCATCTCATCAAAGTGTATATTCCAGCTCCGAGATGCTTGCACGAGTCCATTGAAGGATCGCTGGAGCTTGCATACTTGTTAGTATCTTTAGGATCGACAAAACCTTCTGGTTGTATCACATACAATGTTTGCTCAAGGAAACCGTCGAGGAAACAATGTTTTGACATCCTATGTGCAATATTTCAAAAATAATGCAACAACTACTAATATAATTCTAACAGATTTTTAGCATCGCTACGAGTGAGAAAGTCTCACCATAGTCAAATGTTTGATCATGTCGGAAACATCTTTGCGACAAGTCGAGCTTTTCTTAATAGTGACTTATCACCATCGTCGTATGTCTTCCTTTTAAAGATCCATCTTTACTCAATAGCCTATGACCATCAAGTAGTTCTTCCAAAGTATGCACTTTGTTTTCATACCTGGATCCTCTCTCGGATTTCATTGCTTCCAGCCATTTGTCGGAATCCGGGCCCACCATTTCTTTCTCCATAACTCGTAGGTTCATTCTTGCTCAACAACATGACCTCCAAGATAGGGTCACCGTATCACTCTGCAGTAGTACGCGACCTAGTCAACCTACGAGGCTTGTAGTAACTTGATCCGATGCTCGATGATCACCATCATCAGCTTTCACTTCAATTGATGTAGGCGCCACAGGAACAACTTCCTACGCCCTACTACACACTGGTTGAAGTGATGGTTCAATAACCTCATCAAATTCTACCACCCTCCCACTCAATTCTTTCGAGAGAAACCTTTCCTTGAGAAAGGATCCGTTTCTAGAAACAAACACTTTGCTTTCAAATCTGAGATAGGAGATGTACCCAACTGTTTTGGATATCCTATGAAGATGCATTTATCCGCTTTGGGTTCGAGCTTATCAGACTGAAACTTTTTCACATAAGTGTCGAAGCCCCAAACTTTCAAGCAACGACAGTTTAGATTTCTTTAAACCTCAGTCTATACTGTGTCATCTCAACGGAAATACGCGGTGCCCTATTTAAAGTGAATGCGGTTGTCTCTAATGCATAACCCATAAACGATAGTGGTAATTCGATAAGAGACATCATAGCATGCACCATACCAAATAGTGCGTGGCTATGACGTTCAGACACATCATCACACTATGATGTTCCAGGTGGCATGAACTGCGAAACAATTTCCACATTGTCTTAACTGCGTACCAAAACTCGTAACTCAGATATTCATTTCTATGATCATATCGTAGACAGTTTATCCTCTTGTTACGACGAACTTCACTCCTGAAACAGAATTGAACTTTTCAATATTTCAGACTTGTGATTCATTAAGTAAATACTCTTGTATCTACTCAAATCGTTATTGAAGTAAGAACATAATGATATCCACTGCGTGCCTCGGCACCCATTGGACTGCATACATCAAAATGTATCACTTCCAACAAGTTACTATCTTGTTTCATCTCAATGAAAACAAGGCCTTGCTCATGTGGTATGATTTGCATGTCACTAGTGATTCAAAATCAAGTGAGTATAAAGATCCATCAGCATGGAGCCTCTTCATGCAATTTATACCAACATGACTCAAGCGGCAGTGCCACAAGTAAGTGGTACTATCATCATTACCTCGTATCTTTTGGCACCAATATCATGAACATGTGTAACACTACGATCGAGATTCAATAAACCATTGAAGGTGATTATTCAAGCAAATAGAGTAACCATTATTCTCTTTAAATGAATAATCGTATTGCAATAAACACGATCCAATCATGTTCATGCTTAATGCAAGCACCAAATAACATTTATTTAGGTTTAACACCAATCCCGATGGTAGAGGGAGTGTGCGACGTTTGATCATATCAACCTTGGAAACACTTCCAACACGTATCGTCACCTCGCCTTTAGCTAGTCTCTGTTTATGCCGTAGCTTTCATTTCGTGTTACTAATCACTTAGCAACCGAACCGGTATCCAATACCCTCGTGCTACTAGGAGTACTAGTAAAGTACACATCAACATCATGTATACCAAATATACTTCTTTCGACTTTTGCCAGCCTTCTTATCTACCAAGTATCTAGAGTTGCTCCGCCTCAGTGACCGTTCCCCTCATAACAGAAGCACTCAGTCCCGGGCTTGGGTTTAATCTGGGGTCTCTTCATTAGTGCAGCAACTGCTTTGCCATTTCACGAAGTATCCCTTCTAGCCCTTGCCTTTCTCGAAACTTAGTGGTTTTACTAACCATCAACTATTGATGCTCCTTCTTGATTTCTACTTTCGCAGTGTCAAACATCGCGAATCGCTCAAGGATCATTGTATCTATCCTTGATAGGTTATAGTTCATCATGAAGCTCTCACATCTTGGTGGCAGTGACTTTGGAGAACCATCACTATCTCATCTGGAAGATTAACTCCCACTTGATTCAAGCGATTGTCGTACTCAGACAATCTGAGCACACGCTCAACGATTGAGCTTTTCTCCTTTACTTTGTGGACAAAGAATCTTGTTGGAGGTCTCGTACCTCTTAACAACGGCACAAGCATGAAATCACAATTTCATCTCTTTAGAACATCACTTATGTTCCGTGACGTTTCAAAACGTCTTCGGCGCCTTGCTTCTAAGCTATTAAGTATTTTGCACTGAACTATCGTGTAGTCATCAGAAACGTGTATGTCGGATGTTCACAACATCTACAGACGACGCTCGAGGTGTAGCACACCGAGTGGTGCATTAAGGACATAAGCCTTCTGCGCAGCAAGGAGGACAATCCTCGGTTTTACAGACTCAGTCTGCAAAGTTTGCTACTATCAACTTTCAACTAAATTTTCTCTAGGTACATATAAAAACAGTAGAGCTATAGCGCAAGCTACATCGTAATTCGCAAAGACCATTAGACTATGTTCATGACAATTAGTTCAATTAATCATATTACTTAAGAACTCCCACTCAAAAAGTACATCTCTCTAGTCATTTGAGTGGTACATGATCCAAATCCACTATCTCAAGTCCGATCATCACGTGAGTCGAGAATAGTTTCAGTGGTAGGCGTCTCTATGCTAATCATATCAACTATATGATTCATGCTCGAGCTTTTGGTCTCATGTGTTCCGAGGCCATGTCTACACATGCTAGGCTCGTCAAGCTTAACACGAGTGTTCCGCGTGTGCAACTGTTTTGCACCCGTTGTATGTGAACGTTGAGTCTATCACACCCGATCATCACGAGGTGTCTCGAAACGAAGAACTGTCGCAACGGTGCACAGTCGGGGAGAACACAATTTCGTCTTGAAATTTTAGTGAGAGATCACCTCATAATGCTACCGTCGTTCTAAGCAAGATAAGGTGCATAAAGGATTAACATCACATGCAATTCATAAGTGACATGATATGGCCATCATCATGTGCTTCTTGATCTCCATCACCAAAGCACCGGCACGATCTTCTTGTCACCGGCGTCACACCATGATCTCCATCATCATGATCTCCATCAACGTGTTGCCATCGGGGTTGTCGTGCTACTCATGCTATTACTACTAAAGCTACGTCCTAGCAATATAGTAAACGCATCTGCAAGCACAAACGTTAGTTTAAAGACAACCCTAAGGCTCCTGCCGGTTGCCGTACCATCGACGTGCAAGTCGATATTTCTATTACAACATGATCATCTCATACATCCAATATATCACATCACATCGTTGGCCATATCACATCACAAGCATACCCTGCAAAAACAAGTTAGACGTCCTCTAATTGTTGTTGCATGTTTTACGTGGTGACCATGGGCATCTAGTAGGATCGCATCTTACTTACGCAAACATCACAACGGAGATATATGAATTGCTATTTAACCTCATCCAAGGACCTCCTTGGTCAAATCTGATTCAACTAAAGTTGGAGAAACCGACACTCGCCGGTCATCTTTGAGCAACGGAGTTACTCGTAGCGATGAAACCAGTCTCTCGTAAGCATACGAGTAATGTCGGTCCGAGCCGCTTCGATCCAACAATACCACGGAATCAAGAAAAGACTAAGGAGGGCAGCAAAACGCACATCACCGCCCACAAAAACTTTTGTGTTCTACTCGACAATACATCTACGCATGAACCTAGCTCATGATGCCACTGTTGGTGAACATCGCATGGGAAACACAAATTTTCCTACGCGCACGAAGACCTATCATGGTGATGTCCATCTACAAGAGGGGATTTCCGATCTACGTACCCTTGTAGATCGCACAGCAGAAGCGTTAGTAAACGTGGTTGATGTAGTGGAACGTCCTCACTTCCCTCTATCCGCCCCGCGAACCGTCCCACGAACAGTCCCGCGATCCGTCCCACGATCTAGTGCCCAACGGACGGCACCTCCGCGTTCAGCACACGCACAGCTCGACGATGATCTCGGCCTTCTTGATCCAGCAACAGAGACGGAGAGGTAGATGAGTTCTCTGGCAGCGTGACGGCGCTCCGGAGGTTGGTGGTGATCTAATCTCAGCAGGGCTCCGCCCGAGCTCCGCAGAAACGCGATCTAGAGGTAAAACCGTGGAGGTATGTGGTCGGGCTGCCTTGAAAAAGTTGTATCAAATCAGCCCTAATTGCTCAATACATTTATGATGCTAGATTATTATTTTGATTATATATATTCTATTCTCGTAAAGTGTGACCAGCAGCCACGGGGAACGCATCTATGCGGATACTATGTTTGCGAGACCATTCACACGTTTACCTCTGAGCACAAGGATCACAGATTCGACGTAAGCAATGAACATTCACACCTCTATTTTTACCCGTCATTCTTTGTTATCATGATTGATATTCATATTCATCTCCTCATCTTATATAGCACACGGCCATGAGGACGAAGGTCCTACCAGAGCAACGCACGATTGCTGTTGCAGAGGAGCTTGCAGGATTTCTGAGGACAAAGGACGATTTAGTGTAGCTAGGGGCCATTACTGATGTTCGTCCATGTAATCGAATAGACGGGCTCTAGTCCCGATAATTCAGATCTCCATATAATTGTATATATATGCTCGCTTGTAAGATAAGTTAATATTATATATATGCATAATTATTTCTATTTAAATTATATGAAAACTAATTCCCGAACACCAAACGAGGCATCACGTTAATCTCCCGAACACCTAAACCCTAAAACCCTAAAACCCAAAAATAATTTCATTCAAAAAAAACCCAAAAATAAGCAAAATCTGAAACTCTTTAGTCCCGATCCGTGTAACGAACCGGGACTAAAGGGCCTGCCCCTGGGGCGGCTACGAGGCGTGCACGTGGAGCACCTTTAGTCCCGGCTTGTAACAGGGCCGGGACTAAAGGTTAGGCCTTTAGTCCCGCCCCTTTAGTCCCGGTTGGTGAACCTGGACTAAAGCCCCTTACGGGCCGGGGCTAAAGGTCCCGTCCCCACTAGTGTAAAACTATTTTGAGGTGTGTTATTATGCATCATCTATTGAGGTGCTAGAGACGGCTTTGGCCCTTCTATATCCTTTCGATGACAAATGATCATTTATAACTTTTGGTTAAAGAAATGACACTACCTGACTTTCTGCTTAATAATCTTTTTCTTCATTTAATTTGATGCACGGTTGGTTATAAGAAATAGTATCATAAGTTAGTATCATGCATATAAATCTAGTGTATAATACTTCTTTCCTAATGCATAGTATCATATATTAGTATCATAGATCACTTTATTTATAGCCATGCACGACACATATTAGTATACCATTTAACATGATACGGTATCATGATATGATACGGTATCATGATATGATACTCAATCTCTCTTTCTTCATTTAATTTCATGTCGTGTGATCAAAATTGTCTAGTTAACATGCGTAATACTAGCTATGATACTTCCATTAGGCTGGTTGTAATGAAGAGTATCATATATACTACTGTCATGCATATGATACTAGTGTATGATACTACAACCGTAATTCATTGTGTCATATGTTAGTATCATAAAATAGTTCATTTATTATCATGCATGACACATAATACCATAACATTTAATACGACACGGTATCGTGATATGATACTACACAACTCTCTTTTACTTTATTTAATTATGTATTATTTCATTAAAATTGTTTAATTAATATGTATGATACTACGGTGATGTTTCATTAGAGGGGCTAGGCTAAAAAAAGTCTCTTTTAGTCCCTAGATAAAGAAACAGGAGGAATTTTTTTTTAAGGGACTAGCAAAATACTTTACTGGAGGGACTTTTTTCTTTAGTCCCTAAAACTAGAAAAATTCTAGTTCCTTGAAAAGAAACAACACCTACTTATGATAATTTCATTACGATCAGACTAAGTAAAATAGCACTCTAGCCAATCCTCGTGTTCTCCGCTAGACTTGGTCTCAGGTGGTTCGAGCCAAGAAACCGAAGACACAAGCGGTGACAGTTCCATACGCACCGCTCGTTCAGCCGTGCATCGTCGTCCTATATTTAGGTTTTTGTATGGACATGCTACTCTGAGCGGCAGTCTTTAATACCACCAAATGCACTAGCAAACACTTGGATCCTGTAGTTCTACGGCGGCTCTGCCGTGTGGTGAACCCGAGAGGCGCCAGCTGGTCGCATATGGTTCGATTCGACCACTCAAATTGGACTACTTTGAGGACAAATTTCATCGTGCGACCATTTCCTGAATCTTACCAAAATCTGCCGAGGAAAGACGTGTTGGATCGATGCAACCAACCGCAACCAAGCACTTAGTACACTCCTACTGGTTGCGACAAGTGATTTTGGCTTCAGTTCCAGAGTTCCAATTCCAACAAGTTTATAAAGTTGCCACCGTCCCAGGCTGACTCCTCAGTCCTCGAACCAAGCTGCAGACGCAATGACCGTAGCTCGGAGCATCCTGGTTGCGCTGCTCGGCGCCGTTTGCATTGCCATATCCACGGCCGACGCGGCGACCAGCGTTAACACCACTGACTTCGTAGGCTGTCTCGCCGCGCACCTTCCTCCGGGGATCGTCTACACGCAGTCGTCGGAATCCTACCCGTCCGTCCTCGAGTTCTCCATCAAGAACCTCCGGTTCGTCACTCCGGCCACCCCGACGCCCCTCGTCATCGTCAAGGCCACCCACGCAACACACGTCAAGGTTACCGTGCGCTGCGGCGCGGTGCACGGCGTCCGCGTGCGCCCGCGCAGCGGTGGCCATGACTACGAGGGGCTTTCCTACCGCTCCCTGGACGCGGCTCGCCCTTTCGCCATCGTCGACCTGGCGGCGCTGCGCGCGATCCGCGTCGACGTCCGAAGCAGGTCGGCGTGGGTCGAGTCCGGAGCCACGCTCGGGGAGCTTTACTACGGCATCGCCAACAAGAGCGCGCGTCTCGGGTTCCCCGCCGGTGTCGGCCCGACGGTCGGCGTCGGCGGGCACCTCTGCGGCGGTGGCTTCGGCCTGATGCTACGGAAGCACGGGCTCGCGGCGGATCACGTCGTCGACGCCGTCATGGTGGACGCCAAGGGGAGGCTCCTGGACAGGGCCGCCATGGGGGAGGACCACTTCTGGGCCATCCGCGGCGGCGGGGGCGGGAGCTTTGGCATCGTGGTGTCCTGGAAGCTCCGGCTCGTGCGCGTGCCAGCGACCGTCACGGTGTTCACCGTCCACCGTCCAAGAAACCAGTCCGCCAGCGATCTGCTCACCAAGTGGCAGCACGTGGCGCCGGCCCTGCCCCGCGAGATGATCCTCCGGGTGGTCGTGCAGAACCAGGACGCGCAGTTCGAGTCCCTGTACCTCGGCAGGTGCACCGGCGTCATCGCGACGATGACCGAGATGTTCCCGGAGCTGGGCGTGACGCGGCGAGACTGCATCGAGATGAGCTGGATCGAGTCGGTCCTCTACTTCGCGTTCTACGGCACGGGGAAGCCGAAGGAGATGCTGCTGGACAGGGGCACCAAGCCGGACAGGTACTTCAAGGGCAAGTCGGACTTCGTGCACGAGCCCATCCCGAGGGGCGTGTGGGAGAGCACGTGGAGCTGGTTCCTGGAGGACGGGGCCGGGCTGCTCATCCTCGACCCCTTCGGCGGCAGGATGGGCAGCGTCGCGCCGTCGGCGACGCCGTTCCCGCACCGGCGCGCGCTCTACAACATGCAGTACTACGGGTTCTGGTTTGACAACACGACGGAGGCGTCGGAGCAGCATATGGGCTGGGTCAGGGGGCTGCACAGGGAGATGGAGCCGTACGTGTCCAAGAGCCCGAGGGGCGCGTACGTGAACTACAAGGACCTGGACATCGGCGTGAACGACTATGGTGGTGACGGCGCCGGGACCAGCTACGAGAAGGCGAGGGTGTGGGGCGAGGCCTACTTCAAGGATAACTTTGAGAGGCTTGCCGCGGTGAAGGCCAAGGTAGATCCCAGTGATTTCTTCAGGAACGAGCAAAGCATTCCCCCTCTTCCATTACAAGGTGGCAATGACACGACGCGGAATTGATAGGGTATGTTTTTCTTTTGTCTTAAAAGAAGTTACTTGACTCGGAGTAGTGAAGTCTGGATGTCAAAAAGAGTGAAATCCAAAGTTATTGAGGATGTGTAATATAGTCCTCAAACTTAAAAACCGCTTGTACTTCGTTTGTTTCCAACAACCACCACAATGAAGCTTCCCAAACACCAACCTTTCATTGATGCTGCATCCGTATTGGTCACGCCTCTAGGATCGGGGGTACCTAGGCCCGTCGGCCTGCGGCCCCAAACGCAACGCGGCTTGACAAGCCTGGTTCGGCCCGTCGGCAAGCCCGACAAGCGAGACCCTTGTGGCACCCCAATAGAGGGCCTACGCACATGCGTTCCCAGGATAAGATCGGACCCACGTCAAAGACATGATACATAAATTCCAGGCAAGAGGGGCTTTATTAATATAAGGGAGTATTACAATATTGTTGCTTACAACAATATTACACAACTCCAAGGCTAACTAAGTGGCAGCAGAGGTCTTGATACATCGGCAACGACGTCCCTGGTTGGGCTCCATAACTCGCATGACTGGCCTGGTTACGGTCTAGCACGACGAGTCTTCTCCTGCAACTGGCCACGTGCAAGGCCAGGTGAGTACTTTGAATGTACTCGCAAGACAACCAAATACATAGCATCCAAACAGCAGATAACAAAGCAAGCATAACAATTATATAATAGCTATTCTAAGCATGGCATGGAATTAACATGAAAATATCAATCAAGCATAGCATGACATGGACTAAACATGTAATCTACCTCACTAGCATGGCAAAGATCACAACAGGTGCTTAACCAGCTTACTGTTACCGAATATCAACTTACTCTCTTCTGGGTTGTTCCACAACCCTCGACATACTCGTAATCTAGTCTGAACGGATTCAAATCACATCACACGGTCATCTGACCATTCATCATATAGCCTTCTCATGGCTAACACATCATGTTGGCAACATCCTCTGATGTTCACACGAGACGAGTTCTTCCATCATTACTAACATCAATATGGTTGACCGTCTACTGAGGTCTGGTCGGGTTGTCCAATATCGTGGACTCGAATAGATTTGACATTCTGCAGAGGTTGCACACTTTACCAACACTATGGAGCATTGACCTTGTGATCCCATTCGGGTGGACCAGTGTTGCTCGAACGAAACTTGCCTGACCCGTGACTCTTTCATCGTACCACCGGCATGCGTCCTCCCTCGGAGTCCTGCCCTGGGTGGCCCTGTGTCCTCATGACACCTGCCACCATCGTGGCCAAACTAAACTTACCCATCCAGGGACGCCGACACAAAGAACTCAACTGGCTGACAGGGTTATCACCGCCCACCGGGCCAAGGTAGCACACGTGCATAACCCTCACTCTTTGGAAGTACCGGTGAAAGAGCACGCGATCAGCTCAAGTCAAGGCCGTCCCATATCGGCAAATGTGGTTGCAGGGATGAGCCCACACAGGTGACTCTGATCAACCAACTAGGAACCTTATCCCGAATATTATCTGTCATAGCTGACGCTACGATGTCATAGCAATCCGATAATTAATACGCTCAGGCCACTACTGTTAAACCATATTCATAAACAGTCGGATGAAACACAAAGTAATCATAGATAGTAATCTCAACAGTATAATGTAAATGGCAAACTATTACTTTTATAGATTCTAGCTATACGGTAGACCTTCGGAACCCTTGCATAAAATCGGCAAATAAATTGGTAGCCACCAGAACGGTCGTTACAACACGGATCTGGGACATTACCCGAATAACTGAACCCCGACTCAAGACGGTTGGAAAGCAGCTCAGAGCATGAGGCGGTGTTGATAAGAAGAATGTACGAGTTCCCTAAGACGGCCGAAGAACAGCTCAGAGCATAGGGTCACCGCCACAGAAAGAAATTCAACAGTTGCCCGCGATGGCCGAAGAGCATCTCAGAACACGGGACAACTGTTGACAAAAGAAATATAAAATTGGCATCCACCCCGGACGGCCGGAAACAGCTCGGACTCACGCATGGTGCCATTATTGAAGAAAATGCGAGCAAGGGTTCGTCAGAGTCACACACAACACATCACTATACATTCAGACACAAGCATTATAAATTAAATATGCAAGAGCATCACATATCAAAGTTTGAGTGCATATATTAGATGAAAAGTAGTACTAGGAACTATTACTAATGTCATCATAGTTATATGCAAATGCAGGCTAATAGGTGATACAGATAAACACACAGAGTGCAAGCAAAGTTATCACGCAAGTCCGGAGCTCATTAAGAGGTTGGCTTGCCTGGGGGTCGACGAATACTCCAGGAAGAAGCGCGATAAAACACCGGAAGGATTTCCTGCACAGGTTTCCCTCTCGGGAGGCTCAAACAAAGGGCAAGGGCAAAACAGTCATTCCTACTGTGCAAACATAATATGAAAATGGTACTTTCTAAATGGCTCGACGAGACGAAGACGTGGGCGCTGGTTTTACCTCAATCGGAGCTACGAGTAAAAAGATACGGACGTTCATTTGTTAAGTGGTGAAACAAACAGAATCTGTTCATTTCAGTCCTTAACTCGTGAACGTTCACAATCAACGCAGTTCGGCTGGTGGGGTTTTAAACCGAAAGCGCATTCCTGGGAATACGCTTTCACCGAATAGAAAGCGCAACCCAAGGAAGGTCCTTCCCCTTAAACTGCATGGGCCCGGGGTGGTTGATCTCTCTCTCTCTCTTACGGGTGGGCCCGCCTTATCCTCTCCCTCCCTCTCTCACTGACGGGCGGGGCCATCCCCTTCTCCTCTTTCTCTCTCCTCTCCTTCTCTCTCTCCTTCCCATCTCCTTCTTCTTCCTTTGAACAGGGGCACATGAGAGATCGGCCGCTGGTGCAACCAGCGACTGGCGGCCGCGGGAGCGCCGGCCGGCGGGCCGAGGGGGTTGAGCGCTCCTCGCCGTGCCCGAGGGTCGCCACAGGGTCGCCGGAGGCGGACCACAGCACCGCCGTGGCTGGAGAGGATGCGGTGGCCGAGGGGAAACAGCGACGGCCTTCGGCCTGGGAGTAATGTGGAGCTCGGAGGCTTGTGGAGGGGTGAGGGGGGGGGGTTGCTACTCCACAGGAGGGGTCAGGACACTGCATTTATAGGAGAGGGAAGGAACTCTCGCGACGCCGGGAGAAGCTCCGAGATTCCATGGCGGGATTCCAATGGCAGAAACCTCCAGGAGCAAGGAGACGAGGGTGAGATGGTTCTAGAGGGCATACATGGGCTAGGGGAACCTCCTCGACACTCCTGGACATGCTCGTGCTGGCTGGAGATGTGCTCCCGTCGCCTCAATGCACAGAGCTCAGTTTTGGCACTCTATGCCCATGGTCACCACGTGGACATGGCCTTGCCATGTCCCTTAAGTTGTCAAACTATGTCTAAGCTTATCTACACACTGTGCTAAGATGAAATGACACAACACACATCACTCGGGAGCAATGAGGTGACCACAGCAAAGTCAAATAGTCTCCAACAACAAGGCGTTTGATCTGTGCAGTGGCCACCACAGTGCACCTCTTGGCATGATATTTTTCCGAGGTTGACCACTCACTAAGGTCACCATCCTGGCCAAAATTCATCACAATCCAATAAGTCTAAGGGGCACTTCCTTTGTAACTTGGCATACTGACCAAAAATGAAGAAGATGATGCTGGGGTCAAATGGCTAAATGGAAATGGCTGAATTTCGGAGGAGAGTCATGATTTAGGCATATGAAGGCATTTTCAAAGTTCCATACCATTTTCACAAATATAAATGGTACTTCCTTCACAATGCTCCAATCAGGACAAAATCTTAAATAATTCACTGAGGAAGAATGGAGTGATGGTAGGGGATAATTTTTGGTGGACAAGGATGATTTATCGTAATGAACTACTCTGCAAAATTTCAGCTCAAGGGACACAAGGAATCGAGCACTTCCTTTGCAAAGAAAAAATATAGACAGAATCTGGAAAGGGATATTGTGCTCAATGTTTGAACTATGGGACTTGATCTGTTGATGGAAATGATGAATATATGCATATGAGAAGCTTCACAAATTATTTGGGATTTTTCGTCGCTACCAAAATGGTAGTTCCTTTGGAAAGGCCCCAAATTGGAATATTAGATTTAAATGGGAAAAAGGCATTTTTCCCTACTCAGTGATAGCCAATATTTTATGAGAGCTTCATATGATACAAAGAATATCTTTGCAAGTTTTCATGACCTCGGGAGATGGATAGATATTTTCTTGGATTTAGTTCCTCAGAAAGACAGAAACAAGAATTAATTCTAGAAGAGTAATATTACATATGACTTGGCAATATTTTTGCACATCTAGGGTTTATGAGGGAATAATGAGCTCTGGGAGAAATTGGAGGATCAATAGAGCAAGGGAAATGATGGCTCCTTTGAAAACACAACGACATGATTCCGAGTTCCAATATTTCGGAGCTAGGGTTTCCCAGAGGTTCGGGGTTTTCTTAGCAAGAACAAACTGGCACAAGGACATGGGAAATGCATGGAGAGGTTGAGGATAGACTGGGTTCACTTGGTCATTTGCCAAATTCCAGAGGAAAAATCTGGGAGAGAGAAGCTAGGAAGGAATAACAGCACAAAAATCGATAACCCAATTTTTGGGGTGTTACATACCATCTCCCCTTAGAAGAATCTCGTCCTCGAGATTCCCAGGGTTAGCTTAGCACAACAACTACTACGCCTCTAAAAAAAACTTCGGGGCTCGGTCATAACCCTATGGTTGAAAACAACCGAGTTAAGAGAACCAAAACTGGTACACCTAGATCGAGACATAAATATCGGGGGATCTACTCTACACACGGGGGGTCGCTGGGTAGCCCTATAATTTTTAGGAAAATCAAAATTTCTCTTTTCCGAAAATGCTTGGGGTACCCTAATGAACAGTGTTAGGGCATATTTATGCCTAAGTAATTTTGGTGATTGATGACAGTACCACAAAGGACTAATCGTGTGTGTTAAGATTTCAGATAACACATGTCAACGGCACAAGACGACTCACCCCCCTCCATGGAACAGAAGCACGGTGTACTCTACGATTCTCTTTCTTTGAGTCATAGGATCGCCATACTATTAAGAGGGTACCCGTAGTGGAAAGGTTTGGGTGGAATCAATCTTGCACGCACACACTTTATCTCCTTTCCCTTTCTCCACTAGAGTTGGCGGTAGTACCGCTAGAACTGGCGGTAGTACCGCTAGCCCTAGTGGTAGTACCGCCAGTGCTGGCGGTAGTACCACCCCTGGTCAGCGGTAGTACCGCTCCAGGAACTTAGTACCGCCTTCCTAGCGGTTGTACGTCGTCGGACTTTTTGCGAAGACTTTCTTGGCGGTGGTTGGCCCGGTAGTGCATCTTCACTACCATGGGCCCAGCGGTAGTACCGTTGGAGTGCCAGCAGTAGTATCGCTGCAGCCAGCGGTAGTACCGCTGGAGTGCCAGCGGTAGTCCCGCTGCAGCCAGGGGTAGGCTCGGGCTGTGAGTGGGAAAACGGTTGGATTCCCCCCCACTATATAAGGGGTTCTTCTTGCTCTAGAACCCTATCTTTGACCCTCCCAAGCTCCATTGTTGCTCCCTAAGCTCAAAAGTGCCCGATCTCTCTCCCTAGCCAATCAAACTTTATGATTCTCTAGGGATTGGTTGAGAAGGCCTAGATCCACACTTCCACCAAGAGAAAAATTGATTCCCCCACCAATCCCATGCGGATTTTGTTACTCTTGGGTGTTTGAGCACCCTAGACGGTTGAGGTCACCTCGGAGCCACATTCCATTGTGGTGAAGCTTTGTGGTCTTGTTGGGAGCCTCCAAGCTTTTGTGGAGTTTGCCCCAACCTTGTTTGTAAAGGTTCGGTCGCCGCCTTCAAGGGCACCTATAGTGGAATCATGGTACCTCGCATCATGTGTGGGCGTGAGGAGAATACGGTGGCCCTAGTGGATTATTGGGGAGCATTGTGCCTCCACACCGCTCCAATGGAGACGTACTTCCTGTCAAAGGGAAGGAACTTCGGTAACACATCCTCGTCTTCATTGGTTCCACTTGTGGTTATCTCTAACCTTTACATTGTGTATCCTTATGTTGTTGTGTATCTCTTACTTGTCTTAGTTATCTTTGTTGTTAGCATCATATAGGTTCACCTCTTTGTTGTCATTTTAGTGAACCCTTATGTTGCTTACCCTAACTTGCTAAGATTAATTAAAAAGTGGTTGTTGCCTACTCACCCCCCCCCTCTAGTCAACCATATCGATCCTCTCAATTGGTATCAGAGCCACGTCTCTTTATTATGGGTTTCACCACCCGAAGAGTATGGAAGATGATGAGGGAGTTCCCCGTGCGCAAACCGAGGCCATGGACTTGACTTCGATCACAAGGGACGACTTGAATACGGCTATGGCCGCACTCAAGACGTCCTTGACGAACGAGGTCAAGACCATGCTTAAAGAGTTAATTGAGGGAATTAAAAGTTCTCCCGAACCGGCGTTGGTGGTTAAACCTACCAACACAGATTCGGAAGCCAGTTCCTTTAGGGACACGGCTAAAGGTATGCAACCTTCCCCTCCTCTTGAAAATGATGGGAATGGGACTTATGCATCTGTTCCACCACCCTTGGCCTATGGAGGACCGGTTCCCACACCGCGTCTTAATCCTATTGGTCCTCCTCCTAAGCTTGTAAAAGGTGATTTTGCTAACTGGGTATTTTCTATTAAGTCTCATTTGAATCAC
Organism: Hordeum vulgare subsp. vulgare; assembly: GCF_904849725.1. Lineage (NCBI taxonomy): Eukaryota > Viridiplantae > Streptophyta > Magnoliopsida > Poales > Poaceae > Hordeum > Hordeum vulgare. Next base: position 520,805,040 of record NC_058524.1, read on the forward strand.
AGCTCAACAAATTTGTGGAGAATCATCGAGCAAGGCTATTATCCCCAGGACCCAAGCAACCTCACTCCAAGAGAAGAAGCGGACAATCAATATAATCACTCCGCATTGTTTATTCGCCAGTCCGTAGTGCCACCTGAAGATCTTCCTCACTTGCGTCCCTTCACTTTGGCCAAGGACTATTGGGAGCACATTATGGTGTTGGACAAGGGAAGCTCAAGCATTCAACGGTCCAACTATGAAGTGGTACTTGATACGGCCGATGAGTTTGTGATGAAGGAAGATGAGGACCCTCGTGATCTCTATCGAAGGGTGACTGCTATTGTTGTGGCTCTCAAGGACCATGGGAGCAAGGATGTGGATGACACATGGGTCAAGCGCAAGTTTTTCAAGGCCATCATGCCTTTCAACAAAGCCATGCCATCTGTCATTCGCCAATGACCAGATTTCCACTCCTTGTCTTCCAGTGAGGTGTTGGATGAATTCATTGCAATGTCAATCATGAACGAGACAACTGACAATGCACTTGCTCGAGTTCGCTCAAAGACAGCTTCTCCCAATCTTGCATTAAAGGCAAAAGCGGCTTTTGAAGAAGAAGAAGAGGATGAGGAAGAGGAGAGCTGCCCTAAAGACACGAAGTATGCTTATCATGAGCACATGGCTCTTGCGTCAAGGTAATTCTGGGGCAACAAGAGGAACTCAAGACCCACCTTCACCAAGAACAACTCAAGTGGGTTCAAACCCAAGCAACGAGTGAGGACATGCTATAACTGTGGTAATGTGAGTCACTTCGTGGCCAAATGTCCCTATGAGAAAAGGGAAGACAACTGGGGCAAGCTCATTCACAAAGACAAAACCAAGTCATTCCCAAACAAGAACAACTTTGTGAAGAAACCCCACCCAAAGGGTATGGTGGCCCTTGAAGAGTACCCCTCCGATGATGATGACGATGATGATATGGTGGCAACTGCAACTGTTGCCATTGCCACCCCCTCTCCCAAGAAGGTGTCTCTCTTCAACGCCCCAACGAGAAGCACATCGCCAAGTGCCTCATGGCCAAAGGTATCGATCAGGTAACCCCCATCATTAAGACCAACATCGCTACTGCTCCTTCATTATTGAATTGTGTTGATGATAGTGATGTTGGGGAACTTAATGAGCATGATCTTGACAAATTTTTGTGCACTATCAAGGGAGAATCCAAGAAGCACTTTGTTGCTCTCTTGGAACAACTGGGTGAGGCTAATGACCTCATCGAGTCTCATGAGGACACCATCTCCGAGCTTCAGGGACATAGTCGTGACTATGCCGATGAGATTGCTGAACTATCTATTGCACTAGAAAAGGAGCGCACTCTTCGTTTGGCTCTTGAGGAGTCATACAACAATGACTGCGCTAAAATGCAAAAGAAACTAGATCATGATACTGTTCTTACTCGTATGTTTAAGTCTGAAAAGGATGCTCTTGGGGTTGGCCATGACAGACTCAAAGTGGAGTTTGACACACTTGACAAGGCTCACAAGGTCTTGAAAGGTGTTCATTTCTCTCTCAAAGAGTCTCATGATCAACTCCAAGCAAAGCTTACCAAGGAAATCTCTACTTGTCCTCCCTTTGTGTTAATTGATAATGCCTGTACAACTAACCCTTGTTGTGAGCATGTACATCTTGTGGAGGAAAATGCCAAGTTAAAGGAGAGACTTGAGAAGGGCCTTGTGTCATGCATACAAGGCGAGAAGAGCCTGAACGACCTCTTGAGCAATCAAAAGGGTGTGGTAGAAAAGGAGGGACTTGGACTTACCTCCAAATCAAAAAGAAAAAGGAGGAACAGGAACAAACGATCCCCTACCCTCATGGACATCTTTGTCAAAGAGGGCGAAGGGACTCAGGAGGTGAACAGGAACAAGGTGGACGATGGTAACGTCAAGAAGGGCAAAACCATACCTACCAACACAGCCGGCAAACTCAATCCTTCCTATGTTTTATGTCGTGCTGGTGATGGGCATGTTTATGTGAGATTTGTTGGTTCTTACTATGAGTCCATTGAATGGGCTATTTGGGTTCCTAAGACCCTTGTCTCTAACATTAAAGGACCCATTCAAAAATGGGTACCTAAAACCAAGCCTTGATCTATTGCAGGAGTTTGCTTCCGGTGGGGTGTCATGGTTGCTCGATAGTGGAGCAAAAAATCATATGACCGGAAGCAAGGACTTAGTGGTGGATGTGCATCCTTCTCCATCTATGCCCACCCATGTCCAATTCGCTGATGCATCCTCGTCAAAGGTATTGGGATTTGGTAAGGTGGTCATCTCTCAAGAGTTATCTATTGAGAAGGTCATGCTTGTTGAGTCTCTTGCCTACAATTTACTTTCGGTTCGTCAACTTGCAATTATGGATTTTTCCACATTCTTTAATCTTGATACTGTGGTCCTCTTGTGAAGTAAGACTCTTAAAGTAGCCGATGTTGGATATGTCGAAAATGGTCTCTATGTGGTGAACTTTTCAAAGCGACCCACTAAGACTGCGAGTTGTCTAATGGCTAAAGTTGATGTGGGCTTGCTTTGGCATCGCCGACTAGCTCATGTCAATATGAGATCTTTGCAAAGTCTTCTCAAAGGGGACCATATTCGTGGACTAACAAATGTGAGTTTTGCTAGAGATCGTGCTTGAAGTGCCTGCATTGAAGGAAAGATTCATGAAACTTCTCATCGTCCAACGACTCTCATTTACACTAAGAGGCCATTGGAGCTCCTCCATATGGATCTTTTCGGTCCTCCATCATTTGCTAGTCTTGGAGGCAGAAAGTACTGCTTGGTGATTGTTGATGACTACTCAAGATACACCTGGGTATATTTCTTCAAGAGGAAGAGTGAGACTCAACAAACTATCATAAACTTTGCTAATGAAGCTCAACGTCAACATGAAGCAAAGATTTTGATGATTAGAAGTGATAACGGCACCGAGTTCAAGAACTATACCTTGGATGAGTTTCTAGGTGATGAGGGAATAAAACATCAATATTCAGCACCATATACCCCTCAACAAAATGGCATGGCGGAAAGGAAGAACCGGACTTTGATGGATGTTGCAAGAACAATGATGGCGGAATTCAAATCTCCATATAACTTTTGGGCTGAGGCAATCAACACAGAATGTCACGCGTCCAATCGGCTCTATATCCGCAAAGGCTTGAACAAGACTCCATATGAGATTCTCACCAGAAACAAACCCAATCTCAAGTACTTCCGGGTATTCGGTTGTAAGTGTTTCATTCTCAAGAAAGGTGCACGTTTAGCTAAATTTGATTCTAGAGCACAAGAGGGCATCTTTGTTGGTTATGCTACAAACTCTCATGCTTACCGTGTTCTCAACAAGTCCACCGGACTCATTGAGGAGACATGTAACGTGGAGTTTGATGAAAATAATGGCTCCCAAGTGGAGCAAAGTGGTCTTTGTGATGTAGGTGATGAAATTCCTCCCCAAGCCATAAGAAGAATGGGGATTGGTCAAATACTCCCCATTGAGGAACCCCTTGTGGACGAAGGAGAAGGACAATGCTCTACTCAAGTGGAGCCAGCACCCTCACAAGACCCACACGCTTCCGATGAACAAAGAGAAGACCCTCAACAAGTTGAACAAGCTCAAGGTCAAGATCAATTTCCCAATGATGGTGATGTGTCCCATGATGTACAAGCACTTACCCAAGGTTCCGAACCTGATCAAGATCAAGATCAAGTGCAACTACAAGATCCAGACCATATAGAAGCACAAGATCAAGATCAAGAGCAACCACAAGTACAAGGACAAACAAGTGAACCTGCTCAAGTAGAAAATCAAGTTGATCAGGATACTGTTTTGCAATTCCCTTCTGCAGCACCAAAAGCTGGTGCCAAGGGAGGTTCAAGATGCAAGGGCAAGCAAAGTAAACAAGTCGATGCTCCCTAGTTATCCTATGAAGAACTCTTGGAGCGTCGAGCAGCCAAGATTGCGAACAAGCTTAGAGTCAAGTCACATCTTATGAAGAATGTACTTGGCAGTTTAAAAAGGGGAGTATCCACCCGTCAACAGATTTGGAATTATTGTGAGCATCACGCGTTTGTTTCGTATTGTGAACCTCAACAGGTACAGGAAGCGCTCGATGATGAGGATTGGCTTATGGCCATGCATGAAGAACTCAACAACTTCGAGCATAATCAAGTCTGGGATTTAGTGCCAAGATCAAAGGAGGAACGTAATGTCATCGGGACCACATGGATTTTCAAAAACAAGTAAGATGCCTATGGGATTGTGATTCGAAACAAGGCAAGAGTGGTGGCTCAAGGCTACTCCCAAGTCGAGGGTATCGACTATGGTGAAACCTTTGCCCCTCTTGCTCGTCTAGAATCTATTCGCATGTTGCTTGCATTTGCTTCTCATCATAATTTCAAATTACAACAAATGGATGTGAAAAGTGCTTTTCTTAATGGTCCTCTAAATGAGTTGGTCTATGTCAAACAACCCCCGGGATTCGAACATCCCAAGCTCCCCAATCATGTGTACAAACTTAATAAGGCACTCTATGGCCTTAAACAAGCCCCACGTGCGTGGTATGAGTATCTTACTGAGTTGGTACCAGATCGTGGGTTTGAAATTGGGAAGATAGATCCCACTCTTTTTACTAAGTGGGTTAAAGGGGATTTTTTCATATGCCAACTATATGTTGATGATATCATTTTTGGTTCTCCTAACATTTCTTTCAATGAAGAATTTGCTGCGCTAATGACCAAGAAATTTGAGATGTCCATGATGGAGAGTTGAAGTTCTTCCTCGGATTAGAGATTAAACAAGGCTTAGAAGGGACCTTCATCAAACAAGCCAAGTACACTCCAGACATGCTCAAAAGGTTCGAGATCGAAGATGACAAGCCGGTCAAGTTCCCCATGCCAACAAGATGCAAGCTTGACAGTGATCCCAATGGTAAAGCAGTGGATCAAAAGGTATATTGCTCCATGATTGGATCCCTCCTTTACCTTTGTGCATCTAGACCAGATATTAGGTTGAGTGTAGGGATCTGTACACAGTTTCAATCCTCACCAAAAGAAAGTCATTATATGGCTGTTAAGCGAATCTTTCGATATTTGGCTCATACCCCAAACTTTGGTCTATGGTATCCCAAAGGAGTGAACTTCAACCTAGTGGGCTATTCTGACTCAGATTGGGTAGGAGATTGTGTGGAGAGGAAGTCAACTTCTGGAGGATGACAATTCCTTGGTCGCTCACTGGTAAGTTGGTCTTCAAAGAAGCAGCATTGTGTCTCACTATCATCCACCGAAGCTGAGTATGTGGCAGCTGCAAGTTGTTGTGCACAGTTGCTATGGAGGAGGCAAACTTTAAAGGATTACGGTGTCACTTGTGACAAAGTGCCTCTTCTATGTGACAATCAAAGTGCTATCAAGATTTCCCTCAACCCGGTGCAACATAGCAAGACCAAGCATATTGATATTCGCCATCACTTCATTCGTGAACATATCAAGCTAGGTGATATTGAGGTTCACTTCATCCACACTGAAGAGCAACTTGCAGATATTTTCACTGAGCCCCTAGATGAAGCGAGGTTCCGGGAGTTAAGGCATGAGCTAAATATCATTGATTCAAGTAATGTGGATTGAGACTAGGCACTTTGCACCTCACTATGCATTAAATCTTGTTCTAGGTGTAGGCATGGACATAGGGGGGAGTGTTGTTCTCTCAATGGACTTTCCCTCCCCCCATTATGCATAAATCGATCAAGTCTTTCACTTTGGCCATTACTAAATGGCACTTGTGCTTCAAAGACGAGCGTTGGTCATGAACCCAAGGATAATTCTTCGCGGTGTCATACCTTTGCCTCAAACATAGGTGGCCACGACCACCGCCCCCACCTTTCTCGCATATGGAAGAAAGGATACAAAATGACTAGTCAGTGTACCTTGCTGGTGCTATCTTTTTATTTACACTGACTAGTCGTTGCCCACGTCTTTTCCACACAATCCTATGTCTCGTTGTGTCATTTTGGGCGGTACTACCGCCAGGACCGCAGCAGTACTATCGCCAGGGGGAGCGGTACTACCGCTCGGGGTAGCGGTACTAGCACCAGGACCCTAGCGGTACTACCGCCAGGGTAGCGGTACCACCGCCAGGACCCTAGCCTATCACGACTTGACTAGGGATTTTTAGGGCTGTCTCAAGGGGGAGCGGTACTACCGCCAGGACCCCAGCGGTACTACCGCTAGGTCAGCGATACTACCGCTAGGACCTCGGCGGTACTACCGTTGGCCCGTACCCCTTGGGCTATATAAAGGAGGGGAAGCCCGTTTTTTCTGCCCTCTTTCTTCTTCCTCGTGGCTCTTCCTTCCTCTACCCCGAACTCCCCCCATTTGGATCTCTATCTGCGGAGCCCCTTCTCTCCCTTGGGTTGGAGGGTTTGCTCCACTCCTCCTTCCTTCATCAAGTGCCATGGACACGGTAAAGCTTCTCCCTTTATTCTCTTGATTGGTGTTTTCTTGTTCTAGGGTTAGGAGCTTGGTGATTTGTATCCATGGCTATGGTTTGTGCTTTGTTCTTGGATGGAACGAAGGAGATATTCTAGGGAAGTTTAGGTCCTATGATTCATTCCTTTTATCTTGACATGCCTAGGTTCTGCATGTTTTAGATCAAGTACTTTTTCTCTAATTTTAGATTAGATCTAAAACTTGAATCCTCTTGACTAGGCATGTCTCTATCTAGATGTTCTCGAGGTCCACATGTAATTAGGGCTATGGTGGTTCTTGTAGTGATTCTATGCAGTAGCCATGGCCCTCGTAAATCCAATCTAGCCGTTCTTATGGGTCTTTCTATTTTCAGATCTGAAATTCATCCCCCTAGCGGTAGTACCACCAGCTTGGCGGTACTACCGCTAGGACCCCAACGGTACTACTGCCAGGGGTAGTGGTACTACCGCGAGGAGTATATTTTTCGTTTTGTTTGGCAATGTGAGTTTATTCTTATGCTTCTCTTTGACCATTGCCTTGACTCCTCCTGTCGCTCTTTTTCGGTGTGTGTCTTGTGTGTCACAGGTGGTGCTCGCCGCTCGAATCCCCCACGGGACACCCAACCGAAGCAGTATCGCACTCTAGATGCTCCAGAGGGCTCCGCCACTTCCGTTCTGAATCCCAAAAAGAAGTCTTTCAGAAGGCAGCTCACAAGACCAAGGGGATCAACGTTCGCAATATGCCCCCTAAGGATTTTTTGCTGTTCGGCAACCGCAATCCCTATCTAGAAGAGAAGGCTTAGATGAAGAATATCGAGCATGTTTGGTCACGGGATCACTGCATGATCTATCGCGACACTATCAAGCAATTCAAGAAGATGTTTGTTTGAGTGCAGTGGATTGACTTTCCTCACCTTCAGCGGAACCCAGATTACTTTGGAGAGGCTCTCTCTTTCATTGACAAGCTTGGCATTAAAGAGATCATCACCTTCACGCGAGACTTTGATCCAGATGTTGTGGCCCAATTCTATGTCACTGTTCACTTTGCACGTGATGACGTGCGCACCATGACTTGGATGACCGGTACTCAGAAGATGACAGGTTCCTGGTCAGAATTCATGAAGCTTCTCAAGGTTGACTTTCAGGAGATGAAACTCCTCTTGGGTTGCGTCCTCATGATCCGTCTTCATCTACTACCACCCCAAGGAGAGGCTGCAACAACTTTATGTGAAGAAAGGTGTGCTCCCCAAGCATCTCGATATCATGCATCGGATCTTCCGCAACACTCACTTTCCTTGCATTGGCAACTTTGACGAGGTGCATGGTCATCTAGCTGAGATGCTTCCGCTCTGTGAGGAGGCTAGGACTAAGGAATCTGCCCCTCTCGATATTGCCCACGTGATGTTCAATGAGCTCTGGAACTGCATCATGAACCGCAAGGTTCCCATCTACGGGCCCTACTTGTTTGCCTATATTCGCCAGAGGTGGCACGAAGTCTATCTGATAGATGAATTCCCTATTCAGGTTGATTACTTTGTGCATGATCCTATCAAGCTCCGTATCAAAGACAAATGGGCCAACCCATCCACTTCGTCTCAGCACATGGACACTGACACAGAGACTGCTGCTGAAGGAGGCCCCGCTTCTCAGTCCCGCTCCTCTGCTATGCCATCTCGGGCACTGAAACTGAAGGATAAAATGAAGACTCTCTTCTGTATGCAGGCCAAGGGACAGTATCAGTCTCATGTGGCCCAGAAGGAGAACCGTCAGAGGCACAAGTGTGTCTTGAGGACCCTTGATGTTGATATCTCCAACGGCTCAGAGGACGACATCACTCCAGAGTCTGATTGGATGCGGGCTCAAGGTTATTAGTGGACTGGGTCTGGTGCAAAGGAGGAGGCGTCTAAGGAGGACAATAAGGAGGAGCAGGACGATCCGGATGCCACGGACGAGTCTGGGGCTGATGAGGATGCGGAGTGACCACCTGTGTCGTTAGGTGTGCCCCTTTTTGGTGTCTTGTGCCAAAGGGGGAGAGAGTCTAGGAGCTGGATTTGCGCTTTGCTTTAGCTTTGCTTATCTTTATCGTGTTTGCCTTGAACTTGGTTTGATCTTATCTGCTATCTTTGCTTTGTGTGATGTGAGACTTGGACCAGTGTGAGACTTATTTCTATCATATGCTATGAGTCATATGCTCTTTAATGATCTCTATCACTATCTTTATGTTGACATGCTATTTACTGTGAAAATCCGGTATTGTCATCAATCCACCAAAAAGGGGGAGATTGTTAGGGCATATTTATGCCTAAGTAATTTTGGTGATTGATGATAGTACCGCAAAGGACTAATCGTGTGTGTTAAGATTTCAGATAACACATGTCAACGACACAAGACGACTCGCCCCCCTCCATGGAACAGAAGCACGGTGTACTCTACGATTCTCTTTCTTTGAGTCATAGGATCGCCGTACTATTAAGAGGGGACCCGTAGTGGAAAGGTTTGGGTGGAGTCAATCTTGCACGCACACACTTTATCTCCTTTCTCTTTCCCTGCAACTTTGGAGTGGTTCCCGCCTTTGGTTTATCTCCTCTAACCAAAAAGGTCTCTCAGCGGTAGTACCGCTGTCCCTAGCGGTAGTACCGCTAGAACTGGCGGTACTACCGCTAGCCCTGGTGGTAGTACAGCCGTGCTGGCGGTAGTACCGCCCCTGGTCAGCGGTAGTACCGCTCCAGGAACTTAGTGCCGCCTTCCTAGCGGATGTACTTCGTCGGACTTTTTGCGAAGACTTTCTTGGTGGTGGTTGGCCCGGTAGTGCATCTGCACTACCATGGGCCCAATGGTAGTACCACTGCTGCCAGCGGTAGTACTGTTGGAGTGCCAGCGGTAGTACCACTACAGCCAGCGGTAGTACCGCTAGGCTTGGGCTGTGAGTGGGAAAACAGTTGGATTCCCCCCCCCCACTATATAAGGGGTTCTTCTTGCTCTAGAACCCTACCTTTGACCCTCCCAAGCTCCATTTTTAGCTCCCTAAGCTCAAAAGTGCCCGATCTCTCTCCCTAGCCAATCAAACTTGTTGATTCTCTAGGGATTGGTTGAGAAGGCCTAGATCCACACTTCCACCAAGAGAAAAATTGATTCCCCCACCAATCCCTTGCAGATCTTTTTACTCTTGGGTGTTTGAGCACCCTAGACGGTTGAGGTCACCTCAGAGCCACATTCCATTGTGGTGAAGCTTCGTGGTCTTGTTGGGAACCTCCAAGCTTTGTGTGGAGTTTGCCCCAACCTTGTTTGTAAAGGTTCGGTCGCCGCCTTCAAGGGCACCTATAGTGGAATCACGGTACCTCGCATCGTGTGAGGGCGTGAGGAGAATACGGTGGCCCTAGTGGCTTATTAGGGAGCATTGTGCCTCCACACCGCTCCAACGGAGACGTACTTCCTGTCAAAGGGAAGGAACTTCGGTAACACATCCTCGTCTTCATTGGTTGCACTTGTGGTTATCTCTAACCTTTACATTGTGTATGCTTATGTTGTTGTGTATCTCTTACTTGTCTTAGTTATCTTTGTTGTTAGCATCATATAGGTTCACCTCTTCGTTGCCATTTTAGTGAACCCTTATGTTGCTTACCCTAACTTGCTAAGATTAATTAAAAAGTGGTCGTTGCCTATTCACCCCCCTCTAGTCAACCATATCAATCCTTTCAAACAGTGGCCTCCTCTCGCTGGCGAGTGGGACCAGGGTCCACCGATAGCCTTCTTCTTCTTCTTCGCTAGCCAACGGCTCTCACTCTCTCTCACTCCTGCACCGCTCGGAGTGCGGCTAGGCACTGCGCACGCCTAGCTCCTAGGGCGTAAAGCACTCTACGATGCTAATGCGTGGCGTGCACGATGCCGATGCAGAGAGCACTCCCATCGCGGGCCAACGCCGGTCGGCACTGCTCTCGGATTCCCTCCTGGACGCCGGTGATCGAGCAGCGCGCGGCCTCCTAGACCTCGCTCACCATACGCAGTACCGGGCTATAAAAGAGACCTTGGTTCCTCTCTCGTCTACCTCGCATCTGGCTCACTCCTCCCTCCTCTTGTCCTTCTCTTTCCGGTTGCAGGAGCACGAAGCAAGGCGCTAATGTCGGGCGTGGGATCGGATCTGCTCACAATCCTCCTGGCTGGTCTACTGGTGGCGCTGGTCGGCGGCTCGGTGCTACTATACGTGATGATCCTTGATGATCGCCGCGATGCCGCGGCTAAAGGGATAGATGAGGGACAACTACGCCGTCTCAAGTCGGCTAAATAAGCGATGGCGGGGTAGCAAAGGCGTCCTGTCAACATCACACCATACGGTGATAGAGGCGCTGCTGGGTCCGGGGTTAGTGTGGTGCAGACAGCGGAGTTCTAGCAGTGTGGAGACCACGCGGCTGGTTGCTCCTTGCTGAACAACATCCACAACTAGTGGGTACTAGGGTTAAAATCTAGTTTTAGGTCTTGGTTTGGAAGGGTGTAACGGCCTATGCTGCAATAAAATCTCTCAGAATTTCTCCGAGGTTGCAACCAGTATGCAGACATTGCTCACACGAGGCACATGCAATCTATTCAGACCAATATGCAAGCAGATGCAGAATGCACATGATGGCAAAATGCAGGCAAAGAAAGAATCATATCAAGGAGATTACACTAAGGTGTTTTAATGCTAGTGGGTGTATGTACTCCTCGCATGCATACACCTATACCAGCTCGCATTTTATTAGGGACTCTAGGCGAGTCCGATGTTTTTAGGTGTAAGTGCTCTACTGTCTAGAATCTTGTTAATAAATCTAATGCCAGCTTTGTTAAACATTTCTGCTTAACAGGGTGACGCACGAGCCAAGCACACAGGGCAAGTAAGCATACATAACATTACAACCGCACACAGGCATAGACACTGCAAGCAGTACATCAACACGCGGCTCTACTGGGAGGCTAACTACAACTCACTCCAACTACAGCATCCTAATCCTAGACACTGGCGAAGAAACAAACTTCGCAACACACCTCCTTGCAGCATCTCCTGGCTTCGCTCATTGCCGAAGCCACAAATGGGCTTACTCTTGCTGGGGCTCTCCTGGGGGACGAAGGCTGAGCCAACTCTTGTCTTGGTCTTCGGACACTTCTATGGATTGGGGCTCAATTCCTGGGGTTGCAAGGGGAACTTGACGGAACACATCCCGACGACGAAGTCTCCTGATAGCTCCCAGAATGGAGTTACGGTGGATGTCTCCGGGCTGATAAGGGTCTACGGGTTGCGAAGGAAGTATCAGCTGCGAGGGTGGCACTGAGGTTGGCAATATGGACTGGGTGGACTGGGGCTCAACTTGACGGGACGCACGGTATGCTTCCGTAACAACCCGCGTGGTGTCATGGTCCACGACCTTGAGCTTTTAAGAATTCCGAAGAGCAATAATCCCTGGGCAAGAGCAAACTGGACCAGCCAAGCTATTGCTGGGTCTGCGTCGTTGACTGTGCCGGAGGAATTGCAGCATGTGTCCGATGCAGAGGGACAATAGCGAACTTCCTGCATCTCCGCCACTTGCGGAAACTGAAGCCGAAGACGGGTGATAGCTTCCGCAGCGGCTGTCTGGAGAGCCAACTCAAGAGTGGGCATGGGATGCCCACGAGTATTGATGGGTTTCCCATCCGCCGCTGGCCGTGGGTTGATATGCACCTTTGCATAGAACCGGCAAAGATGGGGGACGGGTTCCGACTGGAACACCAAATACACCGGGGGCTTACTAAGGCCAAAGGCTCGGGAGAGCATACTAGAAAGGATGGGCGGGAAGCCAACATAACCTTTGGCTAGGGTTAGGCTATGGAAAGTGGGTGTCTTGGAGGAACCGGCCATGGCTGCTGGTTTGGGGATACTGGTCTGGGCTCTCTTGCAAGGCTCTAATTGACTGGGTGGGTAGAGCTACGAATCATAAGTGGGAAGGGTTTAAATAGGCAGTCGGGCTGGAACACACCAAGATGGCGTAGATTCTCCTCGTGCCGGGTGGAAGATACACTGGCACGGCGGACAACTGGGTAGGGTCACGGTCCAATCTAGAGTGGCTAGGTGGGGGACAACTGGGTAGGGTTACGTCCATTCTGACTGCGGCATCTATTGGTCAATAGTGGCCATGTCGGATGCCACAGACGGGTCAAATCTATCGGGCACACTACTGTTTGAACCTAAGGTGGTCCGGGTGCTAGGGTAACCTACAGCCAGACTGGCTCTGATACCACATCCTGTGGCACCCCGATAGAGGGCCGACGCACATGCATCCCCAGGATAAGACCAGACGCACGCCAAAGACATGATACAGAAATTCCAGGGAAGAGGGGCTTTATTAATATAAGGGAGTATTACAATACTGTTGCTTACAACAATATTACACAACTCCAAGGCTAACTAAGTGGTAGCAGAGGTCTTGATACATCGGCAACAACGTCCCTGGCTGGGCTCCATAACTCGCAGGACTGGCCTGGTTACGATCTAGCACGACGAGTCTTCTCCTGCAACTGGCCACGTGCAAGGCCAGGTGAGTACTTTGAATGTACTCGCAAGACAACCAAATACATATCATCCAAACAACAGATAACGAAGCAAGCATAACAATTATATAATAGCTATTCTAAGCATGGCATGTAATTAACAGGAAAATATCAATCAAGCATAGCATGACATGGACTAAACATGTAATCTACCTCACTAGCATGGCAAAGATCACAACAAGTGCTTCACCAACTTACGGTTATCGAACATCAACTTACTCTCTTCTCGGTTGTTCCACAACCCTCGACATACTCATAATCTAGTCTGAACGGATTCAAATCGCATCACATGGTCATCTGACGATTCATCATATAGCCTTCTCATGGCCAACACATCATGTTGGCAACATCCTCTGATGTTCACACGAGACGAGTTCTTCCATCATTACTAACATCAATATGGTTGACCGTATACTGAGGTCTGGTCGGGCTGTCCAATACCATGGACTCGGCTATTCGAATAGATTTGACACTTTGTAGAGGTTGCACACTTTACCCACACTATGGAGCACTAACCTCGTGATCCCATTCGCGTGGACTGGTGTTGCTCCAACGAAACTTGCCTGACCCGTGACTCTTTCATCGTACCACCGACATTCGTCCTCCCTCGGAGTCCTGCCCTGGGTGGCCCTGTGTCCTCATGACACCTTTCACCGTCGTGGCCAAACTAAACTCTCCCATCCAGGGACGCCGGCACAAACAACTCAACTGGCTCACAGGGTTATCACCGCCCACCAGGCCAAGGTAGCACGCGTGCATAAACCTCCCTCTTTGGAAGTACCGGTGAAAGAGCACGCGAACACCTCAAGTCAAGGCCGTCCCATATCGGCAAATGTGGTTGCACCGATGAGCCCAGACAGGTGACTCTGGTCAACCAACTAGGAATCTTATCCCGAATATTATCTGTCATAGCTGACGCTACGATGTCATAGCAATCCGATAATTAATACGCTCAGGCCACTACTGTTAAACCATATTCATAAACAGTCGGATGAAACACAAAGTAATCATAGACAGTAATCTCAACAGTATAATGTAAATGGAAAACTATTACTTTTATAGATTCTAGCTATACGGTAGACCTTCGGAACCCTTGCATAAAATCGCCAAATAAATCGGTAGCCACCAGAACGGTGGTTACAACATAGATCTGGGACATTACCGGAATAACTCAACCCCGACTCAGAACGGCTGAAAAGCAACTCAGAGCATAAGCCGGCGTTGATAAGTAGAATGGTGCAGTTCCCTAAGACGGCCGAAGAACAACTCAGAGCATAGGGTCACCTCCACGGAAAGAAATTCACTAGTTGCCCGCGACGGCCGAAAAGCAGCTCAGAACACAGGACATCTGTTGACAAAAGAAATATAAAATTGACATCCACCCCGGACAGCCGGAAACAGCTCAGACTCAGGCATGGTGCCATTATTGAAGAAAATGCGAGCAAGGGTTTGTCAGAGTCACACACAACACATCACTATATATTCGGACACAAGCATTATAAATTAAGTATGCAAGAGCATCACAGAGCAAAGTTTGAGGGCATATATTAGATGAAAAGTAGTACTAGGAACTATTACTAAAGTCATCACAGTTATATGCAAATGCATGCTAATAGGTGATACAAATAAACACACAGAGTGCAAGCAAAGTTATCACGCAAGTCCGGAGCTCATGGTAAGAGGTTGGATTTCCTGGGGGTCGACGAATACTCCGGGAAGAAGCGCGATAAAACACCGGAAGGATTTCCCGGAGAGGTTTCCCTCTCGGGAGGCTCAAACAAAGGGCAAGGGCAAAACAGTCATTCCTACTGTGTAAACATAATATGAAAATGGTTGCTACTTCTTGAGCTTGCATTGGTTTTTCCCTTCAAGAGGAAAGGGTGATGTAGAAAAGTAGAGATAAGTATTTCCCTCAGTTTGAGAACCGAGGTATCAATCCAGTAGGAGTATTAAGATGAGGCACCAATGAACCTGCACAAAGACAAACAAACTTGCACCCAACGCGATAAAGGGGTTGTCAATCCCTTCACGATTACTTGCAAGGTGAGATCTGATAGTGATGAAAGGTTAATAAGTAAAAGTGTAGCAAGGTATTTTTGGTATTTTTTGTATGTAGATCTGAATGTATGATGTGTAAAATGGACACGGGGGCCATAGTGTTCACTAGAGGCTTCTCTCATGATAGCAAGTATTACGGTGGGTGAATAAAATACTGTCGAGCAATTGATAGAATCGCGCAAAGTCATGATGATATCTAAGGCAATGATCATACATATAGGCATCATGTCAGAGACAAGTAGACCGATACTGTCTGCATCTACTACTATTACTCCACACATCGACCGCTATCCCGCATGCATCTAGTGTATTAAGTTCATAACAAATAGAGTAACGCCTTAAGCAAGGTGACATGATGTAGAGGGATAAATTCATGCAATTTTATATAAACCCCGTCTTTTTACCCTTGATGGAAACAACACGATGCGTGCCTCGCTACCCCTTCTGTCACTTGGTGAGGACACCGCACGGTATGAACCCAAAACCAAGCACTTCTCCAATTGCAAGAAGTATATATCACGTTGGCCAAACAAAACCCATAACTCGAAGAGAATTACAAGGATACGAAATCATGCATATAATAAATCAGAGGAGACTCAAATAATATTCATATATAATCTGATCATAAATCCACAATTCATCAGATCTCGACAAACACACCGCAAAAAAAGTTACATCGGATAGATCTCCATGAAGATCATGGACAACTTTGTATTGAACATCCAAGAGAGAGAAGAAGCCATCTAGCTACTAGCTATGGACCCAAAGGTCTGTGGTGAACTACTCACGCATCATCGGAGAGGCAATGGTGTTGATGAAGAAGCCCTCCGTGTCCGAATCCCCCTCTAGCAGGGCACCAGAACGGTCCCCAGATGGGATCTCGCGGAGACAGAAGCTTGCAGCGGTGGAAAAGTATTTTTGTGGCTCTGTTTTTAGGTTTCGGGATTTTTGGGAATTTATAGGCGAAAGAGGTAGGGCAGAGGAGGCAAGGGGGGCCCATGAGCCTGCTAGGCGTGCCCCCCTCGTGACCTCCCACGAGACCTCCTGCCTTGGTTCTCAAGCCTTCTGGGTTTCTTCTGTTATGGAAAAAATTATCCCGCAGGTTTTATTCCGTTTGGACCCCGTTTAATATTCTTTTGTGAAAAAGGTCAAAAACACGGAAAAAACAGAAACTGGCACTAGGCATTGAGTTACTAGGTTAGTCGCAAAAATGATATAAAATGGCATATAAATGCATATAAGACATCCCAAATTGATAATATAATAGCATGGAACAATAAAAAATTATAGATACGTTGGAGACGTATCAAGCACCCCAAGCTTAACTCCTGCTCTTCCTCGAGTAGGGAAGTGATAAAGACCGAATTTTTGATGTGGAATGCTACCTAACATATTTGTTCTTTGTAACTTCTTATTGTGGCAAGAATGTTCAGATCCATAATATTCAAAACAATAGTTTAATATTGACACGAAAACAATAATACTTCAAGCATACTAGCAAAGTAATCATGAACTTTTGAAATAACAAGGCCAAAGAAGGTTATCCCTACAAAATCATATAGTCTGGCTATGCTCCATCATCCCCACAAAACGAATTTAAATCATGCACAACCCCGATATTGGCCAAGTAATTGTTTTCGCACTCTTACTTTCTCAAACTTTTTCAACTCTCATGCAATACATGAGCGTGAGCCATGGATATAGCACTATAGGTGGAATAGAGTGTGGTGGAGGTTGTGAGGAAAAAAAGGAGGAGACGGTTGTTGGAAATATGCCCTAGAGGCAATAATAAATTAGTTATTATTATATTTCTTAGTTCATGATAATCGTTTATTATCCATGCTATAATTGTATTGATTGGAAACACAATACTTGTGTGGATACATAGACAAAACACTGTCCCTAGTAAGCCTCTAGTTGACTAGCTCGTTGATTAAAGATGGTCAAGGTTTCCTGGCCATAGGCAAGTGTGGTCACTTGATAACGGGATCACATCATTAGGAGAATCATGTGATGGACTAGACCCAAACTAATAGACGTAGCATGTTGATCGTGTCATTTTATTGCTACTGTTTTCTGCGTGTCAAGTATTTGTTCCTATGACCATGAGATCATATAACTCACTAACACCGGAGGAATACTTTGTGTGTATCAAACGTCGCAACGTAACTGGGTGACTATAAAGATGCTCTACAGGTATCTTCGAAGGTGTTCGTTGAGTTAGTATGGATCAAGACTAGGATTTGTCACTCCGTGTGACGGAGAGCTATCTCGGGGCCCACTCGGCAATACAACATCACACACAAGCCTTGCAAGCAATGTGACTTAGTGTAAGTTGCGGGATCTTGTATTACAGAATGAGTAAAGAGACTTGCCGGTAAACGAGATTGAAATAGGTATGCGGATACTGACGACCAAATCTCGGGCAAGTAACATACCGAAGGACAAAGGGAATGACATACGGGATTATATGAATCCTTGGCACTGAGGTTCAAACGATCAGATCTTCGTAGAATATGTAGGATCCAATATGGGCATCCAGGACCCGCTATTGGATATTGACCGAGGAGTCTCTTGGGTCATGTCTACATAGTTCTCGAACCCGCAGGGTCTGCACACTTAAGGTTCGACGTTGTTTTATGCGTATTTGAGTTATATGGTTGGTTACCGAATGTTGTTCGGAGTCTCGGATGAGATCACGGACGTCACGAGGGTTTCCGGAATGGTCCGGAAATGAAGATTGATATATAGGATGACCTCATTTGATTACCGGAAGGTTTTCGGAGTTACCGGGAATGTACCGGGAATGACGAATGGGTTCCGGGAGTTAACCGGGGGGGGGGGGGGGGCACCCACCCCGGGGAAGCCCATAGGTGTTGGGGGTGCCGCACCAGTCCTTAGTGGGCTGGTGGGACAGCCCAAAAGGGGCCTATGCGCATTGGGAAGAAAATCAAAGAGAAAAAGGAAAAAAAAGGAGGAGGTGGGAAAGGGAAGAAGGACTCCACCTTCCAAACCAAGTAGGACTCGATTTGGGGTGGGGGAGACCTTCCCCCCTTGGCTTGGCCGACCCCTTGGGGGTTCTTGGACCCCAAGGGAAGGCTCCCCCTCTCCCTCCTATATATAGTGGGGTTTTAGGGCTGATTTGAGACAACTTTTGCCACGGCAGCCCGACCACATATCTCCACGGTTTTACCTCTAGATCGCGTTTCTGCGGAGCTCGGGCGGAGCCCTGCTGAGACAAGATCATCACCAACCTCCGGAGCGCCGTCACGCTGCCGGAGAACTCTTCTACCTATCCTCCTCTCTTGCTGGATCAAGAAGGCCGAGATCATCGTCGAGCTGTACGTGTGCTGAACGCGGAGGTGCCGTCCGTTCGGCACTAGATCGTGGGACTGATCGCGGGATAGTTCGCGGGGCGGATCGAGGGACGTGAGGACGTTCCGCTACATCAACCGCGTTCACTAACGCTTCTGCTGTATGGTCTACAAGGGTACGTAGATCACACATCCCCTCTCGTAGATGGACATCACCATGATAGGTCTTCGTGCGCGTAGGAAATTTTTTGTCTCCCATGCGACGTTCCCCAACAGTGGCATCATGAGCTAGGTTCATGCATAGATGTCTTCTCGAGTAGAACACAAAAGTTTTTGTGGGCGGTGATGTGCGTTTTGCTGCCCTCCTTAGTCTTTTCTTGATTCCACGGTATTGTTGGATCGAAGCGGCTCGGACCGACATTACTCGTACGCTTACGAGAGACTGGTTTCATCGCTACGAGTAACTCCGTTGCTCAAACATGACTGGCGGGTGTCAGTTTCTCCAACTTTAGTTGAATCGGATTTGACCGAGGAGGTCCTTGGATGAGGTTAAATAGCAACTCATATATCTCCGTTGTGGTGTTTGCGTAAGTAAGATGCGATCCTACTAGATACCCATGGTCACCACGTAAAACATGCAACAACAAAATTAGAGGACGTCTAACTTGTTTTTGCAGGGTATGCTTGTGATGTGATATGGCCAACGATGTGATGTGATATATTGGATGTATGAGATGATCATGTTGTAATAGATAATACCGACTTGCACGTCGATGGTACGGCAACCGGCAGGAGCCATAGGGTTGTCTTTAAACTAACGTTTGTGCTTGCAGATGCGTTTACTATTTTGCTAGGATGTAGCTTTAGTAGTAATAGCATGAGTAGCACGACAACCCCGATGGCGACACGTTGATGGAGATCATGATGATGGAGATCATGGTGTGACGCCGGTGAGAAGAAGATCGTGCTGGTGCTTTGGTGATGGAGATCAAGAAGCACGTGATGATGGCCATATCATGTCACTTATGAATTGCATGTGATGTTAATCCTTTTATGCACCTTATTTTGCTTGGAACGACGGTAGCATTATGAGGTGATCTCTCACTAAAATTTCAAGACGAAATTGTGTTCTCCCCGACTGTGCACCGTTGCTACAGTTCGTCGTTTCGAGACACCACGTGATGATCGGGTGTGATAGACTCAACGTTCACATACAATGGGTGCAAAACAGTTGCGCACGCGGAACACTCGGGTTAAGCTTGACGATCCTAGCATGTGCAGACATGGCCTCGGAACACATGAGACCGAAAGGTCGAGCATGAATCGTATAGTTGATATGATTAGCATAGAGATGCTTACCACTGAAACTATTCTCGACTCACGTGATGATCGGACTTGAGATAGTGGATTTGGATCTTGTACCACTCAAATGACTAGAGAGATGTACTTTTTGAGTGGGAGTTCTTAAGTAATATGATTAATTGAACTAATTGTCATGAACATAGTCTAATGGTCTTTGCGAATTACGATGTAGCTTGCGCTATAGCTCTACTGTTTTTATATGTTCCTAGAGAAAATTTAGTTGAAAATTGATAGTAGCAAACTTTGCAGACTGAGTCTGTAAAACCGAGGATTGTCCTCGTTGCTGCGCAGAAGGCTTATGTCCTTAATGCACCACTCGGTGTGCTGCACCTCGTGCGTCGTGTGTGGATGCTGTGAACATCCGACATACACGTTTCTGATGACTACACGATAGTTCAGTGCAAAATAGTTAATGGCTTAGAAGCAAGGCGCCGAAAAACATTTTGAAACGTCACGGAACATAAGTGATGTTCTAAAAGAGATGAAATTGTGATTTCATGCTTGTGCCCTTGTTAAGAGGTACGAGACCTCTGACAAGATTCTTTGTCCACAAAGTAAAGGAGAAAAGCTCAATCGTTGATCGTGTGCTCAGATTGTCTGAGTACGACAATCGCTTGAATCAAGTGGGAGTTAATCTTCCAGATGAGATAGTGATGGTTCTCCAAAGTCACTGCCACCAAGCTCTGAGAGCTTCGTGATGAACTATAACATATCAAGGATAGATACAATGATCCTTGAGCGATTCGCGATGTTTGACACTGCGAAAGTAGAAATCAAGAAGGAGCATCAATAGTTGATGGTTAGTAAAACCACTAAGTTTCAAGAAAGGCAAGGGCTAGAAGGGATACTTCGTGAAACGGCAAAACAGTTGCTGCACTAATGAAGAGACCCAAGATTAAACCCAAACCCGAGACTAAGTGCTTCTGTAATGAGGGGAACAGTCACTGAGGCGGAGTAACTCTAGATACTTGGTAGATAAGAAGGCTGGCAAAAGTCGAAAGAAGTATATTTGATATACATGATGTTGATGTGTACTTTACTAGTACTCCTAGTAGCATGAGGGTATTGGATACCGGTTTGGTTGCTAAGTGATTAGTAACACGAAATGAAAGCTACGGCATAAACGGAGAATACCTAAAGGCAAGGTGACGATACGTGTTGGAAGTGTTTCCAAGGTTGATATGATCAAACGTCGCACGCTCCCTCTACCATCGGGATTGGTGTTAAACCTAAATAATTGTTATTTGGTGCTTGCGTTAAGCATGAACATGATTGGATCGTGTTTATTGCAATATGACTATTCATTTAAAGATAATAATGGTTACTCTATTTTCTTGAATAATCACCTTCAATGGTTTATTGAATCTCGATCGTAGTGTTACACATGTTCATAATATTGGTGCCAAAAGATACGAGGTAATGATGATAGTACCACTTACTTGTGGCACTGCCGCTTGAGTCATGTTGATATAAATTGCATGAAGAGGCTCCATGCTGATGGATCTTTATACTCACTTGTTTTTGAATCACTAGTGACATGCAAATCATACCACATGAGCAAGGCCTTGTTTTCATTGAGATGAAACAAGATAGTAACTAGTTGGAAGTGATACATTTTGATGTATGTAGTCCAATGGGTGCTGAGGCACGCAGTGGATACCATTATGTTCTTACTTCAATGACGATTTGAGTAGATGCAAGAGTATTTACTTAATGAATCACAAGTCTGAAATATTGAAAAGTTCAATTCTGTTTCGGAGTGAAGTTCGTCGTAACAAGAGGATAAACGGTCTACGATATGATCATAGAAATGAATATCCGAGTTACGAGTTTTGGTACGCAGTTAAGACAATGTGGAAATTGTTTTGCAGTTCATACCACCTGGAACATCATAGTGTGATGATGTGTCTGAACGTCATAGCCACACACTATTTGGTATGGTGCATGCTATGATGTCTCTTATCGAATTACCACTATTGTTTATGGGTTATGCATTAGAGACAACCGCATTCACTTTAAATAGGGCACCGCGTATTTCCGTTGAGATGACACAGTATAGACTGAGATTTAGAGGAATCTAAACTGTCGTTTCTTGAAAGTTTGGGGCTTCGACACTTATGTGAAAAAGATTCAGTCTGATAAGCTCGAACCCAAAGCGGATAAATGCATCTTCATAGGATATCCAAAACAGTTGGGTACATCTCCTATCTCAGATCCGAAAGCAAAGTGTTCGTTTCTAGAAACGGATCCTTTCTCGAGGAAAGGTTTCTCTCGAAAGAATTGAGTGGGAGGGTGGTAGAACTTGATGAGGTTATTGAACCATCACTTCGACCAGTGTGTAGCAGGGCGCAGGAAATTGTTCTTGTGGCGCCTACACCAACTGAAGTGAAAGCTAATGATGGTGATCATCGAGCATCGGATCAAGTTACTACAAGCCTCGTAGGTCGATAGGGTCGCGTACTACTGCAGAGTGGTACGGTAACCCTGTCTTGGAGGTCATGTTGTTGAGCAACAATGAACCTACGAGTTATGAAGAAAGCAATGGTGGGCCCAGATTCCGACAAATGGCTGAAAGCCATGAAATTCGAGAGAGGATCCATGTATGTAAACAAAGTGTAGACTTTGGAAGAATTACTTGATGGTCATAGGACTATAGAGTAAAATGGATCTTTAAAAGGAAAACAGACGATGATGGTGATAAGTCACTATTAAGAAAATCTCGACTTGTCGCAAAGATGTTTCTGACAAGATCAAACAGTTGACTATGATGAGGCTTTCTCACTCGTAGCGATGCTAAAAGTCTGTTAGAATTATGTTAGTAGTTGCTGCATTATTCATGAAATATTGCGCGTAGGATGTCAAAACATTGTTTCCTCGACGGTTTCCTTGAGCAAACATTGTATGAGATACAACCATGAGGTTTTGTCGATCCTAAAGATACTAGCAAGTATGCAAGCTCCAGTGATCCTTCAATGGACTGGTGCAAGCATCTCGGAGTTGGAATATACACTTTGATGAGATGATCAAAGATTTTGGGTTTGTACAAGGTTTATGAGAAACTTGTATTTCCAAAGAAGTGAGTGGGAGCACTATAGAATTTCTGATAAGTATATGTGGTTGACATATTGTGGATCAGAAGTAATGTAGAATTTCTGTAAAACATACAAGGTTGTTTGAAAGGATTTTTTCAAAGGAATACCTGGATTAAGCTACTTGAACATTGAGCATCAAAGAGCTATGGAGATAGCTCAAAAACGCTTAATGGAAGTTTCAACAAGATGCATGCCTTGACAAGTTTTTGAAAGAGTTCAAAATACATCAGCAAAGAAGGAGTTTTTGGTTGCGTTGTAAGGTGTGAATTTGAGTAACACTCAAAACTCGACCACGGCAGAATAAAGAGAATAGACGAAGGTCGTCTTCTATGCCTTAGCCGTAGAATCTAAAGTCTGCCATGCTGTGTACCGCACCTGATGTGTGCCTTGACTCAAAGTCTGTTGAGAGGTTCAGAGAGTGATCCATGATTGAATCACTAGCAGCGGTCAAAATTTATCCTTAGTAACTAATGGACTAAGGAATTTTTTCTCGATTATGGAGGTGGTTAAAGAGTTTGTCGTAAAAGGTTACGTTGATGCAAGCTTTGACACTAATCCGAATAACTATGAGTAGTGAAACAGATTCGTATAGTAGAGTAGATATTTGGAGCATTTCCGAATAGCACGTAGTAGCAACATCTATAAGATGACATAAAGATTTGTAAAGAACGCACAGATCTGAAAGTTTCAGAACCATTGACTAAAACCTCTCTCACGAGCAAGACGTGATCAGACCCCATAACTATATGGGTGTTGGATTCGTTGGAATCACATGGTGATGTGAACTAGATTATTGACTCTAGTGCAAGTGGGAGACTGTTGGAAATATGCCCTAGAGGCAATAATAAATTAGTTATTATTATATTTCTTAGTTCATGATAATCGTTTATTATCCATGCTATAATTGTATTGATTGGAAACACAATACTTGTGTGGATACATAGACAAAACACTGTCCTAGTAAGCCTCTAGTTGACTAGCTCGTTGATTAAAGATGGTCAAGGTTTCCTGGCCATAGGCAAGTGTTGTCACTTGATAACGGGATCACATCATTAGGAGAATCATGTGATGGACTAGACCCAAACTAATAGACGTAGCATGTTGATCGTGTCATTTTATTGCTACTGTTTTCTGCGTGTCAAGTATTTGTTCCTATGACCATGAGATCATATAACTCACTAACACCGGAGGAATACTTTGTGTGAATCAAACGTCGCAACGTAACTGGGTGACTATAAAGATGCTCTACAGGTATCTCCGAAGGTGTTCGTTGAGTTAGTATGGATCAAGACTGGGATTTGTCACTCCGTGTGACGGAGAGGTATCTCGGGGCCCACTCGGTAATACAACATCACACACAAGCCTTGCAAGCAATGTGACTTAGTGTAAGTTGCGGGATCTTGTATTATAGAACGAGTAAAGAGACTTGCCGGTAAACGAGATTGAAATAGGTATGCGGATACTGACGATCAAATCTCGGGCAAGTAACATACGGAAGGACAAAGGGGATGACATACGGGATTATATGAATCCTTGGCACTGAGGTTCAAACGATAAGATCTTCGTAGAATATGTAGGATCCAATATGGGCATCCAGGTCCCGCTATTGGATATTGACGGAGGAGTCTCTCGGGTCATGTCTACATAGTTCTCGAACCCACAGGGTCTGCACACTTAAGGTTCGACGTTGTTTTATGCGTATTTGAGTTATATGGTTGGTTACCGAACATTGTTCGGAGTCCCGGATGAGATCACGGATGTCACGAGGGTTTCCAGAATGGTCCGGAAACGAAGATTGATATATATGATGACCTCATTTGATTACCGGAAGGTTTTCGGAGTTACCGGGAATGTACCGGGAATGACGAATGGGTTCCGGGAGTTCACCGGGGGGGGGGGGGGCACCCACCCCGGGGAAGCCCATAGGTGTTGGGGGTGCTGCACCAGCCCTTAGTGGGCTGGTGGGACAGCCCAAAAGGGGCCTATGCGCATTGGGAAAAAAATCAAAGAGAAAAAGAAAAAAAAGGTGGAGGTGGGAAAGGGAAGGACTCCACCTTCCAAACCAAGTAGGACTCGGTTTGGGGGGGGGGAGACCTTCCCCCCTTGGCTCGGCCGACCCCTTGGGGGTTCTTGGACCCCAAGGCAGGGCTCCCCATCTCCCTCCTATATATAGTGGGGTTTTAGGGCTGATTTGAGACAACTTTTGCCACGGCAGCCCGACCACATATCTCCACGGTTTTACCTCTAGATCGCGTTTCTGCGGAGCTCGGGCGGAGCCCTGCTGAGACAAGATCATCACCAACCTCCGGAGCGCCGTCACGCTACCGGAGAACTCTTCTACCTCTCTGTCTCTCTTGCTGGATCAAGAAGGCCGAGATCATCGTCGAGCTATACGTGTGCTGAACGCGGAGGTGCCGTCCGTTCGGCACTAGATCGTGGGACTGATCGTGGGATAGTTCGCGGGGCGGATCGAGGGACGTGAGGACGTTCCACTACATCAACCGCGTTCACTAACGCTTCTGCTGTACGGTCTACAAGGGTACGTAGATCACACATCCCCTCTCGTAGATGGACATCACCATGATAGGTCTTCGTGCGCGTAGGAAATTTTTTGTCTCCCATGCGACGTTCCCCAACAATGGTCACATCGACTCGGTGTATCAATGGGCTATGGAGATGCCCATCAATAGATATCAATGTCAATGAGTAGGGATTGCCATGCAACGGATGCACTAGAGCTATAAGTGTATGAGAGCTCAAAAAGAAAGCTAGTGGGTGTGCACCCAACTTGCTTGCTCACGAAGACCTAGGGAAATTTTGAGGAAGCCCATCATTGGAATATACAAGCCAAGTTATATAATGAAAGTTCCCACTAGTATATGAAAGTGACAAAACAAGAGACTCTCTATCATGAAGAACATGGTGCTATTTTGAAGCACAAGTGTGGAAAAAGATAGTACCATTGTCCCTTCTCTCTTTTTCTATCATCATTTTTTTGTTTGGGATCTTTGGTATATTTTTTTAGTGGGCATCTTTGGCCTCTATTTTTATTTCCTCACATGGGACAATGCTCTAATAATGATGATCATCACACTTTTATTTACTTACAACTCGATACTCAGAACAATAATGACTCTATATGAAATGCTGCTGGCAGTGTACCGGGATGTGCAACGATCTGGCTTAGCGTATGACGTTGAATCATCTCGCTAGCTATCTTACTATCATGCAATGGCAAAATGAAAATGACGGCACATGTCATGAGACGGAACGGTGGAAGGTGCATGGCAATATATCTCAGAATGGCTATGAAAATGCCATAATAGGTAGGTATGGTGGCTGTTTTGAGGAAGGTATATGGTGGGTTTGTGCACCGACGAAAGTTGCACGGCACTAGAGAGGCTAGCAATGGTGGAAGGTGAGAGTGCATCTATACCATGGACTCACATTAGTCATGAAGAAGTCATATACTTATTGTGAAAGTTTTATTAGTAATCAAGACAAAGTGCTAAACGCATACTCCTAGGGGAAGGGTTGGTAGGTGTTAACCATCGCGTGATCCCGACCGCAACACAAAGGATGACAATCAATAAATCAATTATGCTACGACTTCCTAACATAGCGGTTCACCATACGTGCATGCTACAGGAATCGCTAATCTCAACACAAGTATTTCTAGATTCACAACACCCTTCTAACATAACTCTAATATTACCATATCCATATCTCGAAACTAATTGTGAGGAATCAAACTTCTCTTACTAATCAATGCACTTGAATATGAAAGTTTTTATTATATCCTCTTTGGATGCCTATCATATTTAGGACTAATTTCATAGCACACGCCAATTACCAAGTTACTTAGAGAGAGCACTCTCAAAATGATATAAGTGAAGATCGAGAGTTTTTATTTCTACAAAATATGACACCGCCGTGCTCTAAAAAGATTTAAGTGAACCACTAGAGAAAAATTATCTAGCTCAATATATAAGTGAAGCTCATGGGAGCAAAAATTATCTAGCTCAAAAGATATAGGTGAAGCTCATGGGAGCTAAATTGCCTAGCTCGAAAGATATAAGTGAAGCTCACTGAGTATTCTAACAAATTCACGACGAGTGCATGTCCCTCTCAAAAAGGTGTGCAGCAAGGATGGTTGTGATAAAACAAAAAGCAAAGACTCCTATAATACACGATGCTCCAAGCAAAACACATATCATGTGGTAAATAAAAATATAGCTCCAAGTAACGTTACCGATGGATTGAAGACGAAAGAGGGGATGACAACCAAGATTAGTGTTTTTGGTGTCCTTGAATTTGGCTTGGGATGACTTGGGCATCCCCAAGCTTAGGCTCTTTCCACTCTTTATTCCATTGTCCATAAGAACATCATCCAAAAGTTGAAAACTTCACAACACAAAACTTAAACAGAAACTCGTGATATCATTAGCATAAGAAAACAAACCACCAACTTTTAGGTATTGTAGTAAACTTTATTTCCATTTATATTGATGTTATATTACTGTATTCTCACTTTCCCAAGGCTCTTACCCCCCGATACTAACCATTGTTTCATCAAAATAAGTAATCAACACAACAAAAACAGAATCTGTGAAAAACATAATAGTCTGTGGCAATCTGTATATATCGTATACCTCTGCTATCCCAAAAATTCTGAAACATTATGAAAATTAGGGAAATTTGCATATAAATTATCATAAAAAAGAATCAACTCAAAATATCTTTCTGGATAGGAATTAAAAATAATTTCGTGAGCACAAAGTTTCTGTCTTTTTTCAGCATGATTAAGCAACTATCACCAAAACTAATTATAAAGGTTATACTTGGTACAAACACTAATTAAAACATAAAAAACACAATAATAACATAATCATGATGGTGCGGACTCAACAAAACAGAAAGTGAAAAGCAGAAATAAATTTATTCATTGGGTTGCCTCCCAACAAGCGCTATCGTTTAACGCCCCTAGCTAGGCTTAACGATTTCAATGATGCTCACATAAAAAGTAGTAGTTGAGATATGCAAAAGAGCATCATGAATGGAAAAAAACATGTTTAAGTCTAACCCACTTTCTATGCATAGGGATTTTGTGAGAAAACAATTTATGAGAACAAGAATTAACTAGCATAGGAAGGCAAATCAACATAAATTCAAAACGTTGCACACATAGAGAGGAAGCTTGATCTTATTGCAATATGTAAAAGCATATGTTCCTCTCTCATAGTAATTTTCAGTAACATCATGAAGGAATCTTACAATATAAAGGTCACACAAAGCATTCTTTTCATGATCAATTATAGCATAAGGGTCATCACCAAAACTTGGGAAACAAAAAATATCATCTTCATCAAGCATAGCATCCCCAAGCTTGTGGTTTTGCATATCATTAACATCATAGATATTCAGAGAATTCATACTAACAACATGGCAATCATGTTTTTCATTCAAGTAGATATGATGAACCACTTTATAATTTTCTTCTTTCAACACTTCATCAAAATTTTCAGATTCATGATTTTCAAACAAAACTCCATAGAGATAGTGAAGTGCACTCAACTCACTAGCAAATTATTCATCATAATTTGGTATTTTGAAAAGATTAGCAAGTGGATGAGGATCCATATCAATAGATTTTCAGCAAGCGAAGATGCAAGAAAATAGAAGGCACATGGCAACACAAGCAAACAGAAAGCAAGCAAAAGAAAGGGCGAACAAAAAAGGCAAATATTTTTGTAAATTTTGTTTTAGAAGTGGGGGAGGGGAAAACGAGAGGCAAAAGGCAGATAATGTAAATGAAAGAAATGAGTTTGCGATAGGTACTTGGTAGATATGCTTCACTTGATACTCCCCGGCAACGGCGCCATAAATTCTTCTTGCTAATTCTTGAGCTTGCGTTGGTTTTTCCCTTGAAGAGGAAAGGGTGATGCAGCAAAGTAGAGATAAGTATTTTCCTCAGTTTGAGAACCAAGGTATCAATCCAGTAGGAGTATCAAGATGAGGCACCAATGAACCTGCACAAAAACAAACAAACTTGCACCCAACGTGATAAAGGGGTTGTCAGTCCCTTCACGGTTACTTGCAAGTTGAGATCTGATAGTGATGAAAGGTAAATAAGTAAAAGTGCAGCAAGGTATTTTTGGTATTTTTGTATGTAGATCTGAATGTATGATGTGTAAAATAGACCCGGGGGCCATACGTTCACTAGAGGCTTCTCTCATGATAGCAAGTATTACGGTGGGTGAACGAATTATTGTCGAGCAATTGATAGAATCGCGCAAAGTCATGACGATATCTAAGGCAATGATCATACATATAGGCATCACGTAAGAGACAAGTAGACCGATGCCGTTTGCATCTACTACTATTACTCCACACATTGACATCTATCCAGCATGCATCTAGTGTATTAAGTTCATAACAAACCGAGTAACCCCTTAAGCAAGATGACATGATGTAGAGGGATAAATTCATGCAATATGATATAAACCCCATCTTTTTTACCCTTGATGGCAACAACACGATGTGTGCCTCGCTACCCCTTCTGTCACTGGGTGAGGACACCTCACGGTATGAACCCAAAACCAAGCACTTCTCCCATTGCAAGAATTATAGATCAAGTTGGCCAAACGAAACCCATACCTCGAAGAGAATTACAAGGATACCAAATCATGCATATAAGAAATCAGAGGAGAATCAAATAATATTCATAGATAATCTGATCATAAATCAACAATTCATCGGATCTCGACAAACACACCGCAAAATAAAGTTACATCGGATAGATCTCCATGAAGATCATGGAGAACTTTGTATTGAAGATCAAAGAGAGAGAAGAAGCCATCTTGCTACTAGCTATGGATCTGAAGGTCTATGGTGAACTACTCACGCATCATCGGAGAGGCAATGGTGTTGATGAAGAAGCCCTCCGTGTTCGAATCCCCCTCCGGCAGGGTACCAGAACGGTCCCGAGATGGGATCTCGCGGAGACAGAAGCTTGCGGCGGCGGAAAAGTATTTTCATGACTCTCGTTTTAGGTTTCGAGATTTTTGGGAATTTATAGGCAAAAGAGGTAGGGCAGCGAAGGCAAGGGGGGCCCATGAGCCTGCTAGGCGCGCCCCCCTAGGGTGCGCCTCGGGGGCTCGTGACCTCCCATGAGACCTTCTGCCTTGGTTCTCAAGTCTTCTGGGTATCTTCTGTTATGGAAAAAATCATCCCGCAGGTTTTATTCTGTTTGGACTCCGTTTAATATTCTTTTTTGAAAAAGGTCAAAAACATGGAAAAAACATAAACTGGCACTTGGAACTGAGTTAATAGGTTAGTCCCAAAAATGATATAAAATGGCATATAAATGCATATAAGACATCCCAAATTGATAATATAATAGAATGGAACAATCAAAAATTATATATATGTTGGAGCCGTATCAATGGTACTATCTAAACGGGCTCGAGGAGACGAAGACGTGAGAGCTGGTTTTACCTCAATTGGAGCTACGAGCGAAAAGATACGGACGTTCATTCTTTAAGTGGTGAAACAAACAGAATCTATTCATTTCAGTTCTTAACCGGTGAACGTTCACAATCAAAGCAGTTCGGCTGGCGGGGTTTTAAACCGAAAGCGCATTCCTGGGAATACGCTTTCACCGAATAGAAAGCGCATCCCACAGAAGGTGCTTCCAATTAAACTGCGCGGGCCCGGGGGGGTTGACCTCTCTCTTTCTTACGGGTTGGCCCGCCTTATCCTCTCCCTCCCTCTCTCACTGACGGGCGGGGCCCGACCCTTCTCCTCTTTCGCTCTCCTCTCCTTCTCTCACTCCTGCCCATCTCCTTCTTCTTCCTTCGAACAGGGGCACATGAGAGATCGGCCGCTGGTGCTACCGATGACTGGCGGCCGCGAGAGCGCCGACCGGCTGGCCGAGGGGCTCGGGCGCTCCTCGCCGCGCCCGAGGGTTGCCACAGGGTCGCCGGAGGCAGACCACAACACCGCCATGGCTGGAGAGGATGCGGTGGCCGAGGGGAAACGGCGACGGCCTTCGGCCAGGGAGCAATGTGGAGCTCCGAGGCTTGTGGAGGGGCGAGGGGGTGGGTTGCTGCTCCACAGGAAGGGTCAGGACATTCCATTTATAGTAGAGGGAAGGAGCTCTCGCGACGCCGGGAGAAGCTCCGAGATTCCATGGTGGGATTCCAATGGCAGACACCTACATGAGCAAGGAGATGAGGGGGAGAGGGTTCTAGAGGGCATATGTGGGCTAGGGTAACCTCCTCGACACTTGTGGACAGGCTGGTGCTGGCTGGAGATGTGCTCCCGTCGCCTCAATGCACATAGCTCAGTTTTTGCACTCTTTGCCCATGGTGACCATGTGTCCATGGCCTTTCCATGTCCCTCAATCTGTCAAACCATGTGTAAGCTTATCTACACACTGTGCTAAGATGAAATGACACAACACACATCACTGGGGAGCAATGAGGTGACCACACCAAAGTCAAATAGTCTCCAACAGCAAGGTGTTTGATCTGTGCAGTGGCCACCACACTGCACCTCTTGGCATGATATTTGGCTGAGGTTGACCACTCACTAAGGTCACCATCCTGGCCAAAATTCAGCACAACCCAATAAGTCTAAGGGGCACTTCCTTTGTAACTAGGCATACTGACCAGAAATGAAGAAGATGATGCTGGGGTCAAATCGCTAAGTGGAAATGGCTGAAATTTGGAGGAGACTCCTGATTTTGGCATATGAAGGCATTGTCGAAGTTTCATACTATTTGCACAAATATAAATGGTACTTCCTTCACAATGCTCCAATCTGGACAGAATATTAAATAGTTCACTCAGGAAGCATGGAGTGATGGCAGGGGCTCATTTTTTGTGGACAGGGATGAATTATCATAAGGAAATACTCTGCAAAATTTCAGCTCAAGGGACACAAGGAATCAAGCACTTCCTTTGCAAACAGAAAATCTGGACAGAATTTGCAATGGGATATTGTGCTCAAGTTTTGAACTGGGGAACTTGATCTCTTGATGGAATTCATGAATGTATGCATATGAGAAGCTCCACAAATTATTTGGGATTTTTCCGTGCTACGAAAATGCTAGTTCCTTTGGAAAGGCCCCAAATTAGAATATTGGCTTTAAATAGGAAAAAGGCATTTTTCCCTACTCACTGATTGCCAATATTTTATGAGAGCTTAATATGATCACAAAGAATATCTCTGCAAGTTTTCATGACCTTGGGAGATGGATAGATATTTTCTTGGATTTAATTCGTTAGAAAGACAGAAACATGAATTAATTTTAGAAGAGAAATATTGCATATGACTTGGCAATATTTTTGCGCATCTACGGTTTATGAGGGAATAATGAGCTGTGGGAGAAATTGGAGGATCAACAGAGCAAGGGAAATGATGGCTCCTTTGAAAACAAAACGACAGGATTCCCACTTCCAATATTTCGGAGCTAGGGTTTCCAAGAGGTTCGGGGTTTTCTCAGCGAGAACAAACTGGCACAAGGATATGGGAAATGCACGGAGAGGTTGAGGATAGACTGGGTTCACCTGGTCATTTGCCAAATTCCAAAGGAAAAATCCGGGAGAGAGAAGCTAGAAAGGAATAACAGCACAAAAATCGATAACCCAATTTTTGGTGTGTTTCAACCCTCACGAGACGGGAATCTGAGGATCGTCGCCAAGGGCCACGATAGGGCGTTCGTCGCGAGGACGTGCTCTGAGGCCACCTTTCAGACTTTCGCGGGGTGGGCCCATCGAGGGCGGCCTAGCAGGGCCCCACGGCCCTGCGACCCGCGCAGGTGACGAAGGTTGCGCAGGCGACACATGACCGGTGCCAGCGGGCACGGACAGGAGAGGTTTCCACTTTCGTGCCAAGGAAGCAGGGCCAGCTGGCGGGCTCCCAAAGCAATTCCCAACGGTTTCCTAATTGGTGCAAGAGGAGCAAGGCTGGGGGCTTGGCCGGACAGAGGTCACCCCCTAGCACACCAATGTGTCACGAAGAAAGGCTTTTGCACGCGAAGACCACCTTTGTGAGGACGGACTGCAGTCATGTCCCTTTTCAAAATGGCCGTTTTGGCAAACCTTTCCGTTGGGTGTGCTTTCGGGAGGAAGAGGACCAAGGCCTGTATAAAAGACATGCCATACCTCTGTAGCAGACCCGGATCCTCATTATCTCCACTAGGGAAGAATCCGCGTTTGTACTCGCCTTCCACCTCAACCAATCCACACAAGCAGGAGTAGGGTTTTACACTGCAAGGTAGCTCGAACCTGGGTAAATTACCCGCATGTTCTTGTTTGCTTTCCTCGGATCTAGTTGTCGGTGAGTCATAGTGAAGTTGAGAGGTAGAACAGGGTAGGAGGGTGAGCGTACCCTAGAGTTCAAACCTGATGGGTCTGCGGAGCCCCTATTCCGACATTTGGCGCCCTCTGTTGGAATTATGCCCTAGAGGCAATAATAAATGTATAGTTATTATTATAATTCCTGTATCAAGATAATAGTTTATTATCCATGCTATAATTGTATTGAATGAAGACTCATTTACATGTGTGGATACATAGACAAAACACCGTCCCTAGCATGCCTCTAGTTGGCTAGCCAGTTGATCGATGATAGTCAGTGTCTTCTGATTATGAACAAGGTGTTGTTGCTTGATAACTGGATCACGTCATTGGGAGAATCACGTGATGGACTAGACCCAAACTAATAGACGTAGCATGTTGATCGTGTCATTTTGTTGCTACTGTTTTCTGCGTGTCAAGTATTTATTCCTATGACCATGAGATCATATAACTCACTGACACCGGAGGAATGCTTTGCGTGTATCAAACGTCGCAACGTAACTGGGTGACTATAAAGATGCTCTACAGGTATCTCCGAAGGTGTTAGTTGAGTTAGTATGGATCAAGACTGGGATTTGTCACTCCGTATGACGGAGAGGTATCTCGGGGCCCACTCGGTAATACAACATCACACACAAGCCTTGCAAGCAATGTAACTTAGTGTAAGTTGCGGGATCTTGTATTACGGAACGAGTAAAGAGACTTGTCGGTAAACGAGATTGAAATAGGTATGCGGATACTGACGATCGAATCTCGGGCAAGTAACATACCGAAGGACAAAGGGAATGACATACGGGATTATACGAATCCTTGGCACTGAGGTTCAAACGATAAGATCTTCGTAGAATATGTAGGATCCAATATGGGCATCCAGGTCCCACTATTGGATATTGACCGAGGAGTCTCTCGGGTCATGTCTACATAGTTCTCGAACCCGCAGGGTCTGCACACTTAAGGTTCGACGTTGTTTTATGCGTATTTGAGTTATATGGTTGGTTACCGAATGTTGTTCGGAGTCCCGGATGAGATCACGGACGTCACGAGGGTTTCCGGAATGGTCCGGAAACGAAGATTGATATATAGGATGACCTCATTTGATTACCGGAAGGTTTTCGGAGTTACCGGGAATGTACCGGGAATGACGAATGGGTTCCGGGAGTTCACCGGGGGGGGGGGGGCAACCCACCCCGGGGAAGCCCATAGGCTTTGGGGAGACACACCAGCCTTTAGTGGGCTGGTGGGACAGCCCCAAGGGGGCCTATGCGCCAAGAATAAAGAATCAAAGGAAAACAAAAAAAAGGGAGGAAGTGGGAAGGGAGGGGGACTCCTCCCACCAAACCAAGTCCAACTCGGTTTGGGGGGGGGGAGTCCTCCCCCCCTTGGCTCGGCCGACCCCTTGAGGGTCCCTTGGACCCCAAGGAAAGGTCCCCCTCCCTCCTCCTATATATATGGAGCAATTAGGGCTGATTTGAGACGACTTTCTCACGGCTGCCCGACCACATACCTCCATAGTTTTTCCTCTAGATCGCGTTTCTGCGGAGCTCGGGCGGAGCCCTGCTGAGACAAGATCATCACCAACCTCCGGAGGGCCGTCACGCTGCCGGAGAACTCTTCTACCTCTCCGTCTCCCTTGCTGGATCAAGAAGGCCGAGATCATCGTCGAGCTGTACGTGTGCTGAACGTGGAGGTGCCGTCCGTTCGGTACTAGATCGTGGGACTGATCGCGGGATTGTTCGCGGGGCGGATCAAGGGACGTGAGGACGTTCCACTACATCAACCGCGTTCTCTAATGCTTCTGCTGTACGATCTACAAGGGTACGTAGATCACTCATCCCCTCTCGTAGATGGACATCACCATGATAGGTCTTCGTGCGCGTAGGAAAATTTTTGTTTCCCCTGCGACGTTCCCCATCAGTGGCATCATGAGCTAGGTTCATGCGTAGATGTCTTCTCGAGTAGAACACAAAAGTTTTTGTGGGCGGTGATGTGCGTTTTGCTGCCCTCCTTAGTCTTTTCTTGATTCCGCGGTATTGTTGGATTGAAGCGGCTTGGACCGACATTACTCGTACGCTTACGAGAGACTGGTTTCATCCTTACGAGTAACCCCCTTTGCTCAAAGATGACTGGCAAGTGACGGTTTCTCCAACTTTAGTTGAATCGGATTTGACCGAGGAGGTCCTTGGATGAGGTTAAATAGCAACTCATATATCTCCGTTGTGGTGTTTGCGTAAGTAAGATGCGATCCTACTAGATACCCTTGGTCACCACGTAAAACATGCAACAACAAAATTAGAGGACGTCTAACTTGTTTTTGCTGGGTATGATTGTGATGTGATATGGCCAATGATGTGATGTGATATATTGGATGTATGAGATGATCATGTTGTAATAGAAATATCGACTTGCACGTCGATGGTACGGCAACCGGCAGGAGCCATAGGGTTGTCTTGATACTAACGTTTGTGCTTGCAGATGCGTTTACTATTTTGCTAGGATGTAGCTTTAGTAGTAATAGCATAAGTAGAACGACAACCCCGATGGCAACATGTTGATGGATGATCATGGTGTGGAGCCAGTGACAAGAAGATCGTGCCGGTGCTTTGGTGATGGAGATCAAGAAGCACGTGATGATGGCCATATCATGTCACTTATGAATTGCATGTGATGTTAATCCTTTTATGCACCTTATTTTGCTTAGAACGACGGTAGCATTATGAGGTGATCTCTCACTAAAATTTCAAGACGAAATTGTGTTCTCCCCGATTGTGCACCGTTGCTACAGTTCGTCGTTTCGAGACACCACGTGATGATCGGGTGTGATAGACTCAACGTTCACATACAACGGGTGCAAAACAGTTGCGCACGCGGAACACTCGGGTTAAGCTTGACGAGCCTAGCATGTGCAGACATGGCCTCGGAACACATGAGACCGAAAGGTCGATCATGAATCATATAGTTGATATGATTAGCATAGGTTTGCTTACCACTGAAACTATACTCAACTCACGTGATGATCAGACTTGGGATAGTGTAAGTGGATCATGAACCACTCAAATGACTAGAGAGATGTACTTTTTGAGTGGGAGTTTAGCATATAAATTGATTAAGTTGAACTCTAATTATCTTGAACATTGTCTAAGTCCACTTTGAATATATTTGTGTTGTAGATCATGGCTCACGCAAGTGTCATCCTGAATTTTAATACGTTCCTAGAGAAAGCTAAGTTGAAATATGATGGAAGCAACTTTGTAGACTGGGCTCGTAATCTTAAGCTAATCTTACAAGCTAGGAAGAAGGATTATGTCCTTAATGCTGCGCTAGGAGATGAACCACCCGCTACGGCTGATCAGGATGTTAAGAACGCTTGGTTAGCGCGTAAGGAGGACTACTCAATAGTTCAATGTGCAGTCTTGTATGGCTTAGAACCGGGACTTCAACGCCGCTTTGAGCGTCATGGAGCATTTGAGATGTTCCAGGAGTTGAAGTTTATCTTTCAGAAGAACGCCCGGATCGAGAGGTATGAGACCTCCAATAAATTCTATGCTTGCAAGATGGAGGAAAACTCGTCTGTCAGTGAACATGTGCTCAAAATGTCTGGGTACTCAAACCGTCTAGCTGAACTGGGGATTGAACTCCCGCAAGAGGCTATCACTGACAGAATCCTTCAATCACTGCCACCAAGCTATAAAGGCTTTGTGTTGAACTACAACATGCAAGGGATGAACAAGTCTCCCGGCGAGTTGTTTGCGATGCTGAAAGTCGCAGAGAATGAACTCCGTAAAGAGCATCAAGTGTTGATGGTGAGCAAGACCACTAGTTTCAAGAGAAACGGCAAAGGCAAGAAGGGCAATTCGAAGAAGAGCGGCAAGCCTGTTGCCAATCCGCCGAAGAAACCCAAGGCTGGACCTAAGCCTGAAACAGAGTGCTTCTATTGCAAGGGTATGGGTCACTAGAAGCGCAATTGCCCCAAGTATCTGGCAGATAAGAAGGCGGGCAAAGAAAAATCAGGTATATTTGATATACATGTTATTGATGTGTACTTAACTAGCTCTCGTAGTAGTGCCTGGGTATTCGATACCGGTTCTTTTGCTCACATTTGCAACTCGAAACAGGAACTGCGGAATAGGCGAAGGCTGGCGAAAGACGAAGTGACGATGCGCGTAGGAAATGGTTCCAAGGTTGATGCAATCGCCGTCGGCACAGTGTCACTTCAGCTACCATCGGGATTAGTGATGAACTTAAATCATTGTTACTTAGTGCCTGCGTTGAGCATGAACATTATATCTGGATCTTGTTTATTGCGAGACGGTTACTCTTTTAAGTCTGAGAATAATGGTTGTTCTATTTCTATGAGTAACATCTTTTATGGTCATGCACCGAATGTGAGAGGATTGTTCATATTGAATCTTGATAGCGATACGCATATACATAACATTGAGACCAAAAGAGTTAGAGTAAACAATGATAGCGCCATATTTTTGTGGCACTGCCGCTTGGGTCATATTGGTGTAAAGCGCATGAAGAAACTCCATGCTGATGGACTTTTGGAGTCACTTGACTTTGATTCACTTGACACGTGCGAACCATGCCTCATGGGCAAGATGACTAAGACTCCGTTCTCTGGAACAATGGAGCGTGCAAGTGACTTGTTGGAAATCATACATACCGATGTGTGTGGTCCAATGAGCGTAGAGGCACGCGGCAGATATCGTTATTTCCTCACCTTCACTGACGATTTAAGTAGATATGGTTATGTCTACTTGATGAAGCACAAGTCTGAAACATTTGAAAAGTTCAAGCAATTTCAGAGTGAAGTGGAAAATCATCGTAACAAGAAGATCAAGTTCCTACGGTCTGATCGTGGGGGTGAATATCTGAGTTTCGAGTTTTGTGCTCACTTAAAACAATGCGGAATTGTTTCGCAGTTAACCCCGCCTGGAACACCTCAGCGTAATGGTGTGTCCGAACGTCGTAATCGTACTTTGTTAGAGATGGTGCGATCTATGATGTCTCTTACTGATTTGCCGTTATCATTTTGGGGTTATGCATTAGAAACAACTGCATTCACTTTAAATAGGGCACCATCAAAATCCGTTAAGACGACACCATACGAACTGTGGTATGGCAAAAGGCCAAAGTTGTCGTTTCTTAAAGTTTGGGGATGTGATGCTTATGTCAAAAAGCTTCAGCCTGAAAAGCTGGAACCCAAAGCGGAAAAATGCGTCTTCATAGGTTACCCAAAAGAGACAGTTGGGTACACCTTCTATCTCGAATCCGAGGGCAAAGTGTTTGTTACTAAGAACGGAACTTTTCTCGAGAAGGAGTTTCTCTCGAGAGAATTGAGTGGGAGGAAGATAGAACTTGACGAGGTTGTCGAACCTCTCATCCCTCTGGATGGTGGCGTAGGGCAAGGGGAAACCTCTGTCATTGCGACGCCGGTTGAGGAGGAAGTTAATGATGATGATCATGAAACTCCAGTTCAAGTTTCTGTTGAACCACGCAGGTCGACGAGATCACGCGCTGCTCCAGAGTGGTACGGTAATCCCGTCTTATCAATCATGTTGTTAGACAACAATGAACCTGCAAATTATGAAGAAGCGATGGTGGGCCCAGATTCCAACAAATGGCTAGAGGCCATGAAATCCGAGATAGGATCCATGTATGAGAACAAAGTGTGGACTTTGGAGATACTACCTGAGGGCCGCAAGGCTATTCAGAACAAATGGATCTTTAAGAAGAAGACGGACGCTGACGGTAATGTGACCGTTTATAAAGCTCGACTTGTGGCAAAGGGTTTTTCACAAGTTCTAGGAGTTGACTACGATGAGACCTTCTTACCCGTAGCGATGCTTAAGTCCGTCAGAATCATGTTAGCAATAGCTGCATTTTTTTGATTATGAAATCTGGCAGATGGATGTCAAAACGGCGTTCCTTAACGGTTTCCTTAAGGAAGAGTTGTATATGATGCAACCCGAAGGTTTTGTCGATCCTAAAAATGCTGACAAGGTGTGCAAGCTCCAGCGATCCATTTATGGACTGGTGCAAGCATCTCGGAGTTGGAACAAACGCTTTGATGAGGTGATCAAAGCATTTGGGTTTATACAAGTGGTTGGAGAATCTTGTATTTACAAGAAAGTGAGTGGGAGCTCTGTGGCGTTTCTAATATTATATGTGGATGACATATTACTGATTGGAAACAACGTAGAGCTTTTGGAGAGCATAAAAGGTTACTTGAATAAAAGTTTCTCTATGAAGGACCTAGGAGAAGCTGCTTACATTCTAGGCATTGAGATCTATAGGGATAGATCAAAACGCCTGATAGGACTTTCACAAAGCACATACCTTGATAAAGTTTTGAAGAGGTTCAAAATGGAACAGTCCAAGAAAGGGTTCTTGCCAGTGTTACAAGGTACGAGATTGAGTAAGACTCAGTGCCCAGCAACTGATGAAGATAGAGAGCATATGCGCTCCGTCCCCTATGCTTCAGCCATAGGTTCTATCATGTATGCGATGATGTGCACTAGACCGGATGTTAGCCTGGCCATAAGTATGGCAGGTAGGTTCCAGAGTAATCCACGAGTGGATCACTGGACAGCGGTCAAGAATATCCTGAAGTACCTGAAAAGGACTAAGGAGATGTTTCTCGTGTATGGAGGTGACAAAGAGCTCGCCGTAAAAGGTTACGTCGATGCAAGCTTTGACACAGATCCGGACGACTCTGAGTCGCAAACCGGATACGTATTTATTCTTAATGGGGGTGCAGTAAGCTTGTGCAGTTCCAAGCAAAGCGTCGTAGCAGATTCTACATGTGAAGCAGAGTACATGGCTGCCTCGGAGGCGGCTAAGGAGGGTGTCTGGATGAAGCAGTTCATGACGGATCTTGGAGTGGTGCCAAGTGCACAGGATCCAATAACCTCATTCTGTGACAACGCTGGTGCCATTGCCTTAGCAAAGGAACCAAGGTTTCACAAGAAGACCAGACACATCAAACGACGCTTCAACCTCATCCGCGACTACGTCGAGGAGGAGGACGTAAATATATGCAAAGTGCACATGGATCTGAATGTAGCAGACCCGCTGACTAAACCTCTTCCACGGCCAAAACATGATCGACACCAGAACTGTATGGGTGTTAGATTTATTACAATGTAATTCACATGGTGATGTGAGGACTAGATTATTGACTCTAGTGCAAGTGGGAGACTGTTGGAATTATGCCCTAGAGGCAATAATAAATGTATAGTTATTATTATAATTCCTGTATCAAGATAATAGTTTATTATCCATGCTATAATTGTATTGAATGAAGACTCATTTACATGTGTGGATACATAGACAAAACACCGTCCCTAGCATGCCTCTAGTTGGCTAGCCAGTTGATCGATGATAGTCAGTGTCTTCTGATTATGAACAAGGTGTTGTTGCTTGATAACTGGATCACGTCATTGGGAGAATCACATGATGGACTAGACCCAAACTAATAGACGTAGCATGTTGATCGTGTCATTTTGTTGCTACTGTTTTGTGCGTGTCAAGTATTTATTCCTATGACCATGAGATCATATAACTCACTGACACCGGAGGAATGCTTTGTGTGTATCAAACGTCGCAATGTAACTGGGTGACTATAAAGATGCTCTACAGGTATCTCCGAAGGTGTTAGTTGAGTTAGTATGGATCAAGACTGGGATTTGTCACTCCGTATGACGGAGAGGTATCTCGGGGCCCACTCGGTAATACAACATCACACACAAGCCTTGCAAGCAATGTAACTTAGTGTAAGTTGCGGGATCTTGTATTACGGAACGAGTAAAGAGACTTGTCGGTAAACGAGATTGAAATAGGTATGCGGATACTGACGATCGAATCTCGGGCAAGTAACATACCGAAGGACAAAGGGAATGACATACGGGATTATACGAATCCTTGGCACTCAGGTTCAAACGATAAGATCTTCGTAGAATATGTAGGATCCAATATGGGCATCCAGGTCCCGCTATTGGATATTGACCGAGGAGTCTCTCGGGTCATGTCTACATAGTTCTCGAACCCGCAGGGTCTGCACACTTAAGGTTCGACGTTGTTTTATGCGTATTTGAGTTATATGGTTGGTTACCGAATGTTGTTCGGAGTCCCGGATGAGATCACGGACGTCACGAGGGTTTCCGGAATGGTCCGGAAACGAAGATTGATATATAGGATGACCTCATTTGATTACCGGAAGGTTTTCGGAGTTACCGGGAATGTACCGGGAATGACGAATGGGTTCCGGGAGTTCACCGGGGAGGGGGGGGGGCAACCCT
Source organism: Hordeum vulgare subsp. vulgare (assembly GCF_904849725.1). Taxonomy (NCBI): domain Eukaryota; kingdom Viridiplantae; phylum Streptophyta; class Magnoliopsida; order Poales; family Poaceae; genus Hordeum; species Hordeum vulgare. The sequence goes on from NC_058524.1 coordinate 520,846,569, forward strand.
CCCCGGGGAAGCCCATAGGCTTTGGGGAGAGACACCAGCCTTTAGTGGGCTGGTGGGACAGCCCCAAGGGGGCCTATGCGCCAAGAATAAAGAATCAAAGGAAAAGAAAAAAAAGGGAGGAAGTGGGAAGGGAGGGGGCTCCTCCCACCAAACCAAGTCCAACTCGGTTTGGGGGGGGGAGTCCTCTCCCCCTTGGCTCGGCCGACCCCTTGAGGGTCCCTTGGACCCCAAGGCAAGGTCCCCCTCCCTCCTCCTATATATATGGAGCAATTAGGGCTGATTTGAGACGACTTTCTCACGGCTGCCCGACCACATACCTCCATAGTTTTTCCTCTAGATCGCGTTTCTGCGGAGCTCGGGCGGAGCCCTGCTGAGACAAGATCATCACCAACCTCCGGAGCGCCGTCACGCTGCCGGAGAACTCTTCTACCTCTCCGTCTCTCTTGCTGGATCAAGAAGGCCGAGATCATCGTCGAGCTGTACGTGTGCTGAACGCGGAGGTGCCGTCCGTTCGGTACTAGATCTTGGGACTGATCGTGGGATTGTTCGCGGGGCGGATCGAGGGACGTGAGGACGTTCCACTACATCAACCGCGTTCTCTAACGCTTCTGCTGTACGATCTACAAGGGTATGTAGATCACTCATCCCCTCTCGTAGATGGACATCACCATGATAGGTCTTCGTGCGCGTAGGAAAATTTTTGTTTCCCTTGCGACGTTCCCCAACACCCTCCACCTCCAATTTCGTCTCTAGCTTCACCGACCCCATGACCGACGCCTGCCGGGCACGTCCCGACGGCTCGGTGTCGGACGACCGTTACCGACCCACCAGCATCACATCATCTTCGTCCCCGCCGCCCGTGGGAAGCATGGCTTCCTGTGGCCACCAACGCAGCAAGGCGGCCGCCCTGCTGCGTCCCATGTGGCGTCTGTCAGAGCCTGCGTTCATGTGGGGGACCTGAACGCGCCAGAAGTGCTGCTCATGGTGAACGAAATGCTTTACCACCTCCCAACAGACGGAGGGTACGACGCCTGGGCAGACCACATCGCCGAACTCGTCACCATCGCTAGGAGGACCTTGGGGCCCTACGCCCCGCTTCGGCCCCCGACGCCGGAGGCAAGTGGCTCATCCAGCGAGTCGTCCCCACCATTGCACAGTGGTTCGCCCGATATGCAGCCTGAGGGGCGCGAGCAAGTCCCGCCTCATGCTATGCTTCTGATCCTCTGGGTCCCGGTGACTAGCTTTGCGCCACCGCCAGACCCCCGCGGTGGCGTGCCTGGAGAGGCCGGCGGGATGTTCTGCACCCATCACAGCGTACACACCCACAATACGGAGGATTGCAAGAGAGTCGGGACCTCCCAGAGCAAGCACGTCGCTGAACGCCGAGACCGCGACAGTGAGGGAAGGCGCGACCTAGGTGACCACTTTCGCCAACCCCATGGCGACGGTGGAAGCGCTGTTCCCCAAAATGATGCTTGGCGTGGGTACCCCTGCGGCATGCACACCGCGTTGTCACCACCAGCACGGCCCTCCGGGGAGAGGGGTGTCACACATGGCACTGGTATCATGGGCCTTGCACTCAAACCGGCGCTCGCAACCCTCCGGCGTAAGGGGTCATGCGAGGCAGCCCTGTCGGCTAGGGCTCAGGGGCACCAGCCTGGAGCCTACGGGTATGTCCGATACATTGAGGGGGTGCCTGGGGACCTATGGAGGCACGCCCTGGCACGCTCCCCCGCGGGTCCAAAGAGTGGCGCCAAGCATCAAGGCCATGGGAGTTCGTCGGTCGGGAAATCGATAAGCTGCAAGGGGTGTAGGTCACGTACACCTCGCGAGGTGTCGGGATCCAGCGGGCTCGTGAAGCCTCTAGAGCCAGCAGCCTCAGGACTCAGCTGTCCCCCGCCGGCGGGATAGACCCCGCGGTACATAACAATAGGCGACCTAAGACGCCCGTGATGGTTGGTCCGTCAGGTGACTTTTTGGATTGTTCAGATCAAGGAGTTCCTAGTATTTTACATCGCCCCAAGTGGGTGTTGGCTGAGTATGTAATGGAATTGATTAACCTTCACTAGAGATGGTGTCATTTGTCTTAATCCTAAATTTTAGTGTCAAGCCGCTGATAACCCACAAGTATAGGGGATCGCAACAGTTTTCGAGGGTAGAGTATTCAACCCAAATTTATTGATTCGACACAAGGGGAAGCCAAAGAATATTCTCAAGTATTAGCAGTTGAGTTATCAATTCAACCACACCTAAAAGACTTAGTATCTGCAGCAAAGTATCAGTAGCAAACTAGTGTGATTGCAATAGTAGCAATGGTAACAGTAGCAGCAGCGACAACAATAGCAACAGCGACAACAATAGCAACAGAGTAACAGTAGCAGCAGTGACAGGAGTAGCAGCAAAGTAACATAGCAAGGACTAGTAGGAAAAGACTCGTAGGCATTGGATCGGTGATGGATGATTATGCTGGATGCTATTCATCATGCAACACTTATAACACGGAGAGATAAGTAACTAGCTCTAGTTCGTCAATGTAATGTAGGCATGTATTCCGTATGTAGTCATACGTGCTTAGGGAAAAGAACTTGCATGACATCTGTTGTCCATCCCTCCCGTGGCAGCGGGGTCCTAATGGAAACTACGGGATATTAAGGTTCTCCTTTTAATAAAGAACCAAACCAACGGATTAACACTTAGTGAATACTTGAACTCCTCATACTATGGTCATCTCCGGGAGTGGTTCCGGCTATTGTCACTCCGGGGTTGCCGGGTCATAACACATAGTAGGTGACTACAACTTCCAAGATAGGATCAAGAACACACATATATTGGCGACAACATAATAGGTTCAGATCTGAAATCATGGCACTCGGGCCCTAGTGACAAGCATTAAGCATGGCAAAGTAGTAGCAACATCAATCTCAGAACATAGTGTATACTAGGGATCAATCCCCGTCAAAACTAACTCGATTACATGATAGATCTCATCCAACCCATCACCGTCCAGCAAGCCTACGATGAGATTACTCACGAACGGTGAAGAGCATCCTGGAATTGGCGATGAAGGAAGGTTGGTGATGACGATGGCGACGATCTCCCCTCTCCGGAGCCCAGAACGGACTCTAGATCTGCCCTCTAGAGGAAGAACAGGAGGTGGCGGCGCCTCCGTATCGTAAAACGTGATGAACACTTCTCCTTGATTTTTTCCGGACGAAAGGGACTAAATAGAGCTGGAATTGGAGGCGGTGGAGCAACATGGGCCCCACAAGCCTGCTAGGCGCGGCCAGGGGGCCCACGCCTGGTGGGCTTGTGGGCTCCACGCTCCACTTCTTCGGTTGATTCTTGCGCCAGTATTTTTTATATATTCCACAAAAACTCCCCGTAAATTTCCAGGTCATTCCGAGAACTTTTATTTCTACGCAAAAACAACACCATGGCAATTCTACTGAAAACAGCGTTGGTTCCATTCAAATCATGCAAATTAGAGTCCAAAACAAGGGCAAAAGAGTTTGGAAAAGTAGATACGACGGAGACATATCAACTCCCCGGCCCAAGCTTAAAACCTTGCTTGTCCTCAAGCAATTCAGTTGACAAACTGAAAGAGACAAAATAAAAACTTTTACGAACTATGTTTGATCTTGTTGTTGCAACTATGGCTAATTCATATCCAGAATTTCAGCAAGATCATAAGCTAACCACATACGCAAATGACATCTAGGTCTCACGGTAACCTCATATCAATGGCATAATCAACTAGCGAGCAATAATAATAAGTTTCAAATGTCAACACTTTAATCAAAAAAATCATGAAGCAGTGTGAACAGATGGTATCTCGCTAGCTCTTTCTTAGACCGCAAAACATAAATGCAGAGCACCTTCAAAGACCAAGGGCTAACTAAACATTGTAATTCATGTCAAAGAAGATCCAGTCACATCATACTCAACATCAGCCAAAAGCAAATCATAAAAATGACAGAGGTGCTCTCTAATTGGTGCTTTTATAAGAAGAGGATGACTCAACAGAAACATAAATAGATAGGCCCTTCGCAGAGGGAAGCATTGATTTGGAGAGGTGCCAGAGCTCAAGCTTTTAAAAAGAGATAATAATTTTGGGTGGCATGCTTTCATTGTCAACGCAATGACCAAGAGTTTTCACCATATTGCACGCTACACATGCTATAGGCGGTTCCCAAATAGAAAAGTAAAGTTTTGACTCCCCCACCACCGATCAATCACACTCCACGGCTAGCCGAATACTCGGGTGCCGTCCATACCAATATCAATCCAGGGGGAGTTTTGTTTGCAATTATCTTTTCGATTTGAGCATGAAACTGGGCATTCCAATTACCGGCCCCTTTCTCGTGAATGATAGTGAATAAACACATATCGAGGATAACACACCTAGCATGGAAGATACTAATCGCCCCTTGTTACCACATGAGCTGTTCGGGCATTCAAAACAGATTATTTCTTGAAGATTTAGAGAGTGGCACATGCAAATTTACTTGGAAAGGCAGGTAGATACCGCATATAGGTAGGTATGGTGGACTCATATGGAACAACTTTGGGTTTATGGAAGTGGATGCACAAGCAGGATTCCCGCTTAGTACAAGTGAAGGCTAGCAAAAGACTGGGAAGCGACCAACTAGAGAGCGACAACAGTCATCAAAATGCATTGAGATTAACCAAGATTGAGTGCAAGCATGAGTAGGACATAAATCACCATGAACATGAATATCATAGAGGCTATGTTGATTTTGTTTCAAGTACATGCGTGAACATGTGCCAAGTCAAGCCACTTGAATCATTCAAAGGAGGATACCATCCTATCATACTACATCATAATCATCTCGAGATTCATGTTGGCATCCAAGACAAACCATTATAAGCTCCTAGATAATTAAGCATGGCATCAGAAACCATGATCTCTAAGTTGTCATTCCAAAAATGTTTCTCTCACAACAAAGCTGAACTAGGAACGATGAGCTAGTCATATTTACAAAAAAAAATAGATCGAGTTCATACCAGCTTTTCTAGGCTCATTCACTTCATCATATATCGTCATTATTGCCTTTCACTTGCACGACCGAATGATGTGAACAATACTAAGAGTGCTCGTGCATTGGACTAAGCTGGAATCTGCAAGCAAACACAAAGGAGAAGACAAAGTAATATGGCCCTTTGATAGATAAACATATATTCATGGGAGAGCCACTAAACATTGTAACCATGGTCTTCTACCTTGACCCAAAGAAAAAGAAAACTATTTACACGGGAAAGCTCCCAACAAGCAAAAGAAGAAACGGTAATCTTTTTGTTTTTTCTCAAACTAGACATACACAAGAGAAGAAATCAAGAAAAAGAAATAAACTAGCATGGATGATACAATGGCAATGTGTGAACACCGACTAACAAAGTGAAAGCGTAAGCATGAATATAAAGTCAGTGAGAAACACGTACTCCCCCAAGCTTAGGCTTTTGGCCTAAGTTGGACTACTCCCATGGATAGTCTGGGCGATACCCAAAATCATAATGGGGGTTGTACGGGAACGCCACAGCCACTCCCTGAATAGCTGCCTCACGGAGGCGAGCAGCCTTTGACTCCCTCTCATACTCCTGTGCCTCTACTCTGGTTATGTAATATCTCCGTTTTACCTGAAAGTCAAAGAAGGCACGAGAAGGAAGTGTAATATGGAAAACACACTGTCGGTTAAATATTAACCTGTATAGGAGGGATTCATTATCCCTCTCAAGGAACTGATAGCATGTCATAGCGGCGCGGTCAAGGGAAGCTGCATGCAGCGGGGATCTCCTTCGTGGATAGGTACTCCAAGAAAATTTGCTAAGCGAGTGGCATAGATCCCACCAAAGAAATCCCCTTCATTAGCATTATTATTCAGCCTCCTTGCTATTATAGCTCCCATGCTAAAACTTCTATCACTCGTTACTGCACTCTTAAGGATACTAAGGTCAGGTGTGCAGAGGTGACAATGCTCGCTCTTGCCGTTAATGCATCTACCTATGAAGAGGGCAAAGTAATGCAAGGCAGGAAAATGAATGCTCCCCATGGTAGCCTGCGTAATATCTCTAGTTTCTCCAACACTTATACTAGAGAAAAAAAATCTCTAACGAAAGATTTAGGAGGATCATTGAGACTACCCCAATCAGGTATCTTGCAAATTCTATTGAAATCCTCTAAATCCACGGTATACGATTTATCATAGAGATCAAACAGTACAGATGTATCACGACCAGCTGAAAATTTGAATCTACGAACAAAAGAGGCAGTGAGAGTAACATAGTATTCACATTTATCGGAGATGAATTCTTCGAGTCCGACATTGTGAACAAGTGTATCAAACTCGTCTTTCAAACCTGCCTCAATCATGAATTCATCAGAAGGCCATTCACATGGTTGTACCCGTGCGTTCCTCTGTTGGTAACAATCACGCTCCTGAATCGCGAGACGGGGCCCCTCTTGTTTGAGGAACCACCACGATAGTTTCTCTTGAACATCTTCCTTTTCTGAAATTTTCAGTGACTCAAAGGAAAAGTGAACAAAGCTCAACAAAACTCATAGCAACTACTCTGACAACTGCCTAGAGGCCATATCACACATCAAAACTACTTGGGACCAGCTAAAATTAGAATGCAAAGCTCAAGAACAGGGTCACCAAGGCAGCAAAAATACGCAACGTATAAGGCACTAGAGCAAAAAATAATTGGACCAATGGAGGAGTCACATACCAAGGAGAATTTCCCCAAAACAGTTTGGTGAATGGGGCTTTGCATAAGGAGATCGAAAATCGCAGCAAGAAGAGCAAGAACACGGGTTTGAGCTGCGAAACGATTTTTTCTGGAGGTAGGAGAAATAGATGGGAGCTAGAATAAGTGGAGGGGGTACACTCGGGCCCCACAAGCCTGGTAGGCGCGGCCAGGGGGTACCCGCGCCTCCAGGGCTTGTAGCCCACTGGTGCAGCCCCCTGACTAGCTCTCCGTCCCACAATTTTTCAAAAATTCCGGAAAAAATCATACTTGATTTTCAGGACATTCGGAGAACTTTTATTTTCGAGGTACTTTTCTATGGGACGCAAAAAGCAGAGAATAGGGAAAACTAAAGCTAAATCTATCATTTTTCTTCTAAGCAACCGAAGGTGAAAGCTTGGAATAGAGGTTTGTGACTCCTCGATTCATCTATCTCATGGTCATCGAAAGAAATCCGTTAATGAGGTTGATCAAGTCTCCTTGACAAACTTTTTCGGATCGCAAAAGGAAACGGAGAATTTTCGAAGAGCCACTAGGTTACCTCAATGGGGATGTGCATATCCCCAACAAGCAAATCATACTTCATCTTGACAGTAGGTACAGGGCATTGCTACTGCAACAAAATACCTTCCAACGACGCCAGAAATAGTCGTGTCGACGGCACCAGGAATCCTTCTGCTACGGCTACGCCTTAAGGGACTTCCTAGGAAAATATGCAAAGGATTTCCCTCGTGGCCTTGGAGCCTTGCGTTGGTGTTCCCTCGAAGCGGAAAGGGTGATGTAGCACAGCGGTGGTAAGTATTTCCCTCAGTTTGAGAACCAAGGTATCGATCCAGTGAAGGAGTATCACAAGAGCCTCCACAAACACAAAAAGCTTGCTCCCAACGCTGTGAAGGGGTTGTCAATCCCTTATAGATTGTTTGCCAAGTGAGAACTGAAAGCAACAAAGTAACAAAGCAAAGTAAAAGCAAAAGTGGAAATGATAGATGTGAATAGACCCGGGGGCCGTAGTGTTTACTAGTGGCTTCTCTCATGAAAGCAAGTAGACGGTGGGTGAACAAATTACTGTCGAGCAATTGATAGAACCGCGCAAAGTCGTGACGTCATCTATGGCAATGATTATATCTATAGGCATCACGTCCAAAACAAGTAGACCGATACTTTCTGCATCTACTACTATTACTGACCGCTATCCATCATGCATCTAGTGTATTAAGTCCAAGAGAACAGAGTAACGCCTTAAGCAAGATGACATGATGTAGATGGACAATTTCATATCAACGACAGAGCCCACCTTGTTACCCTTGATGGCAAGTACTTAATGTGTGCCTTGCTGCCCCTACCGTCACTGGGAAAGGTCACCACATGGTAAGAACCCAAAACCAAGCACTTCTCCAATTTTAAGAATCATAGATCCAGTTGGCCAAACAAAACCCAAGACTCGGAGAGACTTACAAGGATATAAAATCATGCATATAAGAAATCATCAAAGACTCAAATATATGTTGTAGATAATATGATCACAAATCCACAATTCATCGGATCTCGACAAACACACTGCCAAAGAAGATTACATCGGATAGATCTCCATGAAGATCATGGAGAACTTTGTATTGAAGATCCAAGAGAGAGAAGAAGCCATCTAGCTACTAACTACAGACCCGTAGGTGTGAAGTGAACTACTCACGAGTCATTGGAGGGGCGGTGATGATGATGAAGAAGCCCTCCAACTCCAAATTCCCCTCCGTCAGGGCACCGGGAAGGGTCTCAAGATGAGATCTCACGGAAACGGAAGCTTGCGGAGGCGGAAAAGTATTTTCGTGGATCCCTTGATTTTTTATGATTTTTAGGGAATATATAGGCGCAAGATCTAGGTCAGGGGTGCGCCAGGGAGGCCACAAGCCTGCCCACCGCCGCCTCCCCCTGGTGGCGGAGTGGGGGCTTGTGCGTTCCCTGTAGCCCTCGTGGCTTGGCCCACAGGCCCCCTGATCTTCTTCCGTTCGGGAAAAAATCATTTCGGGGATTTTGTTCCGTTTGGACTCCGTTCCAAAATCAGATCTGAAAAGAGCCAAAAACACAGAAAAAACAGGAACTGGCACTTGGCACTTAATTAATAAGTTAGTCCCAAAAAAGATATAAAAGGTACATAAGACATCCAAAGATGACAAGATAACACCATGAAACCATCAAAATTTATAGATACGTTTGAGACGTATCAAGCATCCCCAAGCTTAACTCCTGCTCGTCCTCGAGTAGGGAAGTGATAAAGAATGAATTTTTGATGCTTTCATCCTACCTTGCATAGATGTCCTTTGTAACTCCTCTTATGTGACGTGAATGTACAGATCCATTAGATTCAACACAATAGTTTGCTATTGACGTGGAAACAATAATAATTCAAGCAATCTAGCAAGGTAATCATGAACTTTCAAAATAACAAGGCCAAAAGAAAGTTATCCCTACAAAAGCATATAGTCTGGCTATGCTCTATCATCATTGCACAATGAATTTAAATCATGCACAACCCCGGTATTGGCCAAGTAATTGTTTCACACCTTTACTTTCTCAAACCTTTTCAACTCTCACGCAATACATGAGCGTGAGCCATGGTTTTAGCACTATAGGTGATGTGGAGTCTGGTGGAGGTTGCAAGACCAAAAAAAAGGAGAAGATAGTCACATTAACTAGGCATATCAATGACCTGTGGAGATGCTGATCAATAGATATCAATGTGAATGAGTAGAGATTGCCATACAAATGATGCACTAGAGCTAAGAGTATGTGAAAGCTCTTAAGGAAAACTAGTGGGTGTGCATCCAACTTGCTTGCTCACGAAGACCTAAGGCAATTTTGAGGAAGCCTATCATTGGAATATACAAGCCAAGTTATATAATGAAAATTCCCCATTAGCTATATGGTGGTGACAAAACGAGAGACTCTCAATCATGAAGATCATGGTGCTTAATATGCACAAGTATGGAAAAGTGGTAACATTGTCCCTTCTCTCTTTTTCTCTCATTTTTTTCTTTTTTTATATTTTTTAGGTGGGCTCTTTGGCCTCTTTTTTTTGGTGGGCATCTTTGGCCTCTTTTATTTACTCACATGGGACAATGGTTCATTAATGATGATCATCACACTGTCAACTCAAAACTTAGAGCAACGATGACTCTATATGGAATGCCTTCTGTAGTGTACCGTGACAATGATCTAGCATGGCATAGACATTAATGGAAACATCATGCTAGCTATCTTACGATCATGCAATGGCAATGTAGACGTGGTGGCACATGTCATGGTGGTAGTTGCATGGCAATATATCTCGGAATGACTTTGAAAAAGCCATAGTAGGTAGGTATGGTGGCTGTTTTGAGGGAGGCTAATGGTGGGTTTTGTGCACCGGCGAAAGTTGCACGACACTAAGAAGATAATAATGGTGGAAGGTGAAAGTGCATCTAAACCATGGACTCAACATTAGTCATGAAGAACTCATATACTTGTTGCAAAAGTTTTATTAGTAATCGAAACAAAGCATTCAACGCCTACTCCTAGGGGAAGGGTTGGAAGGTATAAACCATCGTGTGATCCCGACCGCCACACAAAGGATGACAATCAATAGACTAATCATGCTCAGATTTCATCACATAGCGGTTTACCATACGTGCATGCTACGGGAATCACTAACTTCAACACAAGTATTTCTAGATCCACAACACCTTACTAGCATGACTTCAATATTACCAAAACCACAACTCAAAACTAATTGAGATGAATCAAACTTCTCTAACTATTCAATGCACATGAAGGTGGAAGTTTTCGTATCCCTTTGGATAACTACCCCTTTTGAGACTACTTTAAAGCATAGATCAACTACCAAGCCATGCACCGCTGCGCTCTAAAAGATATAAGTGAAGCACATAGAGCAAAAGTATCTAGCTCAAAAGATATAAGTGAAGCACATGCGAGCTGAATTGTCTACCAAAAGATATAAGTGAAGCTCGAAAAAATCACGGTGAGTGCTTGTCTCTCTCTCTCTAGGTGTGCAACAAGGATGATTGTGACACAACAAAAATAAAAGTGAATAAAAATATAGCCCCAAGTAACGTTACCGATGGATTGAAGACGAGAGGGGGGATGCCTTCCCGGGGCATCCCCAAGCTTAGGATTTTACGGCATCCTTGAATCTCTTGGGGTGCCTTGGGTATCCCCAAGCTTGAGCTCTTGCCACTCTTTATCTCTATGTCCATAAAAACTTCACCCAAAACTTGAAAACTTCACAACACGAAACTTAAACCGAAACTCGTGATAACATTAGTATGAGAAAGCAAACCACCACTTCCTTAGGTACTGTAGCAAACTTAAATTCTACTTGTGCTGATGTTGGGTTACTGTATTTTCAATCTTCCATGGCTAATACCCCCCGATACTATCCATAGTTTCATCAAAATAAGCAACCAACACAACAAAAACAGAATCTGTTAACAGCAGACCAGTCTGTAGCAATCTGTATATTTCGAATACTTCTGGTCCTTCAAAAATTCTGAAACATTACGACAGTCTGAAGAATTTGCGTAGAAATCATTAGCAAAAAGAATCAACTCAAAAACTTTTACAGAACAAAAATGAAAATTCTTTTCGTGAGCAGAAAGTTTCTGTCTTTTCCAGCATGACCAAACGATCATCCCCAAGACTAATCATAACGGTTTTGCTTGGCACAAACGCAAAAAGAAACACAAAAAACACAATCATAACAGAATTATGATGGTGTGGAGAAAACAAAACAGGAAGCAAAAAATCAAAGAAAAATTTATTCATTGGATTGCCTCCCAACAAGCGCTATCGTTTAACGCCCTTAGCTAGGCATTGATTTCAATTATGCTCACATAAAAGGTAAGGATTGAAACACAACGAGAGCATCATGGAGAAAATGGCTAGCACATTTAAGTCTAACCCACTTCCTATGCATAGGGATTATGTGATCAAACAATTCATTGGAGCAAGAATCAACTAGCATAGGAAGGCAAAACAAGCATAGCTTCAAAAATTTCAACATATGGAGAGGAAACTTGATACTATTGCAATAAGTAGAAGCATAAGATCCTCTCTCATAGTAATTTTCAGTAGCATCATGAATGAATTCAACAATGTAACTATCACAAAGGATATTATTTTCATGATCCACATGCATGCAAAGTTGACGCTCTTCAAAAATATTGGGATTGTCATCAACCAAAGTCATGACTTCTCCAATCCCACTTCCAATATTGTTGCAAATATCATAATCATCATGAGGCTTGAACAAATTTTCAAGATCATAAGAAAGATCATCACCCCAATCATGATTATTGCAACAACTAGGGGACATAGCAAAACTAGCATCCCCAAGCTTAGGGTTTCACATATTTTTAGCATGATTGTCACTAATAGAATTTATAGTGAAACCATTGCAATCATGCTTTTCATCCAAGGAGCCCTCGTGAATCACTTCATGAATTTCTTCATCATGATTTTCAGATTTACGCAACTCAAGCAAAACTCCAAAAAGATAGTCAAGTGCACTCAACTCACTAGCAATTCGTTCCACATAAGTGGGTCGCTTAAAGAGATCAGCAAGTGGATGAGGATCCATAGCACTAGATTTTCAGCAAGCGAAGATGCAAGCATATTGAGGGCACATAGCACACAAGTGAGCAGAAAGCAAGCAAGAGAAAAGGGCGAACAAAAAAGGCAAACGAAAAGGCAAAGGAGAAAGGCAAAAGGCAAAAGGAAAAAGAAAATGGCAAAGGACAAAGGCAAATGAAAACGACAAATGTGAAGTGGGGGAGAGGAAAACGAGAGGCAACACGCAAAAAAGTAAATGCAAGAGATGAGTTTGTGAGACCTACTTGGATAGATCTCTCCTCCCCGGCAACGACGCCAGAAATACTTCTGCTACTGCAACAAAAGACCTTCCAACGGCGCCAGAAATAGTCGTGTCGACGGCACCAGGAATCCTTCTGCTACGGCTACGCCTTAAGGGACTTCCTAGGCAAATATGCAAAGGATTTCCCCCGTGGCCTTGGAGCCTTGCGTTGGTGTCCCCTCGAAGCGGAAAGGGTGATATAGCGCGGCGGTAGTAAGTATTTCCCTCAGTTTGAGAACCAAGGTATCGATCCAGTGAAGGAGTATCACAAGAGCCTGCACAAACACAAAAAGCTTGCTCCCAACGCTATGAAGGGGTTGTCAATCCCTTATAGATTGTTTTCCAAGTGAGAACTGAAAGCAACAAAGTAACAAAGCAAAGTAAAAGCAAAAGTGGAAATGATAGATGTGAATAGACCCGGGGGCCGTAGTGTTTACTACTGGCTTCTCTCATGAAATCAAGTAGACGGTGGGTGAACAAATTACTGTCGAGAAATTGATAGAACCACGCAAAGTCGTGACGTCATCTATGGCAATGATTATATCTATATGCATCACGTCCAAAACAAGTAGACCGATACTTTCTGCGTCTACTACTATTACTCCACACGTCGACCGCTATCCAGCATGCATCTAGTGTATTAAGTCCAAGAGAACAGAGTAACACCTTAAGCAAGATGACATGATGTAGATGGACAATCTCATATCAACGACAGAGCCCACCTTGTTACCCTTGATGGCAACAACTTAATGTGTGCCTTGCTGCCCCTACTGTCACTGGGAAAGGTCACCACATGGTAAGAACCCAAAACCAAGAACTTCTCCCATTGCAAGAATCATAGATCTAGTTGGCCAAACAAAACCCAAGACTCGGAGAGACTTACAAGGATATCAAATCATGCATATGAGAAATCGGCAAAGACTCAAATATACATCATAGATAATTTGATCACAAATCCAGAATTCATCGGATCTCGACAAACACACCGCCAAAGAAGATTACATCGGATAGATCTCCATGAATATCATGGAGAACTTTGTATTGAAGATCCAAGAGAGAGAAGAAGCCATCTAGCTACTAACTACGGACCCGTAGGTCTGAAGTGAACTACTCACGAGTCATTGGAGGGGCGATGATGATGATGAAGAAGCCCTCCAACTCCAAAGTCCCCTCCGGCAGGGCACCGGGAAGGGTCACCAGATGAGATCTCGCGGAAACGGAAGCTTGCGGCGGCGGAAAAGTATTTTCGTGGATCCCTTGATTTTTTTCTGATTTTTAGGGAATATATAGGCGCAAGATCTAGGTCAGGGGGCGCCAGGGAGGCCAAAAGCCTGCCCACCGCCGCCTCCCCTTGGTGGCAGAGTGGGGGCTTGTGGGCTCCCTGTAGCCCTCCTGGCTTGGCCCACAGGCCCCCTGATCTTCTTCCATTCGGGAAAAAATCATTTCAGGGATTTTACTCCGTTTGGACTCCGTTCCAAAATCAGATCTGAAAAGAGCCAAAACACAGAAAAAACAGGAATTGGCACTTGGCACTGAATTAATAAGTTAGTCCCAAAAAAGATATAAAAGGTACATAAAACATCCAAAGATGACAAGATAACAACATGAAACCATCAAAAATTATAGATACGTTTGAGACGTATCACGCATTCAAAGCTCCCAATAAGAATTAATGAAGTTTTTTCGATATCATTGATGCAATGTACTCGATATTGTTTCTTCGGAAAGTGCACCGTATGTTCATTACCGTTGACATGGAAAGTGACATTGCCTTTGTTGCAATCAATAATCGCCCCTGTAGTGTTTAAAAAGGGTCTTCCAAGGATGACCGCCATGGCATCATCCTCGGGAATATCCAGGATAACAAAGTATGTTAATATAGTAACGTTCGCAACCACAACAGGTACATCCTCGCAAATGCCGATATGGAAAGGAGTTGATTTGTCGGCCATTTGCAGAGAGATTTCAGTGGGTGTCAATTTATCCAGTTCAAGCCTACGATAAATAGAGAGAGGCATAACACTAACACCGGCTCCAAGGTCGCATAAAGCAGTTCTAACGTAGTTTCCTTTAATGGAGCAAGGTATAGTGGGCACTCCGGGATCACCTAGTTTATTAGGAGTTCCACCCTTGAAGGTATAATTAGCGAGCATGGTGGAAATCTGCACCTCAGGTATCCTCCTCTTATTAGTCACAATATCTTTCATGTACTTAGCATAGGGAGACATTTTGAGCATATCTGTCAAACGCATTTGCAGAAAGACAAGTCTAATCATTTCAACAAATCGCTCAAAATCTTCATCATCCTTTTTCTTGGATGGTTTGGGAGGAAAGGGCATGGGTTTCTGAACCCATGGTTCCCTTTCTTTACCATGCTTCCTAGCAATGAAATCGTTCTTATCGTATCTCCTATTCTTAGGCTGTGGGTTATCAAGATCAACAGGTTCAATCTCCACATCCTTATCATTGCTAGGTTGATCATCAACATGAACATCACTATCGATATTATCATTAGGCTCATGTTCATCACCAGATTGTGTTTCGGCATCAGAAGCAGAGACATCGTTTGGTTTCTCAGGTGTAACAACATCAAGGTTGCTAGCGTGCAAGTTCCTATCATCTTTCTTCTTCTTCCTAGGATGACTAGGTGCATCAGTGCTAACTCCTTGAGAATCTTGTTCAATTCTCTTAGGATGACCCTCAGGATACAAAGGTTCCTGGGTCATTCTATCCCCTCTAGTGACGACTCTGACAGAATTGTCATTCAACTCATTGAGAAAGTCATTTTGAGCCTTAAGTACTTGTTCTACCTGAGTAGTAACCATAGAGGCATGTTTACTCAGAAGCTTAAGATCATTGACATTTCTGTCCACACAAGCACTTAAATGACTAAGCATACGAGCATTCTGTTCCAATTGTCTGCTAACATAATCGTTGAAACTTTGTTGTTTGGCAACAAAGTTATCAAATTCATCCAGGCACAAGCTAGCAGGTTTATCAAACGGAATGTCACTCTCATCGAATCTATGAAGAGAATTTACCTCTACTACCTGTATCGGGTTATCAAGACCATGGATCTCTTTGATAGGAGGTAGATTTTTGACATCTTCAGATTTAATGCCTTTCTCTTTCATAGATTTCTTAGCTTCTTGCATATCTTCAGGACTGAGGAATAGGATACCTATTTTCTTCGGAGTTGGCTTCGGAGGTGGGTCGGGAATAGTCCAAGTGTTCTCATTGCACAAGATATTATTCAATAGGATCTCTGCTTGTTCTACGGTTCGTTCCCTAAAAACACAACCGGCACAACTATCTAGGTGGTCTCTAGAAGCATCGGTTAGTCCATTATAGAAGATATCAAGTATTTCATTCTTCTCAAGAGGGTGATCAGGCAAAGCATTCAGTAGTTGGACGAGCCTTCCCCAAGCTTGTGGGAGACTCTCTTCTTCAACTTGCGCAAAGTTGTATATTTCCTGCAAGGCAACTTGCTTCTTATGGGTAGGGAAATATTTCTCAGAGAAGTAGTAGATCATATCATGGGGGCTACGCACACAAGCAGGAGCAAGAGAAGTGAACCAAGTCTTAGCATCATCCTTTAGCGAGAAAGGAAACATCTTAAGGATATAGGAGTGGCGGATCTTTTCCTCACTCGTGAATAGAGTGGCTATATCGTGCAGTTTGGTAAGATGTGCTACAACCGTTTCAGACTCATAACCGCGAACAGGATCAGACTCGACCATAGTGATTAACTGAGGGTCGACAGAGAATTCATAATCCTTATCGGTCACAAAGATAGTCACTGATTTTGGGTCCCGTAGTGATCCGAATGTTTCGGGAACCCCGGGGTCCGGTTACGGGGAATTCGTCAAAACTCGCAGTTTTGGCCTATTCTGGCGAGTTTTGTATGCTATTAGTCACTGATTTTGGGTCGTGCTGCGATCCGAACATTTTGGAACCCCGGGGTCCGGTTACGGGAAACTCGTCAAAACTCGCAGTTTTGGCCTATTCCGGTCAGCTTTGTATGCTATTAGTCACTGATTTTGGGTCCGAGTGTGATTCTATCGTTTCGGGAACCCCGAGGTACGGTTACGGGGAACTCATCAAAACTCGCTGTTTTGGCCTATCCCGACCATTTTTTATGCTATTAGTCACTCATTTTGGATCCCGATGTGATCCGAATGTTCCGGGAACCCTTGGGTCCGGTTACGAGGAACTCGTAAAAACTCGCAGTTTTGCCTATTCCGGCCAGTTTTGGATGCTATTAGTCAGTAATTTTGGGTCCCGTTGTGTTCCGAACGTTTTCGGAACCTTGGGGTCTGGTTACGGGGAACTCGTCAAAATTCGTAGTTCTGGCCTATACCGGCCAATTTTCTATCCTATTAGTCACTGATTTTGGGTCCCGACGCGATCTAAAAACGTTTCGGGAACCCCGGGGTCGGGTTATGAGGAACTCGTTAAAACTCACAATTTTGGCCTATTTCGGCCAGTTTTGGATGCTATTAGTCACTGATTTTCGGTCCCGATGTGATCCGAATGTTTCGAGTGCCCTTAGGTCCGGTTAGAGGGAACTCGTCAAAACTCGCAGTTCTCGCCTATTCCAGTCAGTTTTGTATGCTATTAGTCACTCATTTTGGGTCCCGATGTGATCCGAATGCTTCGGCAACCCTTGGTTTGGTTACAGGGAACTCGTCAAAACTTGCAGTTTTGGCCTATTTCGGCCAGTTTTGTATGCTATTAGTCACTAATTTTGGGTCCCCCTATGATCCGAGCGTTTTTGGAACCCTGGGATACGGTTATGGGGAACTCGTGAAAACTCGTAGTTTTGGCCTATTCCCGCCAGTTTTCTATCCATTTAGTCATTTATTTTGGGTCCCGCTGGAATTCGAACGTTTTGGGAACCCGTGGGTTCGGTTATGGGGAACTCGTCAAAACTCGCAGTTTTAGCCTATTCTGGCCACGTTTGTATGCTATTAGTCACTGATTTTGGGTCTCCTACGATCCGAATATTACGGGAACCCCGGGGTACGATTACGGAGAACTCGTCAAAACTTGCAGTTTTGGCCTATTCCGACGAGTTTTCTATGCTATTAGTCACTGATTTTGGGTCCCGCTATGATCCGAACGTTTCGAGAACCCCAAGGTCCGGTTACAGAGAACTCATCAAAACTGGCAGTTTTGGCCTGTTCTGGCGAGTTTTGTATGCTATTAGTCACTCATATTGTGTCATGCTGCGATCCGAACATTTGGGAACCCCGGGGTTTGGTTATGGGAAACTCGTCAAGACTCGCAGTTGTGGCCTATTCCGGTCAGTTTTGTATGCTATTAGTCACTGATTTTGGGTCCCGCTGTGATCCGAACGATTCGGGAACCCCGAGGTCCGGTTACGGGGAACTCATTAAAACTCGCAGTTTTGGACAATTCCAGCCATTTTGGTCACTCATTTTGGGTCCCCATGTGATTCGAATGTTCCGGGAACCCTTGGGTCCGGTTAGAGGAACTCATAAAAACTCGCAGTTTTGCCTATTCCGGCGAGTTATGTATGCTATTAGTCACTAATTTTGGGTGACGCTGTGATCCGAACGTTTCCGGAACCTCGGGGTCCGGTTACAGGGAACTCGTCAAAACTCGCACTTTTGGCCTTTACCGGCCCATTTTCTATCCTATTAGTTACTGATGTTGGGTCCCGATGCGATCTGAACGTTTCGGGAACCCCGGGGTCCGGTTATGGGGAACTCGTCAAAACTCGCAGTTTTGGACTATTCCGGCCACTTTTGTATGCTATTAGTCACTGATTTTGGGTCCCGATGTGATCCGAATGTTTCATAATTCACTACAAGAGGCAAAAGTCTTATTCGTGTGCTCCCTATGGGATCGACACTCTTACTTCAAAAAGGCTACAACTAAACATGTGCACTTGCAGGCTATCACAAACCCGAAGGCAACATTTGGTCCAAGATGAGCACACAGAAACATATCTCACCATATTTAAAAGAAGGTGCTCGAAGAAATAGCAGATATCCGGGAAAGCAGACAAGCTTCTTGATACGTCTCCATCGTATCTACTTTTCCAAACTCTTTTCCCCTTGTTTTGGACTCTAATTTGCATGATTTGAATGGAACAAACCCAGACTAACGCTGTTTTCAGCAGAATTGACATGGTGTTTTTTTGCATAGAAATAAAAGTTCTCGGAATGACCTAAAAATGTATGGAGAATTTTTGTGGAATATATAAAAAATACTGGCGCAAGAATCAACGGAGGAAGTGGAGCGTGGAGCCCACAATCCGACCAGACGCGGGCCCCCCTGGCCCCGCTTGGCAGGCTTATGGGCCCCACAAAACTCCACCGCCTCCAAATGCAGCTCTAATTAGTGTGTTTCACCGGGAAAAAAATCAAGGAGAAGAGTTCATCGCGTTTTACGATACGGAGGCGCCGCCACCTCCTGTTCTCCCTCTAGAGGGCAGATCTGGAGTCCGTTCTGGGCTCCGGAGAGGGGAGATCGTTGCCATCTTCATCACCAACCTTCCTTCATCGCCAATTCCATGATGCTTTTCACGGTTCGTGAGTAATCTCATTGTAGGCTTGCTGGACGGTAATGGGTTGGATGAGATCTATCATGTAATTGAGTTAGTTTTGACGGGGATTGATCCCTAGTATCCACTATGTTCTCAGATTGATGTTGCTACTACTTTGCCATGCTTAATGCTTGTCACGAGGGCTTGAGTGCCATGATTTCAGATGTGAACCTATTATGTTGTCCCCAATATATGTGTGTTTTTTATCCTATCTTGTAAGTTGTAGTCACCTACTATGTGTTATGACCCGACAACCCCGGAGTGACAATAGCCGGAACCACTACCGGAGATGGCCATAGTATGAGGAGTCCATGTATTCACTAAGTGTTAATGTGTTGGTCCGGTTCTTTATTAAAAGGAGAACCTTAATATCCCATAGTTTCCATTAGGACCCCGCTGCCACGGGAGGGATGGACAATAGATGTCATGCAAGTTCTTTTCCCTAAGCACGTATGACGACATACGGAATACATGCCTACATTACATTGACGAACTGGAGCTAGTTACTTATCTCTCCGTGTTATAACTGTTGCATGATGAATAGCATCTGGCATAATCATCCATAACCGATCCAATGCCTACGAGTTTTTCCTACTGGTCCTTGCTACGTTACTTTGCCGCTACTGTTGTCACTTCTGCTACTGTTACTCTGTTCTTACTGCTGCTATCATACTACCTTGCTACTGATACTTTGCTGCAGATAATAAATCTTCCAGGTGTGGTTGAATTGACAAGTCAACTGCTAATACTTGAGAATATTATTTGGCTTCCCCTTGAGTCGAATCAATAAATTTGGGTTAAATACTCTACCCTCGAAAACGGTTGCGATCCCGTATACTTGTGGGTTATCAACACTATTTTCTGGCGCCGTTGCTGGGGAGGCACAACTATATTCTCTAAGTCACTTGGGATTTACGTCTGCTGGTCACTATGAGGAATCTGATAGATCCAAGAACTAAAGTCTTGCCCTCAACTACGAGGACAGGTAAGGAACTGCCATCTTGCTCTGCACTTGATTCACCTTCAGTTATGGGTAAGTTTGCGACACCACCTCCTGCTAGAAATCTTGATATGTCGCCTGTGCTTGATGATGCTTCTTCTGCTGCCCATGATGCTTATGATGATGTTATGCTTGATACTGCTTTTCCACTAGGTGCATTCCTTGATGCACAAATTGCTAGAGTTGCTGCTAGATGTGATGGTACTTCTGAAACTCCTGATACTATTGAAGTAGAACCTGCTATTTTGTGTGCTAGAACTAGCTCTCCTAGATATGAATTGCCTGATATGCGTGAGTGTTATGTTATGGAGGGAGAGATAGCTGATGACTTTCTTGCTTGTAAGGATAGCTATAATGTTGAGAAATTACTCCTCAAGTGGAAAGAAAAATCTCTCAACGCTAGGATGAAACACGACCCGAAGTTTCCTACTTCGCCTATCTTTGTGACCGATAAGGATTATGAATTCTCTGTCAACCCTGAGTTAATCACTCTGGTCGAATCTGATCCTTTTCACGGTTATGAGTCTGAAACGGTTGTAGCCCATCTTACCAAACTGCACGATATAGCCACCCTATTCACGAGTGAGGAAAAGATCCGCCACTACTATATCCTTAAGCTGTTTCCTTTCTCGCTAAAGGATGATGCTAAGACCTGGTTCACTTCTCTTGCTCCTGGTTGTGTGCGTAGCCCCCAGGATATGATTTACTACTTCTCTAAGAAATATTTCCCTGCCCATAAGAAGCAAGCTGCCTTGCAGGAAATATACAACTTTGTGCAAGTTGAAGAAGAGAGTCTCCCACAAGCTTGGGGGAGGCTTGTCCAGCTGCTGAATGCTTTGCCTGATCACCCTCTTGAGAAGAATGAAATACTTGATATCTTCTATAATGGACTAACCGATGCTTCTAGAGACCACCTAGATAGTTGTGCCGGTTGTGTTTTTAGGGAACGAACCGTAGAACAAGCAGAGATCCTATTGAATAATATCTTGTGCAATGAGAACACTTGGACTATTCCCGACCCACCTCCGAAGCCAACTCCGAAGAAAAGAGGTATTCTATTCCCCAGTCCTGAAGATATGAAAGAAGCTAAAAATCTATGAAAGAGAAAGGCATTAAATCTGAAGATGTCAAAAATCTACCACCAATCGAAGAGATCCATGGTCTTGATAACCCGATACAGGTAGTAGAAGTAAATTCTATGCGTAGATTCAATGAGAGTGATATTCCTTTTGATAAGCTTGCTAGCTTATGCCTAGATGAATTTGATAACTTTGTTGCCAAACAACAAAGTTTCAATGATTATGTTAGCAGACAATTGGACCATAATGCTTGTATGCTTAGTCATTTAAGTGCTTGTGTGGACAGAAACGTCAACGATCTTAAGCATCTGAGTAAACATGCATCTATGGTTACTACTCAAGTAGAACAAGTACTTAAGGCTCAAAATGACTTGCTCAATGAGTTGAATGACAATTCTGTTAGAGTCATCACTAGAGGGACTCAGGAACCTTTGTATCCTGAGGGTCATCCTAAGAGAATTGAACAAGATTCTCAAGGAGTTAGCACTGATGCACCTAGTCATCTTAGGAAGAAGAAGAAAGATGATAGGGATTTGCACGCTAGCAACCCTGTTGGTGCTACACCTGAGAGTCCAAATGATGTCTGTGTCTCGGATGCTGAATCACAATCTGGTGATGAACATGAGCCTAATGATAATATCAATAGTGATTTTCATGATGATGCTCAACCTAGCAATGATAAGGATGTGGAGATTGAACCTGTTGATCTTGATAACCCACAACCAAAGAATAGAAGATACGATAAGAATGACTTCGCTGCTAGGAAGCATGGTAAAGAAAGGGAACCATCGGTTCAGAAACCCATGCTCTTTCCTCCCAAACCATCCAAGAAAAAGGATGATGAGGATTTTGAGCGATTTGTTGAAATGGTCAGACCTGTCTTTCTGCAAATGCGTTTGACAGATATGCTCAAAATGTCTCCATATGCTAAGTACATGAAGGATATTGTGACTAATAAAAGGACGATACCTGAGGTTGAGATTTCCACCATGCTCGCTAATTATACCTTCAAGGGTGGAACTCCTAAGAAACTAGGTGATCCCGGAGTGCCCACTATACCTTGCTCCATTAAAGGCAACTATGTTAGAACTGATTTATGCGATCTTGGAGCCGGTGCTAGTGTTATGCCTCTCTCTCTTTATCGTAGGCTTGAACTGGATAAGTTGACACCCACTAAAATCTCTCTGCAAATGGCCGACAAATCAACTGCTTTCCCTATCGACATTTGCGAGGATGTGCCAATTGTGGTTGCGAATGTCACTATCTTAACAAACTTTGTTCTCCTGGATATCCCCGAGGATGATGCCATGGCGGTCATCCTTGGAAGACCCTTTTTAAACACTGCAGGGGCTGCTATAGATTGCAACAAAGGCAATGTCACTTTCCATGTTAATGGTAATGAGCATATAGTGCACTTTCCGAAGAAACAATATCAAGTACATTGCATCAATGCTATCGAAAATACTTCATCGATTCTTATTGGGAGCTTTGAATGCCCTATACGTCCTGTCAAGATGAAGTATGATTTGCTTGTTGGGGATATTCACATCCCCATTGAGGTAACCTAGTGACTATTCAAAAATTCTGTGTCTTCTTTTGCGATTCGAAAAAGTTTGTGAAGGAGACTTGATCAACATCATTGACGGATTACTTTCAATGACCATGAGATGCATGAATCAAGGAGTCACAAACCTCTGTTCCAAGCTTTCACCTTCGGTAGCTTAGAAGAAAAATGATAGATTTAGTTTAGTTTTCTCTGTTTTCTATCTTAGCGTCCCGTAGAAAAGTACCCCGTAAATAAAAGTTTTCCGAATGTCGTGAAAATCAAGTATGTTGTTTTCTGGAATTTTTGAAAAATACTGAGACGAAGAGCTAGTCAGGGGGCTGCACTAGTGGGCCAGAAGCCCTGGAGGCGCGAGCACCCCGCTGGCCGCGCCACCTAGGCTTGTGGGGCCCACGTCTACCCTCTCCACTTATTCTAGCTCCCATCTGCTTCTCCTACCTCTAGAAAAAATCGTTTCGCAGCTCAAACCCATGTTCTTGCTCTTCTTGCTGGGATTTTCGATATCCTTGTGCAAAGCACCATTCACCAAACTGTTTTGGGGAAATTACTCCTTGGTAAGTGACTCCTCCATTGGTCCGATTAGTTTTTGCTCTAGTGCCTTATACATCACGGATTTTTGCTACCTTGGTGACCTTATTCTTGAGCTTTGCATGCTAATTTTAGCTGGTCCCAAGTAGTTTTGATGCGTGATATGGCTTCTAGGCACTTGTGGGAGTAGTTGCTACGAGTTTCGTTGAGCCTTGTTCACTTTTCCTTAGAATCACTAAAATTTCAGAAATTTTCAGAGATAGAAAAAGGAAAAGACGAGGAGGTTCTTAAGAGGCTCTTCAAGCGGTGACCCCAAGGATGATGAAAGTGAGAAGAAGAAACCCAAGTATCTGGTCCCTCGAGTTGCAGAAGTTCGAGCGTGCGAGTGGCCAAGCGATGTGTTCTTACGCGCCGCCGGACTTTATGAGGACTTTTATTACTTGGTGGAGAACGCATGCCTTACCGCCTTCGTTGAAGATAAGTGTCCGCAATACCTCCTCCTCACCAATATTTTTGTGCAAAGCTTTACTTTCTATCCAAGGAAGAATCCTCCTATGGTTGAGTTCAAATTATATGATATCCCCCAGCGCATGTCACTCCAGGATTTTTGCAATGTTTGCAAATTGCCTTTTTTGGGGATATTCATGAACCTCGTCCACGAAACTTGGAGGCTTTCATAGATACAATTGTTGTAGGAGAGGAGAGAGGAGTGTATTGCGCTAGAGCTGCTAGCATACATTTTCCCGTGCTTCGATACTTCTCATTATTCGTGGGAAATTTTTTGATTGGCCGTGGGAAAGCTGGGTCCCTTAGCTCCCCAGATCTTGCGGTCTTGCGTGAAGCCATTTATAATGATAAAACTTATAGCTTGGGCGCTATAGTAGCTCAACGGTTGAACACGAACCATTCTAAAGGCGTTGTCTATGGAGGTATCTATGCTACTCGTCTTGCTAGACATTTTGAGATACCTATTAGACTCGACGGGGAAGAAGAGATTCTTCTTCCCGAGAGATATCTAGATTATGATAGCATGGTTCGCCATGACTTTCTTGATAGAGATATAAATAGAAGGATGATTTATAACCTGGTATTTAGTCAGGGTACTCGTGAGACTATTACTTTGCCTGCTCCTTCTTTGTTCAATCTTCATGCAGGTAGGTACATTATTATGCCCTCGGACATCTATGCATATTGGGGCATAGCCCAACCACAGGTGCCCGTGCCCGAGCCACCAGTCGAGTACCAGACGCTAGTTTATCAGTGGGAGCCAGAGGAGCTCACACAGCACTGGCATCCTCAGTCCACTCCGGAGTACCCCAAAGCTGGTTATTTCCTTCCTTGGGATTAGACCAACTTAGGCCAAAATCCTAAGCTTGGGGGAGTACGTGTTTCTCACCGACTTTACACTCTTCTTTATGCTTTCACTTTGTTTGTCAGTGTTTACACTTTGCCACTGTATCATCCATGCTAATTTATTTTCTTTTTCTCGTTTTCTTTTCGTTTGTCTGTCTAGTTTGAGAAAACCCAAAAAGATTTTCTTGTTCTTCTTTTGCTTGTTGGGAGATTTCCCGTGTAAATAGTTTTCTTTTTCTTTGGGTCAAGGTAGAAGAACATGGTTACAATGTTTAGTGGCTCTCGCATGCATATGTGTTTATCTGTCAAAGAGCCATATTACTTTGTCTTTTCCTTTGTGTTTGCTTGCAGATTCCAGCTTAGTCCAATGCACAAGCACTTTTATTATTGTTCACATCATTCGGTCGTGCAAGTGAACGGCAATAATGATGATATATGATGAAGTGACTGAGCTTGGAAAAGCTGGTATGAACTCAATCTATTTTGTTTTTGTAAAAATGACTAGCTCATCATTCCTGATTCAGCTTTGTTGTGAGAAAAACATGTTTGCAATGACAACTTAGAGATCATAGTTTCTGATGCCATGCTTAATTAGCTAGGAGCTTATAATGGTTTGTCTTGGATGCCCACATGAATTTTGAGATGACTATGATGTAGTATGATAGGATGGTATCCTCCTTTGAATGATTCAAGTGGCTTGACTTGGCGCATGTTCACGCATGTAGTTGAAACAAAATCAACATAGCCTCTATGATATTCATGTTCATGGTGATTTATCTCCTACTCATGCTTGCACTCAATGTTGGTTAATCTCAATGCATTTTGATGAATGTTGTCGCTCTCTAGTTGGTCGCTTCCCAGTCTTTTGCTAGCCATCCCTTGTACTAAGCGTGAATACTGCTTGTGCATCCACTTCCATAAACACAAAGTTGATCCATATGAGTCCACCATACCTACCTATATGCGGTATCTACTTGCCGTTCCAAGTAAATTTGCATGTACCACTCTCTAAATCTTCAAGAAATAATCTGTTTTGCATGCCCGAACCGCTCATGTGGTCACAGGGGGCTATCAATATCTTCCATGCTAGGCGTGTTATCCTCGATATGTGTTTATTCACTATCATTCACAAGAACGGGGCCGGTAACTGGAATGCCCAGTTCCATGCTCAAATCGAAAAGATAATTGCAAACAAAACTCCCCCTGGATTGATGTTGGTATGGACGGCACCCGAGTATTCGGCTAGTCGTGGAGTTTGATTGATCGGTGGTGGGGGAGTCAAAACTTTACTTTTCTGTTTGGGAACCGCCTATAGCATGTGTAGCGTGGAAGATGGTGAAAACTCATAGTCATTGCATTGACAATGAAAGCATGCCACCCAAAATTATTTGTCTCTGTTTTAAAAGCTTGAGCTCTGGCACCTCTGCAAATCAATGCTTCCCTCTGCGAAGGGTCTGTCTATTTATGTTCTTGTTGAGTCATCCTCTTCTTATGAAAGCACCAACTATAGAGCACCTCTGTCATATTTATTCTTTGCTTTTAACTATGATTGAGCATGACTGTGACTGGATCTTCTTTGCCTTGAATTACAATGTTTAGTCAGCCCTTGGTCTTTGAAGGTGCTCTGCATTTATGTTTTGCGGTCTCAAAAAGAGCTAGCGAGATACCATCTGTTCGTACTGCTTAATGATTGTTTTGATTGAAGTGTTGACGTTTGAGACTTATTATTATTTGATCGCTAATTGATTATGCCATTCATATGAGTTTACCGTGAGACCTAGATATCATTTGCTTATGTGGTTAGCTTGTGATCTTGCTGAAATTCTGGTTATGAGTTAGACATAGTTGCAACAATAAGATCAAACAGAGTTCCTAAAAGTTTTTCTTTTGTTTCTTTCAGTTTGTCAACTGAATTGTTTGAGGACAAGAAAGGTTTTAAGCTTGGGGGAGTTGATACGTCTCCATCGTATCTACTTTTCCAAATTCTTTTGCCCTTGTTTTGGACTCTAATTTGCATGATTTGAATGGAAGTAACCCGGACTAACGCTGTTTTCAGTAGAATTGCCATGGTGTTGTTTTTGTGCAGAAATAAAAGTTCTCGGAATGACCTGAAAATTGACGGAGAATTCTTGTGGAATATATAAAAAATACTGGCGCAAGAAGCAGCGGAGGAAGTGGATCGTGGAGCCCACAAGCCCACCAGGCGCGTCCCCCTGGCCACGCCTGGCAGGCTTGTGGGGCCCACCAAACTTCACCGCCTCCAAATCCAGCTCTATTTAGTCCGTTTCGCCCAGAAAAAAATCAAGGAGAAGAGTTCATCGCGTTTTACGATACGGAGGCGCCGCCACCTCCTGTTCTTCCTCTGGAGGGCCGATCTGGAGTCCGTTCTGGGCTCCGGAGAGGGGAGCTCGTCGCCATCGTCATCACCAACCTTCCTTCATCGCCAATTCCATGATGCTCTTCATCGTTCGTGAGTAATCTCATTGTAGGATTGCTGGACGGTGATGGGTTGGATGAGATCTATCATGTAATGGAGTTAGTTTTGACGGATATTGATCCCTAGTATCCACGATGTTCTGAGATTGATGTTGCTACTAATTCGCCATGCTTAATGCTTGTCACCAGGGCCCGAGTGCCAAGATTTCAGATCTGAACCTATTATGTTGTCGCCAATATATGTTTGTTTTTGATCCTATCTTGCAAGTTGTAGTCACCACTATGTGTTATGACCCGGCAATCTCGGAGTGATAATAACCGGAACCACTCTCGAAGATGACCATAGTATGAGGAGTTCATGTATTCACTAAGTGTTAATGCGTTGGTCCGGTTCTTTATTAAAAGGAGAACCTTGATATCCCGTAGTTTCCATTAGTACCCCGCTGCCACGGGAGGGATGGACAATAGATGTCATGCAAGTTCTTTTCCCTAAGCAAGTATGACTACATACAGAATACATGCCTACATTACATTGACGAACTAGAGCTAGATACTTATCTCTCCGTGTTATAATTGTTGCATGATGAATAGCATCCGGCATAATCATCCATCACCGATCCAATGCCTACGAGTTTTTCCTACTCATCCTTGCTACGTTACTTTGCCGCTACTTCTGTCACTGCTGCTACTGTTACTCCGTTGCTACTGCTGCTATCATACTACCTTGCTACTGATACTTTGGTGCAGATACTAAATCTTTAAAGTGTGGTTGAATTGACAACTCAACTGTTAATACTTGAGAATATTCTTTGGCTTCCCCTTGAGTCGAATCAATAAATTTGGGTTGAATACTCTACCCTCGAAAACTGTTGCGATCCCCTATACTTGTGGGTTATCACTTCTCTAGAAAGTGATACATATAGAGTAATATTAGGCTCATGCTTTGCAGAGGTATATTTAAAAAAGCACAAACATCTTCTAAAATTTTCTATTTTGCAATGACTGTTTTACCTTGATACAAATTTATTTTTTCTCACACTTTTTCTCGTTTTTATTGTTTGAAACACATACTGGATATAAAGAATCACAATACAGGTGTTGCCAAATTTGAAACTAAATTTCAAAATAGGATGCATCGATTGGTTCCCATTTATCTCAAAGAACATCAACAGAAGAAGTTCTTAACAACAAACATGGTAACTATCTTTTCTCGACAACAAAATCAAATTATGTGTTTTAACAAATTCCTTTTATATTAGTCTATGAGCTAACATCAAAACCTCTATACGTAGGCACTCATACCAATTAGAAGGAAGACCGGTATTGTAACAACTTGAGACCGATGCTCGAGAAGATTCCCCTTTTATTACGTTGCCTCCCTGTGTTTAGATTGTTTGTCGCATTCATCATCGCTTCATGCACATCATTCGTATTGCATGGGCACTCCGTTGCCGCCAATTTTCCAAACTTGCATCCATTATTAGTTACCCGTTCTCTCCGTTTTCGCCGTTGACCGTTTCGAGATCAACGCACACGCATGCACCCGCGACATCATTAAAATATTGTTTTTCAAAGTGCATATAAAATTTTATCGGATAGGGTCGAAACTTGGTGTGCGTTCTTATTTCAATATAGGTAGGTCGCATGCCAATTTTCGTCGCAATCTGAGTCCATTTGATGCCCGAACGATCGACCATACTGGCACCGTCATCGGTTTATCGTGAGACGTTTTTCGGTGTTTTATAATATTGTGTCGGGCCGGAAACTTCCCTCTCTTCCTAGCCCACCACCACTCTACACAGCCCAATAACCTAGTCTAGCCCCTAGCCATCGCCGGAGCCGTCCGATCGCGATCCTGTGGTCCGAATTTGGACGAAATCTACAAACCCTAACCCGTTTTCTATATATAGACACCAACCAGCCCTACCTAGAGATCTGTGCCCCCCTCAAACCCTAGCCGCGTAGCTCTCCTCCTCCCTCGGCCACCTCCCACCTCAAGCGGGCCTGCCAGGCCCATGTGATGCCCGCCTCGGGCCCGCATCCGCTCCCGCTTGCGCAAGCCTCCGCCTCCGACAGCTTCCCCGAGATCCCTGCTTAGCCCCCGCACCGGCCAGCCGACCAGCGACCGCCGGAACATGCTGTAGCGCGCAAGCCGCTGGAGAAGCCTCCTGCCGAACCCCCAAGCCGTCGACCGCCGCGCTACTTGAGCAGCGCTGCCCCGCGTTGTTCTTTTCCATGGCTGCCTGCCGCGAAGCTCCGCCAGCGCCTTGGGGCCTTGCCGCCATCCACCCATGCCGGATCGAGTCGCCCGGGACCCTCTCCCGCCGGATCTGTAGCAGCTCCGCGTCCCAAGCCCTCGCAGGAGGTGCGCCGTAGTCGCCGCCCTTCAACCACGTCGCACCGGCCTCGTGCTTCGGGCACGAGGGCATCGCCCGCTCGTCCGGATCGGTTGCCGCATGGGTCGACTCAGCGGCCAGGCCAGCTGGCCCAACGAGCGCTCCACCAGGCCGGTCGCGCCTCCCCAAGCCCCTTCGTCCCACTCACCCCTGCCAGCCTCCTCTCCTCCAGCCGGGTCAAGCCCAAGGTGAGCGCCGCTGTCCTATTCCGCGTCATGGGAACTATGTAGCATTGTTGTGCCCGAGCTCCGTAGGCTCATATGCTCTAGAATTCGACCCGCACGATTTTTGTTTATTTTAGAGAATTTAGTATTTTCAGAAAAAATGCATGATTTTAAAATGTCTGTAACTTTTAAACCGTGTGTCGGATTGCGACAAGTTATATAAGTAAAACGTGTAGATTTCCATGTAGATTAATATTTTCCAAGTTTCATGCATATTTAAAGATGTTTACCATGATGTTTGCATTGGTTTGAGTGTCGACATGGTAGAAACGGTTTAATACGTCGCGAGTTAACCGTAGCTCCGTTGGAGATGAGTTATATATGTAAACCGACTGTGATGACGCGTAGTTTCACATGAACAACATTGTTTTTCCATTTAAAAAGATAAAATGTGGTTAAGACAAATCTGGGCAGATTTCAAACTTAGTATTTGGGGTCGTTTCGGAAATGCAATATGTCGTTTCCGACCTCATTTAAAATGCCTAGTTAGGTAGTTTATTTGTGCTTCACCTCTTGTCATGTTTAACCAACATTTAATATTGCCGTGTATCTAAACATGAGTGAACTAAATGTTTCATATGTGGAGTTTCGTCAATATGCAACTCGTTGTATATTGAGCTTCAGTTAATGTGTGGTGTTTGATTGTTGTGAATTAGATGCCATGCCTTGCATAATTGAAATGGACATGCACCATATTAAGGTGTGCATCATGTTGTGCGTGTGTCGTGGTGAATATCGTGTGTTGATTCTTTTTTACGGTTTGCTTCGTCTCGATAGAGTTCTGCAAGCATGTCGGAATGTGAGAATCTGTTCGTCTACATCGGTTCATCTGCTTCACGGAGTCGTGCTTCTTCCAAGTGGGATCTCAGGCAAGATGATCATTTCCCTATATACCATTACTATCATCGTCATGCTAGTTGTTTCGTTTCTATCGATATGTCTCGCTTCCTACCACCTATTTAATAAGCCTCCCAACATTACCATGATAACCTTCAACCTTTCCCCATCTAGCAAACCACTGTCTCGCTATGTTACCGCCTGCTTAACCATTTAATGGTGTTGCTAGTTGCAGGTGCAGTTGCTTCCATGTGAAACATGGGTTCCTTGTTATATCTATATATAATTCCTATTTAATTTAATGCTCCTATATACTTGGTAATAGGTGGAAGGCTTGGCCTTATAGCCTGGTGTTTTGTTCCACCTTTGCCGCCTTAGCTTCGGATACCGGTGTTATGTTCCAGAAATGAATGCTCCTAATATGCTTGGGGTTGTTATGGGGATCCCCTAGATTTTCGTTTCGGAATAAAACTCGTCTAGCAAGGCCCAACATTGGTACTGTATTTTTCCAACATAATAATTCTGTTAATATTGAAAATATAGGGCATCATGAACCCGAGGAGTAATTCTATATAATATAGGGGGACAGTGCTTTTGGTGTTGTACCAAAACAAAGCACCGTGCGGGGCCAACCCGGGGCAACTCGGGAGGTGTCTATCAGACCACCATACGCTTCGCTTATCCGTATGTACTAATTAAGAATGAGATACGCGGCTCCTATCGGGATCGTCGACACACCGGGCGGCCTTGATGGACTTGTTTTACCTTTCTGGAGCTTCTTGTGCGTGGGATTCCGAGGATACTTTGGGCTATCTCGAGGTTGAGGTTTTCCAATAGGAACACGAGGGGATCAAGGGTTTTCCCTGGTCGAGGTTATTCCGACGCAACGTGTGGTAGTTTGTGATGGACTAGTTGGAGCACCCCTGCATGGTTAAATCTTTTGGAAAGCCGTGCCCGCGGTTATGTGGGAAACTTGAAAACTTTTTTTAACATCCGATTCTAGATAACTTGAAATAAACTTAATTAAAACTTGCCAACTCAGTGCGTAACCGTGATTGTCTCTTTCATGAGCTCCTTCTCCGATCAAAGACACGGTGGGGTTATGTTTGACATAAGTAGGTGTTCAGGATCATTCATTTGATCATCCTTAGTTTAGTACAGTTATGCATAGATCATCTCCCTCTTATTCTTGTACTCGTAAGTTAGCCACCTCAAATAAATTCTTAGTCACTTGCTGCAGCTGCACCACTTAATCATACCTCACCCATTAAGCTTTGCTAGTCTTGATACCTTTGGAAATGAGATTGTCGGGTCCCTCCGGCTCACACATTACTACAACACCAGTTGCAATTACAGGTGAAGTGATATTAAGACGTGAGCGTGATGATTGTTCATTTGGATTTTCTTATTCTTCTTCTTCGTTGATCTAGGATGGGTTCAAGGCCAGCAACCTGGGATAGCAAGGATGGAAGTCGTTCTTTTATCATTTTTTCGTCCGTAAACGGACCCTGCTCTTCTTTA
This sequence comes from Hordeum vulgare subsp. vulgare, assembly GCF_904849725.1. Classification (NCBI taxonomy): domain Eukaryota; kingdom Viridiplantae; phylum Streptophyta; class Magnoliopsida; order Poales; family Poaceae; genus Hordeum; species Hordeum vulgare. Next base: position 520,878,745 of record NC_058524.1, read on the forward strand.
TGATGATTGATTAAGTTGTTGTATTAATGTGACTCTCATTTAGCTTGTGGCCCGTGAAGTCAATTCCATATACTCATCTTTTCAATACATGTACTTGTAACGATATCCATTCTTGGGAAACGACAAGATGCGCTTCTATCCTTGTCGAGGCCCTCATGCCAAAATAAGGATAGGATCGCATCTTGGGTGTTACAAGTTGGTATCAGAGCAGTATGAACCTAGGAGCCCCCTTGATTGATCGAACTTGGCCGAGTCGGATCTAGTGAAAAATTTCTTTGAGTCTATTTATATATTGGAGAGTATGATTCTTTTTTATCGTCTTCTATGCTCTCGTGAGGAATCTTGACGTAATAATTTTAATTCTTCTCCTCTTCTCACTCAAAAAAATTTAGGATCACGCGGATATTTTTGGAATCTATATGATGTCGATGTTACGGAGTTCTGTTTTGTGCCTCGTGTCTGACTTGATTTCGTCCGGGGAATTGAGCTCCAGGGGATTATTGAGCACATCGTTATCATTCAGATTTCTTAATATCTTAGGACGGAGGATGTTCTAAATTGCTTCAATACTAGTAGTGGCGAGAGGAGTCTAGCTTCCCCAGGACTAGTGCAGATAGGTCCGGATGTATCGCCATACTTACTATCATTGTGATTACGAGGGTGTGAGAGAGATGCGTTTTCAAGATTCTGGTTATGTGTTGACGAATGTGATACACTCGATGGGTTAGTGTTATTGCTAGGAGTTAAGTGAAAATTTCTCCTTGTATCCGTGGACCCGATTGCATGACCAAATTTTTTGGAAGTTCCTAGGTGGGAATTCAAGTAGTTACTTACTATAGGATAGAGCCCGTGCGATCCTATCCACGAAAATATTGAGCGAAATCTCTATCATGAATTTGTTCTGGCTTGTATCGTATGCCTCATCCTTGGTTTTATTGGAGTATGGTAATTCGAGTTGCTTCATTGTCAAGTGGTGATTTCATATCTTTCCAAGAGGTGTTCTCATATTTTTATGGGAATGCTAATTCTTTTGATCAATAAAGTTGTCTTATCAATTCTTTTTGTCAACAAGAGTCATCATGTCAATTATTTTCAACCGGTGTGTTTATCTTCAAGTAATTCAATCCTCTCCAATATTTGCAAGATCAATCTCTCATTTCTTTCCGGTGTTTGTCTCATCTGTGCCAAGTTGTCTTTGTTTTCCAAGCCCTCCCGCCCTTTTCTTGAGTGATTCATTTATCATGCCAGTGTCTTCCTTACATTGTAGCTTCCGCTATCTTTTTTTCTTTTCACTCTTATCCGGTGATACTTTGTGAAGATTCTCAGGAGTTTCGTGTTCATCATTCTTATTCTTGTTTCATCAAGTGACTTCAATTCTTCTTCCGGAGTTGTTCATGATATCAAATTCTTTATCCCAAGTGTTCTTATCTTTTCTTTTCCAGAGTACAAGTTTTCTCAAGAATCTCTTCGTGAAGCTTCATCTAAATCTTTGCAAGGTCATAATCTTATTCTTCCATCCTTCATTTCTTGTCATCATTCTCTTGTTCCGGAGATGTTGTGATGTTGCTCTCTTTTATCCATTATCTAGTTTTGTCAAGATCGTGTTCTTTCCTTTCTTATTCATTTAACCGGAGTTTTGTGTTTTATTTCATGTTCTTTCCTTGCTTATCAATTTAGTTGGTTTGTTCTGAATCTTGTCAAGATCTTTCCATGATATGAAATTTTGTCCTCAATTTCCTACCGAAGTGTTACTGCAATTTTGTTTGAATTCTTGCTTGTTCCTCATGTCATTCTTCATCTCTTTGCAATCTTCAACGGTAGTTGGCTTCACTCATTTGTCAAGAAGCGACTAAGTTTTACCTCTTGCTCTTCTCATCCTCTCCCCCTTTCATTCTTAGATCTCTGGGCGATATCTCTTGTTAGTGTAGGAGAGCTATAACAGCCCAAGACCGACACTCCAGAAGATTACCCTTTTATTCCGATGGCATCCTGCGATTAGATTATCTGTCGCATTCATCATCGCTTCATGCGCATCATCCGTATTGCATCGACACTCTGTTGCTGCTAGTTTTCAAAACTTGCATCCGTTATTAGTTGCTAGTTCTCTCCGTTTTTGTCGTTGACCTTTTCAAGACCAACCACACACGCCCGCGCCCGCGGCATCATTAAAATATTCTTCTTAAAAGTGCATAGAAAATTTTCTCCGATTTGGTCGAAACTTCGTGTGCGATCTTATTTTAATGTAGGTAGGCGGCCTGTCAATTTTCGTCGCAATGAGAGTCTATTTGATATCCGAACGGTCGACTGTAGTGGCACCATCATCGGTTTATAGTCGGATGTTTTTTGGTGTTTTATAATATTGTGTCGGGCCACAAATTTCCCTCTCTTCTTAACACACCGCCACTCTACACAGCCCAATAACCTAGCCTAGCCCCTAGCCATCGCGGGAGCCATCCGATCGCGATCGTGTCGTCCGAATTCAGACAAAATCTGTAAACCCTAGCCCGTTTTCTATATATAGACATCAACCAGCCTTGCCTCGGGATCCATGCCCCCCTCAAATGCTAGTCGTGCAGCCTCTCATCCTCCCTGAGCCGCCTTCCACCTCGAGCAGGCCCTCCAACCGATCTAAGGCCCGCCCCGGGCCCGGATACGCCGCTGCCTGCACCAGCCTCCGCCTCGTGCAGCTTCCCGAGCTCCGAGCTTAGCCCCCGCCTCGGCCAGCCAACGTGCGGTCGTCGAAGCATGCCGGAGCGTGCCAACCACCGAAGAAGCCTCCTGTCGGAGCCCCCAAGCCGTGGACCGCCGCGCTACTGGAGCAGCGTCGCTCCGCGCCGTCCTCCACCATGGCTGCCCGCCGCCAAGTTACGCGAGCGCCTTGGGGCCTCGTCGCGGTCCACCCCCAGCCGGATCGAGTCGCCCGAGACCCTCTCCCGCCGGATCTGCAGCAGCTCCGCCGCCCAAGCCATCATCGGAGGTGCGTTGCCGTCGCCGCCCTTCAACTGCGTCGCACCATCCTCCTGCTTCGGGCACGAGAGCATCGCTCGCTCGTCCTGCCTCGTTGCCGCATAGGCCGGCCCAGCAGCCAGGCTATCTAGCCCAGCCAACGCTCCACCAGGCCGGTCGTGCCTCCCCAAGCCCCTTCGCCCCACTCACCCCAACCAGCCTCCTCTCCTCCAACCGGGCCAAGCCCAAGGTGAGTGCCCGTGTCCTATTCCGCACCATGGGCGCTATTTAGCGTTGTTGTTCCCGAGCTCTCTAGGCCCATCTGCTATAGAATTTGGCCCATAGGATTTTTGTTAATTTCGGCGAATTTAGTATTTTCAGAAAAATGCATGATTTTAAAACATCCATAACTTTTAAACCGTGCGTCGGATTGCTACAAGTTATATATGTAATACGTATAGATTTTTGCGCAGATTAGTATTTCCAACTCTCATGCATATTTAAAGTTGTTTAGTGTGTTGTTTGCATTGGTTTGTGTGTCGACATGGTAGAAACGGTTTAATACGTAGCGAGTTAACCGTAGCTCCGTTGGAGATGAGTTATATATGTAAACCGACCGGAATGTCACGTAGTTTCATGTGAACTACTTCGTTTTGCCGTTTAACAAAAATAAAATATGGTTAGGACATATCTGGGCAGATTTCAAAGTTAACATGTGGAATCGTTTCGGAAATGCTATATGTCATTTCCGACCTCATTTAAAATGCCTAGTTAGGTAGTTTATTTGTGCTTCACCTCTTGCTATGTTTAACCAAAATTGAATATTGTCGTGTACCTAAACGGGAGTGAACTAAATGATTCGTATGTGGAGTTTCGTCAATGTGCAACTTGTTGCATATTAAACTTCACTTAATGTGTAGTGTTTGATTGTTGTGAATTGCCATGACATGCCTTGCATAATTAAAATGGACATAAATCATATTAGGGTCTGCATCATGTTGTGTGTGTGTGCCGTGGTGAATATCGTGTGTTGATTCTTGTTTCCGGTTTGCTTCATCTCGATAGAGTTCCGCAAGCGTGTCGAAATGTGACGATCCGTTTGTCTACGTCGGTTCGTCTGCTTCACGGAGTCATTCTTCTTCCAAGCGGGATCTCGGGTAAGATGATTATTTCCTTAGATACCATTACTATCATTGCCATGCAAATTGTTTCATTTCTATCGCTATGTCTCACTGCCTACCTCCTTTTAATAAGCCTCCCAACATTTCCATGATAACCTTCAACCTTTCCACAACCTAGCAAACCATTGTCTAGCTATGTTATCGCTTGCTTAACCATTTGATAGCGTTGGTAGTTGCAGGCGCAGTTACTTCCATGTGAAACAAGGTTCCTTGTTATATAACTATATAATTGCAATTTAATTTAGTGCACCTATATACTTGGTAAATGGTGGAAGGCTTGGCCTTCTAGCTTGGTGTTTTATTCCACCTTTTCCGCCCTAGTTTCGGCTACCGGTGTTATGTTCCACAAATGAGCGCTCCTAACATGCTTGGGTTGTTATGGGGACCCCCTAGATTTTCGTTTCGGGATAAAACTCGTCTGGCAAGGCCCAAAATTGGTACTATATTTTCCCAACATAATAATTATGTTAATATTGAAAACATAGGGCGTCATGAACACGAGGATTAATTCTACATAATACAGGGGGGCAGTGTTGCTAGTGCTGGTCCAAAATAGAGCACCATGCCGGGCCAACCCGGGGCAACTCGGGAGATGTCTATCACGCCACCATACGCTTCGCTTATCCGTCATGTCCTGAAAACGAGATACGTGACTCCTATCGGGATCGTCGACACGCCGGGCGACTTTGCTAGATTTGTTTTACATTTCTCGAGCATCTTGCGCATGGGATTCCGAGGATACTTTGGGCTATCTCTAGGTTGAGGTTTTCAAATAGGAACCCGAGGAGATCACGAGTTTTCCCTAATCGAGGTTATTCTGCCGCAGCGTGTGGTAGTTTGTGATGGACTAGTTGGAGCACCCCTATAGGGTTAAATCTTTTAGAAAGTCATGCCCGCGGTTATGTGGCAAACTTGGAAACTTTGTTTAACATCTGGTTCTAGATAACTTGAAATAAAACTTAATTAAAACTTGCCAACTGAGTGCGTAACCGTGATTGTCTATTTCGTGAGCTCCTTCTCCGATTGAGGACACATTAAGGTTATGTTTGTTGTAAGTAGGTGTTCAGGATCATTCATTTGATCATCTTTAGTTCACGTCCGTTATGCGTAGATCATCTCCCTCTTATTCTTGTACTCGTAAGTTAGCCACCTCAAATAAATGCTTAGTCGCTTGTTACAGCCTCACCACTTAACCATACCTCACCCATTAAGCTTTGCTAGTCTTGATTCCTTTGGAAATGAGATATTTGAGTCCTTATGGCTCATAGATTACTACAACACCAGTTGTAGGTATAGGTAAAGTGATATTAAGACGTGAGTGCGATGATAGTTCATTTGGAGTTTCTTCTTCCCCTTCTTCGTCGATCTAGGATGGGTTCAAGGCCGACAGCCTGGGATAGCACGGATGGAAGTCGTTATCTTATCGTTTGTTTTCGTCCGTAGACGGACCCTGCTCTTGTTCATGATGATTGATTATGTTGTTGTATTAATGTGACTCTTATGTAGCTTGTGGCGAGTGTAAGCCAATTCCATATACTCATCTCTTCAGTACATGTACTTGTAATGATATCCATTCTTGCGAAACGATGAGATGCGCTTATATTCCTGTCGAGGCCCTCGTTTCAAAATAAGGATAGGATCGCATCTTGGGCGTTACAGGTATGTCCTATATATGTTGGACAGATATACGAGGAAAGTTCATATCATTGATCCTCGAGAAACCTCACACAAAGAATTAGAGAAGGAAAGTAATGTCAAACAACTAGAATCTCTGGATGAAACTGGAGGGCTTAAAGTGCTTGAAGCCATGGAATCCAATGAAACCGAAAGACAAACAGCCTTTGAGAAATACCACAATCATAAATTGAAAATCAGTATTCTAAATACCAATTTTTCAGCTTTACGAAATGCAATAGATGGTTCTTTATCTACAACCGTGCATCTTTGACTGAACCAGTCACGAAAATATTTCAGGCACTAGAATACAACTCTAGAGGCATGTGTGTGAAGCCTCTAAATGATCGGGCATGAAGTCTTTAGAGGCATGGGCGTGAGGCCTCTAGAGGCTCAGGCATGAAGTCTATAAAGGCATGGGGGCATGAGGCCTCTAGAGGCACCTGTGCTTCCAGGACTCATGCCCCATGCCCCTCTAGGCTTCACGCCCATACCTGTGGAGGCAAAGCCGGATGCAACAAGATGCATGACCAACGCATTGCACGACCAACATACACTTTGACCTATGCATGTGTCTCTAGAGGCCTCACTCCCGTGCATGTAGAGGCGCAGCCGGATGCAACAAGCCGCATGACCAATGTGGTATACGACCAATGCGTTGCATGACCAACACGTTGCACGGACAACACGCTGCATGACTAACACACACTTCGACCTGTGCCCCTCTATGAGATGTTTATGAAAATTTAATGAGCCAAAGGTGAGCATGAGTCACGTGCCGGAGTCGCTGTGTGGCGGCGAAGCCGAATGCACCAAACTATACGACCAACGCGTTGCATGACCAATGCACTGCATGACCAACACACACATTTACGTATGTCCCCCCTTCAATATGTTAATGAAAATTTAACGAACCAAATGCAAGCAGAAGCCGCGCGCCAGAGGCGCCTTGTGCCGTCAAAGCCGGATGCACCAAGCTACATGACCAATGCAGTGCACGACCTATCCGCCCCACTTTAAGATGTGTATGAAGATTCGAGCAGGAGCCATGCACCAGAGGCATCATCATATTATAGAAAGTTCATTTTTCTTTGTTAAAAGTTCACATTTGATAATGCTGGAAGCTCCAATCTGTAATTATCCCATAAATCTTCATTTTCCAAAAATGTAATGAAAAAAAATAAAAAGAGAAAACGCGGGAAATAGGAAACCAATGTCTTGCATGCTTGGATTTTGTGTGTGTTATCGTGCGAAAAAATGAAAAAAAACAAGTAATACAAGAAGCGAACCGCAAAATGTACAAAATGTGAGATCAAAATGGAGCAAGTAGTTAGTGAGCACTCCCTCACAAGCGTTTCAGCGATCACTTCCACGCGCCGCCACTTGGCGCGTTCCCAGTCGTTGCCACGTGTCGTGCTTTGATAGTTTCCTCCAGATTTTGTTTTTTTATTTGTTCGCACGCGTTTTCGCCTTTTTCCGTGGTTTTCTTCTGGATTTTTTTATGTTTCGGTTTTTTACCGGTCTTTCGTAGCTTTGGACGAAAAAAATCGCGAAACATCGCGTTTTCTGTTTTTTTACGCGAAAAAACACGTTTTCTATTTTTTTGCGAGAGACACGGTTTTTTACTTCCGTGAGAGGCACGGTTTTTCCTTCGCGAGAGACACGTCCGTGTCTCTCGGAAAGGGAAAAAACATGTTTTCTGGTTTTTTGTGAGAGGCACGGTTTTGTGTCTGCAAAGGGCACGGTTTTTCCATTGCAATAGGCATGGTCGTGCCTCTCAGAAAGGAAATAAATGCGTTTTTTTGTGAGAGGCACGGTTTTGCCTTCGCGGGAGACACGCCCGTATCTCTTCCGAAACGGAAAAAACGCATTTTCTGCTCTCTTTTTTTTTCGCGAGAGGCACAATTTTGCTTCTGCAAGAGGCAGGGTTTTGCCTTCGCCACAGGCACGCGTTTTCTGTATTTTTTCTATCACGCGAGGCACGGTTTTTTCGTCCGAATTTTCATGAAAAAAAGTTAGTCAAAACCTATCAACATGGGATCTAGTTTTGAAGACCTCGACGCAAGAAAGCCAACGGTTAAAACGGTTCGAGATTTGGACGCCGTATTTAAGAGATAAAACGTTTTAAAAATACGGAACTACGAAAAAAGAGAAAACTTCCAGGTTGCGACAAATGGCACGCATAGAGTGTGCCACTTGTCGCAACCTATATGTATGTGTGCCACCTATCGCAACCTATAAATGTGAAAGTAATCGTTGAAAGGCATACTCAGTGATTTATCAAAAAGCCGCACGACATTGGCCCAGTTATAACCGTGCCTTGGCGGGCCTTGCCATGGCACGTTTAAGCGTGGGCTGGGCGTGCCATGCCGGCCGAATTGGGCCAGTTTGGTAAAAAAATATTTGTATATATCCATCAGCGGTGAAGCAGATTGAAGTTCCGATTGAATTACCAATCCCCTTCCCAAGAAAAGTAAGTCGATGGCATGAGGCAGTGCATCCGATATCAAGCCGGAGCAGGTCATGGCGGTCATCGGAGATCGCACACAGAGGATGGAGCTGATATCTACAAACCTCGCCGATGACCGCACCCTATCCCTGAGGAGCGCTTGACGTGCGTGCGCAAACTCGAGGCCTTGATCTCTGCCGAGATCTACGACCTCAACATCGTTCTCGACGGCGTCAACCAAGGAGACCTCGAATTCATGGAGGAGATCCCGCTTACCCGGTTGGACAAGCTCCTCGCCTCCAGAACAGATCGGATCCCCAGGCTCCGCGGCGTCCTGATGACCCACAAGTATAGGGGATCTATCGTAGTCCTTTCGATAAGTAAGTGTGTCGAACCCAACGAGGAGCAGAAGGATCTGAGAAGTGGTTTTCAGCAAGGTAATATCTGCAAGCACTGAAATTATCGGTAACAAGTAGTTGTGTGGTGAGATGATTCGCAGCAAGTAGCAAGTAACAAAAGTAACAACGGTGCAGCAAAGTGGCCCAATCCCTTTTGTAGCAAGGGACAAGCCTGGACAAAGTCTTATAGGAGGTAAAACGCTCCCAAGGACACATGGGACTAGTGGAGAAAGGGGTATTAGAACCGGTTGGTAAGGGCCTTTGGACCCAGATACACATCCGGTGCTACGTATCCGGGACTAAAGCCCCCCCCTTTAGCACCGGTCTCTTACAAACCGGTGCTAAATGCCTCCACGTGGGTGCCGAAGAGTGTGCGCACGCGGAGGACCTTTAGAACCGGTTGGTAACACCAACCTGTCCTAATGCTTTTTTTTCTTTTTTTTTCCTTTTCTTTTCAGGGTTTCCGATTCCGTATTTCGGTGTTTCCGTGTTCCGTATTTTCAGGGTTTTCGTTTACGTGTTTCCGGTTCCGTATTTCCGTTTACGTCTTTCCGATTCCGTGTTTCCGATTCCGTGTGTCCGTGTTCCGTTTTTTACGAACACGGAATCGGAAACACATAATCGGAAACACGTATCCGGAAACACCGATTCCGTGTTTGCGGTTAAGTGTATCCGATTCCGTGTTTGCGGTTAAATGTTGATGCACCAAATAAAAGTACATATATACATGTAACACGAAGTACTGGACCGATTATCATTACATAATTTGAAGTTCGTTTCCTATAGCTGTATACTTGCATAGAGAAGGGAGCTGGCTATTGGTTCATAGGATGGAAAAATTCTCCGCCTTCATCTATGACTTGCGTGAGGAGAAATCCTGCCAATTCCTCTGCAACTGCCTTGCAACGTTGGATTGGTCTTAGCATCGCCCGCTTTCGTTGCAGCTTTAAAAGAAGTAGATGAAAACAATTAAGTTATGAACAAAACTAACATAATTGATGGCAACATAAATAAAGTTGTGAAGATCCGGTTACGTACCTCTAGATTTCTGGAAGTACGGGATTTCTCATTGATAATCCTGTGAATGTACTCGCAAACGTAGTATCCACAATAATCAGTGCCCTGTGGTTGTTGCGGGACGCCCTATATACGAGAACATAATTCAGTCAAATTAATAATAATCAAGAGAATGGTAATGGTATTGAAACCAGGGTAAGTAGTACTACTTACATAGTTAATCTGAAAGTGGAGCTTGTCTGCCCATGTACCGGGTTCTTCCTTGATGAACATTTGCCAAACCCTGGCCGACAAAGAAAAATGAATACAAGAGTTAACTATTACTTACTTGATATCAGGAAATGAACGAAAAAGAGGCCGATGAACGAAAGAGGCCGATATATATACACCTTTGAAGCATCTGACGCGCGCTCTTCCATTTGTCAGCGTCCCAGGTTAACGGGTCCCAGACTTCAACTTGTCCTTGATCGATTCTAATGATGAACAATATGAAGTGGGACCTGCGCACGTGTACACGCGCAGTCATGCATACTCATCAATTACACTTAACATCAGGTAAGCAAAATGGAATGTGTACAAGACAGTAACACTCACTTGAATCCGTAGGGCCAAAGTATTTCTTTTTTGGTACTTTGTCGCTTCAAAAACCTTAGCAAATCATCCGGTGTATCCTTGTTGAACTTTTCTATTGTCTCTTGATGAAACGAATACGGGTCAATGAACCCAAAGTCCCAGATTCCTGCCAGCCTCCATTCACGAATCTTCATTCTGCATAGTAGCATACAAAAAGAATGTCTCGTGAGTGATAATTATACGGGCAATGAACGCGAGCTTAACTAAATAATTAAATTACACAAATAAATGACTTACAAACAGTAGCAGCTGATGATAGCTTTGTCGAGGGCACGTTGATTGTACATCTGGAAAAAATCTTCGAACCCAACCTCCACACCGTACTCTCCGAAGTAGTGTTGATCCTGAACTGCCGGCATGATACAGTCTCTCTTTTGCCTTGCGGCCTCCAAGTACCAACCATGAAAATTCCATAGTTGGGTTGTTAGAGCACTAGGATTTTCGACCAGAGGGTGCTCGGGCTTATATTTATATACCACATCAGCAATAGCGTAACCTACGTCGCCCATGCGTGGACCGGACACTGAAGCCTGGTCAGATAACACCTTGAGCGGGGCAATTGACTGTGCTTCTTGTTGTCCGAGCTAGGGAACTTGTTTCCCGCATTTCGTCTGCTCCGCCTGCTTCATCTGTGCGGTGTGCATCTTTTCAATGAACCATTCATAGTCTGAAAGGGGCGGCGGTGGCGGCGGTTCAGGATAATATAAGTTGTCGATGGTGCGCTCAATTTTCCAGTTTGGTACGTTCTTCAGAGTTTCCTTCCAGATGTCTGGAGGGGGCTTCAGGGGAAACCGTGCGAACCATGCTTTGTTTTTGGCTTTCACGGCCTCGTCTAGTTCCTCCGGAGTCATCAGGCCTGGTAACTTCGGGGGAGTCTTGACTTTATTGGGTTTCCTTTCTCTCTTCTTGGGAGGAGTCCCGTTTCTTCTGAACTGCAGCTTCCGCTTTGCCGTACCCGTAGTGGGCGCATCCGTCGGCTCACTGGAGTGCACGGGCTATGGACTCTCGGCCTCGGGCTCCCTATCTTCATTGTGGGGTGGACTTGGAGGTGCGTTGGGGGGTGGACTTGGAGGTGCGTTGGGGGGTGGACTTGGAGGTCGTGCATTCTCTGTACGAAAGTGAAAAAACTATTAAAAATAGGCTTACATGTGGTGCAACATTCAGTAATTGTTGGAGGTGGTGCATTTGTACCTGGAGGAGTCGGTGGCCTTGGCGCCGCGTTAGGAAACACGATGTGTTTCTTCTTCCACAAGATGATACCAAGCTCCATTTCTCCCAGTGTCTTCTCGCCTTCACCTCCAGGAATATCAAGCTCAAATGACTGGCATCCCGGCGTAATTGCTGACAACCCGACACGAGCATGGGATGCTGGAATCTGACCACCATGGTAGGTTGCTCCAGGTTGATTCGGTAAAGCATAGCCTGACGCCACCATGAAGGATATGTTCCCCATTGGCATATGTATCTCACAGTTTGTCTTCTCCGTGACATCATCCACGGGGTAGTGAGGCGCCGACGGTTCGACTGCAGGACCGTCTTCTAGCTGCAGCTGCGTGGAACCCACGCTGCTTCTATGCTGAGATGGGACGACATCTGCTACAGGATCGTCTTCTAATTGCTGCTGATCAGCGTCAAGTGCAGGATCTTCTTCCTCCTCTTCAGTGTTAGGTATAGGGTGTCCCCCTTTCTTCAAGAGAAACGCCACCTTTTCTTCTAATGTCGCTATCCGTTCCAGCGCCTTCCTCTTGCTTCTACCACGGCTTCTGTAAGTGCCAAGGTCCGCCGGAAACCCCTGGTTCCACGGGGTAGTGGCTCCAAAGCCTCGTGTTCGTCCCCACTTTTCGGGGTTCCCGAGTGCCTTCGTCAACTCGTCGTTCTCTCTATCGGGAACAAAAGTTCCTTTTCGAACAGCTTCTATTGCCTTCTCTAGATCTGATACGACTTGTGTTATTTTTTCCGACCATGGTCCCTCCGCAACAATCATCCCAGTCTCAGTGTCCAACGTCGCCCCATGCGCGAACAACCAGAACTTGGACCTATCGGGCCAGTCATGTGTCTGTGGAATGATATTTCTTTTCAGAAGCGCATCTTCATAGCGTCGCCACCTTGGCAGGGCAGTCATGTAGCCACGTGACCCCAAAATATGGTGATATTTCTTCTTCTTCGCATTCTCCGTATTTGTGGCTGATCGGGATGTAAAGACACCCGATTTCTTGTACGCCTTAAAATCAGGCCAAGCGTCTCTTATCTTCACTAGGTGCCCAGTGAAAACTGGATCTTCGTCCTTATATTTCTTCCACAAGTATTTCTTCCACCTCCGGAATTGTGTGGCCATCTTCTTCAAAGCCCACTCCTCGACTTTCTTCTTCTTATCTTCCGCTACGCTGAAATTTAGCCAGACCGTGTCGCAAAGCACTCTTTTCAATCTGTCATCGACATAAGTAGCTCCAACGTTGGCGCCGGTCTTCGGCTTATTCCATTCTATTAAGTTGATCGGGACCAGGTCTCTTACAACAACTCCGCACTGATTTACAAATTTGCGATAAGTTTCTGGGGGTTCCAGTGGTTTGCCATCAGCAGCAACTTTATCGATCGAGTACCTTGTAGTATCTTTCAACCTTGCGGCCGGGCCTCGTTTCGACTTTGTCTCAGTACTTGCGCTAGGTGTTCCGGAGGGCACCTAAACGGGAAAATAATGATTCGTTAGTAAGTGCAATACAAATTAATTGTTGCGTCAACAGTGACTTGAGATATACATTGGCAGAGTTTGTTCCGGAGGGCACTTCTGCATCTACTACATCTTCTATATTGATTGCTAAACGCATGCCCACCGTCGTCATCATGATATATGGCCGTTGCATCTTCAAAAATCATCTGGCACATGTATCTTTCCTTCTCCGCCTCACCCATTCCCGTGAGCTGATCGGCGTGCTGATCATGTGGTTCTTGGGGATCCATAGCTCAACACCTGCTAGTAACAAGAATTTAACTTAGCAAAATTATTTACGGAAAAGTTTTACGGAACCGGAAATTTTACGGAAAAGTTTTACGGAATCGTCGGAGTCGTAATCGTCGCAAAGTTTTACGGAATCGTCGGAAAGTTTTACGGAATCGTCGGAATCGTCGGAAACTTTCCCCGCAGTTATGGAATCGTCGGAATCATAGGAAAGTTTTACGGAATTGTAATCGTCGGAAAGTTTTACGAAATCATCGGTATCGTCGGTTTAGGGTTTTACGGAATCGTCGGAATCGTCGGAGTCACCTCACGTTGCACGAATGTTGACCGACTTCGTCTATAGGATTTGTACATCGGAAAGTTTTGAATGTTGACTGAAAAAGTGAGTCTACTAGAATCGTCTTCCTCGCTTTAGCGACATAAATGATGAAGGCGGCTTCAAATCGAGCCGTGAGAGCATCTCTAGCAGGTACAATTTGTACGTCGATAGAACAAATCCCATATAAACCAATTGAATTTACGACAAGGTCCAACAAAATAGCAGCCTCTCCCGTAGAAATGGCCGAGAATATGCATGATCACGTAACTTTTTTTATAGGATGTCCTATTCGGGCCGGAAAAAACTAATATCGACGGTTATAATTACAAGCATACAACAATATGGATATACGAAAATACGGATATACCGTACGTGAAGAAGACGAAGTGGGGCGGCGAGGAGGCGGCATGGGGCGGCGCGCGAGGAGGCGTCGAGGAGGCGACGGCGCGGCGAGGAGGTGGCGCGAGGATCGGCGAGGAGGCAACGCGAGAAGGCCGCGCGCGAGGAGGCGGCGAGGAGGCGGCGGCGCAGAGAGGAGGCGACGGTGCGGCGAGGAGGCGACGGCGTGGCGAGGAGGCGGCGAGGATCGGCCGGCGAGGCGGCGCGAGGAGGCCGCGGGCGAGGAGGACCTGCGCGAGGAGGCGGCGCGCGAGGAGGCGGCGAGGATCGGCGAGGAGGCGGCGAGGAGGCGGCGAGGAGGCGACGGCGGCGAGGAGGCGGCAAGGAGGTCGAGTCGGCGAGGAGAGAGGCGGCGTGGAGAGAAGGCGAGGAGAGACACGCGGGAAGGCGAGAAGTTGGCGACCCCGGAGAGGTCTACACCCTTTAGCACCGGTTGTTAACACAGACCGGTGCTAAAGGGTCCAAAAATTGGGCGCGAACCGAACCCACCTTTAGGACCGGTTGTTGTTACAGACCGGTCCTAAAGGTTTTTTTTCCTTTTTCTTTTTTCCTTTTTTCTATTTCCTGTTTTCTTTTTCTTTTTGTTTCCTTTTTCTTTTTCCTGTTTCTTCTTTTATTTTTCTTTTTTCCTTTTTTCTGTTTCCTGTTTTCTTTTTCTTTTTGTTTCCTTTTTCTTTTTCCTGTTTCTTCTTTTATTTTTCTTTTTTTCCTTTTTTCTGTTTCCTGTTTTCTTTTTCTTTTTGTTTCCTTTTCCTTTTTCCTGTTTCTTCTTTTATTTTTCTTTTTTGTTTCCCTTTTCTGTTTTATTTTACATTTATTTACAAATTGTCAAAATGTCATTTCAACACTTAAAAAATAAAAATGATATTTATGAAAATGGTCAAATTTAGTGGAAACTCGTCAAATTTTTAATATTTATCAAAATGGTCAACACAATTACATAAAAGGTTTAATACATTATTACACATCACCAACAACACCCCCTATCTATTTTTCTTCTTGCCTTTCTTCTGATTGCGCCGTAACCATGGACTATCTTCATCATTTAACGGGATGCTTGGATCATCTTTGACTTTGAAGGGAGGAATTTCATCAAATTTATTGTAATCTTCTGACATGTCTGTCTTGTCCTCGACTGCCACGATGTTTCTTTTCCCTGAAAGAACTATGTGGCGCCTTGGCTCATCGTCTGATGTATTCGCTTCCTTATCTTTTCTTTTTCTCGGTCTGCTAGACATGTCCTTCACATAGAAAACCTGAGCCACATCATTGGCTAGGACGAATTGATCATTGCCGTACCCAAGATTCTTCTGATCCACTGTTGTCATTCCGTACTTCGGGTCTACCTTCACGCCTGACAGGTTGAACCATTTGCACCAGAACAAAGGGACCTTAAAGGAAGGTCCGTAGTCAAGTTCCCATATCTGCTCTATGTAACCATAGTATGTGACCCTTTGCCCGTTGTCGTCTTTTGCATCAAACCGGACGCCAGTGTTTTGGTTGGTGCTCTTTTTTTCTTGGTCTGCCGTGTAAAATGTGTTACCATTTATCTCGTACCCTTTAAAGGTCAATAGAGTCGAAGATGGTTGCTTGGCCAACAAGTATAGCTCATCTTCAACAATGTTGTCATTAATGAGACGTCTTTGCAACCAACCGCCGAAAGTCTTTGCGTGTTCTTTAGCAATGAAATCTTCAGGTTGCTCCGGGTATTCTGAGCGTAAAATATCCTTGTGTTCCTGGATATATGGAGCCGCCAAGCTGGAATTAACTAGAACTCTGTAGTGTGCTTGAGTGAAAGATTGCTCGTCCATACATGTTGTTGATTTCTTTCCTAGCGTGCCTTTTCCACGCAGTCTCCCCTCATGGCGCGACTGAGGAACACCGATCGGGTTCAGGTCAGGAATAAAATCAACACAAAACTCAATGACCTCCTCTGTTCCATAGCCCTTGACCATGATTCCTTCTGGCCTAGCACGGTTTTTAACATAATTCTTCAAGACTCCCGTGAACCTCTCAAAGGGGAACATATTGTGTAAGAATACAGGACCGAGAGCGGAAATCTCTTGGACTAGGTGAACTATGAGGTGCGTCATAATATTGAAGAAGGTTGGTGGGAACACCAACTCGAAGCTGACAAGACATTGGACCACGTCCTTCTGTAAACATGGTAGAGTTGCTGGATCGATTGCCTTCTGAGAAATTGCGTTGAGGAATGCACATAGCTTCACAATGGGTACTCACACGTTTTCTGGCAGAAGCCCCCTCAATGCAATCGGAAGTAACTGGGTCATGATCACGTGGCAGTCATGAGACTTTAGGTTTTGGAACTTTTTCTCCAGGTTTAGTATTCCTTTTATGTTCGACGAGTAGCCAGACAGGACCTTGATACTGCTCAGGACTTGGAAAAAGATCTCCTTCTATTCCTTGGTAAGAGCGTAGCTGGAAGGACCTCTGAAATTCTCTCGATTCATCAGGTCGTCTCGTTCGTGCATACGTTGGTGGTGCAGCCGTGCTTTTGGTGTATCTCTCGACTTCTTCCCATGCACGCCCAATAAGTTTAGCAGGTTCACGCAAATATTTTTCGTCACGTGCATCACGTCGATCGCAGAGCGAACCTCTAGGAATTTCCAATAGGGTAGTTCCCAGAATATAGATTTCTTCTTCCACATGGCTACGTGGTTGTCGGCGTCATTCGGAACAGATTGTGCGCCAGGACCCTTACCAAAGATTACTTTTATATCTTTGACCATGTCATATATATCAGTACCTTTAGGGAAGGTTGGCTTCCTCCGTGTATCTGCCTCGCCTTTGAAATGCTTTCCTTTCTTTCTTACGGGATGCCTGTCCGGAAGAAATCGACGATGCCCCGGGTACACATTCTTGCCTATATGTATACTTTCAGTCTCGCCTAAACAGTGTGTGCATGCGTTGTATCCCTTGTTTGACTGTCCTGAGATGTTACTAAGAGCGGGCCAATCATTGATGGTTACAAACAGTAACCCTCGTAGGTCAAATTCCTCCTGTTTGTACTCGTCCCATACACGTACACCTTCGTCAGCCCATAACTCTAAAAGTTCATCAACCAGTGGCCTCAGGTACACATCAATGTTGTTGCCGGGTTGCGACGGGCCTGGGATAAGCACTGGCATCATAATGAACTTACGCTTCGTGCATAACCAAGGAGGAAGGTTATAGATACATAGAGTCACGGGCCAGGTGCTATGACTGCTACTCTGCTCCCCAAACGGATTCAGGCCGTCTGTACTTAGACCAAACCTTAAGTTTCTTGGGTCACGTGCAAAGTCCTCGTACTTATCGTCGATGTTTCTCCACTGCGACCCATCAGCGGGTTGTCTCAGCATATCGTCTTCCTTACGGTCTTCTTTGTGCCATCCCAGCAACTTGGCATGCTCTTTGTTTCGGAACAAACGTTTCAACCGTGGTATTATAGGAGCATGCCACATCACCTTGGCAGGAACCCTCTTCCTGGGGCGATCGTCGCCCTCAACATCACCAGGGTCATCTCGCCTGATCTTATACCGAAATGCACCACATACCGGGCAGGCATTTAAATTCTCGTGCTGACCGCGGTAGAGGATGCAGTCATTGATGCATGCATGTATCTTATGCACTTCCAATCCTAGAGGGCAGACAACCTTCTTTGCTTCGTACGTACTGCAGGGCAGCACGTTATCCCTTGGAAGCATCTTCTTCATTATTTTCAGCAGCTTTTCAAATCCCTTGTCAGATATTCCATTCTATGCCTTCCATTGCAGCAATTCCAGGGTGGTGCCCAGCTTTTTCTGGCCATCTTCGCAATTTGGGTACAACAATGTTTTGTGATCTTCTAACATGCGCTCCAACTTCAACCTCTTGTTTTCACTTCCGCAGTTTATCTGTTCTTCACGAATGACCTGACGAAGATCATCATCAGACTCATCAACAATGTCCTCAAGTTCAGGCTCGTCTTCCCCCATTTCAGTATCACCGTGTTCACCGAACATAGGATAGTTATCATTATCCTCTTCTTCTTCATTGTCTTCCATTACAACCACTACTAAAATTCAGAAATTTGCCGTCTGCCAAGGCAGACGGCAAAGGGGGCAACCACGGACGGCAAAGGCTTTGCCGTCTGCCCCCTCATGGCAAAGTAGACGGTAAAAAAAATCAGGTGAAGAGGCTCTTTGCCGTCTGCTTTCACAACGCGGACGGCAAAGAATCTTTGCCATGAGGGACGGACGGCAAAATAAATGGGACGGCATATATTGCAACGTCCCCGTTAAGTGCTAACGGCAGGCCTCCTCTCTTTGCCGTCTGTCTTCCACCCTTTGCCATGCGGGGGCAGACGGCAAAGAGGGGAGACAGAGGGGGCAGATTCTCTCTTTGCCGTCTGCCTTCCCCCCTTTGCCATGTGGGGGCAGACGACAAAGAGGGGAGGCAGAGGGGGCAGATTCCCCCTTTGCCATGTGCCTCCCCCCTTTGCCATGTGTTGGCGGACGGCAAAGAGGGGGGAGAGAGGGGGCAGATTCCCCGTTTGCCATGTGCCTCCCCCCCTTTGCCATGTGTTGGCAGACGGCAAAGAGGGGAGAGAGAGGGGGCAGATTCCCCCTTTGCGATGTGCCTTCCCCCCTTTGCCATGTGTTGGCAGACGACAAAGAGGGGAGAGAGAGGGGGCAGATTCCCCCTTTGCCATGTGCCTCCCCCCTTTGCCATGTGTTGGCAGACGGCAAAGAGGAGAACCAGCCCCTTATTTATTTATTTTTTGTTATATCCAGCATTTTTAACAATAATCAAGATATATATATATATATTTGACATAAATAAATTTCTTTCCGTACGCATAACCATATTAAAATAACTCTCATCCATAGTGCATACATGTTATGGAAGTTACATCCGTACCAAACCATATATTACACCAGTTTCATCCACGTGCATACAAAGTTTCATATATTCATATACTACAATAGTTTCAATACAACCCATGGTACAAGAAATCATCTTCAAGCATTCCATCAACCAAGCTTCCCGTGAAGTGAAGGTAATCTACAAAATGACAAATAAGAAAGTTAGAAAAATAATACTAGATGAAGTAGTGTATATATAGGTTATTTCGGAGATAAATTAGCTAAGTATAGATCATTTAGGAGCTAACTAAGCTAATTATGTCATTTAGGTGGAACCCTAGCTAACTATAGGAGAAGAGAAAGAGAAGAAGAAGTAAAAGAAGGAGGAGGAGGAGGAGAAGGAGAAGGAAGAGGAGAAGAAGAAGAAAAAGGAGGAGGAGGAGGAGGAGGAGGAGAAGGAGAAGGAAGAGGAGAAGAAGAAGAAGGAAAAGAAGGAGAAGAAGAAGGAGAAGGAGCGGGAGCTCCTTCTCCTTCTTCTTCTCCTTCTTCTCCTTCTTCTTCTCCTTCTTCTCCTTCTTCTTCTCCTTCTTCTCCTTCTTCTTATCCTTTTGTCCCCTTCTTCTCATTTTTCCTCTTTCTTCTCCTTTTTCCTCTTCCTTTCTTTCATTTTCCTCTTTTTCTCTTCTTGTCCCCTTCTTCGGGCTAAATTGGCTAAGAATGCCTTTTTGGAGCTAATTATGTCATTTCGAGGATAATTAGCTAAGTATAGGTCATTTTTTATTAAATAGGCCATTTTGGAGCTAACTAAGCTAATTATGTCATTTCGTAGGATAATTAGCCAATTTAGCCTTTCTTGGATGAGTCTAAGCTACGTAGAAGAAGAGATAGAGAAGAAGAAGTAAAATAAGGAGGAGGAGGAGGAGGAGGAGAAGAAGGAAGAGGAGAAGAAGAAGAAAAGAAGAAGGAGAAGGAGAAGAAGAAGGAGAAGAAGGAGAAGAAGAAGGAGTAGGAGGAGCTCCTTCTCCTTCTCCTCCTTCTTCTCCTTCTTCTCCTTCTTCTTCTCCTCCTCCCTCTCCTCCTTCTTCTTCTCCTCATTTTTCCTCTTCCTTCCTTTCATTTTTCCTCTTTTTCTCTAGCGGTTACCTATAAAACTTTCCAGGTCACCTATAAAACTTTCCAGCTCCAACTAGCTAAAACTAGCTCTAGCGGTGGCATCCAAACAGGGCCATTGTGTCGTGGTTTTAGATGTGACCTCTACTTATACATAAACCAGCTCCAACCATGTTCTCCTAATCTTTTCAGATGTGACGTGGTAGTAATTTTAAATTATTTTATTCATAAACCAGATTACTTACTTAGTCTTCTATTGTATATACGATGCACTTTTTTCCATGACCTCTACTTATACATTGGTTTTGTTCACTAGATTCCTGAATTCAAGGCACGTGCGTCTGCTCGGATTGATGCCTGGATAGTACTTGATGTCCTCTACATGCGCGATGAGTGTATAACTCTTTAACATCACATATTAGGGGCACTTTTACCCATCTTAACATCACATTGAGTTGGTGTAAATATAGAGAGTCGATGCCAGGGTCTATATAATTGATATGCATACAACCAACAGGAAGTTAACACACGCATATCAAAACGGCCAAACATAGAGCCATGACACAAACTAAGCGCCCTAGGGTATGGAGGGCTAATGACATGCTCCACATGCAGACACGCACCATTATTCGCAGCAGTCTCAGAATTAAGTAAAACTGACATTTATATGTTAATCATATTTCCACAGCAGACAAAAAGATATTTGTATTTGCATAATTTCTATAACAACATTGTGCCATTCTACATATTCGAAGGTGTCACCTCCTTTATTTTGTATCATTTATTCAAAGAGAATAGATATTAGCATGAGAATATTTTCTTTGTGTAGGTATGATGTGTCATGTGTCCAAGAATTACTATCAAATTGATGGTAAATAGCAGTACGAACTCATTTTTTTCATTTTCTCCTATACAGAATAATCTCACCGTTTTTACAAGGAAATAATCTCACCGTTTTTGCTGGCTGCTCCGGCTAGGCGGCGGAGGAGGGTGCGGGCGACGGAGGGGGGTAGCGACGAGGCTCCAGGGCGTCCGGGGCGAGGAGGAGCGTCAGGGGGGCTGCTCGTGCTCCTGACGGCGTGGCCGGATCAGGGGAGAGGATCGGCCTGCAGGGGGGAGCCGATGGGGAGGGGGGGTGGCGACGGTGGGGAGGGCGGGGAGGCGCCGGCCGGTGGGGGACGGCGGGGAGGCGCCGGCCGGTGGGGGAGGAGGTGGCGACGGTGGGGAGGGCGGGGAGGGCGGGGAGGCGCCGGCCGGTGTGGAGGGCGGGGAGGCGCCGGCCGGTGGGGGAGGCGCCGGCCGGTGGGGAGGGCTGGGAGGCGACGGCCGGTGGGCGCAAGGGAGGGAGCGTGCGGGAGGAGGGCGACGAGAAGGTGGGTTTTTTTTTTTAAACAACGAGGTGGGGTTGCTGCGTTGGTGGGCAGCCGGGGGTTGATTTCTTTGCCGTCCGCCGTGCTCCAAGGCGGACGGCAAAGGGGCTTTTGGCGGACGGCAAAGACACGGCGGTTGGAGCGTTAGTGGGCAGCCGGGGGTTGATTTCTTTGCCATCCGCCGTGCTCCAAGGCAGACGGCAAAGGGGCTTTTGGCGGACGGCAAAGACACGGCCGATGGCAAATGTAATGGCTACAACTGCAATTTTCTTTGCCGTCTGCGTGGGCCATCTTTGCCGTCCGCTAGCTGATGGCAAAGAAGCGACTCATGGCAAAGCACTTCTTTTCCATCTGTCTGATCTTTGCCATCTATTTTTTGGTAGCTGACGGCAAAGAGCTTCTTTGCCATCAGCCAGCGGACGGCAAAGACTAGGCAGACGGCAAATTCTCTGATTCCAGTAGTGAACCCCTCTTTCTCCGTGCTTGGTCCAACAAAAATAACTGGGCATGAAGCCTTCTTGCAACAGGTGGGTGTGTATGGTTCTTGAGTTAGGGAAATTCCTCTTATTCTGGCATTTTTTACATGGACAAAAAATAAATCCATTCTGCCTGTTTTTCTCAGCCACATTGAGAAAACTATGCATGCCATTAAGGAATTCGGGACGACGTCGATCACTGTACATCCATTGCCGGTTCATCTGCATTATATAAATTTATCAAAAACCATTATGCTAAATCATCATGACTAAATTAATTAATTAATACAAAAAGTTCATCACACGTTAAAACCAAAGTAGCGTAGTGACCATACATATATAGTTCTCATAAAAACACACACTGAAACCAACCATAAAAACTCTCTCTAATTAACGCATTTAAAAACAACAACAAATGCGATCAAAATCGCAACAAAGGTAACAATTGACCCGACGGCATAATGATACCAAGCCTCTTTACTAATTGCATATTTTCTGATCTTTCTAATCTTCAGACGCATTGCGTCCATCTCGCTCTTGTGACCATCGACGACACCGGCAAGAACCTTTTCCAAGGTCATCTTCTCTCTTTCAGTTTTTTCCAACCTTTCTTCAGTTTTTTTTCAATCTTTCTTTCAGGCCAACATTTTCTTGTTCAACTAAGTGTAACTTCTCAACAATAGGGTCGATTGGCATTTCCGGTTCCACTACCTCCTAGATAAAAATATCTATGTCAAGTTGGTCGGCGTAATTAATTGTCATATAATCAGGAAATGAAAATATGTAGTTATAAAAGATAATATACCACATCCGAATCATAGACTGGACGAGGGCCAACGGGGACGGATATCAAAACCATGGCGCTATACATATAAAAAAAATCTTACACAATAAGAAAATTATATACAAGTAAATATGTAAATCATACAAATCAAAATTTGTTTTGGTAAATAAAAACAATAGGCTCACCAAGGTTGTGTCGGTGACGGGGCGATCGACGGCGGTGAGGAAGGGGACAAGGCGCGCGACACTAAAAAAACCACAAATCATAATTAAATTTGAGCTCAAATTGCATATGTATACATAACAAATGATGAACTCTCTCTAGCTTAGGCATTTCATCAAACACCTAGCTAGCACAACAAAAATGAAATGAGCAAGAAAACGAGCAAAACTTGCAATACCGGAAGAGGGAATGTTGATGCTAACCGTAGGACCGATGGGTGCCAACAAGCTTGACAAATGGTGGAGAAAAATGGGGATGTATAAGAGCTCCCAAGAGGAAGGAGAGAGCAAAAATGGAGTTGAGCTCAAGCTAGAAAAAATGGATCTAGAAAAAATGGGGTGGAATATAGGGGTGCTCGGGGAGGAAGGAGAGGAGGGCTTTAGGACCGGTTTGTGTTAAAAACCGGTGCTAAAGGGTCTGACAGCGGGGCCCCGCTGTTGCTGCAAAAATGAGAAAACCTTTAGCACCGGTTTGTGATACAAACCGGTTCTAAAGGGTCTGTCCACTGGGCCCCCCTCCCTGCAGCAAACGGTCCAAAAACCTTTAGGACCGGTTTGTGTTACAAACCGGTCCTAAAGGCCTTGCGGCCATTTGCTGCAGGGAGGGGGCCCAGTGGACAGACCCTTTAGAACCGGTTTATATCCAATCCGGGTCCAATGTGGTTGGCTCAATGCCCTGTTTTCTACTAGTGTGGGAATTTCTGTCAAGCTAGTTTTCATCATGTTCATGTGATTCGCCTTCGTTACTTTGATAGTTTGATATGTGGGTGGACCGGCGCTTGGGTACTGCCCTTACTTGGACAAGCATCCCAATTATGATTAACCCCCCTTGCAAGCATCCGCAACTATGAAAGAAGAATTAAGACAAAGTCTAACCATAGCATTAAACTAGTGGATCCAAATCAGCCCCTTACGAAGCAATGCATAAACTAGGGTTTAAGCTTCTGTCACTCTAGCAACCCATCATCTACTTACTACTTCCCAATGCCTTCCTCTAGGCCCAAATAATGGTGAAGTGTTATGTAGTCGATGTTCACATAACACCACTAGAGGAAAAACAACATACAACACATCAAAATACGGAACGAATAGCAAATTCACATGACTACTTATAGCATGACTTATCCCATGTCCTCAGGACCAAAGTAACTACTCACAAAGCATAATCATATTCATGACCAGAGAGGTAATGAATAGCATTAAAGATCTGAACATAAACTCTTCCACCAAATAATCCAACTAGCATCAACTACAAAGAATAATTAACACTACTAGCAACCTTACAAGTACTAATTGGAGTCGCGAGATGGAGATTGGTTACAAGAGATGAACTAGGGTTTGGAGATGAGATGGTGCTGACGAAGATGTTGATGGTGACGAGTCCCTCCGATGAGAGGAGTGTTGGTGATGACGATGACGATGATTTCCCCCTCCGGGAGGGAAGTTTCCCCGGCAGGATCATCCTTGCTCGAGCTCTAGATTGGTTCTGCTCAAGTTTCGCCTCATGGCGGTGGCGAATCCTCCGAAAAACGTCCTCCTGAATTTTTTCGGAATGAAACCCTTCATATAGCAGAAGAGGGGAGCCAGTGGGCCAGCAGGGAGCGCACAAGCCCCCTAGGCGCGGCCAGGGGGTGGCCGTGCCTAGAAGGCTTGTGGCCACCTGCTGGCACCCCTCTGGCACTTCTTCGGCCCAGTATTTTTTTTATATTCCCAAAAAAATCCACGTTGATTTTCACGGCCTTTGGAGTTGCGCAGAATAGGCATCTCAAACTTCCTCCTTTTTCAGGCCAGAATTCCAGCTGCCTGCATTCTCCCTCTTCGTGTAAATCTTGCAAAACAAGAGAGAAAAGGCATAAGTATTATACTGTGAAGTGAAATAACAGCCTAAAAAGAAATAAATATCAACATGAAAGAATGATGCAAAATGGACGTATCAACTCCCCCAAGCTTAGACCTCGCTTGTCCTCAAGCGAAAGCCAAGCTCAATAAATATGCCCACATGTTTAGGGGGAGAGGTGTCGACAAAACAAGATACGAACATGCAGGCATCATGATCATGATCATAACAACAATACCAACATATAATCCCTCATGCTAAAGTGACAATTCCTTCACAAAGTAAAGTATGGATCAAGAACCTTACCGAGAATTAGCAACCTATAGCCTTTAGTCATTGAAGCAATTGCAATTTATCACAACATCAAAAAGAGTCAAATAAGAGCTTGTAAAGCAAATCCACATACTTAATCATCTTTTTGTTCTCTACAATTGCTACAACTCACGTGGTACTCATGAGATCAAAGTTTCAGCTGAACACAGAGAAAGATCGGGGCTTATAGTTTTACCTCCGAACTGCTTACCTCAAGGGTAATGTCAACAATAATAATTCATGAATGCTTACCTCCAAGTTGACATACGAATATAGATATTTCCCTAGCATATGACGTTAGCCAAGATAAAGGCGAAACAAGGAACTGGTGAAGATCACCATGACTCTTTCAAGGGCAAAAAAGTAAAGGTACAAGATAGGCCCTTCGCAGAGGGAAGCAGAGGTTGTCGTGCCCTTTTGAGGTTTCGATGCGTGTCCTCTTAGTGCGGAGGAATGTCACTTTATATTGCCTCCTGTGATAAAGAACTTTATTATGTAGTCTGTCGCTTTTATGTCTTCCTCATCACAGGTTCGTACAAAGCTTATTTTCCACACACTAATAGATCATACATATTAGGGAGAAATTTTTATTGCTTGCACCGATGACAACTTACTTGAGGGATCTTATTCAATCCATAGGTAGGTATGGTGGACTCGCATGGCAAAACTGGGTTGAAGGTTTATGGATGCACAAGTAGTATCTCTACTTGGTGCGGGAGTTTTCGCTAAGGGATCGTCACATGAGGTTTGTGGATGCACCAATATGGATGCACCAATGTGAGGTGGAAGCAATCGTCACATGCTAAGGGATCTCTAATCATATAACATTGTTCGGAACCAAGCAAACACAATTCATTATGTTGTATTCCTTGTCCAACATCTACTTCTGAGCATGCAATAGTTTAGTGAGTGTTCACAATCATGGATGGTGTCAAAGATGATATATTTATATGTGAACCTCTCCTTCTTTATCACTTCCTATTAATTGCAACAATGACCAAGGTCTATGTTTGTCTACCCTCAACAAGTTTCAATCAACATTCTTTTTATATGTGAAGCTATCACTTCCCATAAGATCATTACATGATCTTTCATGCTTTTGTTATTTTATCACTCTTTTGATCATGGCAAGAGGCAAAGCCCTCAACTAAGACACTCTTTATTATATGGCTCACGAGCTCGAATACATCGGGGGTGACACAAAGCAAAACTCAAGACTAAAACACTAAGACTTTTATTCTACTAGAGAAAGAGAAAACTGAAAAAGGAACAAACTAAAACAAAGGTAAAGGCAAAAGATGTGATGGTGATACGATACCGGGGCAATTCCCCCAAGCTTGGCACAAGCCAAGGGGATTGCCCATACCCATGCTTAGTTGTCTTCCTTTGGAGATGATGGTGGAGTTGTTGCAACATGGGTTTGATCCTCCGTCTTCCAAGGCATAGGTGCTCCATCATGGAAGGATGAACGAGTCTCTCGAATCCTCAAATCTGCAGCCAACCGTATTGATTTAAATCTATACTCATACTTACAGTTTTGGTTCTGCAAGTCATAGATCTGGGCTTGGAGGTGATCAATCCTGTCATAGAGCCTGGAGAGGTGCTTCCCGATGTTATTGGCATCGATCTTGTGCTTGTTGGTGAACTCCATGATCATCATGTGGTTGGCGCTGAGTCCATGCTCTACCATCCCTTGGCACTTGAAAACTTTTTGGTCCATTGCGTCGAGCCTCGCCTCCATGCTCCTAGTCTTCTTAGGCCCCTCGACATCACGGATGTGCAATAGCCCCTCACGCATCTCGATAGATTGAGGGTGTTGCAGCACTCCCGTGAGGTAGGGATTGATGACCTTCTTGAAGATCTTGTCCTTAGGAGCTTTTGGGGACATAATAGCAATCTAGATCTGCAACAGAAACAGGCTCGAAACGAAAACACAGGAAATTTGCATGATACGAGGGTCAGACCTTTCAAGAGAATATATAATGATTTTTTTTCAGACCAGAAGGAGTACTCCACACGAAAACGGAGTCCGGGAGGCACACGAGGTGGCCACAAGCCCCCCAGGCGGGGCCAGGGGGTGGGCCCGCGCGTGGCAGGCTTGTCGCCTCCTCGCGCGCTTTCCGAACTACTTCCAATTTTTCTCCGTTTTGGAGTTTTTTAGAAAAATAGAAAAATTTAAAGCAGTCCGGAAAGCGCACGAGGAGGCGACAAGCCTGCCACGCGCGGGCCACCCCTGGTTGCGCCCTGGCGGCTTGTGACCACCTCGTGTGCCTCCCAAACTCCGTTTTCTTGCGGAGTACTCCTTCTGGCCAGGAAAAAATCATTATATATTCTCCCGAAAGGTCTGACCCTCGTATCACGCAAATTTCCTGTGTTTTCGTTTCGAGCCTGTTTTCGGCTGCAGATTTAGGGCAAGATGTCGTCTCAGGAATCTGTAGGGGAGAACGATCTCCCTCGAGTCTATGAAGAAGTAAATTTTCATCTGAAAAGAATGGAGGTCATGGAGGCCAAGGAAGGCTACCTAAAGAAACTAAGGGCAAAAGTAAGGAGAAGAATTCGGCGTTGGACGAAGGGCAATCTATGCTCAAGAAGGAAGAAGCTGAGGAAGAGGATTTTCTTCAACCATACCTCCACGTTTTACCTCTATCCTTGATCGAGCTCTTGAGGTTACGTGAAATAGCTCGTGTTCGTAATACTTATCTCACTCATCAATTTGTTTTGCTGGAGAAACATATCACAGACCTCCAAGGTATAAATCAAAGATTAATGGCCCTCTTGGAATCAAAGGACAAGACAACTTAGCAAGGTTATGGGCAATCCCCTTGGCTTGTGCCAAGCTTGGGGGAGTTCCCCCGGTATCGTATCACCATCACATATTTTTCCTTTACCTTTTCTTAGTTCGTTCCTTTTTGGTTTTATCTTTCTCTCGTAGAATAAAGTTCTTAGTGTTTTAGGCTTGAGTTTTGCTTTGTGTCACCCCTGATGTATTCGAGCTCGTGAGCCATATAATAAAGAGTGTCTTAGTTAAGGGCCTTGCCTCATGCCATGATCAAGAGAATGATAAAAGAACGAAAGCCTGAAAGATCATGTAGTGATCTTATGGGAAGTGATGGCTTCACATATAAAAAGAATGTTGATTGAAACTTGTTGAGGGTAGACAAACGTAGACCTTGGTCATTGTTGCAATTAATAGGAAGTGATAAACAAGGAGAGGTTCACATATAAATATATCATCCTTGACACCATCTATGATTGTGAACACTCATTTAACTATTACATGCTTAGAAGTAGATGTTGGACAAGGAAGATAACATAATGAATTATGCTTGCTTGGTTCCGAACAATGATTATATGACTAGAGATCCCTTAGCATGTGACGATTGCTTCCACCTCATATCAGCCAAAATTCCTGCACCAAGTAGAGATACTACTTGTGCATCCATAAAACTTCAACCCAGTTTTGCCATGAGAGTCTACCATACCTACCTATGGGTTGAATAAGATCCCTCAAGTAAGTTGTCATCGGTGCAGGCAATAAAAATTGCTTCATAATTATGTACGATCTATTAGTGTGTGGAAAATAAGCGTTGTAAGAACCTGTGATGAGGAAGACATAAAAGCGACAGTCTGCATAATAAAGTTCTCTATCACAGTAGGCAATATAAAGTGGCGTTACTTCACACTAAGAGGTCACACATATCCAAACATCAAAAGCGCATGACAACCTCTGCTTCCCTCTGTGAAGGGCCCATCTTGTACCATTACTTTTTGCCCTTGAAAGAGTCATGGTGATCTTCACCAATTCCTTATTTCGCCTTTTTCTTGGCTAATGTCATATGCTAGGGAAAGATCTATATTCATATGTCAACCTGGAAGTAAGTATTCATGAATTATTATTGTTGACATTACCCTTGAGGTAAATAGTTGGGAGGCGAAACTATAAGCCCCTATCTTTCTCTCTGTTCGATTGAAACTTTGATCTCATGAGTACCACGTGAGTTGTAGGAATTGTAGAAGACAAACGAATGATTGAGTATGTGGATTTGCTTTACAAGCTCTTGCTTGAATCTTTCCGATGTTATGATAAATTTGTTGGAAATATGCCCTAGAGGCAATAATAAATTAGTTATTATTATATTTCTTAGTTCATGATAATCGTTTATTATCCATGCTATAATTGTATTGATTGGAAACACAATACTTGTGTGGATACATAGACAAAACACTGTCCCTAGTAAGCCTCTAGTTGACTAGCTCATTGATCAAAGATGGTCAAGGTTTCCTGGCCATAGGCAAGTGTTGTCACTTGATAACGGGATCACATCATTAGGAGAATCATGTCATGGACTAGACCCAAACTAATAGACGTAGCATGTTGATCGTGTCATTTTGTTGCTACTGTTTTCTGCGTGTCAAGTATTTGTTCCTATGACCATGAGATCATATAACTCACGGACACCGGAGGAATGCTTTATGTGTATCAAACGTCGCAACGTAACTGGGTGACTATAAAGATGCTCTACAGGTATCTCCGAAGGTGTTCGTTGAGTTAGTATAGATCGAGACTGGGATTTGTCACTCTATGTGACGGAGAGGTATCTCGGGGCCCACTCGGTAATACAACATCACACACAAGCCTTGCAAGCAATGTAACTTAATGTAAGTTGCGGGATCTTGTATTACGGAACGAGTAAAGAGACTTGCCGGTAAACGAGATTGAAATAGGTATGCGGATACTAACGATCGAATCTCGGGCAAGTAACATACCGAAGGACAAAGGGAATGACATACGGGATTATATGAATCCTTGGCACTGAGGTTCAAACGATAAGATCTTCGTAGAATATGTAGGATCCAATATGGGCATCCAGGTCCCGCTATTGGATATTGACCGAGGAGTCTCTCGGGTCATGTCTACATAGTTCTCGAACCCGCAGGGTCTGCACACTTAAGTTTCGACGTTGTTTTATGCGTATTTGAGTTATATGGTTGGTTGCCGAATGTTGTTCGGAGTCCCAGATGAGATCACGGACGTCACGAGGGTTTCCGGAATGGTCCGAAAACGAAGATTGATATATAGGATGACCTCATTTGGTTACCGGAAGGTTTTCGTGCATTACCGGAAAAGTTTCGGGCTCATCGGTAGTGTACCGGGAGTGCCGGGAGGGGTGCCGGGGACCATCGGGAGGGGTGTCACGCCCCAAGGGGTCTCATGGGCTATTGGAAGAGATAAACCAGCCACTAGTGGGCTGGAATAAGTTCCCACTAAGGCCCATAAGGTTTGAGAAGGAAAAAAACACAAGGTAGAAAGAGTTTCCAAGTGGGAAGGTGGAATCCTACTCCAAGTAGGACTGGAGTAGGACTCCTCCACCTCCAATTTCGGCCAAACCTTTAGGTTTTGAGGCTTCCTCCTCCCCTCCCTCCCACCTATATATACGGAGGTTTTAGGGCTGATTTGAGACGACTTTTCCACGGCAGCCCGACCACATACCTCCACGGTTTTTCCTCTAGATCGCGTTTCTGCGGAGCTCGGGCGGAGCCCTGCTGAGACAAGGTCATCACCAACCTCCGGAGCGCCATCACGCTGCCGGAGAACTCTTCTACCTCTCCGTCTCTCTTGCTGGATCAAGAAGGCCGAGATCATCGTCGACCTGTACGTGTGCTGAATGCGGAGGTGCCGTCCGTTCGGCACTAGATCGTGGGACGGATCGCGGGACGGTTCGTTGGACGGTTCGCAGGGCGGATCGAGGGACGTGAGGACGTTCCACTACATCAACCGCGTTCACTAACGCTTCTGCTACGCGATCTACAAGGGTACGTAGATCGGAAATCCCCTCTCGTAGATGGACATCACCATGATAGGTCTTCGTGCACGTAGGAAAATTTTTGTTTCCCATGCGACGTTCCCCAACAGTGGCATCATGAGCTAGGTTCATGCGTAGATGTAATCTCGAGTAGAACACAAAAGTTTTTGTGGGCGGTGATGTGCGTCTTGATGCCCTCCTTAGTCTTTTCTTGATTCCGCGGTATTGTTGGATTGAAGCGGCTTGGACCGACATTACTCGTACGCTTACGAGAGACTGGTTTCATCGCTATGAGTAACTCCGTTGCTCAAAGATGACTGGCAAGTGTCGGTTTCTCGAACTTTAGTTGAATCGGATTTGACCGGGGAGGTCCTTGGATAGGGTTATATAGCAATTCATATATCTCCGTTGTGGTGTTTGCGTAAGTAAGAGGCGATCCTACTAGATACCCATGGTCACCACGTAAAACATGCAACAACAAATTAGAGGACGTCTAACTTGTTTTTGCAGGGTATGCTTGTGATGTCATATGGCCAACGATGTGATGTGATATATTGGATGTATGAGATGATCATGTTGTAATAGATAATATCGACTTGCACGTCGATGGTACGGCAACCGGCAGGAGCCATAGGGTTGTCTTTAAATTAACATTTCTGCTTGCAGATGCGTTTACTGTATTGCTAGGATGTAGCTTGAGTAGTAATAGCATGAGTAGCACGACAACCCCGATGGCGACACATTGATGGAGATCATGGTGTGGCACCGGTGACAAAGAAGATCATGCCGGTGCTTTGGTGATGGAGATCAAGAAGCACGTGATGATGGCCATATCATGTCACTTATGAATTGCATGTGATGTTAATCCTTTTATGCACCTTATTTTGCTTAGAACGACGGTAGTATTATGAGGTGATCTCTCACTAAAATTTCAAGACGAAATTGTGTTCTCCCCGACTGTGCACCATTGCTACAGTTCGTCGTTTCGAGACACCACGTGATGATCGGGTGTGATAGACTCAACGTTCACATACAATGGGTGCAAAACAGTTGCACACGCGGAACACTCGGGTTAAGCTTAACGAGCCTAGTATGTGCAGACATGGCCTCCGAACACATGAGACCGAAAGGTCGATCATGAATCATATAGTTGATATGGTTAGCATAGGGATGCTTACCACTGAAACTATACTAAACTCACGTGATGATCGGACTTGAGCTAGTGTAAGTGGGTCATGAACCACTCAAATGACTAGAGAGATGTATTTTTTTGAGTGGGAGTTTAGCAAGTAATTTGATTAAGTTAAACTCTAATTATCTTGAACATAGTCTAAGTCCACTTTGAATATATTTGTGTTGTAGATCATGGCTCACGCGACAGTCACCCTGAGTTTTAATACGTTCCTAGAGAAAGCTAAGTTGAAAGATGATGGAAGCAACTTTGTAGACTGGGCTCGTAATCTTAAGTTGATCCTACAAGCTGGGAAGAAGGATTATGTCCTTAATGCTGCGCTAGGAGGTGAACCACCCGCTACGGCTAACCAAGATGTTAAGAACGCTTGGTTAACACGTAAGGAGGACTACTCAGTAGTTCAATGTGCAGTCTTGTATGGCTTAGAGCAGGGACTTCAACGTCGCTTTGAGCATCATGGAGCATATGAGATGTTCCAGGAGTTGAAGTTTATCTTTCAGAAGAACGCCCGGATCGAGAGGTATGAGACCTCCGATAAATTCTATGCTTGCAAGATGGAGGAAAATTCGTGTGTCAGTGAACATGTGCTCAAAATGTCTGGGTACTCAAACCGTCTAGCTGAGTTGGGGATTGAAGTCCCGCAAGAGGCTATCACTG
This sequence comes from Hordeum vulgare subsp. vulgare, assembly GCF_904849725.1. Lineage (NCBI taxonomy): Eukaryota > Viridiplantae > Streptophyta > Magnoliopsida > Poales > Poaceae > Hordeum > Hordeum vulgare. The sequence goes on from NC_058524.1 coordinate 520,911,327, forward strand.
ACAGAATTCTTCAATCACTACCGCCAAGCTATGAGGGCTTTGTGTTGAACTACAACATGCAAGGGATGAACAAGTCACCCGGCGAGTTATTTGCGATGCTGAAAGTCGCAGAGTCTGAACTCCGTAAAGACCATCAAGTGTTGATGGTGAATAAGACCACTAGTTTCAAGAGAAACTGCAAAGGGAAGAAGGGTAATTCAAAGAAGAGCGGCAAGCCTGTTGCCAATCCGACGAAGAAACCCAAAGCTGGACCTAAGCCTGAAACAGAGTGCTACTATTGCAAGGGTATGGGTCACTGGAAGCGCAACTGCCCCAACTATCTGGCTGATAAGAAGGCGGCCAGAGAAAAATCAGGTATATTTGATATACATGTTGTTGATGTGTACTTAACCGGCTCTCGTAGTAGTGCCTGGGTATTCCATACCGGTTCTGTTGCTCATATTTGCAACTCGAAACAGGAAGTGCGAAATAGGCGAAGGCTGGCGAAAGATGAAGTGACGATGCGCGTAGGAAATGGTTCCAAGGTTGATGCAATCGCCGTCGGCACAGTTTCACTTCAGTTACCATCAGGATTAGTTATGAACTTGAATAATTGTTATTTAGTGCCTGCGTTGAGCATGAACATTATATCTGGATCTTGTTTATTGCGAGACAGTTACTCTTTGAAGTCAGAGAATAATGGTTGTTCTATTTCTATGAGTAACATATTTTATGGTCATGCACCCCATGTGAGAGGATTGTTCATATTGAATCTTGATAGTGATAATACACATATACATAACATTGAGACCAAAAGAGTTAGAGTTAACAATGATAGCGCCATGTTTTTGTGGCACTGCCGCTTAGGTCATATTGGTGTAAAGCGCATGAAGAAACTCCACACCGATGGACTTTTGGAGTCACTTGACTTTGATTCACTTGACACGTGCGAACCATGCCTCATGGGCAAGATGACTAAAACTCCGTTCTCCGGAACAATGGAGCGTGCCAGTGACTTGTTGGAAATCATACATACCGATGTGTGTGGTCCGATGAGCGCGGAGGCACGCGGTGGATATCGTTATTTTCTCACCTTCACTGATGATTTGAGTAGATATGGTTATGTCTACTTAATGAAGCACAAGTCTGAAACATTTGAAAAGTTCAAACAATTTCAGAGTGAAGTTGAAAATCATCGTAACAAGAAGATCAAGTTCCTACGGTCTGATCGTGGGGGTGAATATCTGAGTTTTGAGTTTGGTGCTCACTTAAGACAATGTGGAATTGTTTCACAGTTGACACCGCCTGGAACACCACAGCGTAATGGTGTGTCCGAACGTCGTAATCGTACTTTATTAGAGATGGTGCGATCTATGATGTATCTTACCGATTTGCCGTTATCGTTTTGGGGTTATGCATTAGACACAGCTGCATTCACTTTAAATAGGGCACCATCAAAATCCGTTGAGACGACACCATACGAACTGTGGTATTGCAAAAGGCCAAAGTTGTTGTTTCTTAAAGTTTGGGGATGTGATGCTTATGTCAAAAAGCTTCAGCCTGAAAAGCTGGAACCCAAAGCGAAAAAGTGCATCTTCATAGGTTACCCAAAAGAGACAGTTGGGTACACCTTCTATCTCAAATCCGAGGGCAAAGTGTTTGTTGCTAAAAACGGAGCTTTTCTCGAAAAGGAGTTTCTCTCGAGATAATTGAGTGGGAGGAAGATAGAACTTGATGAGGTTGTCGAACCTCTCATCCCTATGGACGGTGGCGCAGGGCAAGGGGAAACCCCTGTCGTTGCGACGCCGGTTGAGGAGGAAGTTAATGATGATGATCATGAAACTCCGATTCAAGTTCCTATCGAACCACGCAGGTCGACGAGACCACGTGCTGCTCCAGAGTGGTACGGTAATCCCGTTTTGTCAATCATGTTGTTAGACAACAATGAACCTGCAAATTATGAAGAAGCAATGGTGGGCCCAGATTCCAACAAATGGCTGGAGGCCATGAAGTCCGAGATAGGATCCATGTATGAAAACAAAGTGTGGACTTTGGAAGTACTACCTGAGGGCCGCAAGGCTATTCAGAACAAATGGATCTTTAAGAAGAAGACGGACGCTGACGGCAATATGACCGTTTATAAAGCTCGACTTGTGGCAAAGGGTTTTTCACAAGTTCAAGGAGTTGACTACGATGAGACATTCTCACCCGTAGCGATGCTTAAGTCTGTCAGAATCATGTTAGCAATAGCTGCATTTTTCGATTATGAAATCTGGCAGATGGATGTCAAAACGGCGTTCCTTGACGGTTTCCTTAAGGAAGAGTTGCATATGATGCAACCCGAAGGTTTTTTAAATCCTAAAAATGCTGACAAGGTATGCAGGCTCCAGCGATCCATTTATGGACTGGTGCAAGCATCTCGGAGTTGGAATAAACGCTTTGATGAGGTGATCAAAGCATTTGGGTTTATACAAGTTGTTGGAGAATCTTGTATTTACAAGAAAGTGAGTGGGAGCTATGTGGCGTTTCTAATATTATATGTGGATGACATATTGCTGATTGGAAACAACGTAGAGTTTTTGGAGAGCGTAAAGGATTACTTGAATAAAAGTTTCTCTATGAAGGACCTAGGAGAAGCTGCTTACATTCTAGGCATTAAGATCTACAGGGATAGATCGAAACGCCTGATAGGACTGTCACAAAGCACATACCTTGATAAAGTTTTGAAGAGGTTGAAAATGGAACAGTCCAAGAAAGGGTTCTTGCCAGTTTTACAAGGTACGAGATTGAGTAAGACTCAGTTCCCAGCAACTGATAAAGATATAGAACATATGAGCACCGTCCCCTATGCTTCAGCCATAGGATCTATCATGTATGCAATGTTGTGCACTAGACCGGACGTTAGCCTGGCCATAAGTATGGCAGGCAGGTTCCAGAGTAATCCAGGAGTGGATCACTGGACGCCGGTCAAGAATATCCTGAAGTACCTGAAAAGGACTAAGGAGATGTTTCTCATGTATGGAGATGACGAAGAGCTCGCCGTAAAGGGTTACGTCGATGCAAGCTTTGACACAGATCCGGACGACTCTAAGTCGTAGACCGGATATGAATTTATTCTTAATGGGGGTGCGGTAAGCTGGTGCAGTTCCAAGCAAAGCGTCGTAGCTGATTGTACATGTGAAGCGGAGTACATGGCTGCCTCGGAGGCGGCTAAGGAGGGTGTGTGTATGAAGCAGTTCATGACGGATCTTGAAGTGGTGCCAAGCGCACTGAATCCAATAACCTTGTTCTGTGACAACACGGGTGCCATTGCCTTAGCAAAGGAACCACGGTTTCACAAGAAGACCAGACACATCAAACGACGCTTCAACCTCATCCGCGACTACGTCGAAGGGGAGGACGTTAATATATGCCAAGTGCACACGGTTCTGAATGTAGCAGACCCGCTGACTAAACCTCTTCCACGGGCAAAGCATGATCAACACCAGAACTGTATGGGTGTTAGATTTATTACAATGTAATTCACATGGTGATGTGAGGGCTAGATTATTGACTCTAGTGCAAGTGGGAGACTATTGGAATTATGCCCTAGAAGCAATAATAAATATAGTTATTATTATAATTCCTCTATCAAGATAATCGTTTATTATCCGTGCTATAATTGTATTCAATGAAGACTTATATACATGTGTGGATACATAGACAAAACACTGTCCCTAGCAAGCCTCTAGTTGGCTAGCCAGTTGATCAAAGATAGTCAGGGTCTTCTGACTACGTACAAGGTGTTGTTGCTTGATAATTGGATCACGTCATTAGGAGAATCATGTGATGGACAAGACCCAAACTAATAGACGTAGCATGTTGATCGTGTCATTTTGTTGCTGCTGTCTTCTGCGTGTCAAGTATTTGTTCCTATGACCATTAGATCATATAACTCACTGACACCGGAGGAATGCTTTGTGTGTATCAAACGTCGCAATGTAACTGGGTGACTATAAAGATGCTCTACAGGTATCTCCGAAGGTGTTCGTTGAGTTAGTATGGATCGAGACTGGGATATGTCACTCCATGTGACGGAGAGGTATCTTGGGGCCCAGTCGGTAATACAACATCACACACAAGCCTTGCAAGCAATGTAACTTAGTGTAAGTTGCGGGATCTTGTATTACGGAACAAGTAAAGAGAGTTGCCGGTAAACGAGATTGAAATAGGTATGCAGATACTGACGATCGAATCTCGGGCAAGTAACATACCGAAGGACAAAGGGAATGACATACGGGACTATATGAATCCCTGGCACTGAGGTTCTAACGATAAGATCTTCGTAGAATATGTGGGATCCAATATGGGCATCCAGGTCCCGCTATTGGATATTGACCGAGGAGTTACTCGAGTCATGTCTACATAGTTCTCGAACCCGCAGGGTCTGCACACTTAAGGTTCGACATTGTTTTATGCGTATTTGAGTATATGGTTGGTTACCGAATGTTGTTCGGAGTCCCGGATGAGATCACGGACGTCACGAGGGTTTCCGGAATGGTCCGGTAACGAATATTGATATATAGGATGACCCCATTTGATTACCGGGAGGTTTTCGGAGTTACCGGGAATGTACCGGGAATGACGAATGAGTTCTGGGTGTTCACCGGGGGGGGCAGCCCACCCCGGGGAAGCCCATAGGCCTTGGGGTGGCGCACCAGCCCTTGGTAGGCTGGTGAGACAGCCCAAGAAGGCCCTATGCGCCATAGATAGAAAATCAAAGAGAAAAGAAAAAAAAGGAGGTGGGAAGGGAGAGAAGGACTCCACCTTCCAATCCTAGTTGGACTAGGATTGGAGGAGGACTCCTCCTCCCCTTGGTGCACAGCCCTTGGGGCATCTTGAGCATCAAGGCAGCCTCCCCTCCCTCCTCCTATATATATGGAGCTATTAGGGCTCATTGAGATAACTTTTTCAAGGCAGCCCGACCACATACCTCCACGGTTTTACCTCTAGATCGCGTTTCTGCGGAGCTCGGGCGGAGCCCTGCTGCGATTAGATCACCACCATCTCCAGAGCGCCGTCACGCTGCCGGAGAACTCATCTACCTCTCCGTCTCTCTTGCTGGATCAAGAAGGCTGAGATCATCGTCGAGCTGTACGTGTGCTGAACGCGGAGGTGCCGTCCGTTCGGCACTAGCTCATGTGACGGATCGCAGGACGGTTCGCGGGGCGGATCGAGGGACATGAGGACGTTCCACTACATCAACCGCGTTCACTAACGCTTCTGCTGTGCGATCTACAATGGTACGTAGATCGGAAATCCCCTCTCGTAGATGGACATCACCATGATAGGTCTTCGTGTGCGTAGGAAAATTTTTGTTTACCATGCGACGTTCCCCAACGGAAGATTATATGTTTAGACCCTTGATGCTATTCAGTACCTCTCTGGTTATGAATATTATTATGCTTTGTGAGTAGTTACTTTTGTTCCTGAGGACATGGGATAATTCATGCTATAAGTAGTCATGTGAATTTGGTATTCGTTTGATATTTTGATGTGTTGTATGTTGTCTCTCCTCTAGTGGTGTTATGTGAACGTCGAGTACATAACATGTCACCATTATTTGGGCCTAGAGGAAGGCATTGGGAAGTAGTAAGTAGATGATGGGTTGCTAGAGTGACAGAAGATTAAACCCTAGTTTATGTGTTGCTTCGTAAGTGGCTGATTTGGATCCACTAGTTTAATGCTATGGTTAGACTTTGTCTTAATTCTTCTTTTGTAGTTGTGGATGCTTGTGAGAGGGGTTAATCATAAGTGGGATGTTTGTCCAAGTAAGGGCAGCACCCAAGCACCGGTCCACCCACATATCAAACTATCAAAGTAGCAAACGCAAATCATATGAACATGATGAAAACTACCTTGACAGAAATTTCCATGTGTCCTCGGGAGCGCTTTACCTCCTATAAGAGTTTGTCCAGGCTTGTCCCTTGCTACAAAATGGATTGGGCCACTTTGCTTCACCATTGTTACTATTGTTACTTGCTACTTTCTACGAATCATCTTATCACACAACTTTCTGTTACCGATAATTACAATGCTTGCAGAGAATACCTTGCTGAAAACCACTTGTCAGATCCTTCTGCTCCTCATTGGGTTCGACACTTACTTATCGAAATAAGTACGATAGATCCCCTATACTTGTGGGTCATCAAGTCCCACTCGAGAAAAGGCTGGAGACAGAATTATGGACGCTCGCGTTCGCGGCCGCGTTCATGAAGCCGTCTTCTGCCACTAGCCAGGCGCCGGCCGCGGCCACCGAGGACATGTCAAGGTTATAGATGTGACTGTCTGATGAGTTACTCTAAAAGTAGTGGACGGTTGAAATTTACTCTAGTCCTGCCTATTCTGAGGTTTACCTATCTATGCTGCAACTTTTTTTATTTTGTAATCAAATATCTATGTTGCTTAAGACACTTGCACCGTTACTCTTAGTTTGCGTTGCCTCGTTGATCAAGCTGGAATACTATTTCATTAGGGCATGACAATATCGCCACAACATTTACATTAAAGAGCATCACTAGTAGTACCCTCAAACCCTTATAAATAACTGTTTTTTACAGTTTGCGAGCGAAAAAAACATAGACTAGAACCCCTTAACCCTCAAACCCTCAAAAAAATTAAGTGATGAGGAAGAAAGGAACTTGTGCAAGCCCGAGGGAACCAAGAAGAATAAGTTAAGGAAGAAGATGGAAGGAGAGCCGTGAAGCATAAGGGAGAAGATGGAGCACATGATGAAGTCAAGGGAGCCATTGACAATGAATACATTGGAGACAAAGCTTCTTATCATCAAGAACAAGAAAGAGGTGAAGGTTGCCCAAGTTGAAGCAAGGCGTGAAGAAGCCAAGGGCAAGGCCGACTTGGAGGAGAGGATGATCAAGGTCAAAGAAACAAAGGCATGGAAAGAACTCAGGGTGGAAGAGAAGGAGCACATGATGATGTCCAAGAAGGACATGGATCAAGACCAATTGATGTGGTGGAAGGACTGCAAGGAGGACATCACGGAGAGGAAGAGGATATTCCGTGATGCGTCCTAATCTTCGAGGTGACATTCTGATGAGTGGTGGTGGCGATGGCAGTGTGGAGGACTCTACCACCGGTGCCTATTGAGGTGCTTGATGGATGTGGAAGTGGTCTAGGACATGGCGCCGAGGTGCAACTTTTTGGTGATGGTGTCGATGAGAGGGAGAAGATGATGATTTTGTGATGTAAACTATTAAACCATGCAACAATGATTTTCATTTCCTAGTTTGTCACAAGGTTGATTGTGTTTTTTAGTGATAATTGTGATATGTCAAATGACAGCTTCAAGGGTTGGGGTTGCGGCAAAGACTAGAACCCTCAGATTCAACCCTTATAACGAAATATTCCGTTATAAGGGTTGGGTTTGAGGGTTTTAGTCTTTGCCCCTGTTTTTCAACCCTTAAAAGTGCCAAAAATGACAATTCTCAACCCTTAAACTGGCATGAGGGGTTGAGGGTTTGAAGGTACTACTAGTGATGCTCTAAGTTGGGTAGTACGTGGTTCATGACATCATGCATTCATGTGGTTACCATGGACTCCACTATAGCATCTTCAGCAGGGAGGGCATTAGCTTGCCTATTACTCCCTCTGTATCGGAATATTTGTAGTTTTAGTAGCCTTGTAGAGTAGTTTTAGTAGGCTAAGTTAGCCTACTAAAACTACAAATAAGCTAAGTTAGCCTATAAAAACTACAAATATTTTTGTACAGAGGATTAAATGTCAGGGCAGTTTAGGGCATGACCAACGCTACATGTTGGACGGCTGCCATCCGCGCAATTAGTCCAGCTCAAGTAAAAGGTGGCGCTTATAGAGGCAGACGGGCTTTTGGAGAAGAGTCCGGTTCCTCACTGACAAAAGGGTTAAAACAGTGATGGGTGAGGCAACTGCCATTCTCGATGATAGTGTTTTTTTCTTGAGACTGGTCAATGAAAGAAAGGGGAAAGAACTAGTTACGGAAGATTAGGAAAGGGACCACTGCCACCATTGAGCAATTGTTGGTTGGGATAGTAGCTAAAATTAAAAAATCTATGTGGAATGCATGGGTGATGCCTCCGTTGTACATGCCTTATAACCTGATATTCAACAAAAGACATTCTCAATACCAACATGGCTTCTGAGAAGAGATGGCTGAGAGGCAGCGATAGGTCGTATGCCCCAGATTTTAGCGCTTGCATCAGAATCTCATAGTTAACTGAGAATATCATTGGTCCAGTACTCACTTGCTCAGCGATTGAAATTGTTTGATGTAAAACAAGAGACAATCAATTGTAAGCAAATGATTGGTTCTTTTATTAGATGAAGATGCCCCTTTTATACACGGAGAAGAGACACATCTATTCGGAAGTGATGGCAGTTGCCAAAAGAAACCAACGCTACTTGCAGTTAGAGCAAGTATGGATTAATCCCTTAATTGACACTAGCTGAATGCTTGTGCATTGTCACGGAACAACACAATGATATCACTAGTCATATTAATCCTGCTTTGACCCTCCCTCAACTGGTTCTACCTTATTTTGTAATATGCATTATCTCGGTCTACCCCTTTGACATGATAAGCTAGTGATTACAATGCTTTTTATTTGCCTTCTCAAGGATTGGTAACACTCATGTTTAGTTGTATTTTTTCAAACAACAGGATTGTGGACTAATAGGGCATTCAAATTAATCTTTCACTATGCTCACTTGTGCTCCTCATTGGCTATGACTTGAAGTCATTGCCATGGTTTCTGTTCAAAGCACCTAGCGAAAGCATACTGAGTTGTTGTGATGGAAAATATAAAGATGCACAAAGTATGAACTAAAACAGAAGATGAATACAATTCGACCTGAATATAATAGTGTCCTGAGTACTCAAAAGCTAAACTAAACTATGCAACAATCAGCTTATGGGGTTGAAATTGAACCAATCATGTCTGCAAACGACTGTCATTGTAGCATGCGCTACCTAATTTATTGTTTGTTTTTACGTAAAGGCTCGCATTACCTAGCACATGTAGTAATTACAAACTCATTACATACAGTACCATGAATGAAAGGAGGGACATACCCATCCAAACATTACCACTCCGACCAGCATGGGCAAGTCACAAGATCATGCGCTGAGGCAAAGTGGATCATGGGCTGAGGCAAAGTGGATACATAGGCAGTTAGGCACCTGGTTTCTCTATGCAAGGCAGGGTTCATCCACGTATGATCGTAACCGTTCTTATCTGTGGTGATTAACGCAGAACAATCAGTTACAAACATTATAACAAGTATGCACAAGGCGATGTGTATCACCAATAACCATGTAATTTAAAAAACTGAAGTATATACGCAAGTTAGAAATAATTATTTTACATATATTGATATATATTAGGTAGTTCTTAAATATGCACTCCTTGTTTACATACACAATGGTTTTGCGTAAGTGTTTATCCATAGCAGCGTATGAAAGTTCAAATATAACCAGTCGCACCAACCCACTTCTTTTATAGTAGATACCTCCTTTATTTCCTAAGATGAAGCTACTGAAGTATATAAGCAAAGGTACAAATTATTATTTGACATATAGCGATATACATTAGGTAGTTCTCACTTCTCGTTTACAGACGCAGTGGTTTTGTCCAAGTGTTTATCCGTAGCAGTATATGGTCAAGTAAAAACCTCAAAACAATTAGGAGCAACATAGTAATTTTAGTCAAAATCTCCAAATTTCCAAATACATTCCAGCAACATGAAGCGATAATTAAATGGTAATGATGGCTTGTCCTGCGTAGAAACTTCTAGTTTCTCAAATGCTTTGAATGCCTAACCATCTAGCAAACAAAGATGGCGGCATACATGCAAGGAATTAGTGTATGTATATCTGAATAATATCTAGCCTAGAAGCGTCCATTTAAGTTCTATTTTCTCTAATAGACACACCAATAGGATGGTGTAAACAATGCAATTTCATTTTTTAAATATCCTATAAGATGTCATACGCATGAACCAAAATTTTAAAACTATCCGAGAAGAACCAACAAGTACGGTCCCGGGTATGTAAATCATACTCTTATGAATGCTGCCCCAGATGTATTAGTTTGTGTGGGACAGTTCTCCCTTAAGGCAAGCACTGGTGCAAAAACCAATAAAATCTTTGAATGGTAAATTGTTGACTAGTAATTAGTGAAATCATAGATTATGAGGCAACACATGTCAATTCAAAAACAGGTGGAGCCCTAATATCTTCTCAGTGGTGAATAAATTCATGTTGACGTCGTATTATTCTCATAATGAGCCTTGGAACAACTCAACCACAAATTATTCTAAGCAGTCACATATATAATAGAGATTAATTTTTTATTTGATTTTTATTTAGGACAATAAAAAATATATTCACAAGGGAAGATATCCTGGGATTAATCTTTGAACTGATCGCCACATATATAACTTTTTTTAGCAAATAATAATAACACGGCTAATGCTTCTTACTTACGAAATTTTATCCGTATTTTTTGTGTGTACGTTAATTCCGTATGTTACGTAAAAGGATCGTTAGCGCATATTATAAACAGTGGGAAGCAAATTATCATCAAAATAATATGGGGTGGACGAACTTTTCCTCGACACCTCATCCGGTGTGGAAGAAATTGTGGAATTTAAAGGTAGCAGCGAAAATCAAGATTCTCTTATGGAGATTCTTACATAATATCGTCCCATGCTTTAGTGTACTAGCTAATCGTCATGTCGGGAATATATCATAGTGCCCAATTTTTCAAGATGAGGCGGAGGAATTAGCACATCTTTTGTTCACGTGTGAAAGAACGAAGAAAGTTTAGGACACGCTTGAGGTTTTAGCGAATGTATCTTTTGCCACTATGACTGATAGGTCTCGAGCAGATATGTTGGAGTTTATATTATGTAATGATTTATACCAGCGGACATGCACTGGACCGGTCGAATTACCAGAACTTGTCAGAACTGTTTGTTGGTATCTCTGGTGGCAAAGAAGGCAGCTAGTCAGAGGTGAGGATGTTCAAAATGCAGAAAGAACAACACCTGTTGTTATCACGTTTGTCCTTCACTATGCTCGTGCTATTGGGACAAGCAAGATCTTCCCATAAAACAATAAATGGCCGGTTTTCCATGCAAGACAACAAGTGTTGAATGTGGATGCATCTTTTTCAGAGAGTGAATATATTGGTGGATGTGGAGCAATTATCCGTGATCACAGGGGTACTTTTATAAGAGCTTCAATGACAAGGTTGGAAAATGTAGTTGTTGTCATCTCAGCCGAGGCAGCGGTGATACTCGAGGGACTCTATTTAGCTCATAATACTGGATGCTCTAATTTGGTGAGAACGGACAATATTACGGTGGTGGATGCTCATAATCAAAATAAAGGACAATCCATGATGGTATCACCTGTGCTAGAAGATTATCGTAGTATCTTAGTAGACTTTGGAAAGGTTACTATTGAGCATTGTACTCCCTTCGTTCCTAAATATAAGACATTTTAGGGATTTCACTATAGACTAGATACGAAGCAAAATGAGTGAATCTCTATCCTAAAATATGACTACATACATCGGTATGTAGTTCATAGTGAAATGTAGCGACCCGACTCAAGACGAGTCAAGCCTCTGTGTTTCTGTGCCATCCCTGGATCAGTATGCTGGCACACATAGTACATCAATGTATATATCAAAGTGCAATCACATGTAAATAGCGTAAAACTGATATATACCTTAATTATCTCAGCGGAAGCGGTCAAGGGAGTGGAGTCCCAATGAACACCAACGGCAAGTTGAGTGTAGACCGTAACCCTGAATCGTACTCTTACTCGTCGAAGAAAAGTATCTGCAACATAAGACGTTGCAGCCGTGTAGGTCAGCATATTGAATATGCCGGCAAGTCACATAAGAGGGGGGTAAAATAATAATCAACTATCTCTACATGCATATTTGGTCGGTGGAGCTAAGTTTTGCATAAAGCCAGTTTTATCCTACAACAAGAGGGGTTGAAAGCAAAATGTTACTACAACGTTTGTTGTTAACGAGATGGTTCCGCCAACCAGTTCTTGTACCCGAGTTGTCAATAATTACCCTCATCAAATATATATAATGGTGTTGAGAAATCCAAATAACTTCAGTTCCTTTGGCTCAAGTTGTCCATGACCGTGGACACGGCTAATCGATTAGGTTTGAGTACTCTGCAGAGTTTTGCACACGTTCCCCACAAGATTTGATCGCCTCCGAGTATGTCCTCGCACTTCAGGGTGTTTGAAGACCGGATGATCAAAACATGGTCTTTCAACGGGTCCCTCTGAATCCCTGTCGGTGCCCATCCATTCCTACCGTTCGTCTACATCTGCTAGCACCGCCTGTCCAGAGTCGCCGCGTTGTCCAACCAAGCCATAGCCCATAATGACTTGTGGCTGTGCAGGTAAGCCTTGGGTCTTGAAAATATCCGTCCGTCTCTTTGAGCCTGGGTGAAGCTTTCCGCAGGATGACATGGCCTCTCCAGCATCCCGGGCATCCACTGGGTTTTCCAGGGAGCCGATCAACCGTCCTTCACCCAGAGTTGCATTGCGTCCGAGGTCTTGAAAATCTTGTCTTAGTCCGGTCTTGATTATTATATCAACCTCGCATCACTCGTGGTAAACACTCAACCGATAACCCGTCTACTCAAGCATAGCATTAAGAAATTGCCGTCCCAGGGCCAAGTATCGGGGATGTTGTGTTCCTACCACATGATACTACTCTTACACTAAAGTTTCCAAGTACCTAGGCAGCATGGAAATTGGGCAAAGAAGGTGATCTACTATGCGTCGAAAACATAGGTAAAATAACATGATCAAAGATGACTTGCCTTTGATGTTGACGAAGAAGAATTTCTCGAGAAAATAACTTGATAGACTACTCGTCACTCTCCGATGAAATCTATATAACAAACATATCATCCACATAAGCACTCATACTAGCAATCATTCTAGCAATCAAACAAAAGAGAGAGAGCGAATGAGAAACCGAAAGAAACTTCAAATAAGACTAGGGAGTCTTCTACTACGTCAACCACTAAATAGTTTTGTCTAACAGAAAATATTAACAAAGAACTAATATATAAATCTAACTAAGAATAAAATAAAGTGTTTTTCAGAAAACCTTTGAAAGTATTCCCAAACGGGATTTGAAACAACGGTGAAAACAATTGCACGTTACTAGGGAGCTAGAATTGTTTTCATAAAAACAAATAAAACTAAAATAAGAAGTTGTTGCAAAACTACTGTTAACTAACATAACCAAAACAATAATAATGTTTCTGAAATAATAAAGAAAGTATTTTAAAACAAAAGTAGAAAATGAAATAGCCGAAATCCTAAAAACGGTGAAACAGAAATTGTTTCACATGAAACAGTGAGATAAGATACTCAAACAAATCTGAAATTTTCACCACAGTAAGATTTTACCACTAGAAAACAGTAGCAAAAAGAATCAACTCAAAATCGTTTTTCAAACTCCTGGAATAGGCAAAACAAGGTTTAAACTAAATCTGATCTAACTTATATTTGCAAATTTCAAACATAGACAAATTATATGTTTTTAAAAACTACAGGAAATTTGTGAGCCACAGGAAAAGGAAGCACTATCATTGGATTTCGGGATCAAAAGTTGTGGACAAAACAAAATTGAAAGTTTCTGTTTTTGCTAATTTTGACAGAAAAACTACAGCTACTAGTGCTAAAAGAGGGGTACACGTGGCAAGATGCTACTGGCTGCGGTGGATGTTTGTTTCTTAGTTTGGAGCAAATGTCCTAAGGCTAGTAAAAGGGCTGGCTAAATTTTAAGTGGGAAAAATAAACCGTGGTTTACTGAACTTAAACCGAAAGGGTATTTCTAAATGTAATCTAAGCCACTAGTTAAGATCCAACGGTTATAAAACGAAAAAAATAGAAAAGTAACAGAGGGGAGGGGAAGTTACCTCGCTGGGGAGCTGCCCGTGGCTGGCTGCTTCCTCGCTGGTGGCCGATGGGGCTGGGGTGCTCCGGTGGGGAGGGGGGGTCGGCGAGGGGTGGTGGAGGGGGGGTTCCCTGGGGGGGCGAGGTGGGGCTGCAAGGGGGAGTGGGCTGTAGGGCGAGGTGGAGGGGGGGCTGCAGGGGAGCGATGGGGGGAGGAGGTGCTCCGGTGGGGAGTCGCCGGTGGGGAGGGGAGGGGCCGACGGGAGTGGGGAAGGGGGTGGCGAGGGTGGGGGTACTCCTGGGAGGGGAGGGGTGCGAGGTGGAGGGGTGGGCTGTAGGGGGCGAGGTGGGAGAAGCTGCTGCTCCTGGCCATGCGGGAAGCAGGGGCGATGGGGAGGGGTTATGGCGAGGGGAGGAGCAGGGGGGCGAGGTGGAGGGGTGGCGACGGTGGAGGAGGCAGGTGCCGCGAGGGAGGAGAGGTGGAGGGGCCGGAGAGGTGGAGAGGGAAGCTCCTGTTGGTGCTCTCCGGTGAGTTTCCGGTGACGACTCCGGCGAGGTGGGGCACGAGCTAGGGGCGAGGAGAGGTGAACTTTTCGACGGGAATGGAACGAGGAGAGGTAGGGGCTTCTTATAGAGGCGACGGGAGGCGCCGGGAAGGAATGTGCTTCGCGAATCCCTGAGGTGGGGATTCTCCTCTCCATGGAAGGTAAGTTCTCTGTCACGTGGAGAAGAGATGGAGGTAGGAGATGATCTCCTGTTGGGCTAGAATAGGTAAGTCTTAATGGGCCAGCATGCAATTCCTAATAAAAGGGATTTCCTTCCTATTTTCAAAACTAGGAAACTAAAACGTTAAAAAGGAAACCAAATCAATTCGGAATAAAGAGTTTTTATATACTAAAATTATCAGAAAAATAAAATATAGATGATGGGCATTTTTCCACGGCAAAAATAAAAACTTCAGAAAAAAAATTATTTTTCCAAAAATCCCTAAAAGCATTATTTTCTTTTGCAAATAATTTTCAAAATATCCTCTAAGTTTGAGGGTTCAAATAACTTTCAAAATGCCCGTGGGTTCGAGGGTCATGTTCCTCCTCTCTGGAAATGTATTTCCCGGCATTTTGTTGCACGAAGAAAACGAATGGATAAGAATTCAAATGCAAACGTCTCCCTTCAAATTATTCATAGTTGCAGAAGTCATGTCATCTTCTCTCGTTGCTTTTAAAAGCTTGAATTTGAATTCACCGGAGAAGGGGAAAGTCATTTTATTCCCTCTCGTTCAAAAGTTTTGAAAGTTTCAAATTTCACACAAGTTTCAGTCACTGAGCAAACAAACAAACAATCAATCTAATAATTATATTAACATTACAAAATTTATAATTTTGGGATGTTACAAACTACCACACTTAAAATGAATCTCGTCCTCGAGATTCGAAGAGGCTAGAAAGAAAGGTTAGGGTTTGGGGGTCTTCGAACAAATCCAACTTCCGGCAAGGTTGGATGCTACCACACTTAAAAATAGAGGTACTGGTCCCTCAAAATGCTTTAACGATCCTCTGGGGTTTTGGCAACTGACATCGCACAGTCTTCATATTAAATCCTTTGGTGATGCTCTCTCTTTGATATAAGCTTCTTCCATCACTGGGTCTTCTTGACTGACAGTCTCGTGGTCAATTCTAAATAACATAACGATGATTCTCATGGTGGTCTACCATTTGTGGTTATCCTGCAAAGAGAAGGGTCTTGTCTTCATCCTCACCGTAAAATTTCCTACACGTGACAACAATTGCCATGTACATGGGCTTTTCTTATACCACTCTAAGGCTTATACAAAAGATTCAAAGAACGTCGTCTCTCTCTATGGGTAAGTCTCTCAGATTTACCATTCCGAATAGCAAGATAAATGATAAGAGTAAGTCGTCATGGTGATCAATCCATTCCGCACCCAAATCATTTCTCTGTATAAGGCTTAGCGAATCTTGCATCCTAACACTTGGGCATCCTCACAAGCGTTGCAGAATTTCTCTTGTCCACGAACGAAGTTTGGATAATCCATTGGTTCTGCAAGCTGAACGAAACATCTATCGTATCTTCACAACTCTCAGGTTTTGGTATGCTCCTAAGAAAACGTTTGCTGATCCATCATAGCTTCTTCCATAAATCATATGCATTTCATAATCGATCCTTTATTAGATCCTTAATTTCTTATCAAAACTCCAATTGAAAAGTATTCTATTACAAATGCTGCCATCCACATTGTTCGGTATGGTCAAGCATTTCTACCAACTTTATTCATCTGCCTCTCTTGGAGGTACTTTAGTTCCACTCGAACTTTCCGAGGTGCTCCTGGAAATCATCCATCTTTTGCTTTATCATGGTGGTCATGAGCCTCATCTCCATCATTTCCGCACGTACCTCACTCAGGTATTCCTGGGTATGACGGAGTCTTGCTTCAAGTATTTCTCCAATCTGACGTATGGCTTCCATGGCAGCTTCACGAACCGCATCAAAGAAGGTTGCTCGTGGTACACGTGAAATGAAAAAGTATTGCCCCATAGTCTTTGGACAAACTCCCTTCACATGGTGGAGGTGTACTTCCACGTACCAAAGTTCCACTCCATTTTCCATGAATGGGTAGCCTTTGTAGACTGCATCTCCTTCAAGATGAATGTGCTTCATCATGTCCTTCAGGATTTTCGGGTAATCATGATCACTGGTCAGGGTCATGATCGTTTCTGGGCCCTTAAGGAATGACTCGTAGAGAGTTGTCATCTGCAGGTGTTAGTAAATAGGTACTCAGAGGAATGTATGTGTCTCCTTGGTAATCATGGTACATTCCTACTCAGTGGATCCTGTGGGTTTACTGATTACTACCACACTTAAATGAATTATACTCATCCCTGCATAGACCGTATATTCTCATATCCTCATAATTGTTCAGAGATCTTTGTTCGAAGAGAAACAACGCATACATTTTCAACATAGGCAATCATGAGACAATAAATTCCATTTATTCATGATGTTATTACAATCTGAGGGACTTCTGTTACAAAAATTTCACTCCATGATCTCATGAAAAACAAGAGTGCTTCAGATTACACTTATTGCCACGGTCAAAACTTAACTACTCCATTCTAGCTTTCTTCCTTTGTGGACAATCGCTGGCAAAATGTCCTGCTTCCTTGCAACAAAAACAAATGATTTCGGACAAGTCTCGAGGCTTCTTAGCTTCTGCTTTTGCTCCTTGGGTTCCCGGCTTCCTTCCTGAGCACATGTATTTGTGGTGGCCAAATTTCATACACTTGTAACATCTGACATGACTCAGGTCTTTGTTTGCAGAGATTTGGTTCTTCCGAGGGTAATTTTTCTTCTTTCCGGACTCCTTTATTTTGGCCAGTTCTTCTATTTCAAGTGGATCAAACTCCACTTCTTCCGTCGGGAAGTTTCCCAGATACTCTTGGCTTCTCTTCATGCAGTCCTGTGAATAATGTCCTTCTTCTCCGCATGAGTAGCATGCATTGGAGAAAAATCTGGTCAGACCTTGTCCATGAGGGTCTTCAATATATTCGTTCATCACAGGTTCCTCTAGAATCTTCTTCTTGAGGGTTTTCTTCACTGCATCTTTCTGCTGCTTGACAACTCGTTGCACCTTGGGGTAAATGTGACACTAAGCTGGGTAGTGGGTGGTTCCTTCACACAAGAAACAAGTCACCTGACTACTTGGGCACTCCTCAGCTGGGTGATTTTCTTCACAATGAGTGCATCCATCCGTGTGTTCTTCCTGGGTGTGTCCTATTTCTCCAAAGATCTTGCATGCACAAGTCTTCTTCTTCGGATTATCATAGCACTTATGAATAAGTCGGGATCTTAACAGAGTCTTCTTGAATTCGTCCCAATTTTCTGCTCCACTAAATCCTTGTATGGCATGGTGCATTTTCCACCACATTGCAGCACTTTGTGTAAAGTACTGAAGAGCGTCTTCCACTTCATACTTCCTTGAGATCAAGTTGCTCCCGAAGTGGTTCTCCATGTTCTGAATCCATATTTCAGCCTCCAGTTGGGTCATTGGTCCAGAGACTACAAGTCCAGCTTCATACTCCATCTGGTAGGGTTGAGGTTTTGGGGATGAGACGGGTAAGAGAGGGAGGGAGATACACACAATACAAACAATATTTTTGAGAATAGGTTTTAGTTGTGGCCGTCGGAAAACACACACCAATGACGGCTCACAAATCATCGTATCTAACGTGGGTATATAAAAGGGATTTGGACTTCTAATGGTATATAATTATTCGGACACTTCAGGGTCTTCGAGTTCTTCGGGTGTTGAGAGTATTCTGTTGGTGTAGCTTCAATTCATCAAACGCGTTGTGAAATCCTCTTTACTTTGAAGTAGAACTCCATTGATTCTTCATGAGGTCGAAGGGGTAAGGGGATTGTATAAGTATTTAAGGTGAGAGAGAACATTTGATGAAATCAGAAGATATGAGAAATGAAGGATGTTCTTGAAAAATAGAAATTTTTGAGAGATCCTTTCCTAAGAAATTTCCAGTTTCTAGGGGTCACGTCCTACAGTCAACATGTGCTCTGATACCATCTCTGTAGCGACCCGACTCAAGACGAGTCAAGCCTCTGTGTTTCTGTGCCATCCGTGGATCAGTATGCTGGCACACACAGTACATCAATGTATATATCAAAGTGCAATCACATGTAAATAGCGTGAAACTGATATATACCTTAATTATCTCAGCGGAAGCGGTCAAGGGAGTGGAGTCCCAATAAACACCAACGGCAAGTTGAGTGTAGACCGTAACCCTGAATCGTACTCTTACTCGTCGAAGAAAAGTATCTGCAACATAAGACGTTGCAGCCGTGTAGGTCAGCATATTGAATATGCCGGCAAGTCACATAAGAGGGGGGGGTAAAATAATAATCAACTATCTCTACATGCATATTTGGTCGGTGGAGCTAAGTTTTGCATAAAGCCAGTTTTATCCTACAACAAGAGGGGTTGAAAGCAAAATGTTACTACAACGTTTGTTGTTAACGAGATGGTTCCGCCAACCAGTTCTCGTACCCGAGTTGTCAATAATTACCCTCATCAAATATATATAATGGTGTTGAGAAATCCAAATAACTTCAGTTCCTTTGGCTCAAGTTGTCCATGACCGTGGACACGGCTAATCGATTAGGTTTGAGTACTCTGCAGAGTTTTGCACACGTTCCCCACAAGATTTGATCGCCTCCGAGTATGTCCTCGCACTTCAGGGTGTTTGAAGACCGGATGATCAAAACATGGTCTTTCAACGGGTCCCTCTGAATCCCTGTCGGTGCCCATCCATTCCTACCGTTCGTCTACATCTGCTAGCACCGCCTGTCCAGAGTCGCCGCGTTGTCCAACCAAGCCATAGCCCATAATGACTTGTGGCTGTGCAGGTAAGCCTTGGGTCTTGAAAATATCCGTCCGTCTCTTTGAGCCTGGGTGAAGCTTTCCGCAGGATGACATGGCCTCTCCAGCATCCCGGGCATCCACTGGGTTTTCCAGGGAGCCGATCAACCGTCCTTCACCCAGAGTTGCATTGCGTCCGAGGTCTTGAAAATCTTGTCTTAGTCCGGTCTTGATTATTATATCAACCTCGCATCACTCGTGGTAAACACTCAACCGATAACCCGTCTACTCAAGCATAGCATTAAGAAATTGCCGTCCCAGGGCCAAGTATCGGGGATGTTGTGTTCCTACCACATGATACTACTCTTACACTAAAGTTTCCAAGTACCTAGGCAGCATGCAAATTGGGCAAAGAAGGTGATCTACTATGCGTCGAAAACATAGGTAAAATAACATGATCAAAGATGACTTGCCTTTGATGTTGACGAAGAAGAATTTCTCGAGAAAAGAACTTGATAGACTACTCGTCACTCTCCGATGAAATCTATATAACAAACATATCATCCACATAAGCACTCATACTAGCAATCATTCTAGCAATCAAACAAAAGAGAGAGAGCGAATGAGAAACCGAAAGAAACTTCAAATAAGACTAGGGAGTCTTCTACTACGTCAACCACTAAATAGTTTTGTCTAACAGAAAATATTAACAAAGAACTAATATATAAATCTAACTAAGAATAAAATAAAGTGTTTTTCAGAAAACCTTTGAAAGTATTCCCAAACGGGATTTGAAACAACGGTGAAAACAATTGCACGTTACTAGGGAGCTAGAATTGTTTTCATAAAAACAAATAAAACTAAAATAAGAAGTTGTTGCAAAACTACTGTTAACTAACATAACCAAAACAATAATAATGTTTCTGAAATAATAAAGAAAGTATTTTAAAACAAAAGTAGAAAATGAAATAGCCGAAATCCTAAAAACGGTGAAACAGAAATTGTTTCACATGAAACAGTGAGATAAGATACTCAAACAAATCTGAAATTTTCACCACAGTAAGATTTTACCACTAGAAAACAGTAGCAAAAAGAATCAACTCAAAATCATTTTTCAAACTCCTGGAATAGGCAAAACAAGGTTTAAACTAAATCTGATCTAACTTATATTTGACAATTTCAAACAAGGACAAATTATATGTTTTTAAAAACTACAGGAAATTTGTGAGCCACAGGAAAAGGAATCACTATCATTGGACTTCGAGATCAAAAGTTGTGGCCAAAATAACATTGAAAGTTTCTGTTTTTGCTAATTTTGACAGAAAAACTGCAGCTACTAGTGCTAAAAGAGGGGTACACGTGGCAAGATGCTACTGGCTGCGGTGGATGTTTGTTTCTTAGTTTGGAGCAAACGTCCTAAGGCTAGTAAAAGGGCTGGCTAAATTTTAAGTGGGAAAAATAAACCGTGGTTTACTGAACTTAAACCGAAAGGGTATTTCTAAATCTAATCTAAGCCACTAGTTAAGATCCAACGGTTATAAAACGAAAAAAATAGAAAAGTAACAGAGCGGAGGGGAAGTTACCTCGCTGGGGAGCTGCCCGTGGCTGGCTGCTTCCTCGCTGGTGGCCGATGGGGTTGGGGTGCTCCGGTGGGGAGGGGGGGTCGGCGAGGGGTGGTGGAGGGGGGGTTCCCTGGGGGGCGAGGTGGGGCTGCAAGGGGGAGGGGCTGTAGGGCGAGGTGGAGGGGGGGCTGCAGGGGAGCGATGGGGGGAGGAGGTGCTCCGGTGGGGAGTCGCCGGTGGGGAGGGGAGGGGCCGACGGGAGTGGGGAAGGGGGGGGGGCGAGGGTGGGGGTACTCCTGGGAGGGGAGGGGTGCGAGGTGGAGGGGTGGGCTGTAGGGGGCGAGGTGGGAGAAGCTGCTGCTCCTGGCCATGCGGGAAGCAGGGGCGATGGGGAGGGGTTATGGCGAGGGGAGGAGCAGGGGGGCGAGGTGGAGGGGTGGCGACGGCGGAGGAGGCAGGTGCCGCGAGGGAGGAGAGGTGGAGGGGCCGGCGAGGTGGAGAGGGAAGCTCCTGTTGGTGCTCTCCGGTGAGTTTCCGGTGACGACTCCGGCGAGGTGGGGCACGAGCTAGGGGCGAGGAGAGGTGAACTTTTCGACGGGAATGGAACGAGGAGAGGTAGGGGCTTCTTATAGAGGCGACGGGAGGCGCCGGGAAGGAATGTGCTTCGCGAATCCCTGAGGTGGGGATTCTCCTCTCCATGGAAGGTAAGTTCTCTGTCACGTGGAGAAGAGATGGAGGTAGGAGATGATCTCCTGTTGGGCTAGAATAGGTAAGTCTTAATGGGCCAGCATGCAATTCCTAATAAAAGGGATTTCCTTCCTATTTTCAAAACTAGGAAACTAAAACGTTAAAAAGGAAAGCAAATCAATTCGGAATAAAGAGTTTTTATATACTAAAATTATCAGAAAAATAAAATATAGATGATGGGCATTTTTCCACGGCAAAAATAAAAACTTGAGAAAAAAATTATTTTTCCAAAAATCTCTAAAAGCATTATTTTCTTTTGCAAATAATTTTCAAAAGATCCTCTAAGTTTGAGGGTTCAAATAACTTTCAAAATGCCCGTGGGTTCGAGGGTCATGTTCCTCCTCTCTGGAAATGTATTTCCCGACATTTTGTTGCACGAAGAAAACGAATGGATAAGAATTCAAATGCAAATGTCTCCGTTCAAATTATTCATAGTTGAAGAAGTCATGTCATATTCTCTCGTTGCTTTTAAATCCTTGAATTTGAATTCACCGGAGAAGGGGAAAGTCATTTTATTCCCTCTCGTTCAAAAGTTTCGAAAGTTTCAAATTTCACACAAGTTTCAGTCACTGAGCAAACAAACAAACAATCAATCTAATAATTATATTAACATTACAAAATTTATTATTTTGGGATGTTACATGAAATCTCCAAAAGGTCTTATATTTAGGAACAGAGGGAGTATTAGAGAGTTGAATAATTAGCTCATAAGTGAGCTAGATGGGAAGGGCAAATAACCCTTCTATTTGGAATGACGCAAAGTACGCCTTCGCTTTAAGAAAGAAAAAGTAATTGTTAGCGCATGCTCAATTCAGTTTTTTTAGCAAAGTATCCTCGATCTAGTTTGCCTAATGTCTGGTCTAAGTCGCCAAACCGGGCCTTGGCCGGCGCTTTAGTTGTTGGACGTGCAAGCAGCGAAATTGACCTATGAAAAAATATTACGTGGAGCAGGCCGAGGCAAAAAATTAGGTCTCTTCAATATGGATCCAACTCCCGACACCGCATTTTATATACCTAAGAGATCCATCCTCACTAATTTATTTATCTAAACATGCAACCTATTTAGTTTGAATCAAGTGAAAGAATCATCTTGATCAATGGATTACACGATGCTTTTGTATCTCCTAGAGAGACATGATGATTTACACGAGGAGTCGATTCCAGGGAGATGCGTGTGTTGCAGGAGTCCGTTGGGCAAGGGGAGATTTCCCCTTAATTATAGATTGTAATTTAACTTTAACACTCCCGTAATCTACGCTTGACTGTGTAGAATCATCTTACAATTGTCGGGGTAGCTCTATCATCTCAAAAGGGTTCTCCTCCATAAAGTTCTTCGTGAAAACTTGATGTGATCCTGAAACATAAACTCACAAAGAGATATCATAATGTGATGTCATTAAACAACGATATCTCAAGAAGAGACTCCCCCTGATGCCTGCAAGTCCCTAAGTTGTCACATACCAATTCGATGAACACATTTCTGTAATGTTGAGTTTGGTAGAGACTTAGTAAATAAATCAACAAGGTTGTCGCATGATTTGACTTGCAAGATGCTCATCCCCCACTTTTGTGAAGATTATGGGGGGAAACAACTTAGGAGAAATATACTTACTGATATTAGTCTTGATGTATCATGTTTGCATCTGTGCAACACAGGCCACATTATCCTCATATATAATGGTGGGTGATTCAATCGAGCCAATTCCATATAATTGTTGTATGTGGTTTATCATTTTACGAATCCATACACATTCACATGATGCTTCAAATAATGAAATTATTTTAGGATGATTCGTAGATGTTGCCACCAAAGTCTGTTTTGAAGACTTATGTGATATACCAATACCACCATGTAGGAACACAAAGCTGGTTTGTGATATGGAATTATGGGGATCAAAAAAGTAGTCGGCATCTGCATATCCAATCATATTAGAGTCCAGATTTCTCTGCAACTGGAAAAATAGACCAAGATCCTCTGTGCCTTAAATATATCAAAATATATTTTTAACTCCAGACCAATGACGTTTGGTGGGAGTTGTGTTGTGTCTAGCAAGTAGATTCACTGCAAATGCAATATCACGTCTTGTGAAATTTGCAAGATACATAAGTGCTCCAGCGGCACTGAGGTATCGAACTTCAGGTCCCAACACCTCTTCCCCATCATCCCTTGGCCTAAACGGTTCTTTCTCTACGTCTAGAGATCGAACCACCATAGGAGTTTTAGATGGATAGGATTTGTCCATATTGAATTTCTCCAATATTTTCTGGATATAGGTAGCTTGGTGTACCATGATTCCTGAGGGAAGGTGCTCAAGTTGGAGACCTAAGCAAAATTTGGTTTTACCCAAATCCTTCAGCTCAAATCCATCTTCAGGTGATTGCGTGCTTCATCAATGTTTGATGTATTGCCAATGATGTTGAGATCATTAACGTACACAGAAATGATGCAAAATCCTGTATAGAACTTCTGGATGAAGACACATGGGCAATCATCACTACTGGAGTAACCTTTTTTAAGAAGGAACTCACTGAGTCGGTTGTACCACATCCGTCGCGACTACCTTAACGATATAATAACTTATTTAGCTATACACAATACATGTTGCGATTTGCACTTTTATTCGAGACAACGATTCTGTCACGAACCTTCATATATATGTCTGAATCTACTGACCCGTAAATATACGCAGTCACGACGTCCATCAACTATATGGATAGACGATTTTCCACTACCAAAGATATAAGATATCAAAAAGTGGTTCCACTCATTACTCGAGAGTATGTTTCATTGAAATCAATGACGGGTTTCTCCATGAAACTTTGTGCTATGAGCCTTGCGTTATATCTAACCACCTCATTGTTCTTATTCTGTTTACAGAGAAAAACCCATTTGAATCCCACGGGAAAAACATTGGGAGGTGTAGGTATTGGTTTAGTGAATACAGTTAGGGCATATTTCGTCCTAAGTGATTTTGGTGATTGATGACAGTACCTCTACGGACTAACCGTGTGCATTGAGTTTTTCAGATAATACATGACAAGGCACAAGACAATTCGTCACCCCTCGGTGGTTTTGAAGCATGGTGGATTCTACGGTTCTCTTTGGTGGTTTTATGTCAGATGAAAGCCGTACTATTAAGAGGGGGTCCGCGTCGGAAAGGTTTGGGTGGAATCAACACACAAATGCACACTTTTTCTTTCCACCACATTTTCCTTGCAGCAATGGAGCTCCCACATGTTCTCTCCCTATCTCTGCAAAAAGTTCCAGCGGTAGTACTGCTCGCTGAGTGGTAGTACCGCTTCGGGACAGTATTACCTCTCTCTCTGAGCGGTTGTACTTCGTCGGACTTTTTGCGAGTACTTTTCCAGCGGTGCTAGGCCCGGTAGTAGTGTCTTTACTACCGTGGCTATGTGCCTACCAAGCGGCAGTACCGCTCCAGGCCTAGCGGTAGTACCGCTCCAGACCTACCGGTAGTACCGCTCCCTACCAAGTAGTAGTACCGCTAGGGGCAACGGTTATACCGCTACCCCCAAGCGGTGTACCGTGTTGCGGGTGCTGTAAGTGGGGGTAACGGTTGGATCTGTCCCCTCACTATATAAAGGGTTCTTCCACTCCAAGAACCCTACCTTTGACCTTCCAAGACTCCATGGTTGCTCCTAACCTCAATAGTGCCCGATCTCTCTCCCTAGCCAATCAAACTTTTTGATTTCCTAGGGATTGGTTGAGAAGGCCAAGATCTACACTTCCACAAAGAGATATTTGATTCCCCCCACTAATCCCTTGCGGATCTTGTTACTCTTGGGTGTTTGAGCACCCTATACGGTTGAGGTCACCTCAGAGCCATATCCATTGTGGTGAAGCTCCGTGGTCTTGTTGGGAGCCTCCGAGCATTGTGTGGAGCTGGCCCAACCTTTTTTGTAAAGGTCCGGTCGCCGCCTTCAAGGGCATCATTAGTGGAGTCACAACACCTCGCATTGTGTGAGGGAGTGAGGAGAATACGGTGGCCCTAGTGGCTTATTGGGGAGCATTGTGCCTCCACACCTCTCCAACGGAGACGTACTTCATGTCAAAGGGAAATAACTTCGGTAACACATCCTCGTCTTCATCGGTTCCACTTGTGGTTATCTCTTACCTTTACTTTGTGTATATCATTGTTGTTGTGTATTTCTTGCTTGCACTAGTTATCATGGTAGTTAGCATCATATAGGTTGTTCACCTAGTAGTTAATTTAGAGAACCTTTGTGTTGCTTTCTCTCACCTGTTAAGAAGAGCTAAAAATTGGTTGTTGCCTATTCACCCCCCTCTAGCCAACCATATCGATCCTTTCAATTGGTATCAGAGCCACGTCTCTTTATTAAGGGTTTCACCACTCGAAGAATATGGTTGACGATGAAGAGGGAGTCAGTGGACCACCCGAGATCGTGGCCTTGAATTCGATCACAAGGGATGACTTGAATGAGGCTATGGCCTCCCTTAGGTCGTCCTTGACGAACGAAGTCAAGTCCATGTTTAAAGAGTTGCTTGAGGGGTTGAAAAATTCTCCTGAACCGGCATTGGTAGTTAAACCTACCAACACGGAATCGGAGGCCAATTCCACCAAGGAAGTGGCTAAAGGAATGCAACCTTCTTCCCCTCTCAACAAGAATGGGAAAGGAACCTTTGCCTCGGTAACACCTCCCCCGGTCTATGGAGGACCGGTTCCTACACCGCATATTGATAATCTTGGTCCTCCTCCTAAGCTTGTTAAGGGGGAGTTTGCTAACTAGGTGTTTTGCATTACGTCGCATTTGAATCACAGTTCAACAAATTTCTGGAGAATCATTGAGCAAGGCTTCTACCCGAATGACCCAAGCAACCTCACGCCAAGAGAAGAAGCGGACAATCAATATAATCATTCCGCATTGTTCATTCTTCTGTCTACGGTGCCTCCTGAAGATCTTCCTCACTTGCGTCCTTTCACTCGTGCCAAGGATTGTTGGGAGCACCTCATGGTGTTGTGCAAGGCAAGCTCAAGCATTCAACGGTCCAACTATGAAGTGGTTCTTGATGAGGCCGATGACTTTGTGATGGAGGAAGATGAGGACCCTCGAGATCTCTATCGAAGGGTGACTGCTCTTGATGTTGCTCTCCAGGATCACGGGAGCAAGGATGTGGATGACACATCGATCAAGCGCAAGTTTCTCAAGGCCATCATGCCATTCAACAAAGCCGTGTCATCTGTCATTCGTCAACGTCCATATTTTCACTCCTTATCCTCCGGTGAAGTGTTGGATGAATTCATTGCAATGAGTATCTAATGTCTACTATGCAACCTTCTCCTTGTAGACGTTGTTGGGACTCCAAGTGCAGAGGTTTGTAGGACAGTAGCAGTTTTCCCTCAAGTAGGTGACCTAAGGTTTATCAATCCGCGGGAGGCGTAGGATGAAGGTGGTCTCTCTCAAGCAACCCTGCAACCAAATAACAAAGAGTCTCTTGTGTCCCCAACACACCCAATACAATGGTAAGTTGTATAGGTGCACTAGTTCGGCGAAGAGATGGTGATACAAGTGCAATATGGATGGTAGATATAGGTTTTTGTAATCTGAAATTATAAAAACAGCAAGGTAACTAATAGTAAAAGTGAGCACGAACGGTATTGCAATGCGTGGAAACAAGGCCTAGGGTTCATACTTTCACTAGTGGAAGTTCTCTCAACAATGATAACATAATTGGACCATATAACTAGCCCTCAACATGCAACAAAGAGTCACTCCAAAGTCACTAATAGCGGAGAACAAACGAAGAGATTATTGTCGGGTACGAAACCACCACAAAGTTATTCTTTCTGATCGATCTATTCAAGAGTTTGTAGTAAAATAACACCTTCAGACACACATCAACCAAGACCCTAATGTCACCTAGATACTCCATTGACACCTCAAGTATCCGTGGGCATGATTATATGATATGCATCACACAATCTCAGAATCATCTATTCAACCAACACAAAGAACTTCAAAACATACATCAAGTTCTCACATGAATATCTCATTGTCACCCCAGATAGACACGTGCAAGACATACATCAAGTGTTCTCAATTCCTTAAAGACTCAATCCGATAAGATAACTTCAAAGGGGAAACTCAATTCATTACAAGAAGGGAGAGGGGGAAGATCATCATGAGGTCCAACTATAGTAGCAAAGCCCGCAGTACATCAAGATCAAGACATCTCAAGAACACGAGACAGAGAGATCAAACACATAGCTACTGGTACATACCCTCAGCCCCGAGGGAGAACTACTCCCTCCTAATCATGGAGATCTCCAGGATGATGAAGATGTCCACCGGAGATGGATTCCCCCTACGGCAGGGTGCCGGAACGGGCTCCCGATTGGTTTTCGGTGGCTACAGAGGCTTGCGGCGGTGGAACTCCCGATCTAGGTTTATTTTCTGTATTTATAAGACCAGATGGCATCGAGAACAAGTCAGGGGGACCCACGAGGGAGTCACGAGCCCCCCAAGCACGCCCAGGGGGTGGGCGGCCTCCCTGGCTCATGGCTTCCTCGGGACTCCTCTCCCGTATCTTTTTTTTCAGTATTTTTAATATTTTCCATAAAAAATCACGGCGAAAGTATTATTCCGTTTGGACTCGGTTTGACATTCCTATCGGAAAAAGGTCAAAAATAAGGAAAAAACAGGAACTGGAACTGGGCACTAGGTCAATAGGTTAGTCCGAAAAATAATATAAAATAGCATATTCATGCATATAAAACATCCAAAGTTGATAATATAATAGCATGGAACAATAAAAAATTAAAGATATGTTGGAGACGTATCAAGCATTCTTAAGCTTAATTCCTGCTCGTCCTCGAGTAGGTAAATGATAAAAACAGAATTTTTGATGTGGAGTGCTACCTAACATATATTGTAACATGAATATTCAGATCCATATAATTCAAAGCAAAAAGTTTAATATTGACATAAATAATACTTCAAGCATACTAACAAAGAAATCATGTCTTCTCGAAATAACATGGCGAAAGAAAGTTATCCCTACAATATCATATAGTCTGGCTATGCTCCATCTTCCCCACACAACATATTTAAATCATGAACAATCCCGGTCTTAGTCAAGCAATTGTTTTCACACTTTTACTTTCTCAAACCTTTTCAACTCTCACGCAATACATGAGCGTGAGCCATTGACATAGCACTATAGGTGGAATATAATATGGTGGAGGTTGTGAGGCAAAAAGGAGGAGATGGTCACATCAACTAGGCGTATCAACGTGCTATGGAGATGCCCATCGTGTGAGTGATTAGGGATTGCCATGCAACGGATGTACTAGAGCTATAAGTGTATGAAAGCTCAAAAAGAAACTAAGTGGGTGTGCATCCAACTTGCTTGCTCACGAAGACCTAGGGAAATTTAAGGATGCCCATCATTGGAATATACAAGCCAAGTTGTATAACGAAAATTCCCACTAGTATATGAAAGTGACAATATATGAGACTCTCTATCATGAAGATCATGGTGTTACTTTGAAGCACAACTGTGGTAAAGGATAGTAGCATTGTCCCTTCTCTCTTTTTCTCTCATTTTTTTGTTTGGGGTCTTTGGCCTCTCTTTTTTTCATTTTCATTTTTTTGTGGGCTCTTTGGCCTCTTTTATTTTATTTTTATAGTCCGGAGCCTCATCCCAACTTGTGAGGGGATCATAGCTTCCTTCCTTTCCACACATGGGACAATGCTCTAATAATGATGATCATCACACTTTTATTTACTTACAATTCGATACTTAGAACAAAAGATATGACTCTATATGAATGCCTCCGACGGTGTACCAGGATGTGCAATGAATCATGAGTGACATGTATGAAAGATATGAATGGTGGCTTTGCCACAAATATGATGTCAACTACATGATCATGCAAAGCAATATGACAATGATGATGTGTGTCATAATAAACGGAACGGTGGAAGTTGCATGGCAATATATCTCGGAATGGTTATGTAAATGCCATGATGGGTAGGTATGGTGGCAGTTTTGAGGAAGGTATCTGGTGGGTTTATGCACCGGCAAACATTGCGCGGCACTTGAGAGTCTAGCAATGGTGGAAGGGTGAGAGTGTGTATATACCATGGACTCACATTAGTCAGAGAGAACTCACGTACTTGTTGTGAAAGTTATATTAGTAATCAAAACAAAGTGCTAGACACAAGCTCCTAGGGGAAGGGTTGGTAGGAGTTAACCATCGCGTGATCCCGACCGCCACACAAAGGATGACAAATAATAAAAACATCATGCTCCGACTTCCTAGCATAGCGGTTCACCATACGTGCATGCTACGAGAATCACAAACTCTAACACAAGCATTTCTACCAATCCATAATTACTCACTAGCATGACTCTAATATCACCATCTCTATATCTCAAAACTATATGCAAAGAATCAAACTTCTCATAGTATTCGATGCACTCTATATGAAAGTTTTTATTATATCCCTCTTGGATGCCCATCATATTAGGACTAGATTCATAACCTAAACAAATTACCATTCTGTTTAAGACTCTCAAAATAATATAAGTGAAGCATGAAAGTTCAACTATTTCTATAAAATAAAATCATCGCAATGCTCTACAAATTTAAGTGAAGTACTAGAGCAAAAGGCAAACTACTCCAAAAGATATAAGTGAAGCTCAGTGAGTAGTTGAATAATTATTGGAAAACACTTGCTATCCTACGTCTGATAGAAGTCATATTCCTCAGACCAGTCCAGCAATGTTGATGTGTTTTCAAACCCGTCAATCCCGTTTTCAAACGAGCCCGACTTTATTGCCTCGTCACCCCGTAACCCACGTTCCCGTATTAATCTCAGCTGCGCCGACCCACCACACCCTCGTCCCCATCCCGCCTGCCCTCGACACAGCTCATTGCCGTTTTTGCTGTGCCCCTCACCGCCATGGCTCTCTCCACCAGCGACCTTCCACGGTCGCAAGATTCACCGCCCCGGTGTGCCGCCCATCCGACTACGTAATGTGCGGCCCGACTCCTGATTCACCACGTCGGCCAGTTCTTCTTCGCTGCAGTGCCGCCACCTTGACGGAATGACGTGTCGCCAACACCACCACCCGATGCTCCATCAGTTTCACTGCGCCAAGCGCCACCGCCTTGATAGCTGGTCGTGGTGCGGGTTCCCATGGATTGACTCATTAGGCTATAGAAGGTTTGTTACCCTTTCATTCGGAGACCCTTTTCTTGACTTGTAGCTTACTATTACGGCTTATGATCTAACTCATTTTCTTTTTTGTATGGTTTGTTCATCACAGCCGGATTTGATAATCACAAGCTTATGCATCTACAACTTGGTGCCAAATGTGTTAATTTGTGATTTGAACTATGCTCTCCCTAGGTCTGACTCGCGTTGTGATAGCATCACTTGTTTGCTTCAGAGATTCACGCTTCCACTTTCTTTGGATCTGGGAAAGAGCAAAGATACGAACCACAACCATGAGCACGAAGCCGGCCAACTGCCATGCGTTTGGTTGCTCCGGCTCCGGCGACCTCGTCATCGTCGTCAGCAACTACATCTTGCATGGTCACCTCATCAGCAATTTCGTCGGTCCACGGGAGGGCAACTAGTGTGATGGAAGACGGCACTGTCTTCTTCCTTCACCAGTCCAACGGCCGCTTCGGCAACTCTAGCGGCCCACCCTCTCTCCTCTCCGGCTTCACCTTCCGCATTAGCGACTACCTCGACGATGATGCTCGAGTGTTGAAGCAGTATTGGTGAATACAGGAAGCAAATAAGATGGATATGTACACGTGTATTCGAAATGAAAGTAATGGAATGTAGTTTGTTCATTTTACCTTTTGGAAGAGAAGTACCAAATAAAGAGTTAAGAAGCCTCACTACATTATGTAGGAAGCAAAAAAAATGTGAGGAAACAGAAATTAGCTCCAAGGAAGCATATGCGACACTCATGGTCGCATGGTTCTTATATAATGGAAACAACTATTACAAGCTAAGAAGCATACATGATTAGAAGGAAACAATTTTAAATATTTCTTTCGAAGCAAATTATGTTAAACTCAAGAAAATTTCAATTTAAAATGAAGCAAATTTTTCTATCAACAAACACATAGTTTTGCTGCTTTGTGCCCGCAAAAAACTAGTTTTTTTGCTTTCAGAACAAACAGTTAAATTTATATATTTTAATCACACTGATTAAATTTCCTATTACAATGGAAGCAAATTCTTCTATCCATGAAACATAAATTGTTGAGTTGGAAGCAAACCATTACATTTCAAATTAATTATCCTGCACAACATATTATTGCTACAAAGCATCGAAGCATGAAGCATGGACGTACGTATCTCATAAAAAGGAAGCATGTATGTAAATGGAAGGCAAAGGTTATGGTAGATGGCAACGTGCTTTACGGAAGCATTTACACAGAAGGAACAATTAATGGAGATCATGCATTGTGCATGCAAACCAGTCCGATGGATGCGGAGCAGTTATAAGGAAGCACTCAATTATAACCAAGCCAATCAGCAAAACTCACGCGGACCTAAATACCACTACATCGGACGTCTACCATGCATTGCATCGAATGGCCAACTGCTAGTCTGATGGGAACCAAAAATCAGTAGTCTGATGGCTAGAGGCGCCCATAATAATTTGGCTATGTGAAGACTCTCGCATCTAATAATTTCATATCTTAAGTACCTTATTCAAACAAAATAAATTGACACTCCAAGGATAGCACGAATCGTGTGAAGAAGCAAAAATTTAGGTTCAACCGATACTAACCGATAATTGTTGAACAAGAAAGGTGGGATGCCAACCGGGGCATACCCAAGCTTAGGTGCTTTAGACTTCTTGAAATATGTATTGGGGTGCTTGGGCGTCCCCAAGCTTGAGCTTTTGTGTCTCCTTAATTTCTCTCATATGATGGTTTCCAAAATCTTAAAAACTTCATCCACACAAAACTCAACAAGAACTCGTGAGATAGGTTAATATAAATCAATGCAAAACTTTATCATCCTCTACTGTAGCAAATCACTAAAATTAATATTTCACAATTCATATTAAATGCCTCTGCATATTTAAAACTCCCATCCTCAAATGGAATCATTAAACAAGGAAACATATGCAAACAATGCAAACAAAATAGCAATCTGCCTAAACAGAATAGTCTGTAAAGAATGCAGCAAGATCCGTAATTAATTAACTCCCAAAAATCTGAAAACATTCCATTCTGTAGAGAATTTATAATAGAATACTGTGTCCAAATTTCAAGTTATTCTGATATACAGAAAATTCTAGGGAATTTTTGCACTACAAGCAAACTTTCGGTTTTGGAACAGCAACTCCTAAACTTGCAAATTAAGCATGGTAAAGGCTATCCTTGACATTTTTATTTAACTAAATGATGAAAAACATTAATACAAATAACATGAATCAAGTGATAATAAAATAAAAGGATGCTCCAAGCAAAACACATATCATGTGGTGAATAAAAATATAGCCCCAAGTAAAGTTACCGATGGATTGAAGACGAAAGAGGGGATGCCTTCCCGGGGCATCCCAAGCTTAGGATTTTGGGTGTCCTTTAATATGGCTTTGGGGTGCCTTCAGCATCCCCAAGCTTAGGCTCTTTCCACTCCTTGTTCCTTAGTCCATCCGAACTTTACCCAAAACTTGAAAACTTCACAACACAAAACTTAACGGAACTTCCTGAGATGGGTTAGTATAATAAAGACAAATCATTAATTTTGGTACTGTCAAGACAAGATTCATAAATGTTCCCACACAATGCATACTGTATATTATCATTTCCACAATTTATATCACTTAATATAATCTATGGAAACACTAAAACAAACAAACTATGCATTGAAAACAGAATCTGTCAAGAACAGAACAGTTTGTAATGATCTGATCAATAACCATACTTCTGCACCTCCAAAAATTCAGAAACAATTATGAAAATTAAAACAATTTGTATATAAATAATAATAAAAAATAATCAACCTAAAATTAGTATCTGGATAGAAATTAAAACTGATTTCGTGAGTGCAAAGTTTCTGTCTTTTTCATCAAGATCAAACAACTATCACCCAAACTAATCATAAAGGCTTTACTTGGCACTTTATTGAAATAAAAGCTATAAAACATGACTAATACAGTATCTTAATCATGTGAACACACAAAAAAAGTAAGGATACATATTGGGTTGTCTCCCAACAAGCGATTTTCTTTAATGCCTTTCAAGCTAGGCATGATGATTTCAATGATGCTCACATAAAAGATAATGATTAAAACATAATGGAAGCATCATGAAACATATGACTAGCACATTTAATCCTAACCCTCTTCCTATGCGTAGGTATTTTGTGAACAAAATTTTTTTTAGACAAAGAATCAACTAGCATAAGAAGGTACAACAAGCATAGCTTCAAAACTTTCAACACATAGAGAGGAAACTTGATATTATTGCGATATGTAGAAGCATATGTTCCTCTCTCATAATAATTTTCAGTAGCATCGTGAATGAATTCAACAATATAACCAGCACCTAAAGCATTCCTTTCATGATCTACAAGCATAGAAATTTTACTACTCTCCACAATAGCAAATTTATCCTCATGATTAATAGTGGGAGTATCGTAAAAGACTTGAGCACTACAAATTGTTTCCACATTAAAAGAGTTATGTTCAGTGAAAGGATACTCAAGACTATGACAAGTTTTATCATCCCACTTCTTTATAGCATAAGTATCATAACAATAATCATCATAAATAGGGGGCATGCTTTCATCATAAGAAATTTGATCATTCAAAGTGGGGGGACTAAAAAGATCATCTTCATCGAACATAGCATCCCCAAGCTTGTAGCTTTGCATATCATTAGCATCATGGATATTCAAAGTATTGATACTAACAACATTGCAATCATCCTCATCATTAAAATATTTTATGCCAAGCATTCTATGTAATTCTAGCACTTGAGCACAATTTTCCTTCCCATCATTTTCACGAAAGACATTAAAAAGATGAAGCATATGAGCCAACCTTAATTCCATTTTTTGGTAGTTTTATTTTAATAAACTAAACTAGTGATAAAACAAGAAACTAAAAGATTTGATTGCAAGATCTAAAGATATACCTTCAAGCGCTAACCTTCCCAGCAACGCTGCCAGAAAAGAGCCTGATGTCTACTATGCAACCTTCTCCTTCTAGACGTTGTTGGGCCTCCAAGTGCAGAGGTTTGTAGGACAGTAGAAATTTTCCCTCAAGTAGGTGACCTAAGGTTTATCAATCCGCGGGTGGCGTAGGATGAAGATGGTCTCTCTCAAGCAACCCTACAACCAAATAACAAAGAGTCTCTTGTGTCCCCAACACACCCAATACAACGGTAAGTTGTATAGGTGCACTAATTCGGCGAACAGATGGTGATACAAGTGCAATATGGATGGTAGATATAGGTTATTGTAATGTGAAATTATAAGAACAGCAAGGTAAGTTATAGTAAAAGTGAGCAGGAACGGTATTGCAATGCGTGGAAACAATGCTTAGGGTTCATACTTTCACTAGTTTAAGTTCTCTCAACAATGATAACATAATTGGATCATATAGCTAGCCCTCAACATGCAACAAAGAGTCACTCCAAAGTCACTAATAGCGGAGAACAAACGAAGAGATTATTGTCGGGTATGAAACCACCACAAAGTTATTCTTTATGATTGATCTATTCAAGAGTACGTAGTAAAATAACCCGAAGCTATTCTTTCCATTCAATCTATCCTAGAGTCTGTACTAGAATAACACCTTAGACACACATCAACCAAGACCCTAATGTCACCTAGATACTCCATTGTCACCTCAAGTATCCGTGGGCATGATTATACGATATGCATCACACAATCTCAGAATCATCTATTCAACCAACACATAGAACTTCAAAGACTACCCCAAAGTTTCTACCGGAGAGTCAAGAATAAAACGTGTGCCAACCTCTATGCATAGATTCCCAATGTCACGAAACCCGCAAGTTGATCACCAAAACATACATCCAGCACTCACATGAATATGCCATTGTCACCACAGATAGACACGTGCAAGACATACATCAAATGTTCTCAATTCCTTAAAGACTCAATCCGATAAGATAACTTCAAAGGGAAAACTCAATTCATTACAAGAAGGGGGAGGGGGGAGAACATCATAAGATCCAACTATAGTAGCAAAGACCGTGGTACATCGAGATCACGACATCTGAAGAACACGAGAGAGAGAGAGATCAAACACATAGCTACTGGTACATACCCTCATCCCCAAGCGAGAACTACTCCCTCCTCGTCATGGAGATCACCGGGATGATGAAGATGGCCACCGGAGATGGATTCCCCCTCCGGCAGGGTGCCGGAATGGGCTCCCGATTGGTTTTCGGTGGCTACAGAGGCTTGCGGCGGCGGAACTCCCGATCGAGGTTTATTTGTGGAGGT
The DNA here is from genome assembly GCF_904849725.1 of Hordeum vulgare subsp. vulgare. Classification (NCBI taxonomy): domain Eukaryota; kingdom Viridiplantae; phylum Streptophyta; class Magnoliopsida; order Poales; family Poaceae; genus Hordeum; species Hordeum vulgare. The sequence continues at coordinate 520,947,481 of NC_058524.1, forward strand.
TTCTATATTTATAAGACCAGATGGAACCACGAGGGAGTCACGAGCCCCCCAGGCGCGCCCAGAGGGGTGGGCGCGCCTCCCTGGCTCGTGGCTTCCTCGGGACTGCTCTCGAGTATCTTTTTCTTCTGGTATTTTTGATATTTTCCATAAAAAATGACGGCGAAAGTTTTATTCCGTTTGCACACCGTTTGATATTCCTATCTGAAAAGGTCAAAAACAAGGAAAAAACAGGAACTGGCACTGGGCTCTACGTCAATAGGTTAGTCCCAAAAATAATATAAAATAGCATATTCATTCATATAAAACATCCAAATTTGATAATATAATAGCATGGAACGATCAAAAATTATAGATACGTTGGAGACGTATCAGTATGATGAACAAGACTGTTGATAATGCTCTTGCTCGTGTTCGGTCAAAGACAGCTTCACCCAACCTTGCCTTAAAAGCCAAGGTTGTTTCTGATGAAGAAGAGGAAGCAGAAGAGGATGGCTTCCCTGAAGACACTAAGTATGTTTATCACGAGCACATGGCTCTTACGTCAAGGCAATTTTGGGGCAACAAGAGAAACTCAAGGCCCAACTTCCCCAAGAATAACTCGAGTGGGTCCAAGACCAAGCAGCGTGTGAGGACATGATATAACTGCGGTAATGTGAGTCACTTCGTGGCAGATTGTCCTTATGAGAAGAGGGAAGATAACGGTGGCAAGCTCATTCGCAAAGACAAAGCCAAGTCTTTCCCAAACAAGAACATCTTTGTCAAGAAACCCCATCCAAAGGGTACGGTGGCACTTGAAGAGTACATCTCCAATGATGACGATGATGATACAGTGGCAACGGCCACTATAGCCATTGCCACCTCCTCTCCCAAGGTGTCTCTCTTTGGCGCCCCCAACGACAACCGCATCGCCAAGTGCCTTATGGCCAAAGGTATCGACCAGGTAACACCCAGCATTAAGACCACCATCACTACTGCTCCTTCATTGTTAAACTGTGTTGATGATACTGATGTTGCGGAACTTAATGAGCATGATTTCGAAAAAATTCTATGTAAAATCAAAGGAGAATCCAAGAAGCATTTTGTTGCTCTTTTGGAACAACTGGGTGAGGCTAATGACCTCATTGAGTCTCATGAGGAGACTACCTCCGAGATGCAAGGACATAGTCGTGACTATGCCGATGAGATTGTTGAATTATCTATTGCTCCAGAAGAAGAGTGCAATCTTCCTTTGACTCTTGAGGAGTCACACAATGATGCTTGTGCTAAATTACAAAAAGAGCTAGATCACGCAATTGTTCTTACCCGTGTGCTTAAGTCTGAAAAGGCTGCATTTGGGCTTGGCCATGAAAGACTCAAGGAAGATTTTGATACACTTGACAAGGCCCACAAGGTCTTGATGTTGGAATTATGCCCTAGAGGCAATAATAAATATAGTTATTATTATAATTCCTGTATCAAGATAATCGTTTGTTATCCATGCTATAATTGTATTGAATGAAGACTCATTTACATGTGTGGATACATAGACAAAACACCGTCCCTAGCAAGCCTCTAGTTGGCTAGCCAGTTGATCAAAGATAGTCAGTGTCTTCTGATTATGAACAAGGTGTTGTTGCTTGATAACTGGATCACGTCATTAGGAGAATCACGTGATGGACTAGACCCAAACTAATAGACGTAGCATGTTGATCGTGTCATTTTGTTGCTACTGTTTTCTGCGTGTCAAGTATTTATTCCTATGACCATGAGATCATATAACTCACTGACACCGGAGGAATACTTTGTGTGTATCAAACGTCGCAACGTAACTGGGTGACTATAAAGATGCTCTACAAGTATCTCCGAAGGTGTTCGTTGAGTTAGTATGGATCAAGACTGGGATTTGTCACTCCGTGTGACGGAGAGGTATCTCGGGGCCCACTCGGTAATACAACATCACACACAAGCCTTGCAAGCAATGTGACTTAGTGTAAGTTGCGGGATCTTGTATTACGGAACGAGTAAAGAGACTTGCCGGTAAACGAGATTGAAATAGGTATACGGATACTGACGATTGAATCTCGGGCAAGTAACATACCGAAGGACAAAGGGAATGACATACGGGATTATATGAATCCTTGGCACTGAGGTTCAAACGATAAGATCTTCGTAGAATATGTAGGATCCAATATGGGCATCCAGGTCCCTATGCGCCATACAAAGGAAAATCAAAGAGAAATAAAAAAAAGGGAGGTGGGAAGGAAGGGAAGGAGTCCCACCCAGCAAACCAAGTCCAACTCGGTTTGGGGGGGCCCACTACTGGAATCCAGAAATTTGCCGTCAGCCAGTTCTTTACCGTCTGCTGGCTGACGGCAAAGAACCTCTTTGCCATCAGTTGACACTATACAGACGGCAAAGAACTGACACATGGCAAAAATACTATTTGCCATGTGTGGGTCCTTTGCCGTCTGCCAGCAGACGGCAAAGAGCCCCAGGGCAGACGGCAAAGGGGACGCGTGGGTCCCATGCCTGCCGTGTCCGAAATCCGGGGGCCTTTGCCGTCCGCGGGCCTTTGCCGTCTGCCATACGGCCCTTTGCCGTCGGGGGGCGGACGGCAAAGGGGCAGCCCTATAACGGCCGTTACCCCCCCCCCCCTCGCTCACTGTCTCTCTCTCTCTCTCACCCCGACCACTCTCTCTCTCCACGGCGGCGACCCCCTCCCCGCGAGATCCCCTCCCCGCGGCGAGCCCACCCCCCCCCCCCCCGGCGACCCCGTCCCCGTGGGATCCCCTCCCCGCGAGGGCACCTCCCCGCGGCGACCCACCCCCACGGTGAACACCTCCCCTGCGGCGCGCCCCCTGCCGCCGCCGCCCCCTGCCGCCGCCCCCTGCCGCCGCCGCCCCCTGCCGCGCGCCCGCGCCACCTGCATTGCGCCCCCTGCCGCCGCCACCCCCTGCTGCGCGCCACCTGCATTGCGCCCCTGCCGCCGACGCCCCCTGCGGCGAGCCCCCAGCCGCGCGCCCCCTGCCGCCGCCGCCCCCTGCCGCCGCCCCCTGCCGGTGAGTTTTTCCTGTTTTTCTTTTTAAAAAAGTTAATTACTTTAGTTAGTTTATTAGGTTAGTTTTTTTATTATATATAGGGTAATTTAGTTAGTTTATTTGGTTAGATTATTAGGCTAATTAGGGTAGTTAGTTAGGTTAGAAGAAAAAAGCAGAAGGAAAAAAAGCAGGAGAAGAAGAAGAAGAAGAAGAAGAAGAGGAGGAGGAGGAGGAGAAAAAAGAAGAAGAAGAAGAAGAAGAAGAAGAAGAAGAGGAGGAGAGGAGGAGGAGGAGAAAGAGGAGGAGAAAGAAGAAGAAGAAGAAGAAGAAGAAGAAGAAGAAGAAAAAGAATAGAAGGAGAAAAGGAGGAGGGGGAGTAGGAGGAGAAAAAAGAAGAAGAAGAAGAAGAAGAAGAAGAAGAAGAAGAAGAAGAAAAAGAGGAGAGAGGAGAAGAAGAAAGAAGAGGAAAAGGGAACCCCGGCACCCCGAAACTGACCCTCGACCCTCACCCCTGACGCCCGACGCCACTGACCCCCGACCATCGACCTCCGACGCCACTCACCCCCGACCCCCGACCCCCGACGCCACTGACCCCCGACGCCACTAACCCTCGACCCTCGACGCCACTGCCCCGACCCAGACCCTCGGCCCACGACTCCCGACGCCCGACGCTCGACGCCACCAACCCCCGACCCCCGACGCCACTGACACCCGACGTCACTGACCCTGGACCCCCGACGCCACTGACCCTGGACCCCCGACGCCACTGACCCCCCACAACCGACGCCACTAACCCCCCGACCCCCGATGCCACCGACCCTCGACGGCACTGACTCCCGACGCCACTAAGCCCCGACCCCCGACACCTCTTCTGCCTTCTTTTGAACGAGAAGGTGCTTTTCGGCCCACGGGGTCATAGTTTTGTAAATTATGAGTTAGGTCACATATTTTCCGATCATGTTAATTATAAAAACATCGTATTTGTGTTGATCGGGTGAATTTCAATGTGCAGTTGTTCGACGACCTCCACGTGCGTTGGACGAGCTCCGCCCTTGCGTTTGTTGGTGAGCACAAATGACTTCTCCTCCTACCCCCTTAATTTGTTCTGTCCCGGTCTTCGTGCCGATGAAACTTGCTAGCTATAGGTTTCTTCAATCATGAGTATGCGTGACCAGTATGCGTCTCCCGTTCGAAAGGGCGACATCTATAAATATGCATTTCTTTGCATATTTATAACCGCCATCCTTTCGAATTGTCCAACATTATCCATGGACAGCCCGAGTATGTGTAGATTGGGTTTGTTTTCCCGTATGCTGTGCTCCGGATCCGATGCGGAATTTCGTCAGTGCCTCCCCTGTTGTTCTCCGGGTACACATCCTCTCTGCTTCTTGCCGAGACGTGTATCAGGAGAACAGCGGGGAGGTGCTGCCGAAATTCTGCGTCGCATCTGGAGCAGAGCATGGGGAAACGAACCCAGTCTACACATACTCTGGTGGGATTAGGACCTATCTTTACCTATTAGCGTGTAGGTTGCATGGACGTAATAAAACTGACAAACTTGATTAGCGTATGAATATAGATGATGAATTATGTATTTATTTCTTGTGCCCCCATAGGTAGCTAGGCAACATGAGTGATCGTGCTTGGATGTACACTGGTCACCCTAGTCAGAAAGACATGACCCATGAATGGTTAACAAAAACCAGGGGGTTTGTGAGAGCCGCATTTGCAAATGGCCAGCAAAAAACATGGTGCCCCTGTCCCAACTGCGACAACTGGAAAAAGCAGACAGAGTTTGAAATGGGTAAACACTTGCAGAAGTGGGGTTTTACGCCTAATTATACGGTGTGGACTTTTCATGGTGAGTCTGACCAACGTGCCAGAGCTGAGGTGATTCGTCGTCGCACCGACGAGCATGGTACCGGGATTGAAGACATCGTGCAAGACTTTGATGATGCTCGGGATTCGAACGATGAGATGGAGGAATCTGCAAAGGCCTTCTATGAAATGCTGGAGTCTTCAAAACGTCCTCTCCACGAGCAGACTGAGCTTTGTCAGCTGGATGCCATCGCGCAAGTAATGGCTCTGAAGGCTCAATTCAACCTAGGCAGAGAATGCTACGACGCGATGATGACGATATTTGGACGCTTTCTACCCAAAGGACATGTACTGCCTGCAAACCTGTACCAGTCAGAGAAAATCCTCCGTGTACTTAAGATGCCCTATGAGAAGATACATGCCTGTGAGAATGGATGTGCCTTATTTAGGCTTGAGTATGCGGCCTTGAACTATTGCCCCATTTGCAATTCTTCCAGGTATATTGTGGTAGACAACGGCATGGGTGAGAAGAATCAGACCAAAATCCCCATTAGTGTTCTTCGATATCTGCCAATCGTACCAAGACTTCAACGTCTTTTCATGGTCGAAGAGACGGCCAGACAGATGACATGGCACAAATTGGGCAAAAGAACCGAACTAGATGCGGATGGGAACAAGATGCTGGTACACACTTCGGATGGTTTTGCATGGAGGCACTTCGATGCATTACATAAGGATAAATCGGAAGATCCAAGGCAACCTAGAGTTGCCATCAGCACGGATGGGTTCAATGTGTATGGTATGACGGCAGCACAATACAGTTGTTGGCCTGTATTTGTCATTCCACTAAATTTGCCACCCGGAGAGATTATGAAAAGAAAGAACATTTTCCTGACGTTGATAATTCCAGGGCCCAACTATCCGGGGAAGAATATGAATGTGTACATGCAGCCGCTTAAGGATGAGTTGCAAGAAGCCTAGGATAATGGGATCAAGACCTACGACGCGGCTACCAAAACAAATTTCAAAATGCATGTGTGGTACATGTACTCGACGCATGATTATCCGGCGTTTGCGCTATTCGCTGGCTGGTGTGTGCATGGAAGGTTCCCGTGCACCACATGCAAGGCATCTCTTCAGTTCCGTTGGCTGCAGGCTGGTCGCAAGTATTCTTGCTTCGACATACATAGACAATTCCTGGATCCTGACCATAAGTTCAGAAAAGACAAGAAGAATTTCATCAAAGGTAGAGTTGTCAAAAACACTGCACCAGCTGCGTTGACAGGCCAACAGACCCTTGATCAGTTAAACGCTCTCGAGCCCGATCCTTTGCGTCCAGGATACTTCAAAGGGTATAATACGGAACACGCCTAGACTCACAAGTCATGCTTATGGGATCTCCCTTACTTCAAAGACCTCCTTTGCCCACACAACATTGACGTGATGCACACTGAAAAGAATATTGCGGAGGCCATTTTTGGTACATTGTTCGGCATAGAGGGGAAGTCAGAAGATAATCCTAAGGCTAGAATCGACCTGGAGGCTCTATGTGATAGACCGTTGCAAAACTTGCGACAACGGAAAGGAAAGCAAAGCATAGCGAAGCCAAAGGCATGGTTCAATCTTGAAAGGCCAGCTATGAGGGAAATGCTATTGTGGGTGAAAATGCGGTTGATGTTCCCTGATGGGTATGCTGCGAATCTAAAGAGGGGAGAGAGTCTTGAGAAATTGAAAATATTTGGGCTCAAGAGTCATGATTGGCACATATGGATTGAGCGGGTAATGCCGGTGATGTTGCGTGGCTTTATCCCTGAGGATGAATGGCTAGTACTGGCAGAGCTGAGCTATTTCTTCCGTTCTCTTTGTGCGAAAGAACTATCGCCTGGCGTGCTAGATGAAATGGAAGAGTTGGCGCCGGAGTTGGTCTGCAAATTAGAAAAGATCTTTCCACCGGGCTTCTTTAATCCAATGCAACATTTGATTTTGCATCTCCCGACCGAGGCAAGAATGGGGGGGCCCGTTCAAAATCGATGGTGCTACTCAACTGAGAGGATGCAGAAGACGCTTCGAGCTAAGTGTAAAAATAAACGTAGAATTGAAGAATCGATGGCCGAGGCATTCATTACTGAGGAGGCGGCAAACTTCGTGACAGCACACTACGAAGCCAAAAATTATCATTTGCATAACCCGAAGCCTCGGTACAATGATGGCGATCGAGAAAAAGTTCGATCCAACCTCAGCCTATTCAAAGGTAAGCTCGCACCATCCGGTGCTTCGAAAGGGAAATCGTTGGATGTCGAAGAATGGCGGACCATTTCATTGTATATCTTCACCAACCTAACAGAAGTGCGGCCGTACATCGAGTAAGTTCTCGGTAATTTATTGTTCCGCAACTTCTAATTGCTTTGAACCACTCTTATTCCCGGATATTTGATATAGTCGATACGTCGCCGAATTCTCGGATGGAGCGGTCATCGAAAAGGATTCCATCGAAGAGTATGAGCTTCTCGCAAAGCATGGAGGCGACTATCCTGGTTTCATCTCTTGGTTCAAACAAAGGGTAATTAATTACCATTAAGGGCCCATTTGACTTATTGGTCTAATTTGCGGCTAATGCATCCATTCTTTCGTATTAAACTTGTAGGCTGATGCAGAGTCTATGGACGCCGAGTTGAGACAAGTCGCTAATGGTTTTGACTATAAGGTCCGTTCATTTGACAAATACAACATCAACGGGTATCACTTTCGTACCTTTGGCAAAGAGCTATCTATGCCCGACCTAAAGACTACAAATTGTTCTGTCTCTGCTATCGGCGAAGGAGACACCGAGTATTATGGAAGGGTTGAAGCAATTTATGAACTTCTATTCTATGGTGAAAACCCACCGACCGTCGTAGTCTTCAAATGTTATTGGTTTGAGCCGAGGGAGACTAGAAGGACTCATGAACATATAGGACTAGTCGAAATCAACCAAAACACCCACTTAGATGTTCCTGATGTCTATATTACGGCTCAACAGGCGACACAAGTTTTCTATCTACCGTGGGCCTGCCAAACTGATCCAAATCTCAAAGGTTGGGATGTCGTTTATGAAGTGCCACCACATTTTAGACCACCTACCCTCAATGAAGAGGATTACGAACCTCACATTAACCCAGACACATATGAAGGAGAATTCTTCCAAGAAACACGTATGTCCAAGAAACGTTTCAAGAACCGCTCTACTTCACCCCAGAACATTGAAGTAGACAGCGACAGTGAATCCGTCTTAAACCCTGAGCCCGAAGAGGAAGAGCTGGAAGAAGAAGAGGTTACTGCTGCGGATGACCTGTCACTTCTTGACCGATTACATAATGGTGGCCTTCCACATGTTCTTCTAGATAGTGATGATGATGATGCATTTATTGATGATAGTGATGATCATGATGCATTTATTGACCCCGAAGCATATATAGACGAGGACGATTGTTATTAGTTCATGTCAGGTATTCAACTATTATACTATATATAAATTTTGAGTTCATGTTAGGTATTCAATTTTTATTAGTCATGTTGGTATTTATGTTGTACTAATTTCATTTACTCTTTGTCATGACAGGTGTTGAAAGATGGTGGGAAAGGGTCGAAAGCATGCCGCGGCTGCTTCTTCGTCGGCGGGTGATGGGATGGGTACTTCCATTCCTGCCTCGCCTCTTCGGAGAGTGTTGCTCTCTACTATGCAAGGAGCGGCCCCCGTGAGAGGAGGTCGACCACCCGCGAAGCCGAGGGGAACTAAAGGTACACGTTGTATTCATGTTGGTATTTATGTTGTACTCATGTTGTATGCATATTGGTATTTATATACATTTTATGACTCATGTTGGTATTTATGTTGTACTAAAGGTACACGTGGCCGCGGGAGAGGTAGGGCTACACGGTCTCCGCCACCACCCCAAGCTGATTCAACTGAGCACAGGAGGACTTCTAGGGTGGATTCGTCTGAGGTGGAGGCTACACGGTCTCCGGTTCACGAGCCTCGGGTCGACGAGCCTCAAGTCGACGAGCCTTTGACCCACGAGACTCGTGTCCCAGAGGCTTCCTTCCACACGACTGTGGAGCACTGCAGGGATGAGGGTACGTCCCAAGAGACCCAGTGGGATCCCTGGCCAGAGCCAACTGGCCATGCTGGTAGCGACGAGGAGCTGGGTGAGGGGGATAACGTCTACCAGCGTGGTAGTTCGGGGCTCCCGCTCGTGCCAGCGACCCCCGAGCAGAGGTGCTCGATTAGGCCAAATGGGGACAAGTAAGTTAATTTACTCTTATTTAACCTTTTGCCTTCGCGTTTTCTCAAATATCTAATGTTTTGGCTTTAATTTGTCATACTGTAGGGGTTGGATTGTTGCCAAGGGTGTCCGCAAGCCCAACAGCGTCCTCGGTGTTCTTTGCCGTCAAAACTTCCCAGGGTTTGTTACGTTGCCCGGTCGGGAGCGAGAGGTAGGGATGACCTGGGACCACTACTTGGGTGCCCCGGCCCCGCCGGAGGTGGAGATCGACGGTGTTTTGTGTGACACGAGGGCGGACATGGTGATCCGAAAGTTCTGGGTAATTTCTCTTTCACACAATTATAAATTAACCATAGCTATTTATTGTACTAATCGGTGTTGTCTCGTTTGCAGACCTTCTACAGGTGTGAGGAGGGATACGAGGACGACGCGGCAAAGGTTATCGAAACCGAATGTCGCCGCCTACTTCAAAACTTTCGGCACGAGGCTCGGGTGCAGGCTGTTCGAGACTACTATGCCACGCGGCGTATTAGGATTGATAAGGCAAAGTGCCGTGATGCTAAGATGGAGAAGGAGCATTACATGAAGGTAATTACATATTATTAAGGCTTTGTAGTTAGTTTCCTTGATTTGGTTCTTACGCACTCAAATTTCTCTTTATTAACTTAGGTGCCCCCTAGATGGTGTGTGGATAAGATGGATTGTTGGGAGGCCTTGGTGGACCAGTGGTGCTCCGAAACGTGGGAGACCAGCCACAACAACGCCAAGGAGAGGCGTGGCAAAATGGTTGGCATGCCACACCATCAAGGGAGTGTCAACTTAATCCAATTTGGCGAGAACTGGGTATGTGGTTTGCTTCATGCCTCATGCAATTCATTCTTAATACTATCTTGAGCCCTTTACCAATACAATTTTCTGCTCTCTCTCTTTTAGGCGCGTCACAATAAGACGGAGGCGCCACAGATGTACGACCTGTATGCGATGGCCCATACTGCCTCGTACAAGAAGGTCAAGGCATTCTGTGAGTCTGACCTCGAGCATCCAGAAAACTTCACCAACATCTCCTCCCACAACAAGCTCGTGAAGTACAGAGATCACGGGAAGGCGAGGAAAGGGGAGGACTTTAACCCGAGCGAGGGGCCTATTGATCCAGAGCTGGTGATGATAGCTGGCAACGGGAGGCCCCATGGCTCGATCGCCATTGGAGACGGCCTTATACGTTGTCCTAGCACTCTCCGGCAGATAAAGGCACGCCAAACGAGCTCTTGTCCGGAGATAACACGTCGTCCACGGCCAGTCGAGCTCGCCATCGAGGTTAGTTTAATGGACTCAACTATCTTTCCGCATTATGTTGTGCGTTGGAACCAATATGATTACATTGCTAACAATGAGTTGTGTTGCAGGCTGCTATTTAGAAAGAGAGAGCGGCAATGCAGGCGGCTATGGCGGAGAGGGATAAGGAAATTAGGGAGCTGGAGGAGAGGACGACTGCATTGGTGGAGGCGGAGAGGGCACGGAATGAAGCGTCTACCAGGGCCATATACGAGCTCTTCGTGGTAAGTTTCTTCTTCATGTTATTTCAAATCTTGCATTTGAATGTCCGTTTCATTAATAAATAAAAAGTTTGACTTGTCGAAACCAAATGTACAGTCTATGTGCGAGAAGAACGGCCAAGTCCCTCCGCCGATGCCAGTCATTAACGTGGAGGGGACGGTGAGTTTCATTTCAGTGGAGTGATCTTAAGAGTGTCCTCATGCTAACTACACATTCCAAACGATGTTTGGTGCAGAATATGTCCTGAAACGCATCGCACGACCCTTCTACAGTCGAGCCTTCTCCAGGGCAGCCTTCTCCAGGTGAAACAAGCCAGAGCCACCGTGCTTCACCCTAACTTAGGTATGTTATTTCTAGTGTTTTAATAAAAAATAGCTAGACTTCCATCTAATGACATAATTAGCTTAGTTAGCTCCAAAATAGCTAGACTTCCATCTAATGACATAATTAGCTTAGTTAGCTCCAAAATGGCCTATTTAATAAAAAATGACCTATACTTAGCTAATTATCCTCGAAATGACATAATTAGCTCCAAAAAGGCATTCTTAGCCAATTTAGCCCGAAGAAGGGGACAAGAAGAGAAAAAGAGGAAAAATGAAAGGAGGGAAGAGGAAAAATTAGGAGAAGAAGGAGGAGAGGGAGGAGGAGAAGAAGAAGGAGAAGAAGGAGAAGAAGGAGGAGAAGGAGAAGGAGCTCCTCCTACTCCTTCTTCCTCCTTCTCCTTCTCCTTCTTCTTCTCCTTCTCCTTCTTCTTTTCTTCTTCTTCTCCTCCTCCTCCTCCTCCTCCTCCTCCTTATTTTACTTCTTCTTCTCTATCTCTTCTTCTACGTAGCTTAGACTCATCCAAGAAAGGCTAAATTAGCCAATTGTCCTACGAAATGACATAATTAGCTTAGTTAGCTCCAAAATGTCCTATTTAATAAAAAAATGACCTATACTTAGCTAATTATCCTCGAAATGACATAATTAGCTCCAAAAAGGCATTCTTAGCCAATTTAGCCCGAAGAAGGGGACAAGAAGAGAAAAAGAGGAAAAATGAAAGGAAGGAAGAGGAAAAATGAAAGGAAGGAAGAGGAAAAATGAGGAGAAGAAGGAGGAGAGGGAGGAGGAGAAGAAGAAGGAGAAGAAGGAGGAGAAGGAGAAGGAGCTCCTCCTTCCCCTTCTTCTTCCTCCTTCTTCCTCCTTCTCCTTCTCCTTCTCCTTCTCCTTCTTCTTTTCTTCTTCTTCTCCTCTTCCTTCTTCTTCTCCTCCTCCTCCTCCTCCTCCTTATTTTACTTCTTCTTCTCTATCTCTTCTTCTACGTAGCTTAGACTCATCCAAGAAAGGCTAAATTGGCTAATTATCCTACGAAATGACATAATTAGCTTAGTTAGCTCCAAAATGGCCTATTTAATAAAAAATGACCAATACTTAGCTAATTATCCTCGAAATGACATAATTAGCTCCAAAAAGGCATTCTTAGCCAATTTAGCCCGAAGAAGGGGACAAGAAGAGAAAAAGAGGAAAATGAAAGGAAGGAAGAGGAAAAATGAGGAGAAGAAGGAGGAGAGGGAGGAGGAGAAGAAGAAGGAGAAGAAGGAGAAGAAGGAGAAGGAGCTCCTCCTTCCCCTTCTTCTTCCTCCTTCTTCCTCCTTCTCCTTCTCCTTCTCCTTCTTCGTCTCCTTCTTCTCCTTCTTCTTTTCTTCTTCTTCTCCTCTTCCTTCTTCTTCTCCTCCTCCTCCTCCTCCTCCTTATTTTACTTCTTCTTCTCTATCTCTTCTTCTACATAGCTTAGACTCATCCAAGAAAGGCTAAATTGGCTAATTATCCTATGAAATGACATAATTAACTTAGTTAGCTCAAAAATGGCCTATTTAATAAAAAATGACCTATACTTAGCTAATTATCCTCGAAAGGACATAATTAGCTCCAAAAAGGCATTCTTTGCCAATTTAGCCCGAACAAGGGGACAAGAAGAGAAAAAGAGGAAAATGAAAGGAAGGAAGAGGAAAAAGGAGAAGAAGAAGGAGGAGAGGGAGGAGGAGTAGAAGAAGGCGAAGAAGGAGGAGAAGGAGAAGGAGCTCCTCCTTCCCCTTCTTCTTCCTCCTTCTTCCTCCTTCTCCTTCTCCTTCTTCTTCTCCTTCTCCTTCTTCTTTTCTTCTTCTTCTCCTCTTCCTTCTTCTTCTCCTCCTCCTCCTCCTCCTCCTTATTTTACTTCTTCTTCTCTATCTCTTCTTCTACGTAGCTTAGACTTATCCAAGAAAGGCTAAATTGGCTAATTATCCTACGAAATGACATAATTAGCTTAGTTAGCTCCAAAATGGCCTATTTAATAAAAAATGACCTATACTTAGCTAATTATCCTCGAAATGACATAATTAGCTCCAAAAAGGCATTCTTAGCCAATTTAGCCCGAAGAAGGGGACAAGAAGAGAAAAAGAGGAAAATGAAAGGAAGGAAGAGGAAAACGGAGAAGAAGAAGGAGGAGAGGGAGGAGGAGAAGAAGAAGGAGAAGAAGGAGGAGAAGGAGAAGGAGCTCCTCCTTCCCCTTCTTCTTCCTCCTTCTTCCTCCTTCTCCTTCTCCTTCTTCTTCTCCTTCTCCTTCTTCTTTTCTTCTTCTTCTCCTCTTCCTTCTTCTTCTCCTCCTCCTCCTCCTCGTCCTTTTTCTTCTTCTTCTCCTCTTCCTTCTCCTTCTCCTCGTCCTCCTCCTTCTTTTACTTCTTCTTCTCTTTCTCTTCTCCTATAGTTAGCTAGGGTTCCACCTAAATGACATAATTAGCTTAGTTAGCTCCTAAATGGTCTATACTTACCTAATTTCTCTCTGAAATAACCTATATATACACTACTTCATCTAGTATTATTTTTCTAACTTTCTTATTTGTCATTTTGCAGATTACCTTCACTTCACGGGAAGCTTGGTTGATGGAATGCTTGAAGATGATTTCTTGTACCATGGGTTGTATTGAAACTATTGTAGTATATGAATATATGAAACTTTGTATGCATGTGGATGAAACTGGTGTAATATATGGTTTGGTACGGATGTAACTTCCATAATATGTATGCACTATGGATGAGAGTTATTTTAATATGGTTATGAGTACGGAAAGAAATTTATTTATGTCAAATATATATATATATATATCCTGATTATTGTTAAAAATGCTGGATATAACAAAAAATAAATAAAAAAGGGGCTGGTTCCCCTCTTTGCCGTCTGCAAACACATGGCAAAGGGGTGGAGGCAAACGGCAAAGGGGGAATCTACCCCCTCTCTCTCCCCTCTTTGCCGTCTGCCAACACATGGCAAAGGGGTGGAGGCAGACGGCAAAGGGGGAATCCGCCCCCTCTCTCTCCCCTCTTTGCCGTCTGCCCCCACATGGCAAAGGGGGGGAGGCAGACGGCAAAGAGAGAATCTGCCCCCTCTCTCTCCCCTCTTTGCCGTCTGCCCCCACATGGCAAAGGGGGGGAGGCAGACGGCAAAGAGAGAATCTGCCCCCTCTCTCTCCCCTCTTTGCCGTCTGCCCCCAGATGGCAAAGGGGGCGATGCAGACGGCAAAGAGAGAATCTGCCCCCTCTCTCTCCCCTCTTTGCCGTCTGCCCCCACATGGCAAAGGGGGGAGGCAGACGGCAAAGAGAGGAGGCCTGCCATTAACACTTAACGGGGACGTTGCAATATATGCCATCCCACTTATTTTGCCGTCTGCCCCTCATGGCAAAGATTCTTTGCCGTCCGCTTTGTGAAAGCACACGGCAAAGAGCCTCTTCACCGGATTTTTTTTTACCGTCTACTTTGCCATGAGGGGGCAGACGGCAAAGCCTTTGCCGTCCGTGGTTGCCCCCTTTGCCGTCCGCCTTCCCCCCTTGGACTTGGCCGACCCCCTTGGGGCTCCTTGAGCCCAAGGCAAGGTCCCCTCCCTCCATCCTATATATACGGAGGTATTGGGGCTGATTTGAGACGACTTTTCCACGGCAGCCCGACCACATACCTCCACGGTTTTTCCTCTAGATCGCGTTTCTGCGGATCTCGGGCGGATCCCTGCTGAGACAAGGTCATCACCAACCTCCGGAGCGCCGTCACACTGCCGGAGAACTCTTCTACCTCTGCGTCTCTCTTGCTGGATCAAGAAGGTCGAGATCATCGTCGAGTTGTACGTGTGCTGAACGCGGAGGTGCCGTCCGTTCGGTACTAGATCGTGGAACTGATCGCGGGATTGTTCACGGGGCGGATCGAGGGACGTGAGGACGTTCCACTACATCAACCGCGTTCACTAACGCTTCTGCTGTATGGTCTACAAGGGTACGTAGATCACTCATCCCCTCTCGTAGATGGACATCACCATGATAGGTCTTCGTGCGCGTAGGAAAATTTTTGTTTCCCATTCGACGTTCTCCAACAGTGGCATCCTAAGCTAGGTTCATGCGTAGATGTCTTCTCGAGTAGAACACAAAAGTTTTTGTGGGCGGTGATGTGCGTTTTGCTGCCCTCCTTAGTCTTTTCTTGATTCCGCGGTATTGTTGGATTGAAGCGGCTTGGACCGACATTACTCGTACGCTTACGAGAGACTGGTTTCATCGCTACGAGTAACCCCGTTGCTCAAAGATGAATCATATAGATGATATGATTAGCATAGGGATGCTTACCACTGAAACTATACTCAACTCACGTGATGATCGGACTTGAGCTAGTGTAAGTGGATCATGAACCACTCCAATGACTAGAGAGATGTACTTTTTGAGTGGGAGTTTAGCAAATAATTTGATTAAGTTAAACTCTAATTATCTTGAACATAGTCTAAAGTTCACTTTGAATATATTTGTGTTGTAGATCATGGCTCACGCGACAGTCATCCTGAATTTTAATACGTTCCTAGAGAAAGCTAAGTTGAAAGATGATGGAAGCAACTTTGTGGACTGGGCTCGTAATCTTAAGCTAATCTTACAAGCTGGGAAGAAGGATTATGTCCTTAATGCTGCGCTAGGAGATGAACCACCCGCTACGGCTGATCAGGATGTTAAGAACGCTTGGTTAGCACGTAAGGAGGACTACTCAATAGTTCAATGTGCAGTCTTGTATGGCTTAGAACCGGGACTTCAACGTCGCTTTGAGCGTCATGGAGCATTTGAGATGTTCCAGGAGTTGAAGTTTATCTTTCAGAAGAACGCCCGAATCGAGAGGTATGAGACCTCCGATAAATTCTATGCTTGCAAGATGGAGGAAAACTCGTCTGTCAGTGAACATGTGCTCAAAATGTCTGGGTACTCAAACCGTCTAGCTGAGCTGGGGATTGAACTCCCGCAAGAAGCTATCACTGACAGAATCCTTCAATCACTGCCGCCAAGCTATAAAGGCTTTGTGTTGAACTACAACATGCAAGGGATGAACAAGTCTCCCGGCGAGTTGTTTGCGATGCTGAAAGTCGCAGAGTCTGAACTCCGTAAAGAGCATCAAGTGTTGATGGTGAATAAGACCACTAGTTTCAAGAGAAACGGCAAAGGCAAGAAGGGAAATTCGAAGAAGAGCAGCAAGCCTGTTGCCAATCCGATGAAGAAACCCAAAGATGGACCTAAGCCTGAAACGGAGTGTTACTATTGCAAGGGTATGGGTCACTGGAAGCGCAATTGCCCCAAGTATCTGGCAGATAAGAAGGCGGCCAAAGAAAAATCAGGTATATTTGATATACATGTTATTGATGTGTACTTAACCGTCTCTCGTAGTAGTGCCTGGGTATTCGATACCGGTTCTGTTGCTCATATTTGCAACTCGAAACAGGAACTGCGGAATAGACGAAGGCTCGCGAAAGATGAAGTGACGATGCGCGTAGGAAATGGTTCCAAGGTTGATGCAATCGCCGTCGGCACAGTGTCACTTCAGTTACCATCAGGATTAGTGATGAACTTAAATCATTGTTATTTAGTGCCTGTGTTGAGCATGAACATTATATATGGATCTTGTTTATTGCGAGACGGTTACTCTTTTAAGTCAGAGAATAATGGTTGTTCTATTTCTATGAGTAACATCTTTTATGGTCATGCACCTAATGTGAGAGGATTGTTCATATTGAATCTTGATAGCGATACGCATATACATAACATTGAGACCAAAAGACTTAGAGTTAACAATGATAGCGCCATATTTTTTGTGGCACTGCCGCTTAGGTCATATTGGTGTAAAGCGCATGAAGAAACTCCATGCTAATGGACTTTTGGAATCACTTGACTTTGATTCACTTGACACGTGCGAACCATGCCTCATGGGCAAGATGACTAAGACTCCGTTCTCCGGAACAATGGAGCGTGCAAATGACTTGTTGGAAATCATACATACCGATGCGTGTGGTCCGATGAGCATGGAGGCACGCGGCGGATATCGTTATTTTCTCACCTTCACTGACGATTTGAGTAGATATGGTTATGTCTACTTGATGAAGCACAAGTCTGAAACATTTGAAAAGTTCAAGCAATTTCAGAGTGAAGTGGAAAATCATCGTAACAAGAAGATCAAGTTCCTACGGTCTGATCGTGGGGGTGAATATCTGAGTTTCGAGTTTGGTACTCACTTAAGACAATGTGGAATTGTTTCACAGTTAACACCGCCTGGAACACCACAGCGTAATGGTGTGTCCGAACGTCGTAATCGTACTCTATTAGAGATGGTGCGATCTATGATGTCTCTTACTGATTTGCCGTTATCGTTTTGGGGTTATATATTAGAAACAGATGCATTCACTTTAAATAAGGGCACCATCAAAATCCGTTGAGATGACACCATACGAACTGTGGTATGGAAAAAGGCCAAAGTTGTCGTTTCTTAAAGTTTGGGGATGTGATGCTTATGTCAAAAAGCTTCAGCCTGAAAAGCTGGAACCCAAAGCGGAAAAGTGCGTCTTCATAGGTTACCCAAAAGAGACAGTTGGGTACACCTTCTATCTCAAATCCGAGGGCAAAGTGTTTGTTGCTAAAAACGGAACTTTTCTCGAGAACGAGTTTCTCTCGAGAGAATTGAGTGGGAGGAAGATAGAACTTGACGAGGTTGTCGAACCTCTCATCCCTCTGGATGGTGGCGCAGGGCAAGGGGAAACCTCTGTCGTTGCAACGCCGGCTAAGAAGGAAGTTAATTATGATGATCATGAAACTCCAGTTCAAGTTTCTGTCGAACCACGCAGGTCGACGAGACCACGTGTTGCTCCAGAGTGCTACGGTAATCCCGTCTTATCAATCATGTTGTTGGACAACAATGAACCTGCAAATTATGAAGAAGCAATGGTGGGCCCAGATTCCAACAAATGGCTAGAAGCCACGAAGTCCGAGATAGGATCCATGTATGAGAACAAAGTGTGGACTTTGGAGGAACTACCTGAGGGCCGCAAGGCTATTCAAAACAAATGGATCTTTAAGAGGAAGACGGACGCTGACGGCAATGTGACCGTTTATAAAGCTCGACTTGTGGCAAAGGGTTTTTCACAAGTTCAAGGAGTTGACTACGATGAGACATTCTCTCCCGTAGCGATGCTTAAGTCCGTCAGAATCATGTTAGAAATAGCTGCATTTTTCGATTATGAAATCAGGCAGATGGATGTCAAAACGGCGTTCCTTAACGGTTTTCTTAAGGAAGAGTTGTATATGATACAACCTGAAGGTTTTGTCGATCCTAAGAATGCTAACAAGGTGTGCAAGCTCCAGCGATCCATTTATGGACTGGTGCAAGCATCTCGGAGTTGGAACAAACGCTTTGATGAGGTGATCAAAGCATTTGGGTTTATACAAGTGGTTGGAGAATCTTGTATTTACAAGAAAGTGAGTGGGAGCTCTGTGGCGTTTCTAATATTATTTGTGGATGACATATTGCTGATTGGAAACAACGTGGAGTTTTTAGAGAGCATAAAGGATTACTTAAATAAGAGTTTCTCTATGAAGGACCTAGGAGAAGCTGCTTACATTCTAGGCATTAAGATCTATAGGGATAGATCAAAACGCCTGATAGGACTTTCGCAAAGCACATACCTTGATAAAGTTTTGAAGAGGTTCAAAATGGAACAGTCCAAGAAAGGGTTCTTGCCAGTTTTACAAGGTACGAGATTGAGTAAGACTCAGTGCCCAGCAACTGATGAAGATAGAGAGCATATGCGCTCTGTCCCCTATGCTTCAGCCATAGGTTCTATCATGTATGCAATGCTGTGCACTAGACCGGATGTTAGCCTGGCCATAAGTATGGCAGGTAGGTTCCAGAGTAATCCAGGAGTGGATCACTGGACAGCGGTCAAGAATATCCTGAAGTACCTGAAAAGGACTAAGGAGATGTTTCTCGTGTATGGAGGTGACGAAGAGCTCGCCGTAAAAGGTTACGTCGATGCAAGCTTTGACACAGATCCGGACGACTCTAAGTCGCAAACCGGATACGTATTTATTCTTAATGGGGGTGCGGTAAGCTGGTGCAGTTCCAAGCAAAGCGTCGTAGCAGATTCTACATGTGAAGCAGAGTACATGGCTGCCTCGGAGGCGGCTAAGGAGGGTGTCTGGATGAAGCAATTCATGACGGATCTTGGAGTGGTGCCAAGCGCACTGAATCCAATAACCTTGTTCTGTGACAACACGGGTGCCATTGCCTTAGCAAAGGAACCACGGTTTCACAAGAAGACCAGACACATCAAACGACGCTTCAACCTCATCCGCGACTACGTCGAGGGAGAGGACGTGAATATATGCAAAGTGCACACGGATCTGAATGTAGCAGACCCGCTGACTAAACCTCTTCCACGGCCAAAACATGATCAACACCAGAACTGTATGGGTGTTAGATTTATTACAATATAATTCACATGATGATGTGAGGGCTAGATTATTGACTCTAGTGCAAGTGGGAGACTGTTGGAATTATGCCCTAGAGGCAATAATAAATATAGTTATTATTATAATTCCTGTATCAAGATAATCGTTTGTTATCCATGCTATAATTGTATAGAATGAAGACTCATTTACATGTGTGGATACATAGACAAAACACCGTCCCTAGCAAGCCTCTAGTTGGCTAGCCAGTTGATCAAAGATAGTCACTGTCTTCTGATTATGAACAAGGTGTTGTTGCTTGATAACTGGATCACGTCATTAGGAGAATCACGTGATGGACTAGACCCAAACTAATAGACGTAGCATGTTGATCGTGTCATTTTGTTGCTACTGTTTTCTGCGTGTCAAGTATTTATTCCTATGACCATGAGATCATATAACTCACTGACACCGGAGGAATACTTTGTGTGTATCAAACGTCGCAACGTAACTGGGTGACTATAAAGATGCTCTACAGGTATCTCCGACGGTGTTAGTTGAGTTAGTATGGATCAAGACTGGGATTTGTCACTCCGTGTGACGGAGAGGTATCTCGGGGCCCACTCAACATCACACACAAGCCTTGCAAGCAATGTGACTTAGTGTAAGTTGCGGGATCTTGTATTACAGAACAAGTAAAGAGACTTGCCGGTAAACGAGATTGAAATAGGTATACGAATACTGACGATCGAATCTCGGGCAAGTAACATACCGAAGGACAAAGGGAATGACATACGGGATTATATGAATCCTTGGCACTGAGGTTCAAACGATAAGATCTTCGTAGAATATGTAGGATCCAATATGGGCATCCAGGTTCCGCTATTGGATATTGACCGAGGAGTCTCTCGGGTCATGTCTACATAGTTCTCGAACCCGCAGGGTCTGCACACTTAAGGTTCGACGTTGTTTTATGCGTATTTGAGTTATATGGTTGGTTACCGAATGTTGTTCGGAGTCCCAGATGAGATCACGGACGTCACGAGGGTTTCCGGAATAGTCCGGAAACGAAGATTGATATATAGTATGACCTCATTTGATTACCGGAAGGTTTTCGGAATTACCGGGAATGTACCGGGAATGACGAATGGGTTCCCGGAGTTCACCGGGGGGGCAACCCACCCCGGGGAAGCCCATAGGCCATAAGGGTGGCGCACCAGCCCTTAGTGGGCTGGTGGGACAGCCCAAAAGGGCCCTATGCGCCATACAAAGGAAAATCAAAGAGAAAGAAAAAAAAGGGAGGTGGGAAGGAAGGGAAGGACTCCCACCCACCAAACCAAGTCCAACTCGGTTTGGGGGGGGGGCCTTCCCCCCTTGGACTCGTCCGACCCCCTTGGGGCTCCTTGAGCCCCAAGGCAAGGTCCCCTCCCTCCCACCTATATATACGGAGGTATTGGGGCTGATTTGAGACGACTTTTCCACGGCAGCCCGACCACATACCTCCACGGTTTTTCCTCTAGATCGCGTTTCTGCGGAGCTCGGGCGGAGCCCTGCTGAGACAAGGTCATCACCAACCTCCGGAGCGCCGTCACGCTGCCGGAGAACTCTTCTACCTCTGTGTCTCTCTTGCTGGATGAAGAAGGCCGAGATCATGGTCGAGCTGTACGTGTGCTGAACGCGGAGGTGCCGTCCGTTCGGTACTAGATCGTGGGACTGATCGCGGGATTGTTCGCGGGGCGGATCGAGGGGCGTGAGGACGTTCCACTACATCAACCGCGTTCACTAACGCTTCTGCTGTACGGTCTACAAGGGTACGTAGATCACTCATCCCCTCTCATAGATGGGCATCACCATGATAGGTCTTCGTGCGCGTAGGAAAATTTTTGTTTCCCATGCGACGTTCTCCAACACTTGAAAGGTGCACATTTCTCCCTGAAGGAGTCTCATGATCAACTCCAAGCAAAGCTTACCAAGGAGATCTCTACTTGTCCTCCTTTTGTTTTAATTGATAATGCTTGTGCAACTAACCCTTGTTGTGAGCATGTACATCTTGTGGAGGAAAATGCTAAGTTGAAGGATCAACTTGAGAAGGGCCTTGTCTCATGCATCCAAGGCGAGAAGAACCTGAACGACCTTTTGAGTAATCAAAAGGAAGTTGTAGGAAAGGAGGGACTTGGACTTACATCCAAGTCAAAAAGAAAAAGGAAGAACAAGAACAAGCGATCGCTTACTCTCAAGGACATCTTTGTCAAAGAGGGCGAGGCGACTCAGAAGGAGAACAAGAACAAGGTAGGGGATGGTAATGCCAAGAAGGGCAAAACCATCCCTACCAACACAGCCGGCAAATTTAATCCTTCTTATGTTTTATGTCGTGCTCGTGATGGGCATGTCTATGCCAGATTTATTGGTTCTTATTATATGAGTCCATTGAATGGGCTATTTCGGTTCCTAACACCCTTGTTTCTAACATCAAAGGACCCATTCAACAATGGGTACCTAAAACCAAGTCTTGATCTATTGCAGGAGTTTGCTTCCGGTGGGGTGTCATGGTTGCTCGGTAGTGGAGCAACAAATCATATGACCAGAAGCAAGGACTTGGTGGTGGACGTGCATCCTACCCCATCTATGCCCACCCATGTCCAATTTGCTGATGCTTCAACATCTAAGGTATTGGGATTTGGTAAGGTGGTCATCTCTCAAGATTTATCTATTGAGAAGGTCATGCTTGTTGAGTCTCTTGCTTACAATTTACTTTCTGTTCGTCAACTTGCAATTATGGGCTTTGCCACATTATTTAATCTTGATACCGTCGCCCTTTTGTGGAGCAATACTCTTAAATTATCCTATGTTGGATATGTCGAAATAGTCCCTATGTGGTGAACTTTTTCGTAGCGACCCACTAAGACAGCGACTTGTCTAATGGCTAAAGTTGATGTGGGCTGGCTTTGGCATCGCTGACTAGCCCATGTCAATATGAGATCTTTGCAAAGTCTTCTCAAAGGGGACCATGTTTGTGGACTAACAAATGTGAGTTTTGTGAGAGATCATGCTTGCAGTGCTTGTATTGAAGGGAAGATTCATGAAGCTGCTCATCGTCCCACGACTCTCATTTACACTAAGAGGCCCTTGGAACTCCTTCATATGGATCTCTTTGGTCCTCCATCTTTTGATAGTCTTAGGGCAGAAAGTACTACTTGGTGATTGTTGATGATTACTCAAGATACACTTGGGTATATTTATTTAAGAGGAAGAGTGAGACTCAACAGACCGTCATCAACTTTGCTAATGAAGCTCAACGTCAAGATGAAGCAAAGATTTTGATGATTAGAAGTGACAACGACACCGAGTTCAAGAAATACACCCTGGATGAGTTTCTTAGTGATGAGGGGATCAAGCATCAATATTCAGCACCATACACCCCTCAACAAAATGGTGTGGCGGAGAGGAAAAATCGGACGTTGATGGACGCAGCAAGAACAATGATGGCGGAATTCAAATCTCCGTACAACTTTTGGGCCAAAGCCATCAACACAGCATGTTATGCATCCAATCGGCTCTATATCAGCAAAGGCTTGAACAATACTCCATATGAGATCCTCACCAGAAACAAGCCCAACCTCAAGTACTTCGGTGTTTTTGGGTGTAGTGTTTCATTCTCAAGAAAGGTGCTCGTCTAGCTAAATTTGATTCTAGAGCTCAAGAGGGCATATTTGTTGGTTATGCTACAAACTCTCATGCTTACCATGTCCTCAACATGTCCACCGAGCTCATTGAGGAGATGTGTAACGTGGATTTTGATGGAAATAATGGCTCCCAAATGGAGCAAAGTGATCTTTGTGATGTAGGTGATGAAATTCCTCCCCAAGCCATAAGAAGAATGGGGATTGGTCAAATACTCCCCATTGAGGAACCCCTTGTGGCTGAAGGAGAAGGACAATGCTCTACTCAAGTGGAGCCATCACCCTCGCTAGCCCTACATGCTTCCGATGAACAAAGTGAAGACCCTCAACCAGCTGAACAGGATCAAGGACGAGATCAACCACACGAAGATGGTGATGCACCAAATGATGTCCAAATTCTAACACAAGGTTCCGAATCTGCTCAAGATCAAGATCAAGTGCAGCCAAAAGATCAAGATCAAGATCAACCACAAGATAAAGAACAAACCAGTGAGCTTGCTCAAAACGAAAATCAAGTTGATCAGGTGGTTGCTCCTCAATTTCCTACCGCGGCACCTAAAAGGGGTCGCGGTTCCAAGGCAGGATCAAAATCCAATGACAAGGTCAAACAATGTGATCAAGTTGATGCTCCTCAATTAACTAGTGCGGAACTCCTGGAGCGTCGCGCAGCCAACATAGCATCCAAGCTAAGGGTCAAATCACATCTTATGAAGAATGTGCTTGGAAGCTTAAAAAGAGGAGTATCCACTAGTCAACATATTTCAAATTATTGTGAGCATCACACGTTTGTTTCGTATTGTGAACCTCAACAGGTATAGGAAGCGCTTGATGATGAGGATTGGCTTATGGCCATGCATGAAGAACGGAACAACTTAGAGCGCAATCAAGTTTGGGAGTTAGTGCCAAGACCAAAGGAGGAACATAATGTCATTGGGACCAAATGGATCTTCAAAAAAAAGCAAGACGCCATTGGGATTGTGGTTCGAAACAAGGCAAGACTGGTGGCTCAAGGCTACTCCCAAGTCGAGGGTATCAACTATGGTGAAACCTTTGCCCCTGTTGCTCGTCTCGAATCTATCCGCACGCTGCTTGCATTTGCCTCTCATCATGATTTCAAATTACAACAAATGGATGTGAATATTGCATTTCTTAATGGTCCTTTAAATGAGTTGGTATATGTCAAACAACCCCCGGGGTTCGAACATCCCAAGCTCAACAAGGCGCTCTATGGCCTTAAACAAGCCCCACGTGCGTGGTATGAGTACCTTACCGAGTTGTTGCAAGATCATGGGTTTGAAATTGGGAAGATCGATCCCACCCTTTTTACCAAAAAGGTCAAAGGGGATTTTTTCATATGCCAACTATATGTTGATGATATCATTTTTGGTTCTCCTAACGAATCTTTCAATGAAGGATTTGTTGCACTAATGACCGAGAAATTTGAGATGTCAATGATGGGTGAGCTGATGTTCTTCCTCGGATTAGAGATTATACAAGGATTAGAAGGAACCTTCATCAAACAAGCCAGGTACACACAAGACATGCTCAAGAGGTTCGAGCTGGAGGATGTCAAGCCGGTCAAATTTCCCATGCCAACTAGATGCAAGCTTGACAGTGATCCCGATGGTAAAGCAGTGGATCAAAAGGTATATCGCTCCATGATTGGATCCCTTCTTTACCTTTGTGCATCTAGACCGGATATCATGTTGAGTGTAGGGATATGTGCACACTTTCAATCTGCACCAAAAGAAAGCCACTTTGCGGCTGTCAAACGAATCTTTCGATATTTGGCTCATACCCCAAACTTTGGCCTATGGTATCCCAAAGGAGCAAGCTTCAATATAGTGGGCTATTCTGACTCGGATTGGGCAAGAGACTGTGTGGAGAGGAAGTCAACGTCTGGAGGGTGTCAATTACTTGGTCGTAAGCTGGTAAGTTGGTCTTCAAAGAAGCAAAACTATATCTCACTGTCTTCCATCGAGGCTGAGTATGTTGCAGCTACAAGTTGTTGTGCGTAGTTGCTATGGATGAGGAAAATTTTAAAGGATTACGGTTTCACTTGTGACAAAGTGCCTCTTCTATGAGAGAGTCAAAGTGCTATCAAGATTTCCCTCAATCCGGTGCAACATAGCAAAACCAAGCATATTGATATTCGTCATCCCTTCATCCGTGAGCATATCAAGCGTGGAGATATTGAGGTCAAATTCATGAGTAACTTGCAGATATTTTCACTAAGCCCCTAGATGAAGCAAGGTTCCGGGAGTTAAGGCATGAGCTAAATATCATTGATTCAAGTAATGTGGATTTAAACTAGGCACTCTGCACCTCACTCTACATTATATCTTGCTCTAGGTGTAGGCATGGACATAGGGGGAGTGTTGTTCAACCAATGAACTTTCCCTCCCCCCATTATGCATAAATCGATCAAGTATTTCACATTAGCCATTATTGATGGCACTTGTGCTTCAAAGATGAGATTTGGTCATGAACCCAAGGATAATTCTTCGTGGTGTCATACCATTTGTCTCAAACATAGGTGGCTCCGGCCACCGCCCCCTTCCTGTAAAACAGGGTTATGACAATACCAGCCAGTATATTTTGTTTGAGTTTCTATTCTAATAATGTCTAGTATGTGTCCATAGTGATTTCTCGCAGTTTTGGAAATTTCTGAATTTTTTTTGTATTTTTATGGCACGGTACTACCGCTCTGACAGCGGTACTACCGCCTTCAGAGTTTGTACCGCCTTAGGGGGAGCGGTACTACCGCCGCAAGAGGTACCACCCTGCCTCAGGGGTATTTAAGCAGAGGAGACAGTTTTTCTATCACATTCGTTCTTCTCCCGTGGAGCTCTCCCTCTTTCTCTTGAATCTCACCAAAAGAGATCTCCCTCCCCGGCGCTTCTCCTTCCGTACCAGTTGAAGAGATTGCCCCCTTCCTCCTCCTTGTGCTATGGATCCCGGTACTGCCCCTATCCTCCTTCTCTTGATTTGGTTTTCTTGGTTCTAGGGTTAGGGGCTTGGTGTATTGCCTCCATTGTTATGGCATGACTTTGTCTTTTGCATGGATGGGAGGAGATCACTTGGGAATGTTCTATTGTGTTTATTGAATAGATTGTGCATAGTTTTGGTCTCCGGTTGTACTAAATCTATAGCACCGGTGTTAGATATGTATTCAGCTATGTGAGATATGTAACCGCGTGGTACTACCGCTCATGGGGCGGTACTACCGCTCTACAACAAGCGGTACTACCGTTGTGCCTTGTATGCATGAGCTAAATTGGTTCCATATGATTTTCCTCCCGTGTTCTGGACTTTGCCATAACTTATTTTTGTTGTTTTTGCACGTTTGTCTTGCGTGTCACAGGTTGTGGCTCCCGTCGCTCAAACCCGGTTCATGACACCCAGTCCAAGAGGTTCCGCAACTGAACATCCCGGAAGGTTCCAATCCCCCGAAGCGCAATATAAAGCGGACTGCATCAAAGAACAAGGAGGCCAACATTGACTATGACACTATGCCTCTTAAAGAGTTTGTGCAGCGCCGAAAGTGCAATCCTTATGTCACTGACAGGGTTCAGCTCACGAGTTGTAAGCTGTTCCGGTCGAAGTAGCAAGCCCTCATCTATCAAGATGTCGTCCTTACTCGGAAGAAAATCTATGTCCCGCTGTAGTGGATTGATCTTAACCATCTCCAGAGGGATCCTGAATGTTTTGGAGAGGCCCTGCATATGGTACAGCAGCTGGGTATTGAGGACCTCGTCACCTTTCACTATGACTTTGATCCAGAGATAGTGGCACAATTCTATGTGACTGTCCACTTCCATTCTGATGTGGATCGTACTATGACCTGGATGACTAATGGAGAGAAGATGTCTGGCTCTTGGGTTGAGTTCATGAAGCTTCTGGATGTCTGTGACGAGGGGCTACATAAACCTGTTGGTTTGCGCCCTCATGCCAACCTCGGTGCTACCCCCAAGGAGAAGTTGATGCCCTACTATCTCAGGAAGAATGTGCTCCCCTCCTTCTTGGATGTCATGCATAGGATCTTCCGCAACACTCTGTTCCCTCGGGTTGGCAACAAAGACAAAGTACATTCTTATTTGGTGGGCATGTTCCTTATGTGTGAGGAGGGCGGACGAAGGACTCTGTCCCACTCGATGTGTCTAATGTGATGTTTTGCGAGCTTCAGATGGCAATATACAACAGTAAGGTTCCCATATATGGGCCTTACCTATACTACTTCATCATGACAAAGTGGTCTGAGTCTTTTCCTCGTGTGCCCTTCCCTGCTGCCACTGGGAGTATCAGCCATGAGCCCATCAAGCTGCGCTAGAAAGACAAGTGGGCCAACACCTCCACATCACGTACTGCTGAACGCATGGAGACTGAGGAGGAGGTTGCTGCTGCTGAGGATGAGGGCAGCCCTGCCACACACACACGTTCTTCTGCTGAGACGTCTTGGGCAAAGAAGATGAAGGACCAGACGAGGACCTTATTTTGCATGAAGGCGAAGGGGAAGTATCTGACTCATGTGGCCCAGAAGGAGAGCCATCAGAGGGATAAGCGTATCATTAGGAAGCTTGACGTGCACTTCTCCAGCGGATCTCAGGAGGTCATCACTCTAGAGGCTGATTGGATGCAGGCGAGAGACTTCCAGTGGGTTGAGTCTGATCAGGAGGAGCGTGATGAGGAAGCAGAGGAGGAGACTGGTCCGGAGGCTACGGAGGAATCTAATGAGGAGTTCGATGGCTGAGCTACCACCTGTGTCGTACGCGTCCTCTCCGTCTTTTTGGTGTCCTGATGCCAAAGGGGGAGAGAGTGTAGGGATTTGCTTTGGTTTTCATATTTTCTGAGTATTTCTTTGCTGAACTTGGCTGGTTTTATCTTGTCGGATAATTTATCATGTGTCTGAAGACTCTTAGTCATATGTGGTGAGACATATGCTATCCCTATACTATCTTTATTATCTCTCTATATGCTTAGCATGTGAGTTCATTTATGTTGTGCCCTTATCTTTATGATCACATGTTATACCTTGCTTCCATACTCGGTGTTGTATCAGGTCATTGCAAGGAGTATCCGTCTATGATTTCTAGGGGAGTGCTTTTCCTTGGATTGTGTGCCTTGCTGTTCATAGCACTACTTTAAACATGCACACATCCAGTGGGAGCCAGTCTCTAGTTCATAGACGTTGGGTTTGCATATGTATTCATTGTATTCTCTTTCGTGCAAATCCGGTGTTGTCATCAATTCACCAAAAAGGGGGAGATTGTTAGGGCATATTTCGTCCTAAGTGATTTTGGTGATTGATGACAGTACGTGTGCGGACTAATCGTGTGCATTGAGCATTT
Source organism: Hordeum vulgare subsp. vulgare (assembly GCF_904849725.1). NCBI lineage: Eukaryota > Viridiplantae > Streptophyta > Magnoliopsida > Poales > Poaceae > Hordeum > Hordeum vulgare. Next base: position 520,975,905 of record NC_058524.1, read on the forward strand.
AAGATAATACATGGCAAGGCACAAGACGATTCGTCGCCCCTCGATGGTTTTGAAGCACGGTGGATTCGACGGTTCTCTTTGGTGGTTTTGAGTCGTAGGAAAGTTGTACTATTAAGAGGGGGTCCGTGTCGGAAAGGTTTGGGTGGAATCAACACACACACACACACACTTTTTATTTCCACCACCTTTTCCTTGCAGCAATGGAGCTCCCACATGTTCTCTTCCTATCTCTGCAAAAAGGTCCAGCGGTAGTACCACTCGCTAAGCGATAGTACCGCTCCGGATGGGCGGTAGTACCACTTCGGGACAGTAGTACCTCTCTCTGTGAGCAGTTGTACTTCATCATATTTTTTGCGAGTACTTTTCCAGCAGTGGTAGGCCTGGTAGTAGTGTCTTTACTATCGTGGCTATGTGCCTACCAAGCGGTAGTACCGCTCCAGGCCTAGCGGTAGTACCGCTGGGGCTGGCGGTAGTACCGCTCCCTACCAAGCGGTAGTACCGCTAGGGGCAACTGTAGTACCGCTACCCCCCAAGCGGTAGTACCGTGTTGCGGGTGCTGTAAGTGGGGGCAACGGTTGGATATGTTCCCTCACTATATAAAGGGTTCTTCCACTCCAAGAACCCTACATTTGACCTTCCAAGACTCTACTGTTGCTCCTAAGCTCATTAGTGCCCGGTCTCTCTCCCTAGCCAATCAAGCTTGTTGATTTCCTAGGGATTGGTTGAGAAGGCCAAGATCTACACTTCCACCTAGAGATATTTGATTTCCCCCACTAATCCCTTGCGGATCTTGTTACTCTTGGGTGTTTGAGCACCCGAGACGGTAGAGGTCACCTCGGAGCCATATCCATTGTGGTGAAGCTCCATGGTCTTGTTGGGAGCCTCCGAGCATTGTGTGGAGATAGCCCCAACCTTGTTTGTAAAGGTCTGGTCGCCGCCTTCAAGGGCATCAATATTGGAATCGCGGCACCTCGCATTGTGTGAGGGTGTGAGGAGAATACGGTGGCCCTAGTAACTTATTGGGGAGCATTGTGCCTCCAAACCGCTCCAACGGAGACGTACTTCCTGTCAAAGGGAAGGAACTTCGGTAACACATCCTCGTCTTCATCGATTCCACTTGCGGTTACCTCTTACCTTTAGTTTGTCTATATTATTGTTTTGTATTTCTTTGCTTGCACTAGTTATCATGGTAGTTAGCATCATATAGGTTGCTCACCTAGTACTTAGTTTATAGAACCTTTGTGTTTCTTTCTCTAACTTGTTAAGAAGAGTTAAACATTGGTAGTTGCCTATTCACCCCCCTCTAGTCAACCATATCGATCCTTTCAAATACCTTTCTTTTGTTAAGCGGGGCAATTTCTGCTTGGACTGCATCCTTCCATTTAGGCTAGTCGGAGCGCCTTGGGCACTCAACGGTGGACCTTGGATCATGATCGGTGAGAAGGGTATCTGCAATCTTCTAAGCGAAGTATATGTCGAGGGTTGTAGTCTTAGGGTCAAATAATTCTCCGGAATCAACATAGTTGATGAAAATTTCTTGCACCCCTAGAGACTCTTTGTGATTTCCCAATACGAATGAGTCTGGGTGTTCCAATGTCCCAACCAGTTTGTGCACACTAGAGCTGGGTTGTGGAGGTTACCCTTCCACTGGGTGTATACTACCCATCATGTGTTTGTCAACGTTGAGTTGACCTGCATACTACTCAATTTCCTCGATTTCCTTTGTTGCTTGCTAGAAGCTTGCTCCAGGTGAGAGGCCATACTACTCCCCCTCTTTTTAGGAACACGGAGTTGAGTGGTTTTTATTGGTACCTCCACTCTTTTTGGTGCGTTTTTGGCCGGATTTAAGGATTTTGTAACACCTTTCAGACCACTAAATGAATCTGGCTGATTATTTCCAAGATGTTTCAAATTAATGATCTTTCGAACTTGAAGTTCGATCTCATGGGTACGTGGATCAGTGGATGAAATTGCATGAGCATTCCAATCAATTTCTAGGAATTCTTTGTGGTACTTGAAATCCCCCCTATTACCGAGAAATGTTCCTCATTGAATATGCAATCAACATGACAGGTTGTGAAGAGATCCTTAGTAAGGGGTTCCAGGTAGTTGATAATCAATGACGATTTGTACCCCACATAGATCCCCATCTTTCTATGTGGGCACATAGATGTCCGCTATGGTGGTGAGATCGGGATGTATGCAGTACATCAGAACTTATGCAGATGGGAAATGCTAGGAGGATTTCCATGTATCAATTCCACAGGGGAAGAACTGTGATATGCAGCTGGCCTCAATTTTATCAAGTCAGCAGCGTGTAAAACAGCATGACCCCAACAAGAGGTTGTCAGGTTGCAATTCATCAACAAAGGCCTTGCAATGAGTTTAATCCTCTTAACCAATGATTCAGCCAAACCATTTTGTGTATGGACATATGGAATAGAGTAATGAACTTCAATCCCCAAAGCCATGCAATAATCATTGAAAGCTCGTGATGAGAATTCTGCAGCTTTGCCCATTTGAATTGACTTAGTTCTAATTTTAGGATAATGGTCTTGCAACTGACTGACTTGCCTCATTATCTTGGTAAATGCATGGTTCCGTCTGGATAGAAGACACACATGTGACCATCGTGTAGATGTGTCAATCAGAACAATGAAATACGTGAAAGGTGCAGATAATGGCTGAATGGGACCACAAATGTATCCTTGAATACGTTCAATGAACTAAAGTGATTCAACTTGTATTTTGAGATGTGAGGGCCTCAAAATTAGCTTTCCCGTGGCACATGATGTGCACACAAAATCAGAAGATTCAGGAAGTTTTGACTCAAGCCAATTATGACCAATGGAACTGCTAGTAATTTTTCTCATCACCCCGATCCCGGGATGGCCCAGGTTTGGAATGCGCCAACATTCTGAAAAATTACTTTGTATGCAACATGTTTCATGGTTTGATGTATGTATAGTAAAATCCAGACAATAGAGAAGGAATTTTCTCATGTACCTTTTTGCCATATCCGTGATCTTTAGTAAAGAGTAGATACTCCTCTTTGTTGTCTTCATGGGTTTCAATATGAAAACCATTCTTATGGATATCTCGATAACTGATCAGGGTACATGATGAGTCGGGCTACAATAAGGCATCATCGATCGTCACTAGTGTACCATTTGGGAGGGTGAACATGACTTGTCCACTACCAACAGTCAAAGTATCGCGTCTAGCGATAGTTAGAATATCTCCATTCATCTTTTTCAGAGTTTGAAAATATTTCATCTCCCTCAGTATGGAGTTTGTGGTACCACTATCGAAGGGGCATAATTCCTCTTCCATCGGATTGTTCCCATAGAGAACTATATAGAACAAAATAATTTTCAATAAGAAAACCTTATGTTAATACATATAATACAATCTTATTATACCAAATGTGCTGATACAATATAATACAAAGACAACAACAAACTTATGTTCTTATTACAATCATCACAAATGGCCATAATTTGATCGATCACTAAGGAGATCGAGGGACTAGTCAAAGTGGCCAAACATATTGTTTCAGGTGTACTCAAGCAATATGGCCTTTGTTTCAGCAGGGTCCTTAAGAGGATAAGGAATAACGGTGTTGCTTGGTCTGGGAGGAACATCGTGCGCATCACCATCTCCATTTGCGCTATGTGGATGAAGGTTGAAGTTGGCTTCAAGCCTTTTCTCTTGAGGTGCTTTGCGTTCGTGAGATTGTTGGTACAACATAACCAGATGCTTGGGCATTGTGCACTTTTCAGTAGAACGCGTGTAGCATCCACAATTGTTGCAAAGCTTAGATTTATCAAAACTGGGCTTTGAAGTGCCTTTTCCCTTGCGTGAGTTTCTGAATTTTTTGTTCCCATTTTGCTTTCTCTTGTGCTCAAAATTGGACTGTTTACCTCAAAAGGTACCATTAAACTTCTGTCTATTCACGACATTCAGATGAACTTCAGGTAAAGGTTGTGCCCCAACCGGGCTGAGAGCCATTCTTAGCGAGTAGCTCATCATGCTTTTCAGCGTGAAGTAATATGTGAATAAGCTTGGAATATAGTGTAGTTACGAGCACGATATTGCTGTTGGAGGATCATGTCTCAAGGGAGCATAGTAGACAGTGTTTTATCTATCTTCTCCCCCTTAGTATGTTCCTTCTCACAAAAGTGCAGTTTAGAACATATCTTATGAACATCATTATTGTACTCACCAATGGACTTGAAATCCTGAAGGCGGAGATGTGTCCAATCATGGAGTGGTTCTGGCAAGACTACTGCCTTCTGTTTTTCACACCTCCTTTTGAGGGCTAGAAACATAGTACTAGGAGATTTCTGCTATAAATAGTCAGACTTGAGATCAGATGAATATGGTGCCTTATGATGAATAAAGCAACATAGTTCTGATGTTCTGTCAGCGGCGTGGCTTTAGCCGGGAGAGGAGTCTCCGAGGGCTCGATTGCACGCGCTATCCCACGGGACGCAAGACTGATCTTGACTTCCGTAGCCTATGTAGGGTAGTTGTGGCCACTGAGGGGAAGCTCCTCACACTCTTTGGCAGTCATCTTTGCCTACATGGGGAACAAGAGATAATTAATTTACGGGTGGTAAATTAAAAACCATCATGGAATAGGAATGCAAAAATTTGATAATCAAGTGAAAACTTGAAAAATTCTCAACCTCAATTGTGTGAACATAACACATTGAAGATAACTTAGATCTCAAAGTAATAGGCTACATTGCCATTACCTTGTGTATGCTACAATTCAGATATAAGGAATACACTTTGGAGGTAATCGCTTGTCGAGTTTGACAAAACATAGACCTCACATTAAGAGGGGATAGTTTGCAAAAGCAGTAGATCCCAACTCATGACCTTGTGATTCCAAGTATAATGAGGGAGAAATATTCGAAAATTTGCAAGTTTGATACACGAGAGAAGATGACCTCAATCACAAAAAACATGTTCGAGAGAACTTGATATGTGGTAAACACATAGAACATGTCATTATTCCCGGATGAAATCTAGTACTTCATTTATATTATCAAGCCATTGCATAATATAAACAAACTAATAATTACACAAGTCCTAAACTAGAATAAATGAAGAACTGGATAAATGTAAGTTGCAGTCAAACTAAGTACTAAAAAGTGCTAAACATAGTCTAAAACTACAATATACAATAATTAGTACTAGACTAATAATTAATTAAATAGAGAAAAAATAAACTGCTCAGGCTGGCCCACAGCCGAGTGGAGGAGGCTGTCGGGCGCCTCGACATGGGCCACCGCGGCCATTGGCTAGCCCACCCCATCCACCACCGCATAAGAGGAGGGAGGAGTGGGGTGGTTACGGATAATATCCGCCCCAACCCGCACTTCGCTCCTCCTCACCACCCGTGCTCGCAATGGCTGACGGATCGTGCCGCCGGCAGTCGGGGCGAGGGCCGCCGCCTCCCCTAGCTACTCTGGTCATCATCGGTGCACCACACATGACCCATCCTCGTCAGAAGAAGAGGCGATGGCGATGGGGTCTTGGCGAGCAGCGACAAGGCCAAGGACGAGGCCAAGGCTCGCCGGAACCCATGAGCTGGCACGGCTCTCGGGGCTACGATCGATGTCAGCAATGGTCCGCTCGAAGAGGAGACCAAAGCTTGGCTCAGCGCGACTGCCAGAGCCCGTGGTTGTTTCCATCTGCGGTGGGGTGAGTCCATTGGTGCATTCGATCCCGGCCCCGACATGGATGATGTCGGTCGGCGCCGAGACAAAGGCAAGGGCCTCCTCCACGGTCATGTCGGTGCGCATCGGCGTGGATTATTAGCCGAGCGGGCGGAGACTTGGGTCGGCGTCCTCGGTAACGGCCATCAGCGTGTGCGGAGGCAGCCAGTGCACCGACGGAGGAGGGGCACAGGCAGGTCTCGGGCTGCGGACGCGGTGGCGTCCTCGTGCCGCATCGACGCAGCAAGGCCGGCGAGCAGCCAAAGGTCAAGACCGCGGGGGGCATGCGCGGTGGCGCCAAGGCCGATGGGAGCGCCCTGGGTCGCATCCACTACGGTGTGCGGCGGCATCCAGGGGTGCGGTGATCGCCTTGGGCGGCGCCACCAGCAGCATGCTGGCCGCGTTCAGTGGCACCCCGGCCACGTCTAGTGGCACCCTAGTCGCGTCCAATGGCACTCAGGCCGCGACCAGTGACGCCTAGTCCACGTCCAGCGACAGCACGGAGGCGACAGGCAGGGAAACGACTAAGGCGGTTGTCCTCACTGATGAGGCGGAGGAAGATGGATGTTGGAAATATGCCCTAGAGGCAATAATAAAATGGTTATTATCATATTTCCTTGTTCACGATAATCGTCTATTGTTCATGCTATAATTGTAGTAACAGGAAACAGTAATACATGTGTGAATAAATAGATCACAACGTGTCCCTAGAAAGCCTCTAGTTGGCTGGCTCGTTGATCAATAGATGATCACGGTTTCCTGATCATGGACATTATATGTCATTGATAACGGGATCACATCATTGGGAGATTGATGTGATGGACAAAACCCAATCCTAAGCTTAGCACTAGATCGTGTTGTTCGTATGCTAAAGATTTTCTAATGTCAAGTGTCTTTTCCTTCGACCGTGAGATTGTGCAACTCCCAGATACCGTATGAGTCCTTTGGGTGTATCAAACGTCAAAACGTAACTGGGTGACTATAAAGGTGCACTACGGGTATCTCCGAAAGTGTCTGTTGGGTTGGTACGAATCAATATCGGGATTTGTAACTCTGTGTGACGGAGAGGTATCTCTGGGCCCACTCGGTAGAACATCATCATAATGAGCTCAGTGTGACAAAGTAGTTAGTTGCTACTTCTCAAACAACAGCGCTAGAAATTGACACGTTGACGGAGACTGGGCTTGCGTTGGTTTTTCCCTTGAAGAGGAAAGGGTGATGCAACACAGGAGTACTAAGTATTTCCCTCAGTTTGAGAACCAAGGTATCGATCCCAAAGGAGGGTCTCGTCAAGTCCACAGTACCTGCGCAAACACAAACAAGCTTGCACCCAACGCTTCAATGGGTTGTCAATCCCTTCAAGATTGTTTGCAAAGTGAGATCTAAAGGCGGAAAGTGCAACGAAGTAAAAAATTGTAAGGCTGAAAATATGGTGTGGAGTAGACCCTGGGGGCCATAGTGTTCACTAGAGGCTTCTCTCAAATAGCAAATATCACGGTGGGTGAACAAATTACTGTCGAGCAATTGATAGAACCGCGCAAAGTCATGACGATATCTAAGGCAATGATCATACATATAGGCATCACGTCCGAGACAAGTAGACCGATACTTTCTGCATCTACTACTATTACTCCACACATCGACCGCTATCCAGGATGCATCTAGTGTATTGAGTTCATGACGAACAGAGTAACGCCTTAAGCAAGATGACATGATGTAGAGGGATAATCTCAAACCAATGATGAAAACCCCATCTTTTTACCCTTGATGGCAACAACACGATGCGTGCCTCGCTACCCCTTCTATCACTGGGTGACGTCACCGCACGGTATGAACCCAAAACCAAGCACTTCTCCCATTGCAAGAATCATAGATCTAGTTGGCTAGACAAAACCCACAACTCGAAGAGATTTACAAGGATATGAAATCATGCATAAGAGAGATTAGAAGAAACTCAAATAAGATTCATAGATAATCTGATCATAAATCCACAATTCATCGGATCTCGACAAACACACCGCAAAAGAAGATTACATCGGATAGATCTCCATGAAGATCATGGAGAACTTTGTATTGAAGATCCAAGAGAGAGAATAAGCCATCTAGTTACTAGCTAGGGACCCGTAGGTCTATGGTGAACTAGTCACGCATCATCGGAGAGGTCATGGTGTTGATGAAGAAGCCCTCTGTATCCGAATCTCCCCTCCGGAAGGGCACCAGAACGTGCCCAGATGGGATCTTGCGGAGACAGAAGATTGCGGCGGCGGAAAAGTAATTTCGATGATCTCCTGATTTTTTTGGGATTTTTAGGGAATTTATAGGCGCAACCCCTAGGGCAGAGGGCGCCCAGGGGGACCACAAGCCTGTGGGCCGCGGCCTCCCCTGGCCGCGGGGTGTGGGCTTGTGGTGTTGGAATTATGCCCTAGAGGCAATAATAAATGTATAGTTATTATTATAATTCCTGTATCAAGATAATAGTTTATTATCCATGCTATAATTGTATTGAATGAAGACTCATTTACATGTGTGGATACATAGACAAAACACCGCCCCTAGCATGCCTCTAGTTGGCTAGCCAGTTGATCGATGATAGTCAGTGTCTTCTGATTATGAACAAGGTGTTGTTGCTTGATAACTGGATCACGTCATTGGGAGAATCACGTGATGGACTAGACCCAAACTAATAGACGTAGCATGTTGATCGTGTCATTTTGTTGCTACTGTTTTCTGCGTGTCAAGTATTTATTCCTATGACCATGAGATCATATAACTCACTGACACCGGAGGAATGCTTTGTGTGTATCAAACGTCGCAACGTAACTGGGTGACTATAAAGATGCTCTACAGGTATCTCCGAAGGTGTTAGTTGAGTTAGTATGGATCAAGACTGGGATTTGTCACTCCGTATGACGAAGAGGTATCTCGGGGCCCACTCGGTAATACAACATCACACACAAGCCTTGCAAGCAATGTAACTTAGTGTAAGTTGCAGGATCTTGTATTACGGAACGAGTAAAGAGACTTGTCGGTAAACGAGAATGAAATAGGTATGCGGATACTGACGATCGAATCTCGGGCAAGTAACATACCGAAGGACAAAGGGAATGACATACAGGATTATACGAATCCTTGGCACTGTGGTTCAAACGATAAGATCTTCGTAGAATATGTAGGATCCAATATGGGCATCCAGGTCCCGCTATTGGATATTGACCGAGGAGTCTCTCGGGTCATGTCTACATAGTTCTCGAACCCGCAGGGTCTGCACACTTAAGGTTCGACGTTGTTTTATGCGTATTTGAGTTATATGGTTGGTTACCGAATGTTGTTCGGAGTCCCGGATGAGATCACGGACGTCACGAGGGTTTCCGGAATGGTCCGGAAACGAAGATTGATATATAGGATGACCTCATTTGATTACTCGAAGGTTTTCGGAGTTACCGGGAATGTACCGGGAATGACGAATGGGTTCCGGGAGTTCACCGGGGGGGGCAACTCACCCCGGGGAAGCCCATAGGCTTTGGGGAGACACACCAGCCCTTAGTGGGCTGGTGGGACAGCCCCAAGGGGGCCTATGCGCCAAGAATAAAGAATCAAAGGAAAAGAAAAAAAAAGGAGGGAGGAAGTGGGAAGGGAGGGGGACTCCTCCCACCAAACCAAGTCCAACTCGGTTTGGGGGGGGGGGAGTCCTCCCCCCCTTGGCTCGGCCGACCCCTTGAGGGTCCCTTGGACCCCAAGGCAAGGTCCCCCTCCCTCCTCCTATATATATGGAGCAATTAGGGCTGATTTGAGACGACTTTCTCACGGCTGCCTGACCACATACCTCCATAGTTTTTCCTCTAGATCGCGTTTCTGCGGAGCTCGGGCGGAGCCCTGCTGAGACAAGATCATCACCAACCTCCGGAGCGCCGTCACGCTGCCGGAGAACTCTTCTACCTCTCCGTCTCTCTTGCTGGATCAAGAAGGCCGAGATCATCGTCGAGCTGTACGTGTGCTGAACGCGGAGGTGCCGTCCGTTCGGTACTAGATCGTGGGACTGATCGCGGGATTGTTCGCGGGGCGGATCGAGGGACGTGAGGACGTTCCACTACATCAACCGCGTTCTCTAACGCTTCTGATGTATGATCTACAAGGGTACGTAGATCACTCATCCCCTCTCGTAGATGGACATGACCATGATAGGTCTTCGTGCGCGTAGGAAAATTTTTGTTTCCCTTGCGACGTTCCCCAACAGTGGCATCATGAGCTAGGTTCATGCGTAGATGTCTTCTCGAGTAGAATACAAAAGTTTTTGTGGGCGGTGATGTGCGTTTTGCTGCCCTCCTTAGTCTTTTCTTGATTCCGCGGTATTGTTGGATTGAAGCGGCTTGGGCCGACATTACTCGTACGCTTACGAGAGACTCGTTTCATCGTTACGAGTAACCCCCTTTGCTCAAAGATGACTGGCAAGTGACGGTTTCTCCAACTTTAGTTGAATCGGATTTGACCGAGGAGGTCCTTGGATGAGGTTAAATAGCAACTCATATATCTCCGTTGTGGTGTTTGCGTAAGTAAGATGCGATCCTACTAGATACCCTTGGTCACCACGTAAAACATGCAACAACAAAATTAGAGGACGTCTAACTTGTTTTTGCAGGGTATGATTGTGATGTGATATGGCCAATGATGTGATGTGATATATTGGATGTATGAGATGATCATGTTGTAATAGAAATATCGACTTGCACGTCGATGGTACGGCAACCGGCAGGAGCCATAGGGTTGTCTTTATACTAACGTTTGTGCTTGCAGATGCGTTTACTATTTTGCTAGGATGTAGCTTTAGTAGTAGTAGCATAAGTAGCACGACAACCCCGATGGCAACACGTTGATGGATGATCATGGTGTGGAGCCGGTGACAAGAAGATCGTGCCGGTGCTTTGGTGATGGAGATCAAGAAGCACGTGATGATGGCCATATCATGTCACTTATGAATTGCATGTGATGTTAATCCTTTTATGCACCTTATTTTGCTTAGAACGACGGTAGCATTATGAGGTGATCTCTCACTAAAATTTCAAGACGAAATTGTGTTCTCCCCGACTGTGCACCGTTGCCACAGTTCGTCGTTTCGAGACACCACGTGATGATCGGGTGTGATAGACTCAACGTTCACATACAACGGGTGCAAAACAGTTGCGCACGCGGAACACTCGGGTTAAGCTTGACGAGCCTAGCATGTGCAGACATGGCCTCGGAACACATGAGACCGAAAGGTCGATCATGAATCATATAGTTGATATGATTAGCATAGGGATGCTTACCACTTAAACTATACTCAACTCACGTGATGATCGGACTTGGGATAGTGTAAGTGGATCATGAACCACTCAAATTACTAGAGAGATGTACTTTTTGAGTGGGAGTTTAGCATATAAATTGATTAAGTTGAACTCTAATTATCTTCAACATAGTCTAAGTCCACTTTCAATATATTTGTGTTGTAGATCATGGCTCACGCAAGTGTCATCCTGAATTTTAATACGTTCCTAGAGAAAGCTAAGTTGAAAGATGATGGAAGCAACTTTGTAGACTGGGGTCGTAATCTTAAGCTAATCTTACAAGCTGGGAAGAAGGATTATGTCCTTAATGCTGCGCTAGGAGATGAACCACCCGCTACGGCTGATTAGGATGTTAAGAACGCTTGGTTAGCGCGTAAGGAGGACTACTCAATAGTTCAATGTGCAGTCTTGTATGGCTTAGAACCGGGACTTCAACGTCGCTTTGAGCGTCATGGAGCATTTGAGATGTTCCAGGAGTTGAAGTTTATCTTTCAGAAGAACGCCCGGATCGAGAGGTATGAGACCTCCGATAAATTCTATGCTTGCAAGATGGAGGAAAACTCGTCTGTCAGTGAACATGTGCTCAAAATGTCTGGGTACTCAAACCGTCTAGCTGAACTGGGGATTGAACTCCCGCAAGAGGCTATCACTGACAGAATCCTTCAATCACTGCCACCAAGCTATAAAGGCTTTGTGTTGAACTACAACATGCAAGGGATGAACAAGTCTCCCGGCGAGTTGTTTGCGATGCTGAAAGTCGCAGAGTCTGAACTCCGTAAAGAGCATCAAGTGTTGATGGTGAGCAAGACCACTAGTTTCAAGAGAAACGGCAAAGGCAAGAAGGGAAATTCGAAGAAGAGCGGCAAGCCTGTTGCCAATCCGCCGAAGAAACCCAAGGCTGCACCTAAGCCTGAAACAGAGTAATTCTATTGCAAGGGTATGGGTCACTGGAAGCGCAATTGCCCCAAGTATCTGGCAGATAAGAAGGCGGGCAAAGAAAAATCAGGTATATTTGATATACATGTTATTGATGTGTACTTAACTAGCTCTCGTAGTAGTGCCTGGGTATTCGATACCGGTTCTGTTGCTCACATTTGCAACTTGAAACAGGAACTGCGGAATAGGCGAAGGCTGGCGAAAGACGAAGTGACGATGCGCGTAGGAAATGGTTCCAAGGTTGATGCAATCGTCGTCGGCACAGTGTCACTTCAGCTACCATCGGGATTAGTGATGAACCTAAATCATTGTTACTTAGTGCCTGCGTTGAGCATGAACATTATATCTGGATCTTGTTTATTGCGAGACGGTTACTCTTTTAAGTCTGAGAATAATGGTTGTTCTATTTCTATGAGTAACATCTTTTATGGTCATGCACCGAATGTGAGAGGATTGTTCATATTGAATCTTGATAGCGATACGCATATACATAACATTGAGACCAAAAGAGTTAGAGTAAACAATGATAGCGCCATATTTTTGTGGCACTGTCGCTTGGGTCATATTGGTGTAAAGCGCATGAAGAAACTCCATGCTGATGGACTTTTGGAGTCACTTGACTTTGATTCACTTGACACGTGCGAACCATGCCTCATGGGCAAGATGACTAAGACTCCGTTCTCCGGAACAATGGAGCGTGCAAGTGATTTGTTGGAAATCATACATACCGATGTGTGTGGTCCAATGAGCGTAGAGGCACGCGGCGGATATCGTTATTTCCTCACCTTCACTGACGATTTAAGTAGATATGGTTATGTCTACTTGATGAAGCACAAGTCTGAAACATTTGAAAAGTTCAAGCAATTTCAGAGTGAAGTGGAAAATCATCGTAACAAGAAGATCAAGTTGCTACGGTCTGATCGTGGGGGTGAATATCTGAGTTTCGAGTTTTGTGCTCACTTAAAACAATGCGGAATTGTTTCGCAGTTAACCCCGCCTGGAACACCTCAGCGTAATGGTGTGTCCGAACGTCGTAATCGTACTTTGTTAGAGATGGTGCGATCTATGATGTCTCTTACTGATTTGCCGTTATCATTTTGGGGTTATGCATTAGAAACAGCTGCATTCACTTTAAATAGGGCACCATCAAAATCCGTTAAGACGACACCATACGAACTGTGGTATGGCAAAAGGCCATAGTTGTCGTTTCTTAAAGTTTGGGGATGTGATGCTTATGTCAAAAAGCTTCAGCCTGAAAAGCTGGAACCCAAAGCGGAAAAATGCGTCTTCATAGGTTACCCAAAAGAGACACTTGGGTACACCTTCTATCTCAAATCCGAGGGCAAAGTGTTTGTTGCTAAGAACGGAACTTTTCTCGAGAAGGAGTTTCTCTCGAGAGAATTGAGTGGGAGGAAGATAGAACTTGACGAGGTTGTCGAACCTCTCATCCCTCTGGATGGTGGCGCAGGGCAAGGGGAAACCTCTGTCATTGCGACGCCGGTTGAGGAGAAAGTTAATGATGATGATCATGAAACTCCAGTTCAAGTTTCTGTTGAACCACGCAGGTCGACGAGATCACGCGCTGCTCCAGAGTGGTACGGTAATCCCGTCTTAACAATCATGTTGTTAGACAACAATGAACCTGCAAATTATGAAGAAGCGATGGTGGGCCCAGATTCCAACAAATGGCTAGAGGCCATGAAATCCGAGATAGGATCCATGTATGAGAACAAAGTGTGGACTTTGGAGATACTACCTGAGGGCCGCAAGGCTATTCAGAACAAATGGATCTTTAAGAAGAAGACGGACGCTGACGGTAATGTGACCGTTTATAAAGCTCGACTTGTGGCAAAGGGTTTTTCACAAGTTCCAGGAGTTGACTACGATGAGACCTTCTCACCCGTAGCGATGCTTAAGTCCGTCAGAATCATGTTAGCAATAGCTGCATTTTTTTATTATGAAATCTGGCAGAAGGATGTCAAAACGGCGTTCCTTAACGGTTTCCTTAAGGAAGAGTTGTATATGATGCAACCCGAAGGTTTTGTCGATCCTAAAAATGCTGACAAGGTGTGCAAGCTCCAGCGATCCATTTATGGACTGGTGCAAGCATCTCGGAGTTGGAACAAACACTTTGATGAGGTGATCAAAGCATTTGGGTTTATACAAGTGGTTGGAGAATCTTGTATTTACAAGAAAGTGAGTGGGAGCTCTGTGGCGTTTCTAATATTATATGTGGATGACATATTACTGATTGGAAACAACGTAGAGCTTTTGGAGAGCATAAAAGGTTACTTGAATAAAAGTTTCTCTATGAAGGACCTAGGAGAAGCTGCTTACATTCTAGGCATTAAGATCTATAGGGATAGATCAAAACGCCCGATAGGACTTTCACAAAGCACATACCTTGATAAAGTTTTGAAGAGGTTCAAAATGGAACAGTACAAGAAAGGGTTCTTGCCAGTGTTACAAGGTACGAGATTGAGTAAGACTCAGTGCCCAGCAACTGATGAAGATAGAGAGCATATGCGCTCCGTCCCCTATGCTTCAGCCATAGGTTCTATCATGTATGCGATGCTGTGCACTAGACCGGATGTTAGCCTGGCCATAAGTATGGCAGGTAGGTTCCAGAGTAATCCAGGAGTGGATCACTGGACAGCGGTCAAGAATATCCTGAAGTACCTGAAAAGGACTAAGGAGATGTTTCTCGTGTATGGAGGTGACGAAGAGCTCGCCGTAAAAGGTTACGTCGATGCAAGCTTTGACACAGATCCGGACGACTCTAAGTCGCAAACCGGATACGTATTTATTCTTACTGGGGGTGCAGTAAGCTGGTGCAGTTCCAAGCAAAGCGTCGTAGCAGATTCTACATGTGAAGCAGAGTACATGGCTGCCTCGAAGGCGGCTACGGAGGGTGTCTGGATAAAGCAGTTCATGACGGATCTTGGAGTGGTGCCAAGTGCACTGGATCCAATAACCTTATTCTGTGACAACACTGGTGCCATTGCCTTAGCAAAGGAACCAAGGTTTCACAAGAAGACCAGACACATCAAACGACGCTTCAACCTCATCCGCGACTACGTCGAGGAGGAGGACGTAAATATATGCAAAGTGCACACGGATCTGAATGTAGCAGACCCGCTGACTAAACCTTTCCACGGCCAAAACATGATCGACACCAGAACTGTATGGGTGTTAGATTTATTACAATGTAATTCACATGGTGATGTGAGGACTAGATTATTGACTCTAGTGCAAGTGGGAGACTGTTGGAATTATGCCCTAGAGGCAATAATAAATGTATAGTTATTATTATAATTCCTGTATCAAGATAATAGTTTATTATCCATGCTATAATTGTATTGAATGAAGACTCATTTACATGTGTGGATACATAGACAAAACACCGTCCCTAGCATGCCTCTAGTTGGCTAGCCAGTTGATCGATGATAGTCAGTGTCTTCTGATTATGAACAAGGTGTTGTTGCTTGATAACTGGATCACGTCATTGGGAGAATCACGTGATGGACTAGACCCAAACTAATAGACGTAGCATGTTGATCGTGTCATTTTGTTGCTACTGTTTTCTGCGTGTCAAGTATTTATTCCTATGACCATGAGATCATATAACTCACTGACACCGGAGGAATGCTTTGTGTGTATCAAACGTCGCAACGTAACTTGGTGACTATAAATATGCTCTACAGGTATCTCCGAAGGTGTTAGTTGAGTTAGTATGGATCAAGACTGGGATTTGTCACTCGTATGACGGAGAGGTATCTCGGGGCCCACTCGGTAATACAACATCACACACAAGCCTTGCAAGCAATGTAACTTAGTGTAAGTTGCGGGATCTTGTATTACGGAACGAGTAAAGAGACTTGTCGGTAAACGAGATTGAAATAGGTATGCGGATACTGACGATCGAATCTCGGGCAAGTAACATACCGAAGGACAAAGGGAATGACATACGGGATTATACGAATCCTTGACACTGAGGTTCAAACGATAAGATCTTCGTAGAATATGTAGGATCCAATATGGGCATGCAGGTCCCGCTATTGGATATTGACCGAGGAGTCTCTCGGGTCATGTCTACATAGTTCTCGAACCCGCAGGGTCTGCACACTTAAGGTTCGACGTTGTTTTATGCGTATTTGAGTTATATGGTTGGTTACTGAATGTTGTTCGGAGTCCCGAATGAGATCACGGACGTCACGAGGGTTTCCGGAATGGTCCGGAAATGAAGATTGATATATAGGATGACCTCATTTGATTACCGGAAGGTTTTCGGAGTTACCGGGAATGTACCGGGAATGACGAATGGGTTCCGGGAGTTCACCGGGGGGGCAACCCACCCCGGGGAAGCCCATAGGCTTTGGGGAGACACACCAGCCCTTAGTGGGCTGGTGGGACAGCCCCAAGGGGGCCTATGCGCCAAGAATAAAGAATCAAAGGAAAAAAAAAAGAGGGAGGAAGTGGGAAGGGAGGGGGACTCCTCCCACCAAACCAAGTCCAACTCGGTTTGGGGGGGGGGAGTCCTCCCCCCCTTGGCTCGGCCGACCCCTTGAGGGTCCCTTGGACCCCAAGGCAAGGTCCCCCTCCCTCCTCCTATATATATGGAGCAATTAGGGCTGATTTGAGACGACTTTCTCACGGCTGCCCGACCACATACCTCCATAGTTTTTCCTCTAGATCGCGTTTCTGCAGAGCTCGGGCGGAGCCCTGCTGAGACAAGATCATCACCAACCTCCGGAGCGCCGTCACGCTGTCGGAGAACTCTTCTACCTCTCTGTCTCTCTTGTTGGATCAAGAAGGCCGAGATCATCGTCGAGCTGTACGTGTGCTGAACGCGGAGGTGCCGTCCGTTCGGTACTAGATCGTGGGACTGATCGTGGGATTGTTCGCGGGGCGGATCGAGGGACGTGAGGACGTTCCACTACATCAACCGCGTTCTCTAACGCTTCTGCTGTACGATCTACAAGGGTACGTAGATCACTCATCCCCTCTCGTAGATGGACATCACCATGATAGGTCTTCGTGCGCGTAGGAAAAATTTTGTTTCCCTTGCGACGTTCCCCACCATGTGGGGCCCCTGAGGCTCCCCTGCCTTGTCTCTCAAGCTTCCCGATCTTCTTCTGTTCCGGAAAAAATCTTTTCTGGGATTTTCTTCTGTTTGGACTTCGTTTCAAAATCTCCTCTGAAAGGGGTCAAAAACATGGAAAAAGCAGGAACTGGCACTTGGCACTGAGTTAATAAGTTAGTCCCAAAAAATATATAAAAGGCATGCATAACATCCAAAGTTTGACAAGATAATAGCATGAAACCAAGAAAATTATAGATACGTTGGAGATGTATCAATCATCCCCAAGCTTAACTCATGCTCGTCCTCGAGTTGGGAAGTGATAAAGAATGAATTTTTGATGTGGAATGCTACCTAGCATAGTTGTCCTTTGCAACTACTTTCACGTGACATGAATGTTCAGATCCGTAAGATTCGAAACAATAGTTTTCTATTGACATGAAAACAATAATACTTCAAGCAAACTAGCAAGGTAATCATGAACTTCCAAAATAACAAGGCCAAGGAATGTTATCCCTACAAAATCATATAGTCTGGCTATGCTCCATCATCCTCACACAACTAATGTCAATCATGCACAACCCCGGAATTGGCCAAGTAA
Organism: Hordeum vulgare subsp. vulgare; assembly: GCF_904849725.1. Lineage (NCBI taxonomy): Eukaryota > Viridiplantae > Streptophyta > Magnoliopsida > Poales > Poaceae > Hordeum > Hordeum vulgare. The sequence continues at coordinate 520,993,572 of NC_058524.1, forward strand.
TTGTTTTCGCACTCTTACTTTCTTAAAAATTTTATAACTATCACGCAATACATGACCGTGGGCCATGGATATAGCACTATAGGTGGAATAGAGTGTGGTGGTGGTTGTGAGAGAAAAAGGAGGAGATGGTCACATTGACTCGGCGTACCAAAAGGGTTATGGAGATGCCCATTAATAGATATCAATGTGAATGAGTAGGGATTGCCATACAAGAGATGCACTAGAGCTATAAGTATGTGGAAGCTCAAAAGGAGAACTAGTGGGTGTGCATCCAACTTGCTTGCTCACGAAGACCTAGGGCAATTTTGAGGAAGCCCATCATTGGAATATACAACACAAGTTATACAATGAAGATACCGACTAGCATAAGGTAGTGACAAAGCAAGAAGCTCTCAATCATGAAGAACATGGTGCTATCATGAAGCACAAGTGTGGAAAAAGATAGCACCATTGTCCCTTCTCTATTTTTCTCTCTTCTCTTTTTTTCATTTGGGCTCTTAGGCCTCTTTTTTATTTTTTTTATTCTTGGGCTCTTTGGCCTCTTCTTTTTTTTTTACTCACATGGGACAATGCTCTAATAATGATGATCATCACACTTTTATTTACTATCAGCTCAAAACTCACAATGATGACTCCATAGGAAATGCCTCCGGTAGTGTACCGGGATGTGCAACGATCTAGCATGGCGTATGATGTTGAAACATCTCGCTAGCTATCTTATGATCATGCAATGGCAATATGAGAGTGACGGCACAAGTCATGAGACGGAACGATGGGAGTTGCATGGCAATATATCTCGGAATGGCTATGAAAATGCCATAGTAGGTACGTATGGTGGCTGTTTTGAGGAAGGAATATGGTGGGTTTGTGCAACGGCGAGAATTGCGCGGTACTAGAGAGGCTAGCATTGGTGGAAGGTGAAAGTGCATCTATGCCATGGACTCACATTAGTCATGAAGAACTCACATACTTGTTGCGAAAGTTTTTATTAGTAATCAAAACAAAGTGCTAAACGCATACTCCGAGGGGAAGGGTTGGTAGGTGTTAACCATCGCGCGATCCCGACCTCAACACAAAGGATGACAATCAATAGATCAATTATGCTCCGACTTCCTAACATAACGGCTCACCATACGTGGATGCTACGGGAATCACTAACTTCAACACAAGTATTTCTAGATTCAGAACACCCTACTAACATAGCTCTTAATATTACCAAATCCACGTCTCAAAACTAAGTGAGAGGAATCAAGACTTCTCTTTCTACTCAATGCACATGAAGATGGAGGTTTTTGCATCCTCTTTGGGTAACTATCACACTTGGGACTACTTTCATAGCATAAGCCAACTACCAAGTCACGCACCGCCATGCTCTAAAGATATAAGTGAAGCACTAGAGCAAAAGTATCTAGCTCAAAAGATATAAATGAAGCACAAAGAGCAAAAGTATCTAGCTCAAAAGATATAAGTGAAGCACTATGAGCATTCTAGCAAAATCAAAATGAGTGCATGTCTCTCTCTCTCAAAAAGGTGTGCATCAAGGATGATTGTGACACAACAAAAGGAAAAGACCCCTAAGATACAAGACTCTCCAAGGAAAACACATATCATGTGGTGAATGAAAATATAGCTCCAAGTAATGTTACCGATGGATTGAAGACGAAAGAGAGGATGCCTTCCTGGGGCAACCCCAAGCTTAGCCTTTTTGGTGTCCTTGAATTTGGCTTGGGATGCCTTGGGCATCCCCAAGCTTGAGCTCTTTCAACTCCTTATCTCATCGTCCATGAGAACATCACCCAAAACTTGAAAACTTCACAACACAAAACTTAAACAGAAACTCGTGATAACATTAGCACAAGAAAACAAACTACCACTTCTTTTGGTACTGTAGCAAACTTGAATTCTATCTATATTGATGTTGGGATACTGTATTCTCACTTTTCCATGGCTAGTACCCCCTGATACTAACCATAGTTTCATCAAAACAAGGAACCAACTCAACAAAAACAGAATCTGTCAAAAACAGACCAGTCTGTAGCAATCTGTATACTTCGTATACTTCTATTACCTCAAAAAATCTGAACAATTACGACGGCCTAGGAAAAAAGCATATCTACCAGCAGCAAAACGAATCAACTCAAAAGCTCTTTCTGAATAAAAACGAAAAATCATCTCGTGAGCGAAAAGTTTCTGTCTTTTTCCAGCAGGATCAAACAACCATTACCGAGACTAGTCATAAAGATTTTGCTTGGCTCAAACATAAAAAGAAACACAAAAAACACAATCACAACAGAATTATGAAAGTATGACCGCAACAAAACAGAAAGAAAAAAATAAATTCATTGGGTTGCCTCCCAACAAGCGCTATTGTTTAACGCCCTTAGCTAGGCATTGATAATTCAATGATGCTCACACAAAAGACAAGGATTGAAGCGCAACGAGAGCATCATAAAGCATGTGAAAATCACATCCAAGTCTAACATACTTCCGATGCATAGGCATTTTATAGGAAAACAGATTGTCAGGACAACCAATAGTTACCATATGCAAGGAAGAAGAAAGAGACAAGAGCAATCTCAACATAACGAGAGGTGATTTAGTGATATGAAAGTTTCTACCACCATATTTTCCTCTCTCATAATAATTACATGTGGGATCATATTCGAATTCAACAATGTAACTATCACATAGGATATTCTTTTCATGATCCACATGCATGCAAAGTTGACGCTCTTCAAAAATAGTGGGATTATCATCAACTAAAGTCATGAATTCTCCAAACCCACTTTCAATAATATTGCAAATATCATATTCATCATGAGGCTTAAACAAATTTTCAAGATCATAACAAAAATCATCGCCCCACTCATGATTTTTGCAACAAGTAGTGGACATAGCAAAACTAGCATCCCCAAGCTTAGGGTTTTGCATATTTTTAGCATGATTGTGACTAATAGAATATATAGTGAAACCATTGCAATCATGCTTTTCATTCAAGGAGCCCTCATGAATCACTTCATAAATTTCTTCATCACGATTTTCAGATTCACGCATCTCAAGGAAAACTCCATAGAGAAAGTCAAGTGCACTCAACTCACTAGCAATTGGTTCCACATAAGTGGATCTCTTCAAGAGATTAGCAAGTGGGTGAGGATCCATATCACTAGATTTTCAGCAAGCGAAGATGCAAGCATATTGAGGGCACATAGCACACAAGCAAAGGAAAGGAAAACTCAAAAAAAGGGCGAACGAAAGAGGCAAACGAAAAAGGAAAATTAGTGAAGTGGGGGAGAGGAAAACAAGAGGCAACTGGCAAACAAAGTAAATGCAAGAGATGAGTTTGCGACACTTACTTGGATGAGTTCTTGACTTGAACCTCCCCGACGACGGTGCCAGAAATCCTTCTGCTACTTCTCAAACAACAGCGCCAGAAATTGACACGTTGAAGGAGACTGGGCTTGCGTTGGTTTTTTCCTTGAAGAGGAAAGGGTGATGCAGCACAGGAGCAGTAAGTAGAACCAAGGTATCGATCCAGAAGGAGGGTCTCGTCAAGTCCAGAGTACCTGCGCAAGCACAAACAAGCTTGCACCCCAACGCTTCAAAGGGGTTGTCAATCCCTTCAAGATTGTTTGCAAAGTGAGACCTGAAGGCGGAAAGTGCAACAAACTGAAAAGTGTAAGGCTGAAAATATGGTGTGGAGTAGACCCTGGGGGCCATAGTGTTCACTAAAGGCTTCTCTCAAAATAGTAAATATCACGGTGGGTGAACAAATTACTGTCGAGCAATTGATAGAACCGCGCAAAGTCATGACGATATCTAAGGCAGTGATCATACATATAGGCATCATGTCCGAGACAAGTAGACTGATACTTGCTGCATCTACTATTATTACCCCACACATCGACCCCTATCTAGCATGCATCTAGTGTATTGACTTCATGACGAATAGAGTAATGCCTTAAGCAAGATGACATGATGTAGAGGGATAATCTCAAACCAATGATGAAAACCCCATCTTTTTACCCTTGATGGCAACAACATGATGCGTGCCTTGCTACCCTTCTCTCACTGGTGAGATCACCGCATGGTATGAACCCAAAACCAAGCACTTCTCCCATTGCAAGAATCATAGATCTAGTTGGCCAGACAAAACCCACAACTCGAAGAGAATTATAAGGATATGAAATCATGCATAACAGAGATCAGAAGAAACTCAAATAAGATTCATAGATAATATGATCATAAATCCACAATTCATCGGATCTCGACAAACACACCGCAAAAGAAGATTATATCGGATAGATCTCCATGAAGATCATGGAAAACTTTGTATTGAAGATCCAAGAGAGAGAAGAAGCCATCTAGTTACTAGCTATGGACCCGTAGGTCTATGGTGAACTACACACGCATCATCGGAGAGGTCATGGTGTTGATGAAGAAGCCCTCCGTATCCGAATCTCCCCTCCGGCAGGGCACCAGAGCGTGCCCTAGATGGGGTCTTGCGGAGACAGAAGCTAGCGGCGGCGGAAAATTAACTTTGATGATCTCCTGATTTTTTTGGGATTTTTAGGGAATTTATAGGCGCAACCCCTAGCGCAGAGGGCACCCAGGGGGGGCACAAGCCTGTGGGCTGCGGACTCCCCCCTGGCCGCGGGGTGGGGGCTTGTGGGGCCCCTTTGGCTCCCTTGCCTTGGCTCTCAAGCTTCCCGATCTTCTTCCGTTCCGGAAAAAATCTTTTCGGGGATTTTCTACCGTTTGGACTCCATTTCAAAATCTCCTATGAAAGGGGTCAAAAACATGGAAAAAACAGGAACTGGCACTTGGCACTGAGTTAATAAGTTAGACCCAAAAAATATATAAAAGGCATGCATAACATCCAAAGTTTGACAAGATAATAGCATGAAACCATCAAAAATTATAGATACGTTGGAGACGTATCATTAGTCACGGGATGATGTGCTACGGAACGAGTAAAGAGACTTACCGGTAACGAGATTGAACAAGGTATAGGTATACCGACGATCGAATCTCGGGCAAGTTCTATACCGACAGGCAAAGGGAATTGTATATGGGATTGATTGAATGCTTGACATCGTGGTTCATCCGATGAGATCATCGTGGAACATGTGGGAGCCACCATGGGTATCTAGATCCCGCTGATGGTTATTGGCCGGAGAGTGTCTCGGTCATGTCTGCATGCCTCCCGAACCCGTAGGGTCTACACACTTAAGGTTCGATGACGCTAGGTTTATAGGGAATTGTTATACGAAGTTACCGAAGGTTGTTCGGAGTCCCGGATGAGATCCCGGACTTCACGAGGAGCTCCGGAATGGTCCAGAAGAAAAGATTGATATCTAGGATGGATGGGTTTGGACGCCGGAAATGTTTCGCGGACCACCGGCAAAGTGCCGGGACCACCGGAAGGGTTCCGGAGGCCCACCGGGAGGGGCCACAAGCCCCGAAAGGCTACATGAACCAGACCCTGGGTGGGCTGGTGGCCCCCCACCTCAACACTCAGCCCAGGCGCACCAGAGAGGGAGGGAGGGGAAACCTAGGGGTGCGCCAACCCCCTCTCCTCCGTGGCCGCCAACCCCCCTCTCCCATCTAGGGTTGCCGCCCCCCCCCCCCCTCTAGGGGGAAACCCTAAAGGGGGTGCCACCCCTCCCTTTCCCCTATATATAGTGGGGGTTTTGGCCTTTGGAGAGACGGTTTTCCATCTCTCTCTCCGCGCAGCCCTGCTCTTCTTCTTCCTCCTCTCCCACGGTGCTTGGCGAAGCCCTGCCGGGAGACCTCGTCTCTCCATCGACACCATGCCGTCGTACTGCTGGAGATCTTCCCCAACCTCTCCCTCCTCCTTCCTGTATCAAGGTGCAGGAGACGTCACCGGGTTGCACATGTGTTGAACACGGGGGTGATGTGGTTCGGCACTAGATCGGAATTACACCGCAATCTGAATCGCCATGAGTACGACTCCATCAACCGTGTTCTAGCAATGCTTCCTCTTAGCGATCTTCAAAGGTATGAAGATGCACTCACCCCTCTCTCATTGTTGGTTTCTCCATAGGAATATCTGAATATGGCATAGGAAAATTTTGAATTTATGCTACGTTCCCCAACAGTGGTATCAGAGCCAGGTTTTCTATGTGTAGATTCTATGCACGAGTAGAACACAAAAGGTTGTGGGCGCTGATTTGTCAATTTCTTGCCGCTACTAGTCTTATTCTTTCCTGACGGTATTGTGGGATGAAGCGGCCCGGACCGACCTTACACGTACGCTTACGTGAGACAGGTTCGACCGGCCAACATGCACACCGTGCATAAAGGTGGCTAGCGGGTGTGTGTCTCTCCCACTCTAGTCGGATTGGATTTGATGAAAAGGGTCCTTATGAAGGCTTAATAGCTTTGGCATACCATCGTTGTGGCTGTCACGTAGGTAAGAAGGTGTTCTTGCTAGAAACCCAAATCATCCACGTAAAACTTGCAACAACAATTACAGGACGTCTAACTTCTTTTTGCAGGGTTTGACATGTGATGTGATATGGCCAAAGTTGTGATGTTACATGTTTGATGTATGAGATGATCATGTTATTGTAATAGGATTCACGACTTGCATGTCGATGAGTATGACAACCGGCAGGAGCCATAGGAGTTGTCTTAATTTATTGGATGAGATGCAACGCCATGCGTTTACTACTTTTACTTCATTGCTAACGGTTAGCTATAGTAGTAGTGCTAGTAGTAGTTCGCGTGATGACTTCACGGAGACACGATGATGGAGATCATGGTGTCACACCGGTGACAATGATGATCATCCGATGCCTGAAGATGGAGATCGAAGGAGCAAAGATGATAATGGCCATATCATGTCACTATATGATTTCATGTGATGTTTATCATGTTTTCATCTTATTGCTTAGAACGACGGTAGCATAATAAGATGATCCCTCATAAAAAATTTGAGAATGTATTCCCCTAAGTGTGCACCGTTGTGAAGGATCATTGTCTCGAAGCACCACGCGATGATCGGTTGTGATAGATTCTAACGTTCGCATACAACGGGTGTAAACTAGATTTACACACGCGAAACACTTTGGTTGACTCGACGAGCTTAGCATGTACAGACATGACCTCGAATACAACAGACCGAAAGGTCGAACATGAGTCGTATGGTTGAATACAATCAGCATGAAGTTGCTCACCATGACGACTAGTCCGTCTCACGTGATGATCAGACACGGGTTAGTCGACATGGATCATGTATCACATAGATGACTAGAGGGATGTCGATTTAAGTGAGAGTTCATACTTAATTTGATTAAATGAACTTAATTGTCATGAACTTAGTCTAAAATTTGTCTTTACAAATATTGTAGATCCAATGGCCAACGCACCTGTCAACCTCAATTTCAACGCATTCCTAGAGAAAAACAAGCTGAAAGATGATGGTAGCAACTATGCGGACTCGGTCCACAACTTGAAGCTCATCCTCAAAGCAGCTAAAAAGTCTTATGTCCTTAATGCACCGCTAGGTGACCCTCCTGCTCCCGCAGCGGCCTGGGACATTCAGAACGTCTGGCAGACGCGGAGTGATGAATAATCTTTGGTTAGGTGTGGCATGTTATACAGTTTGGAAACGGGGAGCAACACGGAGCATATGAGATGTTCCAGGAGATGAAACTAGTTTATCAAGCTCATGCCCGTGTCGAGAGATATGAAGTCTGCAACAAGTTCTTTAGGTGTAAGATGGAGGAGAACAGTTCTGTTAGTGAGCATATACTCAGAATGTCTGGGTTACACGGTCGTCTGACTTCCCTTGGAGTTGAACTTCCGGATGACGCAGTAATTTCCAGAATGAAAGGATCACTTTTTGATTTATCTTAGCAAGTTAGGGTTAGCAACATAAAGGTTCTCTAAAATGACAACAAGGAGGTGAACCTATATGATGCTACCAACTATAAGCACTAAGGCAAGTAAGAGATAGTCAACAACAAAATTATACATAAAGTAAAGGTTAGAGATCACCGCAAATGGAACCAATGAAGACGAGGATGTGTTACCGAAGTTCCTTCCCTTTGACAAGAAGTACGTCTCCGTTGGAGCGGTGTGGAGGCACAATGCTCCCCGATAAGCCACTAGGGCCACCGTATTCTCCTCACACCCTCACACAATGCAAGGTACCATGATTCCACTATAGGTGCCCTTGAAGGCGGCAACCGAACCTTTACAAACAAGGTTGGGGCAAACTCCACACAAAGTTTGGAGGCTCCCAACAAGACCACGGAGCTTCACCACAATGGAATGTGGCTCCGAGGTGACCTCAACCGTCTAGGGTGCTCAAACACCCAAGAGCAACAAGATCCGCAAGGATTAGTGGGGGGAATCAATTTTCTCTTGGTGGAAGTGTAGATCTAGGCCTTCTCAACCAATCCCTAGGAAATCAACAAGTTTGATTGGCTAGGGAGAGAGATCGGGCACTTTTGAGCTTAGGGAGCAACAATGGAGCTTGGGAGGGTCATAGGTATGGTTCTTGAGCAAGAAGAACCCTTTATATAGTGGGGGGAATCCAACCGTTTTCCCACTCACACCAAGAGCCTAGCGGTACTACCGCTGTCTACAGCGGTACCACCGCTACCACTCCAGCGGTACTACCGTTGGCTGCAGCGGTACTACCGCTAGCACTCCAGTGGCACTACCGCTGGCTGCAGTGGTACTACCGCTGAGCCCATGGTAGTGCAAAGACACTACCGGGCCTACCACCGCCAGGAAAGTCTTCGCAAAAAGTACGACGAAGTACAGCTGCAAGGAAGGCGGTACTAAAGTCCTGGAGCAGTACTACCGCTGACCAGGGGTGGTACTACCGCTAGCTCAGCGGTACTCCCGCCAGCTCTAGCGGTACTACCGCTCGGGCTAGCGGTACTACCGCCAGCTCTAGTGGTACTACCGCTAGGGGACCTTTTTGCAAGATGAGATAAACCAGAGATGGGAACAGCTCCCAAGTTGTCGAGAAAGGGGATGGAGATAAAGTGTGTGTGTGCAAAATTGATTCCACCCAAACCTTTCCACTACGGATCCCCTCTTAATAGTACGACGTTCCTACGATTCAAAGACCAAGAGAATCATAGAGGACACCGTGCTTCTGTTCCATGAAGGGTGCCGAATCGTCTTATGTCGTTGATATGTATTATCTGAAAGCTTAATGCACATGATTAGTTCTTTAAGGTACTGTCATCAATCACCAAAATTACTTAGGCATAAATATGCCCTAACAATCTCCCCCTTCTTGTTGGATTGATGACAATACCGGATTTGCACAGTAGAAAGCATGTGAACATAAAGATAAATAATAGAGATAATTGGAGAGCATATGACTCGCATCACACATAGCAAAGATAGCAAATACGATCAAACCAAGTTCAAAGCAAACACGGTAAAGATAAGAAAAGCTAAAGCAAAGCGCAAATCCAGCTCCTAGACTCTCTCCCCCTTTGGCACAAGACACCAAAAAGGGGCATACCTAACGACACAGGTGATCACTCCGCATCCTCATCATCCCCAGACGCGTCTGTGGCATCCGGATCCTGCTCGTCCTGCTCCTCCTCAATGTCCTCCTCAGAGGCCTCCTCCTCAGCATCAGACCCAGTCCACTGATAACCTTGAGCCCTCATCCAATCAGACTCTGGCGTGATGTCATCCTCCGAGCCGCTTGAGATAGCCACATCAAGGGTCCTTAAGACACGCTTGTGCCTCTGACGGTTCTCCTTCTGGGCCACATGAGACTGATATTGTCCCTTGGCCTGCATACAGAAGAGAGTCTTCATTTGATCCTTCGGTTTCACTTCCCAAGATGGCATAGCCGAAGAGCGGGTTTGTGAAGCAGGTCCTCCTCTAGCAGCAGTCTCTGTGTCCGTGTCCATGTGCTGAGAAGAAGTTGATGGGTTGGCCCATTTGTCCTTGATACGGAGCTTGATAGGATCATGCACAAAATAGTCAGCCTGAATAGGGAAGGGATCTACCACATAGACATCGTGCCACCTCTTCTGTATATAGGCAAACACGTAGGGGCCGTAGATGGGAACCTTACGGTTCATGATGCAATTCCAGAGCTCATTGAACATCACATGGGCAATATCGAGAGGCGCAGTATCCTTAGTCCTTGCCTCCTCACATAGCAGAAGCATCTCAGCTAGATGACCATGCACCTCGTCCTTGTTGCCAATACGAGGGAATAGAGAGTTGCGGAAGACCCGATGCATGATATCCAGATGCGTGGGGAGCACACCTTTCTTGATGTAATGTTGTTGCAGCCTGCCCTTGGGGTGGCAATAGACGAAGAAGGAGCATGAGGACGCGTCCCAAGAGCATTTTCGTCCCCCTGAAAGTCGACTTTGAGAAACTGCATGAACTCTGTCCAGGAACAAGTCATCTTATGATTACCGGTCATCTAGGTCATGGTGCGCACGTCATCAGGTTGAAAATGAACAGTAACATAGAACTGGGCCACAATATCTGGATCAAGTCCTGTCTGAAGGTGATGATATCTGTAAGGCCAAGCTTTTCAATCAAGGAGAGCGCCTCACCAAAGTAGTCTGGATTCCGCCGAAGGTGGGCAAGATCGATCCACTACACCGGGGCAAAGATCTTCTTGAACGGCTTGATGATGTCACAATAGATCATGCAGTGCTCCCGTGACCAAACATAATCGATGTTCTTAATCCGAGCCTTGTCTTCAACATAGGGATTGCGGGTGCGGAGTACCAGAAAATCCCTAGGGGCCATAGTGCGAACGTTCATCCCTTTGTTCTTGGAAGCAGTCTTCTTGAAGGACCGCTTCTTAGGATTCAGACTAGAGGTGGCGGAACCTTCTGGAGCCTCTGGAGTGCGATACTGCTTAGGTTGGGTGTTACGTGCGGGATTCGAGCGGCGAGCACCACCTGTGATTGATGACCCACAAGTATAGGGGATCAATCGTAGTCCTTTCGATAAGTAAGAGTGTCAAACCCAACGAGGAGCAGAAGGCTCTGATAAACGGTTTTCAGCAAGGTAATAACTGCAAGCACTGAAAGTAGCGGTAACAAGTGATGGTGTAGTGAGGTGAAATGTAGCAAGCAAAAAGTAACAAGTAACAAGTAGTAGCAATGGTGCAGCAAGTGGCCCAATCCCTTTTGTAGCAAGGGACAAGCCTGAACAAAGTCTTATAGAAGAAAAACGCTCCCGAGGACACACGGGAATTTCTGTCAAGCTAGTTTCATCATGTTCATGTGATTCGCGTTCGTTACTTTGATAGTTTGATATGTGGGTGGGCCGGTGCTTGGGTACTGCCCTTACTTGGACTATCATCCCACTTATGATTAACCCCTCTCGAAAGCATCCGCAACTACAAAAGAAGAATTAAGAAGTCTAACCATAGCATTAAACTAGTGGATCCAAATCAGCCCCTTACGAAGCAACGCATAGACTGGGGTTTAAGCTTCTGTCACTCCAGCAACCCATCATCTACTTACCACTACCCAATGCCTTCCTCTAGGCCCAAATATGGTGAAGTGTTATGTAGCCGACGTTCACATAACACCACTAGAGGAAAAGACAACATAAAGCATATCAAAATATCGAACGAATATCAGATTCACATGACTATTATCAGCATGACTTATCCCATGTCCTCAGGAACAAAAGTAACTACTCACAAAGCATAATCATAATCATGATCAGAGGTGTAATGAATAGCATCAAGGATCTGAACATAAACTCTTCCACGAAGTAATCCAACTAGCATCAACTACAAAGAGTAATCAACACTACTAGCAACCTTACAAGTACCAATCGGAGTCGCGAGACGGAGATTGGTTACAAGAGATGAACTAGGGATTGGAGAGGAGATGGTGCCGATGAAGATGCCTCCCCTCCGACGAGAGAAGTGTCGGTGATGACGATGGCGACGATTTCCCCCTCCGGGAGGGAAGTTTCCCCGGCAGGATCGTCCTACCGGAGCTGTAGATTGGATGTGCTCAAGTTCCGCCTCGTGGCGGCGGCGAAACCATGAAAAAGCTCCCGATTGATTTTTTTTCTGGAACGAAACCCTTCATATAGCAAAAGAGGGGGGCAGTGGGCCGTCAGGGAGCCCACAAGCTTACTAGCCGCCACCAGGGGGGTGGTGGCTACCAGGCTTGTGGCGCCCTCGTAGCTCCCCTCTGGTACTTCTTTCGCCCAGTATTTTTTATATAATCCCAAAACATTCCATGTAAATTTTTAGGGCATTTGGAGATATGCAGAATAGTGGACAAAGATTTGCTCGTTTTCCAGTCCAGAATTCCAGCTGCTTGAATTCTCCCTCTTCAAATAACCTTGCAAAATAAGAGAGAAAAGGCATAAATATGGTACCACAAAGTAATATAACAGCCCATAAAGCAATAAATATCAACATGAAAGCATGATGCAAAATGGACGTATCAACTCCACCAACCTTAGACCTCGCTTGTCCTCAAGCGAAAACCAAGTTCCATAAACATGTCCACATGTTTAGGGACGAAGGTGTCAATAAAACATAATACGGACATGAGGGCATCATGATCACACATAGAACAGAAATACATCATAAAGATTCTTATGGGAAAGTAACAATTCCATCACAAAGCAAAGTATGAAGCAAAAACCTTACCGAGAAGTAACCATCAACAGTCCAAAGTCATTGAAGCAATTGCAATTTATCATAACATCAGGAAGAGTCAAATAAGAGCTTGTAAGGCAAACCCACATACTCAATCATCTCTTTTGTTTTCCACAATTGTTACAACTCACTTGGTACTCATGGTATCAAAGTTTCACCTGGACACAGAGGAAGATAGGGGCTTATAGTTTTTCCTCCTAACTATTTACCTCAAGGGTAAAGTCAACAATAATAAAGCATAAGTACTCAACTCCAAGTTGATATATGAATATAGATCTTTCCCAAGCATGTGACGGTAGCCAAGACAAAGGAAAAAATAGGGAATTGGTGAAAATCACCATGACTCTTACAAGGGCAAAAAGTAAAGGTACAAGATAGGCCCTTCGCAGAGGGAAGCAGAGGTTGTCATGCGCTTTTGAGGTTTGAATGTGTGTCCTCTTAGTGCGGAGGAACGTCACTTTATATTGCCTCCTGTGATAAAGAACTTTATTATGCAGTCTGTCGCTTTTATGTCATCCTCATCACAGGTTCGTAGAAAGCTTATTTTCCACGCACTAATAGATCATACATATTAGAGAGCAATTTTTATTGCTTGCACCGATGACAACTTACTGGAAGGATCTTATTCAATCCATAGGTAGGTATGGTGGACTCTCATGGCAAAACTGGGTTGAAGGTTTATGGATGCACAAGTAGTATCTCTACTTTGTGCGGGAGTTTTGGCTAATATAAGGTGGAAGCGATCATCGCATGCTAAGGGATCTCTAATCATATAACATTGTTTGGAACCAAGCAAACACAATTCATTATGTTGTCTTCCTTGTCCAACATCAACTCCTAAGCATGTAATAGTTTGGTGAGTGCTCACAATTGTAAAAAGTGTCTAAGATGATATATTTATATGTGAACCTATCTTTCCTTATTACTTCTTATTAATTGCAACAATGACTAAGGTCTATGTTGATTTATTCTCAACATGTTTCAATCATCATACGTGTCATATGTGAAGTTACCACTTTCCATAAGATCGTCTCATGATCTTTCATTCTATCGTTCTTTTCATACTTTTGATCATGACACAAAGCAAAGCCCTTGACTAAGATACTCTTTATTATATAGCTCGCAGGCTCGAATAGAAAGGGGGTGAGACAAAAGCAAAAGACTCAAACTAAATACTAAAGACTTATTCCACTAAGAGAAGAAATAAAAACTGAAAAGGAAAGAACTAAAACAAAGGCAAAAGCAAAAGATATAAAGGTGATACGATACCAGGGAAACTCCCCCAAGCTTGGTAGAAGCCAAGGGGATTGCCCATACCAATGCTTAGTTGTCTTCCTTTGGTTGTGATGGTGGTGGTGTTGTTGGAGTGGTCTGATCCTCCGTCTTCCAAGGCATAGGTGCTCCATCATGGCAGGATGAACGAGTCGCTGGAACCCTCAAATTTGCAGCCAACCTTATTGATTTAAATCTATACTCATACTCATAGTTTTAGTTCTGCAGGTCATAGATCTGGCCTTGAAGTTGATTAACCCTGTCATAGAGCCTGGAGAGGTGTTTCCCAATGTCAATGGCATCCATCTTGTGCTTGCTGGTGAACTCCGTGATCATCATGTGGTTGGCGTTGAGTCCACGCTCCACCATCCCTTGGCACTTGAAGACTTATTGCTCTATTGCTTCGAGCCTCGTCTCCACGCTTCTGGTATTCTTAGGCCCCTCAACATCACGGATGTGCAACATCCCCTCACTCATCTTGATAGATTGAGGGTGTTTCAGCACTTCCGTGAGGTAGGGATTGCTGACCTTCTCGAAGATCTTGTCCTTAGGAGCGTTTGGGGAAGTCATGATGATCCAGATCTATCACAGAAACAGGCTCGAAACGAAAACAGAGGAAAACTGCGCGATACAGAGATCAAAACCTTCGGGCGAATATATATTGATTTTTTTCTGGACCAGAAGGAGTGCTCCGCAAGAAAACGGAGTCCGGGAGGCACACGAGGTGCCCACAAGCCCTCTAGCCGCCACCAGGGGGTAGGTGGCGGCTTCCAATCTTTTGGCCGCCTCGTGCGCTCTTCGAACTGCTTTTTATTTTTCTAATTTTCCAAAAAATCCAAAACGGAGGGAAATTCCTATTGGAAAAGCATCGGAGTCCAATTTATTACTGAAACAGATACCTCTTTGTTTTCAGGGTCTGAAACGGGCTGATAAACATCCCTTATGTACTCCTCTGGGGTTATGACATTGATGATATTGGTCTCAACATTTATGGGAGTACCGGAGACATAATGCTTGATTCTTTGCCCATTTACCACTCTACGAAAATTTCCTTCCGTGTTATTGATTTTGATGGCACCGGAACGATATACTTCCTCGATAACGTAAGTACCTTCCCATTTAGAGAGGAGCTTGCCAGCGAAGAATCTTAAACGAGAATTGTATAGTAGGACATAGTCACCTACGTTGAACTCTTGTTTTTGTCTTCGTTTATCGTGCCATCTCTTCACCTTTTCCTTGAACAGCTTGGCATTCTCATATGCCTGGGCCCTCCATTCATCTAATGAGCTGTTATCAAACAACCGCTTCTCACCGGCAAGTTTGAAATCGAAGTTGAGCTCTTTGATTGCCAAATAAGCTTTGTGTTCCAGCTCAAGAGGTAAATGACAGGCCTTACCGTAAACCATTTTATACGGTGACATGCCCATGGGATTCTTATAAGCAGTCCTATAATCCCATAGTGCATCGTCAAGTTTACTAGAACAATTCTTTCGAGATCTATTGACAGTCTTTTGAAGGATCAATTTGATCTCCCTATTAATCAACTCCACTTGACCACTAGACTGAGGATGATAAGGAGATGCAACTATATGGTTGACATCATACTTAGCGAGCATCTTGCGGAAAACACCATGAATGAAGTGTGAACCGCCATCAGTCATCAGATACCTAGGGACTCCATATCCTGGGAAAATGACTTCTTTAAGCATCTTAGTAGAGGTGTGGTGATCAGCATTTTTAGTGGGGATAGCTTCTACCCACTTAGTGACGTAATCCACAGAAACTAAGTTGTGAGTGTACCCATTGGAACTCGGGAAGGGTCCCATATAATCAAAGCCCCAGACATCGAACGGTTCAATGACAAGTGAATAGTTCATAGGCATTTCCTGACGTTTACTGATATTCCCTATCCTTTGGCATTTGTCACAAGACAAGACAAACTTACACGCATCCTTGAAGAGAGTGGGCCAATAGAAACCTGATTGCAATACCTTATGAGCAGTTCTATCTCCAGCATGGTGTCCTCCGTAGGGTTCGGAATGACACTTTTGCAGGATCTGTCCTTGTTCATGTTCAGGCACACAACGTCTAATTACACCATCTACTCCTTCCTTCTAAAGGTGAGGATCATCCCAAAAGTAGTGTCTCAAATCAAAGAAGAATTTCTTCTTTTGCTGATAGGTGAAACTGGGTGGTATGTATTTGGCTACGATATAGTTTGCATAATGGGCATACCACGGTGCACTATGTGAAGTGCGGATGACACTTAATTGCTCATCAGGAAAGCTATATTCAATAGGTCGTGGGTCATCAAGGACATTCTCTAGCATGGACAAGTTATCTGCTACAGGGTTATCAGCACCCTTTCGGTCAACGACGTGCAAATCAAATTCCTGTAGTAGGAGAACCCATCTGATCAGCCTAGGCTTAGCGTCCTTCTTCTCCATAAGGTACTTAATAGCAGCATGATCAGAGTGAATAGTGACTTTGGAGTCAACTATATAAGATCTGAACTTTTCACATGCAAACACGACTGCTAAAAACTCCTTTTCCGTAGTGGCATAGTTTCTGGGCCATGTCTAGACTTTTACTAGTGTAGTGAATAACATTCAACTTCATGTCAACTCTTTGTCCTAGAACAGCACCAACAGCATAATCACTAGCGTCGCACATGATTTCAAAGGGCAAGTTCCAGTCAGGTGGTTGAACAATAGGTGCGGTTATCAAAGCCTTCTTAAGTATTTCGAAAGCTTCCTCACAATCCTCATCAAAAACAAAAGGGACACCCTTTTGCAAGAGGTTGGTAAGAGGCCTAGAAATCTTAGAGAAATCTTTAGTGAACCTGCTATAGAAACCAGCATGACCTAGGAAACTTCGTATACCTCTGATATCTGTGGGGCAAAGCATTTTCTCAATTGCATCAACCTTAGCCTTATCAACTTCAATGCCTCTTTCAGAAATTTTGTTTCCTAAGACGATGCCTTCATTAACCATAAAGTGGCACTTCTCCCAATTCAAGACGAGGATGGTATCTTCGCATCTCTGTAAGACTCGATTAAGGTTGCTGAGGCAATCATCAAGACCCGTAAACGGAGAAGTCATCCATGAAAACCTCGACAATCTTTTCACAAAAGTCAGAGAATATAGCCATCATACATCTTTGAAAGGTGGCAGGTGCATTGCATAAGCCAAAAGGCATACGTCTATAAGCAAAGGTACCGAAGGGGCAGGTGAAAGTGGTTTTCTCTTGATCAGATTGTGCAACAGGTATTTGCGAGAAACTTGAATAACCGTCTAGAAAGCAAAAGTGTGTGTGTTTGGATAGCCTTTCTAGCATTTGGTCGATAAACGGCAAAGGACAATGATCTTTGCTGGTTGCCTTGTTTAGTTTCCGGAAGTTTATCACCATCCTAGAGCCAGTAATAATCCTTTGTGGGATTACTTCATCCTTATCATTAGGAACGACGGTGATACCTCCTTTCTTAGGTACGCAATGTACTCGACTCACCCAATCACTATGAGCAACAGGATAAATGATTCCTGCTTCCAGAAGCTTTAATATTTCTTTTCTCACGACCTCTTTCATCTTAGGATTCAATCTCCTTTGATGATCAGCAACTGGTTTGAAGTCAGGATCAGTTTTAATCTTGTGCTGACATAGAGTGGGACTAATACCCTTAAGATCATCAAGAGTATATCCATTAGCAGCACGGTGCTTCCTCGGAGTTCTTAGTAACTTCTTCTCTTCGTGCTCTGAGAGGAGAGCACTAATAATAACAGGATATACCTCCTTCTCATCAAGATAGGCATACTTAAGAGTATCAGGCAACTGTTTAAGCTCGAACACAGGATCATCCTTTGATGGGGGAGGATCCCCAAGAAGTTCAACAGGCAGATTATTCTTGAGAATAGGATATTGTTCTAAGACAATTTTATCTATCTCATCTCTCTCCTCCATATGCATATCATTTTCATGCTCAAGAAGATATTGCTCTAAAGGATCCGTAGGAGGTACGGTAATAGAGGCAAGAGAAATGATTTCATCCCTACCAGACGACTCTTTTTCATGGGGTTGTCTTCCAAACTTGGAGAAGTTAAATTCATGAGACACACCCTCCAAACTAATAGTGACGGTCTGCTTAATGCAATCAATGTGAGCATTGACAGTGTTGAGACAGGGTCTACCAAATATGATGGGACAAAAGCTATCTTGTGCAGTACCAAGGACGAGGAAATCAGTAGGATACTTCATCTTACCACACAGGACTTCTACGTCTCTCACAATTTCCAGAGGGCAGATAGTGTCTCTATTAGCTAGCGTAATAGTGACATCAATGGGTTCTAACTCAGCAGGTGCAATCTTATCTTTGATTTCATCATATAGGGAACGGGGTATTGCACTAACACTAGCTCCCATATCACATAAACCATGGTAACAGTGATCTCCTATCTTGACAGAAACAACGGGCAGGCCAACTAGAGGTTCGTATTTGTCTTTCGCGTGAGGTTTAGCAATTCTAGCGGAGTCCTCATAGAATTTGATAACATGCCCATCTATGTCTTCGGCTAAGAGATCTTTGATAATAGCAACACTAGGTTCAACTCTAATCTCCTCAGGGGGTGCAAGTGGTCTAATGTAACCACTACGTATCACAGTTGGAGCTTTAGAATAATCCTTTATCCTAGCAGGGTATGGTGGTTTCTCAGTGTAAGCACAAGGAACAACAGGATCACTAAAAGCAATGACTTTCTCCTCAACTAGATTGGTTTTGGCTATGTTGCTTTCTACAGGATGATGATATTTAAACCACTTCTCTTTGGGAAGATCAACATGAGCAACAAAAGATTCACATAGAGAAGCTACTATCTCAGAGTCAAGTCCATACTTAGCGCTAAAATCTCTAGAAGTGTTTGTTTCAACAAAAGATTTAACGCAATCAAACTGGAATTTCACACCTGACTCCTTACCTTCCTCCAGATCCCAATCTTCAGAGTTACGTTTGATTCTTTCCAATAAATTCCACTTGTGGTCAATATCCTTCTTCATAAAAGAACTGGTACAAGAAGTGTCAAGCATGGTACAATCTTCATGAGAAAGCCGAGCATAAAAGTTTTGAGTGATAATTTCTCTCGAGAGCTCATGATTGGGGCATGAATATAGCATTGATTTAAGCCTCCCCCAAGCTTGAGCAATGCTTTCCCTGTCACGAGGCCAAAAGTTATAAATAAAGTTCCGATCACGATGTACTAAATGCATAGGATAGAACTTTTGATGAAATTCCAATTTCAACCGATTGTAATCCCATGATCCAGTATCATCACATAGCCTATACCATGTCAACGCCTTATCCTTCAAAGATAAAGAAAATACTTTCTTCTTTACCTCATCCTCGGGCAAACCAGCAAGCTTAAATAAACCACAAACTTCATCTACATAGATCAGATGCAAGTCTGGATGTGAAGATCCATCTCCTCTAAAAGGATTAGCTAGCGGTTTCTCACGCATACCCGAAGGAATTTCATAAAATATATTTTTAGTAGGTACCTCAGCTTGAGGAACAACTCCTCGTGCTTCCATTCGTGGTGAAGATACCCCGAACAAACTCCTCAAAGGAACAGTTTTCATAGTGACAAGTGACAATAAATTTCAGCACAGTATATAAATGTTCCCTTACCAATTTCCACTTACCAAAGGCGCTTCACTCCCTGGCAACGGCGCCAGAAAAGAGTCTTGATGACCCACAAGTATAGGGGATCAATCATAGTCCTTTCGATAAGTAAGAGTGTCGAACCCAAGGAGGAGCACAAGCCTCTGATAAACGGTTTTCAGCAAGGTAATAACTGCAAGCACTGAAAGTAGCGGTAACAAGTGATGGTGTAGTGAGGTGAAACGTAGCAAGCGAAAAGTAACAAGTAACAAGTAGTAGCAATGGTGCAGCAAGTGTCCCAATCCCTTTTGTAGCAAGGGAAAAGCCTGAACAAAGTCTTATAGGAGGAAAAACGCTCCCGAGGACACACGGGAATTTCTGTCATGCTAGTTTCATCATGTTCATGTGATTCGCGTTCGTTACTTTGATAGTTTGATATGTGGGTGGACCGGTTCTTGGGTACTGCCCTTACTTGGACAAGCATCCCACTTATGAGTAAGCCCTCTGGCAAGAATCCGCAACTACGAAAGAAGAATTAAGACAACGTCTAACCATAGCATTAAACTAGTGGATCCTAATCAGCCCCTTACGAAGCACCGCATAGACTAGGATTTAAGCTTCTGTCACTCCAGCAACCCATCATCTAGTTACTACTCCCCAATGCCTTCCTCTAGGCCCAAATATGGTGAAGTGTTATGTAGTCGACGTTCACATAACACCACTAGAGGAAAAGATAACATACAGCATATCAAAATACCGAACGAATATCAAATTCACATGACTATTATTAGCATGACTTATCCCATATCCTCAGGAACAAAAGTAACTACTCACAAAGCATAATCATAATCATGATCAGAGGTGTAATGAATAGCATCAAGGATCTGAACATAAACTCTTCCACCAAGTAATCCAACTCGCATCAACTACAAAGAGTAATCAACACTACTAGCAACCTTACAAGTAACAATCGGAGTTGCGAGACGGAGATTGGTTACAAGAGATGAACTAGGGATTGGAGAGGAGATGGTGTTGATGAAGATGTTGATGAAGATGCCTCCCCTCCGACGAGAGGAGTGTTGGTGATGACGATGGCGACGATTTCCCCCTCTGGGAGGGTAGTTTCCCCGGCAGGATCGTCCTACCGGAGCTCTAGATTGGATCTGCTCAAGTTCCGCCTCGTGGCGGTGGCGAAACCACGAAAAAGCTGCCGATTGAATTTTTTTCTAGAACGAAACCCTTCATATAGCAAAAGAGGGCGGCTAGTGGGCCATCAGGGAGCCCACAAGCTTGCTAACCGCCACCAGGGGGTGGCGGCTACCAGGCTTGTGGCGCCCTGGTAGCTCCCCTCTGGTACTTCTTTCGCCCGGTATTTTTTATATAATCCCAAAAAAATCCACGTAAATATTCAGGGCATTTGGAGATGTGCAGAATAGTGGACTAAGATTTGCTCCTTTTCTAGTCTAGAATTCCAGCTGCTTGAATTCTCCCTCTTCAAATAAACCTTGCAAAATAAGAGAGAAAAGGCATAAATATGGTACCACAAAGTAATATAACAGCCCATAAAGCAATAAATATCAACATGAAAGCATGATGCAAAATGGAAGTATCAGTGACACACAAGACACACACACCAAAAAGAGCGACAAGAGGAGTCAAGGCAATGGTCAAAAGAATCATAAGAAGAAACACATATTGCCAAAACAAAGAAAAAGAAAAGATAATAAGAAAAATATCCTCCTGGCGGTAGTACCGCTAGGCTGGCGGTAGTACCGCTAGGGGGTTGACTTTGAGATCTGAAAATATATAAACCCACAAAAACTACTAGATTTGATTCAAGAGATCCACGGCTAATAAATAAACTCATTACAAGAATCACCA
Source organism: Hordeum vulgare subsp. vulgare (assembly GCF_904849725.1). Classification (NCBI taxonomy): domain Eukaryota; kingdom Viridiplantae; phylum Streptophyta; class Magnoliopsida; order Poales; family Poaceae; genus Hordeum; species Hordeum vulgare. The sequence goes on from NC_058524.1 coordinate 521,015,037, forward strand.
TAGCCCTAACACATATGGAACTCGAGATCATCTAGATGGAGACAAGCCTAGTCAAAGGGATTCAAGTTTTAGATCAAATCCATGAGAAGTATGATAAGAACTACTCGATCTAAAACATGGAGAACTAGGGCATGTCAAACTAAGTGCAATGAAGAATCATAAGGCCTAAACTTCCCTAAGATATCTCCTTCGTTCCATCCAAAAACTAAGCACAAATCATATCCATGGATCCAAATCACCAAGCTCCTAACCCTAGAACCAAACACATCAACCAAGAGAAGAAGGGGAGGAGCTTTACCGGCATCCATGGAACTTGACGGAGGAAGGAGGAGGGGAGCAAACCCTCCAACTCAAAGGAGAGGAGGGGCTCCGCAGATAGAGATCTAAACGGGGGGGATTCGGAGTAGAGGAAGAGAGAGCCACGAGGAAGAAGAAGCAGGGCAAGAAAAAAGGGCTCCCCCTCCTTTATATAGTCCAAGGGGTACGGGCCCAACGGTAGTACCGCCGTCCTAGCGGTAGTACCGCTCCCCCTCGCGGTAGTAGCGCTGGGGTCCGAGCGGTAGTACCGCTCCCCCTGGCGGTACTACCGCTGGGGTCCTAGTGGTAGTACCGCCTTCCTGGCGGTACTACCGCTCCCCCTTGAAACAGACCTAAAAAGCCCTAGGCACGCCGTGATAGGCTGGGGTCCTGGCGGTAGTACTGCTACCTCTGGCGGTAGTACCGCTGGGGTCCTGGCGGTAGTACCGCTACCCCTAGCGGTAGTACCGCTGGGGTCCTCACGGTAGTACCGCTCAAAAAGACACAATGAGACATAGGATTTTGTGGAAATGGTGTGGGCAACGACTAGTCAGTGTAACAAAAAGATAACACCAGCAAGATATACTGACTAGTCATTTTGTATCCTTTCTTCAATACGAGAGAAAGGTGGGGGCGGTGGCCGAAGCCACCTATGTTTGAGAATAAGGTATGACACCGCGAAGAATTATCCTTGGGTTCATGAACAACGCTCGTCTTTGAAGCACAAGTGTCATTTTATAATGGCCAAAGTGAAAGACTTGATCGATTTATGCATAACGGGGGGAGGGAAAGTTCATTGAGAGAACAACACTCCCCCTATGTCCATGCCTACACCTAGAACAAGATGTAATGGAGAGTGAGGTGCAAAGTGCCTAGTTTCAATCCACTTGAATCAATTATATTTAGCTCATGCCTTAACTCCCAGAACCTTGCTTCATCAAGGGGCTTAGTGAAAATATCTGCAAGTTCCTCTTCAGTGTTGATGAAGTGAACCTCAATATCACCTTGCTTGATATGTTCACGAATGAAGTGATGGCGAATATCAATATGCTTGGTCTTGCTATGTTGCACCGGATTGAGGGAAATCATAATAGCACTTTGATTGTCACATAGAAGAGGCACTTTGCCACAAGTGACACCGTAATCCTTTAAAGTTTGCCTCATCCATAGCAACTGTGCACAACAACTTGCAGCTGCCACATACTCAGCTTTGGTGGAAGATAGTGAGACACAATTCTGCTTCTTTGAAGACCAACTTACCAGTGAACGACCAAGGAATTGGCATCCTCCAGAAGTTGACTTCCTCTCCACATAGTCTCCTGCCCAATCTGAGTTAGAATAGCCCACTAGATTGAAGTTTGCTCCTTTGGGATACCATAGACCAAAGTTTGGGGTATGAGCCAAATATCGAAAGATCCGCTTAACAGCCATAAAATGGCTTTCTTTTGGTGCAGATTGAAACCGTGCACAAATCCCTACACTCAACATAATATCCGATCTAGATGCACAAAGGTAAAGAAGGGACCCAATCATGGAGCAATATACCTTTTGATCCACTACTTTACCATTGGGATCACTGTCAAGCCTGCATCTTGTTGGCATGGGAAATTTGACCGGCTTGATATCCTCTATCTCAAACCTCTTGAGCATGTCTTGAGTATACTTGGCTTGTTTGATGAAGGTCCCTTCTAAGCCTTGTTTAATCTGGAATCCGAGGAAGAACTTCAACTCACCCATCATAGACATCTCAAATTTCTCGGTCATTAGTGCAGCAAATTCTTCATTGAAAGATTCGTTAGGGGAACCAAAAATGATATCATCAACATATAGTTGGCATATCAACAAATCCCCTTTGACCCTCTTAGTAAAAAGAGTGGGATCTATCTTCCCAATTTCAAACCCACGATCTTGTAACAACTCAGTAAGGTACTCATACCACACGCGTGGGGCTTGTTTAAGGCCATAGAGTGCCTTATTAAGTTTGTACACATGATTGGGGAGCTTGGTATGTTCGAACCCTGGGGGTTGTTTGACATAGACCAACTCATTTAAAGGACCATTAAGAAAAGCACTTTTCACATCCATTTGTTGTAATATGAAGTTATGATGGAAGCAAATGCAAGAAACATGCGAATAGATTCTAGACGGGCAACAGGGGCAAAGGTTTCACCATAGTCGATACCCTCGACTTGGGAGTAGCCTTGAGCCACCAATCTTGCCTTGTTTCGAATCACAACCCCACTGGCATCTTGCTTGTTTTTGAAGATACATTTGGTCCCGATGACATTATGTTCCTCCTTTGGTCTTGGCACTAAATTCCAGACTTGATTACGCTGGAAGTTGTTGAGTTCTTCATGCATGGACATAAGCCAATCCTCATCATCGAGCGCTTCCAGTACCTATTGAGGTTCACAATACGAAACAAACGCGTGATGCTCACAATAATTCCAAATTTGTTGACGAGTGGATACTCCCCTTTTCAAACTACCAAGCACATTCTTCATAAGATGTGACTTGACTCTCAGCTTGTTTGCAATCTTGGCTGCACGACGCTCCAAGAGTTCTGCATTGGATAAATGAGGAGCATCGACTTGATTACTTTGCTTGCCCTTGCGTTTGATCCTCCCTTGGCACCAGTAGCCCTCTTAGGCGCTGTAGAAGGGAATTAAGAGACAGATCATGATCAACTTTATTTTCGACTTGAGCAGGTTCACTGGTTTGTCCTTGTTCTTGTGGTTGCTCTTGATCTTGATCTTGTGCTTCTATTTGGTCTGGATCTTGTAGTTGCACTTGATCTTGATCTTGAGCAGATTTGGAACCTTGTGTAAGCGCTTGTACATTATGGGACACATCACCATCTTTGAGTAATTTATCTTGTCCTTGAGCTTGTTCAACTAGTTGAGGGTCTTCTCTTTGTTCATCGGAAGCGTGTGGGGCTTGTGAGGATGATGGCTCCACTTGAGTAGAGCGTTGTTCTTCTCCTTCGGCCATAAGGGGTTCCTAAATGGGGAGTATTTGACCAATCCCCATTCTTATTATGGCTTGGGGAGGAATTTCATCACCTACATCACATAGACCACTTTGCTCCACTTGGGAGCCATTATTTTCATCAAACTCCACGTTACACGTCTCCTCAATGAGCCTGGTGGACTTGTTGAGGACACGGTAAGCATGAGAGTTTGTAGCATAACCAACAAAGATACCCTCTTGTGCTCTAGAATCAAATTTAGCTAAACGTGCACCTTTCTTGAGAATGAAACACTTACACCCGAATACCCGGAAGTACTTGAGATTGGGTTTGTTTCCGGTGAGGATCTCATATGGGGTCTTGTTCAAGCCTTTGCGGATATAGAGCCGATTGGACGCATGACATGTTGTGTTGATGGCTTCTGCCCAAAAGTTATATGGAGATTTGAATTCCACCATCATTGTTCTTGCAGCGTCCATCAACGTCCGGTTCTTCCTTTTCGCCACACCATTTTGTTGAGGGGTATATGGTGCTGAATATTGATGTTTTATTCCCTCATCACCTAGAAACTCATCCAAGGTGTAGTTCTTGAACTCGGCGCCGTTGTCACTTCTAATCATCAAAATCTTTGCTTCATGTTCACGTTGAGCTTCATTAGCAAAGTTGACGACAGTTTGTTGAGTCTCATTCTTCCTCTTGAAGAAATATACCCAGGTGTATCTTGAGTAGTCATCAACAATCACCAAGCAGTACTTTCTGCCCCCAACACTATAAAATGATGGAGGACCGAAGAGATCCATATGAAGGAGCTCCGACGGCCTCTTAGTGTAAATGAGAGTCGTTGGACGATGAGCAGTTTCATGAATCTTTCCTTCAATGCAGGCACTGCAAGCACGATCTCTGGCAAAACTCACATTCGTTAGTCCACGAATATGGTCTCCTTTGAGGAGACTTTGAAAGATCTCATATTGAAATGAGCTAGTCGGCGATGCCAAAGCCAGCCCACATCAACTTTAGCCATTAGACAAGTCACAGTCTTAGTGGGTCGCTTTGAAAAGTTTACCACATCGAGACCATTTTCAACATATCCACCATATGCTACTTTAAGAGTCTTGCTCCACAAAAGGACCACAGTATCTAGATTAAAGAATGTGGAAAAGCCCATAATTGCAAGTTGACGAACCGAAAGTAAATTGTAAGCAAGGGACTAAACAAGCATGACCTTCTCAATAGATAACTCTTGAGAGATGACCACCTTACCAAATCCCAATACCTCTGACGATGATGCATCAGCGAATTGGACATGGGTGGGCATAGATGGGGAAGGATGCACATCCACCACTAAGTCCTTGCTTCCGGTCATATGATTTGTTGCTCCACTATCGAGCAACCATGACACCCCACCGGAAGCAAACTCCTGCAATAGATCAAGGCTTGGTTTTAGGTACCCATTTTTTAATGGGTCCTTTAATGTTAGAGACAAGGGTCTTAGGTACCCAAATAGCCCATTCAATGGACTCATAGTAAGAACCAAAAAATCTGGCATAAACATGCCCATCACCCGCACGACATAAAACATAGGAAGGATTGAGTTTGCCGACTGTGTTGGTAGGAATGGATTTGCCCTTCGTGATGCTACCATTCTCCACCCTGTTCTTGCTCACCTCCTGAGTCCCTTCGCCCTCTTTGACAAAGATGTCCATGAGGGTAGGGGATCGTTTGTTCCTGTTCTTCCTTTTTATTTTTGACTTGGATGTAAGTCCAAGTCCCTCCTTTCCTACCACACCCTTTTGATTGCTCAAGAGGTCGTTCAGGTTCTTCTCACCTTGGATACATGACACAAGACCCTTCTCAAGTTTATCCTTCAACTTGGCATTTTCCTCCACAAGATGTACATGCTCACAACAAGGGTTAGTTGTACAAGCATTATCAATTAAAACGAAAGGAGGACAAGTAGAGATTTCCTTGGTAAGCTTTGCTTGGAGTTGATCATGAGACTCTTTCAGTGAGAAATGAGCACCTTTCAAGACCTTGTGAGCCTTGTCAAGTGTGTCAAACTCCACTTTGAGTCTGTCATGGCCAACCCCAAGAGCATCCTTTTTAGACTTAAGCATATGAGTAAGAATAGTAGCATGATCTAGTTTCTTTTGCAATTTAGCGCAGTCATCGTTGTATGACTCCTCAAGAGCCAAACGCAGAGTGCACTCCTTTTATAGTGCAATAGATAGTTCAGCAATCTCATCAACATAGTCACGACTATGTCCTTGCAGCTCGGAGATGGTCTCCTCATGAGACTCGATGAGGTCATTAGCCTCACCAAGTTGTTCGAAGAGAGCAACAAAGTGCTTCTTGGGTTCTCCTTTGATTGTGCATAGAAATTTGTCAAGATCATGCTCATTAAGTTCCACAACATCACTATCATCAACACAATTCAACAATGAAGGAGCAGTAGTGATGTTGGTCTTAATGCTGGGTGTTACCTGATCGATACCTTTGGCCATGAGGCACTTGGCGATGTGGTTATTGTTGGGGGCGTTGAAGAGAGACACATTCTTGGGAGAAGGGGTGGCAATGGCGATAGTTGCGGTTGCCACCATATCTTCATCGTTATCATCATCGGAGGGGTACTCTTCAAGTGCCACCATACCCTTTGGGTGGGGTTTCTTGACAAAGTTGTTCTTGTTTGGGAATGACTTGGTTTTGTCTTTCCGAATGAGCTTGCCCCCGTTGTCTTCCCTCTTCACATAGGGACATTCTGCCATGAAGTGACTCACATTTCCCCAGTTATAGCATGTCCTCACCCGTTGCTTGGATTTGAACCCACTTGAGTTGTTCTTGGTGAAGTTGGGTCTTGAGTTCCTCTTGTTGCCCCAGAATTGCCTTGACGCAAGAACCATGTGCTCGTGATAAGCATACTTAGTGTCTTCAGGGTATCTCTCCTCTTCCTCATCCTATTCTTCTTCAGAAGCAGCCTTTCACTACAGGAATCAGCTTCTTTGCCGTCTGCCATCACACACGGCAAAGACAAAATCCCGGATGGCAAAGACAAAACAGCAGACGACAAAGATTCTCACGGCCGGCAAAATTTCTGCGTCAGCCTACGACGGCATAAGACCTTCTTTGCCGTCTGCCCCCCCCCAAAGCGGACGGCAAAGCTCTTTGCCGTCAGCTTTCCTTAGGAGCAGTCGGCAAAGTGCTCGAGACGGCAGCCGACAGGCGTTGCCTCCGTTAGGGTTTAACGGAGGCTTTGTCGTCTGCCTCCACCTCCATCTTTGCCATCTGCCTCCCCCTCCATCTTTGTCGTCTGCCTACTCCTCCCCTCCCCCCCCCCCCCCTCCATCTTTGTCGTCTGCCTACTCCTTCCCTCCCCCCCTCCACTTTTTGCCGTCTGCCTCTCCCCCCCCCTCCACTCTTTGCGGTATGCCTCCTCCTCCCCCCCCCTCCTCTGTGCCCTCTTCTTTGACGTCTGCCCACCCTGGAGGCTGACGGCAAAGAGACTATATAGACACCCCAGGATGCACAGCTGGGTGCCATGTGGCACTTTTGCCATCTGCCAGCTGATGGCACAGGTCTTTGCCATCAGCTGGCAGACGGCAAAGAGCCCATATAGTACCTGTTTTTTTTTGTTTTATATTATTTCACAGCACATATATATATATATATATATATATATTTTTTTTGACAGCACATTTATATAATTCACCACACATATATGATATATAGTTCACCACACATATACTTGCCAACACATATATATAATTCACCACACATATATGATATACATATAAATCAATGTACATCCCCATATATCCAAAGAACCAACATACAAAGTATTGCACTGTTTATCCATATATACATATACATATCGTTCGACATTGTTCATCAACTCAAATGAAAACTAGATGATATACATATAAAGTTCATCCATCGACATTGTTCAACTCCATGAATGCCAGCTTTCATGCATGTAGTATATCCAATCTGCAAAAATGTGAATAAGAAAGTCAAAAGAAGAACAAAATATGATGTTTTTCAGCTAATTATGTCATTTTTAGCGGAAAACAAGCTAAGAATATAATATTCATGAGCTAACCAAGGTTCTTATGCCATTTTTAGCTTATTATGGCATTTTGGAGCTAAATGGGTTAATTATGTCATTTTTGGGTTAATTAAAGCAAGGATAATATGAATGAGGAGAAGAAATAGGAGGAGGAGGAGGAGAAGAAGAAATCAAGAAGGAGGAGGAGGAGAAGAAGAAGGAGGAGGAGGAGAAGGACTAGAAGGTCCTTGGTCTTCTCCTCCTCCTCCTTCTCCTTCTTCTCTTCTTCTTCTTCTTCTTCTTTCTTTTCATTTTGCCTATTTCTTCTCCTCTTCTCCTCTTGTTGGAGCTAAATTACCTAATTATGTCTTTTTGGAGCTAAATGGGTTAATTATCCCATTTTAGAGGAAAACAAGCTAAGTATATAATATTCATGAGCTAACCAAGGTTCTTGTGCCATTTTGAGCTTATTATGGTATTTTGGACCTAAATGGGCTAATTATGTCATTGTTGGGGAAATTAAAGCAAGGATAATATGAAAGAGGAGAATAAATAGGAGGAGGAGGAGAAGAATAACAAATCAAGAAGAAGGAGGAGAAGGAGCAGAAGGAGGAGGAGTAGAAGGACTAGAAGGTCCTTGGCCTTCTGCTTCTCCTCCTCCTCCTCCTCCTTCTCCTTCTTCTCTTCTTCTTCTTCTTCTTTCTTTTCATTTTGCCTATTTCTTCTCCTCTTCTCCTCTTGTTGGAGCTAAATTACCTAATTATGTCTTTTTGGAGCTAAATGGGCTAATTATCCCATTTTAACGGAAAACAAGCTAATAATATAATATTCATGAGCTAACCAAGGTTCTTATGCCATTTTTAGCTTATTATGGTATTTTGGAGCTAAATGGGCTAATTATGTCATTGTAGGGTAAATTAAAGCAAGGATAATATGAAAGAGGAGAAGAAAGAGGAGGAGGAGGAGGAGGAGGAGAAGAAATCAAGAAGAAGGAGGAGAAGGGGGAGAAGGAGGAGGAGGAGAAGGACTAGAAGGTCATTGGCCTTCTCCTCCTCCTCCTCCTCCTCCTCCTTCTCCTCCTTCTCCTTCTTCTCTTCTTCTTCTTCTTCTTATTCTTTCTTTTCATTTTTCCTATTTCTTCTCCTCTTCTCCTCTTGTTGGAGCTAAATTACCTAATTATGTCTTTTTGGATCTAAATGGGCTAATTATCCCATTTTAGAGGAAAACAAGCTAAGTATATAATATTCATGACCTAACCAAGTTTCTTATGCCATTTTAAGAGTATTATGGTATTTTGGAGCTAAATGGGCTAATTATGTCATTGTTGGGTTAATTAAAGCAAGGATAATATGAAAGAGCAGAAGAAATAGGAGGATGAGGAGAAGAAGAAGAAATCAAGAAGAAGGAGGAGAAGGAGGAGAAGGAGGAGGAGGAGAAGGACTGGAAGGTCCTTGGCCTCCTCCTCCTCCTCCTTCTCCTCCTTCTCCTTCTTCTGTTCTTCTTCTTCTTCTTTCTTTTCATTTTGCCTATTTCTTCTCCTCTTCTCCTCTTGTTGGAGCTAAATTACCTAATTATGTCTTTTTGGAGCTAAATGGGCTAATTATCCCATTTTAGAGCAAAACAAGCTAAGTATATAATATTCATGAGCTAACCAAGGTTCTTATGCCATTTTGAGCTTATTATGGTATTTTGGAGCTAAATGGGCTAATTATGTCATTGTTGGGTTATTTAAAGCAAGGATAATATGAAAGAGGATAAGAAAGAGGAGGAGGAAGATAAGAAGAAGAAATCAAGAAGGAGGAGAAGGAGGAGAAGGAGGAGGAGGAGAAGGACTAGAAGGTCCTTGGCCTCCTCCTCCTCCTCCTTCTCCTCCTTCTCCTTCTCCTTCTTCTCTTCTTCTTCTTCTTCTTTCTTTTCATTTTGCCTATTTCTTCTCCTCTTCTCCTCTTGTTGGAGCTAAATTACCTAACTATGTCTTTTTGGAGCTAAATGGGCTAATTATCCCATTTTAGGGGAAAACAAGCTAAGTATATAATATTCATGAGCTAACCAAGGTTCTTATGCCATTTTGAGCTTATTATGGTGTTTTGGAGCTAAATAGGCTAATTATGTCATTATTGGGTTAATTAAAGCAAGGATAATATGAAAGAGGAGAAGAAAGATGAGGAGGAGGAGAAGAACAAGAAATCAAGAAGAAGGAGGAGAAGGAGGAGAAGGAGGAGGAGGAGAAGGACTAGAAGGTCCTTGGCCTCCTCCTCCTCCTCCTCCTCCTCCTCCTCCTCCTTCTCCTCCTTCTCCTTATTTTCTTCTTCTTCTTCTTTCTTTTCATTTTGCCTATTTCTTCTCCTCTTCTCCTCTTGTTGGAGCTAAATTACCTAATTATGTCTTTTTGGAGCTAAATGGGCTAATTATCCCATTTTAGAGGAAAACAAGCTAAGTATATAATATTAATGAGCTAACCAAGGTTCTTATGCCATTTTGAGCTTATTATGGTATTTTGGAGCTAAATGGGCTAATTATGTCATTGTTGGCTTAATTAAAGCAAGGATAATATGAAAGAGGAGAAGAAAGAGGAGGAGGAGGATAATAAGAAGAAATGAAGAAGAAGGAGGAGAAGCAGGAGAAGCAGGAGAAGGACTAAAAGGTCCTTGGCCTCCTCCTCCTCCTCCTTCTCCTCCTTCTCCTTCTTCTCTTCTTCTTCTTCTTCTTTCTTTTCATTTTGCCTATTTATTATCCTCTTCTCCTCTTGTTGGAGCTAAATTACCTAATTATGTCTTTTTGGAGCTAAATGGGCTAATTATCGCATTTTAGAGGAAAACAAGCTAAGTATATAATATTAATGAGCTAACCAAGGTTCTTATGCCATTTTGAGCTTATTATGGTATTTTGGAGCTAAATGGGCTAATTATGTCATTGTTGGGTTAATTAAAGTAAGGATAATATGAAATAGGAGAAGAAAGAGGAGGACGAGGAGAAGAAGAAGAAATCAATAAGAAGGAGGAGAAGGAGGAGGAGGAGGAGGAGGAGGAGAAGGAATAGAAGGTCCTTGGCCTCCTCCTCCTCCTCCTCCGCCTCCTTCTCCTTCTTCTCTTCTTATTCTTCTTCTTTCTTTTCATTTTGCCTATTTCTTATCCTCTTCTCCTCTTGTTGGAGCTAAATTACCTAATTATGTCTTTTTGGAGCTAAATGGGCTAATTATCCCATTTTAGAGGAAAACAAGCTAAGTATATAATATTAATGAGCTAACCAAGGTTCTTGTGCCATTTTGAGCTTATTATGGTATTTTGGAGCTAAATGGGCTAATTATGTCATTGTTGGGTTAATTAAAGCAAGGACAATGTGAAAGAGGAGAAGAAAGAGGAGGAGGAGGAGGAGAAGAAGAAGAAATCAAGAAGAAGGAGTAGAAGGAGGAGAAGGAGGAGGAGGAGACGGACTAGAAGGTCCTTGGCCTCCTCCTCCTCCTCCTCCTTCTCCTCCTTCTCCTTCTTCTCTTCTTCTTCTTCTTTCTTTTCATTTTGCCTATTTCTTCTCCTCTTCTCCTCTTGTTGGAGCTAAATTACCTAATTATGTCTTTTTAGAGCTAAATGGGCTAATTATCCCATTTTAGAGGAAAACAAGCTAAGTATATAATATTCATGAGCTAACCAAGGTTCTAATGCCATTTTGAGCTTATTACGGTATTTTGGAGATAAATGGGCTAATTATGTCATTGTTGGGTTAATTAAAGCAAGGATAATATGAAAGAGGAAAAGAAAGAGGAGGAGGGGGAGGAGAAGAAGAAATCAAGAAGAAGGAGGAGAAGGAGGAGAAGGAGGAGGAGGAGGACTAGAAGGTCCTTGGCCTTCTCCTCCTCCTCCTCCTCCTTCTCCTCCTCCTTCTTCTCTTCTTCTTCTTCTTTCTTTCTTTTCATTTTTCCTATTTATTCTCCTCTTGTTGGAGGTAAATTACCTAATTATGTCTTCTTGGAGCTAAATGGGATAATTATCTCATTTTAGAGGAAAACAAGCTAAGTTTGGAGGAGAAACTTACCGTAGTGGTCATCAAGGAGGAGAAACACTACGGTTGCTCGCGGCGGCTTCGTTTGGAGATGGTTGCCCTGGAGAAGGGTCATGCGATGCTGCTCGGGAATTATTCTGCAGAAAAGATATTTTGCAATGTCTCAGTTAGCATGATGACTCTCAATTATTAATACTAGTTTATAATGAAACTCACCGTGCCAATCGAAGAGAAGACGGGCATCGACGGAGGGACTTGACCGCTCTTCTCGCACAGACCCTGAAGAGTGGGTCCTATTAGTTAGTAATGAAACAGACATTACACATATGATTTGGCTAATGTGAAAAAAAACATACCACAAAAAGCCCGTACAGGGCCCGTTGACCCTCCTCATTCCGGGCCCTCTCCTCCTCAAGCAATCGTGTCGTGGTCTGGTCCCTCTCATCAAGAGCAGCCTGAAGAGCAGCCTGGCTTGCCAATCTCTCTTTCTCAAGATCAACCTGGTTTGCCGCTCTCTCTTTCTGAAGAGCAGCGTGTAACACCATTCCTCGTTACCACAGTAATGATCTATGGTGACACACATAATGAAATGGATGAAAGTGTTCTTAGTCCGTACAACTAACCTCGATGGCAAGTTCGACTGGCCGTGGACGACGCGTTATCTCAGGACAGCTGCTCGACTGGCGCGCCTTGATCTCCGGAAGAGTGAGTGGACAACGTATTATCCCATCTCCAATGGCTATCTAGCCATGGGGCCTCCCGCCACCAGATATCATCACCAGCTCTGGATCCAAAGGTTCCTGGCTAGGGTTAAAGTCATCCCCTTTCGTAGCCTTCCCAGCGTCCCTGTATGCCACGAGCTTCTGGTGGGATGATATGTTGGTGAAGTTATTGGGATCATCCAGGTCAGACTCAGAGAATGCCTTCGCCTTCTTGTACGAGGCAGTATGGGCCATGCCATAAAGGTCGTACAAGTGTGGCATCTCAGTCTTATTGTGATGCGCCTAAAAGAGAGGAACAAAATATTAGCATCAAGAATGAATTGCATGAATCATGAAGCAAATCACATACCCAGTTTCATCCAAACTGAAGTAAGTTGGCGCTGCCTTGATGCTGTGGCACACCAACCATTTGGCTACGCCGATCCTTCGCATTCTCGTGGACGGCTCGCCAGCTGCCTGTGCACCACTCATCAACCAACGCCTCCCAACAATCCCTCTAATCCGCACACCATCTCGGGGGCACCTGTAAGTTATTAGAAAGAATTTTCAGCGCAAAGCCTATGAATGAAATCAAGAAAACTACGTAGAAGGACTTAAGAACAGGTAATTACCTTCATGTATTGCTCCTTCTTCAGAAACTTTCCGCGGCAATCCTTCTTCTGCTTCTTAATACCATACGTGGCGTAGTAATATCGAATAGCATGCGGCCGAGCCTCGTGGCGCAAGTTCTGTAGTAACCGCCTACACTCGGCCTCGAGAACCCTGGCCGCCTCCTCCTCATATCCATCCTCACACCTATAGAAGGTCTGCAATCAAACGTGAAAACACCGATTAGTACAATAATTAGCTATATTGTTAATTTTAGATTCTGTAAAAGGATAATTTACCCAAAAGCTCTTGATCACCATCTCGGCCCTCGTGTGGCACAAGACACCATCTATAATCTCCTCCGGCGGGGCCTGCGCAGCCTGGTAGTGCTCCCAGGTAAATCCTAGTGTAGGAACCTGACCCTCACCAGGCAACGTGACAAACCCCGGGAAATTTGTCCGGCAAAGCACACCAAGGACGGAGTTCCGCCTGCGAACTCCAAGAGGGTGTACCCATCCCCTGCAGTATGATAAGGTCAACGCATTAGATATTTGAACAAACTTGAAGGCAAAAGCTAAAAAAGGGTAAATGTACTTACCTATCTCCTTTAGGTTTAATCACCGGCCTCTGCTCGCGGGTAGCCGGGGCGACCGGGAGACGTGTACTACCACGCTTGTACACGGTGGCCCCGTCCACCTGCACATCACCCTCACTATCCGCAAGCTCATCCCCGCCATCCCCGCCCCCTGAGCCACCCGGACCCTCGGTCCAATCCGACAACTCGGTACGATCTGGCCAGGTCTCCCATCCGGGCCTCTCCACGTCGGGTGAAGCCTCCGGAACCGTAGTCTCCTCCGGCTGCTCCTCGGCCGAATGCACCTCGACCCGAGGCTGCTCCTGGACCGGAGTCTCATGGGACGAATGCCCGTCAACACCAGGCTCCTCGACCGAAGTCTCCGTAGCCTCCTCCGCAAACGGGTCGACCATACTAGTCCTATGCTCGGGTGAATGAGCTGGTGGTGGTGGCGAGGACGGCTCAACAGTACTCCTGGATCTTCCGCGGCCACCACCTCTCCCTGTACCCTTCCCCTTCTTCCCTACCCGACCAGCACCTCTCCCAGTGGGCAATGCCGCCGACGAAGAAGAACCCACGGGTGGTGTCGACAGACTGTCTGCCAAGGCTCTACGGAGAGATAGGGGTGGAAGGGAAGTACCACCCCTCGTGCGGGGCGCCTGGGAAGAACCCGTCGAGCGCTCTGGACCAGCGCCCACCATCTTTCCACACCTGGTGACCTGCCATGATAAAGATTAAAAGAAATTAGTACAACATAAAAAAATTGAATAACTGACATGAATAATAATATGTACATGAATAATAAAGATTACAATATATATAATTTAAGTTGTGAATCTTACAAACTAATAATCATCATCATCATCATCACTATCACGCATGTCTTCATGAATGACGTGCTCGTCGGGTTCAACGGCGTGAAGTTGTGAAAGGCCTTCCTTTAATCGTTGAAGCATTGACAGGTCATACGCATCAGTAACCTCTATGAGTTCCAGGTCTTCTGGTTTCGGCTCAGTGCTGGAGTCGGATTCATTGTCGCTGTCTACTTCCATGTTCTTGGGTGAAGCACGGCAGTTCTTGAAATGTTTCTTGGAAAGACGTGTTTCTTGGAAGAATTCTCCATCATATGTGTCTGGATTAATGTGAGGTTCATAATCCTGTTCATTTGGGAGAGTTGGTCTCACATGTGGTGGCACTTCATAAACAACATACCAACCTTCCAGATTCTTATCCGTTTGGCATGCCCACGGTAGATAGAAAACTTGGGTCGCCTGTTGAGCCGTAATATAGACATCGAGAACATCTAAATGAGTGTTTGGATTGATTTAGACAAGTCCTATATGTTCATGAGTCCTTCTAGTCTTTTTCGGCTAGAACCAATAACATTTGAAGACTACGACGTTCGATGGGTTTTCACCATAGAATTGAAGTTCATAAATTGCTTCAACTCTTCCATAATACTCGATAACACCTTCGCCGATAGCAGAGACACCACAATTTGTAGATTTCCGGTCGGGCATAGATAGCTCTTTGCCAAAGGTAAGAAAGAGATACCCGTTGATTTTGTATTTCTCAAATGAACGAACCTTATAGTCAAAACCATTAGCGACTTGTCTCAATTCGGCGTCCATAGATTCTGAATTAGCCTACAAGTTTAATATGAAACGGTTGTTGCGTTAGCCTCAAGTTAGACCAAGAATGAAATGGTCCATTATTGATAATTACCGTTTGTTTGAACCAAGAGATGAAACCGGGATAGCCGCCTCCTGTCTTTGACAGAAGCTCATACTCTTAGACGGAATCATTTTCGATCACCGCTCCATCCGAGAATTTGACGACGTAACGGCTGTTTCATATATCCGGGAATAAGAGCAGTTCAAATGAATTAGAAGTTACGGGAAAATGTGCCGAAAACTCACTCGATGTATGACCGCACTTCTGTTAGGTTGTTGAAGATATACAACGAAATGTTCCGCCATTCTTCGACATCCAACGTTATTGGTTTCGAAGCACCGGCTGGTGCGAGCTTCCCTTTGAATAGGCTGCGGTTGGACCCACCTTTTTTAGGGTCTGCATCATTGTGCCGAGGCTTCAGATTATGCAAATGATGATTTTTGGCTTCGTAGAGTGCTGTCACAAAGTTTGCCACCTCCTGAGTAATGAAAGCCTCAGCCATCGATGCTTCAATTCTATGCTTATTTTTACATTTAGCTCGAAGGGTCTTCTGCATCCTCTCAGTTTCATAGCACCAACGATCTTGCACGGGCCCACCCAATCTTGCCTCGGTCGGTAGATGTAAAATCAAATGCTGCATTGGATTAAAGAAGCCCGGTGGAAAGATCTTCTCTAACTTGCACAACAACTCCAGTGCAAAACTCCTCCATGTCTTCTACCACGCCAGGCGACAATTCTTTCGCACAAAGAACACGGAAGAAATAGCTCAGCTCCGCCAGTACTAGCCATTCATCCTCAGGAATAAAGCCACGTAACATCACCGGCATTACCCGCTCTAGCCATATGTGCCAATCATGACTCTTGAGACCAAAGATTTTTAATTTTTCAAGACTCGCTCCCCTCTTTAGATACGCTACATACCCATCAGGGAACATCAAGTGCATTTTGATCCACAAGATAATTTCCCTCATAACTGGCCTTCCAAGATTGAACCAGGCCTTTGCCTTCGACCACTTCTGCTTTCCTTTGCCTTCTCGCATGTTTTGTAACGGTCTATGACATAGTGTCTCTTGATTGACTCTAGCCTTAATATTATCCTTTGTCTTCCCATCTATGTCGAACAATGTACCAAAAATAGCCTCTCCGATATTATTTTCAGTGTGCATCATGTCGATATTGTGTGGAAGAAGGAGGTCTTTGAAGTAAGGCAGATCCCAGAAGCATGGCTTGTGAGTCCAGGCGTGTTTTGAATGATACCCCTTGAAATACCCTGGACGCTCTGGATCAGGCTCGAGGGCGTTTAACTGATCCAGGATCTGTTGGTCTGTGAACGCATGTGGTGCCAAGTTTTTGACAACTTTACCTTTGGTAAAGTTCTTCTTGTCTTTTCTGAACTGATGGTCAGGATCCAGGAACTATCTATGCAAGTCAAAGCAAGAATACTTCCGACCCTCCTGCAACCAATGAAACTAAAGAGCTGCCTTGCATTGGGGGCACGGGAACCTTCCATGCACACACCATCCATAGAATAGCGCATACGCTGGCAAGTCATGCATAGAGGACATGTACCACACATGCATTTTGAAGTTTTGTTTTCTAGCGGCATCGTATGTCTTGACCCCATTTTCCCAAGCTTCTTCCACTTCATCCTTAAGCGGTTGCAGGTACACATTCATATTCTTCCCCGGATAATTGGGCCCTGGAATTATCAACGTCAGAAATATGTTATTTCTTTGCATAATCTGCCCGGGGGGAGATTGAGTGGAATGACAAATACAGGCCAACAACTGTATTGGGTTGCCGTCATGCCGAAGGGATTAAAACCATCCGTGGCGGCGTAGACTCGAGGATTCCTTGGATCTGCTGCTTTATCCTGATGCAATCCATCGAAGTGTTTCCACGCTTCCCCATCCGATGTGTGTACCATCATCTTATTCCCATCCGCATCTAGTTCGGTTCTTTTGCCCAATTTGTGCCATGTCATCTGTCTGGCTGTCTCTTCGACCATGAAAAGACGTTGAAGTCTTGGTACGATTGGCATATACCGAAGAACACTAACTGCGATTTTGGTCTGCCTCTTTTCACCCATACCGTTGTCTACCACAAGATACCTGCAACACTCGCAATTGGGACAATAGTCCAAGTGTGCATACTCCTTCCAAAATAAGACACATCCTTTCTCACATGCATCTATCTTCTCATAGGGCATCTTAAGTACACGAAGTATTTTGTCCGACTGGTACAGGTTTGCAGGCATGACATGGCCTTTGGGTAGGAAACGTCCAAATAGTGTCATCATCACGTCGTAGCATTCTCTTCCCAAATTGAACTGAGCCTTCAGAACCATTACTTGTGCAATTGCATCCAGCTGATAGAGCTCATTGTGCTCATGGAGAGGACGTTTTGAAGACTCCAACATTTCATAAAAGGCCTTTGCAGATTCCTCCATCTCATCTTCTGAATCCCGAGCATCATCAAAGTCTTGCACCATGTCTTCGATCCCAGTACCATGCTCGTCCGTGCGACGACGGACCACCTCAGCTCTTGTGCATTGTATAGACTCACCATGAAATGTCCACACCGTATAATTAGGCTTAAAACCCCTCCTCTGCAGGTGTTTAATCATTACAGCCTCTGTCGTCTTTTTATAGCTGTCGCATCCAGGACAGGGGCAATAGTTTCTTTCCTGTCCATTTGCGAATGCGGCTTTCACAAATTCCTTTGTTTTTACAAACCATTCTTTCGTCATCTCTTTCTGACTAGGGTGACCGGTATACATCCACGCACGATCACTCATCTTGCGTAGCTACTAAAGACAGAAGAAATATATTTATATATAATTTAGCATTTATATTCATCGGTTAATCAGGTTCGCCATTTTTATTACGTCCAGCCAACCTACACGCTAGTAGGTAAAGATAGGTCCTAATCCCACCCGAGTATGTGTAGATTAGGTTCGTTTTCCCATGCTCTGCTCCGGATCCAACGCAAAATTTCGGCAGCACCTCCCCGTTGTTCTCCTGATACACGTCTCCGCAATAAACAGAGAGGATGTGCATCCGGAGAACAACGGGGGAGGCACTGAAGAAATTCCGCATCGGATCCAGAGCACAGCATACGGGAAAACAAACCCAATCTACACATACTCGGGCTGTCCATGGATAATGTTGGACAATTCGAAAGGATGGCGGTTATAAATATGCAAACACATGCATATTTATAGATGTCGCCCTTTCGAACGGGAGACGCATACTGGTCACGCATACTGATAAATTAATTGAATTACCTAAATCTAGAATGTTTCATCTGGAAATCGAGCCACAGTAAATGAAGGGGCGGGGAGGAGATGAAATTTGTACTGACCCACGAATGCAGGGGTGGAGCTCGTACAACGCACGGGCAGGTCTTCGCACAGCAGACCTCACAGCGACGAGACAACTATCACATGTTAATCCACCCGATCAACACAAATATTCCAATTATGTCATTTTAGAGGAAAACAAGCTAAGTATGTAATATTCATGAGCTAACCAAGGTTCTTATGCCATTTTGAGGTTATTATGGCATTTTGGAGCTAACTGGGCTAATTATGTCATTGTTGGGGAAATTAAAGCAAGGATAATATGAAAGAGGAGAAGAAAGAGGAGGAGAAGGAGAAGAAGAAGAAATCACAAAGGAGGAGAAGGAGGAAAAGGAGGAGGAGGAGAAGAAGGAGAACGAGGAGAAGGTATTTTTCTTCTCTTCTTCTCTTCTTCTTCTTCTTCTTCTTTCTTTTCATTTTTCCTATTTATTCTCATCTTCTCCTCTTGTTGGAGCTATATTACCTAATGATGTCTTTTTGGAGCTAAATGGGCTAATTATCCCATTTTGGAGGAAAACAAGCTAAGTATATAATATTCATGAGCTAACCAAGGTTCTTATGCCATTTTGAGCTTATTATGGTATTTTGGAGCTAAATGGGCTAATTATGTCATTGTTGGGCTAATTAAAGCAAGGATAATATGAAAGAGGAGAATAAAGAGGAGGAGGAGGAGAAGAAGAAGAAATCAAGAAGAAGGAGGAGAAGGAGGAGCAGGAGAAGGACTAGAAGGTCCTTGGCCTTCTCCTCCTCCTCCTCCTCCTCCTCCTCCTTCTCCTTCTTCTCTTCTTCTTCTTCTTCTTCTTTCTTTTCATTTTGCCTATTTCTTCTCCTTTTCTCCTCTTGTTGGAGCTAAATTACCTAATTATGTCTTTTTGGAGCTAAATGGGCAAATTATCCCATTTTATAGGAAAACAAGCTAAGTATATAATATTCATGAGCTAACCAAGGTTCTTATGCCATTTTGAGCTTATTATGGTATTTTGGAGCTAAATGGGCTAATTATGTCATTGTTGGGTTAATTAAAGCAAGGATAATATGAAAGAGGAAAAGAAAGAGGAGGAGGAAGAGAAGAAGAAGAAATCAAGAAGAAGGAGGAGAAGGACTAGAAGGTCCTTGGCCTTCTCCTCCTCCTCCTCCTCCTCCTTCTCCTTCTTCTCTTCTTCTGCTTCTTCTTCTTCTTCTTTCTTCTCATTTTGCCTATTTCTTCTCCTCTTCTCCTCTTGTTGGAGCTAAATTACCTAATTATGTCTTTTTGGAGCTAAATGAGCTAATTATCCCATTTTAGAGGAAAACAAGCTAAGTATATAATATTCATGAGCTAACCAAGGTTCTTATGCCATTTTGAGCTTATTATGGTATTTCCGAGCTAAATGGGCTAATTATGTCATTGTTGGGTTAATAAAAGCAAGGATAATATGAAATGGGAGAAGAAAGAGGAGGAGGAGGAGAACAAGAATAAATCAAGAAGAAGGAGGAGAAGGAAGAGAAGGAGGAGGAGGAGAAGGAATAGAAGGTCCTTGGCCTTCTCCTCCTCCTCCTCCTCCTTCTCCTTCTCTTCTTCTTCTTCTTCTTCTTCTTCTTCTTTCTTTTCATTTTGCTTATTTCTTCTCCTCTTCTCCTCTTGTTGGAGCTAAATTACCTAATTATGTCTTTTTGGAGCTAAATGGGCTAATTATCCCATTTTAGAGGAAAACAAGCTAAGTATATAATATTCATGAGCTAACCAAGGTTCTTATGCCATTTTGAGCTTATTATGGTATTTTGGAGCTAAATGGGCTAATTATGTCATTGTTGGGTTAATTAAAGAAAGGATAATATGAAAGAGGAGAAGAAAGAGGAGAAGAAAGAGGAGAAGGAGGAGAAGAAGAAGAAATCAAGAAGAAGGAGGAGAAGGAGGAGAAGGAGGAGGAGGGTAAGGACTAGAAGGTCCTTGGCCTCCTCCTGCTCCTCCTCCTTCTCCTCCTTCTCCTTCTTCTGTTCTTCTTCTTCTTCTTTCTTTTCATTTTGCCTATTTCTTCTCCTCTTCTCCTCTTGTTGGAGCTGAATTACCTAATTATGTCTTTTTGGAGCTAAATGGGCTAAGTATCCCATTTTAGAGGAAAACAAGCTAAGTATATAATATTCATGAGCTAACCAAGGTTCTTATGCCATTTTGAGCTTATTATGGTATTTTGGAGCTAAATGGGCTAATTATGTCATTGTTGGGTTAATTAAAGCAAGGATAATATGAAAAAGGAGAAGAAAGAGGAGGAGGACGAGAATAAGAAGAAATCAAGAAGGAGGAGAAGGAGGAGAAGGAGGAGGAGGAGAAGGACTAGAAGGTCCTTGGCCTTCTCCTCCTCCTCCTCCTCCTCCTTCTCCTTCTTCTCTTCTTCTTCTTCGTCTTCTTCTTCTTTATTTCTTTTCATTTTGCCTATTTCTTCTCCTCTTCTCCTCTTATTGGAGCTCGATTACCTAATTATGTCTTTTTGGAGCTAAATGGGCTAATTTTCCCATTTTAGAGGAAAACAAGCTAAGTATATAATATTCATGAGCTAACCAAGGTTCTTATGCCATTTTGAGCTTATTATGGTATTTTGGAGCTAAATGGGCTAATTATGTCATTCTTGGGGAAATTAAAGCAAGGATAATATGAAAGAGGAGAAGAAAGAGGAGGAGGAGGAGAAGAAGAAGAAATCAGGAAGAAGGAGGAGAAGGAGGAGGAGAAGGACTAGAAGGTCCTTGGCCTTCTCCTCCTTCTCCTCCTCCTCCTCCTTCTCCTCCTCCTCTCCTCTTCTCCTCCTCCTCCTCCTCTCCTTTTCTCCTCCTCCTCCTCCTCTCCTCTTCTTCTTCTTCTCATCCTCCTCCTCCTCCTCTCCTCTTCTCCTCCTCTTCCTCCTCTCCTTTTCTCCTCCTCCTCTCCTCTTCTTCTTCTTTCATGGGAAATTTCGGCATGACATGTCCCAATTCGAAATATCACGTGTCCAAATCACATGTCCACATATGACATGTCCACTTCAAATATTTGGAACTAGTGGTAATCAATTCTGTTTTCTTTCTTTAAATAGCCTATATGAAACTTGAAGAAAAATTTGCAACCTTATAAGAATTAACCTAAGTAACTTAACCTAAGAACCTAATAAAAATTAACCTAAGTAAATTAACCTAAGTAACTTAACTAAATTAACCTAAACAACTTAAAGTAAGAACCTAATAGCAACAAGAACCTAATAACAATAACCTAACTAAATTAACCTAAGTCACTAAACTTAACTAAATTACCCTTAGCAAAGAAGCAAATAGAGGAAAGGAGGGCCGGAGGACTTACAAGTGGCTAGGGGAGACGTCAGCAACGAGGTGGAGATCGGGGGAAATGCCGGCGACAAGGTGGACCAGGGGCATGGAGAGGAGGGGGCGGCGGTGGAGCAGGGAGTCGCAGGGAAGAGGGGGCGCTGGTGGAGCAGGGGAACGGAGAGGAGGGGGCGGTGGTGGAGCAGGGGCACGATGCTGGAGGAGGTGGTCGCACGGAGGAGGAGGGGCGAGCTCCGGCGGCGGGTCACGGGGAGGATGGAGGAGGGAGGACGAGCTCCGGCGGCGGTGCAGGGAGAGAGTCGGGGCGGTGGTGGAGCAGGGGAACGGAGAGGAGGGGGCGGTGGTGGAGCAGGGGCACGATGGTGGAGGAGGGGTCGCAGGGAGGAGGAGGGGCGAGCTCCGGCGGCGGGTCATGGGAAGGAGGGAGGAGGGAGGATGAGCTCCGGCGGCGGTGCAAGGAGAGAGTCACGGGTGGTGCAGGGAGAGAGTCACGGTGAGCCGTTACGGGGGGAGAGAGGGGGTGGGGTGGGGGTTGACGACGTTAGGTCTAGTGGGCGCTTTTTCGTCTGCCCCCGACGGCAAAGGGGTAACAGGCTGACGGCAAAGAGGTGGACCGTTATGGGTTAGAGGGCGGTGTGGGGTGGGTTCTTTGCCGTCTGCCTGCATGTGATTTGCCATCAGCTGGCAGACGGCAAAGAGGCAGCAGATGGCAAAGACACTCTTTGCCATCAGCCTGCTCTTTGTCGTCAGGTTTTGGGTAGCTCATGGCAAAGAGTGTCTTTGCCGTCAGGCAGCAGATGGCAAAGACGCAGCAGATGGCAAATTCTCTGATTCCAGTAGTGTTTTCCTTTAAAGCAAGGTTGGGTGAAGCTGTCTTTGACCGAACTCGGGCAAGAGCATTGTCAGCGGTCTCGTTCATGATTGACATTCCAATGAATTGATCCAACACCTCACTGGAAGACAAGGAGTGGAAATCTGGTCGTTGGCGAATGACTGATGACATGGCTTTGCTGAAAGGCATGATGGCCTTGAGAAACTTGCGCTTGATCCATGTGTCATCCACATTCTTGCTCCCATGATCCTTGAGAGCAACAGCAATAGCAGTCACTCTTCGATAGAGATCACGAGGGTCTTAATCTTGATTCATTACAAACTCATCGGCCTTATCAAGTACCACTTCATAGTTGGACTGTTGAAAGCTTGAGCTTCCCTTGTACAACACCATAATGTGCTCACAACAGTCCTTAACAAAATTGAAGGGGCGCAAGTGAGGAAGATCTTCAGGAGGTACTGCGGACTGTAGAATAAACAATGTGGAGTGATTATATTGATTGTCCGCTTCTTCTCTTGGAGTGAGGTTGCTTGGGTCATGAGGATAGTAGCCTTGCTCAATGATTCTCCATAAATTTGTTGAGCTGTGATTCAAATGAGAATTAATAGAAAACACCCAGTTAGAAAAATCACTCTTTACGAGCTTAGGAGGAGGACCAACACGGATAAGACGCGGTGTGGGAACAGGTCCTCCATAGACCATGGGAGGTAGAACTGAGGCATAGGTTCCAGTCCCATCATTTTCAGAGGGGAAGAAGGTCGCATACCTTTAGCCGCTTGCTTAGAGGAATTGGCATCCGAATCTATGTTGGCGGGTTTGACCACCAACGCCGGTTCGGGTGAACCTTTAATTCCCTCAATTAACTCTTTAAGCATGGTCTTGACTTCGTTCGTCAAGGACGTCTTGAGGGCGGCCATAGCCATATTCAAGTCATCCCTTGTGACCGAAGTCAAGGCCATGGCCTCGGGTTGCCCACGGGGAACTCCCTCATCGTCTTCCATACTCTTCGGGTTGTGAAACCCTTAATAAAGATACGTGGCTCTGATACCAATTGAAAGGATCGATATGGTTGACTAGAGGGGGTGAATAGGCAACGACCAATTTTTTATTTATCTTAGCAAGTTATGGTTAGCAAGATAAAGGTTCTCTAAAATAAAAATAAGGAGGTGAACCTATATGATGCTACCAACTATAAGCACTAAGGCAAGTAAGAGATAGTCAACAACAAAAGCATACACAAAGTAAAGGTTAGAGATAGCCGCAAGTGGAACCAATGAAGACGAGGATGTGTTACCAAAGTTCCTTCCCTTTGACAGGAAGTACGTCTCCGTTGGAGCAGTGTGGAGGCACAATGCTCCCCAATAAGCCACTAGGGACAATGTATTCTCCTCACGCCCTCACACAATGCAAGGTACCATGATTCCACTATAGGTGCCCTTGAAGGCGGCGACCGAACCTTTACAAACAAGGTTGGGGCAAACTCCACACAAAGTTTGGAGGCTCCCAACAAGACCACGGAGCTTCACCACAATGGAATGTGGCTCCGAGTTGACCTCAACCATCTAGGGTGATCAAACACCCAAGAGTAACAAGATCCGCAAGGATTACTGGGGGGAATCAATTTTCTCTTGGTGGAAGTGTAGATCTAGGCCTTCTCAACCAATCCCTAGGAAATCAACAAGTTTGATTGGCTAGGGAGAGAGATCAGGCACTTTTGAGCTTAGGGAGCAACAATGGAGCTTGGGAGGGTCAAAGGTAGGGTTCTTGAGCAAGAAGAACCCTTTATATAGTGGGGGGAAAATCCAACCGTTTTCCCACTCACAGCACGAGCCCAGCGATACTACCGATGTCTGCAGCGGTACTACCGCTGCCACTCCAGCGATACTACCGCTGGCTGCAGCGGTACTATCTCTAGCACTCCGACGGTACTACCGCTGGCTACAGCGGTACTATCGCTGAGCCCATGGTAGTGCAAAGACACTACCGGGCCTACCACCGCAAAGAAAGTCTTCGCAAAAGTCCGACGAAGTACAGCCGCAAGGAAGGCGGTACTAAAGTCCTGGAGTGGTACTACCGTTGACCAGGGGTGGTACTATCGCTAGCTCAGCGGTACTACCGCCAGCTCTAGCGGTGCTAGCGGTACTACCTCTGGGGCTAGCGATACTACCGCCAGCTCTAGCGGTACTACCGCTAGGGACAGCGGTACTACCGCTAGGGGACCTTTTTGCAAGATGAGATAAACGATAGATGGGAACAACTCCAAAGTTGCCGGGAAAGGGGATGGAGATAAAGTGTGTGCGTGAAAAATTGATTCCACCCAAACCATTCCACTACGGATCCCCTCTTAATAGTACGGTGTTCCTACGACTCAAAGACCAAGAGAATCGTAGAGGACACCGTGCTTTTGTTCCACGGAGGGTGTCGAATCGTCTTGTGTCGTTGATATGTATTATCTAAAAGCTTAATGCACATGATTAGTCCTTTAAGGTACTATCATCAATCACCAAAATTACTTAGGCATAAATATGCCCTAACACAGAATCCTCCAGTCTCTCTCACCAAGCTACAAAGGTATTGTGCTGAACTACAACATGGAAGGGATGGTGAAGACCATTCCCGAGTTGTACTCGATGCTGAAGTCTGCAAAAGTAGAAATCAAGAAAGAGCATCAAGTGTTGATGGTCAATAAGACCACCAGTTTCAAGAAGGGCAAGGGTAAGAAGAACTTCAAGAAAGCCGGATACCGGGAAGAAGAAAAGGAATGGACCCAAGCCTGAGACTGAGTGCTTCTATTGCAAGGGAAAAGGTCACTGGAAGCGGAATTGCCCCAAGTACTTAGCGGACAAGAAGGCCGGCAACATTAAAGGTATATATGATATACATGTTATTGATGTGTACCTTACCAGCGCTCGTAGTATCTCCTGGGTATTTGATACCGGTGTTGTTGCTCACATTTGCAACTCAAAGCAGGAACTGCGGAATAAGCGGAGGCTGGCCAAGGACGAGCTGACGATGCGCGTCGGGAATGGCTCCAAGGTCGATGTGATCGTCGTCGGCATGCTGCCTCTACATCTACCATCGGGATTAGTTTTAAACCTTAATAATTGTTATTTAGTACCAGCTTTGAGCATGAATATTGTATCAGGGTCTTGCTTAATGCGAGACGGCTACTCATTTAAGTCAGAGAATACTGGTTGTTCTATTTATATGAGTGATATGTTTTATGGTCATACTCCGTTGGTGAATGGTTTATTCTTGATGAATCATGATCGTGATGTTACACATATTCATAGTGTGAGTACCAAAAGATGTAAAGTTGATAATGATAGTCCCACATACTTGTGGCACTTCCGCCTTGGTCATATCGGTGTTAAGTGCATGAAGAAGCTCCATACTGATGGACTATTAGAGTATCTTGACTTTGAATCATTTGACACATGCGAACCGTGCCTCATGGGCAAGATGACTAAGACTCCATTCTCATGAATAATGGAGAGAGCAACCAACTTGTTGGAAATAATACATACTGATGTGTGTGGTCCAATGAACGTTGAAGCTCGCGGTGGCTATCGTTATGTTCTCACTCTCACCGATGATTTGTGTAGGTATGGATATATCTACTTGATGAAGCACAAATCTGAGACGTTTGAAAAGTTCAAGGAATTTCAAAGTGAGGTTGAGAATCAACGTGATAGAAAAATAAAGTGTCTATGATCTAATCGTGGAGGAGAATATTTGAGTCACGAGTTTGGCACACACCTAAGGAAGTGTGGAATTGTTTCACAACTGACGCTGCCTGGCACACCGCAACGTAGCGGAGTGTCTGAATGTCGTAATCGCACTTTATTAGATATGGTACGATCTATGATGTCTCTTACCGACTTACCACTATCATTTTGGGGATACGCATTGGAAACTGCAGCATTCACTTTAAATAGGGCACCGTCTAAATCCGTGGAGACGACACCCTATGAACTATGGTTTCGAAAGAAACCTAAGCTATCGTTTCTAAAAGTTTGGGGCTGCGATGCTTATGTGAGGAAACTTCAACCAGAAAAGCTCGAACCCAAAGCGGAGAAATGTGTATTCATAGGATACCCTAAGGAAACTATTGGTTATACCTTCTATCTTAGATCCGAAGGTAAAACCTTTGTTGCCAAGAACGGATCCTTTATAGAGAAAGAGTTTCTCTCGAAAGAAGTAAGTGGGAGGAAAGTAGAACTTGATGAGGTAATTACACCCCCTCTCGAACTAGAGAGTAGCGCAGCGAGGGAAATAGTTCCTGTGGCGCCTACGCCAACTGAAGAGGAAGTTAATGATGATGATCATGAAGCTTCGGATCAAGTTACTACTGAACCATGAAGGTCCACAAGTGTACGATCCGCACCAGAGTGGTACGGCAACCCTGTGATGGAAATCATGTTGTTAGACAACGGTGAACCTTCAAACTATGAAGAAGCAATGGCGGGCTCGGATTCCAACAAATGGCTTGAGGCTATGAAATCCGAGATAGTATCCATGTATGAGAACAAAGTATGGGCTTTGGTGGACTTGCCCGGTGATCGGCAAGCCATAGAAAATAAATGGATCTTTAAGAAGAAGACTGATGCAAACGGTAATGTGACCGTTTACAAAGCTCGACTTGTCGCAAAGGGTTTTCAACAAATTCAAGGAGTTGACTACGATGAGAATTTTTCTCCCGTAGCGAAGCTGAAGTCAGTCCGAATCATGTTAGCAATTGCCGCTTTTCATGATTATGAAATTTGGCAAATGGACGTCAAAACAACGTTCCATAACGGGTATCTTAAGGAAGAGTTGTATATGATGCAACCAGAAGGTTTTGTCCATCCTAAGAGTGGTAACAAGGTATGCAAGCTCCAACACTCCATCTATGGGCTGGTGCAACCATCTCGGTGTTGGAACATTCACTTTAATGAGGTGATTAAAGCGTTTGGGTTCATACAGGTCTATGGAGAAGCCTGTCTGTACAAGAAAGTGAGTGGGAGCTCTGTAGCTTTCCTCATACTATATGTGGATGACATATTATTGATGGGGAATAATATAGAATTGTTGGAGAGCATAAAAGCCTATTTGAACAAGAGTTTTTCAGTGAAGGACCTTGGAGAAGCTGCATACATATTAGGCATCAAGATCTATAGAGATAGATCGAGACGCCTGATAGGTCTTTCGCAAAGTACATACCTTGAGAAGATATTGAAGAAGTTTAATATGGAAAACTGAAAGAAGGGGTTCTTGCCAGTTTTGCAAGGTATGAGATTGAGTAAGACTCAGTCACCGACCACGGCAGCAGATAGAGAGAAGATGAGTACTGTCCCCTACGCTTCGGCCGTAGGCTCTCTAACGTATGCCATGCTGTGTACCATACCTGATATAAACCGTGCCATAAGTTTGGTAGGGAGGTACCAAAGTGATCCCAGTATGGAAGACTGGACAGCGGTCAAGAATATCCTTAAGTACCTGAAGAGGACTAAGGATATGTTTCTCGTTTATGGAGGTGACGAAGAGCTCGTCGTAAAGGGTTACGTCGATGCTAGCTTCGACACAGATCCGGATGACTCTAAGTCACAGACCGGATATGTGTATGTTATGAATGGTGGGGCAGTGAGCTGGTGCAACTGCAAGCAAGAAGTCGTGGCAGCATCTACATGTGAAGCGGAATACATAGCTGCTTCAGAAGCGGCTCATGAAGGGATTTGGATGAAGGAGCTCATCACCTACCTTGGAGTGGTCCCAAGCTCGTCGGGTCCGATGACCCTCTTCTGTGATAACACTGGGCCATTGCCATAGCCAAGGAGCCCAGGTTTCACCGGAAGACCAAGCACATCAAACGCCGCTACAACTCCATCCAGGACCATGTCCAGAGTGGAGTAATAGATATTTTTAAAGTGCACACGGATTTGAATATTCCAGACCCGTTGACTAAACATCTTGCTCGAGCAAAACATGATAAACACCACAATGCTATGGGTGTTCGATACATCACAATGTAACTAGATTATTGACTCTAGTGCAAGTGGGAGACTGTTGGAAATATTCCCTAGAGGCAATAATAAAATGGTTATTATCATATTTCCTTGTTCATGATAATCGTCTATTGTTCATGTTATAATTGTATTAACAGGAAACAGTAATACATGTGTGAATAAATAGATCACAACGTGTCCCTAGCAAGCCTCTAGTTGGCTGGCTCGTTGATCAATAGATGATCATGGTTTCCTGATCATGGACATTAGATGTCATTGATAACGGGATCACATCGTTGGGAGAATGATGTGATGGACAAGACCCAATCCTAAGCATAGCACTAGATCGTGTTGTTCGTATGCTAAAGCTTTTCAAATGTCAAGTGTCTTTTCCTTCAACCGTGAGATTGTGCAACTCCCGGATACCGTAGGAGTGCTTTGGGTGTATCAAACGTCACAACGTAACCGGGTGACTATAAAGGTGCACTACGGGTATCTCCGAAAGTGTCTGTTGGGTTAGTACGAATCAAGATTGGGATTTGTCACTCCGTGTGACGGAGAGGTATCTCTGGGCCCACTCGGTAGAACATAATCATAATGAGCTCAGTGTGACTAAGTAGTTAGTCACGGGATGATGTGCTATGGAACAAGTAAAGATACTTACCGGTAACGAGATTGAACAAGGTATACCGACGATCGAATCTCGGGCAAGTTCTATACCGACAGGCAAAGGGAATTGTATACGGGATTGATTGAATCCTTGACATCGTGGTTCATCCGATGAGATCACCGTGGAACATGTGGGAGCCACCATGGGTATCGAGATCCCGCTGATGGTTATTGGCCGGAGAGTGTCTCGGTCATGTCTGCATGCCTCCCGAACCCGTAGGATCTACACACTTGGTTCGATGATGCTAGGACTATAGGGAATTGTTATACGAAGTTACCGAAGGTTGTTCAGTGTCCCGGATTAGATCACGGACATTACGAGGAGCTCCGGAATGGTTCATACGTAAAGATTGATATATAGCATGGATGGGTTTGGACGCCGGAAATGTTTCGGGCACCACCAGAAAAGTGTCGGCACCACTGGAAGGGTTCCGAACACCCACCGGGAGGGGCCACAAGCCCCGGAAGGCTACATGGGCAAAGTGCGGGAGGGAACCATCCCCTGGGTGGGCTGGTGCGTGATACGTCTCCAACGTATCTATAACTTTTTATGGTTTCATGCTGTTATCTTGTCAAACTTTGGATGTTATGCATGCCTTTTATATATTTTTTGAGACTAACTTATTAACTCTGTGCCAAGTGCCAGTTCCTGTTTTTTCCATGTTTTTGACCCCTTTCACAGGAGATTTTGAAACGGAGTCCAAACGGAAGAAAATCCCCGAAATTATTTTTTCCGAAACGGAAGAAGATCGAAAGCTTGAGAGCCAAGGCAGGGGAGCCTCAGGGGCCCCACAACCCCCACCCCGTGGCCAGGGGAGAGGCCGCAGCCCACAGGCTTGTGGGCCCCCTGGGCGTCCTCTGACCTAGGGGTTGCGCCTATAAATTCCCTAAAAATCCCAAAAAAATGAGGAGATCATCGAAAGTACTTTTCCGCCGCCGCAAGCTTCTGTCTCCGCAAGATCCCATCTGGGGCACGTTCTGGTGCCCTGCCGAAGGGGAGATTCGGATACGGAGGGCTTCTTCATCAACACCATGACCTCTCCGATGATGCGTGAGTAGTTCACAATAGACCTACGGGTCCATAGCTAGTAACTAGATGGCTTCTTCTCTCTCTTGGATCTTCAATACAAAGTTCTCCATGATCTTCATGGAGATCTATCCGATGTAATCTTCTTTTGTGGTGTGTTTGTCGAGATCCGATGAATTGTGGATTTATGATCAGATTATCTATGAATCTTATTTGAGTTCCTTCTGATCTCTCTTATGCATGACATATCCTTGTAATTCTCTTCGAGTTGTGGGTTTTGTATGGCCAACTAGATCTATGATTCTTGCAATGGGAGAAGTGCTTGGTTTTGGGTTCATACCATGCGGTGACCTCACCCAGTGAAAGAAGGGGTAGCGAGGCACGCATCGTGTTGTTGCCATCAAGGGTAAAAAGATGGGGTTTTCATCATTGGTTTGAGATTATCCCTCTACATCATGTCATCTTGCTTAAGGCGTTACTCTGTTCGTCATGAACTCAATACACTAGATGCATGCTGGATAGCGGTCGATGTGTGGACTAATAGTAGTAGATGCAGAAAGTATCGGTCTACTTGTCTCGGACGTGATGCCTATATGTATGATCATTGCCTTAGATATCGTCATGACTTTGTGCGGTTCTATCAATTGCTCGGCGGTAATTTGTTCACCCACCGTGATATTTGCTATTTTGAGAGAAGCCTCTAGTGAACACTATGGCCCCCAAGGTCTACTCCACACCATATTTTCAGCCTTACACTTTTTACTTCGTTGCACTTTCCGCCTTCAGATCTCACTTTGCAAACAATCTTGAAGGGATTGACAACCCCTTTGAAGCGTTGGGTGCAAGCTTGTTTGTGTTTGCGCAGGTACTCTGGACTTCATGAGACCCTCCTTCTGGATCGATACCTTGGTTCTCAAACTGAGGGACATACTTACTGCTCCTGTGCTGCATCACCCTTTCCTATTCAAGGGAAAAACCAACGCAAGCCCAGTCTTCGTCAACGTGCCAATTTTCTAGCGTTGTTGTTTGAGAAGTAGCAGTGTGCCCCCCACACTCAGCCCAGGCGCACCAGAGAGGGAGGGAGGGGAAACCCTAGGCGCTGGTGGGCCTAAGGCCCACCTAGGGGCGCGCCAACCCCCTCTCCTCCCTGGCCGCTGCCCCACTCTCCCATCTAGGGCTGCCCCCCCCCCCCCTCTCAAGGGGGAAATCCTAAAGGGAGCGCCACCCCTCCCTTTCCCCTATATATAGTGGGGGTTTTGGCCTTTGGAGAGATGGTTTTCCATCTCTCTCTCGGCACAACCCTGCTCTTCTTCTTCCTCCTCTCCCACGGTGCTTGGCGAAGCCTTGCCGGGAGACCTCGTCTCTCCATCGACACCACGTCGTCATGCTGCCGGAGATCTTCCCCAACCTCTCCCTCCTCCTTGCTGGATCAAGGTGCGGGAGACGTCACCAGGCTGCACGTGTGTTGAATGCGGAGGTGCCGTGGTTCGGCACTAGATCAGAATTACACCGCGATCTGAATCGCCGCGAGTTTGACTCCATTAACCGCGTTCTAGCAACGCTTCCGCTTAGCGATCTTCAAATGTATGAAGATGCACTCACCCCTCTCTCGTTGCTGGTCTCTCCATAGGAAGATCTGAATATGGCGTAGGAAAATTTTGAATTTATGCTACGTTCCCCAACAATGGAAGTAAGGGACGACATCTCACCGGCAGCGAGTGCTCCTTGCCTTCTCTATTTCTGTGTTTCTTTTTGCTCTCTCTCGTAGACAAGTGATGATAATGTGTTTGAATCAAGTGATTGAATCATCTTGATCAATGGATTACACGATGCTTATATATCTCATGGAGAGACACGGCGATCCACACGAGGAGTCGGTTCCAGGGAGATGCGTCGGTTGCAGGCGTCCGTGCGGGTGCAACCGCACGTATGTTGGGCAAGGGGAGATTTCCCTTAATTACAGATTGTAATTTAATCTTAACATATTCTAAAAAAAATTAAACATGCAGCCTATCCACCTCATCAAAGTTTCACGTGAGCAATTACCCATCGACCGCATGCATTCAGTTCGATCCCTCTCTTAGGTGTGAACTGATCATTTTCTCTCACGTCAGAATAGTTATGATCATTTCCCATGCATCCACGCCTGGCCGGCCACTAGGCCCACTATGGATCCTTTGCATAGATTTATGCCCATTGCAATGGAGCGCGACATGCTTTCGAAACTGCCCGGGCGAAGGTGAATGATGCGCTGCTCCTTATACGTCGACGACGTAGTGCTATTCATGAACCCCAAGGAGAGCGATGCATCAATGATCAATCTGATACTACAGTGTTTTACATTAGTCACGACCCTTCATACAAACAAGAGCAAAAGCTCGGCTTTGCCTATAAGATGTGGTGCGCTGAATGTGGAACATGTACCGCCCCCCTCGGAATTCTGGTTAAAAATTTCCCCGTCACTTACCTTGGAATGCCATCATCACTCTGGAACCTAACCAAAGTAGACCTGAAGCCGCTGCTCCTGAAGTTCAGCAACAAAGCGGCGTTTTGGAAGGGCGGATTGATGGCCAAGAATGGGAGGTTGGTGCTCTTGAAATCGGGATTGACAGCCTTAGCCATATATATGATGACGATACACAAATTACCAGCATGGGTGTGGAAACGAATGCTGCAAATTTGTCGCACCTTGTTGTGGAGTTGTGAAACTGAGTGCACGGGTGGAAAGTGTAGGGTGGCATGGGGACTCATTTGTTGGCCAAAAAAGTTTGGAGGCCTAGGGGTGTTCGACCTACCGCGATTTGGTGCGGTACTGAGGTTGCGATGGCTATGGGATGCATGGCAATACCCAACACGACCATGGGTGAGATCTCAGCTTCCGTACGATGAAAGAGACCACATGCTCTTTGCAATGACAATGGAGGTGAGTTTAGGAGATGGTTAGTGTGCCAATTTTTGGCATGATCGATGGCTTCAAGGGCAATGCCCCAAAACAATCGCTCCTACACTTTTCAAAATCTCATCGAGGAAAATCCGATCGGTCCAGGACGCCATGCGCTTCGAGGCCTGGCTTTCCGACCTGTCTAAGGGCCTCACAGACCAGATGATGTCATAGCTAACTGATACGTCTCCAACGTATCCATAATTTTTTATGGTTTCATGCTATTATCTTGTCAAGTTTGGATGTTTTATATGCATGAATATGCTATTTTTGGGACTAACCTATTAACTCAGTGCCAAGTGCGAGTTTCTATTTTTTCCGTGTTTTTGACCTTTTTCAGAGAAGAATATTAAACGGAGTCCAAACGGAATAAAACCTGCGGGGTGATTTTTTCCATCACAGAAGATACGCACGGGACTTGAGAACCAAGGCACGGGACCTCGGGGGAGGTCACAAGCCCCCTAGCCGCGGCCTGGGGGCCTCGCCTGGCAGGCTTGTGGGCCCCACGTGGCTCCTTTGCCCTACCTCTTTCGCCTATAAATTCTCTAAATATCCAAATCCACCAGAGAGAGCCACAAAAACACTTTTCCGCCGCCGAAAGCTTCTGTCTCCACAAGATCCCATCTGGGGACCGTTCTGGTGCCCTGCCAGAGGGGGGAATCAGACACAGAGAGCTTCTTCATCAACACCATTGCCTCTCCGATGATGCGTGAGTAGTTCACCACAGACCTTCGGGTCCATAGCTAGTAGCTAGATGGCTTCTTCTCTCTCTTGGATCTTCAATACAAAGTTCTCCATGATCTTCATGGAGATCTATCCGATGTAACCTTCTTTTGGGGTGTGTTTGTCGAGATCCGATGAATTGTGGATTTATGATCAGATTATCTATGAATATTATTTGAGTCTCCTCTGATCTCTTATATGCATGATTCTGTATCCTTGTAATTCTCTTCGAGTTGTGGGTTCCGTTTGGCCAACTTGATCTATAACTCTTGCATTGGGAGAAGTGCTTGGTTTTGAGTTCATACCGTGCGGTGTCCTCACCTAGTGATAGAATGGGTAGCGAGGCATGCATCGTGTTGTTGCCATCAAGGGTAAAAAGATGGGGTTTATATCATATTGCATGAATTTATCCCGCTACATCATGTCATCTAGCTTAAGGCGTTACTCTGTTTGTTATGAACTCAATACACTAGATGCATGCTGGATAGCAGTCGATGTGTGGAGTAATAGTTGTAGATGCAGAAAGTATCGGTCTACTTGTCTCGTACGTGATGCCTATATGTATGATCATTGCCTTAGATATCATCATGACTTCGCGCGATTCTATCAATTGCTCGACAGTAATTCATTCACCCACCGTAATACTTGCTATCATGAGAGAAGCCTCTAGTGAACACTATGGTCCATGGGTCTACTTCACATCATATTTTCAGATCTACACAATTACTTTGTTGCACTTTTCACCTTCAGATCTCACCTTGCAAATAATCGTGAAGGGATTGACAACCCCTTTATAGCGTTGGGTGCAAGTTTGTTTGTTTTTGCGCAGGTACATTGGTGTCTCATCTTGATACTCCTACTGGATTGATACCTTGGTTCTCAAACTGAGGGAAATACTTATCGCTACTGAGCTACATCACCCTTTCCTCTTCAAGGGAAAAACCAACGCAAGCTCCAGAGGTAGCACTAACGTGGCTCGATGCATTACTAGATGTTGTGCAGCTGTGCGAGGGCTAGGAGGACTCGATCTCCTGGCGTTTCACGTCATCGCATGAGTACACTGCGAGATCGGCCTACGTGGTGCAGTTCGAGGGCTCAATCCCAATGGAGAACATGTTGGGAGAAATCTGGAGAGTTTGGGCACCTAAGAAGTGTCGTTTCTTCATCTGGACATCAGCGCTAGGGAGGATACTAACTGTCGATGTTTTGCTCCGTCGTGGATGGGAGAACAAATACTTCTATGCTCCATGCGAGCGAAACCTCGAAACGACGGCGCATCTGTTTTTTAATTGCCCATGGTCAAAGCAAGTCTGGGGCAAAGTTGCCTACCTGATCAACATGCCAACGCTTCAGCCACAGACCTAAAGCAACCATGCACGGGTCATGGGATGGATGGCAAATTGCCACAATGAGGCAGAAAAGGAGAAGAAGAAAGGAACATTATCCTTACTGCATCTTGTTTCATGGGAGTTGTGAAAGGAACGGATCAGAAGGACGTTTCAGTGGGAAGCACTGAGCCTAGAAGCTTTCATCAAAAGAATACGCGACGAGATAATGCTATGGAATCTCTGTGGAGGAGCCATTCCTTTCAATCCTGACTAATTCTTGGTCTTCTTTATTTTCCGTGTGCTCTATGTTGCTTGCTAGTGTTGCATCTCTAGCACTCTTTTTTTTCTGCTTTGCCGCTGCGGTGCTACTCTTTATAGCCCAACTATTGTTTCTCCCTATCAATGAATTTGGTAGAATCTACCAACATTCACGAAAAAATGAACCAATCATGAAAGGAACCACAAGGTCGATGCATATATTTTCTTTATACTTCCTCTTTTTCTAAATAATTATAATTGAAGAGAACTAGACGAGTTCTCTCTAATTACAGTTATTTAGAAGCAAAGGGAGTATATCTTATCTCAACTCGAAATATTGTTGTGTGAATTAGAAAGGATTATACGAAGGGAAATGTTTCCCTTCGGCGCACCGGCGGAAGCAACGCGCCGGTCGCTCGCTTCCCACGCGTCTCGCGCGCGAGCCGCGCGTATGGCCATGCAACATTTTCCCTGTGGTGATAGTTAAAATTTGCTATAACCCGTGTCCAAATTTGCTATATTTGTCCACTAAAAAAACTGCATATACGTTTGGTTGCAACCTCAGTTTCTCGGATTTTTTTGCTACAACCGTGTTAATTTTAGCTACAACCGGTGTCATTTTTTGCTAGAACCGTTCCTAAAAAGTTGCATACACGTTCGTCAAAGTTGCAACCCGAGTTCATCAGATTATTTTGCTACAACCCTCATTTTGTTTTGCTACCACGCATCATCAGTTTCGTTTTTTTATTACAACCACGTTGATATTTTTTTGTTACAACTATATTTTTGTTGTAACCGTGGACGAAAATTGTTGCATCATGGACGAAATTTATTGCATCGGAAATTTTTGCTACATAAAGATCTAACGGTGCGGCCTGCGTGCAGCTAGCGGATAGGGCGGCCCGCACGGCCTGCCGAAAGTTTTCACCGGTGTACCAGCGCAGTGCACTGCCCTTAGAGCAACTCTAGCAGACCCCGCATCCGCCCCCGACCCGCAAAATAACCGCCAAAATGCGGGTACGGGCCGGAAAGCCTGCCCGACCAGACCCCGCATCCCGCCCCGGCCCGCAAATTTTTTTGGGGGCGCGGCAAATTCCCGACCCCATCCCGGTAAAATGCGGGTTTCCCCCTCGCGGCTGCAGTGCCCTGCATCACAGAGAAGCAGTTGGCGGGAGGGACATTTCAGCCCGCGCTCTTTTCCCCCTCCTTCCGCCGCCGCCCGCCCTTGATTCCGCCCGCCCGCCGCCGATTCTGGCCATATCTGCAGGCCAGCCGCTGCACCGCCCCTCCGGGTCCGGCAAGAAGAGTCGCCCGCCGCCGCCGCCGCCGGGGATCGACCACCGTCGAGCGCACCCTCTCGTCGCCGCCCGGGATCACCCGCCACCGGTTAGTCCCTTTTTTGTGATTTTTGCGAGCTGTCCGAGAAGATGGAGTTGACCCCGTGCGAGAAGTTCTTACTATCTGATTCGTCCAATTCAGACGACTCGGATGTTGAGACCATGCTTGCGAACTTTTGACAGCAAACATTAGTCATGGCGCTTGCCGTGAAGGAGCATGAAGACGAGCACCAGAAGAGGAGGCGAGGATCGACTTTCGGGCGTTTGTGCATTCCTCGGAATCGCCATCTTGGGAACGAGATGTTGATCCAAGACTATTTCGCGAAGAATCCTACATATCCTCCGCACCTCTTCCGGAGAAGGTACCGAATGCGTCGATCCCTCTTTGTGAAACTTGTTCAAGCTTGCGAGGCAAATTGCCGGTATTTTACTCAAAGAAGGAATGCCGCGGGCTTAAAGGGATTTAGTGCATATCAAAAAATCACCGCAGCTATGCGGGTGATTGCATATGGCGTTCCGGCTGACTATGCCGATGAGTATCTTACCATTGGTGAAGATAGCACAATTGAATATATGCGTAGATTTGTGAAAGTGATCATCCGTGTCTTCGGTCCTGAGTATCTTCGGGCACCCAATGAAGATGACACAAAGAAATTGATGGCATCTAATGAGAGAAGAGGTTGGCCTGGCATGCTAGGTAGCATTGATTTTATGCATTGGAATTGGAAAAATTACCCCAAGGCTTGGCAAGGAATGTATTGTGGCAAGTCTCGTGATGCAACAATTGTGCTAGAAGCCGTAGCATCCGAGGATTTATGGATTTGGCATTGCTTTTTTGGTATGCCGGGCACTCTCAATGATATCAGTGTGTTGCAACGGTCTCATTTGTTTGCTAGGCTTGCTAGTGTTGTTGCTCCTGCGTGCAACTACCCTATTAATGGGCATGAATACACAAAGAGATACTATCTTGCAGATGGTATATACCCTCCTTGGTGCACATTTGTCAAGAGCATCAAAGAACCCAAAACAAAAAACATTGTGAATTTGCAAGGGTGCAAGAGGCAGCCTGCAAAGACATTGAAAGAGCATTCGGTGTTTTGCAATCTAGGTTTGCCATTGTCTGTGATCCTGCTCATTTTTTGGATAAGAAAACCTTAAAGAACATCATGATATGTTGTGTTATCCTGCACAATATGATTCTTGAAGATGAGCAAGGATGGAATTTAGAATTCTTTTACGACAATGTGGGTAGCCGTGTCAAACCAGCTAGAGACCCAAACCACATTAGAGTTTTTCTTCAGACATACAAGGAGATTGAAAATGCAGACACCCACTTTCAACTTCAGGAAGATCTCATTGAGCACCATTGGCAAAGGGCTGGATAGTGACTTATTTTTGTATTCATATGTAATTGTATTCATGACAAGTTTTGTATTGCACTATTTAAGTTTGCTACGGTTATTTGAATAATTATTTGTAATGCGGATGATTATTGTCTTATGTTTGATTCGAATAATTCAGTTTGTTTTCGATTGTTGAATTATGTTGTATTTGATATTTACGGGCTGATGATATGCGGAATGCAGCGGCGCAAAGAGCAGACCCCGCAAAGCCGATCTGTAAAAAAATATATTCCGCGAATATACTTTTTTACAGATCCGTTTGGGGGGTCTGCATCTGTGTCAGCCTGGGTCAGCCCGCAAAAGTTGTTTTGTGCGAACTGCAAACGCGTTTTGCGGGTCGATGGGATGCGGACGTGATAGAGTTGCTCTTATACAAAGGAGATTAATCAGGTGAGCACAAGATGAACATGTGCACACCGCAAGGTCAGAGGCTAGCAGCATCAAACATGTCAAGAAGCCGGGCAATCTTGCGTCTCCTCCTGGCCCTTTGCATCCTCTCCTGCAACACATCCATTTCCTCCTCCGCGTCCACCGCCGATGCATTCCTCCACTGCCTCGCCGCCGCCATCCCGCCCCATCTCCTCCACACCCCGCCCTCCCCGTCCTACTCCCCGCTCCTGCTCTCCTCCGCCAGGAACCTCCGCTTCGTCACGCCCGGCACCCCACGGCCTCTCGCGATCGTCGCCGCCGGGGAGGCCTCCCACGCCCAGGCCGCCGTGCGCTGCGGCCGTCTGCAGGGCGTCCGTGTCCGCGTGCGCAGCGGCGGCCACGACTACGAGGGCCTCTCCTACCTCTCCCTGGACCCCCGCGAGCCCTTCGCCCTGCTCGACCTCGCCGCGCTCCGCGCCGTCCGCGTCGACCCCGCGCGCGCCGAGGCCTGGGTCGGGTCCGGCGCCACGCTCGGCGAGCTCTACTACGCCGTGGCCGCCGCGAGCCGCGCGCTCGCCTTCCCCGCCGGGGTCTGTCCCACCGTCGGCGTCGGCGGCCACCTCTGCGGCGGCGGCTTCGGCACGCTGATGCGCAGGTACGGTCTTGCCGCCGACCACGTTCTCGACGCCGTCCTCGTGGACGCCAGCGGGAGACTCCTGAACAGGACCACCATGGGGGAAGATCTCTTCTGGGCCATCAGGGGTGGCGGCGGCGAGAGCTTCGGCGTCGTGCTGTCCTGGAAGCTCCGGCTCGTGCGCGTGCCGGAGTCGGTCACGGTGTTCACCATCCGTCGGTCACGAAACCAATCTGCCACCCATCTCATAGCCAAATGGCAAGAAATCGCGCCCGCCCTGCCCCCCGACCTCTACCTACGGGTCGTCGTGCATAACCAGGACGCTCAGTTTCAGTCCCTGTTTCTTGGCCGATGCGACCGCCTCGTCCGCCTCATGCGAGCTCGCTTCTCTGATCTTGGAATGGTTCGAGCAGACTGCGAGGAGATCACCTGGATCCAATCCACCGTGTACTTCGCGTTCCGCTCCAGCTCCAAGCCATTAGAGCTGCTCTTGGACAGGGGTACCAAGCCAGACAGCTATGTGAAAGCTAAATCTGACTACGTGCAAGAAGCAATCCCATGGCACGTCTGGGAGAGCACATGGACATGGCTGGCGAAGCAGGAAGCCGGGATCCTCATCCTAGATCCCTACGGCGGCGGAATGGGAAGCGTCGCGCCGTCTGCAACGCCTTTTCCCCACCGGAAGGGGAATCTATACAACCTCCAATACTACTCCTCCTGGTCTGAGAATGGAACAGATGCATTTGATAAGCATATGGCCTGGGTCAGAGGTCTGTACAAGCAGATGGAGCCATATGTATCCAAGAACCCAAGAACTGGGTATGTGAACTACAGAGACCTGGATCTTGGCAGGAATGAATTGGGCAGCAATGTGACCAGCTATGCAAAGGCTAGAGTTTGGGGGGAGAAGTACTTCAAGGGCAATTTTGAGAGGTTGGCAGCAGTCAAGGCCATGGTGGATCCTGGTGACTTCTTCAGAAATGAGCAGAGCATCCCACCTCTTCCTGCTGTAAAGGGATGGAACTCCATGTGATTGGAGGTTTGTCTTTCTAAGGACAACTCCAATTTTTGAAAAAATAAAGGATTTGAATGTGGCTGTTGTTTGGGATGGGTGTCAGATATGTGCTCTTTTAGAAAACCTTTTTCAAGTCCATGGTGATTAGATGGTATTATAGCAACTTCAATGGGGCGATCCATTTCATCCGCCGTCGTTCGTTTCGATCGGCGCAGACAAAAAAGATGGCCCAACGCGCCGACCCATTTCCAAAACGCGTCCGCGCCGATCCGTTTTGGGCCCAAATTTGGGTTGGAAATGCGTCGGCGCGGACGCCGCCTCCTTGGTGTTCGTCCCCAACCACCGCAGTCAACATTATTTATGACTGTTGGCATCCTCGGGTCCACGCCTCAGCGACCGCGGCCGCCCTTTTTTAATCCAAACGTGCAGTGGGTTCCGCCATCCGCTTTCAGAAGCGCGCCCGTCCACATCCAGCCACCTCCTCGACGACCAAAACCCTAGCACACCATGGTCGTCGGCTTCCCAAACAAGGGCAAGTCCTCGCTCTACCCCCACGCCATCTCCCCGCTGCCGTCTTCCAAGCCGGCTCGCCAACGTGTGAGTGTCCCGGTGCACTAGGCGCGGTGGCACTGGGAGCACCGCGTGCCGCTCCTTTACCCCGATGTGACGCTGCTGCACGGCTGGCATCTGGATCGAGAGAGGATTCTGGTGCCTGCAGCAGAAGCAGGCGCTACCTCGAGCACTGGAGGACGACGCACCTGCGGGTGGAGCGCGCCAACGGCCTTCGGCTGATGGAGCTGGAGAAGGAGGCGGAGGAGGAGCGACGGGAGGAGAAGGAGGAGGAATGCCTCCGTGCTGCTGCGCTGCCACCGTCACCAGCACAGCCCGCACCGGCGGGACAGCCGACGGAGGCGCAGGCAGGTGCGCTCTGGAACATGGCGTTCCCCTGGGCCGGCCCTGCGCCTACGCTGGTCGACCTCACCGGCCCCGACGACGATGCCGCCGCCTAGGGTTTAGCTTTAGTTTTTTTAATGTTTAATTAATGTAATACGGATGCGTGGACGCTCGCTGGCCTTTGTGA
This sequence comes from Hordeum vulgare subsp. vulgare, assembly GCF_904849725.1. NCBI lineage: Eukaryota > Viridiplantae > Streptophyta > Magnoliopsida > Poales > Poaceae > Hordeum > Hordeum vulgare. Next base: position 521,056,148 of record NC_058524.1, read on the forward strand.
CCGGCTTTTAATGTTTAATTATGACTTTGTTATTACTCCCTCCGTTCCTAAATATAAGCCTTTCTAGAGATTCCATTAGTAGACTACATACGGATGTATGTAGACATACTGTAGAGTGTAGATTCACTCATGTTGCTCTGTATGTAGACTCGTAATGAAATCTCTTAAAAGACTTATATTTAGGAACAGAGGGAGTATTTTCGTTATTTTTTTACACGCCGACAAAAATGAGTCCGGCTAGCGTTGGACGCACGCGTCGATCCAAACGCCGTAGCGGACATTGGTGTCCGTTCCGTCGATCCAAACGGACAGAAAACGGACAAAGTCGCCGTTCATTTGGATCGGCCCGCTGGAATTGCTCTTAAGTTGTTACAGGTTGATTCAAGCATTGTTTTTATTTGTGAGCAAGGTGCGTTACTTTGGCAATAGGAAAGTAATGGAGTTTATCCCCTCAGTCCGTATGTAGGAGTACCCAGTTTACTCATGTTCCTGCAGTTTGAAAACTTGGTGTGCTATGTTGAGTTACAAATTAAGGGTCTAGCGCCTGTCGCTAACCTCCATTCTGTGTGGAGTAGTAGTCTACACTGACAGGCGAGCGATCACTGACGGGCAGATGTTTCTACCAGTCGCTGGTTCTGTCCATCAGTTTGAGCTTTTTAGGATTTAAAAATAACATACTCCACAGTTCCACGGTCTAGCTTTTTAGGAGTAGTTTAAAAACAGCGCATTCATCACAAATTATACACTATTACTTTCTCTGTATCTAAATAATTGTGTTGGGTAGAACTACCCTAACTATAATTATTTGTGTAGAGGGAGTACAAGTTAACAAGTTTACAACACTTCACAGTTCCACAGGACATATAATTAGCTGATGCAAACTCAAACAGTGAATAAGCAGCACTTCTGCACAAACCCTTGATCTCGGCTCGAGTGGGAAATAACCAAAGGCCATTGCCTATGAAGGTGTGCGCCATTTTCTGCCAACCACGTTGCTCTAACTCCATTGTAGTGCAACCATTAGTTAACAAGTTTATGTGTGCTAATCTAGTTATTGCACACCTCAATGAAATTCAACTGGAAACCAAAGTAACTTAACTAGTAGAAACCATAAGCATTCTAGAAGACTAGATATCTTGGAGAAACAAGCATTCATGCACCTCTGTTCGGTGAAGTGAACAATTTTTTGTATGATAATCATATTTGAAATCATGCACCTTGGATCAAGAATATAAATATAATGGTGAAAAACGGTTTAGATCTGAAATCATGGCATTCGGGTCCTAGTGACAAACATTAAGCATAGTAAAGTCTTAGCAACATCAATCTCCAAACATAGTGGATACTAGGGATCAAGTCCTAACAAAACTTAATCGATTACATGATGAATCTCATCCAACTCTTCACCGACCAGCAAGCTAACGAAGGGATTACTCACTGCCGGTGGAGAGCATCATGGAATTGACGACATAGGAGGGTTGGTGATGACGAAGCACAAGATTCCCCTCTCCGGAGCCCCAAACGGACTCCCGGTTAAGCCTCCCAATGAAGAACAGGAGGTGGCGGCGGCTCCATATCGTGAAACGCGATGAAACTTCATCTCACTATTTTTTCTTAGAAAATAGGATTTTATAGAGCTGGAATTAGGGTCAGCAGAGCCACGTGGGCTCCATTAGACGCGAGGTCGCGCCAGGAGGGCTTAGCACACCCTTATATCTAGTGGGCGCCTGTGGCCTCCCCTCTGGTGGGTCTTGGTTTCAGTATTTTTTATTTATTTCAGAAAAGATCTCCAAAACGTTTCGTTCCATTCCGAGAACTTTTATTTCTGCACAAAAAAACACATGGTAATTCTGGTGAAAACAGCGTTAGTTCGGGTTAGTTTCATTCAAATTATGCAAATTCGATTCCGAAACAAAAGCAAAAGCGTTAGGAAAAGTAGATACGATGGAGACGTATCAACTCCTGAAGCATAACATGTTGCTTGTCCTCAAACAATTCAGTTGACAAACGAAAAGTGATAAAGAAAAAATTCACGAACTCTTTTGTTCTTGTTTACATATACATGCTTAGAGGGCAACCAGATTTTCAGCATCAATCATGACTAATCATATTAACAATAACCCTTAGAAACTATATTAGCTCATATCAATGTCATAATCAACCAGCGAGCAATAATAAGATAATTCAAGCGCCAACACTTGATCAAAACAATCATGATATAATATGACAAAAATATGACCGCAAAACATAAATACAGAGCACCTCCAAAGTTCAAGCACCGACTAGACATTCTAATTCATGGTAAAAGAGATCCAATCATACTGCAAACAACGACTAACTAGACACAAAGCATGAGAATGACATCAGTGCTCTTAGGTCTGGTGCTTATTTGAGAAGGTGATGACTCAAAGTAAAAATAAAATAGCATGAAAGTAAATAGAAGGTCCCTTCGCAGATGGAAGCAAGGATTTGCACAGGTGCCAAAGTTGAGAGCAAAAATAAGAGATAAAATATTTTGAGAGGTACACTCTTTCTGTCAACGTTACGACCAAGAGTTATCAATATCTTCCATGCTAAATAAACCGCTTAGCATGGAAGATAGTGATCGCCCCTAACAGTCCATGAGCGGTCGAGGCACACAAAACATAAGTTCATTTGAAATATTAGAGATGACACATGCAAATTCACATGGGACGGTAGGGTAATACCGCATATAGTTAGGTATAGTGGACTCACCTGGAATAGTTTTGTTTCAAGAATTTTGATGCACAAGCAGTATTCCCGCTTAGTACACATCAAGTCTAGCAAATAGGTTGGGAAGCAACCAGCTAGAGAGCGACGACAGTCATGAACAAGCTTTATGTTATCGTTGCATACTATCATGAGTAGGATATAAACACCATGAACATAAATATCGTGGAGGCTATGTTTGTTTTGATTCAACTACATGCGTGAACATGTGCCAAGTCAAGCCACTCGAACATTCAGACGAGAATACTATATCATCATACTACATCACAACCATTTTAATGCATGTTGACATCCATGATAAATCATTATCTACTCCTAGCTACTTAAGCATTGCATGAAAAACTATAATCTATAATTGTTATTGCAAACATGTTTGGTCATAATAAGCTGAATCGTAAATAATGGTCTAAACATGTTTACAAAAACAAAAACAAGTTGAGTTCATACCCACTTTTCTCTACCACAGTCACTTCATCGAATATCGTTATTATTGCCTTTCACTTGCACGACCAAACAAAATGAAAATAATAATAGTGCAAGTATCATGGACTAAGATGGAATCTGCAACATTTTATTTAAAAGGAGAAGACAAAGTAAATGGGCTCTTTATGAGATCAATAACAATGCATATGAAAGCCACTCAACATTTTCATCGTGGTCTTTCCCTTGGTTATAACTCAAATAAGGGAAAAGTAATTCAGAGGAACACACTAAAATAGTTTTGGAGTTTTTATTTATCAAGAAGAAAGCAAATTAAATAAGGGAAAACTAAAATGACAAAAACTATTTACACGGGAAAGCTCCCAACAAGTAAAAGAAGAAAAAAGAAATATTTTGGGGTTTCTTTTAATACTACAACTAAATTGCGCTAGAAATAAAAACCGAAAAGAAGTGAGAAATATTTTTAGATTTTCTTCAAGTTTTTCAAACACACAAGGAGAAAACAAAAAAATAAATCTAGCATGGATTATACAATGTAAGAGTGTGAACACCCATAACTAGAATATGCAAGCACAAATGTAAAGTCAGTGGGAACACGTACTCCTCCAAGCTTATTTTTTGTCCTAGTTTGGTAATCACCATCTGTAGTAATTGCCCGGCCTCATTTCGAGGTGTTTGGGCGGCGGCACCAGAGAATCCCACTCATAGGGCTCCTACTCGGCCTCTGCCTGGTCTGTCCCAGTAGGGAATAATATCTTCAAGCATAATCGTGTATCCATTCCTGGCAATAGAATTAGACAGAGCAAGTGCGCGCAATGAGATAATATCTCGGGTAACCTCACTGAAAACTAAATTATATGGAAGGTTATCCAAGGAATCATCACTCTCAATAAATTGGTGATCAACCATAGACTAGCGATCTAGATAAGCTTGTGGTAAAAGGTAGCCATCATGACAAAAACGGATGTTAAAGCGTTGCGCTAAGCGAGTGGCATAAATACCACCGTGGATTTTACCCTTAGATCTGTTATTGTGTAAACATCGAGCAATAATAGATCCCCAATTAAAGGTGTGATCAACTGATCATTATGGATTGCTCAGCGCAAAATGGCAAGGTCGGGAGCGCTAAGGATACCACCCTTCCCCCTAGCAGTTAAACACTTCATGATAAATAAAGCAAAGTAGTGCATTGAAGGAAACTGCAGGCTCGGGGTTGTGGCTTTTGACACGCCTCTTGTCTCACAGACAGTTAAGGTGAGCAGGAAATCCTCAAACTCAACCGGTTTGGGTTCTCTTAACTCCACGTGAGAGGGAATTAAACATATCTCACAAAATTCATTAAGCTGTATTTGGCGGGTTTCAGCATATATATTAACCGCACACAAGGTGGATCATGCCTATTTAGAAAATAGAAATTTTCAACAAAGGAAGTAGTGAGGGTATGGTATCACTAGTAGAAAATGGCCCATTTTCCCCTATTCCAAAGGCCCATTAGCCCTCGTTCTTGAACCGGGACTAAATGGTCGGGACTAAACCCAAAACCTTTAGTCCCGGTTCGCTTACGAACCGGGACCGAATGGTCTCCACGTGGCCGCTGCGGGGAGCCCGGGCAGGAGGGCCTTTAGTCCCGGTTGGTCACACCAACCGGGACAACATGGCATTCACGCATCAACATCTGGCCGGAGCTGGGTTTTTTTAACGCGGGGGGGGGGGTCGAGGATTAATTTAGTGGTTTCATATTGTGTTAGCTAGCTAATAGAGAGAAGTGTCCTCTCTTTCTCCGTGCTTTGTCGACGCTAGCTACTATACATACAAAGAGAACATGACGCTAGCTAATAGAGAGAAGTGTCCTCTCTTTCTCCGTGCTTTGTCGACGCTAGCTACTATACATACAAAGAGAACATGACGCTAGCTAATAAGAAAATGAAGGAAACCATTTACAATACTTGACATCTTTTACAATGCCTAACATCATCTACCTAAGATCCAATCACAAATAGCTCACATGGTATTCTCCGTCTTTAGGTATGACGTGGTCAAGAAAGAATCCCGCCAATTCCTTTTGAATTGCTCGCATGCCATCATCTGATAGGGGTTCATCCTGTTCTTCCAGATCTAATTTAAAGAAGGGGGTCAATACATGCATATATATGAATAAAACTCAACACAATTGATGGTAATATATAAAATAAAATTATGAATATTATTTACGTACTTCAAATTCTTCTTTAGAGATGCCCCGCTAGAGGTCGAGAGGCGAATGAACTCGCATACGTAGTATGCACATTTTTCAGTCCCACCTACCTGGTACAAGCACTTTATGAGAATCTATAGAGTTCAATCAAACTGATAAGCAAGCATCGTAATGATATATTGATGAAAATTTGAATCAATTAGAGATGCGCGGAACTAGCTAGTACTACTTACTAGGGGTGCGTAAATTGCAACTCTTTGGGTATACCGCGAACCTTATTCGTGAACTTCTTCCAAACCCTGCCAGGCAAAGAAAATGATTACTTGATATCACGAAATTAATGAAAGTAGCATGCCGGTATGGTCTCGGTATTGAGTGAACTTACTTCTTAAGCATTGCAGTCATGTCCGCATAATCATCGGGATCTTTACGTCTCGAGTCTAAGATAGTTACTTTTCCCACGTCAAGCTTAATGGATAGCAGAATAAAGTGGTAAGTGTGCACGCATATATAAGTAATCAATTACATTTACTTAACCTCGAGTAAGTAAAACCAAGTATACAGAGAAGACAACAACACTCACTTGAAGTTGTAAGGAAAGAGTATTTCCCTTTTGTTTTGATTTGCAAGCAGCGACTTTAGCAACTTAACCTCGATATCTTTGGTTTCATCTCGTACCGACAATACATTTACCGATTCTGGGCTAATGAACCCAACGTCGAAGATTCCTGCTTTTTTTAATTCGACGATCTTTAATCTGCATAATATATATAGTGAGGATAATTATAGATACATGCAATGAACGAGCTAAGCTAGAGACTTAACTATAGAAGTAATACTTACAAACAGTAGGAAGTCAGGAGTTGTTTGTCGAGGGCCAGTTCATTGTATAACTGAAATAACTCCTCAAATTCAACAAGCAGCACTGCAGCTCCGATGAAATCGTGATCTTTTTTCACTCTCATATACAAAGACTCTTTCCTACTCTCCCTGAAGATGTTTGATACGTCTCCAACGTATCTATAATTTTTTATGGTTTCATGCTATTATTTTGTCAAACTTTGGATGTTTTGTATGCCTTTTATATCTTTTTTTAGACTAACCTATTAACTCAGTGCCAAGTACCAGTTCCTGTTTTTTCCATGTTTTTGACCCCTTTCAGAGGAGGATTTTAAACGCAGTACAAACGAAACGAAATTGCCAAAAAGATTTTTTTTGAAACAGAAAAAGATCGGGAGGCCTGACAATCAGGGCAGGGGGCCACCAAGGACCCCACAAGTCCCCTAGCCGCGGCCAGGGGGGCCTGCACCTCCCAGGCTTGTGGGCTCCCTGGGCCTCCTCTGTCCTAGGTATTTCTCCTATAAATTCCCTAAAATCCCATAAACAATCAGGATATGATCGAAAGTACTTTTCCGCCGCCGCAAGCTTCTGTCTCTTGGATCTTCAATACAAAGTTCTCCATGATCTTCATGGAGATCTATCCGATGTAATCTTCTTTTGCGGTGTGTTTGTCGAGATCCGATGAATTGTGGAATTATGATCAGATTATCTATGAATCTTATTTGAGTTTCTTCTGATCTCTCTTATGCATGATTTCATATCCTTGTAATTCTCTTCGAGTTGTGGGTTTTGTTTGGCCAACTAGATCTACGATTCTTGCAATGGGAGAAGTGCTTGGTTTTGGGTTCATACCGTGCGGTGACCTCACCCAGTGACAGAAGGGGTAGCGAGGCACGTATCGTATTCTTGCCATCAAGGGTAAAAAGATGGGGTTTTCATCATTGGTTTCAGTTTATCCATCAACATCATGTCATCTTGCTTAAGGTGTTACTCTGTTCGTCATGAACTCAATACACTAGATGCATGCTAGATAGCGGTCGATGTGTGGAGTAATAGTAGTAGATGCAGAAAGTATCGGTCTACTTGTCTCGGGCGTGATGCCTATATGTATGATCATCACCTTAGATATCGTCATGACTTTGCGCCGTTCTATCAATTGCTCGACAGTAATTTGTTTACCCACCGTGATATTTGCTATTTTGAGAGAAGCCTCTAGTGAACACTATGGCCCCCGGGTCTACTCCACGCCATATTTTCAGCCTTACACTTTTTCTTCGTTTCACTTTCCGCCTTCAGATCTCACTTTGCAATCAATCTTGAAGGGTTTTACAACCCCTTTATAGCGTATGGTGCAAGCTCTTTGTGTTTCTGCAGGTACTCTGGACTTGACGAGATTCTCCTACTGGATTGATACCTTGGTTCTCAAACTGAGGGAAATACTTACTGCTCCTATGCTGCATCACCCTTTCCTCTTCAAGGGAAAAACCAACGCAAGCAAGTCTCCGTCAACGTGTCAAATTCCGGTGTTGTTGTTCGAGAAGTAGCAGAAGGATTTCTGGCGCCGTTGTCGGGAAGGATCAAGTCAAGAACTCATCCAAGTAAGTGTCGCAAACTCATCTCTTCCATTTACTTTTTTTGCCTCTCGTTTTCCTCTCCCCACTTCTGAAAAACAAAAATTTACAAAAATATCTTTGCCTTTTTTGTTTGCCTTTTCGTTCGCCCTTTTTCTCGCTTGCTCTTTGTTCGCTTGTGTGCTTGCTTGCTTGCCGAAGTCACCATGACTGAAAACACCAAAATTTGTGACTTCTCGAATACTAATAATAATGATTTTATTAGTACTATGATTTCTCCCGCCATTAGTGCGGAGTCATACGAAATCAATGCCGCTTTGCTGAATCTTGTTATGAAAGAGCAATTTTCCGGCCCTCCTAGTGAAGATGCCGCATCCCATCTTAATACCTTCATAGAGCTTTGCAATATGCAAAAGAAGAAAGATGTGGATAATGATGTGATTAAATTGAAGCTTTTTCCTTTCTCGTTGCGAGATCGAGCAAAAACTTGGTTTTCGTCTTTGCCCAAAAATAGTATCGATTCTTGGGATAAGTGCAAAGATGCTTATATATCTAAGTATTTTCCGCCGGCTAAGATTATCTCTCTCCGTAATGATATCATGACTTTTAAGCAACTTGATAATGAACACGTTGCACAATCTTGGGAGAGAATGGTGATGATTAGAAATTGTCCCGTCCATGGCTTGAGTCTTTGGATGATTATACAAATCTTCTACGTTGGCTTGAATTTCGCTTCTAAAATATCTTGGACTCCACCTCAGGTGGAACGTTCATGGAAATCACGTTAGGAGAAGCCACGAAACTCCTAGACAATATCATGATGAACTACTCTCAGTGGCACACTGAAATGGTCGCCTACTAGTAAGAAAGTACACGCTATAGAAGAAATTAACTCGTTGAGTGCTAAGATGGATGAGTTAATGAATTTGGTTGCTAGTAGAAGTGCTCCTTTATATCCTAGTGATATGCCCTTGTCTTCTTTGATTGAGAGTAGCAACGCTAGCTTGGACGTTAATTTTGTTGGTAGGAATAATTTTGACAACAACAATGCTTTTAGAGGAAACTATGTTCCTAGGCCTTTTCCTAGTTACTCCTCTAACAACTTTGGCAACTCCTACAACAATACTCATGGAAATTACAATAGATTACCCTCTGATCTAGAGAGTAATATGAAAGAGTTTATCAACTCGCAAAAAAAATTCAATGCGTCCATAGAGGAAAAACTACTCAAAATTGACGATTTGGCTAAGAGCGTTGATAGAATGTCTAGTGATATTGATGCGTTGAAAGTTAGATGTGCTCCTCCCAAGATCAACATGGATGAAACTTTGAAAGCTATGCATGTTTCCATGATTGAGAGCAAAGAAATAACCGCCCAAATTCGTGCTAGACATGAATGGCTTCAAAAGGCGTGTTCTCGTGATAAGAATCACGAAGATCTTAAAGTGCTTGGTGTGACTCCCATTGAATCTTTGTTTTCTTGTGACAAACCCAATGATGATGGGGCTGGATATGAATCCACCTTGGTTGAAAAACGCCCCAATGATTCGGAGTCCATCTATCTTGATGCTAAAAGCGTTGAAAGTGGAGTAGAAGATATTAAAACTTTGAGTAGTAATGAAATTACTATCTTGGATTTCGAGGAATTCAATTATGATAGTTGCTCCTTGATTGAATGCATTTACTTGATGCAATCCATGCTAAACTCTCCACACGCTTATAGCCAAAACAAGGCCTTTACCGATCATATCATCGAAGCCATGATAAAATCTCTTGAAGAGAAACTTGAATTGGAAGTCTCTATCCCTAGAAAGCTTCATGATGAGTGGGAACCTACTATCAAAATCAAAATCAAAAACTATGAATGCAATGCTTTGTGTGATTTGAGTGCTAGTGTTTCCGCGATTCCAAAGTCTTTATGTGATGTTCTGGGTTTTAATGAGATTGCAGAGTGTTCTCTTAATTTGCATCTTGCGGATTCTACTGTCAAGAAACCCATGGGAAGGATCAATGATGTTCTTATTATTGCAAATAGGACTTATGTACCCGTGGATTTCATTGTGCTTGACATTGATTGCAATCCTACATGCCCTATTATTCTTGGTAGACCTTTCCTAAGGACTATCGGTGCCATCATCGATATGAAGGAAGGGAATATTAGATTTCAATTTCCTTTAAAGAAGGGAATGGAGCACTTTCCTAGAAATAAAATAAGATTGCCTTATGAATCCATGATGAGGGCCACTTATGGTTGGAGCACCAAAGACAACAATACGTGATTCTATCACCTTATGCCTAGCTAAGGGCGTTAAACAATAGCGCTTGTTGGGAGGCAACCCAATGAATTTATTTCTTCTTCTTTCTGTTTTGTTGCGTCCACACTATCATAATTCTGTTATGATCGTGTTTTTTGTGTTTCTTTTTTGCATTTGAGCCAAGCAAAACCTTTATGATTAGTCTTGGTAATGGTTGTTTGATCCTGTTGGAAAAAGACAGAAACTTTTCGCTCACGAGATGATTTTTAATTTTTATTCGGATAGAGATTTTGAGTTTATTCTTTTTGCTGCTGGTGTATATGCCTTTTTCCAAGGCAGTCGTAAGTTTTCAAAATTTTGAGGTACGAGAAGTATACGAAGTATACAGATTGCTACAGATTGGTCTGTTTCTGACAGATTCTGTTTTTGTTGAGTTGGTTGCTTGTTTTGATGAAACTATGGATAGTATAGGGGGTACTAGCCATGGAAAAGTGAGAATACAGTATCCCAACACCAATATAAATAGAAATCAAGATTGGTACAGTACCTAAAGAGGTGGTAGTTTGTTTTCTTGTGCTAATGATATCACGAGTTTCTGTTTAAGTTTTGTGTTGTGAAGTTTTCAAGTTTTGGGTGATGTTCTCATGGACAAAGAGATAAGTAGTGCAAAGAGCTCAAGATTGGGGATGCCCAAGGCATCCCAAGCCAAATTCAAAGACACCAAAAATCCTATGCTTGGGGATGCCCCGGGAAGGCATCCCCTCTTTCGTCTTCAATCCATCGGTAACATTACTTGGAGCTATATTTTTATTCACCACATGATATGTGTTTTTCTTGGAGCGTCTTGTATCTTAGGAGTCTTTTTTTTGGTTGTGTCACAATCATTCTTGCTGCACACCTTTAGAGAGAGACATGCACTCATCATTATTTTGCTAGAATGCTCATTGTGCTTCACTTATATCTTTTGAGCTAGATAGTTTTGCTCTATGTGCTTCACTTAGATCTTTTAGAGCATGGCGTTGCGTGACTTGGTAGTTGGCTTATGCTATGAAAGTATTCCCAAAGGTGATAGGTACCCAAAGAGGGTACAAAAACCTCCATCTTCATGTGCATTGAGTAGAAAGAGAAGTCTTGATTCCTCTCAATTAGTTTTGAGACGTGGATTTGGTAATACTAAGAGTTATGTTAGTAGGGTGTTGTGAATCTAGAAATACTTGTGTTGAAGTTAGTGATTCCCGTAGCATGCACGTATGGTGAACCGCTATGTTAGGAAGTCGGAGCGTAATTGATCTATTGATTGTCATCTTTTGTGTTGAGGTCGGGATCACGCGATGGTTAACACCTACCAACCCTTCTCCTAGGAGTATGCGTTTAGCACTTTGTTTTGATTACTAATAAAAACTTTCGCAACAAGTATGTGAGTTCTTCATGACTAATGTGAGTCCATGGTATAGATGCACTTTCACCTTCCACCATTGCTAGCCTCTCTAGTGCCGCGCAATTCTCGCCGGTACATAAACCCACCATATGCCTTCCTCAAAACAGCCACCATACCTACCTACTATGGCATTTTCATAGCCATTCCGAGATATATTGCCATGCAACTCCCACCGTTCCGTCTCATGACTTGTTCCGTCACTCTCATATTGCCATTGCATGATCGTAAGATAGCTAGCGAGATGTTTCAACGTCATACGCCAAGCTAGATCGTTGCACATCCTGGTACACTGCCGGAGGCATTTCCTATAGAGTCATCATCGTTCTAAGCTATGAGCTATGAGTAAATAAAAGTATGATTATCATCATTATTAGAGCATTGTCCCATGTGAGGAAATAAAAAAAAGAGGCCAAAGAGCCCAAATAAATAATTAAAAAAGAGGCCAAAGAGCCCAAATAAAAAAAAGGAAAAGAAAAAAAGGCCAAAGAGCCCAAACAAAAAAAGAGAGAAAAAGAGAGAAGGGACAATGCTACTATCTTTTTCCACACTTGTGCTTCATAATAGCACCATGTTATTTATGTTTGAGAGCCTCTCATTTCATCACCACCATATGCTAGTGGGAATCTTCATTATATAACTTGGGTTGTATATTCCAATGATGGGCTTCCTCAAATTTCCCTAGGTCTTCGTGAGCAAGCAAGTTCGATGCACACCCACTAGTTCTCCTTTTGAGCTTTCACATACTTATAGCTCTAGTGCATCCTTTGTATGGCAATCCCTTCTCATTCACATTGATATCTATGAATGGTCATCTCCATAGCCTTTTGATATGCCGAGTCAATGTGACCATCTCTTCTTTTTTTGTCTCACAACCACCACCACACTCTATTCCACTTATAGTGCTATATCCATGGCTCACGCTCATGTATTGCGTGATAGTTATAAAAAGTTTGAGAAAGTAAGAGTGCAAAAACAATTACTTGGCCAATACCGGGGTTGTGCATGATTTACATTAGTTGTGCAGGATGATGGAGCATAGCCAGACTATATGATTTTGTAGGGATAACTTTCTTTGGCCTTGTTATTTTGAAAGTTCATGATTACCTTGCTAGTTTGCTTGAAGTATTATTGTTTTCATGTCAATAGCAAACTATTGTTTTGAATCTTACGGATCTGAACATTCATGTCACATGAAAGAAGTTGCAAAGGACAACTATGCTAGGTAGCATTCCACATCAAAAATTCATTCTTTATCACTTCCCTACTCGAGGACGAGCAGGAGTTAAGCTTGGGATGCTTGATACGTCTCCAACGTATCTATAATTTTTGATGGTTTCATGCTATTATCTTATCAAACTTTGGATGTTTTGTATACCTTTTATATATTTTTTGAGACTAACCTATTAACTCGGTGCCAAGTGCCAGTTCCTGTTTTTTCCATGTTTTTTACCCCTTTCAGAGGAGGATTTTAAACGGAGTCCAAACGGAACGAAACTGCCAAAAAGATTTTTTCTGAAATAGAAAAAGATCGGGAAGCCTGAGAATCAGGGCAGGGGCCACCAGGGACCCCACAAGCCCCCTAGCCACGGCCAGGGGGGCCCGCGCCTCCCAGGCTTGTGGGCTCCCTGGGCCTCCTCTGCCATAGGTCTTTTGCCTATAAATTCCCTAAAATCCCAGAAAAAATCGGGAGATCATCGAAAGTACTTTTCCGCCGCCGCAAGCTTCTGTTTCCACAAGATCCCATCTGGGGCACGTTTTGGTGCCCTGCCGAAGGGGGGATTCAGATACGGAGGGCTTCTTCATCAACACCATGACCTCTCTGATGATGCGTGAGTAGTTCACCATAGACCTATGGGTCCATAGCTAGTAGCTAGATGGCTTCTTCTCTCTCTTGGATCTTCAATACAAAGTTCTCCATGATCTGCATGGAGACCTATCCGATGTAATCTTCTTTTGCGGTGTGTTTGTCGAGATCCGATGAATTGTGGATTTATGATCAGATTATCTATGAATCTTATTTGAGTTCTTCTGATCTCTCTTATGCATGATTTCATATCCTTGTAATTCTTCGAGTTGTGGGTTTTGTTTGGCCAACTAGATCTACGATTCTTGCAATGTGAGAAGTGCTTGGTTTTGGGTTCATACCGTGCGGTGAGCTCACCCAGTGACAGAAGGGGTAGCGAGGCACGTATTGTGTTGTTGCCTTCAAGGGTAAAAAGATGGGGTTTTCATCACTGGTTTGAGTTTATCCCTCTACATCATGTCATCTTGCTTAAGGCGTTACTCTGTTCGTCATGAACTCAATACACTAGATGCATGCTGGATAGCAGTCGATGTGTGGAGTAATAGTAGTAGATGCAGAAAGTATCGGTCAACTTGTCTTGTACGTGATGCATATATGTATGATCATTGCCTTAGATATCGTCATGACTTTGCGAGGTTCTATCAATTGCTCGACAGTAATTTGTTTACCCACCGTGATATTTGCTATTTTGAAAGAAGCCTCTAGTGAACATTATGGCCCCGGGGTCTACTCCACACCATATTTTCAGCCTTACACTTTTTCTTCGTTTCACTTTCCGCCTTCAGATCTCACTTTGCAATCAATCTTGAAGGGATTGACAACCCCTTTATAGCGTTTCACTTTCCGCCTTCAGATCTCCCGAGCATGTATTCATATGTTTCTACATTTGTTACCTCAGCTATCTAAAAAATTACTGAATCGTTCACGTAATCACCAGGATTGGTGCCGGGCAGCAACCCCGAATCATAAGCGACGACGATATCGCTAGACACCTTGAGCGGGGGGCACGATTGCTTCTTCTGTTGGTCGAGCTGGGGATTTGTTTTCCCACTTCTTCGTTTTGCTAACATTGCATCACTGCTAGCCGCGAGAGCGGCGGCGGAGTCTGTCTCCCGCTTGAGAGAAGGAGGATGAGGCAGCATCTTTCTTAGTTGTATAATTTTCAGCGGAGCGGCGACGACGTCTGTCTTCCGCCGTTGCGGAGGAGGCAGACTGCTCCGACGTCTGTCTTCAGCCATTGCAGAGGAGGCAGACTGATCCGAAGCGCCTAAGGAGGAGCCAAAGGAGGAGGACTGCTCCGACGCGCCTGAGGAGGAGCCGAAGGAGGAGGACTGCTATGACGCGCGTGAGGAGGAGCCGAAGGAGGAGGACTGCTCCGACGCGCTGGAGGAGGAGCCAAAGAAGGAGGTGGAGTGCTTCGACGCGCCGGAGGAGGAGACGAAGAAGGAGGCGGAGTGCTTCAACGCGCCGGAGGAGGAGCCGAAGAAGGAGACGGACTGCTCGGACGCGCCGGAGGAGGAGTCGAAGAAGGGGGCGAACTGCTCCGACGCGCTGGAGGAGGAGTCGAAGAAGGAGGCGGACTGCTCCGACGCGCCGAAGGAGCCGAAGAAGGAGGTGGACTGCTCCGATGCACCAGAGGAGGAGTCGAAGAAGGAGGCGGAGTGCCCTCACGCGCTGGAGGAGGAGCCGAAGAAGAAGGCAGAGTGCCCTCACGCGTCGGAGGAGCCGGAGCGCCCTGATCATTCGCCGGAGGAGGATGAGGAGTGCCCTGTTCAGTCGCCGGAGGAGGATGAGGAGTGCCCTGATCACTCGTTGGAGGAGGAGGAGGAGGTGTCCAGTTTGGAAGCTTGATGTACTCCTTCGGCCATAGACATGTACTCCTCAAAGCATGAACCAACTTATTCTCATCTTCACCTCTAGGGTTGTCAAGCTCGAGCTGCTCAAAATCCTCCTTTACTTCATCCACCATCACAACAGCATATCCACATGGAATCGGACGACGATGAAAAGATCTGTTGGATTGAGGAGGTGCAACAACACCTATAGTAGCCTTGAAAGTGAGGTTCCGACATTTCGTCAAAAGCTCGCAAGGTTGAGACTCTGTGATAGTATCAACGGGATAGCTAGGAGCCGTGAAGTCAGGCTGAACGAGCTCCATGGAAGCCACGGTGCTTCTCCGCTGAGATGGCACGGTAATTTTGGGGTAGTTTCGTGCCGCTGAGATGGTTGGTCGGCAGCTCGCTAGCTCTCATGTTCCTCTAGAATTTGTAGTCGTGCATTGATCTTCTGCATGTCGCTCAGCTCCGCTTTCCTCTTTCTCGCTCGACTTCTCTAACTGGCTACGTCGGGAAACCCAACCTTCCACGGAACGGAGCCTGGTGTGCCTCGTGTTCGTTCAGGGTGCTCAGCATTCTCTAGGGCCTCAGTCAGCTCGTCCTTCTCTCTTTCGGGAAAGAACACCCCTTCCTGCGCTGCGGTGATACACTGTTGAAGCTTGTTGATGGGTGTTGCAAGTTGCTCGTCCGTCCAACGACACTCACCTGTTTCAGGGTCCAAAGTTCCCCCAACCCCGAAGAACCAATTCCTTGAACGGTCGGGCCAGTTCCATGTCTGTGGTTGGACCCTTTAGCAATCAGGTCATTCTCAGCTTTGTCCCACAATGGACGACCTTTGAGGTAGCCACCTAACCCCGTGTGATGGTGATACTCTTGTCCGATGACTTGTAGGCCACAAATGTTCAAAATGGATTTAATTTTTTTGAACTTATTTGAACTCCAGACTTTTTTGTGTGTTCAAAATGCACCATTCAAGGCAACATCATCAATTTTCAACTGTTCAATTGCACCATTCAAAGCCACACTGCGGATGAAAAGCACTACGAAAACTCATCTGTTACAAAGGGCATTTAATTTCTTCACTTTTTCTTCGCTTGCGTTCCTTGCTTATTGCACCGTAACCATGGATAATCTTCATCGTTTAACACGGTTATTGGGCAGCGTTGACTTTGAAGGGAGGAATTTCATGAAACTTTTCATAATCTTCACATATGTCTGTCTTGCCCTCCAATCCCATGATGTCTCTTTTTCTTGAAAGAACTATGTGGCGCTTTGGCTTATCGTATGATGTATTCGCTTCCTTATATTTTCTTTTTCTCGGATTGGTAGACATGTCCTTCATATAGAAAACCTGCGCCACATCATTGACTAGGACGAATGGTTCCTCTGCATGCGCAAGATTGTTCACATCCACTATTGTCATTCCGTACTATGGGTCCATCTGTACCCCGCCTCCTGACAGATTGACCCATTTGCAATGAAACAAAGGGACCTTCAAATCATGTCCATAGTCAAGTTCCTATATGTCCACTATGTAACCATAATATGTGTCTTTTCCCCTCTGGGTTGCTGCATCAAAACGGACACCGCTGTTTTGGTTGGTGCTCTTTTCATCTTGGGTGATCGTGTAAAATGTATTTCCATTTATCTCATACCCTTGGTAAGTTAATACAGTCGAAGATGGTCCCCTGGACAACGAGTATAGCTCATCAGAAACAGTGTTGTCACACATGAGACGTTTTTGCAACCAACTGCCGAAAGTCCTGATGTGTTCAAATGTAATCCAATCGTCACACTGCTCCGGGTGTATGGAGCTCAGAATATTCTTGTGTTCATCGACATACGGGGTCACCAAGGTAGAATTCTGTAGAACTGTGTAGTGTGCTTGAGACCAAGAATGCCCGTCCGTACATATTATTGAGTCCGCTCCTAGTGTGCCTTTTCCAGTCAGTCTGCCCTCATACCGCGATTGAGGGAGACCAGTCTTCTTAAGGTCAGGAATGAAGTCAACACAAAACCCAATGACATCCTCTATTTGATGGCCCATGGAGATGCTTCCTTCGGGCTTAGCACGGTTACGAACATATTTCTTTAAGACTCCCATGAACCTCTCAAAGGGGAACATATTATGTAGAAATAGAGGGCCCAGAACGACAATCTCGTTCACTAGATGAACTAGGACGTGTGTCATGATATTGAAGAAGGATGGTGGGAACACCAACTCGAAACTAACAAGACATCGCACCAAATCACTCCTTGACCTTGGCAGGATTACTGGATCGATCACCTTCTAAGAGATTGCATTGAGTAATGCACATAGATTCACAATGGCTAATCGAACATTTTCCGGTAGAAGCCCCCTCAATGCAACCGGAAGCAGTTGTGTCATAATCACGTGGCAGTCATGAGACTTTAGGTTCTCAAACTTTTTCTTTGCCATATTTATTATTCCCTTTATATTCGACGAGAAGCCAGATGGGACCTTCATACTGAGCAGGCATTCAAAGAAGATTTCCTTCTCTTATTTGGTAAGAGCGTAGCTGGCAGGACCTTCATACTGCTGTGGATGCATGCCGTCTTTTTCATGCACACGTTGATGTTCCTCCCGTGCCTCCGATGTATCTTTTGTCTTCCCATACACTCCCAAGAAGCCTAGCAGGTTCACGCAAATATTCTTCATCACGGGCATCACGTCGATTGCAGAGCGTACCTCTAAGTCTTTCCAATAGGGAAGGTCCCAAAATATAGATTTTTTCTTCCACATGGGTGCGTGTCCCGCATCGTCATTTGGAAAAGATAGTCCGCCAGGACCCTTTCCAAAGATTACATGTAAATCATTGACCATATCAAGTATGTGATCACCAGTATGGAGGGCGGGCTTCTTCCGGTGGTCTGCCTCACCTTTGAAATGATTTCCTTTCTTTCGACATTGATGTTTGGTCGGAAGAAATCGACGATGCCCCATGTACACATTCTTCCTGCATTTTTCCAAATATATACTGTCGATGTCATCTAAATAGTGTGTGCATGCGTTGTATCCTTGTTTGTTTGTCCTGAAAGGTTACTGAGAGCAGGCCAATCGTTGATGGTTACAAACAACAACACATGTAGGTCAAATTCCTCCTGTTCATTCTCATCCCACACACGTACACCATTTCCATTCCATAGCTGTAAAAGTTCATCAACTAATGGCCATAGGTACACATCAACGTCATTGTCGGGTTTCCTAGGGCCCTGGATGAGCACTGGCATCATAATGAACTTCCGCTTCATGCACAACCAAGGAGGAAGGTTATACATACATAGAGCCACAGGCCATGTTCTATGCTTGCTGTTCTGCTCCCCAAAAGGATTAACGCCATCTGAACTTAAACTAAACCATACGTTCCTTGGGTCACGTGTAAAGTCGCTCCATTTTCTCTCGATCTTTCTCCACTGTGACCTGTCAGCGGGTGCTCTCAACTTCCCGTCTTTTTTACGGTCTTTTATGTGCCATTGCATCAACTCAGCATGTTTTTTGTTTCTGAACAGACGTTTCAACCGTGGTATTATAGGAGCATACCACATCACCTTGGCATGAACCATCTTCCCGGTGCGCTCGCCCTCAACATCACCAGGGTCATCTCTTCTGATCTTATACCGCAATGCGCCGCATACCGGGCATGCGTTCAAATCCTCATACGCACCGCGGTAGAGGAGGCAGTCATTAGGGCATGCATGTATCTTCTGCACCTCCAATCCTAGAGGGCATAGAACCTTCTTCGCTTCGTACGTACTGTCGGGCAATTCGTTATCCTTTGGAAGCTTCTTATTCATTAATTTCAGTAGTGAACTAAATGCCTTGTCAGATACAACATTGTCTGCCTTCCATTGCAGCAATTCCAATGTGGTACCGAGCTTTGTGTTGTCATCTTCGCAATTTGGGTACAACCCTTTTTTGTGATCCTCTAACATGCGATCGGACTTCAACCTCTCCCTTTCACTTTCGCATTCTCTATGTGCATCAACAATGACCCGACGAAGATCATCATCGGGCACTTCGTCTGATTCCTCTTGATCTTCAGCTTCCCCCATTGCAGCATCACCGTATTTAGGGGGCAGGTAGTTGTCATCATCCTCTTCTTCTATGTTGTCCTCCATCATAACCCCTCTTTCTCCATGCTTGGTCCAAACATTATAGTGTGGCATAAAACCCTTCTGAAGCAAGTGGAAGTGAAGGGTTTTATAGTCAGAGAATTCCTTCGTATTCCCACAAACAGAACATGGACAATGCATAAAACCATTCTGATTGTTTGCCTTAGCCGCTTCGAGAAAATTATGCAAGCCATTAATATACTCGGAGGTGCGTCGGTCACCGTACATCCATTGACGGTTCATCTGCGTGCGTTATTGATACGTCTCCAACGTATCTATAATTTTTGATAGTTCCATGCTATTATCTTGTCAAACTTTGGATATTTTGTATGCCTTTTATATCTTTTTTGGGACTAACTTATTAACTCAGTGCCAAGTGCCAGTTCCTGTTTTTCTGTGTTTTTGACCCTTTCCAGAGGAGGATTATAAACGATGTCCAAACGGAATAAAACTTCCGAAAAGATTTTTTCCGGAACAGAAGATAAGCGCCAGACTTGAGAACCAAGGCAGGGGCCAGCAGGGGACCCTGCTACGGCAACAAAAGTCCTTTCCCGGCAATGCCAGGAATTCTTCTTGCTACTTCTCTTCTTTGCGTCGGTTTTTCCCTTGAAGAGGAAAGGGTGATGCAGCACAGGAGCAGTAAGTATTTCCCTCAGTTTGAGAACCAAGGTATCGATCCAGTAGGAGAATCTCGTCAAGTCCAGAGTACCTGCGCAAACACAAAAGAGCTTGCACCCAACGCTATAAAGGGGTTGTCAATCCCTTCAAGATTGATTGCAAAGTGAGATCTGAAGGCGGAAAGTGCAATGAAGTAAAAAGAGTAAGGCTGAAAATATGGTGTGGAGTAGACCCGGGGGCCATAGTGTTCACTAGAGGCTTCTCTCAACATAGCAAGTATTACGGTGGGTGAACAAATTACTGTCGAGCAATTGATAGAACCGCGCAAAGTCATGATGATATCTAAGGCAATGATCATACATATAGGCATCACGTCCGAGACAAGTAGACCGATACTTTCTACATCTACTACTATTACTCCACACATCGACCGCTATCCAGCATGCATCTAGTGTATTGAGTTCATGACGAACAGAGTAACGCCTTAAGCAAGATGACATGATGTAGAGGGATAATCTCAAACCAATGATGAAAACCCCATATTTTTACCCTTGATGGCAACAACACGATGCGTGCCTCGCTACCCTTCTGTCACTGGGTGAGGTCACTGCACGGTATGAATCCAAAACCAAGCACTTCTCCCATTGCAAGAATCATAGATATAGTTGGCCAAACAAAACCCACAACTCGAAGAGAATTACAAGGATATGAAATCGTGCATAAGAGAGATCAGAAGAAACTCAAATAAGATTCATAGATAGTCTGATCATAAATCCACAATTCATCGGATCTCGACAAACACACCGCAAAAGAAGATTACATCGGATAGATCTCCATGAAGATCATGGAGAACTTTGTATTGAAGATCCAAGAGAGAGAATAAGCCATCTAGCTACTAGATATGGACCCGTAGGTCTATGGTGAACTACTCACGCATCATCGGAGAGGTCATGGTGTTGATGAAGAAGCCCTCCGTGTCCGAATCCCCCCTCCGGCAGGTGATACGTCCATTTTGCATCATGCTTTCATGTTGATATTTATTGCTTTTTGGGCTCTTATATTACTTGTGGTACCATATTTATGCCTTTTCTCTCTTATTTTGCAAGGATTATTTGAAGAGGGAGAATTCAGGCAGCTGGAATTCTGGAATAGAAAAGGAGCAAATCCTAGTCCACTATTCTGCACATCTCCAAATGCCCTGAAAAGTTACATGGATTTTTTCTGGATTATATAAAAAATATTGGGCGAAAGAACTACCAGAGGAGGGCCACCAGGGCTCCACAAGCTTGCCCACCGCCACCACCACCCCTGGTGGCGCACGACAAGCTTGTGGGCTGCCTGACGGCCCATTAGCCCCCTCTTTTGCTATATGAAGCGTCCTAGTATGGAAAAAATAAAGAGGGATCTCTTTCGTGGTTTCGCCGCCGCCACGAGGCGGAACTTGAGCAGATCCAATCTAGAGCTCCGGCATGACGATCCTGTCGGGGAAACTTCCCTCCCGAAGGGGGAAATCGTTGCCATCGTCATCACCAACACTCCTCTCGTCGGAGGAGAGGCATCTTCATCAACATCTTCATCAGCACCATCTCCCCTCCAATCCCTAGTTCATCTCTTGTAACCAATCTTCGTCTCGCAACTCCGATTGGTACTTGTAAGGTTGCTAGTAGTGTTGGTTACTCTTTGTAGTTGATGCTAGTTGGATTACTTGGTGGAAGAGTTTATGTTCAGATCCTTGATTCTATTCATTACACCTCTGGTCATGATTATGATTATGTCTTGTGAGTAGTTACTTTTGTTCCTGAGGACATGGGATAAGTCATGCTGATAATAGTCATGTGAATTTGATATGCGTTCGGTATTTTGATATGATGTATGTTGTTTTTCCTCTAGTGGTGTTATGTGAACGTCGACTACATAACACTTAACCATATTTGGGCCTAGAGGAAGGCATTTGGAAGTAGTAAGTAAATGATGGGTTGCTGGAGTGACAGAAGCTTAAACCGCAGTCCATGCGTTGCTTCGTGAGGGGTTGATTTGGATCCACTAGTTTAATACTACGGTTAGACTTTGTCTTAATTCTTATTTTGTAGTTGTGGATGCTTGCGAGAGAGGTTATCATAAGTGGGATGCTTGTCCAAGTAAGGGCAGTACCCAAGCGCCGGTCCACCCACATATCAAACTATTAAAGTAACGAATGCGAATCATATGAACATGATGAAACTAGCATGACAGAAATTCCCGTGTGTCCTCGGGAGCGTTTTTCCTCCTATATGACTTTGTTCAGGCTTGTCCCTTGCTACAAAAGGGATTGAGCCACTTGCTGCACTGTTGCTACTACTTGTTATTTGTTACTTTTTGCTCGCTATGTTTCACCTCGCTACACAATCACTTGTTACCGCTACTTTCAGTGCTTGGAGTTATTACCTTGCTGAAATCCGTTTATCAGAGCCTTCTGCTCCTCGTTGGGTTTGACACTCTTACTTATCGAAAGGACTACGATTGATACCCTATACTTGTGGGTCATCAAGACTCTTTTCTGGCGCCGTTGCCGGGGAGTGAAGCGCCTTTGGTAAGTGGAAATTGGTAAGGAAACATTTTTATACTGTGCTGAAATTTATTGTCACTTGTAACTATGGAAACTGTTTCTTTGAGGAGTTTGTTCGGGGTATCCTCACCATGAATGGAAGCACGAGGAGTTGTTCCTCAACCCGAGGTACCTACTGAAAATATCTTTTATGAAATTCCTTTGGGTATCCTTGAGAAACTGCTGGCTAACCTTTTACAGGAGATGGATCTTCACATCCAGACTTTCATCTAATCTATGTAGATGAAGTTTGTGGTTTATTTAAGCTTGAAGGTTTGCCCGAGGATGAGGTAAAGAAGAAAGTATTTCCTTTATCTTTGAAGGATAAGGCGTTGACATGGTATAGGCTATGTGATGATGCTGGATCATGGGGCTACAATCGGTTGAAATTGGAATTTCATCAAAAGTTCTATCCTACGCATTTAGTACATCGTGATCGGAACTTTATTTATAACTTTTGGCCTCGTGACAGGGAAAGCATAGCTCAAGCTTGGGGAGGCTTAAATCAATGCTATATTCATGCCCCAATCATGAGCTCTCGAGAGAAATCATCACTCAAAACTTTTATGCTCGGCTTTCTCATGAAGATCGTACCATGCTTGACACTTCTTGTGCCGGTTCTTTTATGAAGAAGGATATTGATCACAAGTGGAATTTATTGGAGAGCATCACATGCAACTCTGAAGATTGGGAGCTGGAGGAAGGTAAGGAGTCAGGTATGAATTTCCAGTTTGATTGCGTTAAATCTTTTGTTGAGACAAACACTTCTAGAGATTTTAGTGCTAAGTATGGACTTACTCTGAGATAGTAGCTTCTCTATGTGAATCTTTTGCTGCTCATGTTGATCTTCCCAAAGAGAAATGGTTTAAATGCCATCCTCCTGTAGAAAGCAACATAGCCAAAACCAATCTAGTTGAGGAGAAAATCATAGCTTTTAGTGATCCTGTTGTTCCTTGTGCTTACACTGAGAAATCACCATACCCTGCTAGGATAAAGGATTATTCTAAAGCTCCAACTGTGATACGTAGGGGTTACATTAGACCACTTGCACCCCCTGAGGAGATTAGAGTTGAACCTAGTGTTGTTATTATCAAAGATCTCTTAGCCGAAGACATAGACGAGCATGTTATCAAATTCGGTGAGGACTCCGCTAGAATTGCTAAACCTCACACGAAAGACAAACACGGACCTGTAGTTGGCCTGCCCGTTGTTTTTGTTAAGATAGGAGATCACTGTTACCATGGTTTATGTGATATGGGAGCTAGTGTTAGTGCAATACCCCATTCTCTATATGATGAAATCAAAGATGATATTGCACCTGCTGAGTTAGAACCCATTGATGTCACTATTACGCTAGCTAATAGAGACACTATCTGCTCTCTGGGAATTGTGAGAGACGTAGAAGTCCTGTGTGGTAAGACGAAGTATCCTACTGATTTCCTCGTCCTTGGTACTGCACAAGATAGCTTTTGTCCCATCATATTTGGTAGACCCTTTCTCAACACTGTCAATGCTCACATTGATTGCATTAAGCAGACCGTCACAGTAAGTTTCAAGGGTGTGTCTCATGAATTTAACTTCTCCAAGTTTGGAAGACAACCCCATGAAAGAGAGTCGTCTGGTAGGGATGAAATCATTGCTCTTGCCTCTATTGTCGTACCTCCTACGGATCCTTTAGAGCAATATCTGCTTGAGCATGAAAATGATATGCATATGGAGGAGAGAGATGAGATAGATAAAATTGTCTTAGAACAATATCCTATTCTCAAGAATAATCTGCATGTTGAACTGCTCGGGGATCCTCCCCCACCAAAGGGTGATCCTGTGTTCGAGCTTAAACAGTGGCCTGATACTCTTAAGTATGCCTATCTTGATGAGAAGGAGATATATCCTGTCATTATTAGTTCTCTCCTCTCAGAGCGCGAAGAGAAGAAGTTACTAAAAACTCTGAGGAAGCACCGCGCTGCTATTGAATATACTCTTGATGATCTTAAGGGTATTAGTCCTACTCTATGTCAGCACAAGATTAAAACCGATCCTGACTTTAAACCAGTTGCTAATCATCAAAGGAGATTAAATCCTAAGATGAAAGAGGTCGTTAGAAAAGAAATATTAAAGCTTCAGGAAGCAGGAATCATTTATCCTCTTGCTCATAGTGATTGGGTAAGTCCAGTACATTGCGTACCTAAGAAGGGAGGTATCACCGTCGTTCCTAATGATAAGGATGAACTAATCCCACAAAGGATTATTACCGGCTATAGAATGGTGATAGACTTCCGAAAACTGAACAAGGCAACCAGGAAAGATCATTATCGTTTGCCGTTTATCGACCAAATTCTAGAAAGGCTATCAAAGCACACACACACTTCTGCTTTCTAGACGGTTATTCAGTTTCTCACAGATACCTGTTGCACAATCTGATCAAGAGAAAACCACTTTCACCTGCCCCTTCGGTACCTTTGCCTATAGACATATGCCTTTTGGCTTATGTAATGCACCTACCACCTTCCAAAGATGTATGATGGCTATATTCTCTCACTTTTGTGAAAAGATTGTCGAGGTTTTCATGGATAACTTCTCCGTTTATGGGTCTTC
The DNA here is from genome assembly GCF_904849725.1 of Hordeum vulgare subsp. vulgare. Lineage (NCBI taxonomy): Eukaryota > Viridiplantae > Streptophyta > Magnoliopsida > Poales > Poaceae > Hordeum > Hordeum vulgare. Next base: position 521,081,208 of record NC_058524.1, read on the forward strand.
CTTTGATGATTGCCTCAGCAACCTTGATCGAGTCTTACAGAGATGCAAAGAAACCAACCTCGTCTTGAATTGGGAGAAGTGCCACTTTATGGTTAATGAAGGTATCATCTTAGGACAAAAAATTTCTGAGAGAGGCATTGAAGTTGATAAGGCTAAGGTTGATGCAATTGAGAAAATGCCTTGCCCCACAGATATCAGAGGTATACGAAGTTTCCTAGGTCATGCTGGTTTCTATAGAAGGTTCATTAAAGACTTCTCTAAGATTACTAAGCCTCTTACCAACCTCTTGCAGAAGGATGTTCCTTTAGTTTTTGATGAGGATTGTGAGGAAGCCTTTGAAATACTTAAGAAGGCTTTGCTAACCGCACCTATTGTTAAACCACCTGACCGGAACTTGCCCTTTGAAATCATGTGTGATGCTAGTGATTACGCTGTTGGTGCTGTTCTAGGACAAAGAGTTGACAAGAAGTTGAATGTCATTCACTATGCTAGTAAAACTCTAGACAGTGCCCAAAGAAACTATGCCACTACGGAGAAGGAATTTTTAGCAGTCATGTTTGCATGTGAAAAGTTCAGATCTTACATAGTTGACTCCAAAGTCACTATTCACTCTGATCATGCTGCTATTAAGTACCTCATGGAGAAGAAGGACGCTAAGCCTAGGCTGATCAGATGGATTCTCCTGCTACAGGAATTTGATTTGCATGTCGTTGACCGAAAGGGTGTTGATAACCCTGTAGCAGATAACTTGTCTAGGCTAGAGAATGTCCTTGATGACCCACTACCTATTGATGACAGCTTTCCTGATGAGCAATTAATGTCATCCGCACTTCACTTAGTGCACCGTGGTATGCCGATTATGCAAACTATATCGTAGCCAAATACATACCACCCAGTTTCACCTATCAACAAAAGAAGAAATTCTTCTTTGATTTGAGACACTACTTTTGGGATGATCCTCACCTTTATAAGGAAGGAGTAGATGGTGTTATTAGACGTTGTGTGCCTGAACATGAACAGGGACAGATCCTGCAGAAGTGTCATTCTGAAGCCTACAGAGGACACCATGCTGGAGATAGAACTGCCCATAAGGTATTGCAATCAGGTTTCTATTGGCCCACTCTCTTCAAGGATGCCCGTAAGTTTGTCTTGTCTTGTGACGAATGCCAAAGGATAGGGAACATCAGTAAGCGTGAGGAAATGGCTATGAACTATTCAGTTGTCATTGAACCATTTGATGTCTGGGGCTTTGATTATATGGGACCCTTCCCGAGTTCCAATGGGTACACTCACATCTTAGTTGCTGTGGATTACGTTACTAAGTGGGTAGAAGCTATCCCCACTAAAAATGTTGATCACCACACCTCTATTAAGATGCTTAAAGAAGTCATATTCCCAAGATTTGGAGTCCCTAGATACTTGATGACTGATGGCGGTTAACACTTCATTCATGGTGTTTTCCGCAAGATGCTAGCTAAGTATGATGTCAACCATAGAGTTGCATCTCCTTATCATCCTCAGCCCAGTGGTAAAGTTGAGTTGAGTAATAGGGAGATCAAGTTGATCCTACAAAAGACCGTCAATAGATCTCGAAAGAACTGGTCTAGCAAACTTGACGATGCACTATGGGCTTATAGGACTGCTTATAATAATCCCATGGGCATGTCACCGTATAAAATAGTTTACGGTAAGGCCTGTCATTTACCTCTTGAGCTGGAACACAAAGCTTATTGGGCAATCAAAGAGCTCAACTTTGATTTCAAACTTGCCGGTGAGAAGCGGTTGTTTGATATCAGCTCGTTAGATGAATGGAGAGCCGAGGCATATGAGAATGCCAGGTTGTTCAAGGAAAAGGTTAAGAGATGGCACGACAAACGAATACAGAAACGAGAGTTCAATGTAGGTGATTATGTCCTGCTATACAATTCTCGTTTGAGATTCTTTGCAGGCAAGCTTCTCTCTAAATGGGAAGGTCCCTATGTTGTCGAGGAAGTATATCGTTCTGGTGCCATCAAAATCAATAACACGAAAGGAAATTTTCCTAGAGTGGTAAATGGGCAAAGAATCAAGCATTACATCTCTGGTACTGCCATAAATGTTGAGACCAATATCATCAATGTCATAACTCCAGAGGAGTACATAAGGGATGTTTATCAACCTGATTCAGACCTTGAAAACGAAGATGTATCTGTTTCGGCAAGAAATTGGACTCCGATACTTTTCCAATAGGAAATTTCTTCCGTTCTGGAATTTTTGGAAAATTAGAAAAATAAAAATCAGTCCGGAGAGCGAACGAGGCAGCCACAAGCCCTACCACCGCCCCCTACCCCCTAGTGGCGGAGGGCAAGCTTGTGGCCACCTCGTGTGCCTCCCGGACTCCGTTTTCTTGCGGAGGACTCCTTGTGGCCCAGAAAAAATCAATATATAGTCGCTCGAAGGTTTTGATCTCCGTATCGCGTAGTTTTCCTCTGTTTTTGTTTCGAGCTTGTTTCTGCCGCAGATCCAGATCATCATGACTTCCCCAAACGCTCCTAAGGACAAGATCTTCGAGAAGGTCATCAATCCCTACCTCACGGAAGTGCTGAAACACCCTCAATCTATCAAGATGAGCGAGGGGATGTTGCACATCCATGATGTTGAGGGGCCTAAGAAGACCGAAAGCATGGAGACGAGGCTCGAAGCAATGGAGCAACAAGTCTTCAAGTGCCAAGGGATGGTGGAGCATGGACTCAACGCCAACCACACGATGATCACGGAGTTCACTAGAAATCACAAGATGGATGCCATTGATATTGGGAAACACCTCTCCAGGCTCTACGATAGGGTTGACCAACTTCAGGGCTAGATCTATGACCTGCAGAATCAAAACTGTGAGTATGAGTACAGATTTAAATCAATAAGGTTGGCTGAAGATTTGAGGATTCCGGCGACTCGTTCATCCTGCCATGATGGAGCACCTATGCCTTGGAAGACGGAGGATCAGACTACTCCAACAACACCACCATCACCACCAAAGGAAGACAACTAAGCATTGGTATGGGCAATCCCCTTGGCTTCTGCCAAGCTTGGGGGAGTTGCCCTGGTATCGTATCACCTTTATATCTTTTGCTTTTACCTTTGTTTTAGTTCTTTCCTTTTCAGTTTTTATTTCTTCTCTTAGAGGAATAAGTCTTTAGTTTTTGTTTGAGTCTTTTGCTTTTGTCTCTCCCCCGATGTATTCCAGCTTACGATCTATATAATAAAGAGTGTCTTAGTCAAAGGGCTTTGCTTTGTGCCATGATCAAAAGTATGAAAAGAACGATAGCATGAAAGATCATGAGACGATCTTATGGAAAGTGATAACTTCACTTATGACACGTATGATGATTGAAACTTGTTGAGAATAAATCAACATAGACCTCAGTCATTGTTGCAGTTAATAAGAAGTAATAAGGAAAGAGAGGTTCACATATAAATGTATCATCTTAGACACTTTCTACAATTGTGACCACTCACCAAACTATTACATGCCTAGGAGTAGATGTTGGACAAGGAAGACAACGTAATGAATTGTGTTTGCTTGGATCCAAACAACGTTATATGATTAGAGATCCCTTAGCATGTGACGATTGCTTCCACCTCATATTAGCCAAAACTCCCGCACCAAGTAGAGATACTACTTGTGCATCCATAAACCTTCAAACTAGTTTTGCCATGAGAGTCCACCATACCTACCTATGGATTGAATAAGATCCTTCAAGTAAGTTGTCATCGGTGCAAGCAATAGAAATTGCTCTCTAATATGTATGATCTATTAGTGTGTGGAAAATAAGATTTTTACGAACCTGTGGTGAGGAAGACATAAAAGCGACAGACTGCATTATAAAGTTCTTTATCACAGGAGGAAATATAAAGTGATGTTCCTCCGCACTAAGAGGACATGCATTCAAACCTCAAAAGCGCATGACAACCTATGCTTCCCTCTGCGAAGGGCCCGTCTTGTACCTTTACTTTTCACCCTTGTAAGAGTCATGGTGATCTTCACCAATTCCCTTTTTGCCTTTGTCTTGGCTACCGTAACATGCTTGGGAAAGATCTATATTCATATATCAACTTGGAGTTAGAGTACTCATGCTTTATTGTTGTTGACTTTACCCTTGAGGTAAACCGTTGGGAGGCAAAACTATAAGCCCCTATCTTCCTCTGTGTCCAGCTGAAACTTTGACACCATGAGTACGACGTGAGTTTTAACAATTGTGGAAAACAAAAGAGATGATTGAGTATGTGGGTTTTCCTTACAAGCTCTTATTTGACTCTTTCAGATGTTGTGATAAATTGCAATTGCTTCAATGACTATGGACTATTGTTGGTTACTTCTCGGTAAGGTTTTTGCTTCATGCTTTTCTTTGTGAAGGGATTGTTACTTTCCCATAAGAATCTTTATGATATATTGTTGTTCTATGTGTGATCATGATGCCCTCATGTTCGTATTATGTTTCATCGACACCTTCGTCCCTCAACATGAGGACATGTTTATGGAACTTGGCTTTCGCTTGAGGACAAGCAAGGTTTAAGCTTGTGGGAGTTGATACGTCCATTTTGCATCATGCTTTCATGTTGATATTTATTGCTTTTTGGGCTGTTATATTACTTGTGGTACCATATTTATGCCTTTTTTCTCTTATTTTGCAAGGATTATTTGAAGAGGGAGAATTCAGGCAGCTGGAATTTTGCACTGGAAAAGGAGCAAATCTTAGTCCACTATTCTGCACATCTCCAAATGCCGTGAAAAGTTTTGTGGATTTTTTTCTGGATTATATAAAAAATACTGGGCGAAAGAACTACCGGAGGAGGGCCACGAGGGCTCCACAAGCTTGCCCACCGCCACCACCCCCCTGGTGGCGCAGGGCAAGCTTATGGGCTGCCTGACGGCCCACTAGCCCCCCTCTTTTTCTATATGAAGCGTCTTGGTCTGGAAAAAATAAAGAGGGAGCTCTTTCGTGGTTTCGCCGCCGCCACGAGGCGGAACTTGAGCAGATCCAATCTAGAGCTCCGGCAGGACGATCGTGCCGGGGAAACTTCCCTCCGGAGGGGGAAATCGTCGCCATCGTCATCACCAACACTCCTCTCGTCGGAGGGGAGGCATCTTCATCAACATCTTCATCAGCACCATCTCCTCTCCAATCCCTAGTTCATCTCTTGTAACCAATCTTCGTCTCGCAACTCCGATTGGTACTTGTAAGGTTGCTAGTAGTGTTGATTACTCTTTGTAGTTGATGCTAGTTGGATTACTTGGTGGAAGAATTTATGTTCAGATCCTTGATGATATTCATTACACCTCTGGGCATGATTATGATTATGTCTTGTGAGTAGTTACTTTTGTTCCTGAGGACATGGGATAAGTCATGCTGATAATAGTCATGTGAATTTGATATTCGTTCGGTATTTTGATATGTTGTATGTTGTTTTTCCTCTAGTGGTGTTATGTGAACGTCGACTACATAACACTTCACCATATTTGGGCCTAGAGGAAGGCATTGGGAAGTAGTAAGTAGATGATGGGTTGCTGGAGTGACAGAAGCTTAAACCCGAGTTTATGTGTTGCTTCGTGAGGGACTGATTTGGATCCACTAGTTTAATGCTATGGTTAGACTTTGTCTTAATTCTTCTTTTGTAGTTGCGGATGCTTGCGAGAGAGGTTAATCATAAGTGGGATGCTTCTCCAAGTAAGGACAGTACCCAAGCGTCGGTCCACCCACATATCAAACTATCTAAGTAACGAACGCGAATCATATGAACATGATGAAACTAGCATGACAAAAATTCCCGTGTGTCCTCGGGAGCGTTTTTCCTCCTATAAGACTTTGTTCAGGCTTGTCCCTTGCTACAAAAGGGATTGGGCCACTTGCTGCACCTTTGCTACTACTTGTTATTTGTTAATTTTTGCTCGCTACGTTTCACCTCGCTACACAATCACTTGTTACCGCTACATTCAATGCTTGCAGTTATTACCTTGCTGAAATCCGTTTATCAGAGCCTTCTGCTCCTCGTTGGGTTCGACACTCTTACTTATCGAAAGGACTACGATTTATCCCCTATACTTGTGGGTCATCAGCAGGGCACCAGAACGTGCCCCAGATGGGATCTTGCGGAGACAGAAGCTTGCGGCGGCGGAAAAGTACTTTCGATGATCTCTCCCGTGGTTTCAGATTTTTAGGGAGTTTATAGGCGGAAGAACTAGGGCAGGGGAGCCATAGGGGGCCCACAAGCCTGCTAGGCCCGCCCCCCCTAGGCCGGGCCTGGGTGGCTTGTGACCTCCTCCGAGGTCCCCTGCCTTGGTTCTCAAGTTTCCTGCGTGTCTTCTGTTATGGAAAAAATCATTCCGCATGTTTTATTCCGTTTGGACTCCGTTTAATATTCTCCTCTGAAAAAGGTCAAAAACACGGAAAAAACAGGAACTAGCACTTGGCACTGAGTTAATAGGTTAGTCCCAAAAAAGATATAAAATAGCATATTCATGCATAGAAAACATCCAAAGTTGACAAGATAATAGCATGGAACCATCAAAAATTATAGATACGTTGGAGACGTATCAAGCATCCCCAAGCTTAACTCCTGCTCATCCTCGAGTAGGGAAGTGATGAAGATTGAATTTTTGATGTGGAATGCTACCTAACATATTTGTCCTTTGTAACTTCTTTCTTGTGGCATGAATGTTCAGATCCGTAAGATTCAAAACAATAGTTTGCTATTGACATGAAAACAATAATACTTCAAGCAAACTAGCAAAGTAATCATGAACTTTTGAAATAACAAGGCCAAAGAAAGTTATCCCTACAAAATTATATAGTCTGGCTATGCTCCATCATTCCCACACAACGAATTTAAATCATGCACAACCCCGGTATTGGCCAAGTAATTGTTTTCGTACTCTTACTTTCTCAAACTTTTTCAACTCTCACGCAATACATGAGCGCGAGGCATGGATATAACACTTATAGGTGGAATAGAGTGTGGTGGAGGTTGTGAGGCAAAAAGGAGGAGATGGTCACATTGATTCAGCGTATCAAAGGGCTATGGAGATGCCCATCAATAGATATCAATGTGAATGAGTAGGGATTACCATCCAACGGATGCACGAGAGCTATAAGTGTGTGAAAGCTCAAAAGAAGAACTAGTGGGTGTGCATCCAACTTGCTTGCTCACGAAGACCTAGGGAAATTTTGAGGAAGCCCATCATTGGAATATACAAGCCAAGTTATATAATGAAGATTCCCACTAGTATATGGAAGTGTCAAACCAAGGGACTCTCTATAATGAAGAACATGGTGCTATTTTGAAGCACAAGTGTCAAAAAAGATAGTAGCATTGTCCCTTCTCTCTTTTTCTCTCAATTTTTTGTTTGGGATCTTTGGCCTCTTTTCATTTTTCTTCACATGGGACAATGCTCTAATAATGTTGATCATCACACTTTTATTTACTCACAACTCAACACTTAGAGTAATGATGACTCTGTTGGGGAACGTCGCATGGGAAACAAAAAATTTCCTACGCGCACGAAGACCTATCATGGTGATGTCCATCTACGAGAGGGGATGTGTGATCTACGTACCCTTGTAGACCGTAAAGCAGAAGCGTTAGTGAACGCGGTTGATGTAGTGGAATGTCCTCACGTCCCTCGATCTGCCCCGCGAACTATCCCGCGATCAGTCCCACGATCTAGTGCCGAACGGACGGCACCTCCACGTTCAGCACACGTACAGCTAGACGATGATCTCGCCCTTCTTGATCCAGCAAGAGAGACGGAGAGGTAGAAGAGTTCTCCGACAGCGTGACGGCGCTCCGGAGGTTGGTGATGATCTCGTCTCAGCAGGGCTCTGCCCGAGCTCCGCAGAAACGCGATCTAGAGGTAAAACCGTGGAGATATGTGGTCGGGCTGCCGTGGCAAAGTTGTCTCAAATCAGCCCTAAAACCCCACTATATATAGGAGGCAGAGGGGGGAGCCTTGCCTTGGGGTCCAAGAACCCCCAAGGGGTCGGCCGAGCCAAGGGGGGAAGGTCTCCCCCCCCAAACCGAGTCCTACTTGGTTTGGAAGGTGGAGTCCTTCTTCCCTTTCCCACCTCCTCCTTTTTTTTCTTTTTTCTCTTTGATTTTCTTCCCAATGCGCATAGGCCCCTTTTGGGCTGTCCCACCAGCCCACTAAGGGCTGGTGCGGCACCCCCAATACCTATGGGCTTCCCCGGGTGGGTGGCCCCCCCGGTGAACTCCCGGAACCCATTCGTCATTCCCGGTACATTCCCGGTAACTCCGAAAACCTTCCGGTAATCAAATGAGGTCATCCTATATATCAATCTTCATTTCCGGACCATTCCGGAAACCCTCGTGACGTCCGTGATCTCATCCGGGACTCCGAACAACATTCAGTAACCAACCATATAACTCAAATACGCATAAAACAACGTCGAACCTTAAGTGTGCAGACCCTACGGGTTCGAGAACTATGTAGACATGACCCGAGAGACTCCTCGGTCAATATCCAATAGCGGGACCTGGATGCCCATATTGGATCCTACATATTCTATGAAGATCTTATCGTTTGAACCTCAGTGCGAAGGATTCATATAATCCCGTATGTCATTCCCTTTGTCCTTCGGTATGTTACTTGCCCGAGATTCGATCGTCAGTATCCGCATACCTATTTCGATCTCGTTTACCGGCAAGTCTCTTTACTCGTTCCGTAATACAAGATCACGCAACTTACACTAAGTCGCATTGCTTGCAAGGCTTGTGTGTGATGTTGTATTACCGAGTGGGCCCCGAGATACCTCTCCGTCACACGGAGTGACAAATCCCAGTCTTGATCCATACTAACTCAACGAACACCTTCGGAGATACCTGTAGAGCATCTTTGTAGTCACCCTGTTACGTTGCGACGTTTGATACACACAAAGTATTCCTCCGGTGTTAGTGAGTTATATGATCTCATGGTCATAGGAACAAATACTTGACACGCAGAAAACAGTAGCAATAAAATGACACGATCAACATGCTATGTCTATTAGTTTGGGTCTAGTCCATCACGTGATTCTCCTAATGACGTGATCCAGTTATCAAGCAACAACACCTTGTTCATAATCAGAAGACACTGACTATCGTTGATCAACTGGCTAGCCAACTAGAGGCTTGCGAGGGACAGTGTTTTGTCTATGTATCCACATATGTATATAAGTCTTCATTCAATACAATTATAGCATGGATAATAAACGATCATCTTGATACTGGAATTACAATAATAACTATATGTATTATTTCCTCTAGGGCATAATTCCAACAGTCTCCCACTTGCACTAGAGTCAATAATCTATCCCTCACATCATCATGCGAATTACATTGTAATAAATCTAACACCCATACAGTTCTGGTGTTGATCATGCTTTGCCCGTGGAAGAGGTTTAGTCAGCGGGTCTCCTACATTCAGATCCGTGTGCACTTTGCATATATTTACGTCCTCCCCTTCGACGTAGTCGCGGATGAGGTTGGAGCGTCGTTTGATATCTCTGGACTTCTTGTAAAACCGTGGTTCCTTTGCTAGCGCAATGACACCCGTGTTATCACAGAAAAAGGTTATTGGATTCAGTGCGCTTGGCACCACTCCAAGATCCGTCATGAATTGCTTCATCCAGACACCCTCCTTAGCCGCCTCCGAGGCAGCCATGTACTCCGCTTCACATGTAGAATCTGCTACGACGCTCTGCTTGGAACTGCACGAACTTACCGCACCCCCATTAGGAATAAATACGTATCCGGTTTGCGACTTAGAGTCGTCCGGATCTGTGTCAAAGCTTGCATCGACGTAACCTTTTACGGCGAGCTCTTCGTCACCTCCATACACGAGAAACATCTCCTTAGTCCTTTTCAGGTACTTCAGGATATACTTGACCGCTGTCCAGTGATCCACTCCTGGATTACTCTGGAACCTACCTGCCATACTTATGGCCAGGCTAACGTCCGGTCTAGTGCACAACATTGCATACATGATAGAACCTATGGCTGAAGCATAGGGGACGGAGCGCATATGCTCTCTATCTTCATCAGTTGCTGGGCACTGAGTCTTACTCAATCTCGTACCTTGTAAAACTGGCAAGAACCCTTTCTTGGACTGTTCCATTTTGAACCCCTTCAAAACTTTATCAAGGTATGTGCTTTGTGAAAGTCCTATCAGGCGTTTTGATCTATCCCTGTAGATCTTAATGCCTAGAATGTAAGCAGCTTCTCCTAGGTCCTTCATAGAGAAGCTTTTATTCAAGTAATCCTTTATGCTCTCCAAAAACTCTACGTTGTTTCCAATCAGCAATATGTCATCCACATATAATATTAGAAACGCCACAGAGCTCCCACTCACTTTCTTGTAAATACAAGATTCTCCAACCACTTGTATAAACCCAAATGCTTTGATCACCTCATCAAAGCGTTTGTTCCAACTCCGAGATGCTTGCACCAGTCCATAAATGGATCGCTGGAGCTTGCACACCTTGTTAGCATTCTTAGGATCGTCAAAACCTTCGGGTTGCATCATATACAACTCTTCCTTAAGGAAACCGTTAAGGAACGCCGTTTTTACACCCATCTGCCAGATTTCATAATCGAAAAATGCAGCTATTGCTAACATGATTCTGACGGACTTAAGCATCGCTACGGGTGAGAATGTCTCATCGTAGTCAACTCCTTGAACTTGTGAAAAACCCTTTGCCACAAGTCGAGCTTTATAAACGGTCACATTGCCGTCAGCGTCCGTCTTCCTCTTAAAGATCCATTTGTTCTGAATAGCCTTGCGGCCCTCAGGTAGTACCTCCAAAGTCCACACTTTGTTCTCATACATGGATCCTATCTCGGACTTCATGGCTTCTAGCCATTTGTTGGAATCTGGGCCCACCATTGCTTCTTCATAATTTGCAGGTTCATTGTTGTCCAACAACATTATTGACAAGACGGGATTACCGTACCACTCTGGAGCAGCACGTGGTCTCGTCGACCTGCGTGGTTCGACAGAAACTTGAACCGGAGATTCATGATCATCATCATTTACTTCCTCCTCAACCGGCGTCGCAATGACAGAGGTTTCCCCTTGCCCTGCGCCACCATCCAGAGGGATGAGAGGTTCAACAACCTCGTCAAGTTCTATCTTCCTCCCACTCAATTCTCTCGAGAGAAACTCCTTATCGAGAAAAGCTCCGTTTTTAGCAACAAACACTTTGCCCTCGGATTTGAGATAGAAGGTGTACCCAACTGTCTCTTTTGGGTAACCTATGAAGATGCACTTTTTCGCTGTGGGTTCCAGCTTTTCAGGCTGAAGCTTTTTGACATAAGCATCACATCCCCAAACTTTAAGAAACGACAACTTTGGCCTTTTGCCATACCACAGTTCATATGGTGTAGTCTCAACGGATTTTGATGGTGCCCTATTTAAAGTGAATGCAGTTGTTTCTAATGCATAACCCCAAAATGATAATGGCAAATCGGTAGGAGACATCATAGATCGCACCATCTCTAATAAAGTACGATTACGACGTTCGGACACACCATTACGCTGTGGTGTTCCAGGCGGTGTCAACTGTGAAACAATTCCACATTGTCTTAAGTGAGCACCAAACTCGAAACTCAGATATTCACCCCCACGATCAGACCGTAGGAACTTGATCTTCTTGTTACGATGGTTTTCAACTTCACTCTGAAATTGCTTGAACTTTTCAAATGTTTCAGACGTGTGCTTCATTAAGTAGACATAACCATATCTACTCAAATCGTCAGTGAAGGTGAGAAAATAACGATATCCGCCGCGTGCCTCTACGCTCATCGGACCACACACATCGGTATGTATGATTTCCAACAAGTCACTTGCACGCTCCATTGTTCCGGAGAACGGAGTTTTAGTCATCTTGCCCATGAGGCATGGTTCGCACGTGTCAAGTGAATCAAAGTCAAGTGACTCCAAAAGTCCATCAGCATGGAGTTTCTTCATGCGCTTTACACCAATATGACCCAAGCGGCAGTGCCACAAAAATATGGCGCTATCATTGTTTACTCTAACTCTTTTGGTCTCAATGTTATGTATGTGTGTATCACTATCAAGATTCAATATGAACAATCCTCTCACATTGGGTGCATGACCATAAAAGATGTTACTCATAGAAATAGAACAACCATTATTCTCTGACTTAAAAGAGTAACCGTCTCGCAATAAACAAGATCCAGATATAACGTTCATGCTCAACGCAGGCACTAAATAACAATGATTTAAGTTCATAACTAATCCTGACGGTAACTGAAGTGAGACTGTGCCAACGGCGATTGCATCAATCTTGGAACCATTTCCTACGCGCATCGTCACTTCATCTTTCGCCAGCCTTCGTCTATTCCGCAGTTCCTGTTTCGAGTTGCAAATATGAGCAACAGAACCGGTATCGAATACCTAGGCACTACTACGAGAGCCGGTTAAGTACACATCAATAACATGTATATCAAATATACCTGATTTTTCTTTGGCCGCCTTCTTATCAGCCAGATACTTGGGGCAATTGCGCTTCCAGTGACCCATACCCTTGCAATAGTAACACTCTGTTTCAGGCTTAGGTCCAGCTTTGGGTTTCTTCGTCGGATTGGCAACAGGCTTGCCGCTCTTCTTCGAATTACCCTTCTTGCCTTTGCCGTTTCTCTTGAAACTAGTGGTCTTATTCACCATCAACACTTGATTCTCTTTACGGAGTTCAGACTCTGCGACTTTCAGCATCGCAAACAACTCGCCGGGAGACTTGTTCATCCCATGCATGTTGTAGTACAACACAAAGCCTTTATAGCTTAGCGGTAGTGATTGAAGGATTCTGTCAGTGATAGCTTCTTGCGGGAGTTCAATCCCCAGCTCAGCTAGACGGTTTGAGTACCCAGACATTTTGAGCACATGTTCACTGACAGACGAGTTCTCCTCCATCTTGCAAGCATAGAATTTATCGGAGGTCTCATACCTCTCGATCCGGGCGTTCTTCTGAAAGATAAACTTCAACTCTTGGAACATCTTAAATGCTCCATGACGCTCAAAGCGACGTTGAAGTCCCGGTTCTAAGCCATACAAGACTGCACATTGAACTACTGAGTAGTCCTCCTTACGTGCTAACCAAGCGTTCTTAACATCCTGATCAGCCGTAGCGAGTGGTTCATCTCCTAGCGCAGCATTAAGGACATAATCCTTCTTCCCAGCTTGTAAGATTAGCTTAATATTACGAGCCCAGTCTACAAAGTTGCTTCCATCATCTTTCAACTTAGCTTTCTATAGGAACGTATTAAAATTCAGGGTGACTGTCGCGTGAGCCATGATCTACAACACAAATATATTCAAAGTGGACTTAGACTATGTTCAAGATAATTAGAGTTTAACTTAATCAAATTACTCGCTAAACTCCCACTCAAAAAGTACATCTCTCTAGTCATTTGAGTGGTTCATGATCCAGTTACACTAGCTCAAGTCCGATCATCACGTGAGTTGAGTATAGTTTCAGTGGTAAGCATCCCTATGCTAATCATATCATCTATATGATTCATGATCGACCTTTCGGTCTCATGTGTTCCGAGGCCATGTCTGCACATGCTAGGCTCGTCAAGCTTAACCCGAGTGTTCCGCGTGCCCAACTGTTTTGCACCCGTTGTATGTGAACGTTGAGTCTATCACACCCGATCATCACGTGGTGTCTCGAAACGACGAGCTGTAGCAACGGTGCACAGTCGGGGAGAACACAATTTCGTCTTGAAATTTTAGTGAGAGATCACCTCATAATGCTACCGTCGTTCTAAGCAAAATAAGCTGCATAAAAGGATTAACATCACATGCAATTCATAAGTGACATGATATGGCCATCATCACGTGCTCCTTGATCTCCATCACCAAAGCACCGGCACGATCTTCTTGTCACCGGCGCCACACCATGATCTCCATCAACGTGTCGCCATCGGGGTTGTCGTGCTACTCATGCTATTGCTACCAAAGCTACATCCTAGCAAAAATAGTAAACGCATCTGCAAGCACAAACATTAGTTATAAAGACAACCCTATGGCTCCTGCCGGTTGCCGTACCATCGACGTGCAAGTCGATATTATCTATTACAACATGATCATCTCATACATCCAATATATCACATCACATCGTTGGCCATATCACATCACAAGCATACCCTGCAAAAACAAGTTAGACGTCCTCTAATTTTGTTGTTGCATGTTTTACGTGGTGACCATGGGTATCTAGTAGGATCGCATCTTACTTACGCAAACACCACAACGGAGATATATGAGTTGCTATTTAACCTCATCTAAGGACCTCCTCAGTCAATTCTAATTCAACTAAAGTTGGAGAAACTGACACCCGCCAGTCATATTTGAGCAACGGCGTTACTCGTAGCGATGAAACCAGTCTCTCGTAAGCATACGAGTAATGTCGGTCCGAGCCACTTCGATCCAACAATACCGCGGAATCAAGAAAAGACTAAGGAGGGCAGCAAAACGCACATCACCGCCCACAAAAACTTTTGTGTTCTACTCGAGAATACATCTACGCATGAACCTAGCTCTGATACCACTGTTGGGGAACGTGGCATGGGAAACAAAAATTTTCCTACGCGCACGAAGACCTATCATGGTGATGTCCATCTACGAGAGGGGATGTGTGATCTACGTACCCTTGTAGACCGTACAGCAGAAGCGTTAGTGAACGCGGTTGATGTAGTGGAACGTCCTCACGTCCCTCGATCCGCCCCGCGAACTATCCCGCGATCAGTCCCACGATCTAGTGCCAAACGGACGGCACCTCCGCGTTCAACACACGTACAGCTCGACGATGATCTCGGCCTTCTTGATCCAGCAAGAGATACGGAGAGGTAGAAGAGTTCTCCGGCAGCGTGACGGCTCTCCGGAGGTTGGTGATGATCTCGTCTCAGCAGGGCTCCGCCCGAGCTCCGCAGAAACGCGATCTAGAGGTAAAACCGTGGAGATATGTGGTCGGGCTGCCGTGGCAAAGTTGTCTCAAATCAGCCCTAAAACCCCACTATATATAGGAGGGCGAGGGGGGAGCCTTGCCTTGGGGTCCAAGAACCCCCAAGGGGTCGGCCGAGCCAAGGGGGGAAGGTCTCCCCCCCCAAACCGAGTCCTACTTGGTTTGGAAGGTGGAGTCCTTCTTCCCTTTCCCACCTCCTCCTTTTTTTCTTTTTTCTCTTTGATTTTCTTCCCAATGCGCATAGGCCCCTTTTGGGCTGTCCCACCAACCCACTAAGGGCTGGTGCGGCACCCCCAATACCTATGGGCTTCCCCGGGGTGGGTGCCCCCCCCGGTGAACTCCCGGAACCCATTCGTCATTCCTGGTACATTCCCGGTAACTCTGAAAACCTTCCGATAATCAAATGAGGTCATCCTATATATCAATCTTCGTTTCCGGACCATTCCGAAACCCTCGTGACGTCCGAGATCTCATCCGGGACTCCGAACAACATTCAGTAACCAACCATATAACTCAAATACGCATAAAACAACGTCGAACCTTAAGTGTGCAGACCCTACGGGTTCGAGAACTATGTAGACATGACCCGAGAGACTCCTCGGTCAATATCCAATAGCGGGACCTGGATGCCCATATTGGATCCTACATATTCTACGAAGATCTTATCGTTTGAACCTCAGTGCGAAGGATTCATATAATCCCGTATGTCATTCCCTTTGTCCTTCGGTATGTTACTTGCCCGAGATTCGATCGTCAGTATCCGCATACCTATTTCAATCTCGTTTACCGGCAAGTCTCTTTACTCGTTCCGTAATACAAGATCCCGCAACTTACACTAAGTCACATTGCTTGCAAGGCTTGTGTGTGATGTTGTATTACCGAGTGGGCCCCGAGATACCTCTCCGTCACACGGAGTGACAAATCCCAGTCTTGATCCATACTAACTCAACGAACACCTTCGGAGATACCTGTAGAGCATCTTTATAGTCACCCAGTTACGTTGCGACGTTTGATACACACAAAGTATTCCTCCGGTGTTAGTGAGTTATATGATCTCATGGTCATAGGAACAAATACTTGACACGCAGAAAACAGTAGCAATAAAATGACACGATCAACATGCTACGTCTATTAGTTTGGGTCTAGTCCATCACGTGATTCTCCTAATGACGTGATCCAGTTATCAAGCAACAACACCTTGTTCATAATCAGAAGACACTGACTATCGTTGATCAACTGGCTAGCCAACTAGAGGCTTGCTAGGGACAGTGTTTTGTCTATGTATCCACACATGTATATAAGTCTTCATTCAATACAATTATAGCATGGATAATAAACGATTATCTTGATACAGGAATTACAATAATAACTATATGTATTATTGCCTCTAGGGCATAATTCCAGCAGACCGTGTAGGAAATGCCTCCAGCAGTGTACCGGGATGTGCAACGATCTGGCTTAGCGTATGACGTTGAAACATCTCGCTAGCTATCTTACGATCATGCAATGCCAATATGAAAGTAACGACACATGTCATGAGACAGAACGGTGGGAATTGCAAGGCAATATATCTCGGAATGGCTATGAAAATGCCACAATAGGTAGGTATGGTGGTTGTTTTCAGGAAGGTACATGGTGGGTTTGTGCATCGGCGATAGTTGCGCGGCACTAGAGAGGCTAGCAATGGTGGAAGGTGAAAGTGCATCTATACCATGAACTCACATTAGTCATGAAGAACTCATATACTTTTTGCGAAAGTTTTATTAGTAATCGAAACAAAGTGCTAAACGCATACTCCTAGGGGAAGGGTTGGCAGGTGTTAACCATCGCGCGATCCCGACCGCCACACAAAGGATGACAATCAATAAATCAATTATGCCCCGACTTCCTAACATAGCAGTTCACCATACGTGCATGCTACGGGAATCACTAACTTCAACACAAGTATTTCTAGATTCACAACATCCTACTAACATAACTCTAATATTACCAAATCCATGTCTCAAAACTAATTCAGAGGAATCGAACTTCACTTTATAATCAATGCACGTGAATATGGAAGTTTTTATTATATCCTCTTTGGATGCCTATGATCTTTTGGACTACTTTCATAGCACAAGCCAATTACCAAGTTGCTCAGAGAGAGCACTCTCAAAAAGATATAAGTGAAGATCGAGAGTTCTTATTTCTCCAAAATATGACACCGTCGTGCTCTAAAAAGATCTAAGTGAAGCACTAGAGCAAAGTTATCTAGCTCAAAAGATATAAGTGAAGCACATGCGAGCTAAATTGCCTAACTCAAAAGATATAAGCGAAGCTCAATGAGTATTCTAGCAAAATCACGATGAGTGCATGTCTCTCTCAAAAGAAGGTGTGCAGCAAGGATGATTGTGACACAACAAAAAAAAAGACTCATATAATACACGACGCTCCAAGCAAAACACATATCATGTGGTGAATAAAAATATAGCTCCAAGTAACGTTACCGATGGATTGAAGACGAAAGAGGGGATGCCTTCCCGGGGCATCCCCAAGCTTAGGCTTTTTGGTGTCCTTGAATTTGGCTTGGGATGCCTTGGACATCCACAAGCTTGAGCTCTTTCCACTCTTTATCCCATTGTCCATGAGAACATCACGCAAAACTTGAAAACTTCACAACACAAAACTTAAACAGAAACTCATGATATCATTAGCATAAGAAAACAAACTACCACCTCTTTAGGTACTATAGCAAACTTGATTTCTATTTATATTGATGTTATATTACTGTATTCTCACTTTTCCATGGCTAGTACCCCCCCCCCCCCGAGACTACCCATAGTTTCATCAAAATAAGCAATCAACACAAAAAAAACAGAATCTGTAAAAAACAGACCAGTCTGTAGCAATCTGTATACTTTGTATACTTGTGGTATCTCAAAAATTTGAAAAAATTATGAAAATTAGGGAAATTGGCATATCAACTAGCAAAAAAAGAATCAACTTAAAATCTATTTATGGATAGGAATTAAAAATAATTTCGTGAGCGCAAAGTTTCTGTCTTTTTCAGCAAGATCAAATAACCAACACCAAAACTAATCATAAAGGTTTTACTTGGCTCAAACACAAAAAGAAACACAAAAAAACACAATCATAACAGAATTATGATGGCGTGGACACAACAAAACAGAAATCAAAAAGCAAAGATAAATTCATTGGGTTGCCTCCCAACAAGCGCTATTCTTTAACGCCCTTAGCTAGGCATAAGGCGATAGAATCAAGTATCGTCGTCTTTGGTACTCAAACCATAAGTAGCCCTCGTCATGGATTCATAAGGCAATCTTATTTTCTTTCTAGGAAAATGTTCTATGACCTTCTTCAATGGAAATTGAAATCTAATATTCCCTTCTATGACCAATAGTCCCTAGGAAAGGTCTACCAAGAATGATAGGACATGTCGCATTGCAATCAATATCAAGCACAATAAAATATATGGGTACATAATTCCTATTTGCAATAATAAGAACATCATTGATCCTTCCCATAGGTTTCTTAACAGTAGAATCCGCAAGATGCAAATTAAGAGAGCACCCATCAATCTCATTGAAGCCTAGAACATCACATAAACACTTTGGAATAGCGGAAACACTAGCACCCAAATCACAAAAAGAATTCATTCATAGTTTTTTATCTTGATTTTGATAATAGGTTCCCACTCATCATGAAGTTTTCTAGGAATAGAAACTTCCAACTCAAGTTTCTCTTCTAGAGATTTCATCATAGCATCGACGATATGATCGGTAAAGGCCTTGTTTTGGCTATAAGCGTGTGGAGAGTTTAGCATGGATTGCATCAAGGAAATACATTCAATCAAAGAGCAACTATCATAATTGAATTCATTGAAATCCAAATTAGTAATTTCATTACTACTCAAAGTTTTGATATCCTCTACTCCACTTTCAATGCTTTTAGCATCAAGATAGATAGACTCCGAATCATTGGGGCGTTTCTCAACCAAAGTGGATTCCTATCTAGCCCCATCATCATTAGGTTTGACATTAGAAAACAAGGATTCAATAGGAGTCACACCAAGCACTTTAAGATCTTCGTGATTCTCATCATGAGAACACGCCTTTTTAAGCCATTCCTGTCTAGCACGAATTTGGGCAGTTCTTTCTTTACTCTCATTCATGGAAACACGCATAGCTTTCAAAGTTTCATCCATATTAATCTTGGGAGGAGCACATCTCAATTTCAAAGCATCAACATCAAGAGACATTCTATCAACGGTCCTAGACAAGTCATCAATTTTGAGCAGTTTTTGTTCTATGGACGCATTGAAAATCTTTTGCGAGTTGATAAACTCTTTAATATTACTCTCTAGATCAGAGGGTAATTTATTGTAATTTCCATGAGCATTTATGTAGTAATTGCCAAAGTTATTAGAGGGATTACTAGGAATATAGTTACCTCTAAAAGCATTGTTGTTGCCAAAATTATTCCTACCAACAAAATTAACATCCAAGCTCTCATTGCTATTCTAAATCAAGGAAGACAAGGGCATATCATTTGGATCTAAAGGAGAACCTTTACTAGAAAGCAATTTCATTAATTCATCCATCTTAGCGCACTCAAAGAGTTAATTTCTTCTATGGCATGCAATTTTTACTAGTAGGTGACCTTTTAGTGTGCCACTGAGAATAGTTTGTCATGATATTGTCTAGGAGTTTTGTGGCTTATCCTAGTGTGATTTCCATGGAAGTTCCACTGGAGGCGGAATCCAAGATATTTCTAGAAGCAAAATTCAAACCAGCATAGAAGATTTGTATAATCATCCAAAGACTCAAGCCATGAGCGGGACAATTTCTAATCATCAATTTCATTCTCTCCCAAGATTGTGCAACATGTGCATGATCTAGTTGCTTAAAATTCATGATATCATTACGGAGAGAGATAATCTTAGCCAATGGAAAATACTTGGATATATAAGCATCTTTACACTTGTTCCAAGAATCAATGCTATTTTTGGGTAAATATGAGAACCAAGTTTTTGCTCGATCTCACAATGAGAATGGAAATAGCTTCAATTTAATCACATCATTATACACATCTTTCTTATTTTGCATATCGCATAACTCAATGAAGGTATTAAGATGGGACGCGGCATCTTCACTAGGAAGGCTGGAAAATTGCTCTTTCATAACAAGATTCAGCAAAGCAGCATTGATTTCATATGATTCCGCACTAGTGGCGGGAGCAATCGGAGTACTAATAAAATCATTATTATTAGTATCCGAGAAGTCACAAAGTTTGGTGTTTTCAGTCATGGTGACTTCAGCTAGCACACAAGCACACAAGTGAACAAAAGGCAAGCGAAAGAAAAGGGCAAACAAAAAAGGCAAATATTTTTGTAATTTTTGTTTTTCAGAAGTGGGGGAGAGGAAAACGAGAGGCAAAAAAGTAAATCCAAGAGATGAGTTTGCGACAGTTACTTGGATAAGCTTCACTTAGAATAGTCACCGGTGCCAGAAATTGACATGTTGGAGGAAGACTATTCTTGACTTGATACCCCCGGCAATGGTGCCAGAAATTGGCACGTTGACGGGAGACTATTCTTGTCTTGATCGTCCTCCCCGGCAACGGTGCCAGAAATTCTTCTTGCTACCTCTTGAGCTTGCGTTGGTTTTTCCCTTGAAGAGGAAAGGGTGATGCAACAAAGTAGCAGTAAGCATTTCCCTCAGTTTGAGAACCAAGGTATCAATCCAGTAGGAGTATCAAGGCAAGTCTCCAAAGTACCTGCGCAAAAACAAACAAACTTGCACCCAACGCTATAAAGGGGTTGTCAATCCCTTCACGATTAACTGCAAGGTGAGATCTGAAGGCGGAAAGTGCAACAAAGTAAAAGTGTAGAGCTGAAAATATGATGTGAAGTAGACACCGGGGCCATAGTGTTCACTAGAGGCTTCTCTCATGATAGCAAGTATTATGGTGGGTGAACGAATTACTGTCGAGCAATTGATAGAACCGCGCAAAGTCATGATGATATCTAAGGCAATGATCATACATATAGGCATGACGTCCGAGATAAGTAGACCGATACTTTCTGCATCTACTACTATTACTCCACACATCGACCGCTATCCAGCATGCATCTGGTGTATTAAGTTCATAACAAACGGAGTAACGCCTTAAGCAAGATGACATGATGTAGAGGGATAAATTCATGCAATAGATATAAACCCCATCTTTTTACCCTTGATGGCAACAACACGATGCGTGCCTCGCTACCCCTTCTGTCACTGGTGAGGACACCGCACGGTATGAACCCAAAACCAAGCACTTCTCCCATTGCAAGAATTATAGATCAAGTTGGCCAAATGAAACCCACAACTCGAAGAGAATTACAAGGATACGAAATCATGCATATAAGAGATCAGAGGAAACTCAAATAACATTCATAGATAATCTGATCATAAATCCACAATTCATCGAATCTCGACAAACACACCGCAAAAGAAGATTACATCGGATAGATCTCCATGAAGTTCATGGAGAACTTTGTATTGAAGATCCAAGAGAGAGAATAAGCCATCTAGCTACTAGTTATGGACCCGAAGGTCTATGGTGAACTACTCACGCATCATCGGAGAGGCAATGGTGTTGATGAAGAATCCCTCCGTGTTCGCATCCCCCTCCGACAGGGCACTAGAACGTGCCCCATATGGGATCTTGCGGAGACAGAAGCTTGTGGCGGTGGAAAAGTATTTTCGTGGCTCTCTCCCGTGGTTTCAAATTTTTAGGGAATTTATAGGCGGAAGAACTAGGACAGGGGAGCCACAGGGGGCCCACAAGCCTGCTAGGCCCGCCCCCCCTAGGTCAGGTCTGGGTGGCTTGTGACCTCCTCCGAGGTCCCATGCCTTGGTTCTCAAGTTTCCTGCGTGTCTTCTGTTATGGAAAAAATCATTCCGCGGGTTTTATTCCGTTTGGACTCCGTTTAATATTCTCCTCTCAAAAAGTCAAAAACACGGAAAAAACAGGAACTGGCACTTGGCACTGAGTTAATAGGTTAGTCCCAAAAAAGATATAAAATAGCATATTCATGCATACAAAACATCCAAAGTTGACAAGATAATAGCATGGAACCATCAAAAATTACAGATACGTTGGAGACGTATCAGTGCGCCCTGTTGGCTTGGTACCAACAGGTGGCCCCCTCTAGTGGGTCTTTGCTCCATTATTATTTTTTACTCGAGAAAAAATCCACAAGAAATTTCGTCTGATTCCGAAAACTTTTATTTCTGCACATAAACAATACCATGGTAGTTGTGCTGAAAAGAATGTCCGTTCGGGTTAGTTTCGTTCCAATCATGCAAATTAGATTGGCTACATTCCAAAAAAGAACGTTTGGGGCATCGTCAGACCATGTCATCATTAGTTCAAAAAATTTGATACATTTGGGACGGATAAGGGAAAAGCTAGAAATTGAAACTCTGAAGCCTCCCCCCTGTGTCGCACTCCAGGCGGCACCGGAGGCAACACTCGTTCGCCACGAGCGCCTCCCCGCAACGGGATCCACATCCACCCATAAGGTGGAAGGGGGATGTGTTTTTGTGTCTCGAGGAGTCGGGGGAGTGCTGGAGCAGCTGTGGCATTGGACGACCATCTTGTTGGTGCACGAAAGCCTAGGCGACAGCCTCGGGAAACGGTGGTGTCATCCTTTCCCGGCTGGCGTCACAAGGTTGCGAGAGGGTGCATGCTGCGGTGGTTCCTCGCCCGATCTGCCCCTCATTCAAATCTTCTTCTGGTACTCAGCGGCTGTCCCTAGCACGGGTTAGTGGGGCGTTCGATGGTCGCTACAGTGTGCTGCAGATGGTGGTCCGACGGAGGCTGCAACGTGGTATGGAATCCGTGGTGGTGGCGGTGTGTTGCGGATCACGGACGGAGACGTTGCGATGTTGCATGGGTGGGCGTGAAGTGCTTTTGGCTCGCACAGGGGTATCCATCGCGGAGTGTGGTGTTGTGGTGGCTTTGTCCATGGTGGCGTGTTAGCGGCTGGCGATGGTGGATGTGCTGAATAGTGGTCTTGGCTCCGATGGTTTGGTGTCCTTGAATTTCCAGATCTACAAGACCATCGATGGGGGAGGAGGGTCTCAGGCAAAAGCCTTTTCGGAACGGCGGCGTCTGCGGGCGCCGTTACCTCTTGGGTGCGTTGCTTCGGAGCTCCTTTCCCTTTCCTCTCTTGTGGTGTTTGGACTCTCCAGTTTCAGAGTAGGCGGCGGCGGCATCTACGTCATGACCTCCTTTGAGGCGTTTCCATGGAGGGTTAGCTTTTGGGATCCATGTGGCGTTCTCCCATCGTAACGGGCGGTGTATGTCGGGGCAGCGGCCTCGAATCCTTCTTATGCGTCGAGACGATGGTTTCGCGTAGCATGTGCGGCGGCAGCTCCATGAGGCAGGGTTGTAGCTCGTCCTCGCTTGGGTGGCAACATTGGGATGCAAGGGTAGTAGGGTTGTCTGTTGGATAACGTAGAATAAATTCAAAATTTTCCTACACATGTTCAGATCTTCCTATGGAGAGACCAGCAACGAGAGAGGGGTAAGAGCATCTTCATACCTTTGAAGATCGCTAAGCGGAAGCGTTGCTAGAACGCGGTTGATGGAGTCGTACTCGCAGCGATTCCGATCTAGTGCCGAACAACGACACCTCCGCGTTCAACACACGTGCAGCCCGGTGATGTCTCCCGCACCTTGATCCAGCAAGGAGGAGGGAGAGGTTGGGAAGAAGTCCAGCAACACGACGGCGTGGTGTCGATGGAGAGACGAGGTCTCCCGGCAGGGCTTCGCCAAGCACCGGCGGAGAGGAGGAGGAGGAAGAGCAGGGCTGCGTCGAGAGAGAGGGAAAACCGTGTCCTCCAATGGCCAAAAGTGCCCACTATATATAGGGGAAGGGGAGAGGGGGTGCCACCCCTAGGGTTCCCACCCTAGGGGGTGCGGCAGCCCTCCCAGATGGGTGGTGCGGCGGCCAGAGGGGGGGGGCAGGGGGTGGCGCACCCACTGGTGGGCCTTAGGCCCACCTGGCTTAGGGTTTGCCCCCCCTTTTCTCTCCCTTGCGCAATGGGCTGAGTGTGGAGGCGCACCAGCCCACCTAGGGGCTGGTTCCCACCCCCACTTGGCCCACCTTACCTCCCGGGGTCGTTGCCCCCTTCGGTGGTCCCCCGGGGCCACCTCCGGTGGTCCCGGTGGTCCCGGTACGTTACCGGTGACGCCCGAAACACTTCCGGTGTCCGAAACCATCCGTCCTATATATCAATCTTTACCTCCGGACCATTCCGGAGCTCCTCGTGACGTCCGGGATCTCATCCGGGACTCTGAACAACTTTAGGTAACCTCATATAACAATTCCCTATAACCCTAGCGTCATCGAACCTTAAGTGTGTAGACCCTACGGGTTCGGGAGACAGGCAGACATGACCGAGACACCTCTCTGGCCAATAACCATCAGCGGGGTCTGGATACCCATGGTGGCTCCCACTTGCTCCACGATGATCTCATCGGATGAACCACGATGTCAAGGATTCAATCAATCCCGTATACGATTCCCTTTGTCTGTCAGTATAGAACTTGCCCGAGATTCGATCGTCGGTATACCTATACCTTGTTCAATCTCGTTACCGGTAAGTCTCTTTACTCGTTTCGTAGCACGTCATCGTGTAACTAACTCCTTAGTCACATTGAGCTCATGATGATGTTCTACCGAGTGGGCCCAGAGATACCTCTCCGTCACACGGAGTAACAAATCCCGATCTCGATTCGTGCCAACCCAACAGACACTTTCGGAGGTACCCGTAGTGCACCTTTATAGTCACCCAGTTACGTTGTGACGTTTGATACACCCAAAGCACTCCTACGGTATCCGGGAGTTGCACAATCTCACGGTCGAAGGAAAAGATACTTGACATTAGAAAAGCATTAGCATACGAACAATACGATCTAGTGCTAGGCTTAGGATTGGGTCTTGTCCATCACATCATTCTCCCAATGATGTGATCCCGTTATCAATGACATCTAATGCCCATGATCAGGAAACCATGATCATCTATTGACTAACGAGCTAGCCAACTAGAGGCTTGCTAGGGACACATTGTGATCTATATATTCACACATGTATTACTGTTTCCTGTTAATACAATTATAGCATGAACAATAGACGATTATCATGAACAAGGAAATATGATAATAACCATTTTATTATTGCCTCTAGGGCATATTTCCAACATTGTCGGCTCGGTCGGCGCGTCCTAAAGGGGACGGTTGGACGGTATGTCGGGGCAGCGGCCCCGGATGTGGTGTGACGGCCGTGGTCTATGAGCAGTTTGCCTTGAGCAGTGTGAGCTGGGTCGTGCGACATTGCGGCTCGAGGCGAGCGGTGGTATGTCGGGACGACGACCTTGGAAGGTGGTGTCGGTTGAGTGCGTTGGGCGCGACGACGGGCAGCGGCCCTGGCAGCTTCAAGTGCATAAACCTTGGATTGTGTGGATAGTGACATTGTTTTTGAAGTTGATCTCGACATGTCGTCTACTGTAACCAGCAATGGCTTTCTGGGTGCTTGCCTCTTCACCACCGCAAGAGAGTCCCGGTCTGCTCCTCCCATAGTAGTCTCGACTTTTTCTTTCCAATGATGGTGTGGGTCTGGCTTGACAGAGTGAGGCCTCCCGTTGTTATGTGTATATTTGGTTGGCGTTGGTTGTGGTGCTCGGCACGTCGTGACGAGTGTGGGCTTGGCCCAGTGTTTTTTGATGTTTGGGAGTGAGGGCATGACCGAGTATGTCTTGTGGGGCTTTAAGCCCTTTGTATATGGTCTTAGCCAGTTTTTCCTAATTAACCAGGTATTTTTTTTCTTCTTAGTGAGTGCAGAAAATCTGCCATTTCAAAAGAAAAAAACTCTTAGGCTATGTTTGGTAGCGAAGTATTGCAGAAAACATGGTCATACAAAACTACAGTATTTTAGCATGTATGCATAAGATACCATGGTTTTGGCGGAACAGAGTATTTTGAAGTATCTAGAATACTGTGACATGTTTGGTTAGCTAGCTAATCGTTAGCTAGAAGTTGCAAACACGTGTATTCCTAGTTTATGCTTGACCGTTTACAAGTACTTGGCCAACGGCGATACGCATGGGTTCCGGCGAGCGCTTCAGGGTGGAGCGCATGGGGCACGTCGTGCCGTCATTCATGTTGACCGCGGTCCCAAGCAGTGCGTGCGGGATGAGCAGCGGTCAGCACGGTAGCGGCATGGCGGTGGCTGTAGTGCCAAGTGGCGGCACAACACACATACGTGGCTGTGGTATAAGTCTTTCTATTGGTTCCACTAATGAATTACATATGAATGTATATAGATATATTTTAAAATATAAATTTATTTATTTTATTTCGTATGTAGATCTTTAGTAAAATATCTTAAAAGACTTATATTTAGCAACTGAGGGAATATGAGTGTGCAGGGAACATCTGAGCTCGGACAATAGTGGGCTGCGGTTTTCATGGAGCAGCCAGTAGCGCGACCATGGCGTGAGTTGGCCAGCAGGGCAACTAGCTGCATGAGGGCATGCGGCGTAGAAGCAGAGAGGGAGGTAGGGATGAAAAGTGGGTCCCATTTAAACCCACTTATTATATAGTATTTTAAAATTTTGTTTTTTTCCAAGGAAAATAAACTGTGAAGCTAAAAAAACTAAATAAATGGGACTTGTGGTTGTCACTTATTTACCATTTACATCCCTAGAGGGAGGAACGCAAGCAGTAGTACAATGGACACTGTTTTTCTCTCCGTCGTCTCTTAGCTTATCCATGAATGTCCATGAAGACAGGAACGGAGCGAGTATTTGAACATGAAAGAGCGAAGGGATGGGAACACATGAACCATGGCACAAAAGAATTTCAAGTCTTAAATATTATAGCAATTAATATCAAACACATACAAGAAATTTATTTATTTTGAAACGGACAAGAATATTTTTTAAACATTAAACAAGGCTACATTTTTACTAGTTTAAACTATCTTTGACCCCGACCTGGCCGATCGAACAAATCAATAATTTTATAAACATTAAACCTCACAACTATTTCCTTCCCAGTGTATACCACCATGTAATATTGAAGAAAACTGCCACCCATTTTATTTCAAAGATGCCGTTTGATTAGTTTGATTGCTAAAAACGCACCATATTTGCAATTGAGACAGAGAGAGAGAGACGACCAATTGCAGTAATCTACCGACCATTGTATCTGCAGAAGTTTTGGCATCTATCTCTGTGATTGGATTTCCATCTTCAACATTAGTTTGCTTGGCGGTGTCTTTCTCTTCCTGATCTATGCAATTCTAGTAGTACAAAAAAAGATACATAATCAGTTAACTGATCTGATAACCAACAAAATGCACAAACTACTAACAATTGATTGATTAGTTTGTGTGATCAAAATGACACTAAAATATTATGAATCTATAAACAATATTACATCTGGCTCGATCGGAGCAAGTTAGAAATTGGGTGTGGCGCCGCCACCCGGCTGATCATTGTCACGTAGAATTGAACTGGATTGATGAGCGACAGCTTTGCTAGGCATGCAACGTCAATGACATGGAAGCCCAGCGGACGGCGATGATGTTCAAGTGCTCCATGAAGTCCAAACCCTAGCGGCCTAGCGTATGGTGGGCAGCGTCAACACGAAATAGGTCTAGTCTTATTTTTGAATTTATGACGAAGTTGCATGCAGGTGTGTGAAGCCAAAGCAAAAGTGACAAAACGGAAGGCCGTGGAAACTCGGCTTCGCGAGAGTTCCAGCCAACAGAGCAACCCCCACCCTTACAATCGAGGCCCCACTTGCAGCCGCACATGACATCACTGAAGTACTGGCACAACAAACCCCACAAGAGCACAAAGCCCCAGCAGTCAGCAGAGAACAACATAGCGGCACGCAACACGCAACACGCAGCAAAGCGCCGGTGCCGCTTCCCCAGGACCCCAGGTCACCAGCCACCTCCTCTCTTCTCCAGCAGCAGCGGCAGCCTCGCCACGCGCCGCGCGCGCGCAGCAACCGGCATGGCGATGTCTCGCGCCGCCGCGGCCGTCCGGCAGCGCCGACGCGTGCCGCTCCTGCCCGCGGCGAGGTCCATGGCGTCGTGGTTCGGGCACGTGGAGCCGGCCCCCAAGGACCCCATCCTCGGCGTCACCGAGGCCTTCCTCGCCGACCCCTCGCCGGACAAAGTGAACGTCGGCGTCGTACGTGTCTCTTTCTCCCTCTCTCTCTCTCTCTCTCTCTCTGCTTCTCTTGGCCCGCATGCCCTGCCACAGCTGCGTTTCTCGCGGTGTGCCGCGACCGAAATGGGTGGGTGCCGATCGTAGGGGCTGATGAGTGACGCCTTCTTCCTGTTGTGCCGCGCGCAGGGCGCGTACCGGGACGACGCCGGGAAGCCCGTGGTGCTGGAGTGCGTGCGCGAGGCGGAGCGGCGAATCGCCGGGAGCACCAACATGTGAGATCTCGCTGTCCGCCTTTCCTCTGGTCTCTCTTGGCCCTTGCTTTTCCTTTAATGCGGTTGTGGGTGCAGTTCTCTTGGTCCTGGGGAGTGAGCAATTGATTGATGATGAATTGACGTGGACGAAAGCTTAGCTTTATGATGCATGATGCATGAAGCCTGCATTGCCCTGCAGTCTTGTGATAATACTTCGACAATTCTACTGTGTGGATTTTTCTTGGACAATAAGTACGCACATTTGTCGATTTCGCTATCGAGAAATTATTGATAGGATCATAACGCACTTCCAGGCAGCCGTGTCTAATACAGCATTTGGAAGTTTCAATCTAGCTTTTGTGCACAGCACCTTGAGAGTTCACAGTTCTTTTTGGAGGGGTTTCCTGTAAAAGGGATTATTGAGTTCCAGCTGTGCAATTAAAAATAAATAAATAATAATAATAATAATAATAATAATAATAATAATAATAATAATAATAATAATAATAATAATAATAATAATAATAATTGGAGTTCAATGGTAATGGAATGCAATTTTAGTGCATGAACGAACGATTATCATGAGTTCTCAAATTCTTTTCCTGACGAAATTTGTGAAACAGGGAGTACCTTCCGATGGGAGGAAGCGTGAAGATGATTGAGGAATCGCTGAAGCTGGCATACGGGGAGGATTCTGAGTTCATCAAGGACAAGAGGATCGCGGCAGTGCAGGCTCTTTCGGGGACTGGTGCATGTCGCCTCTTTGCAGATTTCCAGAAGCGCTTCTTGCCCGATTCACACATCTACATTCCTACTCCTACATGGTCAAAGTGAGTTAGGATCCATTCTACTTTGACTGTCTCATATCCATGCATGCCGTGGCATGACACCTAAATTTTTGGTTACAAGTCTCCAGTAGGTTACCAAAAACAATTCAGAGTCCACACTGAGCGTAGTCGTAGTGCACTTGCATTGCAAAATTTCAAATGTTGGCACCCTCTGACAATAGCTAACTGTATGAACCTGTTCAGCCATCACAACATTTGGAGGGATGCCCAGGTACCACAAAGTGCATTTGCCTACTACCATCCAGAATCAAGAGGACTGGACTTTGCAGGCCTGATGGATGATATCAAGGTATTTTTGTTAGTGATGAACATTTTTACAAGTGCTGTAGAGTGTAGACACGACTGATCCTTCCAGTAATATTGTTACAAAAGTAATTGTAGTTTGCTGTGATTTGGCACAGTAAAGCTCCCACTTTCTGTGGGTGTTTCTGTCTTGTTAACAGCTTATCTGTCACTGATTCAGAATTGTGTTTTCTTACACATGCAGAAAGCTCCAGAGGGTTCCTTCTTTTTGCTTCATGCATGTGCTCACAATCCCACGGGGGTTGATCCTTCTGAGGAACAATGGAGAGAGATATCTCAACAGTTTAAGGTACAGATGGCAACAAATTGGAGAATGGCCACTCCTTATATTATTTTACCAGTGACATGCAGCTGTATTTTTTTGTTTGGTATTTTTCAGGTGAAGAACCATTTCCCATTTTTCGACATGGCATACCAAGGATTTGCTAGTGGTGACCCAGAGAGAGATGCCAAGGCTATTCGGATCTTTCTTGAAGACGGACACCAAATTGGATGTGCACAGTCGTATGCAAAAAACATGGGACTTTATGGCCAAAGAGCAGGATGCCTTAGGTACTCATTTCTGCTATTTTAATCTATCAAATACAGTATTTTTCATATCTGTTCTCACTTAAGGATCGATGTCTTTTGTAATGTGTACCTTTTCTTATTTATATTTTCTACAGCTACTTGTTAGTGTTTGTGTTCTATGTCAAGTTGTTTCCCTGTAATTTTCACTGAGTTGAGATGTCAGTATGTTTATTTGTGAGCACTGTGTACAGCCTGCAAGTGTTTAATTTAAGAAGACTTAAGCATTACATGATCTTGGAGAGTTTCTGACACTAAAGACTATAAGCTACAACTCTTCATCTGTTTCCTAGGTGTGGCCTGATCTCCTATATTTTAACATTTTCTGCAGTATCCTCTGCGACGATGAAATACAAGCAGTTGCTGTGAAGAGCCAATTGCAACAGATTGCCAGACCTATGTACAGCAACCCACCCCTTCATGGCGCACTAATTGTTTCCACTATCCTTGGGGATCCAGCACTGAAAAGCTTATGGCTCAAAGAGGTCAAGGTAAACTACAAAGTCCTTCCCAAGTCCTGACTACCAGTGAAGTAAACAAAATTCCTGAGTCATTTGATAATCATGGAAACTGATGGGTTTGATTGTGAACATTATTTTACCATTTGTTTATTGTCTCAGGGTATGGCTGATCGCATTATTGGAATGCGAAAAGCACTTAAGGATAGTCTTGAAAAGTTGGGTTCACCATTATCATGGGAACATATTACTAATCAGGTAATTGCTCATCAAGATAATTTTTTGCTATAATTTAGGCTGGGGTAGCTCACTGCCCATATGTAACTGGTAGTATACTGTACAACATCTTGGCCAACATAAAAAGGTGTGGACGCAATTTGGGTCTGCACCGGTGCAAAAAAAATCGGGTAGGATCATGCCGGGAGTGTAGACATTTATTTTGCTTTGACATCTGTACCTAAACTGTCTCTTAAATTGATCAATGGAATGTGGCAAATCTGTTGCCTCTGTTTCACAAAATCTAAAGTTATAAGGAATTTACACTCCTTAGAATGGAATTTTAGTTGTTAGTTCATAAAAGGTAATTAGTTCCCATGAAAACCGATACCCGGAAGCCCCTCAGACTTATAACCTTGGGGAAGGAGGAATGCTCTTTTTTTTTTACTGAAATTAGTTTTCTGTTTTATGGTGCGAACATCACCCACTTTGAACCTTCTAAGATGTTTTGATGCTGCAAATTTCTGGGGTTCAAACTGCGGTTGTATTACTATTCTACACACTTTTTTTAAAGGAGGATAACCCCCAGTCACAATGATGCATGCAGCCATACTATTCTACACACATAAACAATAGTTTAGCTAAATTTTACGTTATGCTTTGTAAGTGACCTTATTTACTTCCATATATGCATTACTGAGACTTTTGCCATGCCATTCCATCGGCGGTTGTCAATAGCTCCAATATAAAATAGAATGCTTTACTTTCGTGAACAGATTGGTATGTTTTGCTACAGCGGGATGACGCCTGAACAAGTTGATCGCTTAACAAATGAATTCCACATATACATGACTCGTAATGGCAGGATAAGGTACTCGCAATTGCTTAACAGAAAGTTTGTTGTTCTTTCTGAATACATCTCTCTGCATTTCATGGATTACTTATGCCTAATTTTATTGATGTTTCCTCCTTCAGCATGGCTGGTGTGACAACAGGAAATGTCGCCTATTTGGCTAACGCTATTCATGAGGTCACTAAGCCAAATTAAGACATGTTCCTCCGGCCATTTTGAGAAATAAGAGGAGCCTTTCAACTTCAAGTTGCAATTTGCTTTTAATTTCCTTTAACCTTTTCTGACCATGATATGGTCAGGTAGACAAATAAGTATGTTCCAATACTGTTGTTTTTCTCAAAGAATGTATCATATTGTTGTGACCTATGGGTGTGCAAATATTGATTTGTTTCACTGCAGGCACATAAAGGAACACTTTTTGTAAGAACTAGAATGATCCTATATTACAGTTGCAAATGATGCCCTAACACAGAAAATGTCATCATTTTAAAAACAATTTAGGAGGAGCTGAGTTCCTGTGAAGCATATGAAGAAATGCAGGTGGCATCTGCAAGTGCACAGAGTTTCTTATAGTCTTTGAAATAATTGGGATTATCTATCCAGAATCAGAAGATAGGTTGGTGTCCAACATAACGCATTTAACTTTTATTGTCACAAAAGGAGATACTGGAGGCTAGCAAATAAGTATGTCACAAAAAAACAGATGTACAAACTGAAAAACATGATTAAATTTAAGGAGCACAATATATTGATGATGGTGTTCGTGAAATGGTAGGTTCTCTTTGTTGAGAAACGTTGCATGGGAAATAAAGATTTTCCTATGCTCACCAAGATCAATCTATGAAGATCAACATCTACGAGAAGGGGAGTGCATCTACATACTCTTGGAGATCGCTAAGCGGAAGCTTTGAGAAACACAGTTGATGTAGTCGAACCTCTTCGCGATCCAATCACGATCCGTTCCGCGATCCACTAACGAACGTCCCGATCAAGTGCCTAAGGGACAACACCTCCGCGTTCAGCACACGTACAGCTCGGTGAAGCCTTCACCTCCTTGATCCAGTGAGCGATGGTGAATGGTTGAGTTCTCCGACAGCACGACGACGAGGTGGCGGTGGTGGTTCTGCGATCTCGGCAGAGCTTTGCCAAAAGTTGTCGTGATGCGACAGACGAGAAAACAATCTAGCGAGAGGGCGCCACCAAGGCTTGGTGTGTTGGATGCCTCCCTCTCCCTCTCTATTTATAGGAGGAAGGGGTAGGTAGGGGGCTGCCTTGGTCCCTCCTCTAAAGGATGCGTGGCCGGCCAAGTGGGGAGGAGTCTACCTCCAACAAGGGAGGTGGGCACCCAACGGGAGGGCTCCGCCCTCCCCAAGGCACCTCCCCCACCTACCCTTGGGCGCATGGGCCCTTTAGGGGTAGGCTGCCCAGCCTACGAGGGGCTGGTGCGCCACCTCTTAGGCCCATGTGCCCCCCGGGTGGTGGGCCCCTTTCGGTGGACCCACGTAACCCTTTCGACACTCCCGGTACAATACTGGAAAACCCTGAAACTTTTTTGAAACCCGGATACCACTTTACCATATATAAATCTTTACCTCCAGAAAATTCTGGAGCTGATGCTGACGTCTGGGATCTCATTCGGGACTCCGAACAACCTTTGTTCACCAACACAACTCAACTATATCTATATCATCACCGAATGTTAAGTGTGCAGACCCTTCTGGTTCAAGAACTATGCAGACATGACCGAGACACCTCTATATTCAATAACCAATAGTGGGACCTGGATGCCCATATTGGTTCCCACATATTCTACGAAGATCTTTATCACTCGAACCATGATGTCAAGGATTCAGTTAATCCCGTATGGAGTTCCCTTTGTCCATCGATATGTTACTTGCCCGGGATTCGATGGTCGGTATCTCCATACCTAGTTCAATCTCGTTAGGGCAAGTCTCTTTGCTCTTCTGTAATACAAGATCCCGTGACTAACTACTTAGTCACATTGCTTGCAAGATTACTCTGACGATGTATTATCGAGTGGGTCCCGGGATACCTCTCCATCATATGGAGTGACAAATCCCAGTCTCGATCCATGCCAACCCAACAGACACCCTCAGAGATAGCACTAGAGCAACTTTATAATCACCCAGTTATGTTGTGACATTTGTGTTGGTAAACGTAGCATAAATTCAAAATTTTCCTACGCATGTTCAGATCTTCCTATGGAGAGACCAGCAACGAGAGAGGGGTAAGAGCATCTTTTTACCTTTGAAGATCGCTAAGCGGAAGTGTTGCTAGAACGCGGTTGATGGAGTCGTACCCGCAGCGATTCCGATCTAGTGCCGAACAACGGCACCTCCGCGTTCAGCACACGTGCAGCCCGGTGACGTCTCCCGCACCTTGATCCAGCAAGGAGGAGGGAGAGGTTGGGGAAGAAGTCCAGCAACACGACGGCGTGGTGTCGGTGGAGAGACGAGGTATCTCGGCAGGGCTTCGCCAAGCACCGGCGGAGAGGAGGAGGAAGAAGAGCACGGCTGCGCCGAGGGAGAGGGCAAAGTGTGTTCCCCAAAGGCCAAAACCCCTCTATATTTATAGGAGGAGGGGGAGGGGGTGCGCCACCCCTAGGGTTCCCCCCCTAGGGGGTGCGGCAGCCACCAGATGGGAGGGGGGCGGCGGCCAGGGCAGGGAAAGAGGGGGTGCGCCCTAGGTGGGCCTTGGGCCTCATCTGCGCCTAGGGTTTCCCCCTCCCCCTTTCTCTGGTGCGCATGGGCTGGGTGGGGGGCGCACCAGCCCACCTAGGGGCTGGTTCCCTCCCCCACTTAGCCCATCTAGCCTCCCGGGGTCGTTGCCCCCCTTCGGTGGTCCCGGTACGTTACCGGTGACGCCCGAAACACTTCCGGTGTCCGAAACCATCCGTCCTATATATCAATCTTTACCTACGGACCATTCCGGAGCTCCTCGTGACGTCCGGGATCTCATCCGGGACTCCGAACAACTTTCGGTAACCTCGTATAACAATTCCCTATAACCCTAGCGTCATCGAACCTTAAGTGTGTAGACCCTACGGGTTCGGGAGACAGGCAGACATGACCGAGACACCTCTCTGGCCAATAACCATCAGCGGGGTCTGGATACCCATGGTGGCTCCCACTTTCTCCACGATGATCTCATCGGATGAACCACGATGTCAAGGATTCAATCAATCCCGTATACGATTCCCTTTGTCTCTCGGTATAGAACTTGCCCGAGATTCGATCGTCGGTATACCTATACCTTGTTCAATCTCGTTACCGGTAAGTCTCTTTACTCGTTCCGTAGCACGTCATCGTGTGACTAACTCCTTAATCACATTGAGCTCATGATGATGTTCTACCGAGTGGGCCCAGAGATACCTCTCCGTCACACGAAGTGACAAATCCCGATCTCGATTCGTGCCAACCCAACAGACACTTTCGGAGGTACCCGTAGTGCACCTTTATAGTCACCCAGTTACGTTGTGACGTTTGATACACCCAAAGCACTCCTACGGTATCCGGGAGTTGCACAATCTCACGGTCGAAGGAAAAGATACTTGACATTAGAAAAGCATTAGCATACGAACAATACGATCTAGTGCTAGGCTTAGGATTGGGTCTTGTCCATCACATCATTCTCCCAATGATGTGATCCCGTTATCAATGACATCTAATGCCCATGATCAGGAAACCATGATCATCTATTGACTAACGAGCTAGCCAACTAGAGGCTTGCTAGGGACACATTGTGATCTATTTATTCACACATGTATTACTGTTTCCTGTTAATACAATTATAGCATGAACAATAGACGATTATCATGAACAAGGAAATATGATAATAACCATTTTATTATTGCCTCTAGGGCAT
Organism: Hordeum vulgare subsp. vulgare; assembly: GCF_904849725.1. Taxonomy (NCBI): domain Eukaryota; kingdom Viridiplantae; phylum Streptophyta; class Magnoliopsida; order Poales; family Poaceae; genus Hordeum; species Hordeum vulgare. The sequence continues at coordinate 521,116,838 of NC_058524.1, forward strand.
ATTTCCAACAGTCTCCCACTTGCACTAGAGTCAATAATCTAGTTACATTATGATGTATCGAACACCCATAGCATTATGGTGCTGATCATGTTTTGCTCGTGGAAGAGGTTTAGTCAACGGGTCTGCAAAATTCAGATCCGTGTGTACTTTACAAATATCTATCACTCCACTCTGGACATGGTCCTGGATAGAGTTGTAGCGGCGCTTGATGTGCTTCGTCTTCCGGTGAAACCTGGGCTCCTTGGCTATGGCAATGGCTCCAGTGTTATCACAGAAGAGTGTCATAGGACCCGACGCGCTTGGAACCACTCCAAGGTCGGTGATGAGCTCCTTCATCCAAATTCCTTCGTGAGCCGCTTCTGAAGCAGCTATGTACTCCGCTTCACATGTAGATGCTGCCACGACTTCTTGCTTGCTGCTGCACCAGCTCACTGCCCCACCATTCAACACATATACGTATCCGGTCTGTGACTTAGAGTCATCCGGATCTGTGTCGAAGCTAGCGTCGACGTAACCCTTTACGACGAGCTCTTCGTCACCTCCATAAACGAGAAACATTTCCTTAGTCCTTTTCAGGTACTTAAGGATATTCTTGACCGCTGTCCAGTGTTCCGTACCGGGATCACTTTGGTACCTCCCTACCAAACTTATGGCAAGGTTTATATCAGGTCTGGTACACAGCATGGCATACATTAGAGAGCCCACGGCTGAAGCGTAGGGAACATAACTCATCTTCTCTCTATCTGCTGCCGTGGTCGGCGACTGAGTCTTACTCAATCTCATACCTTGCAAAACTGGCAAGAACCCTTTATTTGAGTTTTCCATATTGAACTTCTTCAATATCTTGTCAAGGTATGTACTTTGCGAAAGACCTATGAGGCGTCTCGATCTATCTCTATAGATCTTGATGCCTAATATGTATGCAGCTTCTCCAAGGTCCTTCATTGAAAAACTCTTGTTCAAATAGGCCTTTATGCTCTCCAACATCTCTATATTATTCCCCATCAATAATATGTCATCTACATATAATACGAGGAAAGCTACAGAGCTCCCACTCACTTTCTTGTACAGACAGGCTTCTCCGTAAACCTGTATGAACCCAAACGCTTTAATCACCTCATTAAAGCGAATGTTCCAACTCCGAGATGCTTGCACCAGCCCATAGATGGAGCGCTGGAGCTTGCACACTTTGTTAGCACCCTTAGGATCGACAAAACCTTCTGGTTGCATCATATACAACTCTTCCTTAAGGTTCCCGTTAAGGAACGCTGTTTTGACGTCCATTTGCCAAATTTCATAATCATAAAAGCCGGCAATTGCTAACATGATTCAGACTGATTTCAGCTTCGCTACGGGAGAGAAAGTCTCTTCGTAGTCAACTCCTTGAATTTGTCGAAAACCCTTTGCGACAAGTCGAGCTTTGTAAACGGTCACATTATCGTTTGCATCAGTCTTCTTCTTGAAGATCCATTTATTTTCTATGGCTCGCCGGTCATCGGGAAAGTCCACCAAAGTCCATACTTTGTTCTCATACATGGATCCTATCTCGGATTTCATGGCCTCAAGCCATTTGTTGGAATCCGGGCCCGCCATTGCTTCTTCATAGTTCGAAGGTTCACCGTTGTCTAACAACATGATTTCCATCACAGGGTTGCCGTACCACTCTGGTGCGGAGCGTACCCTTGTGGACCTTCGCGGTTCAGTAGTAACTTGATCCGAAGCTTCATGATCATCATCATTAACTTCCTCTTCAGTCGGTGTAGGCGCCACAGGAACAACTTCCTACGCTGCGCTACTTTCCTGTTCGAGAGGGGGTGTAATTACCTCATCAAGTTCTACCTTCCTCCCACTTACTTCTTTCGAGAGAAACTCTTTCTCTAGAAAGGATCCGTTCTTGGCAACAAAGGTTTTACCTTCGGATCTAAGATAGAAGGTATACCCAATAGTTTCCTTAGGGTATCCTATGAATACACATTTCTCCGCTTTGGGTTCGAGCTTTTCTGGTTGAAGTTTCTTCACATAAGCATCGCAGCCCCAAACTTTAAGAAACGACAACTTAGGTTTCTTGCCAAACCACATTTCATACGGTGTCGTCTCAACGGATTTAGACGGTGCCCTATTTAAAGTGAATGCTGCAGTTTCTAATGCGTATCCCCAAAATGATAGCGGTAAGTCGGTGAGAGACATCATAGATCGTACCATATCTAATAAAGTGCGATTACGACGTTCAGACACTCCGTTGCGCTGCGGTGTGCCAGGCGGCGTCAGTTGTGAAACGATTCCACACTTCCTTAGGTGTGTGCCAAACTCGTGACTCAAATATTCTCCTCCACGATCAGATCGTAGACATTTAATTTTTCTGTCACGTTGATTCTCAACCTCACTCTGAAATTCCTTGAACTTTTCAAACGTCTCAGATTTGTGCTTCATCAAGTAGATATACCCATACCTACTCAAATCATCGGTGAGAGTGAGAACATAACGATAGCCAGCGCGAGCTTCAACGTTCATTGGACAACACACATCAGTATGTATTATTTCCAATAAGTCGGTTGCTCTCTCCATTATTCCTGAGAATGGTCTTAGTCATCTTGCCCATGAGGCACGGTTTGCATGTGTCAAATGATTCAAAGTCAAGAGACTCTAATAGTCCATCAGTATGGAGCTTCTTCATGCGCTTAATGCCGATATGACCAAGGCGACAGTGCCACAAGTATGCGGGACTATCATTATCAACTTTGCATCCTTTGGTACTCACACTATGAATATGTGTAACATCACGATCGAGATTCATCAAGAATAAACCATTCACCAGCGGAGCATGACCATAAAACATATCACTCATATAAATAGAACAACCATTATTCTCTGACTTAAATGAGTAGCCGGCTCGCATTAAGCAAGACCCTGATACAATGTTCATGCTTAAAGCTGGTACTAAATAACAATTATTAAGGTTTAAAACTAATCCCGACGGTAGATGTAGAGGTAGCGTGCCGACGGCGATCACATCGACCTTTGAACCATTCCCGACGCGCATCGTCACCTCGTCCTTGGCCAGTCTCCGCTTATTCCGCAGTTCCTGCTTTGAGTTGCAAATGTGAGCAACAACACCGGTATCAAATACCCAGGAGCTACTACGAGCGCTGGTAAGGTACACATCAATAACATGTATATCACATATACGTTTAACATTGCCGGCCTTCTTGTCCGCTAAGTATTTGGGGTAGTTCCGCTCCCAGTGACCCTTTCCCTTGCAATAGAAGCACTCAGTCTCAGGCTTGGGTCCGTTCTTTTTCTTCTTCCCGGCATGTGGCTTACCGGGCGCGGCAATAGCTTTGCCGTCTTTCTTGAAGTTCTTCTTACCCCTGCCTTTCTTGAAACTAGTGGTCTTGTTGACCATCAACACTTGATGCTCTTTCTTGATTTCTACTTCTGCAGACTTGAGCATCGAGTACAACTCGGGAATGGTTTTCTCCATCCCTTGCATGTTGTAGTTAAGCACAAAGCCTTTGTAGCTTGGTGGGAGAGACTGGAGGATTCTGTCAATGATAGCATCATCCGGAAGTTCGACTCCAAGTGAAGTCAGACGGCCGTGTAACCCCATTTTGAGTATGTGCTCACTGACAGAACTATTCTCCTCCATATTACAGCTAAAGAACTTGTCGGAGACTTCATATCTCTCGACACGGGCATGAGCTTGAAAAACTAGCTTCATCTCCTGGAACATCTCATATGCCCCGTGTTGCTCAAAACGCCTTTGGAGCCCCGTTTCTAAACTGTATAACATGCCACACCTGACCAGAGAGTAGTCATCACTCCGCGCTTGCCAGACGTTCAGAATGTCCTGGGCTGCTGCGGGAGCGGGAGGGTCACCTAGTGGCGCATTAAGGACATAAGCCTTTTTAGCTGCTTCAAGGATGAGCTTCACGTTGCTAACCCAGTCCGCATAGTTGCTACCATCATCTTTCAGCTTGTTTTTCTCTAGGAATGCGTTGAAGTTGAGGTTGACGTTGGACATCTACAATATTTATAAAGACAACTTTTAGACTAAGTTCATGACAATTAAGTTCATTTAATCAAATTAAGTATGAACTCCCACTTAAATCGACATCCCTCTAGTCATCTAAGTGATACATGATCCATGTTGACTAACCCGTGTCCGATCATCACGTGAGACAGACTAGTCACCATGGTGAGCAACTTCATGCTGATCGTATTCAACCATACGACTCATGTTCGACCTTTTGGTCTCTTGTATTCGAGGTCATGTTTGTACATGCTAAGCTCGTCGAGTCAACCTAGGTGTTTCGCGTGTGTAAATCTAGCTTACACCCGTTGTATGCGAACGTTAGAATCTATCACACCCGATCATCACGTGGTGCTTCGAGACAACGAACCTTCGCAACGGTGCACACTTAGGGGAATACGTTCTCGAAATTTTAAGAGGGATCATCTTATTATGCTACCGTCGTTTTAAGCAATAAGATGTAAAACATGATAAACATCACAATGCAATCATATAGTGACATGATATGGCCATTATCATCTTTGCTCTTTCGATCTCCATCTTCAGGCATCGCATGATCATCATCATCACCGGCGTGACACCATGATCTCCACCATCATGATCTCCATCATCGTGTCTCTGTGAAGTCGTCACGCCAACTACTACTATCACTACTACTATAGCTAACCGTTAGCAATGAAGTAAAAGTAGTCAGCACATGGCGTTGCATCTCATACAATAAATTAAGAAAACTCCTATGGCTCCTGCCGGTTGTCATACTCATCGACATGCAAGTCGTGAAACCTATTACAATAACATGATCATCTCATATATCATACATGCAACATCACAACTTTGGCCATATCACATCACATGTCAAACCCTGCAAAAACAAGTTAGACGTCCTCTAATTGTTGTTGCAAGTTTTACGTGGCTGATTTGGGTTTCTAGCAAGAACGCATTCTAACCTACGTGACAGCCACAACGATGATATTCCAAGCTATTTACCCTTCATAAGGACCCTTTTCATCAAATCCAATCCGACTAGAGTAGGAGAGACAAACACCCGCTAGCCACCTTTATGCACGATGTGCATGTCTGTCGGTGGAACCAGTCTCACGTAAGCGTACGTGTAAGGTCGGTCCGGGCCGTTTCATCCCACAATACCGCCGGAAAAGAATAATACTAGTAACGGCAAGAAAATTGAAAAATCATCGCCCACAACTTTTGTGTTCTACTCGTGCATATAATCTACGCATAGAAAACCTGCCTCGGATGCCATTGTTGGTAAACGTAGCATAAATTCAAAATTTTCCTACGCATGTTCAGATCTTCCTATGGAGGGACCAGCAACGAGAGAGGGGTAAGAGCATCTTCGTACGTTTGAAGATCGCTAAGCGGAAGCGTTGCTAGAACGCGGTTGATGGAGTCGTACTCGCAGCGATTCCGATCTAGTGCCGAACAACGGCACCTCCGCGTTCAACACACGTGCAGCCCGGTGACGTCTCCCGCACCTTGATCTAGCAAGGAGGAGGTAGAGGTTGGGGAAGAAGTCCAGCAACACGACAGCGTGGTGTCGGTGGAGAGACGAGGTCTCCCGGCAGGGCTTCGCCAAGCACCGGCGGAGAGGAGGAGGAAGAAGAGCAGGGCTGCGCCGAGGGAGAGGGCAAAGTGTGTTCCCCAAAGGCCAAAACCCCTCTATATTTATAGGAGGAGGGGGAGGGGGTGCGCCACCCCAAGGGTTCCCCCCTAGGGGGTGCGGCAGCCACCAGATGGGAGGGGGGCGGTGGCCAGGGCAGGGAAAGAGGGGGCGCGCCCTAGGTGGGCCTTGGGCCTCATCTGCGCCTAGGGTTTCCCCCTCCCCCCTTTCTCTGGTGCGCATGGGCTGGGTGGGGGGGCGCACCGGCCCACCTAGGGGCTGGTTCACTTCCCCACTTAGCCCATCTAGCATCCCGGGGTCGTTGCCCCCCCTTTGGCGGTCCCCCGGGGCCACCTCCGGTGGTCCCGGTGGTCCCGGTACGTTACCGGTGACGCCCGAAACACTTCCGGTGTCCAAAACCATCCGTCCTATATATCAATCTTTACCTCCGGACCATTCCGGAGCTCCTCGTGACGTCCGGGATCTCATCCGGGACTCCGAACAACTTTCGGTAACCTCGTATAACAATTCCCTATAACCCTAGCGTCATCGAACCTTAAGTGTGTAGACCCTACGGGTTCGGGAGACGCGCAGACATGACCGAGACACCTCTCTGGCCAATAACCATCAGCGGGGTCTGGATACCCATGGTGGCTCCCACTTGCTCCACGATGATCTCATCGGATGAACCACGATGTCAAGGATTCAATCAATCCCGTATACGATTCCCTTTGTCTATCGGTATAGAACTTGCCCGAGATTCGATCGTCGGTATACCTATACCTTGGTCAATCTCGTTATCGGTAAGTCTCTTTACTCGTTCCGTAGCACGTCATCGTGTAACTAACTCCTTAGTCACATTGAGCTCATGATGATGTTCTACCGAGTGGGCCCAAAGATACCTCTCCGTCACAGGGAGTGACAAATCCTGATCTCGATTCGTGCCAACCCAACAGACACTTTCGGAGGTACCCGTAGTGCACCTTTATAGTCACCCAGTTACGTTGTGACGTTTGATACACCCAAAGCACTCCTACGGTATCCGGGAGTTGCACAATCTCACGGTCGAAGGAAAAGATACTTGACATTAGAAAAGCATTAGCATACGAACAATACGATCTAGTGCTAGGCTTAGGATTGGGTCTTGTCCATCACATCATTCTCCCAATGATGTGATCCCGTTATCAATGACATCTAATGCCCATGATCAGGAAACCATGATCATCTATTGACTAACGAGCTAGCCAACTAGAGGCTTGCTAGGGACACATTGTGATCTATTTATTCACACATGTATTACTGTTTCCTGTTAATACAATTATAGCATGAACAATAGACGATTATCATGAACAAGGAAATATGATAATAACCATTTTATTATTGCTTCTAGGGCATATTTCCAACAATTTGATACACAGAAGGGATTCCTCCAGTGTCAGGGAGTTGCATGATCTCATGGTCATAGGAACAGATACATTGACATGTACAAAGCAATGGCAATAAACTTAGTCATCCGATCAAATGATATGTTTACAGTTTGGGTGTTGTCCATCACATCATTCTCCTAATGATGTGATCTCGTTATCAAATGATAACTCATTTCTATGGCTAGAAAATCTTAACCATCTTTGATCAACGAGCTAGTCTAGTAGAGGCTTACTAGGTACACTTTGTTGTCTATGTATTCACACATGTATTTGAGTTTCCAATCAATACAATTATAGCATCAATAATAAACAATTATCATGAACAAGGAAATAGGATAATAACCAATTTATTATTGCCTCTAGGGCATATTTCCAACACTCCTCTATTTTTTTCTCGACACTTGGTAGATTCTCCTCTCGACATAAGATAGTTTACAGGTGTAGGAATTATGGAAGCGTCTCAACTCTCATACACGAGAGCCCACATGTTATATATTGATGTAGCGATCATTTGGATGATCGTGGGGTACAAGTCTCGATGGAGATAGCGAGCCGAGGGGGTTACAGAGAGAGGAAAATAAGATGGTTTAAAACAAAAAATCTACCTCTAACCACCTAACCAATTGTTGGGGAACGTTGGATGGGAAAAAAAAATCCTACGCACAAACACGATATATCCATGGTGGTGACCATCTTCGAGAGGAGAGATTGAATGTACATCTTCACATCTTCAGCTTTAATACATTTCTCTTTAATAGACTTCTTAGCTTCTTGCATAACTTAGGGGCTCAAGAAAAGCATGCCTCTATTCTTAGGTGGTGGAGGTGGTTTAGGAACGGACCAATCATCATGATTTTTAGCTATCTTGCCCATTAGTTCTTTAGCATCGTCCGGTGTTCTTTCCCTGAAAACATAACCAGCACAACTATCCAGTTAGGTTCTAGATTCATCGGTTATACCAGCATAAAATATATCAAGCAGTTCATTCTTAGGGATTCCATGTACCGGTCTAGCCTTGAGTAAAGTGCAATACCTCCCCAACCTTTAGGGAGGTGCTCATCCTGCAACTGTTTAAAGTTATGTATTCTTTGTAAAGCAGCATGTTGCTTATGAGCAGGAAAATATATAGCAACAAAAGATTGAGCTAAATCTTGAGGACTCTTAATGGAACTACATGGTAGTGCATCATACCATGCTTTAGTATCAGGCATAGTAATAACTCGGTAGAAGCAACATGTGGTGGTGGTGAAGCAAACTTACTCATAACGGAAGGTGAATCAAGCATAGTGCTAGTGCTAAGAACAAATACCTTTTCTTGTAGTGGATGGTAAAATTGGAACCTTAGGGTCTCCTTTCTTACCCATAGTGAATAAATCGCAACAAGCAAAATAACTCCAAGTAGACTTGTAAATAGAGCTATGCTCCGTGGCAACGGCGCTAGAAAATAGTCTTGATGATCCACAAGTGTAGGGGATCACAACAGTCTTCGCGGGAAGTTAACCCAATTTATTGATTCGACACAAGGGGAGCCAAAGAATATTTATAAGCTTTAACATTTGAGTTGTCAATTCAACCGCACCTGAAAGATACTTGATTGGCAATGAAATATTAGTAGCGACGGTGATATGGAAGTGATGGTGGCAATGGAAATAATGGTGGCAAAGCAACGAGAGTAAAACAACTAAAGTAGAGCAACTGGTGACTAGCAGGATTAAAACACTGTAGGCTAGGGAGATGGATGGTTGGTCATGGATGAGAGATATCATGTATTTAACTTGGGGCAAGGCACATAGAAAAGTAATGATCATCTAGGCAAATATCAAACATTAGGCATGTATCCCGAGGTAGTCGTGCGTGCTTGAAATAAGAAGTTGCACAACATGTTTTGTCCTACCATCCCGCTACCAATGGGGCGAAAAAGAGCTTATGGAGATTAAGGTGCTCCTGTCAAAGAGCACTGGAACAAAGCATTAACAATCAATGGATACATGGAATCCTCAAACTATAGTCTATCCCCTTTGGTGTCCCAAACTGTCACCATTGGGATCGCCAGTTCTGGACTATAATAGGTGCATACTACTCATAGATAGGTTCAAGAACACAAATATATTCATGAAAACATAAGGTATTCAGATCTGAAATCATGGCACTCGGGCCCAAAGTGACAAGCATTAAGAGTAATAAGCAGTAGGAAAGATGATAAACACCATAGTAGATGATAGGGAACATGCCTCCAACAATCTGATGAACTATTATATGATCTAACTCATCCAATCCCTACCATCCCCTTCACCTACAACAAGGAATTACTCACACATGCTGGGGGAAGCCATGGAAGGGTGATGGAGTGGTGATGGTGATGATGATGGCGACGATTTCCCCTCTCCACAGGCCAAGGCAGCCTCCAGATTAGCTCTCCCGGAGAAGAACCGAGAGTGGCGGTGGCTTTGCGTCAATAACTTGCAAAACGACTTATGTTCTGGGATTTCTCCGTCACGGGTAAAAATAGGAGCCAAAGTAGGGCAACAGATGGGGTGGACCCCACCTAGGCGGCCTACCGGCGCGGCCACGGGGCAGGCTGCGCCCACAGGTCGCCTGGAGGCCTGGTGGCCCCCTCTGGCCCATCTTCTGGCCCAGGGTTCCTTTGGTGTGTGGATTTTCTCTATTTTTTATCGGAATTTTCCGGGACGCCTAAATATGCATTTTCCTGCACACAAGAAAACCATACAGACACGTGTGCTGAAAACAGCGTCAGTCCGGGTTAATTTCATTCAAATCATGCAAGAATGTAGCCAAAACAATAGCAAAAGTGTTTGGAAAAGTCGATACGTTTGAGACGTATCAGGCCCCCCAACAATTGCCGGGGCCTCCCAAAACCCCTTTCGGCACTCTGTGATTCCCTTGGCACACCTCAGAACACTTCCGGACTCCGATGACCTTCATCCTATATATCAATATTCACCTTCGGACTATTCCAGAGTTCCTTAGCATGTCCGGGATCTCATCCTGGACTCCGAACAACCTTCGGTCACCAACACACTGGCTCAATTATGATTATATCGTCACCAAACCTTAAGTGTGTATACCCTGCGGGTTCGAGAACTAAGAAGACATGACCGAGACACACTCCAGTCAATAACCAATAGCGGGACCTGGATGGCCATATTGCCTCCCACATATTCTATGAAGATCTTCATCGGTCGAACCTCAATGTCAAGGATTTAATCAATCATGTATGCTATTCCCTTTGTCTATTCATATCTTACTTGTCCGAGATTCGATCGTCGGCATCTCCATACCTAGTTCAATCTCATTACCGGCAAGTCTCTTTACTTGTTCTGTAATACAAGATCCTGTGACTAACTCCTTAGTCACATTGATTGCAAGCTCATTGTGATGTTGTATTATCGAGTGGGCCCAGAGATACCTCTCCGTCACACAGAGTGAAAAATCCGAGTCTCAATTCAAAATAAGTAATATCACAATCATACAAAGGACAATGTGGTACTTTGGGACAATGCACATTACAGTCAAAATGACAATTATGCTCTCTATAGTTGGTGCTTTTCTATAAGAAGAGGATGACTCAACAATAAAGTAAAATAGATAGGCCCTCCGTAGAGGGAAGCATTGATTTGCAGAGGTGCCAGAACTTGAGCTTTTAGAACAGAGATAAATCAAAATTTTGGGTGGTGTGCTTTCATTGTCAACGTAACAACTAAGAGATCTTCATATCTTCCATGCTAAATACATTATAGGCGGTTCCCAAACAAAATAGTATTTTTTTACTCCCCCTCCACCAATTGATCACACTCCACGGCGGGCCGAATCCACGAGTACCGTCCATACAAACAACAATCCTCGGGGAGTTTTCTTTCATTAAATTTGATTTGACCTTGAGCATGGAACCGGGCATCCCGGTTACCAGCCACTTTCTCGTGAATGATAGTGAATCAACACATATCTTAAGAATAACCCACTTAGCATGGAAGATACTGATAGCCCCTAGTCACTACATGAGCGGTTCGGGCGTATAAAACAAAATATTTATTTGAAACTTTAGAATAAGGCACATGCAAATTTACTTAGGAGGACACATAAATACCGCATATAGGTAGGTATGGTGGACTCGTATGGCGCAACTAGTTTCAAGGATTTTGGATGCATAAGCAGTCAGTCCGCTTAGTACAGGTGAAGGCTAGCAAAAGACGGGGAAGCGACCAACTAGAGAGCAATAACGGTCATAATCATGCAGAGCGACAAAGCAACATTGAATCGGGCATGAAAGCGATATAACTATTCTGAAATAAAAAGATCATCAAAGCTTAATAGACTTCTAGTCATAAACATGTGTAAGCATGTGCCAAGTCAATCCAAAAACTCTCCGAAGGGAAATACCACTTCAATATGCCAAACCATGAACAATGCAATGCATGCAAATCATTTCAATAACACATTATGCACTCGGGCTATTTGAGACTAGTCACAAAGAAATCATGAACTACTGGGAAAGCATTGTAAACATAGAACCATGTCGCTACAAGCTGGTCTCTAGATCATAAGTACATGCATATGTACAAAAGTAGAAACAAATAGAGTTCATACCGGCTTTCCTTGTTGCATCCCTTCCGTCGATCGTCATTATTGCATCGTCACTTGCACGATCGAACGTAGGAAGATATAATCAAGTGCAATTGCAACCATGGACGTGAGCTGGACTCCGCAAACAAAGCAAACTAGGAAGAGAAATCTTTTTGGGTTTTCCAAAGGTTAAACGAAAGTACAATAAAAGAGAAATATTTTTGTTGTTTTTGCAAAGAAAGAACAAAAAGAACAGGCAGAAACTCCGAAAAGTTTGAAAAGGAAACCACGGATGATACTGTTGGGTAACGTCGCATGGGAAACAAAAAAATTCCTACGCGCACGAAGACCTATCATGGTGATATCCATCTACGTGAGGATGTTTGGATCTACGTAACCTTGTAGATCGCACAAAAGGAAGCGTTAGGAAACACGGTTGATGTAGTGGAACGTCCTCACATCCCTCGATCCACCCCGCGAACCGTCCCACGAACCGTCCCGCGATCCATCCCACGATCAACTCCGATCTAGTGCCGAACGGACGACACCTCCGCGTTCAGCACACGTACAGCTTGTCGTGGTTTTGTCACGGCAAATGTTCTCGTGAGAGAACTTAGGTGTGAGGCCATCGCAACCATGTGGTGCCTTGAAGGGGTTGGTCGGAATCGAGAGACGCGAGTTTACCCAGGTTCGGCCCCTCCGATGGAGGTAAAAGCCTACGTCCTGCTTGTGTTCCATTGATGGAGATGATGATCTTGATTACAAGGGTGCAGACTCGCCACCTCTAATCTCGTGGGTGTCTAATCTGTCTCTCTCATGATCTGTCTTGTCTAGACCTAAGTTGTCCCCCTCCCCCCTCTTGGGGCGCCTTTGTGACAGCCCGATGCCGACGTTCCAGAAGATTCCCCTTTTCTTTCCGTTTCCGTCGTGTGTCTATTTTTATTTGTCGCGTCATCATCGCATCATGCACATCATCTGCATTGCATCGGCATCTCCGTTGCCGCCAGTTTTCAAAAACTTGCATCCGCTATTAGTTGTCGCTTCTCTTCGCGTTTGTCGTTGTTCGTTCCGAGCCTGACCGCAGATGCACGCACCCGCGGCATCGTCGAAACCCTGTTTTGAAAGTGTGTGTAAAACTTCCTCTGATCGGGTGGAGATTTGTCGCGCGGTATTATTTATATATAGGTAGGCCGCCTGTCGAATTTCGTCGCGATCGCAGACCGTCTGGTACCCGAACGATCGACCGTAGCGGCACCGTATTCTGGCTACCGTCGGACGTGTGTCGGTGTTTTTAAAAATTCGTTGCCGTGTCGCCCATTTCCCTCTCGTCTCCGATAAACCACTCTACACGGCCACGTACCCATTCCCTCGTGCGGAATCGTCCGAATCCGACCACACGGTTGGATCCCGAACGCGATTCCGGTTAACCGAGCCCCTCTTTTCTCTATAAATACCCCCCTCCTCCTAATTTTTAGACAAACATCCCTAACCTACCTCGGAATCCGCGCCGAAAAGCTAACCCTAGCCCTCCTCCTCTCTCCTCCCTGGCGCCGCCGGCCCGCCAGGCCCAGATCGGGCCCGGCCGAGCCCATCTGCGCGCCGCCGCCGTTCGCCGAGCAGCCCCGAGTTCCTGCTCCCGTGTTCCTTCTTCCCCAGCCCCGTCGACCCGCCGCCTTGCGCGCTCCCCGCCGGCCGGAGCCTCGGCCGCCCCGCAGCCGCCGCCGGCAGCTCGCCGGAGCCCCACGCCCCCTCTGCCACAGATCGCCAGCCCGCCTCCTGCGACCTTCGCCGCCGCGCCAAATCCCAAGCTGCAGCGAGCCCTTGCCGCCTTGTTCCTCCGGCCGCCGCGCCAGCAAGCCCCCGCCTCGTCCAGGCCGAATCCCTCCGCGCCGTGGCGACCTCGCCGCCGTTCGCTGCAGGCGCCGGCCAGCCGCCAGGCCCCATGCCCTCGGGCACGGGAGGAAGATGGATCCGGCTCCCCCGCATTGACCGCTGGAGCTGCGGACTGCCTCCAGTGCAGCGCCGCACGGCCCAGCTCGAGCCGGCGCCAGCCTCGGCCCAGTGCCCAGGTGCCTCCGAGCAGGCTGCTCCCTCTCTCCAGGCCGGCCCAAGTGGCCGAGGTGAGATCCCCCCCGCCTTTGCACTTTTTCTTTATATTGCGCCCCTGTTGAGCCCGTTAGTATTTAGGGATTTTTTTGATTAAATTAAATTCCAGGAAAAAATAGGTGATGATAATACGCGCGTATCTTTTAATCCGTTAGCCGGATCGAGTCGTGTAATATTTGGATTTTGGATAGCTTTGCGCGTAGAATCCGTTTTCGCAACTTGCATATTTGTTTGAAGTCGTTTAGCGTGCCTAAACGCCTAGCTTAGCATGCTGTCCTATTATGTTTACGTCCCGTATTTATTTTTCTTGCGGTCCGGATTGATCGAGTGCCTTAGGTAAAATGTCTATATTTTAGGGACTATTATTCCATGTATTTTAGAGCGGTCATAGGTATTTTTGCATGTATGGTTTGTCGGTAGTTTATTTTCCCATGTATAGGTTATTATCTCGCATTTTTAGTGTGACTTTATTTTGTGTTGCAAACCCCACATATTTTATATGTTTCCGGGGTAGAAAAATCCCATGTATTTTTCTGTGCAATTAGTTTTAGCTTTTGAGGAAGTTAGTACGCGAGATATTTTGCTATGTTGCCCTTTTGATTAATTCGTAGGATTTATTCCGTGCCTCGTTTGAATTAGGTGTCAACTAGGGAGTTGTTCTTGGATGTTTTGTTTAGCCCCTGGTATTTTTGATTGCAATAGAAATGCATGTTTAGGTGTGGTTTGCTTGCTCTCAAGTTGCTAGAAATAGTGCTGATTTGGAGGAGCTGAAATATTTCTAAGTCTGAAATCTGTTATATTTTGTTGCCGTCTTGTCTTGCTTGCATCTTGTGATCTGTAGCTCTTTTGAGGTTGGTCCAATGGAGTTAGTTGTACCCCTTGTGTCTCTCTAGCTTGCTGTAAAATTTCATGCCATTTGGAGTCCTGTAGATATAGGTTTTTTCTGGTGTCAATATTGCTTCAGGCTGAAAACTGCACTTTCATGAGGTGTAATTTTCACCAAGTCTGAAATAGTGTGTGAGATGCCATTTTGTGTCTTCTTTTCCTAGTGCTCCTTGCTGCCATGCTAGTTGTTGTTAGTTGTTTGTAGTAGTGCGTCTTGCCCTATTTCATGGCATGCCTTGCTTGAGTTTGTCGGAGTTGTGTAGCTCGTAGTTGTGGGGTGTAGAAAATGCTATGTGGCTGATTTTGGCAGATTGTAGTGTTTTCTTGTTTTGCTTGTAGATGTTGAACCGTAGCTCCGATTTGATCGTGTCCTACATGAAACTTTCTTAGAATCTCATGTAGATTCATTTTCTCTTGCTGTATGTATGATTATAAGTGCTCGTGACCGTCGTTGTACACATATCGCATTCATGCCATCATATCTTGCGGTGCTTGTAACTTTTGATCCGTAGCTCCGTTGGAGATGTTCTCTATGTGTAGTTTGCTTGAAATGACGCGTAGAATCACGTGAACCTATTTGTTTTTCTGTTTAACAACCAATTAAATGTGTTAGTTCAGATCTGGACAGAATTGTAAATTAACTTGTGAGGTCGTTTCGGAGGTGCTATAAGACATTTCCGTCCTCATTTAAAATGCCTAGATAGGTAGTTTAATTTCCGCCTCACCCCGTGCCATGTTAACAACATTTAATATAGCCGTGTTCCTAAATGGGAGTGAACTAAACAATTAAACGTGGAGTTTCGACGATATGCAACTCGTTGCATGTCGAGCTTCACTTAATGTGTAGTGTTTGATTGTTGTGATTGTCATGCCTTGCATTAGACCGTTCATGCATCATATGTGTCTTGCATCGTGTGGTGTATATCGTGTGTTGAGGCTTGTTTCCGGTTTCCTCCGTCTCGATAGAGTTCCGCAAGCGTGCCGGATGTGAGGACTGTTCGACTACATCGGTTCGTCTGCTTCACGGAGTCATTCTTCTTCCAAGCGGGATCTCAGGCAAGATGACCATTTCCCCAGATACCATTACTATCATTGCCATGTGAGTTTTACCGTTGCTGTCATTTATGTCTCGTTGCCTACCACATGTTAAATATCGGCCTCTCAACAATGCCATGAAACCTTCAACCTGTTCAACCTAGCAAACCACTGATTGGCTATGTTACTGCTTGCTTAACCCTGTTGATAGCGTTGCTAGTTGCAGGTGCAGATGCTTCCATGTGAAAACATGGGTTCCTTGTTTTATCACCATATTAAATGCTATTTAATTTAATGCACCTATATACTTGGTAAAAGGTGGAAGGCTCGGCCTTTCTAGCCCGGTGTTTTGTTCCACCTTTGCCCCCTTAGTTTTCGGCTACCGGTGTTATGTTCCATAAATGAGCGCTCCTAACACGATCGGGGTTGTTATGGGGACCCCCTTGATAATTCGTTTTAGATTAAAGCTGGTCTGGCAAGGCCCAACTTTGGTACTACATTTGCCTAAACACCTAATAAAATTGCATAGGGACTTTCCGGACCCCGAGGATAATTTAATCAACCCCCGGGCCAGTGCTCCTCATGAGTGTTGGCCCCACCTGAGCGATGTTCATCGCCCCTCTGGTCACCCGGAGGTTTAGCGATCCTGACGTGTAGCTCATCGACCGTGTCCTGAGAACGAGGTACGCGACTCCTATCGGGATCGTCGACACGTCGGGCGGCCTTGCTGGATTAGTTTTACATTTGACGAGATATCTTGTGCATCGGGATTCCGGTGATGCTTTGGGTAATTTCAGAGTTGAGGTTTTCCACTAGGGAATAAGACGAGATCGCGAGCTTCGTGATTGAGGATTTCTATGCGGCTTGTGGTAATTTGTGATGGAGTAGTTGGAGCACCCCTGCAGGGTTAAATCTTTCAGAAAGCCGTGCCCGCAGTTATGTGCCAACGTGGAAACTTTGTTTAACACTGGTTCTAGATAACTCGAAGTTAATTAATTAAAATATGCCAACCGTGTGCGTAACCGTGACTGTCTCTTTCGTGAGTTCTTTCTCCGATCGAGGACACGGTGGGGTTATGTCTGACGTAGGTAGGTGTTCAGGATTATTCATTTGGTCATTAGTAGTTCACGTCCGTTTTGCGTAGATCTTCCCCCTCTTTATTCTTGTATTCGTAAGTTAGCCACCTCATACATATGCTTAGCCGCTGCTGCAACCTCACCACTTAACCATGCCTCACCTAATAAGCTTTGCTAGTCTTGATACCTTTGGAAATGAGATTGCTGAGTCCCATGTGGCTCACAGATTACTACAACACCAGTTGCAGGTACAAGTAAAGGTTACTTGATGCGAGCGCGTTGATTGTTCATTTGGAGTTGCTTCTTCTTATTCTTCTTCTTCATCGATCTAGGATGGGTTCCAGGCCGGCAACCTGGGATAGCAAGGATGGACGTCGTTCTTCTTTTGTCGTTTGTTTTCGTCCGTAGTCGGACCCTGCTCTTACTCTTGATGATTATGTAATGTACTGATGTGACTCTGATGTAGCTTGTGGCGAGTGTAAGCCAACTCTTTATATATATCTCCTTTTCAGTACATGTACTTGTAACGATATCCATTCTTGCGACTCGACGAGATGCGCTTCTATCCCTGACGAGGCGCTCGTGCCAAATTGAGGATAGGGTCGCATCTTGGGCATGACAAGTTGGTATCAGAGCAGTACCGACCTAGGAGCCCCCTTGATTGATCGAATTTGGCCGAGTCGAGTCTAGTGAAAAACTATTTGAGTCTTAGTTATATATCGGAGAGTAGGATTCTTTTTTCTCCTCTTCTATGCTCTGGTGAGGAATCTTGACGTAATACTTTAATTCTACTCCTCTTCCCACTCAAATTTTTTTAAGGATCACGCGGATATTCTTGGGATCTATATGATGCCGATGTGACGGAGTTCTGTCTTGGTGCCTCCTGTCTGACTTGATTTTCTTCCGGGGAGTTGAGCTCCAGGGGATTCTCGAGCACATCGTTATCATTCAGATTTCATAGTATCTCAGAACGAAGGATGTTCGTAATTGCTTCAATACTAGTAGTGGCGAGATAAACCCGATGTCCCCACTACTGGTGCAGATTGTTCGAGAGTACTGCCATACTTTGTATCGTTGTGATCACGAGGGTCTGGTGTAGATGAAGGTCCGAGATTCTGGTTGTGTGTTGACGGATGTGATACAGGTGACGGGTTAGTATAGGAGTTGTGTGATAATTACTCCTTGTATCCGTGTACCAGATTGCATGACCAGATATTTCGGGAATTCATAGGTGGGAATTCAAGTAGTTGCTTATAGGACAATCTTCCAACAAATGCATGATGTTAGGTTGGGGTTCGACATTTAGTGGATTCGTTTGTTCATGGTCGACTTACAGCGGTACACGTTGTGTCTTAAAGAGTCCTTGTAGCTTGCTACGACTCGGGGACGCTTCATATGTCAAGTGCACTGCCTTGCACTTGATGGCTACTGTAAAATCGAGCCCGTGCGATCCTTTCCACGAAAATATCGGACGTAATCTTTCTCATGAGTTTGTTCTGGCTTGTTTCATAAGCCTCACCCTTTGTTTTGTTGAACTATGGTAATTCAAGTTGCTTCGATGTCAAGTGGTGATTTCAGATCTTTCCAAGAGGTGTTCCCATAATTTTTATGTGAATGCAAATTCTTTGCTCAATCAATTCTCTTGTCAATTCTAGTCTACCAGAGTTGTCATGTTAATTCTTTTCAACCGGTGTGTTTCTCTCCAAGTGGATTCAATCCTCTCCAATTTGTCAAGAGCATTCTTTTATTCCATCCGGAGTTCATCTCATCTGTCTCAAGTTGTCTTTGTTTTTCCCCACCCTCCCGCCCTTTTTCTTAGTGATTCAATTTTCTTCCAAGAGTTTTCTTTTCATTGTACTTCCGCTGTCTGTTCTTTTCTCTCTTACCCGGTGATTCATTGTGAAGATTCTCAGGAGCTTCATGTTCATCCTTATTCAGTCTTGTTATTTTTTCGGCCAATCCAATTTAATTATCCGTGTTCATTATATTCTATTTATCCTTGTAATTCTTTCCTATGTTGGAGATTGTTATCCTTCTATCTTGTTTATTCAGTTATCTCTATTATATCCGGAGCGTTGAAGATGTCTCAGAGTTTCTTGTTTTCAATTCTTTAATTATTTTGAGGTGCTCAACCTCATCAAGTTTTCATTTCTACGGGTGCAATATCTCTCTTTCTAGCAATCTTTTTAACGGTGGTTTCTTTGAGTGGGCCCATAACCCGCAGGTTCTTTCCTAGGATCCTTCCTGGCTCTTTAATCATTTCCCAGAGATCATTAATCTTTTCAACTATGACATAAGTATGATTTCCATCAGTCATATTACTTCTTCAAGTTCTATTTGAATTAAATTCTCTTATTTGGCTCAACCTTTCATTCTTCTCTATTTCGGAGTGTCTTAGTAATTCCTGGTGGTGTTCTTCTCATCATTCTCTTCTTTCAAGACCGAAGGAGTGTTTCTCTCAATCTTGGTCCATTCTCTTGAAGATTCATCATTTCAACTTTGTCTTATCATCTTGAATTTGTCTCCATTCATGAGTGATCCCTTCTTGCTATCCGGTGCTTCTATGAGTTGTTTTATTTCTCGTTCCTCCGAAGGCCATCATTTTAGAAGAATCTTCGTTATCAGCTTTCAGCTTTCATTCTCTAATTCTTCTCAATTGTTGTCTCTTCGTTTGTCTCTCGATTATCCGGTGCCTTGTTTAAGTTCTCTTCGCTCAGGTGGCTTATGATCTCTTCATTCTCATGTATCTCCATTAATTCGTGGTGTTCCCATTTAATTGTGAATTCTTACCAGCGCTTCCTTCAATTTTGGCCTCAAGTGGTGCTTATCTCTATGCCTCTTCAAGACTCATTTCTAGTAGATTAAGTCGTATGCTAATTCCGTGTTTGTCATCAATTAAACTTGGTGAAGGTTTAGCATAACATAATTCTTATTCTTGTTCTTCCTTCTTCCAAGATATTTCAATTCTTCTTCTGGAGTGGCTCACGATATCAATTCTTTTCTCAAATGCTTATCTTTTCTTTTCCGGAGTTCCAAGTTTTGTCAAGTTTCTCTCCGTGAGGCTTCATCTAAATCTTGGCAAGGTCATAATCTTATTCTTTTCTACCTTCATATTTTTGCATCATTCATTTGTATACGGCGGTCCTTCATGGTGGTTCGTCATGATATCAATTCATTCTCAAGCGTTCTTCAAGATTCTTGTTGGAGAACCTCAAGTATCCTTTCTCTTGCATTCCTATGTGCAATTGTTCTTCCTTTATCCTTTGCGGTGGTATTATAGCACTCTTGTTAGTGTAGGAGCCTCGAAGAGTTTTCCTTTCAAGAATGAGATAATTAAACCCACCTATTCTAGGTTCATGGGATGTTGTTTCAACACACGTTTTCTTCATTGAGCTAATTTGGTTTGTATTTCACCTAAAGCTTTTCCTATGGATTGTTGCTATCATGGTGCTTGTCATTAATCCAAGTTCTCAATGTATCCTCTTGGTGTAAGAAGTTTTGATATATTTGCTTTCAACTATCCTTGTTTCTTTTAGTGGTTGGCTGTCACCTCATATTTGTTGAGATGATTTCCATAAGCCCACTACTATCTTGTTCTTTTCGTTGTTGATTTTCCAACAACTCCGTTCAATTCTTCTTGCAAGAATGCTTGCCAATTTCATTTGTGATATAGTTGTCATTCTTTTCTTCATTCTCTTCTTTCGCTTGAGCTAGTTCTTATTCTATTGTTCCGGAGGCTTTGTGTTGTTGCTCTTTCGGGTCAATATTGTTGTTCTACCAAGATCATGGTGTTCCCTTGCTCTATTTAGTTGTTTGTTATGTATATTGTCTATTTCTTCCATCTTATCGAAAAAATTTTGTCCCATTTTCCTACCGAAGTGCTGCCGAAATTTTCCGTGAATTCTGGCTTCTTTGTCATGTCATTCCTCATCTCCTTGCAACCTCCAAGGATCGTTGGTTTCACTCGTTTGTCAAGAAGCGACTAAATTTTACCTTGTTCTTTCTCATCCTCTCCCCCTTTCATTCTTGGATCTCGGGGCGAGATCCTCTTGTAGTGTAGGAGAGTTGTGACAGCCCGATGCCGACGTTCCAGAAGATTCCCCTTTTCTTTCCGTTTCCGTCGTGTGTCTATTTTTATTTGTCGCGTCATCATCGCATCATCCACATCATCTGCATTGCATCGGCATCTCCGTTGCCGCCAGTTTTCAAAAACTTGCATCCGCTATATGTTGCCGCTTCTCTTCGCGTTCGTCGTTGTTCGTTCCGAGCCTGACCGCACACGCACGCGCCCGCGGCATCGTCGAAACCCTGTTTTGAAAGTGTGTGCAAAACTTCCTCTGATCGGGTTGAGATTTGTCGTGCGGTATTATTTATATATAGGTAGGCCGCCTGTAGAATTTCGTTGCGATCGGAGACCGTCTGGTACCCGAACGGTCGACCGTAGCGGCACCGTATTCGGGCTACCGTCGGATGTCTGTCGGTGTTTTTAAAAATTCGTTGCCGCGTCACCCGTTTCCCTCTCATCTCCGGTAAACCACTCTACATGGCCACGTACCCATTCCCGCGTGCGGAATCGTCCGAATCCGACCGCACGGTTGGATCCGAAACGCGATTCCGGTTAACCGAGCCCCTCTTTTCTCTATAAATACCCCCTCCTCCTAATTTTTAGACAGCCATCCCTAACCTACCTCGAAATCCGTGCCAAAAACCTAACCCTAGCCCTCCTCCTCTCTTCTCCCTGGCGCTGCCGGCCCGCCAGGCCCAGATTGGGCCCGGCCGAGCCCATCTGCGCGCCGCCGCCGTTCGCCGAGTAGCCCCGAGTTCCTGCTCCCGTGTTCCTTCTTCCCCAGCCCCGTCGACCCGCAACCTTGCGCGCTCCCCGCCGGCCGGAGATTCGGCCGCCCCGCAGCCGCCGCCGGCAGCTCGCCGGAGCCCCACGCCCCCTCTGCCACAGATCGCCAGCCCGCCTCCTGCGACCTTCGTCGCCGCGCCAAATCCCAAGTTGCAGCGAGCCCTTGCCGCCTTGTTCCTCCGGCCGCCGCGCCGGCAAACCCGCCTCGTCCAGGCCGAATCCCGCCGCGCCGTGGCGACCTCGCCGCCGTTCACTGCAGGCGCCGGCCAGCCGCCAGGCCCCGTGCCCTCGGGCACGGGAGGAAGATGGATCCGGCTCCCCCGCGTTGACCGCTGGAGCTGCGGGCCGCCTCCAGTGCAGCGCCGTGCGGCCCAGCTCGAGCCGGCGCCAGCCTCGGTCCAGTGCCCAGGTGCCTCCGAGCAGGCTGCTCCCTCTCTCCAGGCCGGCCCAAGTGGCCGAGGTGAGATCGCCCCCGCCTGCGCACTTTTTCTTTATATTGCGCCCCTGTTGAGCCCGTTAGTATTTAGGATTTTTTTTGATTAAATTAAATTCCAGGAAAAAATAGGTGGTGATAATATCGCGTATCTTTTAATCCGTTAGTCGGATCGAGTCATGTAATATATGGGTTTTGGATAGCTTTGCGCGTAGAATCCGTTTTCGCAACTTGCATATTTGTTTGAAGTCGTTTAGCGTGCCTAAACGCCTAGTTTAGCGTGCTGTCCTATTATGTTTACGTCCCGTATTTATTTTTCTTGCGGTCCGGATTGATCGAGTGCCTTAGGTAAAATGTCTATATTTTAGGGACTATTATTCCATGTATTTTAGAGCGGTCATAGGTATTTTTGCATGTATGGTTTGCGAGTAGTTTATTTTCCCGTGTATAGGTTATTATCTCGCATTTTTAGTGTGGCTTTATTTTGTGTTGCAAACCCCACATATTTTATATGTTTCCGGGGTAGAAAAATCCCATGGATTTTTCTGTGCAATTAGTTTTAGCTTTTGAGGAAGTTAGTACGCGAGATATTTTGCTATGTTGCCCTTTTGATTAATTCGTAGGATTTATTCCGTGCCTCGTTTGAATTAGTTGTCAACTAGGGAGTTGTTCTTGGATGTTTTGTTTAGCCCCTGGTATTTTTGGTTGCAATAGAAATGCATGTTTAGGTGTGGTTTGCTTGCTCTCAAGTTGCTAGAAATAGTGCTGATTTGGAGGAGCTCAAATAGTTCTAAGTCTGAAATCTGTTATATTTTGTTGCTGTCTTGTCTTGCTTGCATCTTGTGATCTGTAGCTCTTTTGAGGTTGGTCCAATGGAGTTAGTTGTATCCCTTGTGTCTCTATAGCTTTCTGTAAATTTTCATGCCATTTGGAGTCGTGTAGATATAGGTTTTTCTGCTGTCAATATTGCTTCAGGCTGAAAACTGCACTTTCATGAGGTGTAATTTTCACTAAGTCTGAAACAGTGTGTGAGATGCCATTTTGTGTCTTCTTTTCCTAGTGCTCCTTGCTGGCATGCTAGTTGTTGTTAGTTGTTTGTAGTAGTGCGTCTTGCCCTCTTTCATGCCATGCCTTGCTCGAGTTTATCGGAGTTGTGTAGCTCGTAGTTGTGGGGTGTAGAAAATGCTATGTGGCTGATTTTGGCAGATTGTAGTGTTTTCTTGTTTTGCTTGTAGATGTTGAACCGCAACTTCATTTTCTCTTGCTGTATGTATGATTAGAAGTGCTCGTGACTGTTGTTGCACACATATCGCATTCATGCCATCATATCTTGCGGTGCTTATAACTTTTGATCCGTAGCTCCGTTGGAGATGTTCTCTATGTGTAGTTTGCTTGAAATGACGCGTAGAATCACGTGAACCTATTTGTTTTGTTGTTTAACAACCAATTAAATGTGTTAGTTCAGATCTGGACAGAATTGTAAATTAACTTGTGAGGTCGTTTCGGAGGTGCTATAAGACATTTCCGTCCTCATTTAAAATGCCTAGATAGGTAGTTTAATTTCCGCCTCACCCCGTGCCATGTTAACAACATTTAATATAGCCGTGTTCCTAAATGGGAGTGAACTAAACAATTAAACGTGGAGTTTCGACGATATGCAACTCGTTGCATGTCGAGCTTCACTTAATGTGTAGTGTTTGATTGTTGTGATTGTCATGCCTTGCATTAGACCGTTCATGCATCATATGTGTCTTGCATCGTGTGGTGTATATCGTGTGTTGATGCTTGTTTCCGGTTTCCTCCGTCTCGATAGAGTTCCGCAAGTGTGCTGGATGTGAGGACCGTTCGACTACACCGGTTCGTCTCCTTCACGGAGTCATTCTTCTTCCAAGCGGGATCTCAGGCAAGATGACCATTTCCCCAGATACCATTACTATCATTGCCATGCTAGTTTTACCGTTGCTGTCGTTTATGTCTCGTTGCCTACCACATGTTAAATATCAGCCTCTCAACAATGCCATGAAACCTTCAACCTGTTCAACCTAGCAAACCACTCATTGGCTATGTTACTGCTTGCTTAACCCTGTTGATAGCGTTGCTAGTTGCAGGTGCAGATGCTTCCATGTGAAAACATGGGTTCCTTGTTTTATCACCATATTAAATGCTATTTAATTTAATGCACCTATATACTTGGTAAAAGGTGGAAGGCTCGGCCTTTCTAGCCTGGTGTTTTGTTCCACCTTTGCCCCCTTAGTTTTCGGCTACCGGTGTTATGTTCCATAAATGAGCGCTCCTAACACGATCGGGGTTGTTATGGGGACCCCCTTGATAATTTGTTTTAGATTAAAGCTGGTCTGGCAAGGCCCAACTTTGGTACTACATTTGCCTAAACACCTAATAAAATTGCATACGGACTTTCTGGACCCCGAGGATAATTTAATCAACCCCCGGGCCAGTGCTCCTCATGAGTGTTGGCCCCACCTGAGCGATGTCCGGCGCCCCTCTGGTCACCCGGATGTTTTGCGATCCCGACGTCTAGCTCATCCGCCGTGTCCTGAGAACGAGGTACGCGACTCCTATCGGGATCGTCGACACGTTGGGCAGCCTTGCTGGATTAGTTTTACCTTTGACGAGATATCTTGTGCATCGGGATTCCGGTGATGCTTTGGGTAATCTCAGAGTTGAGGTTTTCCACTAGGGAATCCGACGAGATCGCGAGCTTCGTGATTGAGCATTTCTATGCGGCTTGTGGTAATTTGTGATGGAGTAGTTGGAGCACCCCTGCAGGGTTAAATCTTTCGGAAAGCCGTGCCCGCGGTTATGTGGCAACGTGGAAATTTTGTTTAACACTGGTTCTAGATAACTCAAAGTTAATTAATTAAAATATGCCAACTGTGTGCGTAACCGTGACTGTCTCTTTCGTGAGTTCTTTCTCCGATCGAGGACACGGTGGGGTTATGTCTGACGAAGGTAGGTGTTCAGGATCATTCATTTGGTCATCAGTAGTTCACGTCCGTTTTGCGTAGATCTTCCCCCTCTTTATTCTTGTATTCGTAAGTTAGCCACCTCATACATATGCTTAGCCGCTGCTGCAACCTCACCACTTAACCATGCCTCACCTAATAAGCTTTGCTAGTCTTGATAACTTTGGAAATGAGATTGCTGAGTCCCATGTGGCTCACAGATTACTACAACACCAGTTGCAGGTACAGGTAAAGGTTACTTGACGCGAGCGCGTTGATTGTTCATTTGGAGTTGCTTCTTCTTCTGCTTCTTCTTCTTCTTCTTCATCGATCTAGGATGGGTTCCAGGCCGGCAGCCTGGGATAGCAAGGATGGACGTCGTTCTTCTTTTGTCGTTTGTTTTCGTCCGTAGTCGGACCCTGCTCTTACTCTTGAGGATTATGTAATGTACTGATGTGACTATGATGTAGCTTGTGGCGAGTGTAAGCCAACTCTTTATATATCTCTCCTTTTCAGTACATGTACTTGTAACGATATCCATTCTTGCGACTCGACGAGATGCGCTTCTATCCCTGACGAGGCCCTCGTGCCAAATTGAGGATAGGGTCGCATCTTGGGCGTGACAGCCTTACCCCTCCTTATATAGGTGGAAGGGGTAGGTTTACATGTAGAGTCCTACTAGGAGTAGGAATAGGACTAGTCTCTCTTGAATCCTAATCCGGGTCTTGTTTCCTTCTTGTGGGAGTCTTTATTCTTGGGCCTTCTCTTGTGAGTCGGCCCTCCTGGCCTCTCTATTAGTCGCCTTATACCAGGGTGCATGCTGGGCCTTGGGCCTTTGTCATTTATCTAAGTCGCCTATGGGGACAAGTATGAATAGCCCACCAGGTCACTGCTGAGTCGCCGATGAATCGCCAAGTCCTTTGGCGGGTCATACTCCAAGTCGGGTTACACTGCAGGGTATATCCCCAACACAGCTCGACGATGATCTCGGCCTTCTTGATCCAGCAAGCAAGACAGAGAAGTAGATGAGTTCTCCGACAACGTGACGGCGCTTCAGTGGTGGTGAAGGATCTACTCCTGCAGGGCTCCGCCTGAACTCCGCAGAAATACGATCTAGAGGAAAAACCGTGGTGTTTGTGGTTGGGCTGCCGTGGCAAAAGTTATTTCAAATCAGCCCTAAAACTCCACTATATATAGGAGGAGGGGAGGCTTGCCTTGAGGGCCAAGTTCCCCTATGGTGCGCCGGCTAGGAGGTGCAGGAGTCCACCTCCAATCCTCTCCAACTAGGATTGGAAGGTGGAGTCCTTCCCTTCCTTCCCACCTCCTTTTTTTTTCTTTTCTCTTTGATTTTCTATCGTTGGCGCATAGGGCCCATTTGGGCTGTCTCACCAGCCCACCAAGGGCTGGTGCGCCATCCCTAGGGCCTATGGGCTTCCCCGGGTGGGTTGGCACGTCCCGGTGAACATCTGGAACCCGTTCGTCACTCCCGGTACATTCCCAGTAATGCCCGAATACCTTCCGGTAATCAAATGAGGTCATCCTATATATCAATCTTCGTCTTCGGACCATTCTGGAATCCCTCGTGATGTTTGTGATCTCTTCTGGGACTCCGAACAACATTCGGTAACCACACATATAACTCAACTACACTAAAACATCGTCGAACCTTGCAGACCCTGCGGGTTCAAGAACTATGTAGACATGCCCCGAGGTACTCCTCGGTCAATATCCAATAGCGGGACCTGGATGAACATATTGGATCCTACATATTCTCCGAAGATCTTATCGATTGAACCTGAGTGTCAAGGATTCATATAATCCCGTATGTCATTCCCTTTGTCCTTTGGTATGTTACTTGCCCGAGATTCGATCGTCGGTATCCGCATGACTATTTCAACGAACTAGTCACCTAGAGGCTCACTAGGGACAGTGTGTTGTCTATGTATCCACACATGTATTTGAGTTTCCAATCAATACAATTCTAGCATGGATAATAAACGAATATTATGAACAAGGAAATGTAATAATAACTAATTTAGTATTGCCTCTAGGGCATATTTCCAACAGTCTCCCACTTGCACTAGAGTCAATAATCTAGTTCACATCACCATGTGATTTTAACGAATCCAACACCCATATATTTCTGGGGTCTGATCACGTCTTGCTTGTGAGAGAGGTTTTAATCAACGGTTCTGAATCTTTCAGATCCGTGTGTGCTTTACAAATCTTTATGTCATTTTATAGATGTTGCTACTACGTGCTATTCAGAAATACTCCAAATATCTACTCTACTATACGAATCCGTTTTACTACTCATAGTTATTCGGATTAGTGTCAAAGCTTGTATCAACATAACCCTTTACGACGAACTCTTTAACCACCTCCATAATCGAGAAAAATTCCTTAGTCCATTAGTTACTAAGGATAACTTTGACCGATGTTCAGTGATTCAATCCTGGATCACTCTCTGTACCTCTTAACAGACTTGTGGCAAGGCACACATCAGGTGCGGTACACAACATGGCATACTGTAGAGTCTACGGCTAAGGCATAGGGGACGACCTTCGTCTTTTCTCTTTCTTCTGCCGTGGTCGGGCTTTTGAGTCTCACTCAAATTCACACCTTACAACACAACCAAGAACTCCTTCTTTGCTGATCCATTTTGAACTCCTTCAAAAACTTGTCAAGGCATGCATTTCATTTGAAAGTTCTATTTAGCATTTTGATCTATCTTCATAGATTTTGATGCTCAATGTTCAAGTAGCTCTATCTAGGTCTTCCTTTGAAAAACCCCTTTCAAACAACCTTTATGCTTCATAGAATTTCTACATTACTTCCGATCAACAATATGTCAACCACATATACTTTATAAGAAACACTATAGTGCTCCCACTCACTTCTTTGGAAATACTAGTTTTCTCATAAACCTTGTACAAACCAAAAAACTTTGATCATCTCATCAAAGCGTATATTCCAACTCCGAGATGCTTGCACCAGTCCATAAAAGGATCGTTGGAGCTTGCGTACTTGTTAGTATCTCTAGGATCGACAAAATCTTCTGGTTGTATCACATACAATTTTTCCTCAAGGAAATCGTCGAGGAAAAAATGTTTTGACATCCTATTTGCAATATTTCATAAATAATGCAGCAACTACTAACATAATTCTAACAGACTTTTAGCATCGCTACGAGTGAGAAAGTCTCACCATAGTCAACTATTTGATCTTGTCGGAAACATCTTTGTGACAAGTCGAGCTTTTCTTAATAGTGACTTATCACCATCATCGTCTGTCTTTCTTTTAAAGATCCATCTTTACTAAATAGTCCAACCACCATCAAGTAGTTCTTCCAAAGTCTACACTTTGTTTTATACATGGATCCTCTCTCGGATTTCATGGCCTCCAGCCATTTGTCGGAATCCGGGTCGACCGTCGCTTCTCAATAGCTCATAGGTTCATCGTTGTTCAACAACATGACCTCCAAGACAAGGTTACCATACCACTCTGCAGCAATACACGACCTTGTCGACCTACGTGGTTTGCAGTAACTTGATCCAAAGCTCAATGATCACCATCATCAGTTTCCACTTCAATCGGTGTAGGCACCACAGGAACATCTTCCTACGCCTTTCTACACACTGGTTGAAGTGACGGTTCACCAACCTCATCAAGTTCCACCACCCTCCCACTCAATTCTTTCGAGAGAAACCTTTCCTCGAGAAAGGACCCGTTTCTAGAAACAAACACTTTGCTTCCGGATCTAAGATAGGAGATGTATCCAACTGTCTTGGATATCCTATGAAGATGCTTTTATCGGCTTTGGGTTCGAGCTTATCAGACTGAAACTTATTCACATAAGCGTCGCAGCCCCAAACTTTCAAGAAACGACAACTTAGGTTTCTCCAAACCATAGTCTATACTGTGTCATCTCAACGGAAATACGCGGTACCCTATTTAAAGTGAATGCGGTTGTCTCTAATGCATAACCCATAAACGATAGTGGTAATTCGATAAGAGACGTGATAGTATGCACCATATTAAATAGGGCGTGGCTATGATGTTCAGACACATCATCACACTATGGTGTTCCAGGTGGCATGAACTACGAAACAATTTTCACATTGTCTTAACTGTGTACCAAAAACTCGTAACTCAGATATTCATCTTTGTGATCATATCATAGACAGTTTATCCTCTTGTCACGACGATCTTCACTCTGAAATAGCTTTGAACTTTTTCAATATTTCAGACTTGTGATTCATCAAGTAAACACTCCTGTATCTACTCAAATCATAAGTGAAGCAAGAAAATAACGATATCCACTGCGTGCCTCATCACTTATTAGACTGCACACATCAAAAAATGTATTACTCCCAACAAGTTACTCTTTTTTTCATGTGGCATGATTTGCACGTCTCAAGTGATTCAAAATCAAGTGAATCGAAACGGTCCATCCACATGGAGTTTCTTCATGTGTTTGTACCAACAGGTATGGTTTGCATGTCTCAAACGTTTCAAAAATGAGTGAGTACAAAGATCCATCAGCATGAAGCTTCTTCATGCATTTTACACCAACATGACTCAAGTGGCAGTGCCACAACTAAGTGATACGATCACTATTACTTTGTATCTTTTGGCACCAATATTATGAACTTGTGTAACACTACGATTGAGATTCAATAAACCATTGAGGGTAATTATTCAAGCAAATAAAATATCTATTATTCTCTTTAAATGAATAATCGTATTTTAATAAACATGATCTAATCATGTTCATGCTCAACGCAAACACCAAATAATAGTTATTTAGGTTTTACCACCAATCCCAATGATAGAGGGAGTGTGCGATGTTTGATCGCGTCAACCTTGGAAACACTTCCTACACATATCGTCACCTGTCCTTTAGCTAGTCTCCGTTTATACCGTAGCTTATATTTCGAGTTACTAATCACTTAGCAACCGAACTGGTATCCAATACCCTCGTGCTACTAGGAGTACCAGTAAAGCACACATCAATATCATGTATATCAAATGTACTTCTGTCGACATGGCCAGCCTTCTTATCTACCAAGTATCTAGGGTAGATCTGCCTCAGTGACCGTTCCCCTCATAACAGAAGCACTTAGTCTCGGGTTTGGGTTCAATCTTGGGTTTCTTCATTAGAGCGGCAACTGGTTTGCCGTTTCATGAATTTTCCCTTCTAGCCCTTGCCCTTCTTGAAACTAGTGGTTTTACGAACCATCAACAATTGATGCTCCTTCTTGATTTCTACTTTCGCGGTGTCAAACAGTGCAAATCGCTCAAGGATCATCATATCCATCCTTGATATGTTATAGTTCATCACGAAGCTCTAGCAGCATAGTGGCAGTGACTTTTGAGAACCATCACTATCTCATCTGGAAGATTAACTCCCACTTGATTCAAGCGATTGTTGTACTCAGACAATCTGAGAACATGCTCAACGATTTGAGCTTTTCTCCTTTACTTTGTAGGCAAAGAATCTTGTCGGAGGTCTTATACCTCTCAACAAGGGCACGAACATGAAATCTCAATTTCATCTCTTAGAACATCTCTTATGTTCCCCGACGTTTTCAAAACGTCTTCGGTGCCTTGCTTCTAAGCCATTAAGTATTGCGCACTGAACTATCACGTAGTCAACAAAAAACATGTATGTGAGATGTTCACAACATCCACACACGATGCTCGAGGTCCAGCACACTGAGTGGTGCATTAAGGACATAAGCCTTCTGCGCAGCAATGAGGACAATCCTCAGTTTTACGAACTCAGTCCGTAAAGTTTGCTATTATCAACTTTCAACTAAATTTTCTCTAGGAACATATAAAAAAAGTAGAGCTATAGCGCAAGCTACATCGTAATTTGCAAAGACCATTAGACTATGTTCATGATAATTAGTTCAATTAATAATATTACTTAAGAACTTCCACTCAAAAAGTACATCTCTCTAGTCATTTGAGTGGTACATGATCCAAATCCACTAACTCAAGTCTGATCATCACGTGAGTTGAGTATAGCTTCAGTGGTAAGCATATCTATGCTAATCATATCAACCATACGATTCATGATCGACCTTTCAGTCTCTTGTGTTCCGAGGACATGTATACACATGCTAGGCTCGTCAAGTTTAACCCGAGTGTTCCGCGTGTGCAACTGTTTTGCACCCGTTGTATGTGAACGTTGAGTCTATCACACCCGATCATCACGTGGTGTCTCGAAATGATGAACTGTCGCAATGGGGCACAGTCAGGGAGAACACAATTTCATCTTGAAATTTTAATGAGAGATCACCTCATAATGCTACCGTCATTCTAAGCAAAATTAGGTGCATGAAAGGATTAACATCACATGCAATTCATAAGTGACATGATTTGGCCATCATCATGTGCTTCTTGATCTCCATCACCAAAGCACCAGCACGATCTTGTTGTCACCGGCGCCACTCCATGATCTCCATCAACGTGTCGCCATCGGGGTTGTCGTGCTACTTATGCTATTACTACTAAAGCTACTTGCTAGAAATATAGTAAACGCATCTGCAAACACAAACGTTAGTTTAAAGACAACCCTATGGCTCCTGTCGGTTGCCGTACCATCGACGTGCAAGTTGATATTAACTATTACAACATGATCATTTCATACATCCAATATATCACATCACGTCATTGGCCATATCATATCACAAGCATACCCTGCAAAAACAAGTTAGACGTCCTCTAATTGTTGTTGCATGTTTTACGTGGCTGCTATGGGTATCTAGTAGATCGCATCTTACTTACGCAAAAACCACAACGGAGATGTGCGAATTGCTATTTAACCTCTCCAAGGACCGCCTCAGTCAAAACCAATTCAACTAAAGTTGAAGAAACCGACACCCGCCAGTCATCTTTGTGCAACGAGGTTGCATGTCCAGCGATGAAACCAGTCTTTCGTAAGCGTACGAATAATGTCAGTCCAGGCCGCTTCAATCCAACAATACCGCCGAATCGAGAAAAGACTAAGAAGGCAGCAAATCGAACATCACCGTCCACAAAATCCTTTGTGTTCTACTCGAGATTACATCTACGCATGAAGCTAGCTCATGATGCCAGTGTTGGGTAACGTAGCATGGGAAACAAAAAATTTCCTACACGCACGAAGACCTATCATGGTGATGTCCATCTACGAGAGGAGATTTGGATCTACGTACCCTTGTAGATCGCACAACAGGAAGCGTTAAGAAACGCGGTTGATGTAGTGGAACGTCCTCACGTCCCTCAATCCGCCCCGCGAACCATCCCAGAACAGTCCCGCGATCCGTCCCACGATCCTCTCCGATCTAGTGCCGAACGGACGACACCTCCGCGTTCAGCACACGTACAGCTCGACGATGATCTCGACCTTCTTGATCCAGCAAGCAAGACAGAGAAGTAGATGAGTTCTCCGGAAGCGTGACGGTGCTCCGGTGGTGGTGAAGGATCTACTCCTGCAGGGCTCCGCCCGAGCTCCGCAGAAATACGATCTCGAGGAAAAACCGTGGTGTTTGTGGTCGGGCTGTCGTGGCAAAAGTTGTTTCAAATCCGCCCTAAAACTCCACTATATATAGGAGGAGGGGAGGGGAGGCTTGCCTTGAGGGCCAAGGCCCCCTATGGTGCGCCGGCTAGGAGGTGGAGGAGTCCACCTCCAATCCTAGTCCAAGTAGGATTGGAAGGTGGACTCCTTCCCTTCCTTCCCACCTCCTTTTTTTTTTCTTTTCTCTTTCATTTTCTATCCTTGGCGCATAGGGCCTTTTGGGATGTCCCACCAGCCCAACAAGGGCTGGTGCGCCACCCCTAGTGCCTATGGGCTTCACCGGGTGGGTTGGGCCCTCCCGGTGAACATCCAGAACCCGTTCGTCACTCCCGGTACATTCCCGGTAATGCCCGAATACCTTCTAGTAATCAAATGAGGTCATCCTATATATCAATCTTCGTCTCCGGACCCTTCCAGAAACCCTCATGACGTCCGTTATCTCATCCGGGACTCCGAACAAAATTCGGTAACCACACATATAACTCAACTACACTAAAACAACGCCGAACCTTAAGTGTGCAGACCCTGCGGGTTCGAGAACTATGTAGACATGCCCCGAGGTACTCCTCAGTCAATATCCAATAGCAGGACTTGGATGACCATATTGGATCCTACATATTCTCTGAAGATCTTATCGGTTGAACCTCAGTGTCAAGGATTCATATAATCTCGTATGTCATTCCCGAGTGGGCCCCAAGATACCTCTCTGTCACACGGAGTGACAAATCCCACTCTTGATCCATACTAACTCAACGAACACCTTCGGATATACCTGTAGAGCACCTTTATAGTTACCCAGTTACGTTGTGACATTTGATACACACAAGGCATTCCTCAGGTGCGAGTGAGTTATATGATCTCATGGTCATAGGAACAAATACTTGACACCCAGAAAAAAACAACAATAAAATGACACGATCAATATGCTACATATAGAATT
This sequence comes from Hordeum vulgare subsp. vulgare, assembly GCF_904849725.1. NCBI lineage: Eukaryota > Viridiplantae > Streptophyta > Magnoliopsida > Poales > Poaceae > Hordeum > Hordeum vulgare. The sequence goes on from NC_058524.1 coordinate 521,150,351, forward strand.
TGGGTCTTGTCGTGGGTATAAGTCTGACAGTAGAAGTACGGGGTACGAAAGGATGGGCAGAGCCTTAGCTACGGCGAGGATGTATGAGTTCAGGCCCCTCTACGGTGGAGGTAAAAGCCCTACGTCTCAGTGCTCTTGGAAGCTTAGTGTCGAGTGGATTATAGGATTACAACAAGTGCCAACCCCCGTACCAGTGGTGAAGAGCGGCTTATGTAGAGTGCGCTGCCCTTCATAATGGCCCGGTGGACATGGGTGGAATAGTGGCGAGTAAATGCTTACGTTACAGGTAACGTAAGCTTTAAATGCTAATAATGGTGTATGAAAACGTATGATCGTTGCCCTCCTGGGAGGTTACGATGTACAGAGTGGATTCTAGTCGGTACGTTAAATATGCTCCGATGGATCGTCGCCGACTGGGTGATGGGGCGTCCTTAGTTCAGTCGGAACTGTCTAAGGGCCTTGTCTTCTATGAAGGGTAGTCCTTGGGTACGACCTATAGGGCAGGCCTATGACCCTACCCTGGGACTGTAACCCCATCATTAGTCCCCGAATGGATCGGGGTTGGAACTATGAAGTGGTGTCTGGAGTATGGAACCGACTGGTATGGAGGTGACTTTAGCGTTGTTTGCCTCGATCCATTTTATCCTTTTAACCAGTGATCTGAGTGAATATACAAGTGAAACGAACCGTCAGGGACCGAGTGCTTCCGCGGAATCTTTCGACGTGACTGGTCAAATTGACAGCGCCGGATTTTCCGGGATCCTCAAATTTCGGTTGCCGCGCGCTCAGTGGGGATGACGACATCGCCATCGAGTAGGTTTTGCCTCCTCAATTACCGTGCCGTTATCTTCTCCACTAATCTTGCAGCGGCCGGTTGGGGGGATAAGATCTTGGGTCCACCTGTTAGTGACCCAGTCGGAAGCCTATTTAAGCCTCCCCGGCGGGATTTCCTGTTGCGCTGCTCATCCTCCTCTCATTAATCTCGCTCCTCCCGCAGCTCTCTGCACACCTCAAGCCACCTCCTTCCCCTCCTCCTCTGCGGATCTGTCGCCCTCGCCATGACGAAGTGGCAGACCAGCAAGCTCGAGTCGCAGAAGAAGAAGAAGAAGGGGGCGGCCCCTACTCAGCGGCGGCAGCGGGCGCTGCCGGCGGGTTGGATCCACGGGGATTTCCTCCCCTCGTCGGTGACGGAGAACGACGTGCTGGAGCTGGTGGAGCATGGAATGGTCGTCAACAAGTCCTGGAGGCTGCCGGAAGGCGAGACGGAGCCGACGCCGAAGGAGGGGTAGCGCGTTCTGCTGCTCAGCCATGTGGCCAGAGGTTTCTCCTTGCCTCCCCATCCCTTCTTCCGAGGTATCATGAATTACTTCGGGGCGCAGCTCCATCACTTTCCTTCGAACGCAATAGCCCACCTTGCTGCATTCGTCACCCTCTGCGAGTGCTCCATAGGATGTCCTCCCCACTGGGGGCTCTTTAAGTATGTCTACTCCGCTAGATCCCAAACTGTTAAAAAGCTTAGCTAGTCGGATGATAAGACACACATCCTCCAGCTCTGCGGGGGTTCAGACTTCCAGAAGAAAACAAAGAGTAGCTATCCCTCCCTCCAGCTATCCGAGTCAGCTAGGAACTGGCAATCGTCCTAGTTCTATTGCCAGGACATTGCTTGTCCGAATGCTTCGAGCGGGTTGCCACCTTTCAGTTTAGACCATCCGGGCCCTCCCAGGAAGCTTGTGCTCTCTAAGGGAGAAAGAATCCCGAGCCAACCTTTGGTCGACGCGCTGATAGCCGTCGTCCGTAAGGGAGTCACCGGCACGGACCTGCTGGAGACTTTTCTGGGTCGGCGCATCCAGCCGCTGCAGGCCCGACACCACGCCATGTGGCACTATGTGGGGCCTTCGGATTCCACTCGGTCTCATCTAGAGGACGTGAGCGGGGAGACTGTGAGTGCGTGGGTCCGCAGCATCACAGGCGCGTGTGATAACCCCGTGGGAGCCCGGCGGGTGAAGCCCTTCCGCGCCGAAAATCCTCCTCCGAATGAGGTGAGTACATGTTGTCGAGTGCTTTTAATCTTCTCAGTTTTATTGCTTTTCTTGTCCCGCTGACTGACGTTGCCGACTGTGTTTTGTGCAGGAGTGGACTAACTGGCATTCTGCAGTCTCGAACGGGAATCCAGCCGAGGAAGAGGAGGGCAGCCAGGAGGGCAGCACGGATAGCGTCGAGTACGTCTCTGACAGTGGGGAGACGGAGGAGGAGACGGAAGAGGAGGAGGAGGAGGATGGGCAGCAGAGCTCGCCACCCTCACCACCAGAGCACCGAACCAAGCGCCGTCATGACCCCACTACTCCGCCGGCTCCTCCCGCGGCCCCGAGTGCTCCACCAGCTCCTCCCGTGGCTCCGAGTGCTCGGAGCGTGAAGAGAACCAGGGGTGCTTCTGCCGAGCCCGTGAACCAGCCGTCCAAGGTGGCCAAACCTAGTGGGCCTAAGCCTCGGAAAGCTTTGCCTCGGATGAGGATCGCTGTTCCGGTCGCCTCAGCGTAAGTGTCTTGTTCTTCCATCTTCCTTTAGTATCCGATTGAACTCCTCTTTTTGGGAACTCGTGTTTATCCGTCGAGTGGATTTCACTCAACAGAGCTACTACCTCCGCCACCTCTCTGCTGTGCCAGGACGATGATCCCATGGACACAGATAATGCCGCCACGTCCCAGCAAGGTACGTTGTCACGACTCCCAGAGCTGTATTACTGTTTCGCGAGTGCTGTCTTTGATCTTGACCTTTTTCTGTAATTTCATTTTGTTCAGTCGGGCTTCCTTCGGAGGTGATCCATCTGGACGACGACGACCAAAGGAGGTCGGAGCCAGCTTTGGTGCCTGTCCCTGGGGTTATCCCATCTGCTGCCAATCCCACCATGAACGTGTCACCTACTGAGACGGTGCCGCCGACTGAGACGGTGGCCCTGACGGCGGAACCGACTGGAGCGGAGCTCGGGATACCCAGGGAGTCTTCTGCTGCGCCGGGTCCGTCGGCCGTTCAATATGATGCCCAGCGCCTCCCGGAAGATCAGGTAGGAGCCGCCAAGGACGCCATGATGCAGGTGGAGCTGATGGTGGGCGACGCCAAAGGAGCGTATGACTCCATCGCGTCCCTGTACAAGAAGAGCTTGGAGCTTCGGGACGATATCCGAGTAAGTGCGCTAGTAAGTGTTTACTTTCCTCTTGTAACCCACTGGGTGTTTCAGCGATATACTCGGATAGAGTAGGGTGATTTTGCAGTGGGTTCACTCCGAGTGAACCTAGTGGGTGTACTCCCCGAGACTTCTGCCGAGTGCTTGCACCGGCAGTTGTCTTTATATGTATTTTCCGTAATCTGAACAGATCAGAGCCGATCTGCCCGAATGGTACCAGTGGGGGCACTCCGAGTGCACCCACTGGGTGTAGTCCCCGAGAGTAGTGTTACTCGGGTTCGAGTAATAGTAATCTCATAGTGTTGTTGGTTTGATATGGAGCTCAATAGGGCCGACCTGTTCGAGCTTCATACCAGTGGGATTACTCTCAGTGAACCCACTGGGTGTAGTCCCTGAGACCGCTGTCGATTGCTTGCATCGGCAGGGGTTTGAAGAATTTTGAGCTTTGATTGTTTTGCCATATCTGTGGAGTCTTTGTCCTTGTTGAATGTGGCTGATCCTTCCCTTTGTGTCTCTTTGGCAGAAGACTTGTGAAATGGGATCGGCGTACAATGCTCTAAAGGCCAAGAAGACTCAAGTTGCTGCGGACTTGGAGGTTGCTGTGAATGACCTGGCTGGCGTGAAGAAGGCTCTCGCTGACCGACAGAAATCTTTGGAGGAATCTCTGGAGACCAACAAGGCACTGGTGGCCGAGGTAGAAAAAATGAAGAAGGAGAGATCTGACTGGATGGCCCAGCTGAAGGTAATGAACACTCGGTGCAGGGCGCAGGAGAACTACGTCAGCGACTGGGCGAGGAAGATGGTCGCACTGCTTGGTGGTAAGTTCTTGCCGAGTGATTTTCTACTTTGGAGTTCACTCCGCGCTTATTTTCTGCCTGTCTTTTCTTTGCAGATTTCTGTCGGGACGTCGAGGCTGAAGCAACCGAAATTGAACGGTCGCTTGTTCCGAATGTTCCACTCGGAGACGAAGCTAACCGGGACATGCTCCGAGCGCATTCTCGGCTTAACAGGGTGGGCCCTTTCATTGGTCGCCTGAGAAGAGTTGTTGGTCAAATCGACAAGGAGTTGTGGCCAAAAGACGACTCCCGAAGCGAGATAGAGGGGTTGAAGACTCGACTGGAGGACGTCCCAGGCAGAGTGCAGGCATGGAAGAAGTCTGCCACTCGGTGTGGTGCGGACGTGGCGCTGTCTCTGGTCCGAGTGCACTGCAAGGAAGCCCGCGAAGACAAGCTGAAGACGTTGCAGGTCGCCAACACCAAGAAGCTTCGATTCGAAGATTTCATGGAGACCTTCCTCGACAGAGCCACTCGCATTGCAGACGGAATCGACCTCGACACCTTTGTGGAGCCTGCCAGTCCCGACGACGCTTGAAAAAACGTTATGGTGAACGCACATTTACCTCGGTATGCCGAGTGGAATCTGTATTAAACTTTGGCCACTGTTGTTGGCCGTTACATTCGTGGTTCAGTGTGGATAAACTTGATTCACACCGAGCCGGCTGATCGTAGATCGAACTTGAATTCGAATATGATCTTTTGCTCTTCTTTTGCTGAGTTTTTTTTGACACAATTTTGGCTCGTGGTTTTTGTTTGGGCGTCTCTTGGTGAAGCCAATGGCAACCATGCGGAGCATGTAGTTGTCAGTTGTCTTCACATCCACATGAGCCTCAATGAGGGTCTGCTAAGCCTCCGAGTGTATCACGGGTGCCCACTCGGAGGAAGCTCTTTACTTAGGCGACTCTAGTTCGCAGCTAAGTCTCCGAGTGTGGCTTTTGGTGCACACTCGGAGTGAGTTTTTACTTAGGCGACTCTGGGTCGCGGCTAAGTCCCTGAGTGTGACTTTTAGTGCACACTCGGAACGAGTTTTTACTTAGGCGACTCTGGGTCGCAGCTAACTCTCTGAGTGTGACTGTTAGTGCACACTCAGAGCGAGTTGTTTACTTAGGCGACTCTGGGTCGCAGCTAAGTCCCCGAGTGTGACTTTTCATGCACACTCGGAGTGAGTTTGTACTTAGGCGACTCTGGGTCGCAGCTAAGTCTCCGAGTGTGACTCTTAGTGCACACTCGGAGCGAGTTTGTACTTAGGCGACTCTGGGTCGCAGCTAAGTCTCCGAGTGTGACTTTTAGTGCACACTCGGAGCGAGTTTGTACTTAGGCGACTCTGGGTCGCAGCTAAGTCCCCGAGTGTGACTTTTAGAGCACACTCGGAGTTAGTTTGTACTTAGGCGACTCTGGGTCGCAGCTAAGTCCCCGAGTGTGACTTTTAGTGCACACTCGGAGTTAGTTTGTACTTAGGCGACTCTGGGTCAAAGCTAAGTCCCCGAGTGTGACTTTTAGTGCACACTCGGAGTTAGTTTTTGTTTAGACCGGAGTCCGCAAACGCGGAAGAATTTTGAATCGGCAAGAAATCAATCTGCTTTGTATTACTTCAATGATACTTGTTCTTTACATTGTCTCCGTCGGCGGTTATGTGTAGAAGCGCTTCAGTAGATCTCCATTCCATGCTCGCGGCTCATCCGTTTCCCTGTCGAGGTTGTAGAGTCGATATGCTCCGTTGTTCAGCACCTTAGAGATGATGAACGGTCCTTCCCAGGCGGGAGCCAACTTGTGTGGTCTCTGTTGATCCACTCGGAGCACCAGGTCGCCTGCTTGGAATGTGCGGCTCCTTACGTGCCGCGCGTGGAATCACCACATATCTTGTTGATAAATTGTTGAACGGATCAGTGCCATCTCGCGCTTTTCTTCTAGAAGATCCACTCCGTCTTGCCTGGCTTGCTCTGCTTCGGCTTCGGAGAAGAGTTCGACTCATTGAGAATTGTGAAGCAAGTCACTCGGAAGGACTGCCTCTGCTCCATAAACGAGGAAAAACGGGGATCACCCTGTCGATCTATTCGGAGTTGTGCGGAGGCCCCATAGCACCAAAGGCAGCTCGGTGACCCATGCGCCGGCAGCATGTCCAACTTCTCGCAGGAGTCGAGGTTTCAACCCTTGAAGAATAAGTCCATTCGCCCGCTCTGCTTGCCCGTTTGTTTGGGGGTGCGCCACAGATGCAAAATCCATTCGGATACCTTGGCCTGTGCAAAAACCTTTGAACCTGTCTGAGTCAAAGTGTGTGCCATTGTCGGTGATTATGCTGTGTAGAACCCCGTATCTGGCGATGATGTCTCTAACAAATTTGATGGCCGTAAGGGCATCAAGCTTCTTGATGGGCTTGGCTTCAATCCACTTGGTAAACTAGTCGACTGCTACCAGCAGATGAGTGAATCCTCCTTGGCCTGTTCTGAATGGTCCGACTGTATCTAATCCCCACACGACGAATGGCCAAGCAAGAGGAATTGTCTTCAGCGCAGACGTTGGTTTGTGGGACTTTTTTGAATAGAACTGACAACCTTCGCAACGGTCAACCATATCTTTTGCCATTTCACTCGCCTGCAACCAAAAGAAACCAGCTCTGAATGCTTTGGCGATGATTGCTCTTGAGGAGGCATGATGACCCCAGGTTCCCGAGTGAATTTCTTCCAAGATTAACTATCCCTCCTCAGGAGAGATACACCGCTGAAGGACGCCCGAAACACTTTTCCTGTATAACTGGTCATCAATGACGGTGAAGGACTTCAACCTGCGAACGATCTGCCTAGCTTGGACTTCGTCTTCTGGTAACTCTTGCCTCATGATGTACGCAATGAACGGCACAGTCCATTCGGGAATGACAGCTAGAATCTCCATGATCAAATCAACCACAGCGGGGACCTCGACTTCAGTCTGATCCGTTGAGCTCTTCGGTTGTACTGGTTCCTATGTAAAAGGATCTTCTCTTACCGAGGGGAGGTGTAGGTGCTCGAGGCAGACATCACTCGGTACTGGTCTCCGAGTGGATCCAAGTTTTTCTAATTCATCTGCTGCTTGGTTTTTCAGTCGGGGAACATGGTGAAGTTCCAGACCTTCGAACTTCTTCTCGAGCTTCCTTGCTGCGTTGCAGTATGCAGTTTTGGTGGGGTTCCTTACATCCCATTCCTTCATTACTTGATTAACCACCAGATCTGAGTCGCCATAGACCATCAGGCGATGGACGCCAAGTGTGATGGCCATGCACAACCCGTAAAGGAGAGCTTCGTACTCTGCTTCGTTGTTGGAAGAATCAAAATGTATCTGCAACATATACTTGAGTTTATCACCTTTTGTGGATATGAGCACTACGCTGGCGCCGGAGCCATTCAACATCTTGGACCCATCGAAGAACATGGTCCAATGAGCCGAGTAGATGTGAGTCGGTTGTTGTTGTTCTACCAATTCTGCTATGAAGTCAGCAAGAGCTTGAGACTTTATAGATTTCTTGGCCTCGAACTTGATGTCGCAGTATAGCATCTCCATTGCCCACTTTGCCACTCGGCCTGATGCGTCCCGATTGTGGAGAATTTCCGACAACGGAGCATCAGATATGACAGACACCGAGTGGTCTTGGAAATAATGAGCCACCTTCTTTGCAGTCATGTAGATCCCATAAATTAGCTTCTGATAATGGGGATACCTCTGCTTGGAAGGAGTCAGGACTTCAGAAACATAATATACTGGCCGCTGAACCTTGTACGCTTTGCCTTCTTCTTCGCATTCGACTATTAGAACGGTGCTGACGACTTGATTTATAGCCGTGATGTACAGAAGAAGGGGTTCTTTACTGAGCGGGGTAGTAAGAACCGGCTGGGTGGAAAGCAGGGCTTTGAGGTCGTCGAACGCGATTTGGGCTTTGTCTGTCCACTCGAAGGTATCGGACTTCTTCATGAGTCGGTACAGAGGTAACGCCTTCTTGCCGAGTCGAGCGATAAACCTACTCAAAGCTGCTAGGCAACCTGTGAGCCTTTGAACATCATGTACTCTTATCGGCCGCTCCATTCGAACAATGGTCCCGATCTTTTCGGGGTTGACATCGATCCCTCGTTCGGAAATGAAGAAACCGAGTAACTTCCTGCTGGGAACGCCGAATGAACACTTGGCTGGGTTGAGCTTGATATCGTACCTACGTAGGTTGGCGAATGTTTCTGCCAAGTCAGTCAGCAGGTCGGAACCTTTGCGTGATTTGACTATGATATCGTCCATATATGCCTCCACATTTCGACCGATCTGGTCAAGGAGGCATTTTTGGATCATGCGCATAAAAGTTGCTCCTGCATTCTTCAAACCGAATGGCATAGTGATGTAACAGAAACACCCGAATGGGGTGATGAAGGCTATTTTCAATTCATCCGGACCATACAGACGGATCTGATGATAGCCCGAATAGGCATCAAGGAACGATAAGCGCTCGCAACCCGCAGTCGAATCGACAATTTGATCAATGCGGGGGAGCGGGAAGTGATCTTTCGGACATACCTTATTGAGATGCTTGAAATCGATGCACATACGGAGAGACTTGTCCTTCTTGGGCACCATGACAACATTAGCGAGCCACTCGGAGTGGTGTACCTTGCGAATGAAGTTGGCTGCCAAAAATTTAGCCACCTCCTCTCCGATTGCTTTCCTCTTGTGCGTGGCGGACCGACGCAGGCGTTCTTGGACAGGCCGAGCAGCACAATCCACATGCAGTCGGTGCTCAGCCAACTCCCTGGGTACACCTAGCATGTCAGCAGGCTTCCATGCAAAAATGTCCCAGTTCTCACGGAGGAATTGGATGAGCTCGGCTTCCTATTTTGGATCAAGGGTGGTGGAGATGTTTGTCGGGGCGGCGGTGTCGTCCGTCGGGTGGATGCTGACTTTCTTCGTGTCTCCCGCTGACTGGAATGCGGACTCGGAAGCTGGCTTCTTTGAACGCATCAAGTCAGCGGGGTCGGCGGTCTTCTTGTATTCATCCAACTCGAGAATAGCCATCTGCTGATCGGCAGTCCTCGACCCCTGCTGCAGACACTCCTCGGCCCGCTGCTGATTGCCTGTGACCGTAATCACACCTTTGGGACCTCGCATCTTCAGCTTCAAATAGACGTAACATGGACGGGCCATGAAACGCGCATATGCCGGGCGGCCCAGAATCGCATGGTATGCACTCTGGAAGTCCACCACCTCGAATGTCAGCTTCTCCTTGCGGAAGTTCTTGTCAGAGCCGAAGACGACATCCAACGCAATCTGCCCGAGTGATTTGGCCTTTCTTCCTGGGACGACTCCGTGGAACTGCATAGTGCTCTCGCTAAGTTTGGACATCGGCATGCCCATTCCCTTGAGAGTGTCGGCGTACATGATGTTCAAGCCGCTGCTGCCGTCCATGAGGACTTTGCGCAGCCTGACTCCTTCCACCACCGGGTCGACGACCAGAGCCTGCCTCCCCGTGGTGGGTACGTGTGCTGGGTGGTCTGACTGATCAAAGGTGATCGCAGTCTGTGACCACTTGAGGAACGTGGGAGTGGATGGGGTTGCCATGTTTACCTCCCCGTTGACCAGCTTCAGTCGACTTTTGCTTTCCACATCAGCAAAAATCATCAATGTTGCATGGACTTGGGGGAACGGATCCTCCTTGTCCTCATCATCCTGCTCGGTGTCCTTCTCACCCGGCTGTCCATAACCGAATCCTTGGATGAGGAGGCGACACTGCCGAGTGGTATGCTTCGGCAATATGACATTTCCTTCTTCATCCGTCTTCGTGTGGATTGGACACGGTTAATCTAGGATGAAGTTTCCTGACTGCCTCTTCTTGGGGTGTACTGTGCCTTCCCCTTGCCTTTGAACTTGGCATTTGTAACGTCTACTGCCTCTGCCTGCGGAGTGGATTGAGCTTTCTGCTTCTGTTTCCGATTGTTGTTCCCATCTCCATCGGCGACTGACTTATGCTTGCCGCTACGTATGCGGCCCTCCTCTTTACCATTTGCATAGCACGCGGCTATCTCCATCATCTTGCTCACGGAGATGTCGCCTGTCCGACCGAACTTCAGGTACAGATCTCTATACCGCACGCTTGCCTTGAAGGCGCAGACTGCTTGATGGTCTGTGACGTTCTCCACCGTGTGGTAGATGGTCGTCCAGCGCTGGATGAAATCGCGCAAGGGCTCGTTCTGCTTCTGGACACAGTGCTGGAGCTCTACGAGACCAGCAGGGCGTTTGCACGTACCCTCGAAGGTCCTGATGAAGACTCGGGACAGATCTGCCCAGCTGTAGATGCTTGACGGAGCTAACTGGTTTAGCCAAGCTCGCGCCGAGCCGTCGAGCATCAGGGGGAGATGTTTCATGGCGACATGGTCATCTCCGCCACCGATCTGGACCGCCACTCTGTAGTCGTCCAACCAAGTTTCTGGTTTGGACTCTCCTGTGAACTTGCTGATTCCCGTCGCCAATTGGAAGTTGGGAGGGATGTCAGCTCAGCGGATGGCCCGACTGAAGCACTCGGGGCCAGAGAGAATGGTCCTGCTTCCACTCGGACGGTCTCTATCGTGACCATCACGGTGGGCTCGACTTCTGTCGACCTTCTTCTGGGCGATGTACCCTCTTGCATCAGGCCTTGGATCATGCGCGTCACCGCCCGAACGACGATCATCGTGATGCCGGGGCCCGTAAGGCCCACCCCGCGGAGGAGTACGCGAATGGCGACGATCTTCGGGATGAGACCGAATGGGAAGCGGATTCCGACTCGGGTCCCTGGAACGTCTGCCCCCTCTGCGTCGCTGGTGAGAGTCGGGACTGAAAACCGACCGATGCGTGTTTGCATGAACAGAACTATTGTGGATCCTGTTGTGCGATTGGGAGACCGCCGAATTTTGCTGCTGTGCCGTATGCAATAGGGCACGGATCTGCTCGATTCCTCTACCATCCTCTGAATCAGTCGGCTGGAGAGAATCGGCTATCTTGGCATCTGCAGCCAAGTTGAGGATGGGTGTGCGGAACACATTGACGTTGCTGTGGCGTGTGTGTCGACTAGAAGAACGATGGTGTTGATGACGGCGTGCGCCGGATGACTCTCCGAACTCATGCTCGTTCCGACCAGTCTGGAGGGGACTTTCATGGGAATCGGCCATGAGAACTTCGGCTGCAGGCCCGCAACCGGGATACTCAGGAGGTAGCTTAGTCGGAACTGACTCCAAGCACTGGGATGGCGGCGGGACCACAACCGATTCGAGCACCGCCACTTGAGAGGATGCGCTCTGTCGCGCCTGGGCGTGTCGCACCCAACGTTGGAGCCGCGGATGACGGGTTCGCTTGTTGCGGCGCGTGACAGGGGCGAAGATCGACACCGGGGTCGATGGCTGGAGAAGGAGAACACCACGGGAACTGGCACGGAAGTGCGTAGCCCCGTGACTGGGAAGCGCCTCGACGTAGAGGGGCGCATCCTGAAGCCATGCCAAATCGTCGGCGATGAAGGAGAGGGCACCGAAGAGGATCTGATGACCCATGCACACATCTCCACCGGACGACATGACGAAAGTATGAAATCGCAAACTCGCCGGAAGTTGCTTAGACGCATGCCCCACGGTGGGCGCCAACTGTCGTGGGTATAAGTCTGACAGTAGAAGTATGGGGTACGAAAGGATGGGCAGAGGCTTAGCTACAGCGAGGATGTATGAGTTCAGGCCCCTCTACGGTGGAGGTAAAAGCCCTACGTCTGAGTGCTCTTGGGAGCTTAGTGTCGAGCGGATTATAGGATTACAGCAAGTGCCAACCCCCGTACCAGTGGTGAAGAGCGGCTTATATAGAGTGTGCTGCCCTTCATAATGGCCCCGTGGACAGGGGTGGAATAGTGGTGAGTAAATGCTTACGTTATAGGTAACGTAAGCTTTAAATGCTAATAATGGTGTATGAAAACGTATGACCGTTGCCCTCCTGGGAGGTTACGATGTACAGAGTGGATTTCAGTCAGTACGTTAAATATGCTCCGAGTGGATCGTCATCGACTGGGTGATGGGGCGTCCTTAGTTCAGTCGGAACTGTCTAAGGGCCTTGTCTTCTATGAAGGGTAGTCCTTGGGTAGGACCTATAGGGCAGGCCTATGACCCTACCCTGGGACTATAACCCCATCAGGTCTTGTCCATCACATGATTCTCCTAATGATGTGATCCCGTTATCAAGTGACAACACTTGCCTATGGCGAGGAAACCTTGACCATCTATGATCAACGAACTAGTCAACTAGAGGCTTACTAGGGACAGTGTGTTGTCTATGTATCCACACATGTATTTGAGTTTCCAATCAATACAATTCTAGCATGGATAATAAACGTTTATTATGAACAAGGAAATATAATAATAACTAATCTATTATTGCCTCTAGGGCATATTTCCAACAGATACAATGAAAGACGAGAATGGTATGTACTCCCCAAGCTTAGGCTTTTTGCCTAAGTTGGCCTTGGCTACTGCAGGCTCCAGGAGCTCCCTCCGGCTCCGGAGTGGTACGGGTGGATCCAAGAATCATACGAAGCCTCGGGCGCGTAAACTGATGTCCGACTATCCTCCCAAGAAGAAGGCTCTTCTTCTTTGGGAACAACCCCCTGTTGGAAATATGCCCTAGAGGCAATGATAAAATAGTTATTATTATATTTCCTGTTTCAAGATAATCGTTTATTATCCATGCTATGATTGTATTGAATGAAAGCATAGATACATGTGTGGATATATAGACAAAACAATGTCCTTGGTAAGCCTCTTGTTGGCTAGCCAGTTGATCAAGGATGGTTAAGGTTTTCTGACCATATGCAAGTGTTGTCACTTGATAACTGGATCACATCATTAGGAGAATCATGTGATGGACTAGACCCAAACTATGAACATAGCATGTGATCATGTCATTTTGTTGCTTTTGTTTTCTGCGTGTCAATATTCATTCCTATTACCATGAGATCATGTAACTCACTGACACCTGAGGAATACCTTGTGTGTATCAAACGTCACAACATTACTGGGTGACTATAAAGGTGCTCTACAGGTATCCCCGAAGGTGTTCGTTGAGTTAGCATGGATCAAGACTGGGATTTGTCACTCCGTGTGACGGAGAGGTATCTCGGGGCCCACTCGATAATACAACATCAAAAATATGCCTTGCAAGCAATGTGACTTAAGTGTTAGTCACAAGATCTTGTATTACGGTACGAGTAAAGAGACTTGCCAGTAACGAGATTGAAATAGGTATAGGGATACCGACGATCAAATCTCGGGCAAGTAACATACCGAAGGACAAAAGGAATGTAATACGGGATTATATGAATCCTTGGCACGGAGGTTCAACCGATAAGATCTTCGTAGAATATGTAGGATCCAATATGGACATCCAGGTCCCGCTATTGGATATTGACCGAGGAGTGTCTCGGGTCATGTCTTCGTAGTTCTCGAACCCGCAGGGACTACACACTTAAGGTTCGATGACGTTTTAGTATAGCTGAGTTATATGTGTTGGTGATCGAAGCTTGCTCGGAGTCTCGGATGAGATCACAGACATCACGAGGGTTTACAGAATGGTATGGAAACAAAGATTGATATATAGGATGATTTCATTTGGTCACCTGAAAGATTTCGGGCATTACCGGCAGTGTACCGGGAGTGACGAATGGGTTCTGGATATTCACCGGGAGGGGCCCACCCACCCGAGAGTGAGCCCAGTAGTCCTAGGGTGGCGCACCAGCCCTTAGTGGGCTGGTGAGGCCAGCCCAAGTGGGCTATGGCGCCACAACGAGAAAAAAATCAAAGGAAAAGAAAATAAAACAAGGAAAGAGGGAGGTGGGAAGGAAGGAGTGGACTCCTTCCCCCAAACCGAATTGGGGTGGGAGTCCACCTCCTCCCCTTCGGTCGGCGCCCTTGGGGCTCCCTTGAGCCCCAAGGATAGCCCCTCCCCTCCTCCTATATATATGGGTGGTTTTAGGGCTTTTGAGACACAACTTTGCCACGTGCAACTCAAACCTATACCACGCAGTTCTTCCTCTAGATCGGATTTCTGCGGAGCTCGGGCGGAGCCCTGCAGGAGTTGATCATCACCACCACCGGCGCGCCGTCACGCTGCCGGAGAACTCATCTACTTCTCCGTCTCTCTTGCTGGATCAAGAAGGCGGAGATCGCCATCGAGCTGTACGTGTGCTGAACGCGGAGGTGCCGTCCGTTTGGTGCTAGATCGGAACGTATCGTGGGACGGATCATGGGACAACGGCGATTTGAATCACGAAGCTGTACCACTACATCAGTCGTGTTTCTTAACGCTTCCCCCTTAGCGATCTACAAGGGTATGTGGATCAAATCTCCCTCTCGTAGATGAACATCACCATGATAGGTGTTCGTGTGCGTAGGAAATTTTTTGTTTCCCATGCAACGTTCCCCAACAGTGGCATCATGAGCTAGGTTCATGCGTAGATGTAATCTCGAGTAGAACACAAAAAAATTTGTGGGTGTTGATGTTTGATTTGCTGCCCTCTTTAGTCTTTTCTCGATTCGGCGGTATTGTTTGATTGAAGCGGCCCGGACCGACATTACTCGTACGCTTACGAGAGACTGGTTTCATCAAGCAACATGCAACTCGTTGCATAAAGATGACTGGCGGGTGTCGGTTTCTTCAACCTTAGTTGAATTGGATTTGACCGAGGCGGTCCTTGGAGAGAGGTGAAATAGCAATTTGCACATCTCCGTTGTGGTTTTTGCGTAAGTAAGACGCGATCATAATAGATACCCATAGCAACCACGTAAAACATGCAACAACAAATTAGAGGACGTCTAACTTGTTTTTGTAGGGTATGCTTATGATATGATATGGCCAAAGACATGATGTGATATATTGGATGTATGAGATGATCATGTTGTAATAGTTAATATCGACTTGCACGTCGATGCTACGACAACCGGCAGGAGCCATAGGGTTGTCTTTAAACTAACGTTTGTGTTTGCAGATGCGTTTAATATATTGTTGGGTTGTAGCTTTACTAGTAATAGCATAGATAGCACAACAACCTCGATGTCGGCACGATGATGGAGATCATGGTGTGGCGCCGGTGACAAGAAGATCATGCCGGTGCTTTGGTGATGGAGATCAAGAAGCACAAGATCATGGCCATATCATGTCACTTATGAATTGCATGTGATGTTAATCCTTTTATGCACCTTATCTTGCTTAGAAAGACGGTAGCATTATAAGGTGATCCCTCACTAAAATTTCAAGATGAAATTGTGTTTTCCCCGACTGTGCACCGCTGCGACAGTTCATCGTTTCGAGACACCATGTGATGATCGGGTGTGATAGACTCAATGTTCACGTACAACGGATGCAAAACAGTTGCACACGCGGAACACTCGGGTTAAACCTGACGAGCCTGGCATGTGCAGACATGGCCACGGAACACAAGAGACCGAAAGGTCGAGCATGAATCGTATAGTTGATATGATTAGCATAGAGATGTTTACCACTGAAACTATACTCAACTCTCGTGATGATCAGACTTGAGTTAGTGGATTGGATCATACACCACTCAAATGACTAGAGGGATGTATATTTTGTGTGGGAGTTTATTAGTAATTTGATTAGTTAATCTCTAATTGTCTTGAACATAGTCTAAGTCCACTTTGCAATATTTTATGTTGTAGATCAATGGCTCACGCACTAGCAACCCTGAATTTTAATACGTTCCTAGAGAAATCTAAGTTGAAAGATGATGGAAGCAACTTTGTAGACTAGGCACGTAATCTTAGTCTCATCCTACAAGCTGGGAAAAAGAATTATGTCCTTGATGCTGCGCTAGGAGATGAACCACCCGCTACGTCTGACCAAGATGTTTTGAATGCTTGGCAATCACGTAAGGAGGACTACTCAGTAGTTTAATGTGCAGTCTTGTATGGCTTAGAACCAGGATTTCAACGATGTTTTGAGTGTCATGGAGCATATGAGATGTTCCAGGAGTTGAAGTTTATCTTTCAGAAGAATGCCTGGATCGAGAGGTATGAGACCTCCGATAAGTTCTATGCTTGCAAGATGGAGGAGAATTTGTGTGTCAGTGAACATGTGCTCAAAATGATTGGCTACTCAAACCGTCTAGTTGAGCTGGGGATTGAACTCCCGCAAGAGGCTATCACTGACAGAATTCTTCAATCACTGCCACCTAGCTATAGGAGCTTTGTGTTGAACTATAACATGCAAGGGATGAACAAGTCACCTGGCGAGTTATTCGCGATGCTGAAAGTCGCAGAGTCAGAACTCCGGAAAGAGCATCAAGTGCTGATGGTCAATAAGACCACTGGTTTCAAAAGAAACGGCAAAGGCAAGAAGGGTAACACCAAGAAGAGCGGCAAAACTGTTGCCAATCCGATGAAGAAACCCAAGGCTCGACCTAAGCCGGAAACAGAGTGTTATTATTGCAAGGGGATGGGTCACTGGAAGCACAACTGCCCCAAGTATTTGGCTGATAAGAAGGCGACCAAAGAAAAATCAGGTGTATGTGATATACATGTTATTGATGTGTACTTAACCAACTCTCGTAGTACTGCATGGGTATTTGATACCGGTTCTGTTGCTCATATTTGCAGCTTGAAGCAGGAACTGCAGAATAAAAGAAGGCCGGCGAAGGATGAAGTGACGATGCACGTGGGAAATGGTTCCAAGGTTGATGCAATAGCCGTCGACACAGTCTCACTTCAGTTACCATCAGGATTAGTTTTGAACTTAAATAATTGTTATTTAGTGCATGCGTTAAGCATGAACATTATATCTGGATCTTGTTTATTGCGAGACGGTTACTCATTTAAGTCAGAGAATAATGGTTGTTCTATTTCTTTGAGTAATATCTTTTATGGTCATGCACCCAATGTGAGAGGTTTGTTCATATTGAATCTTGATTGTGATGACACACATATACATAACATTGAGACCAAAATATGTAGAGTTAACAATGACAGTGCCACGTTTTTGTGGCACTGCCGCTTAGGTCATATTGGTATCAAGCGCATGCAGAAACTCCATACCGATGGGCTTTTGGAGTCACTTGATTTTGAATCACTTGACACGTGCGAACCATGCCTCATTGGAAAGATGACTAAGACTCCGTTCTCTGGAACAATGCAGCTTGGAAGTGACTTGTTGGAGATCATACATACCGATATGTGCGGTCCAATGAGTGTGGAGGCGCGCGGCGGATATCGTTATTTTCTCACCTGCACTGACGATTTGAGTAGGTATGGATATATCTACTTGATGAAGCACAAGTCTGAAACGTTTGAGAAGTTCAAGCAATTTCAGAGTGAAGTTGAAAATCATCGTAACAAGAAGATCAAGTTCCTGCACTTTAATCGAGGGGGCGAATATCTCAGTTTCGAGTTTGGTGCTCACTTAAGACAATGTGGAATCGTTTCACAGTTAACACCACCTAGACCACCACAGCATAATGGTGTGTCTGAACGTCGTAATCGTACTTTGTTAGATATGGTGCGATCTATGTTGTCTCTTACCGATTTGCCGTTATCATTTTGGGGTTATGCATTAGAGACAGTTGCATTCACTTTAAATAGGGCACCGTCAAAATCCGTTGAGACGACACCATATGAGCTACGGTATGGCAAGAGGTCAAAGTTGTCGTATCTTAAAGTTTGGGGATGTGATGCTTATGTCAAAAAGCTTCAGCCTAAAAAGCTGGAACCCAAAGCGGAAAAGTGTGTCTTCATAGGTTACCCAAAGGAGACAGTTGGGTACACCTTCTATCTCAGATCCGAGGGCAAAGTGTTTGTTGCTGAGAACGGATCTTTTCTTGAGAAGGAGTTTCTCTCAAAAGAATTGAGTGGGAGGAAGATAGAAATTGATGAGGTTGTAGAACCTCTACTCCCTCTAGATGGTGGCGCAGGGCAGGGGGAAACCTCTGTCGAAGCGACACCGGTTGAGGAGGAAGCTAATGATAATGATCATGAAACTTGAGATCAAGTTCCTATCGGACCTCGCAGGTCGACAAGATCATGTACTACTCCTGAGTGGTACGGTAATCCTGTCTTATCAATCATGTTGTTAGACAACAATGAACCTGCGAATTATGAAGAAGCAATGGTGGGCCCGGACTCCAACAAATGGTTGGAGGCCATGAAGTCCGAGATAGGATGTATGTATGAAAACAAAGTGTGGATTTTGGAAGTATTACCTGAAGGTCGCCAGGCTATTCAGAACAAATGGATCTTTAAGAAAAAGACGGACGCGGACGGTAATGTGACCGTTTAAAGAGCTCGACTTGTGGCAAAGGGTTTTTCACAAGTTCAAGGAGTTGACTACGATGAGACGTTCTCACCGGTAGCGATGCTTAAGTCCGTCCGAATCATGTTAGCAATAGCTGCATTTTTCGATTATGAAATCTGGCAGATGGATGTCAAAACGGCGTTCCTTAACGGTTTTTTAAGTAAGAGTTGTATATGATGCAACCCGAAGGTTTTGTCGATCAAAAGATTGCTAACAAAGTATGCAAGCTCCAGCGATCCATTTATGGACTGGTGGAAGTATCTCGGAGTTGGAATAAGCGCTTTGATGAGGTGATCAAAGCATTTGGGTTTATACAAGTTGTTGGAGAATCTTGTATTTACAAGAAACTGAGTGGGAGCTCTGTGGCGTTTCTAATATTATATGTGGATGACATATTGCTGGTTGGAAACAATGTGGAGTTTTTAGAGAGCGTAAAAGATTACTTGAAGAAATGTTTTTCAGTGAAGGACCTAGGAGAAGCTGCTTACATATTAGGCATTAAGATCTATAGGGATAGATCGAGGCTCCTAATAGGACTTTCACAAAGCACATACCTTGATAAAGTTTTGAAGAAGTTCAAAATGGAACAGTCCAAGAAGGGTTCTTGCCAGTATTACAAGGTATAAAGTTGAGTAAGACTCAGTGTCCAATAACTGCGAAAGATAGAGAAAAGATGAGTACCGTCCCCTATGCTTAAGCCATAGGGTCTATCATGTATGAAAAGCTCTGCACTAGACCGTACGTCAGCCTGGCCATAAGTATGGTAGGTAGGTTTCAAAGTAATCCAGCAGTGGATCACTGGACGGCGGTCAAGAATATTCTAAAGTACCTGAAAAGGACTAAGGAAATGTTTCTCGTTTATGGAGGTGACGAAGAGCTCGTCGTAAAGGGTTACGTCGACGCAAGCTTTGACACTGATCCGGATGACTCTAAGTCTCAAACCAGATACGTATTTATTCTTAATGGGGGTGCGGTAAGATGGTACAGTTCCAAGCAAAGCGTCGTAGCAGATTCCACATGTGAGGTGGAGTACATGGCTGCCTCGGAGGCAGCTAAGGAGGGTGTGTGGATGAAGCAGTTCATGATGGATCTTGGAGTTGTGCCGAGCGCACTAAATCCAATAATTCTGTTCCGTGACAACACTCGTGCCATTGTTTTAGCAAAGGAACCAAGGTTTCACAAGAAGACCAGAAACATCAAATGATGCTTCAACCTCATCCGCGACTACGTCGAAGGAGAGGACGTAAATATTTGCAAAGTGCACACGGATCTAAATGTAGCAGATCCGCTCACTAAACCTCTTCCACGAGCAAAACATGATCAACACGAGAACTATTTGGGTGTTAGATTCATTCCAATGTAAGTCGCATAGCGATGTGAGACTAGATTATTGACTCTAGTGCAAGTGCGAGACGGTTGGAAATATGCCCTAGAGGCAATGATAAAATAGTTATTATTATATTTCCTGTTTCAAGATAATCGTTTATTATCCATGCTATAATTGTATTGAATGAAAGCATAGATACATGTGTGGATATATAGACAAAACAATGTCCCTAGTAAGCCTCTAGTTGGATAGCCAGTTGATCAAGGATGGTTAAGGTTTTCTGACCATATGGAAGTGTTGTCACTTGATAACTGTATCACATCATTAGGAGAATCATGTGATGGACTAGACCCAAACTATGAACGTAGCATGTGATCGTGTCATTTTGTTGCTATTGTTTTCTGCGTGTCAAGTATTCATTCCTATGACCATGAGATCATGTAACTCACTGACACCGGAGGAATACCTTGTGTGTATCAAACGTTGCAGCGTTACTGGGTGACTATAAAGGTGCTCTACAGGTATCTCCGAAGGGGTCCGTTGAGTTAGCAGGGATCAAGACTGGGATTTGTCACTCCGTATGACGGAGAGGTATCTCGGGGGGCCCACTCGGTAACACAACATCACAAATAAGCCTTGCAAGCAATGTGACTGAAGTGTTAGTCACATGATCTTGTATTACGGAACGATTAAAGAGGCTTGCGAGTAACGAGATTGAAATAGGTATAGGGATAACGACGATCAAATCTCGAGCAAGTAACATACCGAAGGACAAAGGGAATGTTATACAAGATTATATGAATCCTTGGCACAGAGGTTCAACCGATAAGATCTTCAAAGAATATGTAGGATCCAATATGGACATCCAGGTCCCACTATTGGATATTGACCAAGGAGTGTCTATGGTGATGTCTGCATAGTTCTCGAACCCGCAGGGTCTGCACACTTAAGGTTCGATCATGTTTTTGTATAGTTGAGTTATATGTGTTGGTGACCGAATGTTGTTCGGAGTCCCGGATGAGACCAGGACGTCACGAGGGTTTCCGGAATGGTCCGGAAATGAAGATTGATATATAGGATGGTTTCATTTGGTCACCGGAAAGATTTCGGGCATTACCGGCAGCGTACAGGGAGTGACGAATGGGTTTTGAATATTCACCGGGAGGGGCCCACCCACCCGGGAGTGAGCCGAGTAGCCGTAGGGTGGCGCACCAGCCCTTAGTGGTCTGGTGAGGCCAGCCCAAGTGGGCTATGGCGCCACAAGGAGAAAAAACCAAAGGAAAAAAAGGAAAGATGGAGGTGGGAAGGAAGGAGTGGACTCCTTCCCCCAAACCGAATTGGGGTGGGAGTCCACCTCCTCCCCTTCGGCCTGCGCCCTTGGGGCTCCCTTGAGCCCCAAGGCTAGCCCCTCCCCTCCTCCTATATATATTGGTGGTTTTAGGGCTCTTGAGACACAACTTTGCCACGTGCAACTCAAACCTATACCACGTAGTTCTTCCTCTAGATCGGATTTCTGCGGAGCTCGGGCGGAGCCCTACAGGAGTAGATCATCACCACCACCGGCGTGCCGTCATGCTGCCGGAGAACTCATCTACTTCCCCGTCTCTCTTGCTGGATAAAGAAGGTGGAGATCGTCATCGAGCTATACGTGTGCTGAACGCGGAGGTGTGGTCCGTTCGGCGCTAGATCAGAAAGGATCGTGGGACGGATCGTGGGACAACGATGATTTGAATCACGAAGTTGTACCACAACATCAACCGTGTTTCTTAACATTTCCCGCTTAGCGATCTACAAGGGTATGTGGATCAGATCTCCCTCTCGTAGATCAACATCACCATGATAGGTCTTCGTGTGCGTAGGGAATTTTTTGTTTCCCATGCAATGTTCCCCAACAACCCCTCCATGGGGTTGTGGAACTGGTGCTGGATCACGAACTTGTCCAGCTCAATGGAGGTAAAGGACCATCCGTGTCTACTAGTATAATCAAACAAAAGTGGTGCGGGTAGACGGACCTCACGAGTACTAAGCTCGCCAAACCTCATAATATAGACAAGGTTACCAAACTCAGAAATTCTAGTAACAAACTCATGCCTCTTCATAGCAGTAAGATCAAACCTTATGAATGAAAAAGGTGTATCATCCGTGCGTACAGTGCGCCTGAGGTTCTCGAGGATAAGCGTGGCGTAAGTTACACCAAAGTGAGGCCCTTTGCCGCTGTTAGCGACTAGGCGACGAGCGATCAAAGCACCAATATTATATGTGTTATCTCCTAAGAGGGCGACTACCAAGATAGCGAGATCCGGAGCCGAAATGTTGCTCGTGTTGTCACGAGCTAACACCCCTCGAGCAATATAGTATGCGAAATACCTGATGTGAGGAAATGATACATCTCCAACGTATCTATAATTTTTGATGGTTTCATGCTATTATCTTGTCAAACTTTGGATGTTTTGCATGCCTTTTATTTATTTTATGGGACTAAATTATTAACTCAGTGCCAAGTGCCAGTTCCTGTTTTTTCCATGTTTTTGACCCCTTTCAGAGGAGATTTTGAAACAGAGTCCAAACGGAAAAAAATCCCCAAAAAGATTTTTTCTGGAACGGAAGAAGATCGGAGGACTTGGGAGCCAAGCCAGAAGAGCCCCAGGGGCCCCACAAGCCCCCACCGCACGGCCAGGGGGGCCGTGCCATCTAGGCTTGTGGGCCCCCTCAAGGTCCCCTGACCTAGATCTTGCGCCTATAAATTCCCAAATATTCCCAAAAAAATCAAGAGACGATCGCAATTACTTTTTCGCCGCCGCAAGCTTCTGTCTCCGCAAGATCCCATTTGGGGGCACGTCCTGGTGCCCTGCCGGAGGGGGGATTCGGACACGGAGGGCTTCTCCATCAACACTAGGAACTCTCGATGATGCGTGAGTAGTTCACCATAGACCTACGAGTCCATAGCTAGTAACTAGATGGCTTCTTCTCTCTCTTGGATCTTCAATACAAAGTTATCCATGATCTTCATGGAGATCTATCTGATGTAATCTTCTTTTGCGGTGTGTTTGTCGAGATCCTATGAATTGTGGATTTATGATCAGATTATCTATGAATCTTATTTGAGTTTCTTCTGATCTCTCTTATGCATGATTTCATCCTTGTAATTCTCTTCGAATTGTAGGTTTTGTTTGGCCACCTAGATCTATGATTCTTGCAATGGGAGAAGTGCTTGGTTTTGGGTTCATATCAGGTGGTGACCTCACCAAGTGACAAAAGGGATAGCGAGGCACATATCGTGTTGTTGCCATCAAGGGTAAAAAGATGGGCTTTTCATCATTGGTTTGAGATTATCCCTCTACATCATGTCATCTTGCTTAAAGCGTTACTCTGTTCGTCATGAACTAAAAACACTAGATGCATGCTAGATAGCGGTCGATGTGTGGAGTAATAGTAGTAGATGCAAAAAATATCGGTCTACTTGTCTCGGACCTGATGCCTATATGCTAGATCATTGCCTTAGATATCGTCATGACTTTGTGCGGTTCTATCAATTGCTCGACAGTAATTTGTTCACCCACCGTGATATTTTCTATTATGAGAGAAGCTTCTAGTGAACACTATGGCCCCCAGGGTCTACTCCACACCATATTTTCAGCCTTACACTTCTTACTTCGTTGCACTTTCCGCCTTCAGATCTCACTTTGCAAACAATCTCGAAGGGATTGACAACCCCTTTGAAGCGTTGGGTGCAAGCTTGTTTGTGTTTGCGCAGGTACTTTGGACTTGACGAGGCCCTCCTTCTGGATCGACACCTTGGTTCTCAAACTGAGGGAAATACTTACTACTCCTGTGCTGCATCACCCTTTCCTCTTCAAGGGAAAAACCGACGCAAACCAGAGAAGTAACAAGAATAATTCCGACGCGCCAGGGAAGGACTTTTGTTGCCGCAGTAGAAGAATTTCTGGCGCCGTTGCCGGCGAGGAAGATCAAGTCAAGAACTCATCCAAGTAGGTGTCGCAAACTCATCTCTTGCATTTACTTTGTTTGCTAGTTGCCTCTCGTTTTCCTCTCCCCCACTTCACCAATTTGACTTTTTCGTTCGCCCTTTTTTTGCCCGCTTTTTGTTTGCTTGTGTGCTTGCTTGCTTGTTGAAGTCACCATGAACGAAAACATCAAGCTTTGTGAATTCTCGAATACTAATAATAATGATTTTATTAGTACTCTGATTGCTCCCGCCACTAGTGCAGAGTCATACGAAATCAATGCCGCTTTGCTGAATCTTGTTATGAAAGAGCAATTCTCTGGCCTTCCTAGTGAAGATGCTGCATCCCATCTCAATACCTTCACTGAGCTTTGTGATATGCAAAATAAAAAAAGATGTGGATAATGACGTGATTAAATTGAAGCTTTTTCCTTTCTTGTTGCGAGATCGCGCAAAAACTTGCTTTTCTTCTTTGCCCAAAAATAGTATCAATTCTTGGGATAAGTGCAAAGATGCTTACATATCCAAGTATTTTCCGCCGGCTAAGATCATCTCTCTCCATAATGATATCATGAAATTCAAGCAACTTGATCATGAACATGTTGCAGAAGCTTGGGAGAGAATGAAATTAATGATTAGAAATTGTCCCGCTCATGGCTTGAGCCTTTGGATGATTATTCAAATCTTTTACGCTGGCTTGAATTTCGCTTCTAGAAATATCTTGGACTCCGCCTCAGGTGAAACGTTCATGGAAATCATGTTAGGAGAAGCCACAAAGCTCTTAGACAACGTCATGACAAATTACTCTCAGTTGCACACTGAAAGGTCACCTACTAGTAAGAAGGTACACGCTATAGAAGAAATTAACTCGTTGAGTGCTAAGATGGACGAGTTAATGAATTTGGTTGCTAGTAGAAGTGCTCCTTTGGATCCTAATGATATGCCTTTGTCTTCTTTGATTGAGAGTAGCAACGCTAGCTTGGACGTTAATTTTGTTGGTAGGAATAACTTTGGCAACAACAACGCTTTTAGAGGAAAATATGTTCCTAGGCCTTTTCCTAGTAACTCCTCTAATAACTTTGGAAACTTCTACAACAATACCCATGGAAATTACAATAGATTACCCTCTGATCTAGAGACTAGTATCAAAGAGTTCATCAACTCTCAAAATATTTGCAATGCGTCCATAGAGGAAAAACTACTCAAAATTGACGATTTGGCTAAGAGCGTTGATAGGATTTCTTGTGATGTTGATGCTTTGAAAGTTAGATGTGCTCCTCCCAAAATCATCATGGATGAAACTTTGAAAGCTATGCGTGTTTCCATGATTGAGAGCCAAGAAAGAAACGCCCAAATTCGTGCTAGACATGAATGGCTTAAAAAGGCGTGTTCTCGTGATGAGAATCATGAAGATCTTAAAGTGCTTGGTGTGACTCCCATTGAATCTTTGTTTTCTTGTGTCAAACCTAATGATTATGGGTCTGGATATGAATCCACTTTGGTTGAAAAGTGCCCCAATGATTCGGAGTCCATCTATCTTGATGCTAAAAGCATTAAAAGTGGAGTAGAAGATGTTAAAACTTTGAGTAGTAATGAAATTACCACCATGGATTTCAAGGAATTCAATTATGATAGTTGCTCCTGGATTGAATGCATTTCTTTGATGCAATCCATGTTGAACTCTCCACACGCTTATAGCCAAAACAAAGCCTTTACCGATCATATCGTCGAAGCTATGATAAAAGCTCTTGAAGAGAAACTTGAATTGGAAGTCTCCATCCCTAGAAAGCTTCATGATGAGTGGGAACCTACCATCAAAATCAAAATCAAAAACTATGAGTGCAATGCTTTGTGTGATTTGGGTGCTAGTGTTTCTGCGATTCCGAAGTCTTTATGTGATATTCTGGGTTTTAATGAGATTGAAGAGTGTTCTCTTAATTTGCATCTTGCTGATTATACTATCAATAAACCCATGGGAAGGATCAATGGTGTTCTTATTATTGCAAATAGGGACTATGTACCTGTGGATTTCATTGTGCTTGACATTGATTGCAATCCTACATGCCCTATTATTCTTGGTAGACCTTTCCTAAGGACTATCAGTGCTATCATCGATATGAAGGAAGGGAATATTAGATTTCAATTTCCTTTAAGGAAGGGCATGGAACACTTTCCTAGAAAGAAAATAAGATTGCCTTATGAATCCATGATGAGGGCTACTTATGGTTTGAGCACCAAAGACGACGATACGTGATTCTATCGCTCCTATGCCTAGCTAAGGGCGTTAAACAATAGCGCTTGTTGGGAGGCAACCCAATGAATTTATCTTTTTCTTTCTGTTTTGTTGCGTCCAACTTACATAATTCTGTTGGGATTGTGTTTTTGAGTTTATTTTTGTGTTTGAGCCAAGCAAAACCTATATGACTAGTCTTGGTAATGGTTGTTTGATCCTGCTGGGAAAAGATAGAAACTTTTTGCTCACGAGCTGATTTTTCATTTTTATTCAGAAAGGGATTTTGAGTTTATTCTTTTTTATTCTCATTTATATGCTTTTTACCCAGACCGTCGTAATTTTTAAGATTTTTTGAGGTACCATAAGTATACGAAGTATACATATTGCTATAGACTGGTTTGTTTTTGACAGGTTCTGTTTTTGTTGAGTTGGTTGCTTGTTTTGATGAAACTATGGTTAGTATCGGGGGGTAATAGCCATGGAAAAGTGAGTACAGTAGCCCATCATCAATATAGATGGAATTCAAGTTTGCTACAGTACCAAAAGAAGTGATAGCTTGTTTTCTTTTACTAATGTTATCACAAGTTTCTGTTTAAGTTTTCTATTATGAAGTTTTCAAGTTTTGGGTGACGTTCTCATGGACAAAGAGATAAGGAGTGGAAAGAGCTCAAGCTTGGGGATGCCCAAGGCACCCCAAGCCAAATTCAAGGACACCAAAAAAGCCTAAGCTTGGGGATGCCCCGGGAAGGCATCCCCTCTTTCGTCTTCAATCCATCGGTAACATTACTTGGAGGTATATTTTTATTCACCACATGATATGTGTTTTGCTTGGAGCGTCTTGTATCTTAGGAGTCTTTTCTTTTTTTGTGTCACAATCGTCCTTGCTGTACACCTTTTTGAGAGAGAGAGAGAGACATGCACTCATCGTGATTTTTCTATAATGCTCATAGTGCTTCACGTATATCTTTTGAGCTAGATACTTTTCCTCATAGTGCTTCACTTATATCCTTTGAGCTAGATAGTTTTTCTCTAGTGCTTCACTCATATCTTTAGAGCACGGTGGTGCGTGATTTGGTAGTTGGCTTATGCTATGAAAGTAGTCCCAAATGTGCTAGGTACCCAAAGAGGATGCAAAAACCTCCATCTTCATGTGCATTGAATAGAAAGAGAAGTTTTGATTCCTCTCAATTAGTTTTGAGACGTGGATTCGGTAATATTGAGAGTTATGTTAGTAGGGTGTTGTGAATCTAGAAATACTTGTGTTGAAGTTGGTGATTCCCATAGCATGCACGTATGGTGAACCGCTATGTTAGGAAGTCGGAGCATAATTGATGTATTGATTGACATCCTTTGTGTTGAGGTCGGGATCGCACGATGGTTAACACCTACCAACCCTTCCCCTCGGAGTATGTGTTTAGCACTTTGTTTTGATTACTAATAAAAACTTTCGTAATAAGTATATGAGTTCTTCATGACTAATGTGAGCCCATGGTATAGATGCACTTTCACCTTCCACCATTGCTAGCCTCTCTAGTGTCGCGCAATTCTCGCCGGTGCACAAGCCCACCAAATTCATTCCTCAAAACAACCACCATACCTACCTACTATGGCATTTTCATAGCCATTCCAAGATATATTGCCATGCAACGCCCACCGTTCCATCTCATGACTTGTGTCATCACTCTCATATTGCCATTGCATGATCATACTAGATCATTGCACATCCTGGTACACTGCCGGAGGCATTTCCTATGGAGTCATCATCATTGAGATCTTTGAGCTTTGAGTAACTAAAAAGTGTGATGATCATCATTATTAGAGCATTGTCCCATGTGAGGAAATAAAAAAAATAGGCCAAAGAGCCCAAAAAAAAAAGAGAGAACAGAAAAAAAGAGGCCTAAGAGCCCAAATAAAAAAAATGAGAGAAAAAGAGAGAAGGGACAATGCTACTATCTTTTTCCACACTCGTGCTTCATGTTAGCACCATGTTCTTCATGATTGAGAGCTTCTTGCTTTGTCACTACCATATGCTAATGGGAATCTTCGTTTTACAACTTGCCTTGTATATTCCAACGATGGGCTTCCCCAAAATTGCCCTAGGTCTTCGTGAGCAAGCAAGTTGGATGCACACCCACTAGTTTTCCTCTTGAGCTTTCACATACTTATAGCTCTAGTGCATCTCTTGTATGGCAATCCCTACTCATTGACATTGATATCTATTAATGGGAATCTCCATAGCCTATTGATACGCCGAGTCAGTGTGACCATCTCCTCCTTTTTGTCTCACAACCACCACCACACTCTATTCCACCTATAGTGCTATATCCATGGCTCGCGCTCATGTATTGCGTGATAGTTATAAAAAGTTTGAGAAAGTAAGAGGGCAAAAACAATTACTTGGACAATTCCGGGGTTGTGCATGATTTACATTAGTTGTGTGAGGATGATGGAGCATAGCCAGACTATATGATTTTGTAGCGATAACTTTCTTTGGCCTTGTTATTTTGTAAGTTCATGATTACCTTGCTAGTTTGCTTGAAGTATTATTGTTTTCATGTCAACAGAAAACTATCGTTTTGAATCTTACGGATCTGAACGTTCATGCCACGTGAAAGAAGTTGCAAAGGACAACTATGCTTGGTAGCATTCCACATCAAAAATTCATTCTTTATCACTTCCCTACTCGAGGACGAGCAGGAGTTAAGCTTGGGGATGCTTGATACGTCTCCAACGTATCTATAATTTTTATTGGTTTCATGCTATTATCTTGTCAAACTTTGGATGTTTTGCATGCCTTTTATTTATTTTCTGGGACTAACTTATTAACTCAGTGCCAAGTGCCAGTTCCTGTTTTTTTCCATGTTTTTGACCCCTTTAGAGGAGATTTTGAAACGGAGTCCAAACGGAAGAAAATCCCCGAAAAGATTTTTCTGGAACGGAAGAAGATCGGAGAACTTGGGAGCCAAGCCAGAAGAGCCCCAGGGGCCCCACAAGCCCCCACCCCGCGGCCAGGGGGCGCGCCATCCAGGCTTGTGGGCCCCCTAGAGGTCCCCTGACCTAGATCTTGCGCCTATAAATCCCAAATATTCCCAAAAAAATCAAGAGACGATCGCAATTACTTTTCCGCTGCCGCAAGCTTCTGTCTCCGCAAGATCCCATCTGGTACACGTCCTGGTGCCCTGCCGGAGGGGGGATTCGGACATGGAGGGCTTCTCCATCAACACCATGACCTCTCCAATGATGCGTGACTAGTTAACCATAGACCTATGGGTCCATAGCTAGTAACTAGATGGCTTATTCTCTCTCTTGGATCTTCAATACAAAGTTCTCCATGATCTTCATGGAGATCTATCCGATGTAATCTTCTTTTGCGGTGTGTTTGTCGAGATCCGATGAATTGTGGATTTGTGATCAGATTATCTATGAATCTTATTTGAGTTTCTTCTGATCTCTCTTATGCATGATTTCATATCCTTGTAATTCTCTACGAGTTGTGGGTTTTGTTTGGCCAACTAGATTTATGATTCTTGCAATGCGAGAAGTGCTTGGTTTTGGGTTCATACCGTGCAGTGACCTCACCCTGTGACAGAAGGGGTAGCGAGGCACGAATCGTGTTGTTGCCATCAAGGGTAAAAAGATGGGGTTTTCATCATTGGTTTGAGATTATCCCTCTACATCATGTCATCTTGCTTAAAGCGTTACTTTGTGCATCATGAACTCAATACACTAGATGCATGCTGGATAGCGGTCGATGTGTGGAGTAATAGTAGTAGATGCAGAAAGTATCGGTCTACTTGTCTCGGACGTGATGCCTATATGCTAGATCATTGCCTTAGATATCGTCTTGACTTTGCGCGGTTCTATCAATTGCTCAACAGTAATTTGTTCACCCACCATGATATTTGCTATTACGAGAGAAGCCTCTAGTGAACACTATGGCCCCGAGGGTCTACTCCACACCATATTTTCAGCCTTACACTTTTTTACTTCGTTGCACTTTCCGCCTTCATATCTCACTTTGCGTACAATCTTGAAGGGATTGACAACCCCTTTGAAGCGTTGGGTGCAAGCTTGTTTGTGTTTGCGCAGGTACTTTGGACTTGACGAGGCCCTCCTTCTGGATCGATACCTTGGTTCGCAAACTGGGGGAAATACTTACTGCTCCTGTGCTGCATCACCCTTTCGTCTTCAAGGGAAAAACTGACGCAAACCAGAGAAGTAACAAGAAGAATTCCTACGTGCCAGGGAAGGACTTTTGTTGCCGCAGCAGGAAACAAGATGCTGGATATCTTCCCAAGTGAATGTCTCGCGGATCCTTGCTACAAAGGGAAGCAAATAGGGATTTCAGCTTGTAGGGATGAACTTCCATTTTGGTCGTCTTCCCGACATTCCGCACACCTATAACGTCACAAAATTCTGCCAAAGACATGGTAAAGACATACTCATATAATCTGAATTCAATCATGGAAGTTTTATCATTATATCTAAACGAGTTGACAAAATAAAGGTGAGTTTTGGATATTGTTGCACACGTCATGTTACGAGACGCGTCAAACCTGCAGCTGCACAGAGGTTATCGAACTCGTCCTTAATACGTGCCGCCATAAGAAAATCTAAACACGGGTATGCCATGGCACGTGCCGTGTCCGTCTTGTGGAGCAACTTCAGTGGCATGATATCATCATTGTAACTCGTCCTCACAGTAGAGGATGAAGCTGCAGCTCTAGTTAGTCTATCGGTAGGCTCTGGTCTCTTCTTCCCAAGCCATCCTTTTTCTTTTTCCAAACAAGCTCATTTCTGAAATTTTTGATGCATCAACAAAACGAAGGTTTAAGAAAAAATGAGTTGGAGCAAACTATTCTACTCACTTCCCCGATGAGCTTGCGTCAAAACTTCATAAATAAATTCCTAAATAAGCATGCAAGCTCATATAAACAGCACCAAGAACTCCTAAATACTCACAAATAATACCATCAATCAAAATTGTAATTGGAGGAGTGGAGGAGTCACATACCAAGGAGCAAATGCTCAAATTCTCAATACAAATGATGGGCTGTAGAGAGAGATCGAAATTTGCCACCAAGAACATCAAGAACTCGAGCTCCAGGAGAAAATCGGGATTTTTGGAGTGAGAGAGAGAGAAGGGAGGAAGAAGTACCTGGAAAGGGGACCAGGTGGGCCCAGGCGACCTGTGGGCGCGGCCAGGGGCTAGGCCGCGCCAGCTGGCCGCCTGGACCAAGGGTGCCCCCCTGGTTGGTCCCAGGTGCCCCTGCGTCTCTTATTTGATGGAAATTTTTATTATAATTTTTCTGGAATTTTTCTCACAACTTCACTTTTGAAAAAATTTCGAAGTACTAAAAGCTGCAAAACTTCCGGAAAGCTCGAAACAATGGTTAAACATATGAAGCTTCAAAAACATAAAACTTTGGTACATCACGGAGGAAGAAAGATAAAAGAAATGAAAACATAACAAGCTTCTCTTTTTACTCATATAAAACATATTTGTTAGCAAGGTTCATCAAGTCTTACTACCAAACAGGTGTTGTATCGGGCAAAAAGTTTCACTTCTTATAAAGCAATCATGGTACCTTTATTTTAATGTATATTGTCCCCACCATAATGGTTTTGTATTTGTGGTACACATGTAGAGGACAATCCCACTCTCCAACCTTCACGGTCTCAATATTCTCAATAAAATTAAGGCCATGCCTTTTATCAATCTTCTTCGGAAAATATACCATGTGCTCCTTCTCATTAACATTGAAAGTCACCATCCCATTATTGCAATCAATAATAGCACCTGCAGTGTTAAGAAAAGGTCTACTAAGAATAATAGACATGCTCCCATCCTCGGGCATGTCAAGCACAACAAAGTCGGTAAGGATCAAGCAATTAGCAACTTCAACAGGAACATCCTCACAAATACCAACAGGAACGGCCGTTGACTTATCAGCCATTTGAAGAGAGCTATCTGTAGGGATTAGTTTATCTAAACAAAGCCTTTTGTAAAGAGAGAAATGCATAACACTCACTGCTGCACCAAGATCACATAAAGCAGTTCTAACATAATTATTTTTTATGGAGCAAGGAATCATAGGTATACCTGGATCACCAAGCTTCTCGGGAATCTTACCACTGAAAGAGTAATTAGCAAGGATAGTAGATATTGCCTCATTAGGAACTTTTCTTTTATTAGTAACTATATCTATCATATACCTCGAGTACAGAGGCAACTTAATAGCATCGGTCAAAGGAATTTGAAGAAAAATAGGTTTCATCCATTCACAAAATTTATTGTAATGCTCTTCTTCTTTGTTTTAAAAGACTTACCTGGGAAGGGCATTGATTTCTGTACCCATGGTTCTCTTTCCTTCCCATGTATTCTTGCAACAAAGTCTTCTCTAGTATATCTCTTACGCTTGTCGGGTGCTTTTTCTTCTTGTACCTCAGGAGGATCATTCTTCTCATTATCTTTATCAGGTTCAGCACCATCTTCAGTTTCAGCATCGGAAATAGATATACTATTAGGATCAACAATAGGTTCTTCATCAATTATGGGATCATTGGAGTTGTCAGCTTCCTTGTGTTTCTTCTTCTTCTTCGGGGAGATGACAACGTCTTATTCCTGCAATTGAGAATCTTGCTCGATTCTCTTTGGATGCACCTCTGGATAGAGGGGTCTTGAGTTTGTGTACCACCTCGGGTCTTTATACCATATGCGTGCGTATCAACTTGTTTGGCATTGTTAGGAAGCCAATCTTTTTGCACATTATAAATTTGTTCAAGCTGAGTTTGAACCATATGAAAATGCTTAACAAGACCTTTAACATCATTATCAGTTCTACTTAAAACATCAAGCAAACTCTTTATAGCAAGGGAATTATCATGCAATTGGCTTTGAATCCGCTCATTAAAGTGATTTTGCTTGACAATGAAATTATCAAGCTCATCTAAGCATTGATCACGGGGCTTACCATGAGGGATGTCACTTGCATTGAATTCTAAAAGAGAGTGTACCACTACCATAGGTGGGTGAGTGGTAGGCTCACATAATTGCTCAATAGGAGGTAGATTCTTCACATCTTCAGCTTTAATACCTTTCTCTTCAATAGACTTCTTAGCTTCTTGCATAATTTTGGGGATCAAGAAAAGCATGCCTCTCTTCTTAGGTGGTGGAGGTGGTTCAGGAACGGACCAATCATCATGATTTTTAGCTATCTTGCCCATTAGTTCTTCAGCATCATTCGGTGTTCTTTCCCTGAAAACACAACCATCACAACTATCTAGATAGGTTCTAGATTCATCGGTTATACCAGCATAAAATATGTCAAGCAGTTCATTCTTAGGGATTCCATGTACCGGTCTAGCCTTGAGTAAAGTGCAATACCTCCCCCAAGATTTAGGGAGGTGCTCATCCTGCAACTGTTTAAAGTTATATATTCTGTGTAAAGCAGCATGTTGCTTATGGGCAGGAAAATATTTAGCAACAAAAGATTGAGCTAAATCTTGAGGACTCTTAATGGAACCACATGGTAGTGCATCATACCATGCTTTAGCATCTTCCTTCAAAGAGAAAGGAAGTAGCTTAGTAACATAATAGTTTCTCTTCTTGTCCTCTGTAGTAAATAAGCCACCCAACTCAGTGAGTTTGGTAAGGTGTGCAATAGTGTCGTCATTTTCTCTGCCATAAAAGGGGTCAGCTTCAACTGTGGTTATAAGTGAAAGATCGACAGAGAAATCAAAGTCAGCATGCTCAATGCAAATAGGAGATGAAGCAAATTTAGGACGAGGAGTAAATTTGTTCTTCATAGAATGCTTTTCAAGCAGCTTCCTAACAGAAGCGGGGTTAGAGTCAGCACACATTGTAAGTTCCCTGCATAAATAATCATCAAGTTCAATATAATCATCATCAAGAATTCTTTCCTTGAGGCCACTCAAGTATGGGTAACCAAATGATCTACCAATGGGGTAGCGTGTAACAGGAATTTCAACCCCAGACTGCTTCGCAACCTAAGCAATCTGAGACTCAATAAAATAACCAAGTAAACCAGTCTCATCAATAGTAGTAGAAGCATCATCAAAAGTATCAGGCATAGTGACAGACTCGGTAGAAGCAGCATGTGGTGGTGGTGAAGCAAACTTACTCATAACGGAAGGTGAATCAAGCGTAGCGTTAGTGCTAAGAAAAGTACCTTTTCGTGTAGTGGATGGTAAAATTGGAACCTTAGGGTCTCCTTTCTTACCCATAGTGAATAAATCGCAGCAAGCAAAATAACTCCAACTAGACTTGTAAATAAAGCCATGCTCCCCGGCAATGACGCCAGAAAATAGTCTTGATGACCCACAAGTGTAGGGGGTCGCAACAGTCTTCGCGGGTAAGTTAACCCAATTTATTGATTCGACACAAGGGGAGCCAAAGAATATTTATAAGATTTAACACTTGAGTTGTTAATTCAACAACACCTGAAAGATACTTGCTTGGCAACGAAATATTAGTAGCGACGGTGATATAGAAGTGATGGTGGCAACAGAAATAATGGTGGCAAAGCAATGAGAGTAAAACAACTAAAGTAGAGCAACGAGTGACTAGCAGGATTAAAACACTGTAGGCTAGGGAGATGGATGGTTGGTCATGGATGAGACATATCATGTATTTAACTTGGGGCAAGGCACATAGAAAAGTAATGATCATCTAGGCAAATATCAAATATTAGGCATGTATCCCAAGGTAGTCGTGTGTGCTCGCAATAAGAACTTGCACAACATCTTTTGTCCTACCATCCTGCTACCAACGGGGCCAAAAGGAACTTATGGAGATTAAGGTGCTCCTGTCAAAGAGCACCGGAACAAAGCATTAACAATCAATGGATACATGGAATTCTCAAACCATAGTCTATCCCCTTTGGTGTCCCAAGCTGTCACCATTGGGATCGCTGGTTCCGAACTATAATAGGTGCATATTACTCATATATAGGATCAAGAACACAAATATATTCATGAAAACATAAGGTATTCAGATCTGAATTCATGGCACTCGGGCCCAAAGTGACAAGCATTAAGAGTAACAAGTAGTAGCAAAGATGATAAACACCATAGTAGATGATATGCAACATGCCCCCAACAATCTAACGAACTATTACATGATCTAACTCATCCAATCCCTACCATCCCCTTCACCTACAGCAGGGAATTACTCACACATGATGGGGGAAGCTATGGAAGGGTGATGGAGTGGTGATGGTGATGACGATGGCGACGATTTCCCCTCTCCGGAGGCCAAGGCAGCCTCCAGATTAGCTCTCCCGGAGAAGAACCGAGGGTGGCGGAGGCTCGACATCGAGAACTTGCAAAACGAATTCTGTTCTGGGTTTTCGACGTCACGGGTAAAACTAGGAGCCGAAGTAGGGCACCGGAGGGGGTGTACCCCACCCAGGCGGCCTCCCGGCGCGGCCAGGGGGCAGGCCGCACCCACAGGTCGCCTGGAGGCCTGGTGGGCCCCCTATGGCCCATCTTCTGGCCCAGGGTTCCTCCCGGTGCGTGGATTTTCTCTATTTTTTATCGGAATTTTCCGGGATGCCTAAATATCCATTTTCTTGCACACAAGAAAACCATACTGGCAGCTCTGCTGAAAACAACGTCAGTCCGGGTTAGTTTCATTCAAATCATGCAAGAATGAGACCAAAACAATAGCAACAGTGTTTGGAAAAGTTGATATGTTTGAGACGTATCAGCCCCCCCCCCCCCAACAATTGTTGGGGCCTCCCAAAACCCCTTTCGGCACTCCGTGATTCCCTTGGCACACCTCGGGACACTTCCGGATTTCGATGACCTTCATCCTATATGTCAATATTCACCTTCGGACTATTCTCGAGTTCCTCAGCACGTCCAGAATCTCATACGGGACTCCGAACAACCTTCCGTCACCAACACACTGGCTCCATTATGCTTATATCGTCACAAAACCTTAAGTGTGTAGACCCTGCGGGTTCGAGAACTAAGAAGACATGACCGAGACACACTCCAGTCAATAACCAATAGCGGGACCTGGATGGCCCTATTGGCTCCTACATATTCTACGAAGATCTTCATTGCTGAACCTCAGTGTCAAGGATTTAATCAATCCCGTATGCTATTCCCTTTGTCTACTAGTATGTTACTTGTCCGAGATTCGATCGTCGGCATCTCGATACCTAGTTCAATCTCATTACTAGCAAGTCTCTTTACTCGTTTTGTAATACAAGATCCCGCGACTAACTCCTTAGTCACATTGCTTGCAAGCTCATTGTGATGTTGTATTATCGAGTGGGCCCAGAGATACCTCTCCGTCACACGGAGTGACAAATCCCAGTCTCGATTCACGCCAACCCAACAGACACCCTCGAGATACCTGTAGAGCACCTTTATAGTCACCTAGTTACATTGTGACGTTTGATACACACAAGGCATTCCTCCGGTGTCCGGGAGTTGCATGATCTCATGGTGATAGGAACAAATACTTGACATGCAGAAAACAGTAGAAGTAAACTGACACGATCATATGCTACGTTTATAGTTTGGGTATTGTCCATCACATCATTCTCCTAATGATGTGATCCCATTGTCAAATGAAAACTCATGGTTATGGTCAGGAAACCTTGACCATCTTTGATCAACGAGCTAGTCCATTAGAGGCTTACTAGGGATAGTGTGTTGTTTATGTATCCACACGTGTATTTGAGTTTCCAATCAATACAATTCTAGCATGGATAATAAACGATCATCTTGAACAAGGAAATATAATAATAAATATTTTATTATTTCCTCTAGAGCACATTTCCAACACCGATGTAGCACACAAGTTTCCTTGATGCGCAATCTATCTGTGTAACATTACATGTTTAACACCCCCATTAATCTAACTTCTCAAGTTTAGATTAGCTTTAATTCTTCAAATTGTCTTGTAGCTAAAGCCTTTGTGAAACCATCTGCAACCTGATATCTTGAAGGAATGAACCGAATCTCCTACTTCTTGTTGGCAACCCTTTCTCTAACAAAATGGAAATCAATCTCAATATGTTTTGTTCTTGCATGAAACACAGGGTTAGCAGATAGATATGTGGCACCAAGATTGTGACACCAAAGACATGGATTTTGCATAGGACGCATGCCAATTTCCTTAAGAATGGACTTAACCCATATAACTTCTGCTATTGCATTTGCAAGTGCGTTATATTCTACCTCAGTATTGGAGCGTGATACTATTGTGTGTTTCTTTGCACACCAAGAGATTAAGTTGGGACCAAAGAAAATTACAAATCCTCTAGTTGATCTCCTGTCATCCAAGCATCATGCCTAGTCAGAGTGAGAAAGAGCACTAACAAGAGTAGATGACAACTTGTTGGAAGTTAAATCAACACTGAGAGTGTTCTTTACATATCTCAATATGCACTTAGCAGCAGTCCAATGAGATGACGTGGGTGCATGAAGAAACTGACAGCCTTTGTTTATTGCAAAGGAGATATCAGGCCTAATGTGTGTTAGGTACTGAAGTGCATCTACCAGGCTCCTATACTTGGTGCCATCCTCTTGATTCAAGATAACACCCTCTACAAGAGATAACTTTTCTGAACCAGAAAGTGAAACTAGAGATGGTTTACAACCTTGCAATCCGGCCTTGCTCAAGAGATCAGTTGCATATTTTCCAGAGATAGGTTAAGTCCACCTTCTATGTTCCTTTTGACCTTAATTCCAAGGAAGAAATGTAGATCGCCTAAATCTTTTAGAGAAAAATCTGAGTGCAAATATTGAAAAAGAGTTGCAACCGCCTTGTCTAAGGAACTGGTGACAATGATATCATCCACATAAATAAGCCCAAAAATAATGGTGTGTGACTTATTGTAAATAAACAAGGGCGTGTGAGATTTTGAAGGAATAAAACCAAGTGTTTACATCTTGGAGCTCAAACGAGAATACCATGCTCGGGGTGCTTGTTTTCATCCATAGAGAGATATCTCAAGCTTGCAAATAGGATGTGGTTTGTTTTTATCCTCAAACCCAGGAGGTTGGTTCATATATACTTCCTCTTCCAAAACATCATGAAGGAATGCATTTTGCACATCCAACTGAAAAAGACTCCAGCCTCTAGATACAGTAATGGACAGAACAAGGAAAATAGTGGCAGCTTTAACAACAAGACTAAAAGTGTCCTCATAATCAAGTCCATACGTGTGCTTAAATCCTTTGGCCACAAGTCTGGCCTTGTAACTATCAATAGTACCATCTGACCGGTGTTTGATTCAGTACACCCACTTACACTCAAACACATTTTTACCTGGTCAAAAAGGAACAAGATGCCAAGTGTGATTTCGCTAAAGAGCATGAAATCCCTCATCCATAGCTTGTTTCCATTTGGGATCAGCAAGAGCCTCACTAACAGTGCGCGGTTCACCTGTAGAATCAGCCAAAATAACCAAACCATATTTACTTTATAATTAATGAGATGAATAGTCCTTGATTGAAGACGCATGCGAGGTGCTGAAGTTGTAGATGGAGAGGATCCGGGCATAGCTGCAACTGACTGTTCACAGGATCCACCCAATCTAGAGAAAGCAGCACCACTAGAGGAGACTAGGTCTTTTGCAGTGGAGTTGGTGGAGGGAGACGTAGGTGGGACCGTAGAGGATCCATGAGGGTGGGACGTGCGAGGCACATTCGGTGCCAACCTATTGAAAGTGCGTTATATCGACTAGATGGGGGTGAATAGGCGATTTTTAGAATTTTATCGCTGAGGAAATTACTTGTGAGGAAATTCCTCAATGATGAATTAAATGCAGCGGAAATAGCGCTGGATCAGAAGTGCAAAGACTAATACAGCAGATTACTTCGTGAAGATTATGAGAATCGGTTTGCACAGTATGCAGGTACACAGAATGCAGGTGAGGATTAACTCGAGTGAAGAATTTGAGGTTGAGGAAATTCAGAGAAAGTCTTCAGACAAATTCTTCAAACAGCACAGATGAAAGTCTTCAACATACAACTTTGAGGAAATGAAAGAGTTGAAGGAATAGAACCCGTATCACGATGAAGACAGTTGTTGATGACCCAGTTCCAACTGCTGTGATAGTTGTACATCTGGTTTGGAGCGGCTTGGTATTGAAACCAAAGGACACACAATCCCTACCATATTCTCCTTTAGCTAAGGACACACGGTCCTCACCCAAAACGTGTGGCAAGTCTTCAGGGCAGACTTCCAAACCCTCACAAACTAGGTCACCTGCGATCCACAATTGACTGATGGATGCTCTAGACCATGATGACTAACCGTATGGAGGATGCACAGTCCTCAAAGGTAAAAGGCTTCAATTCCATAGAGGAACAAATTCTTTAGTGATGCTCACTCACTTGGTTTTGGTTTGGGGTATTTCCTCACTTGATGATTTTCTCTCGAAGACTCTGAGGAATTGGGTTGCTCTCAATGACAAGTGTCAGTTTCTCTCGCAGCAGCCAACCAGCTAGTGGTTGTGGGGGCGACTATTTATAGCCTAGGAGCATCCCGACATGATTTGACATAAATGCCCTTAAATACTGTGACCGTTGGGCGGATAAGATTAGTGAGGTGGCGCGTGTCACGGCAACGGTCGGAACTTTCAACTATGAAAGTCCTCATGTCTCTCATATTCCTCACTTTGAGGCTTTGGTAGGTTTAGGCATGGGTTGAGCATCATGAGGAAATTCATTCCATAGTATTACTTCGACCCCCTTTAATAGTACAGTGTTCCGATGACTCAAGAGTAAAGAAAGTGAAACAGAAAGAGTAAATCTTCACGCTTCAAAGTCTTCAGGCAGTTTTTCTTCAAGACACACTGAATTCCTCATCGTCAATATCTTCATGAGGAATATCAATTTCATCATAATTTCTTCACGGTCAAAGTCTTCAAGGTAAGACCAAAGTCTTCAACTGAAGACATACATTTTTAGGGGTCGATATTCATCGTACAACTCAAACTCCTCAACGACTTATAGAGCCTGTGTACACTTACAAACACATTAGTCTCTTAACCTATAAGTCTTCAAACCACCAAAATCACTAAGGGCACTAGATGCACTTACAATCTCCCCCTTTTTGGTGGTTGATGACAATTAGGTTAAGTTTTCAACGGGGATAAAAATATGAGGTGTAAGTACTGGGTTTGAGGAATTTGAAATCAAGATACTGAGAGACTCCCCCTGAAGATGTGCATATTTTGAGGAATTTTCTTTTTACAACAGATGCACATTGATGACTTATATCATGGAGAGATCCTCCTGTATCTTATAACTCATGCATACATTTAACATATAATATGAGGAGTTTGAAATTGCATGATGAAAAATGGTGTCTGGCGAATTTCAGCATGCCTGCATTAATAGACTTTGAGGAATAAGCATGCGATAAAAAAAGTTCAAAAGAGTCAGAGCACCATCGGGCCTAAGTTACAACTCATTACATCAAACACTTCAGAAGAACCAAGAGTTTGTAACTTAATAAAGTTTATAAGCCCCAAAATAGACCCCTCTTGAAGACTAACTCTCAGATTTCTCAACCTTTGTCATCAAGTGACGAAAAGGGACAAAACTAAGGACTAACGCCCTTTGAAGAAATTCACTTCTTGGTTGATCTAGAGGCGTGAGGATTCTTGGAGACAGGCTTCTTCCTTGGACCAGCCGCAGTGTCTTCTGGTTGTTCATCTGATTCAGCTGTGTGAAATGAAGAAAATGAACTGTCCTCCAAGTCAGGAACTAGAATTGGCTTGAATTTCTTCTTTGTAGGCCACGACCAGTCAAAGTCTTGAGTAAATTCCAATTCCTCAAGTTCCTCTTGAGTCTTCAGATGAGCCAAGGTGGCCCAAGTGCGACCAAAAACCTCATGAAGATAATAGTGATTTTTCTTCACTTCATTCTGAGTCCCGTTGAGGGTTTTCACAATGGCACCAAACTGGCGTTTCACCCACCTGTGATTGCGATTGACCTTTTGATGAAGACTGAGGAGTAGCTCTCT
The DNA here is from genome assembly GCF_904849725.1 of Hordeum vulgare subsp. vulgare. Classification (NCBI taxonomy): domain Eukaryota; kingdom Viridiplantae; phylum Streptophyta; class Magnoliopsida; order Poales; family Poaceae; genus Hordeum; species Hordeum vulgare. The sequence continues at coordinate 521,191,221 of NC_058524.1, forward strand.
GTCATTAATCTAGGGGTAGTTGGGCTTGGAGGATCTTGAGTAGGAGTGTCATCATATGAAGAATAAGAATCTGCCTTGCGAAATTGGCCATCAAGGGGCCAATTTCCTTCATCAATTACAGACTTGCCTTTGCCTTCAACAGGTTCAAATGATTTCTTGATGGCATTGATAGGCGGCAGATATCCGTGGCGATTCTGAAAATCAGCTTGATAGTTGATGCCTGACCTGTTTCTGATGAGTCTCATAATCTAAGGCGCATAAATATTCAATTCAAATGGCGACACGGCATTGTCAGCCAAAGTCCTCAAGAAGAAATCATGAATATTCATAGGTATGCCATGGATGACATTGAACAAGATATTCTTCATGATGCCTACGACATCTTCTTCATCATCATGCCCTTTGATAGGAGCAATGGCATAAGACAAGATTTTGTACACTGTTCTAGGTTCATACTTCAAGTCCTGTACCAGAAATCGAGTCGTTGGGGGTTGGTCCTTGGCCAAAGGCTTCATGAGGACTTCCACCAGCTTGTTGGGCAGTTCTCGTTCATCATACATCAGAAGTGCATCCTCTGAGTAGTGGCAGGATCTTTGTAGTGCGTGTGCAGAGTCATCCAATCCAAAACCCAAGTTTTGACATCCTTTGGGTCGCCACAGATGTGTAGTGTGGCGTAGAATTCAAGAATGATGTCAGTGTTTCAATCTCTGATGTCAGTATAGAAAGGCGGCAACCCAGCTTCTTGAAGAACGTTGAGGACTCGAGCAAAGCAAGGTATTTCCTCCATATCACGGTGAGGAATATGGGTATGCTAAAATATCTTGTTTCTCCCATAGAGCACAGAAGCATAGTAGTTAAGATGATTTCTTGTCCAGAACTTCCTATGTCTGATGCGAAGCTTGTCATATGGATTTTCGCCAGTGAAGTACATGCGTTCTTCATAGAATGCCTCTTTCTGAAACTTTGGCCTTTTGGAGAAAGGCTGATTTTGCTGCGGTTGAAGATTGTGTTGCTGTTCTTGAGGAGTAGCCACTACCATTGTTGTTTCTGTGTTCACCATAACAATAGCGGTTTCAGTGTTGGGCGCAGTAGCATTTTGTTCAGTTTGAGCATTTTCCTTAGTTTGAAGATTTTCCTCATGTTGAGAAATTTTCTTGTTCGAGGAAGCAGTTGAAGTATTCGTCGTTGCATTATCTTCAGCTGATGCAGCTGATTCTTGAGCAGACTCCTCATGAATGCTTCTCCCGTCAGAATCGATGAGGATCTCAGTTGCAGCAGGAGTCGGAGGGATTTGAGTTGAGCTTGGTGAGCTAGGATGAGTTTCTTCCCAGAAATCATCATGAATTGTTGGAGTGCTGCACCCAATGTCATCATCACCCACTTGTTCTTCAGTGGTCTTTGGAGGAGTGGTGGACTGAGGAATATCATCTATTTGTATTTCCTCATCCATTACTTCATTATCTTCAGCAACATCCATTTCTTCATCTTCTTCAGGAATGACATAGTCAACTCCGAAGGAAACGATCATGTATGATGGTGCTACATTCATAGCGGTAGCATCCACCAGGGCTGATGAAGACTCTGACTGAGTAACCTTCAGACGTTTGGCCTCTGAGGTTTCTGAGGCCATTGAAGCTTTTCTCTATTTGGCTTCTTTCTTAGCTGCTTTGGTCTTCTTCACGTCTGATGTAGACGAAATCACTTTCTTCACCTTTGAGGGTTGTGGTGAAGGAACAATTTCATCTGGCACTGGTTCAGTGTCAGGCTTGGCAGTTTCTTCAGCTGGAGCAGTTTCTTTAGCTGGAATATTTTGAGGAATTTCCTCAGCAGCTGGTTCATCAGTTTCATCTTCCTCAGGCAGATGAACAGTGTAGCTAGACTGAGGTGGTGTTTGCTGCTTTGGAGGAGCAGTTCTCTTGTTGTATTCATCAACAACAGCTGTTGCGGCCTTGATGAATTTCACCTTGACACCTTGACGATAAGAGTGACGACTTGTATACTTGTCTGTCAGGGTTTTGAGTTCAGCCTGAGTTGATACAAGTGCTTCAGGTGTCAGGTTGAGGAGATTCTGCTTGATCAATTTCTCCTTTTTGACTTTGGCAACCCTTGCTTGCTTGGCTTGTTGCTTTTTCCACTTTGCTTCATTGATAAACGTAGCCACCATATGGCTGACACCAGCGGGAAGCTTTAAGTCATCAACCGGTGTGTTAGGATCTTCATACGAGAGGTCGCTGAAATCTAGCAAAACCTTCGGGTCCATGGCTAGAGGAATGGAGCTGGCGGAGGCTTGTGCAACCCGTTCCTGTTTGTTTCCGATGATTGCTTGGAGTATTTTCTCATAAAATTAATTGCTTCCTTCTGATGCAGAAGGAACGTTGATGACTTTACTAGGACTTGGCCTGATACCTCTACGAGAAGTCATTTTAGTCTTCAATAAAGTGGGTGAAGACTTTGCAACAGAGCTAGTGGTAGATGGCACTGAGGAACTTGATCGAGCAGGTTGATGCTTACTGAGTTGCTTCTGTTGTGGGGGTCAAGACTGTGGTGCTGTTGAAGATTTTGCTGATGTTGCAGCCTTCTGAGGCAATTGCTCTTTTGGCACTGTAGTTGAGGCTTTTGGGTTTCTTCAGCAAAGCCTTCTTCTGAGGAATTGTTGTAGCAGAGGCCTCAGCAGGTGAAGAAGTGGCAGAAGTGGCTGCAGTAGCAGAGTCCTCATTGAATTTCTTCACAGCTGCTTCTGCCTTCTTCTGTAACTTAGACAAATCTTTGTTTTTCTCATCTGGGTAATCCTCAATAGTTTCTACACTTGAGGTATGAGCGACTTGTTGATCACCTTGTGGAGGCCTTTTGCAAGGTGGCTTGAGGGCGAATTTATTTGCATATTTTGGAGTCACATATGTGTACTGCTTCCACTCCTTAGCCCACCTGCGCTCAATCTTCTGAAGCCTTATCTTGCGCTTCGCCATGGTCTTTTTACCATGAATTTCCTCATCTGGAGTACAATAGTCAACATATATATCTTCAGGTATTTCAAATGTTGTGTTTTATTCAGGCTTCTTTCCTCTTTTCTGCTTCCAGTCATCCTCCATTTTCTTCAACTCGGGCTTTTTCTGAGGACTCTGAACTCTTGATGATTCTGAAGACACAGGTAAAGTTTCTTCAAGGAATGTTGCAAATGAGTTAAGTTGATGAGAACCTAGAGATTCATCAACTTGCATTTTTTGTACCTGTGAACAGAGTATAGGTGCGAAGAATTTGGAGAGGTCATATGCGTTCTCAGATTTGAAGAAATTGAAAAAATTTAAAAGTTGAGGAATTTGACCAGTGAGTTGAGGAATTTGACTAAGCATTCTGATCTTGGGTTCCAAAGTTGTGCAGATTCGCGAATTTACACAATTTTAGCGGCTTAGTGAAATTCATCAAGTCTTTGAGGAATAAGTGAGCATGGCTGATAGACTCTCTGAGGAAAAATAGATTTCGCGAGTCTAAAGTGAACTAAAAGATCAACAGAGGCAGTAAAATATGATTTGATTTACCCTGTGTGAAGAACACGAAGAACTGGAGCAGTAAAAGAGAGAAGTTCCTCGGTTCCGATCTTCCGCGCCCTAACTTGGCGACTGAAATCAGCTATGGTGGGGGTCGAAGACGATTTTCCGCGGTCGGCGTGAGTCCGGCGATGGCGAGGGCGAGGAAGCAAAGCCTTTCCTCACGGGCGACGAGGATGCTAGCGGTGGCGCTAGGGTTGAGCTTGAGCGGAGAAGACGACGGGACGGAGAGTTTTGAATGAGGGGGGTAAGGGTCTATTTATAGTTGAGGTGAAAAACTGTTTAGGCAAAACTTTCGGAGAGAACTACCCTTGCCCCTTCGTCTCTGCATGACATGTGTTGCCCATGACTGAAGCGGTGGAGTTTGTGGTTATCCGATCGTGAGAAGTGGGTCGAGTTACTGGGTAACGTTATAAAAACAACTTTCAAATTTTTGAGGATTTTGTTGCAAAGTCCTCAGCTGACAAGCACTCGGTGAGGATTTTGAACAAGTGTCAAGTAGAACGCATATGAAGAAATGAGAATAGACTGGGTTGAGCTTAGAATAGAGGGGAGTCGGGTCCAATCACATTCACTTAGATGAAATATCAAATTGAAGACTGAGTTATAAGTGAATGCTATTGAGGACTTGAAATCTTAGTCTATATATAGGGCATGGATTTGCTATCAACACTAGCTGGGGTGGTTGGTATCTGAACCATTTGTTTGCATCGAGATTTGCACTTTCTTGTAGATAAAATTCTCTCTCTCACATGCACACACACATGCGCATATCCCAAGATATAATGTGCGCACAGATTGCTTACGCTCGAGCGTAACTTCATATCTTTGCTTTTCTGTATATATATATATATATATATATATATATATATATATATATATATATATATATATGTATGCAAATAAAAATCATCAAACGTCTTGAAGAGTTTGAAGATTTTGAATATTTTGAAAATTTGAGGATTTTGTGACAAAGTGTCAGATTGATGAATTTCAACTTTGAAGAAAAACAACTTGAAAAAATTTAAAGTTGGGTGGTGGCGTGACCCACCGTATAAGAATGACGATTTCACGCGCCGCATGCAATTATCGTAGGGCCGTGAGAACCAAATTCTTCATTAATGTCTTCACACTAAGAGTGATATTCTTCATTGTTTGAAGAAAATCGATTCTTCGTGTGTTGCACATCTAAGTCATCAATTTTGCATAAGTGTTAGGATGTGTGCATGTTTTCACAAAACATTTGAAGACTCCAGGATATTTAGCTCACACCTCAATTTGCAAAACCTTCTCTCATCCAAGGGCTTACTGAAAATATCTGCTATCTGATCGCCAGTCTTCACATGATCGATGATGATATTGCCCTTGAGGACATGGTCCCAAAGAAAATGATGACGAATCTGAATGTTCTTAGCCTTTGAGTGTTGTACTAGGTTGTAGCCATCTTGATTGCACTCTCATTGTCGCAGTAGAGGGGCACATTCTTCATGTTGATGCCGTAGTCTCTAAGGGTTTGATTCATCCATAGCAGTTGAGCACAGCAGGATCGAGCAGCAATGTACTCAGCTTCGGCAGTGGAGAGAGAAACAAAGTTTTGCTTCTTTGAAGACCAGCAGACTAATGATCATCCGAGGAAATGGCATGTGCCTGATGTTGACTTGCGATCCACATGGTCACCAGCATAATCAGAATCAGAATATCCAACGAGGTGAAGATTTGAGCCCTTGGGGTACCATAATCCTAGTGTTAGTGTGTGAGCTAAGTATCGAAGAATATGCTTCACAGCCTTATGGTGTGATTCCTTCGGTTTTTCTTGAAAACGAGCACACATGCAAATACTAAGCATTATATCTGGCCTAGATGCACATAGATACAATAAATAGCCAATCATCGAGCGATATACCTGCTGATCAAAATCTTTACCATTTTCGTCAGTGCAGAGGTGGCCATTGGTAGGCATAGGAATCTTGATGCCTTTGCATTCATGCATGTCGAATTTCCTCAGAACATCCTTGAGGTATTTCTTCTGTGATAATAAGATGCCATTGCGTTGTTGACGAATTTGAAGACCTAAGAAGAATTTTAGCTCCCCCATCATAGACATCTGGTATTCTTCAATCATCATATATGCAAATTCATCACTGTAACGTTTGTCAGTACAACCAAAGATAATGTCATCGACATATATTTGGCACACAAATAGTTCATTGTCATAAGATTTTGTGAAAAGAGTTGGATCGAGTGAACCAAGTTTGAAGCCTTTCTTCCTGAGGAATTCCTTCAATGTATAATACCACGCCCGAGGGGCTTGCTTGAGGCCATAGAGTGCCTTTTTGAGTGTGAAGACTTTGTCTAGATGCATCGGATCCTCAAAACCTGGGGCTAAGCAACATATACTTCTTCCTCAAGCTTACCGTTGAGGAATGCACTTTTCACATCCATTTGATATAGAGTAATGTTATGATGATTAGCATAAGCAAGTAGTATTCGAATAGCTTCAAGTCTAGCAACAGGTGCAAAAGTTTCATCGAAATCAATTACTTCAACCTGTGTGTAGCCTTGGGCTACAAGTTGTGCCTTATTCCTCAACACTTGACCATCCTCATCTTGCTTGTTTCGAAAAATCCACTTGGTGTCGATGATATTGTGCTTGCGAGGATCTGGTCGTTTGACGAGTTCCCACGCGTCATTTAGCTTGAATTGAAGAAGTTCTTCTTGCATGGCTTGAATCCACTCAGGTTCCATGAAGGCTTTAGCAACTTCTGAGGGTTCTGTGATAGACACAAAAGAGGAATGCCCACAAAAGTTAACTAAATGTGAAGCTTTTGAGCGAGTGAGAGGACGTGGCGCATTGATGTCATTGGGGATTTTGTCAAGTTCCATTTCATTTGCAAATCTTGGAGGGGCTGGTTGAATATTTTGTCTGGGCCGAGGAATTTGACATGGAGCAATTTCCTCAGGTGCACGTGCTTGAATTTCATCAGTGCTGGGGACGATTTCTTCAGCGATTTCCTCGGTAGGAATGATGTCTTCAGTAGCTTTGAACTTGATAGCTTCCTCAGGAGATAATTTGTCTGGCACAGGAGGCAATTGCTCTCTTTTTGAGCCATTAGTTTCATCGAACCGCACATCTACAGTTTCAACAACCTCGATGTGATAGGTGTTGAAGACTCTGTAGGTCTGCGAGTCCTTTCCATAACCAAGCATAAAACCCACATGTGCTTTAGGTGCAAATTTTGAGCTATGGTGAGGATCTCTAATCCAGCATTTTGCATCGAATACTTTGAAATAACTTACATTGGTTTTCTTGTCAATGAAGAGTTCATATGAGGTTTTCTTGAGGAATTTGTGAATATATACCCTGTTGATGATGTGGCAAGCAGTGTTTATTGCTTCAGGCCAGAAACGATGAGGCATCTGATATTCTTCAAGCATGGTCCGTGCCATTTCAACCAGAGTCATGTTCTTGCGTTCAACGATGCCATTCTGTTGAGGAGTATAAGGAGCAGATAATTCGTGAGTAATACCAAGTTCATCAAGATAATCATCAAGACGAGTGTTTTTGAATTCTGTCCCATTGTCACTTCTGATGTGTTTGATCTTGACGTCGAAGTTCGTCAAGGCCCTTGAGGAAAATCGTTTGAAGATTTCCTGCACTTTAGTTTTATACAGAATGATATGTACCCAAGTATATCGATAATAGTCATCAACGATGACAAAGCCATATAAGGATGTTGCATTGGTTAGAGTAGCATAATGAGTAGTTCCAAATAGATCCATGTGAAGCAATTCAAACGGACGAGTAGTAGTCATGATAGTCTTCGAGGGGTGTTTGGATCTGGTCATTTTTTTCAGACTCACAAGCACCGCAGAGGTGGTCCTTGAGGAATTTGACTGATTCGATGCCAATGACATGCTTCTTCTTCGCCAGCGTGTGGAAATTCCTCATGCCTGCATGACTAAGTCTTCGATGCCATAGCCAGCCTTCTGAGGTTTTTCTAGTAAGCATGTGGCTGGTTGAGGACCTGTGGGAAAACCAACAATGTACAAATCTCCTCTCCAAAGGCCTTTGAAGACTTTGGATCTGTCAGATTCCATGATGACTACACATCTGTATTTTCCAAAGATAACAACCATATCAAGATCACAAAGCATTGAGACTGACATGAGGTTAAACCCAAGGGATTCGACAAGCATGACTTTGTCCATGTGCCTGTCCTTGGAAATAGCCACTTTGCCAAGTCCCAATACCTTGCTTTTACCTTTGTCAGCATAAGTGATTTGCTTCAGTGGTGATGGAGTCAGTGGCATATTCATCAGCAAGCTTTTATCACCAGTCATGTGGTTTGTGCAACCAGTGTCAAGAACCCACTCAGTGTTCTTGGGTTTGTCATCCTGCAGATGAATTAGTACAGCTTACCATCTCATATGCTTCAGACTTGAAGAATATGATTTCAATTTCATCAGATAGGAATTTCATCATAAACAGTAAATTTGAGGATGTGTGAAATATTACCATTTCATCAATTTTAGCTTGCGTCCAATAAAGCATTTTCCTCAGGTCTCCAGCAAATTCGTGAGATGTTGATTTTAAGCTGGAGACCTGACCTGCAAAAGTGATTAGTTCAATTTCTTCACCACCCACATCTGAAGGGGTGGCAAAGAGTTCATCAATCTGCGAGCACCATATGAAAAAGGGGGCATTGAATCTAATGCACTTCGTTTCATAGTAGGGGGGTTAGAGTACTCAAATGAATAGGCAGAGAAGTTCTTTGAGGATTTATGAACATAATGATTTGAGGAATAATGCTCATATTCATATCCCTTGTAATTTCCCTACATATCAGAAGCAATAACACAAGTAAGAGCATAGTATTGACCATTTGAGGATTTTGATCCTCTTGAAGACTTTGGTCCACCTGAGGAATTTGATCTGGGGTTCAGGTTCTGCATAGGTGGTGTCATGAGGACATTCACCTTAAGATTTTCCAAGCAACTTTTGGGGACCAAGATTTTCCTCAGGGGTGGTCTATTCGTGCAGTTAGTTCCAACATATTGAGAAAATACTTCACCAGATTGATTTTTGAATAGTTTATAGTTGGAGTCAAATGACTCATCTGAGGAATAGGATAATTCACATGCAAAGCCTGTTAGAGAGGGTGGATCAACGGGGGAGGGGGGCTTAGCAGCAACCCATGAGGTTTTGGGATATTGCTCTAGTTTCCAGTATGATCCATCAACATTTAATTTCCTCTCGAAGGCAATTCCTTCTTTCCTCGGGTTCCTGTCCAAGATCTGCTTTTTGAGCACATCACAAAGGGTTTGATGTCCTTTGAGACTTTTGTATATACCTGTCACATGCAATTCCTTCAGCCCTGCATTATTGTGAGTAGCATTTGTGGTTATCTCAAGTGAAGAATTTGATACCACAAGAGCAGTTTAAGAATTTGTAGCGATAGAAGCATTTGATAATTCTTGTGAAGAATTGGCTCACGTTCGATACATTTGAGACATGGTGGAGTGAATTCAACCTGAGCGGTACTGATTTGTTGAGCAAGCAATGAGTCGTTTTCCATTCGAAGATCATCATGAGACATCTTCAACTTCTCAAGATCAAGTTTCCTTTGAAGAAATTCATAGGAAAGTTTCTCATGATCAGCCAAGAGTTTGCCATAACGATCTTGAATACTATCAAATCTAGACTGAAGACTTTTCACATCTTCAGTGAGGACTTGAGTGCGATTCATTTCATCATTCAACAGATCATCGCTTTTGTCTAGAAGTTTTTGAAGCTTTTCAATGGCACTTTGTTGTTTAGTTGCAATGTTGGCAAGTTTACTATAACTGGGTTTTTTATAATCATCAGGTTCACAGTCACTTGAGTCAGAGGAGGAAGTATCATTTGGTACCTTTGAACCTTTTGCCATGAAGCAATAGGTTGGAACGAAGTCATCAGCATATTCATCAGCGTAGATAGCGTTGTCATTTTCTTCAAGGTTGAAGATTGACTTGCTAACGAATGTGGTAGCCAGTGCAAGACTTGCCACACCAGACTATGAATCTTCTTCAGAACCTTCATATTCATCACATTCCTCAGATTCTTCCTTTGAATCCATTTCCTTGCCAATGAGTGCCCGAGCCTTTATGAAACTAGTCTTCTTGTGAGATGAGGACTTCGAGGATGAGGATTTTGAATATTTCTTATTTTTCTTTGAGTCATCAGAACTTTCATCCTTGTATTTCTTCTTCTTTTATTCTTTCACCCAGCGAGGACAGTCAACTATGTAATGAACAGATTTCTTACATTTGTGGCATGTTCTTTTCTTGTAGTCCTAAGATGAAGACTCTAATTACCTCATATCTCTTCTTGAGGATTTACCAAACTGGCTACGCTTTGTAAACTTCTGAAATTTCCTCACGAGCATTGCAAGCTCCTGTCCAAGTTCTTCAAGATCACCAATGCTGCAATCTGAGTCTTCTTCTTCGTATGAGGAAATTGCTTTTGCCTTTAGCGCACGAGGTCTTGAGTAGCTTGGTCCATACAGATCTATCTTTTCTTCCTGTTGGAATTCTTGAGTATTGAGTCTTTCAAGTATATCAGCAGGGTCAAGCATCTTATAGTCTCCTCTTTCTTGAATCATCAGAACCAGTGTATCAAATGAAGGATCAAGAGATCTTAGCAATTTCTTCACAACTTCATGGTCAGTGATGTCTCGAGCTCCCAGTGCTTGCAGTTCATTTGAGATGTCAGTGAGGCGATCAAAGGTATCTTGGTAGCTTTCATTATCAAGCCTCTTGAAGCGATTGAAGAGATTGCAAAGAACATCAACACGAGAGTCACGCTGAGATGAGATTCCTTCATTGACTTTGGACAGCATGTCCTAGATAAGCTTAGCTGTGCCTAAAGCACTCACTCTGCCATACCGACCTTTGCTCACATGGCCACAGATGATATTCTTCGCTTGAGAATCAAGTTTCTTGAATTTCTTCACATCAGGGGCAAAGATAGTAGCAGTGATGGAGGGAATACCATGTTCCACAATGTACCAGAGATCATTGTCAATAGCCTGAAAAAGCATCTGCATCTTGGTCTTCCAGTAGGGAAAGTCCTTTCGTTCGAAGGTAGGACATCCTGCAGTAACCTTGATCATACATGCGGCAACATAACTAAAACTCTAGGTGGTTAAACCAAAATCACACAGAACAAGGGAGTACCTTGCTCTGATACCAATTGAAAGTGTGTTATATCGACTAGAGGGGGGATGAATAGGTGATTCTAGATTTTTATTGCTGAGGAAATTCCTTTTGAGGAAATTCCTCAATGATGAATTACGTGTAGCGGAAATAGCACAGGATTAGAAGTGCAAAGAGTACTACAGCAGATTACTTGGTGAAGATTATGAGAATCGGTTTGCGCAGTACACAGGTACACAGCACGCAGGTGAAGATTAACTCAAGTGAAGAATTTGAGGTTGAGGAAATTCAGAGAAATTCTTCAGACAAATCAAACAGCACAGATGAAAGTCTTCAACATACAACTTTGAGGAAATGAAAGAGTTGAAGAAATAGAACCTGTATCACGATGAAGACAATTGTTGATGACCCAGTTCCAACTGATGTGACAGTTGTACATCTCGTGTGGAGCGGCTTGGTATTGAAAACAAAGGACACAAAGTCCCTGCCGTATTCTCCTTGAGCTAAGGACAGACAGTCTTGACCCAACACTCATGGTAAGTCTTCATGGTAGACTTCCAAACCCTTGCAAACTAGGTCACCCGGCGATCCACAATTGACTGTTGGATGCTCTAGACCATGACGCCTAACCGTCTCGAGGATGCACATTCCTCAAAGGTAAAAGGCTTCAGTTCCACATAGGAACAAATTCTTCAATAATGCTCAATCACTTGGTTTTGGTTTGGGGTTTGGTGTTCGTGGTATTTCCTCACTTGATGATTTTCTCTTGAAGACTCTGAGGAACTGGGTTGCTCTAAATTACAAGTGTCATTTTATCTCGGAGAAGCCAACCAGCTAGTGGTTGTGGGGGCGGCTATTTATAGCCTGGGAGCATCCCGACATGATTTGACATAAATGCCCTTAAATATTGTGACCGTTGGGTGGATAAGATCAATGAGGTGGCGGGTGTCACGGCAACTGTCGAAACTTTCAACTGTGAAAGTCCTCATGTCTCTCATATTCCTCACTTTGAGGCTTTGGTAGGTTTAGGCTTGGGTTGAGCATCATGAGGAAATTCATTCTGTAGTATTACTTTGACCCCCTTAACAGTATGGTGTTCCTATGACTCAAGAGTAAAGAAAGTGAAACAGAAAGAATAAATCTTCACACTTCGAAGTCTCCAGACAGTTTTTCTTCAGGACACACCGAATTCCTCATCATCAATATCTTCACGAGGAATATCAATTTCATCGCAATTTCTTCACGATCAAAGTCTTCAAGGTAAGACCAAAGTCTTCAGCCGAAGACATACATTTCTAGGGGTCGATATTCATCATATAACTCAAACTCCTCAGCGACTTATAGAGCATGTGTACACTTACAAACACATTAGTCTATTAACCTATAAGTCTTCAAACCACCAAAATCACTAAGGGCACTAGATGCACTTACATCTCTTGCCTGGTTCGACCAACACAGCGTCCAACAATGGCGGGTGCCTTCTGGCATAGATGCGTGGGACCGACGCATACCTCTCGGTCGGTTTCACCCCTGCTCCAAATTGGCACACAATACGCGGGGTGACCGGCTCGGTGGATAGCCATGACGTGGAGTTCAAAGATTGGCGTGGAGGTGAGGATGGTGGGGAGCTCTGAGCCAGCTGACGGGCTGCCAATCCCGAGGTTCATGCAGTCGTTTCTCATGCAATCAGACGCATTGATCCCGAGGGGGATACACCCATATCACCTGTGGTCACCGAGGAAGAACCAGAAGCACCGTTTTCTGCACCATTTTATTCTCTGTTTTTTGGAACATAAAACTCAGGCAGTGTAGAAGATATATTAGTCAACCGTTGGTCAGTGCAATTATCTTCACCCACACAAGGGGTGCAGGAAAGTTGATACGGAAGGAGAAGGATTTACTTCCTAAGAATAGCACCAGCATTCAGATGGAGTTTTTTGAAAGGGAACTAAGTTTCATCAGAGACAACATCTCCTAAGATATAAACATAACTAGTGGATACATCAAGGCACATGACTCCCTTGTGTTGACCTCTAGACCCAAGAAAGACACATTGCTTGGAACGGAAACTGAGCTTGCGAGTGTTATAGGGACAAAGATATGGCCAATAGGCACACCCAAAAACGCGAAGAGTTGTGTATTCTGGTGTCACATGGAGTAAGCTTCAGTGGGAGTTTCATTGGATATAATGCGACTAGGCCACATGTTAATGAGATGAACGAGGAAAGCTTAATAGCTAACCCTAATTTGACAATATGGCGATGCTTATGCTCGATAAAACCATTTTTTTGGTGTGCATGATGACATGTGGTGAGAGATACCTATCGTTTGAAAGAAAGAATTCACCTTGTCATACTCACCACCCCAGTCAGATTGCACAGAGATAATTTTGCTATCAATTTTTTTTTCCACAAGTGCTTGAAAATTGTGGAACACTTGAAACACATCATAACGTTTCTTAAGAAAATAGATCCACGTGTATTTGCTATGGTCATCAACAAAGCTTACGTAGTAAGAATGCCTACTAACAGAAGTAGGTGTTGGACCCCAGAAATCAGAAAAAATTAAGTTGTAATGGCTTGGTAGACACACTAGTAGACACATGATATGGTAGTTGATGACTTATTTCTCTTTGGCATGAATCACAAATAGTTTCTAAGTTTCTCTCACCAACAAGTGGGAGATTATTTCTAGTAAGAATATGATGAACATTAGCTAAGGAAGGATGACCTAAGCGATTGTGCCATCTTTCAGCATAGAGCTTGATGGTACCATACACTTGTTTATTATAGTGGCAATATTTGGGAAGTAAAGCATAGAGATATTCCACGCACACACACCTATGGAGAATTCTCTTCATGACCTGATCCTTGCTAAAAAAGAAGAAGGGGTGAAATTCAAGAAACACATTGTTATCAAGAGAAATATGGTGGACAGATAGCGAAGTTTTGGAAGCATTGGGAACATGTAAGATATCATTGAGTTCAAGGTTTTTGTGGGGGGGTTTTGATAAGAGATTGACCAACATGACTTATCTTCATACCTGCACCGTGTGCTCCAATGTAGACTTGATCATGGCCACGATATTTTCCGTGCATGGTTAGCTTCTCCAGTTCTCCAATGATGTGGTTTGTGGCGCATGTGTCCATATACCAATTGGTATCAACCCTATATGACACGTCGGCTTCAACTGCAATTTTCTTTTTTGGGGAATTATTGTGACTAGCATAACGCCAATCGAAAACTTTGGCAATGTGATTTGTTTTCTTACAAATTTGACACTTGCCCTCATAACCATTGTATCCTTGGAAGTTGCACGCTCAATTGTTGTTGCTGGGGGCGCCGATTATTGTTGTTGCCGCCACCAGATCTGTTATGATGGTAGTGGCCTCCGCCATTACCACTTTGGTAGGCCCCGCCATTGTTCTGGTGGAAGCCATAGCCCCCACCACAACCAGCAAAGTTAGGGTGGTAGCCTCCACCGGAACCCTGACCTTCACTAGGGACATAGCTGCCACCAGTAGTGGTTTAGTCGCCGCAAGCGCCACCGAGTCGTAGCCTGCACGAGCATCATAGCCATCACGAGATCCACTAGAGACACCTTCCTTGCGGTAGCCTCCCATTCCACCTCTAGAACGACCTCGTGAGGCGGCATTGGCCGATGACTTGAAGCCACCATTGTCTTTGCCATGGAACATCTCGACCCTTTGTTCGAAATTGGCCATGAGAAAGAAAAGAGTGTCGAGGGTGATGGGCTTGGTGCGGACGTCTAGCATGGAGATGATGGGTTGGTAGTCCATGTCAAGGCCGACTATGATGAAGGAGATGAGCTCCCCCTCCACAAGGGGTTTGCTCGCCACCACGAGATCATTAGAGAAGGATTGCATGTGACCTAAGTATCTCGAGGCCACATGGATCCCTTCTCGGCATTGGTGAGGGCGGCTCGAAGATTGTTTGCCTTGGACAGCGAGACAACAGAGAACATGGTCGCCAAGGCCGACCATATCGCATGTGACGTCTCAAGCGAGGCAACCTGAACAAGGACTTCCTTGGACATATTGTGCAATATATAAGCAACAATTTTTTGATCCTGGAAAAGCCAGGGGACACACGCAGGGTTGGGGATGACCTGTTCCTTGCCATCTTTGTGTTTGGCGGTGATGATCTTGGGAGGCTCCTTGATGGTGTTGTCCATGTTGCCATACAAGCCGGTGCCCATTATTTGGGATCTTACTTGGGCTTTCCAGAGAACATAGTTCGACCTGGTAAGCAGCTCAGAGGTGTTGTAGTTGAGTCTATATTGGATGGTTGTGTTGGAGGAAGACATGGTGGAGAGGGGATGGATGGACGGTTGAAGAAGGACAAGCTAGATGTGATGGAAGAGCCTGCTCTGTATACCACGTAGGAATTATGGAAGCGTCTCAACTCTCATACATGAGGGCCCGCATGTTATATATTGATGTAGCGATCATTGGGATGATCGTGGGATTTGAAGTATTTCCCGTGTGGCGGTGTCCTCTTGCATCTAAACTTCAATGCCGAACTACATCCGAGGTGTCTTTTTGCAGCCGAACTCCAACGCCGGATTTTCTCTCTATGGAGGCAACCACTTGCCTTCGAGCTTTATGCCAGACTGCATCCGAGCTCCAATGCCATAATGCATCTGAGGTGGTGCACCACCTAGGCCGTGTGATGATTTTTGTGGATTTTTCCGATTGGTGCAATTTATTCCCTGACGAGCTGATAACCAGTAGCCCCCGAGACTTGGGTTGGGCGGCATGGCCGACCCTACGAACATATCTCCTCGGGAACTAGTTCATCTCTTGTGTATGTTTTGACAACGCCAAGGTGTCGCTCGGCAGGAAAGATGCTGAACTACGGGTCAGAAATTTTTTCCCGACAAGAACACCATGCAGAACACCTCGAACAAGAGGATGTTCCGACTCATAAAAGAAAAACATAAAAATAGGTTAAAGGTGCCATAAGCTCGGAAAACCAACAAACTCATGTAAAAACTTTCCGTCTGAAGTAAATCAAGTTTTTTGGTGCCAATCCGAAAATTGGGATTAAAATTAGTTTGTGCTTCCGTCGTGCTTCTTAATATAATTGACTGTATGAGTGTTTTCCGTATATACTCTTTTTGCATCAAAATTCTTATCTTAAATTTATCTAGATATGAATGTATCTAGTCACGTTCTAGTATTTAGATATATTTATTTTTAAATAAATTTAAGACAAAATTTTTGGAACGGAGGGAGTACATCAAACGACCACCCTCTTGATTGCTTCCATTCCAGAACCATTCTCTGCAGTGGCCAAAAGTAGTGTCGCAAACAAGATACCCAAGCATCAATCGGAGCGTACATAAGTTTTTGTTTACTTGAATTATCAGGTACGTATCTGATTGCCCAAACGGTTTTGTATTTCCTGTTTATGCTGGTCGTTTGGTACATACCGACTCTGGGCCGGATACGGCCGAGAGACATCCTTCATGATCTTATCCGGGGAACAAGCATCTTTGAAATTTAGCCTAGCATGGACAAAAGCTGGTACATGATGACAGATTTTAAATTCAAAACAATCACGTACTTTTGGTAGCTACTTTGATGAGTTGGCGAGCGCCAATAATCGTCGCGAAATTAGTTGATCTTCTCTGTAGTTATATAACAGCCAAGCCAATTTGAACTTCGTTTATTGTACATGCTAGCTCGTTCTAGGTTATGATCAGCACGGCGAATGGATGATGATGTAATCCTTATATAATTCTGGAGTAAGCCCTTTCATATCCATTGTAGTAGTACGTAGTTCACCAATTGTTCATAATAACTACCGTGTAATGAATTTTCATCATGTCCAAAACAAAAAGAACTAAGATCGCTATTTTTGATAAAAGGCACTTTTATTAACTCGATGAACTGCCAAAATACGTAGTGGCCAGACCATCAAAATCCCAGTGGCATCGATGAACCGACGAGCACATGCATCTGCTTTATCCACGTACCACTCCACTTAATTAGGGGAATCTAGATATCGACCACATCCTATAATATTATTCCCTAGTTTTAGTATTCAGAAGAAGATATACGTAATCCTCTCGCTTTTCTGTTAAGAAGTGGTTATCGGCGCTGACCCCAGTTTAGCACGGGTCGCTGGACGATTCCAACTCCATTGAAGCGGGTGACAGTGAGATAGACGCACGCTTCCACGTTCCAACCTTTCGCTGTTGTACGAAAGCGATTGATCTTTACATGCATGCATGTATATAGAGTAGCGAAATACTGTAGTTTTATATACTGCACATTACCGTCCTATCTCCAGAATAATTGTTTGACCTCGGCCTGCACGCATGCAAGTTGCGATGTAATGCCGTCCTTACGTACAACTCTACAACCAGTTGATGCTGGATTACTAACACCTTTTTTTTGCAGGGATTATTAACACCTTTCAGAACTAGCCGGGCTGATTCATGGGCCAGCCTACACAGCAATACGGATGCTTCAAACTGCTAATCTACACTAAAATATACTAGGACGAGTGCTGCTTGTGATTGAACGTGGAGTCATCCAGGCAGGCAAGTCTGGTTAACCGGCACATGGCTAGCAACAGCATGCGCCGTGGTGGAGCGGCACGGCACGTAACGGCAGCACCAACCTTCGGTCCACGAAATTTCCTGCTAATGCGCCGACCCAGAGGAATCCGGACTGACCCGTGACGTCCACAGCAACACGCCTATGCGCTGCGCTCTTATAA
Organism: Hordeum vulgare subsp. vulgare; assembly: GCF_904849725.1. Taxonomy (NCBI): domain Eukaryota; kingdom Viridiplantae; phylum Streptophyta; class Magnoliopsida; order Poales; family Poaceae; genus Hordeum; species Hordeum vulgare. Next base: position 521,208,710 of record NC_058524.1, read on the forward strand.
TACTCGACAAAATACTGTATACACGATAACCAACACATGCAATGATATGATTTAGTGCATGAGTGCAAGGCAGGGGATAGCTAGGGAGTGCGCATGCTGGTTACAGTAGCAGTTAGAGTCAGCTTGCTATAAGGAATAAATTAATATATTTTTATTTAGTTAGAGGAAAGAGAAGTGGAGAGAGAAGGTAAGCGGATTCTTAGTTAAAAGTCAGCTCTACCACGTGCTCCTAGGCATTTTCTGAGTATGAAAGATGGGTCATATAGTAAAAAAATAGTACACATTTGCAATGAACTATTGTACATGTTGGCTATAAGATGGGCTATAGATGACATGGCAATGACTTATAACCCGCAGCTGGCTATACTATTTACTTGCTCTTAGCGTCGTGCTGGTTACAGTAGCAGTTAGCGTCGTGGCAAGCCAGGGCCCATGCCGCTGCCGGAGCGAGCGATCGCCGGTCAACCAAATCCAGCTGCGCAGAGTCCGGCCAAGAACTTTGTACGTACGTAGCATTTCTTTCGTACGTGCGTGATCGGAACCGCGCGCCCGCCAGCCCATGCAGGCGCGGGCTAGCTGGCTAGGCACTAGGCAGTCATCGTCTACGCCTCTACGGTCGAGCTCGAGTGGCTAGAGCACTATAAATAGGATGCCACCCTATGCATCATATCGCCTCATCGAGCTCGGCTCACATCACAAGAGTTGTATCGAAGCTCTAGCTAGTCACGTCGTATCGCATCGAAGCCGAAGAAGCAATTAATGGCCGCCTTCACCACCAGGCCGGCGGCCTTCCTCGGCCTCGCCGTCGTGCTCTGTGCCCTCGCCGGCCCGGCGACCGCGCAGCGGCTCTCGCCCAACTTCTACTCGAGGTCCTGCCCCAACCTGGCGTCCATCGTGCGGTCGGGGATGACCTCGGCGTTGCAGACGGAGAGGCGGATGGGCGCGTCCATCCTTCGCCTCTTCTTCCACGACTGCTTCGTCAATGTGAGCAGAGCAACACACAGAGCTTCCTCTCCTCTCTACTGTTCCATTGCTTTGCTTTTGATGCTGCTGCTACATTCTACGTGCGATCTGCGGTGCACTGAAGTTTAACTCTGCTTGTCTGCTATGTATCGGCTGCAGGGGTGTGACGGCTCCATTCTGCTGGACGACACGTCGACGCTCACCGGCGAGAAGAACGCCGGGCCGAACGCCAACTCGGCCCGCGGGTTCGACGTGATCGACGCCATCAAGACCAGGGTCGAGGCTGCGTGCAGGGCCACCGTCTCCTGCGCCGACATCCTGGCGCTCGCCGCCCGCGACGGAGTCAACCTGGTTAGCCCTCGCGCGCTACCGACTAGCTTCAACGGTCGCTTGACTCCTAGTTCTGCACTTATTTTTACTGGAGTACTGTAGTAGCCATGGCTGATCCGTTGCGCGCGTGCAGCTGGGAGGTCCGACGTGGAGCGTGCCGCTGGGGCGCAAGGACGCGCGCACGGCGAGCCAGAGCGCGGCGAACGCGAACCTCCCGGGGCCCGGCTCCAGCCTCGCCACGCTCATCGCCATGTTCGGCAACAAGAACCTGTCGCCGCGGGACATGACGGCGCTCTCCGGCGCGCACACCATCGGGCGGTCGCAGTGCCAGTTCTTCCGCAGCCGCATCTACAACGAGCGCAACATCAACGCCACCTTCGCGGCGCTGCGGCAGCGGACGTGCCCGCGGTCCGGAGGCGGCAGCAGCCTCGCGCCCTTGGACGCGCAGACCGCCGACGGGTTCGACAACGCCTACTACCGGAACCTGGTGGGGCAGCGCGGCCTCCTGCACTCGGACCAGGAGCTCTTCAACGGCGGGTCGCAGGACTCGCTGGTCAGGCAGTACAGCAGCAGCCCCGGGCAGTTCTCCGCCGACTTCGTCACGGCCATGCTCAAGATGGGCGGCCTGCTGCCGTCGCCCGGGACGCGGACGGAGGTCAGGCTCAATTGCAGGAGGCCCAACTAAATTAAGGGCAAGTAGACGTAACAAGTGTGCTGAATAATGGTTGATGCCTTGGAAAGACCAGGCATTGGTCAGGTTCACGTATACTGTATGTATGTATGTATGTATGTATAAACAACACGAAATGTACAAACGCTCGTTTGCTCAATCCGGGGTGAACCTGCAAGCTACAATGTATCAAAATATACGTTGGTTGTGAAAGTGTGTCATCCTCATCATTAATACAGAACAATGGAATGGTACCATCATAATAACGAAAACGATCTCTAATCTAATGCCTAATGTACGGTGGTGCTCACTGTTATGGTGGCTGACTGATTGGCTTGTTTGTAAGCACAGCTCACACTATGGGTACATAGATGTGATGTATACCATACTTCTTGCTTGTAACGTAGCAGGATCCCGACTATAATTGGCATCTACTCCCTTCGTTCCTAAATATAAATAATTCTAGAAATTTCAATACAAACTGCATACGAAACAAAATGAGTAAATATATTTTAGAATATGTCTATATACATCCGTAGTTTTTATTAAATTCTTTAAAAAGATTTTATATTTAGAAACGAATGAAGTAAATTATGTATAGATAATTTACACACATGTATGGTGGCTTTCGGGAGGCCGGTGCACCAGGTACGTTTCAGGTTGAGATAAATACACCCACGGTCACTTAAGTTGTCACGAAAGCACTATATGGTCACTCAACTTTGAAATACGTTCGTTACGGTCACTGAATACGGTTTGACGTGAAAATACGGTCACTGTAGCACGTATGCGGTCGGTAGACCACCTGTTGACCGCTTGTCGCGCCAGATGTCGAGCCGAGAGGGCGTTCCTGTCGATATTTGCGTAAAACACCCTGCCATCTCCAATTTCGCCCTTTCGCCCCTCCTCCACTCACGTCGCCTCTTCGTCTTCGATTGTAGAAAGGGAGCGGCTGCATAGGCGACGTCGCCCCTGCGATCATCGGGGACAGAGGGGAGTTGATTCACTGGTTTCGACCGCGGTAGGCGAGGCACTGCCGCCTCGCGTGTTCGTCGCCCGTCGGAAGCCGCGCCGATGGCCCCTGTTCGTCGTGCAGAAGGGGCACCACCCCTTGTGTAGAGTAAATATCCGCACCCTCGGTTTCTTTGCTTTTTTGTGTTTTGATCTGAAAAGACCCTCCTTTAAGGGCTGCATTGTCACGTAGAGGTGTTCTAGTTGGTAGGTTGGATCTATTGTACTAGGGTTTTGGCAGAGGATTTGGGGGTTAGTAGAATTGGGGCTTAGGGTGTTAGGGGGTTAAACAAATTCATGGTTTGGTCGATCCTCACGCATGTTGCAATTGTGTTGATGTATCAGGTCGTAGAAGCCCAAATTTCTCTATGGAAATCAACCATGGTGGATTTTTTTTCTTGAGCATGGCAAGAACCGTTCTTATGTTAATGGCCGTGTCACTTGGTATGATAATCTTGAAAAGGTCACCTAGTCACCTACTATGATTGAGAATCTTCTTGAGGAAATTGGTTATGAGATGGCAGGTAGGATGTAGTGCCCCAAGTGAAAAGCTTTCCCTTTTTTTTGTAACCTTCCATGTGGAACCACCTTGACATTGTCATGAGAGCTATCTATGCATGTATGATTTCATGTGTCACCTTGTGTTCTTCTTTTGCATGCATGCATCCATGCCATACCATTCTTGTCATACCTTATGATTCTATATCATGTTATGATTGCATGTGATCTTGCTAGGTGTGATTTTGTGATCTTGTGATTTCATGTGTTGATGCACATGTGATGATGTGGTGTGAAGTGGTGGAGTGTGGTGCTTGGCATTATTTTCAAACCCCCCTTGTTAGTTTCAAACCTTTTATCTCTTTTATTCCCAAGCTCAAAATTTCACTTGCTCTTACCTGGTTTTAAAATGTCCTCTGTTTACTGAATAGTGTAGGTATTATGTTGTGCAAGTTTGGTGTTTTTAAAAGTGTTTTTAAACAGGTGCAAAAAAATACAAAACAGAGCCATCTAATTCTGTTTTGTGAAATAATTACTTTCTCCTAAAAATCTTGTTTTGATTTACTTAAATAGGCCATATTTTCCTATGACCAGGGGGTAATTTTCTGATGATTTATCCCCAGTAGTTTTTGCCTTGTTTTTATATTTCTTTCTGGCCTTTCTTTTAAATAGTTGGGAGGCTACAGGGTTCCCTTTCTTTTAAATGGCGCAGGTAGGCTTCCTCTCCCTTCCCTGGCGGCCCATCTCTCCCCTTCCCTCGCGCCAGAAGCCCATGACCGCGGCCTCCTTCCCTCCCTGGCGCCGTCTCCCTCCTTCCCTCGCTTTCCGTTAGAAGCTGGGAGAGAGAGCAGTGCCGCCGTGAGGCACAAACGTCGAGCCCCCCCCCCCTATTTAACTTGGGCGTCCGTGCCTCCCCTCTCCTAGGGTTCCTCTTCCCCTCAGCCGCCGCCCCCACCTCTCCCCATCCCCATCTCCATCTCTTCTTTCTTCCCTGGTAAGGTCTGTAGCTAGCAGCAGAGAGAGAAAGGAAGAAGCTCGCCGCGTCCACCCCGCGTACGTCGCCGTCCTGCGAGTCCGCCATGTCCAGGAGCTCGGGGTTCGACCCCGCGTTCCATTCCCGTCGTCGGTAGGGTCGGGGAGCGACCACACCGACGAGCTCGACCTCGTCAGCACCTCGGTCCCGGTGCACTTCGTCCTGCTTCGGTCTACGGCAGGATCTCCCTCGTCACGTCTTCTTCCCTCCGGTCCGACTTCCTCCCCTTCAGATTGGAGCCCTCCTTCCTTCCCCAAGGTGAGGCCGCACCTCCCCCTTCCTTCCTCCTCTGTAGTCAGCCCGGATCCGACGAGTGCGTGGGCGTTCTCTCTGTTCGAGTAGCAGCAGCAGTAGCAGGTTGATGCTATGTGGTAGTAGATGCATGAGGTAATGCATGTGGGTGTGTTGCGCGGAGGGGGGCTTCATCCCTCCTCGTGCTAGCAGCGCCACGGCCAGTGCGTTCCCCTCGTCGACGTTGGGCGTGGGCAGTCTGCACCGCGTTACGTTCTCTATCTCCGGCGAGCAGGAAGTTCAGAGTAGCAGATAGGCAGGAGGAAGGCTCTTTTTCTGTTTTCATCACGCGCATATGTCAGTCATCGAGCCGTAGCGTAGTGGTAGTGGTGCGTGTGCCTGATGAGGAGGGCGTGGGTTCGAGTCCCCCCCCCCTCGGCACCTTCTTTTGGTTGTGTGTTTTCGAGACAGAGATCTACAGGGAAGCCTTACCCTGCTTATTCCATCCCTTTGTCAAAGGGAGTAGCAGTAGTGCAGTGGTTGTGTGTGGTGTGTTGCACCAGGGGCTCTGGGGTCCGAATCCCAGAGAGTCCCCATTTTTCTTTTCCTTCTTTCTAATATTTTTTTCCGTTGCTTTGTTTGCTATACTTGTGCCTAGATCAATGGGTTACAAGTGTCCTTATATATTTTTTCCTGTTGTTTGATGGAGGAGTCGCAGAGAGCATGTATGTAGTGTTCATGTGAGTTATGGTAGATGTGTGTGTTTATGTGTGGGTGTGTGAGTGCTTGAGAGTGAGTGTGTGGCTCTACACACATGCTTGTGCAATTGCACAGGAACTTGAGATGAGCCTTGTGTTGTGTGTTCTAGTAGATTCATGTGCATGTGAAGATAGTGTGGTGATATGAGGGTTCCATGTTTTATCTTTTTTAACAGATCCCCTTCATTTTGGTTCTTGCAAGTAAGTGCTTGCCTTGAGGTAGTGGTGGTGATATGTATGTGGTGAGGCAGCCCCACTTTGCAACACTTGTGCTCCTCCTCATGTTCATATGAAAGAGGGCATGAGGTGTGTGTAAGATCTATGTGGTAGTAGTGTTTGGGTTGTTGATGTGTATGACACAAACATGGGGTTCAAACCCCCATGTCACTTTGTCATTGTGCACATGAACTCAACCTATGTAGTTGTTGTCTTAGTAGGAACTACATGAAATGATGCACTAATTACTAGACATGATTTGGAGTAGTTTCCTCTTCCTTAATTTGTGGTCATTTGTTCCAAGTAAGTGTCCACATATTATAGATGATTTTGGGGTAGAATCTCCCAAGGAATCCAGTGGTGAAGTTACTTTTGCCACTGGGAAACTTTAAGGAGTTGACATATTCAGTTTTGTTGCAAGTTTGATCTTTGATTCCATGGAATAGGTGTAGCCCAAGGGCATGAGTTTTTGTGTGATAGTAGTAGCGGTTTTCTCTACACCATAGTGGTGTCATTTATCACTTGGTGCTATGTGTGTGCAAACTATGCCTAGACAAAGTGGGCATGTGGCTGAAAAAGTCCACCTTAGTGAAATCTGAAATTTCACTAAGTCTGGGATTTCTGGAAAGATTTTCTTCCCCTATAGATGAGGATGTGCTGGTCATTCTGTTGAGAACTAGCCCTAGTTCAGTGCTAGGATTTTGAACCTGATATGTTTGTGAAGCTCCCTGTCAAATGTCAAATCATTTGGAGTCCAGTAGGTTGTGTTTTGATTGCTGTCAAAAAGCTTCAGAACAGAGACAGAAACTCAGGTGCAGGAATTTTCACTAAGTCCCTGAGATCTGATGGTTTTGGGAAAGATTGTGGCCTTGTATCTCCTAGAGTTTAATTCCTTTTGCTGTGATTCTTGCTGGTTCTTGTAGTGTTCTTGGTTGGCAACAGCCACATATATTATTTGTCATGTTTGGAGGCCTGTATCTATGTTGCATGTAGCTCACAAAGAGCTAAGATGCAGATTATGGCAGATTATGTAGTTTTGTCTTTTTGATCATTGTGTGTGCTTAGGGGATGTTGTCGTGTTCTTCCTTGCTCCATTCCATTCATGTTGGTATGATACATGTCTTGGCGACCCGGGAATACCAGATTTGTGCCAATTGTGAGTGTGGTGTTGAATCTTCCACGTAGAGCTTCATATCTTGTTTCGTTGATTCCCGTTGATCCGTAGCTCCGTTTGCAATGTTCTTTATATGGTTTTGCATCGTTTTCACGAGCCGCATCTGTTCATGTCATTCTCATGCATGTAAAAATAGCTTAGTGTACAGTTCTGTCCAGAAACTTGCAGTAGTTTATTTTGCTTGTGCTAGTGATAGAAATAGTGGTGCATGCTCAATTTTCATCTCATGCATCATGTGATTGTTGCATCTTGTGGTGCTGCTGTTCATTGGCTGTTATTGTTATGTTGGGTAGCACCGGGATCAGAGAACGAATACGTGTAGTCAGGAGAGTACGTGCAGGACGAACCAGAACCATTCCAAGCTGAGGATATCACAGGCAAGATGATATGACCTTGATTCCATCTCTAGACTTGTTATGCTAGTTTTCGTTTCCATGTCATATTGCTCGCTGCCTACCACTGAAATTAAATTGCCTCTTCATATGCCATGAGCCCAAACACCGTTCTCCTTCCTAGCAAACTTGTATGGCTAAGTAGTCTTGCTCAGCTACTAATGTTAGCGTTGCTAGATGCAGGTGCTTTGACTCATGTGATAACATGAGCTTTGATATCATTATCTTAATTCTGTTATTTAATCAATGCACCTGTACACTTGGTTAATGACGGGAGGCCTAGCCTTTTTCTGGGTGCTTTGTTCCGTTATTGCCGCCTTAGTTACCGGTTACCGGTGTTTGATTCCATAATGTTCGCTCCCAACACGTTCGGGGTTGTTATGGGGACCCCCTTGATAAATAGCGTAGTGCTAAGGCTTGTCCGGCAGGACCCAACTTTGGTTTTAATCTGCTAATCACCTAATAACCTGCATAGGGAATAGCTACCCGAGGAATTTAATCAACAACCCGGGCCAGTGCTCCTCATGAGTGTTGGTCCAAACTGGGCATACTATGGGGCCACCACAGGGCAACCTGAGGTTTGGTATACCTGTAGTGTGTATCATCCGGCGTGTCCTGAGACTGAGATACGCGGCTCCTATCAGGGTCGTCGACACGTCAGGAGGTCCTGCTAGCCTTGCCTTACCTTAGCGGTATATCTTGCGTATAGGAATCCCAGTGAAGCTTTGGTTCTCCCCAGAGTTGAGGTTTTCCTCTAAGGAATCCGAGGAGATCACGAGATTCGTGATAGAGGATGCCTTTGCGGCCTGTGTTCGTTTGTCATGGACTAGTTGGAGCACCCCTGCAGGGTTTAATCTTTCGGAAAGCCGTGCCCGCGGTTATGTGGCAACTTGGAATATTTTATTAACATCCGGTATTAGAGAACTTAAACATAAGCTAAATAAAATTGCCAACTGTGTGCGTAACCGTGACTGTCCCTTCGAACATCTCTCTTCGATCGGGAACACGGTGGGGTTATGAATGCCGTAGGTAGGTGTTCAGGATCACTTAGTGATCAAGTAAATCCGACCGCTAGTGTAGACCACCTTCCCTTCTACTTTGCGTAAGTTAGCCACTTAATCAAGCTTAGGATGCTGCAGTCTGATATACTTAACTCTTACCCTACCTAATAACATGACTAGTTCTGGCACCAAGGTCTAGATTGCTGAGTCCTCGTGGCTCACGGATTCCTCCGAAAACTCCCAGCAGGTACAGGTACCCCAGAGACAGATCATCCCGACGGCACCCAGCTGGCGTGGCAGTACGACGAGGAGACAGACCGCCTCTACGTGAACTATCCAGAGGACTGAGGCGTGGTCGTGATCGTGGGCCTGCAGCAGGGTAGCATAGCATTTTCATGTTTTGTAGTCCGTAACGGAACTACCTTGATTGTATCTGTGATGTACTCTGAGTTATTAATAAGAAGACAGTTGAATCCCGAATTGTCTACTTTTATTATTCTATTGTGCTATGTTACTTGCTTGCGAAACGCTTAGATGCGCTTCTTTCCTATTCGGGGGCCTCGACCCCCAGATCGGAAAGGACCGCATCTTGGTCGTTACAAGTTGGTAATCAGAGCCTTATGACCATAGGAGTCTTTGTGTGATCGTATTTGGCCGAGTCGAGTCTAGAAAATGTTTTGAGTCTTAGTTATATCGGAGAGTAGGATTATTTTTTCTCCTCTTCTATGCTCTGGTGAGGTTCCCGTCTTAGGAAATCTTTAACTCTACTCCTTTTCTCGCTCAATTTTTTTTTAGGATCACGCGGGTATTTGTGAAATCTATATGATTTTGATGTGACGGAACCATGTCCTGGTGCCTCCTATCTGCTCTAAGTATCAGGGGAGTTGAGCTCCAGGGATTCTTGCGCACATCGCCATCATTCAGATTTCTGAGTATCTAAGAACGGAGGGTGTTCGTTATTGCTTCAATATGGGTAGTGGTGAGATAACCCCGATGTCCCCAGTACTGGTGTAGATTGTTCGGGGGTATTACCACACTTTGTATCATTGTGATCACGAGGATCTGTTGTAGATGAAGGTCCGAGATGCTGGTTGTGTGTTGAAGGATGTGATAAAGGTGACGGGTTAGTTTAGGAGTTCTGTGAAATACTCCTTGTATCCGTGTACCTGATTGCATGACCAGTTATTTCGGGAATTCATAGGTGGGATATCTAGTAGTATCTTATAGGACTATCTTCCTACAAATGCTTGATTGAGGTTTGGGAAATCTCGGCCTTATGTTTGTTCCGAGCAGTTCTAGCTCACACTTGTTTGCAGTGGTCCTTATCGGAATTTTGTCGTCTGTTACTTTGAGGATGCACTCTTGCTATGTTGTTCGAGTGCAATGCTAAATTCTATTTAGATATTCTGTCTTTTGATTCAGCAATATCTTCAATTATTCTGTGGACTAATATGCTGTCCGTCTTCAGGATGGCTCCACCGACTCGTCAGACCCCAGCGCGTGAGGATATGCCGCCTCCACCTCCTCCTCCGCCGCCGTCGCCGCCTCCTCCTGCAGAGGCCTGGCAGGTGATGATGGCAGCTACTAATGCAAACACTCAGATGCTGTTGCAGTTGATCCAGGAGAGAGCCAATCATCAGCAGGGCAATTTCCAGCAGGGTGGCAATCACTTCGCCAATCTGAGTCAGTTCCTGTCAAACCAGCCTAAGACGTTCAATTCTTACGACCAGCCGTTTGATGCGGAAGATTGGATCCGTGATATGAACAAGCATTTCGAGTGTAGCAATGTGTGTCTGGAGGACTATGTCAAGTTTGCAACGTTTCAGTTGAAGGTGCAAGCTTCTATTTGGTGGCAGCAGCTTAAGGACTCCAGAGGTGGCAGGGTGATGTCTTGGGATGAGTTTTGGTCGTGACTTCAGGTCCCACTACATCCCTTCCAGTTTTGTTGAGGAGATGCGTGAGAAGTTCAGGCGTTTGAAGCAGGGCAGCAATTCTGTGTACAAGTACAATGTCGAGTTCCACGAGCTGGCCCGTTACGCGCTGCAGGATGTCCCGAATCAGAAGAGCAAGATCTATCAGTTCAGGGGTGACTTAAAGGAGGACTTGCAGTTAGCACTTGCTTTGCACGATCCTGAGGAGTTTGACAAGTTCTACAACTTAGCTCTCAAAGCAGAGGCAGCCTTGCTCAGGGTGGAGAACTCCAAGAAGCGTTTCAGAGATTCCAGCTCTTGCTCGACTCAGGTGGTTCAGAAGCAATAGAGGTTTTGGGTTTCTCCTCCTCCTCCTCGGCACTCGCAGCAGCCGAAGCACTCAGGTGGACGTGGTTCTTCCCACCCACCCAACCCTGGCTTCCAGCAGAGATACCAACATTAGAAGCAAGGGCCTCCTCAAACTTAGTTCCAGCAGCCAACAGATGTCATTTGTCACAAATGTGGGCAGAAGGGTCACTATGCCAACAAATGTACTTCTCAGGTCCGTCTGCCGCCTCCTCCTCCAGGCAAGCCTCCAAGCAACGCTCTTGTCAAATTCAACCCCAGATCATCTCGAGTCAACATGGTGAATGCAGCTGAAGCAGACAACTCCTATGATGTGATCATGGGTAACCTCCTCGTCAATGATATTCCTGCTAAAGTGTTATTCGATTCTGGTGCATCGCATTCTTTCTTGTCATATCCTTTTGCGGCAAGGCATGATTTCCATCTTCAAGAGTTGGCTAGGCCTTTGGACATTGTTTCTCTGGGTATGCTTATGAGTTCTCGTTGGGTTGCTCCGGATGCTTCTGTCAAGATAGGCAGTTATTCTTTTCTGGCCTCTCCGTATGTCTTGGGCAAGTCCGACATTGACTTGATTCTTGGTATGGACTGGTTGGCCATGAACAAGGCGTCAATTGATTGTGAAGCTAAAGAAGTGAAGCTTACCCACTCTTCGGAGGATGTGATTATATTCGCGGCGCGCGATGATACAATATGTTTGTTCTCCTTGAATGAAAAGGGTGAGATCAATCCTATTGAGCAAGTTTCAGTGGTCTGCGAATATCAAGATGTGTTTCCTGAAGAGCTGGCAGGCATGCCTCCGCACCGTGAAGTTGAGTTCGTCATTGAGCTTGAGCCAGGCACAGAGCCAGTGTGCAAACGGCCGTACAAGCTGGGTCCAGAAGAATTGAAGGAACTTAAGAGGCAACTCGATGAGCAGGAGCGTTTGGGTTTGATCAGACCAAGCTCGTCTCCGTGGGGATGTGGTGTTCTATTTGTCAAGAAGAAGCATGGTTCGGACCGGCTGTGTGTCGATTACCGCCCATTGAACAAGAAGACAATCAAGAACAAATATCCACTTCCGAACATAACTGAGTTGTGCGGACAGTTGAAAGGTGCTAAAGTATTCTCCAAGCTTGATCTCAGAATGGGCTATCATCAAATTCGCATTCGCGAGGAAGACATTCCGAAGACGGCACTCAGGACTAGTTTTGGCTCGTATGAGTATACAGTCATGTCTTTTGGTCTGGCTAATGCTCCTCCGACTTTTTGTCGATTGATGAACTATATTTTCTCACCATACAAGAATGAATTTGTCTTGCTCTATCTCGACGACATTCTGGTATTTTCTGAGGATGAGGAAGAACATGAAAGACATCTCAGGTTGGTGCTTGATAAACTGAGAGAATACAAGCTGTATGCCAATTTTTCCAAGTGCGAGTTCTGGCTGAAAGAAGTGGTTTATCTTGGGCATATTATATCTGCCGAGGGCATTAAGGTTGACCCGTCCAAGGTTCAAGCCATTGTTGAATGGGAACCTCCGCAGAATGTGAAGCAGCTTCGAAGCTTTCTCGGTCTTGCCGGATATTGTAGAAGATTCGTTGAGAACTTCTCCAAAATCGCCAAGCCGCTCTCTAGTCTTCTTCAGAAGGGTGTCAAGTATGTTTGGTCTCCAGAGTGTCAACTGGATTTCGATACACTCAAAGAGAAGCTTATCTCCACTCCGGTATTGGCCCCTCCATATGATTCCAAGCCGTACCAGGTCTTTTGCGATGCTTCTCTCCAGGGTCTCGGTGCAGTCTTGATGCAAGATAGGAAGGTGGTTGCTTATACCTCCAGGCAGCTGAAGCCTGCGGAGAAGAACTATCCTGTGCACGATCTCGAGCTAGCAGCTGCTGTGCACGCCTTGATGACTTGGAGACATCTCTTGTTGGAACGTAAGGTTGAAGTTTTCACCGATCACAAGAGTCTCAAGTATATCTTCACTCAGCCTAACTTGAATCTTCGACAAACACGTTGGGTGGAAATGATCCAGGATTTTAATCCGAGTGTTGAGTACATGTCAGGCAAGGCAAATGTTGTGGCAGATGCATTGAGCAGGAAGGCATATTGCAACAGTCTGATTCTGCAACCTCTCCAGCCGGGTCTTTCCGAGTCTTTCAGGAAGCTTAGTCTTCAGCTAGTTCCTCAGGGTTTTCTTGCGAACCTTCAGATATCTCCTACCTTGGAAGATCAGGTCAGAGCAGCTCAGCTACTTGACGCTATGGTGAAGAAGGTCAAGATTGGCGTGGGAAAGAGTCTCCCCAAGTATAAGTGTTTCACTGTTGATGCCAGGGACACATTGTTTTTCGAGGATCGCCTTGTCATCCCAGAAGGTGATCTCAGGAAGGTGATCATGGAAGAAGCTCATAACTCTCTGCTCTCTATTCATCCTGGAAGTTCCAAAATGTACCATGACTTGAAGCAAACTTTCTGGTGGACTCGTATGAAACGTGAAATTGCACAATTCGTAAACGAGTGTGATGTATGTCGTAGGGTGAAAGCAGAACATCAAAGACCAGCAGGCCTCTTGCAGCCTTTGCCGATTCCCGAGTGGAAGTTTGATCACATTGAGATGGACTTCGTCACCGGGTTTCCGCAGTCCAAGAAGGGCAATGATGCTATCTTCGTCGTCATCGACAAATTGAGTAAAGTAGCGCATTTCCTTCCAGTTAAGGAGTCCATTTCAGCAGCTCAGTTGGCAGAGTTGTACATCTCCAGGATTGTCTCTTTGCACGGCGTACCTATGATGATCTCGTCAGATCGCGGAAGTATCTTCACTTCCAAGTTCTGGGACTCCTTTCAGTCTGCTATGGGCACGAAGATCCGCTTCAGCACAGCGTTCCATCCTCAGACTAGTGGTCAAGTGGAGAGAGTGAATCAAGTCCTTGAGGACATGCTGAGAGCCTGTGTTATCTCTTTTGGCATGAAGTGGGAGGATTGTCTGCCTTTCGCGGAGTTCTCGTATAACAATAGTTATCAAGCTAGTTCTGGCAAGGCTCCGTTTGAAATTCTCTATGGCAGGAAGTGCCATACTCCGCTCAACTGGTCCCAGACAGGCGAGCGTCAGATCCTTGGCAATGATATGATAGAAGAAGCTGAGAAGATGTGTCGGGTCATTCGCGACAACCTCAGAGCAGCTCAGTCCCGTCAGAAGAGCTATTACGATAGCAAGCACCATGACATGTCGTATTAGGTTGATGACTTTGTCTATCTCAAGGTGTCGCCTATGAAGGGTATGCAGCGTTTTGGCATCAAAGGCAAGCTTGCGCCTCGTTTCGTTGGTCCGTTCACAGTGGTTGGCAAGAGGGGCGACCTTGCGTACCAGCTCGAGCTTCCGTCAACCTTTGCAAATGTCCATGACATGTTCCATGTTTCTCAGCTTCGGAGGTGTTTCAAGACCCCCGAGCGCACTATGCATCTCCAAGATATCGACCTTCAGCCTGACCTTTCTTATCGTGAGCATCCAGTTGCGGTCCTCGAGGCGACTGAGCGCAAGACCCGTAACAAGACTGTCAAGTTTCTCAAAGTGCAGTGGTCACACCATTCCGATAAAGAGGCTACGTAGGAACGCGAGGATCACCTCCGTTTCGAATTTCCCGATTTCTTTCAGTCTCAGATCTCGAGGGCGAGATCTTCTTTGTAGTGTGGGAGAATTTGTAGTGCCCCAAGTGAAAAGCTTTCCCTTTTTTTGTAACCTTCCATGTGGGACCACCTTGACATTGTCATGAGAGCTATCTATGCATGTATGATTTCATGTGTCACCTTGTGTTCTTCTTTTGCATGCATGCATCCATGCCATACCATCCTTGCCATACCTTATGATTCTATGTCATGTTATGATTGCATGTGATCTTGCTAGGTGTAATTTTGTGATCTTGTGATTTCATGTGTTGATGCACATGTGATGATGTGGTGTGAAGTGGTGGAGTGTGGTGCTCTTTTATTCCCAAGCTCAAAATTTCACTTGCTCTTACCTGGTTTTAAAATGTCCTCTGTTTACTGAATAGTGTAGGTATTATGTTGTGCAAGTTTGGTGTTTTTAAAAGTGTTTTTAAACAGGTGCAAAAGAATACAAAACATTGTCATCTAATTCTGTTTTGTGAAATAATTACTTGCTCCTGAAAATCTTGTTTTGATTTATTTGAATAGGCCATATTTTCCTATGACCAGGGGGTAATTTTCTGATGATTTATCCCTAGTAGTTTTTGCCTTGTTTTTATATTTCTTTCTGGCCTTTCTTTTAAATAGTTGGGAGGCTACAGGGTTCCCTTTCTTTTAAATGGCGCAGGTGGGCTTCCTCTCCCTTCCCTGGCGGCCCATCTCTCCCCTTCCCTCGCGCCAGAAGCCCACGACCGCGGCCTCCTTCCCTCCCTGACGCCGTCTCCCTCCTTCCCTTGCTTTCCGTCAGAAGCTAGGAGAGAGAGCAGTGCCGCCGTGAGGCACAAACGTCGAGGGGCCCCCCTTATTTAACTTGGGCGTCCGTGCCTCCCCTCTCCTAGGGTTCCTCTTCCCCTCAGCCGCCGCCGCCACCTCTCCCCATCCCCATCTCCATCTCTTCTTTCTTCCCTGGTAAGGTCTGTAGCTAGCAGCAGAGAGAGAGAGGAAGAAGCTCGCCGCGTCCACCCCGCGTACGTCGCCGTCCGGCGAGTCCGCCATGTCCAGGAGCTCGGGGTTCGACCCCGCGTTCCATTCCCATCGTCGGTAGGGTCGGGGAGCGACCACACCGATGAGCTCGACCTCGTCAGCACCTCGGTCCCGGTGCACTTCGTCCTGCTTCGGTCTACGGCAGGATCTCCCTCGTCACGTCTTCTTCCCTCCGGTCCGGCTTCCTCCCCTTCATATCGGAGCCCTCCTTCCTTCCCCAAGGTGAGGCCGCACCTCCCCCTTCCTTCCTCCTCCGTAGTCAGCCCGGATCCGATGAGTGCGTGGGCGTACTCTCTGTTCGAGGAGCAGCAGCAGTAGCAGGTTGATGCTATGTGGTAGTAGATGCATGAGGTAGTGCATGTGGGTGTGTTGCACAGAGGGGGGCTTCATCCCTCCTCGTGCTAGCAGCGCCACGGCCAGGGCGTTCCCCTCGTTGACGTTGGGTGTGGGCAGTCTGCACCGCGTTACGTTCTCTGTCTCCGGCGAGCAGGAAGTTCAGAGTAGCAGATAGGCAGGAGGAAGGCTCTTTTTCTGTTTTCATCATCGCATATGTCAGTCGTCGAGCCGTAGCGTAGTGGTAGTGGTGCGTGTGCCTGATGAGGAGGGCGTGGGTTCGAGTCCCCCCCTTGGCACCTTCTTTTGGTCGTGTGTTTTCGGGACAGAGATCTACAGGGAAGCCTTACCCTGCTTATTCCATCCCTTTGTCAAAGGCAGTAGAAGTAGCGAGTGGTTGTGTGTGGTGTGTTGCACTAGGGGCTCTGGGGTTCGAATCCCAGAGAGACCCATTTTTCTTTTCCTTCTTTCTAATATTTTTTTCCCTTGCTTTGTTTGTTATACTTGTGCCTAGATCAATGGGTTACAAGTGTCCTTATATATTTTTTCCTGTTGTTTGATGGAGGAGTGGCAGAGAGCATGTATGTAGTGTTCATGTGAGTTATGGTAGATGTGTTTGTTTATGTGTGGGTGTGTGAGTGCTTGAGAGTGAGTGTGTGTGCAAGTGTGTGTGTGGCTCTACACACATGCTTGTGCAATTGCACAAGCACTTGAGATGAGCCTTGTGTTGTGTGTTCTAGTAGATTCATGTGCATGTGAAGATGGTGTGGTGATATGAGGGTTCCATGTTTTATCTTGTTTAACAGATCCCCTTCATTTTGGTTCTTGCAAGTAAGTGCTTGCCTTGAGGTAGTGGTGGTGATATGTATGTGGTGAGGCAGCCCCACTTTGCAACACTTGTGCTCCTCCTCATGTTCATATGAAAGAGGGCATGAGGTGTGTGTAAGATCTATGTGGTAGTAGTGTTTGGGTTGTTGATTCGTATGACAAAAACATGGGGTTCAAACCCCCATGTCACTTTGTCATTGTGCACATGAACTCAACCTATGTAGTTGTTGTCTTAGTAGGAACTACATGAAATGATGCACTAATCACTAGACATGATTTGGAGTAGTTTCCTCTTCCTTAATTTGTGGTCATTTGTTCCAAGTAAGTGTCCACATATTATAGATGATTTTGCGGTAGAATCTCCCAAGAAATCCAGTGGTGAAGTTACTTTTGCCATTGGGAAACTTTAAGGAGTTGACATATTCAGTTTTGTTGCAAGTTTGATCTTTGATTCCAGGGAATAGGTGGAGCCCAAGGGCATGAGTTTTTGTGTGATAGTAGTAGGGGTTTGTTCTACACCATAGTGGTGTCATTTATCACTTGGTGCTATGTGTGTGCAAACTACGCCTAGACAAAATGGGCATGTGGCTGAAAAAGTCCAGCTTAGTGAAATCTGAAATTTCACCAAGTCTAGGATTTCTAGAAACATTTTCTTCCCCTATAGATGAGGATGTGCTGGTCATTCTGTTGAGAACTAGCCTTAGTTGAGTGCTAGGATTTTGAACCTGATATGTTTGTGAAGCTCCCTGTCAAATTTCAAATCATTTGGAGTCCAGTAGGTTGTGTTTTGATTGCTTTCAAAAAGCTTCAGAAGAGAGACAGAAACTCAGGTGCAGGAATTTTCATTAAGTCCCTGAGATCTGATGGTTCTGGGAAAGATTGTGGCCTTGTATCTCCTAGAGTTTAATTCCTTTTGCTGTTATTCTTGCTGGTGCTTGTAGTGTTCTTTGTTGGCAACAGCCACATATATTATTTGTCATGTTTGGAGGCCTGTATCTATGTTGCATGTAGCTCACAAAGAGCTAAGATGCAAATTATGGCAGATTATGTAGTTTTGTCTTTTTGATCATTGTGTGTGCTTAGGGGATGTTGTGGTGTTCTTCCTTGCTCCATTCCATTCATCTTGGTATGATACATGTCTTGGCGACCTGGGAATACCAGATTTGTGCCAATTGTGAGTGTGGTGTTGAATCTTCCACGTAGAGCTTCATATCTTGTTTCGTTGATTCCCGTTGATCCGTAGCTCCGTTTGCAATGTTCTTTATATGGTTTTGCATCGTTTTCACGAGCCGCATCTGTTCATGTCATTCTCATGCATGTAAAAATAGCTTAGTGTACAGTTCTGTCCAGAAACTTGCAGTAGTTTATTTTGCTTGTGCTAGTGATAGAAATAGTGGTGCGTGCTCAGTTTTCATCTCATGCATCATGTGATTGTTGCATCTTGTGGTGCTATTGTTCATTGGCTGTTATTGTTATGTTGGGTAGCACCGGGATTGGAGAACGAATACGTGGAGTCAGGAGAGTACGTGCAGGACGAACCAGAACCATTCCAAGCTGAGGATATCACAGGCAAGATGATATGACCTTGATTCCATCTCTAGACTTGTTATGCTAGTTTTCGTTTCCATGTCATATTGCTCGCTGCCTACCACTGAAATTAAATTGCCTCTTCATATGCCATGAGCCCAAACACCGTTCTCCTTCCTAGCAAACTTGTATGGCTAAGTAGTCTTGCTCAGCTACTAATGTTAGCGTTGCTAGATGCAGGTGCTTTGACTCATGTGATAACATGAGCTTTGATATCATTATCTTAATTCTGTTATTTAAGCAATGCACCTATACACTTGGTTAATGACGGGAGGCCTAGCCTTTTGCCGGGTGCTTTGTTCCGTTATTGCCGCCTTAGTTACCGGTTACCGGTGTTTGATTCCATAATGTTCGCTCCCAACACGTTCGGGGTTGTTATGGGGACCCCCTTGATAAATAGCGTAGTGCTAAGGCTTGTCCGACAGGACCCAACTTTGGTTTTAATCTGCTAATCACCTAATAACCTGCATAGGGAATAGCTACCCCGAGGAATTTAATCAACAACCCGGGCCAGTGCTCCTCATGAGTGTTGGTCCAAACTAGGCATACTATGGGGCCACCACAGGGCAACCTGAGGTTTGGTATACCTGTAGTGTGACTCATCCGGCGTGTCCTGAGACTGAGATACGCGACTCTTATCAGGGTCATCGACACATCGGGAGGTCCTGCTAGCCTTGCCTTACCTTAGCAGTATATCTTGCGTATAGGAATCCCAGTGAAGCTTTGGTTCTCCCCAGAGTTGAGGTTTTCCTCTAAGGAATCCGACGAGATCACGAGATTCGTGATAGAGGATGCCTTTGCGGCCTGTGTTCGTTTGTGATGGACTAGTTGGAGCACCCCTGTAGGGTTTAATCTTTCGGAAAGCCATGCCCGCGGTTATGTGGCAACTTGGAATATTTTATTAACATCCGGTATTGGAGAACTTAAACATAAGCTAATAAAATTGCCAACTGTGTGCGTAACCGTGACTGTCCCTTCGAAGATCTCTCTTCGATCGGGAACACGGTGGGGTTATGAATGCCGTAGGTAGGTGTTCAGGATCATTTAGTGATCAAGTAAATCCGACCGCTAGTGTAGACCACCTTCCCTTCTACTTTGCGTAAGTTAGCCACTTAATCAAGTTTAGGATGCTGCAGCCTGATATACTTCACTCTTACCCTACCTAATAACATGACTAGTTCTGGCACCAAGGTCTAGATTGCTGAGTCCTCGTGGCTCACGGATTCCTCCGAAAACTCCCAGTAGGTACAGGTACCCCAGAGACAGATGATCCCGACGGCACCCAGCTGGCGTGGCAGTACGACGAGGAGACAAAACGCCTCTACGTGAACTATCCAGAGGACTGAGGCGTGGTCGTGATCGTGGGCCTGCAGCAGGGTAGCATAACATTTTCATGTTTTGTAGTCCGTAGTGGAACTATCTGGATTGTATGTGTGATGTACTCTGAGTTATTAATAAGAAGACAGTTGAATCCCGAATTGTCTACTTTTATTATTCTATTGTGCTATGTTACTTGCTTGCGAAACGCTTAGATGCGCTTCTTTCCTATTCGGGGGCCTCGACCCCTAGATCGTAAAGGACCGCATCTTGGTCGTTACATAGGATTAGGGTCTTCTACTGTGTCCCCATTCTTAGACTGGGCACAAATGGTCTGAGGGTAATCAATGATGATGAACGGGCAGAAAGAATGATGCAATTTCTTGATATTGGACACCACTGTTTCAACATTTACTTGGATCATGATGATAGCTACAATGCTAACGTGTCAGATGATGATGTTGTCAACCATCCCAGAGCTAATATACCTCTAGTTATCAGCCCAGCAAGGAGAGTGCATACAAATGCAGAGAATGCAGAAGTAAAACAAGGAGTTCAATCAGAAAGAGAGCATCGGCAGGGAGTTCAGTCAGAAACAATGCCTCCTATTCCTATACAAGTTGTCTATCCTGATGTTGATATAGATGTGGATGTCAACTAGTTTGAGTTTGTGAGGAGGGCACCAGCACAACCAAGTGCTCCTAATCAAATGGATGTGGAAGAGCCAGATGTTGTGCAATCTAGTCAACAAATACCAGAACAGGAATAGGAAGTATCAAGTGATTCTCATGGTGAGGACTATGACCCTGTGCACTTGTGGATAGTGACAATGAGATAGTAGTCGGTGATGATAATCTGTATGCAGATAATGTTGATGAGGATGAACCTGAGAATAAAGAGGATAGGAAATCAAATGACAAAGTAGCTAACAAAGGGAAAGAGAAAGCAAAGCCTAAAAATCAAGACAAAGGAAAATAGATATACAACTCTGATGAAGACTTGTGTGAGGGTGAAGATTTGTGGGCACCTGATTCTGATGATGAAGAGTTGCAGCTAAAATTCAAATCTTTCGGAGCGGAGGATCTTCATAGGCCAATGTCCCATGTTGGGCAGGTCTTTGAGAGTGTACAACTATTGAGGGCGGCAATTAAGGAGTACTCCTGTGAGAACAGAGTTGATATCAAGCTACATGTCAATGACAGGAAGAGATTGAAAGCAAAGTGTGATGAAGACTGCACCTAGTACTTGTGGGCATCATTTGACAACATAACTGAGTCATTCATGGTGAAAATATATGTGAATGATCAAACATGCAGCAAGAAGTGGAACATTAGGACTTTCACATCTAAATTTGTAGCCCTCAAGTACTTGGAGATGTTTAGGGATGATCAAGACATGAACTTAGTGAATTTTTCAAGAATTGTGTAGAAAGAATGGCACCATCAGGCCAGGTGAGTTAGCACAGAAGCTGAAGGCAATGAAGAATGTTGGTGAATACTCACAACATATGTCATAGGTAGGCTAAAGTCGGTGAGAACCGAAGGGACAACGGAGGGCGCTGGGGACGAGGTTGATACAGCATGGGACACAAGATGTATCCAGGTTCAGGGCTCTCCGTAGAGATAATACCCCTAGTCCTGCCGAAGTGTATGATGTATGTGGATGGATTACAAGGTTGCTCCTGGAGTTGTGTCGATGAGGAGGAAGAGGGGAGCAGCCGGCTCGTCTCTGCCTTTCTCTATGTGGTTGGTGAGTGTGATATGTTGTTTGACCGACCCTCTGCATGGAGGATGACTGGGGGGTTTTATAGACCAACCCATCGGCCTACAATATGGATAAAGGGTACAAGAGTGGGACCCGGCTGGAAGCCTCCCCGGTTGGCCAGGGGAACGCAAGGGTCTTGTCTTGTCGCTTGAGGGGCCCGCCGGCTGCAAGGTCCCGTCTAGCTGTGGGACCCGCCGGCTAGCCAATGAAGCTCTCGCGTAAGGTTGACGTTGAGCACGAGCGGTACGTCAAGATCGTCCAGCGAGATTCATCATGGGTAGATAATACGGCCGCCTCCACTGTTCCCCACGCCGAGTGCAGTAATGGAGTGGGAGTTTGACGGTCCGACACTATGCTCGGTGATGGATCAGAGCCGGGGTAGGTCAGCGGCGTGGCCGCTGACGCTCGTACCTGCCAGGCACTCCTATCCAGTACCTTTGCTGACGCGTAGCCACCTTTAATCGCACGGTCTCGTCATGACCTACGATCTGACGTGACTTGAGATCCCCGGCCGGCTAGCCCGCTTGGCTAGCCGGCTGGGGCACGGCCGCGTCGTCCCTAGCCGGCTGGCTTGTCCAAGGCGGTCAGGGAGAGGTAGTCGTCTCGCCTCTAGCCGACAGGGGTTGCCTGGCCGGCCAGAGAGTTGGCCGCCTCGTCCTCCAGCCGACAGGCGCAGCCTAGCCGGCCAGAAGACTTGGGCCTTGGAGAATTATACTTGGTCATCCCCTTTGGGCAGGAAATGAAGGAGCAGGCTCGATGAGCCTACCCCGGGGTTATCCCCCCGATAGTAGTCCCCGAAGCTGGAGAGGCCCGCCGTTTGCGAACGGGCGGCCTCGTCGGCTTGATATTTTGTCTTGGTATTCCTGCCGCCATCTGCGGCAGGGGACGCCGGCTCCGAAGCCGGTTGGCTTCGAAGCGACGCCTCGGCTTCGTCGTAGGCCGCGCAGATAGCGTCACGCATCGGGCCCAGCCTGATGTAATGATGGTGATTACTAGTGACGAGACCGGGCCTGGGCCCTGAGTCCCGCCACGACGCCCCCTCGGCCTTCGCGCAGGAGATCCTGTGCGGATTTACTCCGCGACGGTTGGGCTTTGGGAAGCGCTACCGTCCGTAATAAACGGGGTTAGTGGGGTTCCCCGCGCACTAAATCCCCTCCCCACGATGCTTCGTGGGGTTTAAATGGGATGCGAGGGTTCCGACGAGGCCACTCGCCCCTCTTCTCGCCCCGCATCGATGCCCTCTTCCTCCGTGAGCCCAGAGAGAAAGAGCACGTCCTCTTCGTCTTCATCATCTCCGTCGCCGCCCAGCCATCAGCCCCCTCGAGCTTTTGCCGCTCGCAGTCATGGACGGCGGCTCCTCCTCGAAGAAGGTATCATTGCAGGGAGCTTGGCTGGGCAGCGAGGTCTGCGAAGGCCACATCGCGGTGCTCCGCCATCACCGGTTGTTGCCCCCGGCTTCCCAGGTGCTGGTGCTGATCCCTGACGCCGAGACCGCCCCAATACCTGCAGCGGGAGAGATCGTCGTTTTCGACGAGCACTTCTACAGGGGCTTTGGGATCCCGGTGAGCCCCTTCTTCTCCGAGTGGCTCCACTTCTTCGTCCTGCAGCCGCATCACCTGGCACCGAACGCCATCTTGTAGTTGTCGGCCTTTGTGGTCTTGTGCGAGGGCTTCCTGGGGATCGAGCCCCGCCTCGATCTCAGGCGAAGCTTGTTTTTCTTCAAGCAGGAGTCCATTGCGATGGACAAGGCCGAGCGGGAGAAGCATGTCGGGCCGTGCCTGATGATGCCGTGCGGAGCCGCATTGGTGCATCATCGTTCGAAGTCCAGCTTCCCCCAGCTGCCGCTGTAGGAGTCCATCAAGCAATGGCATAAGGGCTTCTTCTACGTAAAGAACGCCGACCCTACCGAGGACGCCCTCAACATGCCCCCGTTCAACATTAATCCTCTGACGAAGTTGAACTGGGGTGCGAAGTTCCCTAAGCCGATTCCCGAGGTGGCGCAGATCGGTGCCCACCTCGATATTTTGGATAAAGGAGGCCTCCTTGGCCGCGACCTGCTGACCACCATGGTTACCCGCAGGATCCTACCGCTGTAGAGGCGGCCTCATCTGTTCTGTCAGATGAGTGGCCGACACGACCCCTGCAGGACATCCACCAAGAGATTCACCCCCAGTGCGGTGGCGCGGGGGGTGAATCAGATTTCCACTGCCCGCATGGACGACACTAGGAACTGATCATGGGCGATGACCCCTTACAACAGGTCCCGTCCGCCTCCGGTGGTAAGCGCTGTTTCCTCTGTTTATGTTGTTTATCTCGCGACCGGCCGTGTTGCTGAGCCGACTGTCTGCTACTTCTCAAACAATAGCGCCAGAAATTGACACGTTGACGGAGACTTGCTTGCGTTGGCTTTTCCCTTGAAGAGGAAAGGGTGATGAAGCACAGGAGCAGTAAGTATTTCCCTCAGTTTGAGAACCAAGGTATCAATCCAGTAGGAGAATCTCGTCAAGTACAGAGTACCTGCACAAACACAAAAGAGATTGCAAAGTGAGATCTGAAGGCGGAAAGTGCAACAAAGAAAAAGAGTAAGGCTGAAAATGTGGTGTGGAGTAGACCCGGGGGCCATAGTGTTCACTAGAGGCTTCTCTCAAAATAGCAAATATTACGGTGGGTGAACAAATTACTGTCAAGCAATTGATAGAACCACGCAAAGTCATGATGATATCTAAGGCAATGATCATACATATAGGCATCACATCCGAGACAAGTAGACCGATACTTTCTGCATCTACTACTATTACTCCACACACCGACCGCTATCCAGCATGCATCTAGTGTATTGAGTTCATGACGAACAGAGTAACGCTTTAAGCAAGATGACATGATGTAGAGGGATAAACTCAAATCAATGATGAAAACCCCATCTTTTTACCCTTGATGGCAAGAACATGATGCGTGCCTCACTACCCCTTCTGTCACTGGGTGAGGTCACCGCACGGTATGAACCCAAAACCATGCACTTCTACCATTGCCAGAATCATAGATCAAGCTGGCCAAACAAAACCCAAAACTCGAAGAGAATTACAAGGATATGAAATCATGCATAAGAGAGATAAGAATAAACTCAAATAAGATTCATCGGATCTCGACAAACACACCGCAAAAGAAGATTACATCGGATAGATCTCTATGAAGATCATGGAGAACTTTGTATTGAAATGCAAGAGAGAGAAGAAGCCATCTAGGTACTAGCTATGGACCCGTAGGTCTATGGTGAAATACTCACACTTCATCAGAGAGTTCATGGGGTTGATGAAGAAGCCCTCCGTATCCGAATCCCCCTCCGGCAGGGCACCAGAGCGTGCCCCAGATGGGATCTTGCGGAGACAAAATCTTGTGGAGGCGGAAAAGTACTTTCGATGATCTCCTGGTTTTTTCTGGAATTTATGGGAATTTATAGGCGAAAGACCTAGGGCAGAGGTGACCCAGGGAGCCCACAAGCCTAGGGGGCTTGTGGTGTCCCTCGTGGCCCCTGCCTTGGTTCTCAAGCTTCCCGATCTTCTTCTGTTTTGGTAAAAATCTTTTCGGAAGTTTTATTCCGTTTGGACTCCATTTAAAATCCTCCTCTGAAAAGGGTCAAAAACACGGAAAAAACAGGAATTGGCACTTGGCACTGAGTTAATAGGTTAGTCCCAAAAAAGATATAAAAGGCATACAAAACATCCAAAGTTTGACAAGATAATAGCATGAAACCATAAAAAATTATAGATACGTTGGAGACGTATCACTGTCCAATCCTTTGCGCAGCTATTCGAGAAGCTACAGTCAGCACTCAACCCGCCTGCCCCCGACGTCGCGGCGTGTGACGCCTCGGAGATCGAGGACGAGGGCATGATCTAGTCCTGCACTGCCTCCTCCGAAGGCTTGGAGAACGCGCTCGAGTCGGAAGGGACGAAGCCGTCTGGTGAGCATCTGCGGCCCTCCATCGTAGATTGGACGGATGATGACGAGACTTCGTCCTCCCTATCTGATGCAACCTTCAAGGAAGACTCCGACGAGGTGGAGGAGGTCACCAGCCTGCCTCTAACGTGCGGACGGTGTCATAGAGCCAAGGCGACCGAAGATGACGAGGCGTTCAGGAAGAAGGGAAAGGGTGCCACAGGTTCCAAGCCGGCCCCTAAGCACCCGGCGACGGGTCCTACAGCCGGAGCACGGGCAGGAGGCGCTAAGAAGCGCCGTGGTGGTGGCAGGAGGCAAGTGCCCATCGTAGCGGGATAAGCGTGCCTCTCCCTTTTTTTTGCCTTGTGTGAAGCTTTGTTCCTTAAAAATGTCGCCTGACAGGGAGGTGGAGGACGTGGAGGAAGACACCGCTTCCGCAGCCGAGCAGGCCGGCTGGGCAGCAGCTGACACACCCAGAGGGAGCTCGAGGAGAAGTCCAAGCGCCGGTGGGATGCGGCCGCGGGGAAGACGGCCGAGGGCCAGTCTCGCCCCAGCCGGGCCGAGAAGCCGGCGGAGAAGCGTACGAAGGCTAGACATGACCCGTCCACGCATGCTCGCGTCGAGGAGCCAGCTAGCGAGGCGGCCCCGAGGCGCGCCCTAAGGGCTGAGGAGGCCCAACCCTTCGAGCCGGACGCCTCTGCGCCGGTGGATCATGAGGTGATCCCGGATTCACCTCGGGCCGAAGTGGCGCCCAACGCGCTGGAACTGGTCCTGGACGCGCCACACGCGGCCCCGGATGCGCCAGGAGTGAGCATGGATGCGCCGGGTTTGGCCCATCCACCTCCTGCCGAGGAGGCAGCACTAGCCGGAATGCCAGCGGAGCCGGCCGCCATGTCGGTACCTGGAGACGGCGCCATCATCGTCCCCCACCAAGGTCCGGCTGCTCTAGGATCCGGTGCCAGGGTCGGGAGCTGGCTGATGAAGACTTCACGAGCAGCCAGCCTCGCGCGCTCAAAGCTGCCTGCAGGTGATAACCCACAAGTATAGGGGATCGCAACAGTTTTGGAGGGTAGAGTATTCAACCCAAATTTATTGATTCGACACAAGGGGAAGCCAAAGAATATTATCAAGTATTAGCAACTGAGTTGTCAATTCAACCACACCTGAAAGACTTAGTATCTGCAGCAAAGTATCAGTAGCAAAGTAGTATGATAGCAATAGTAGCAACGGTAACCAGTAGTAGCAAAGTGACAACAGTAGCGATAGAGTAACAATAGCAGCAGTAACAGCAGAGTAATAGTAGCAGCAGTAGCGACAAAGTAACATAGCAAGGACCAGTAGGAAAAACCTGTAGGCATTGGATCGGTGATGGATGATTATGTCGGATGTTATTCATCATGCAACAGTTATAACACGGAGAGATATGTAACTAGCTCCAGTTCATCAATGTAATGTAGGCATGTATTCCGTACGTAGTCATACGTGCTTAGGGAAAAGAACTTGCATGACATATGTTGTCCATCCCTCCCGTGGCAGCGGGGTCCTAATGGAAATTATGGGATATTAAGGTTCTCCTTTTAATAAAGAACCGAACCAACACATTAACACTTGGTCAATACATGAACTCCTCATACTATGGTCATCTTCGGGAGTGGTTCCGGCTATTGTCACTCCTGGGTTGCCGGGTCATAACACATAGTAGGTGACTATAACTTGCAAGATAGGATCAAGAACACACATATATTGGCGACAAAATAATAGGTTCAGATCTGAAATCATGGCAGTCGGGCCCTAGTGACAAGCATTAAGCATGGCAAAGTAGTAGCAACATCAATCTCAGAACATAGTGGATACTAGGGATCAATCGCCATCAAAACTAACTCGATTACATGATAGATCTCATCCAACCCATCACCATCCAGCAAGCCTACGATGAGATTACTCACGAACGGTGAAGAGCATCATGGAATTGGCGATGAAGGAAGGTTGGTGATGACGATGGCAATGATCTCCCCTCTCCGGAGCCCAGAACGGACTCTAGATCTGCCCTCCAGAGGAAGAACAGGTGGTGTCGGCGCCTTCGTATCCTAAAACGCGATGAACTCTTCGCCTTGATTTTTTTTCCAGACGAAACGGACTAAATAGAGCTGAGATTGGAGGCGGTGGAGCTTCGTGGGCCCCACAAGCCTGCGAGGCGCGGCCAGGGGGTCGCGCCTGGTGGGCTTGTGGGCTCTCAACTCCACCCCTCCGGTTCATTCTTGCGCCAGTATTTTTTATATATTCCACAAAAAATCCTCGTAAATTTCCAGGTCATTCTGAGAACTTTTATTTCTGCGCAAAAACAACACCATGGCAATTCTGCTGAAAACAACGTTAGTCCGGGTTAGTTCCATTCAAATCATGCAAATTAGAGTCCAAAACAAGGGCAAAAGAGTTTGGAAAAATAGATACAACGGAGAAGTATCAACTCCCCCAAGCTTAAAACCTTGCTTGTCCTCAAGCAATTCAGTTGACAAACTGAAAGAGACAAAAGAAAAACTTTTATGAACTCTATTTGATCTTGTTGTTGCAACTATGTCTAACTCATATCCAGAATTGCAGCAAGATCACAAGAAAACCACATAAGCAAATGACATCTAGGTCTCACGATAAACTCATATCAATGGCATAATCAACTAGCGGGCAATAATAATAAGTTTCAAACGTCAACACTTCAATCAAAACAATCATGAAGCAGTGTGAACAGATGGTATCTCGCTAGCTCTTTCTGAGACCGCAAAATATAAATGCAGAGCACCATCAAAGACCAAGGGCTGACTAAACATTGTAATTCATGGGAAAGAACATCCAGTCACAGTCATACTCAATCACAGTTAAAAGCAAAGCATAAAAATGACAGAGGTGCTCTCTAATTGGTGCTTTTATAAGAAGAGGATGACTTAACAGAAACATAAATAGACAGGCCCTTCGCAGAGGGAAGCATTGATTTGCAGAGGTGCCAGAGCTCAAGCTTTGAAAACAGAGATAATAATTTTGGGCGGCATGCTTTCATTGTCAACGCAATGAATAAGAGTTTTCACCATCTTCCACGCTACACATGCTATAGGCGGTTCCCAAACAGAAAAGTAAAGTTTTGTCTCCCCCACCACCGATCAATCACACTCCACGACTAGCCGAATACTCGGGTGCCGTCCATACCAACAACAATCCAGGGGGAGTTTTCTTTGCAATTATCTTTTCGATTTGAGCATGGAATTGGGCATTCCATTTACCGGCCCCTTTCTCGTGGACGATAGTGAATAAACACATATCGAGGATTACACGCCTAGCATGGAAGATACTGATAGCCCCCTATTACCACATGAGCGGTTCGGGCATGCAAAACAGATTATTTCTTGAAGGTTTAGAGAGTGGCACATGCAAATTTACTTGGAACGGCAGGTAGATACCGCATATAGGTAGGTATGGTGGACTCATATGGAACAACTTTGGGTTTATGGAAGTGGATGCACAAGCAGTATTCCCGCTTAGTACCAGTGAAGGCTAGCAAAAGACTGGGGAGCGACCAACTAGAGAGACAACAGTCATCAAAATGCATTGAGTAGGACATAAGTCACCATGAACATGAATATCATAGAGGCTACATTGTTTCAACTACATGCGTGAACATGCGCCAAGTCAAGCCACTTGAATCATTCAAAGGAGGATACCATCCTATCATACTACATCATAGTCATCTCAAAATTCATGTTGGCATCCAAGACAAACCATTATAAGCCCCTAGCTAATTAAGCATGGCATCACAAACTATGATCTCTAAGTTGTCATTGCAAACATGTTTATCGCACAACAAAGCTAAATCAGGAACGATGAGCTACTCATATTTGCAAAAACAAAATAGATCGAGTTCATACCAGCTTTTCCAGGCTCAGTCACTTCATCATATATTGTCATTATTGCCTTTCACTTGCACGACCGAATGATGTGAATAGTAATAAGAGTGCTCGTGCATTGGACTAAGCTGGAATCTGCATGCAAACACAAAGGAGAAGACAAAGTAATATGGCTCTTTGATAGATAAACATATATGCATGCGAGAGCCACTAAACATTGTAACCACGGTCTTCTACGTTGACCCAAAGAAAAAGAAAACTATTTACACGGGAAAGCTCCCAACAAGCAAAAGAAGAAAAGGAAATCTTTTTGGGTTTTCTCGAACTAGACAAACACACGAGAAGAAAGCGAGAAAAAGAAAATAAACTAGCATGGATGATACAGTGGCAAAGTGTGAACACCGACTAACAAAGTGAAAGCGTAAGCAAGAATATAAAGTCGGTGAGAAACATGTACTCCCCCAAGCTTAGGCTTTTGGCCTAAGTTGGTCTACTCCCATGGCTAGTCCGGGCGATACCCAAAATCATAATGGGGGTTGTACGGGGGTGCGGCAGCCACTGCCTGAATAGCTGCCTCACGGAGGCGAGCAGCCTTTGCCTCCCTCTCATACTCCTCTGCCTCTCCTTTGGTTATGTAATATCTCTGTTTTACCTGAAAGTCAAAGAAATATGGAAAACACGTTGTCGGTTAAATATTAACCGGTATAGGAGGGATTCATTGTCCCTCTCAAGGAACTGATAGCGTGTCATAGCGGCGCGATCAAGGAAAGCTGTATGGAGCGGGGGATCTCCTTTGCGGATGGGTACTCCAAGAAAATTTGCTATGCGAGTGGCATAGATCCCACCAAAGAAATCCCCTTCATTAGCATTATTATTCAGCCTTCTTGCTATTATAGATCCCATGTTGAAACTCCTGTCACCCGTTACTGCGCTCTTAAGAATAGTAAGGTCGGGTGCGCAGATGTGACAATGCTCGATCTTGCCGTTAATGCATCTACCTATGAAGAGGGCAAAGTAATGCAAGGCAGGAAAATGAATGCTCCCCATGGTAGCTTGCATAATATCTCTAATTTCTCCGACAGTTATACCAGAGAAAAAATCTCTAACCGAAGATTTAGGAGGATCATTGAGACTACCCCAACGAGGTATCTTGCAAATTCTGTTGAAGTCCTCTAAATCCATGGTATACGATTTGTCATAGAGATCAAACTGTACAGATGTGTCACGGCCAACTGAAAATTTGAATCTACGAACAAAAGAGGCAGTGAGAGTAGTATACTGTTCACATTTATCGGAGATGAATTCTTCGAGTCCGACGTTGGGAACAAGTGTATCAAACTCGTCTTTGAAACCTGCCTCAATCATGAATTCATCAGAAGGCCATTCACATGGTTGTACCTATGTGTTCCTCTGTTGGTAAGGATCGGGCTCCCGAATCGCGAGACGGGGACCTCTCTTGCTTGAGGAACCACCATGATAATTTCTCCTGAACATTTTCCTTTTCTGAAATTTTCAGTGACTCAAAGGAAAAGTGAACAAGGCTCAACTAAACTCGTAGCAACTACTCCGGCAAGTGCCTAGAGGCCATATCATGCATCAAAACTACTTGGGACCAGCTAAAATTAGCATGCAAAGCTCAAGAACATGGTCACCAAGGAAGCAAAAATACGCAACGAATAAGGCACTAGAGCACAAATTAATTGGACCAATGGAGGAGTCACATACCAAGGAGCAATTTCCCCAAAACAGTTTGGTGAATGGGGCTTTGCACAAGGAGATCGAAAATCCCAGCAAGAAGAGCAAGAACACGGGTTTGAGCTGCGAAACGATTTTTTTTAGAGGTAGGAGAAGCAGATGGGAGCTAGAATAAGTGGAGGGGGTACACGTGGGCCCCACAAGCCTGGTAGGCGCGGCCACGGGGTGCCCGCGCTTCCAGGGCTTGTGGCCCACTGGTGCAGCCCCCTGACTAGCTCTCCGTCTCAGTATTTTTAAAAAAATCCAGAAAAAATCATACTTGATTTTCAGGACATTCGGAGAACTTTTATTTTCGGGGTGCTTTCTACGGGACACTAAAAGCAGAAAACAGGGAAAACTAAACTAAATCTATCATTTTTCTTCTAAGCAACCGAAGGTGAAAGCTTGGAACAGAGGTTCGTGACTCCTCGATTCATCCATCTCATGGTCATCGAAAGAAATCTGTCAATGAGGTTGATCAAGTCTCCTTGACAAACTTTTGCGAATCGCAAAAGAAGACGGAGAATTTTCTAATAGTCACTAGGTTACCTCAATGGGGATGTGCATATCCCCAACAATGAAATCATACTTCATCTTAGCAGTAGGTATAGGGCATTCAAAGCTCCCAATAAAGATCGATGAAGTCTTTTCGATAGCATTGATGAAATGTACTCGATATTGTTTCTTCGGAAAGTGCACCGTATGCTCATTACCGTTGACATGGAAAGTGACATTGCCTTTGTTGCAATCTATAACATCCCCTGCAGTGTTTAAAAAGGGTCTTCCAAGGATGACCGCCATTGCATCATCCTCGGGAATAACCAGGATATCAAAGTCAGTCAAGATAGTAACGTTAGCAACCACAACATGCACATCCTCGCAAATGCCGATAGGGAAAGCAGTTGATTTGTCGGCCATTTGCAGAGAGATTTCAGTGGGTGTCAACTTATCCAGTTCAAGCCTACGATAAATAGAGAGAGAGGCATAACACTGACACCGGCTCCAAGGTCGCATAAAGCAGTTCTAACGTAGTTGCCTTTGATGGAGCAATGTATAGTGGGCACTCGGGGATCACCTAGTTTCTTAGGAGTTCCACCCTTGAAGGTATAATTAGCGAGCATGGTGGAAATCTCAACCTCTGGTATCCTCCTCTTATTAGTCACAATATCCTTCATGTACTTAGCATACAGAGACATTTTGAGCATATCTGTCAAACGCATTTGCAGAAAGATAGGTCTAATCATTTCAACAAATCACTCAAAATCCTCATCATCCTTTTTCTTGGATGGTTTGGGAGGAAAGGGCATGGGTTTCTGAACCCATGGTTCCCTTTCTTTACCATGCTTCCCAGCAGTGAAGTCATTCTTATCGTATCTCCTATTCTTAGGCTGTGGGTTATCAAGATCAACAGGTTCAATCTCCACATCCTTATCATTGCTAGGTTGATCATCATCATGAACGCCACTATCGATATTATCATTAGGCTCATGTTCATCACCAGATTGTGTTTCAGCATCAGAAACGGAGACTTCGTTTGGATTGTCAGGTGTAACAGGGTTGCTAGCGTGCAAGTTCCTATCATCTTTCTTTTTCTTCCTAGGATGACTAGGTGCATCAGTGCTAACTCCTTGAGAATCTTGTTCAATTCTCCTAGGATGACCCTCAGGATACAAAGGTTCGTGGGTCATTCTACCGCCTCTAGTGATGACTCTGACAGAATTGTCATTCAACTCATTGAGCAAGTCATTTTGAGCCTTAAGTACTTGTTCTACCTGAGTAGTAACCATAGAGGCATGTTTACTCAGAAGGTTAAGATGATTGACGTTTCTGTCCACACAAGCACTTAAATGACTACGCATACGAGCATTCTGTTCCAATTGTCTGCTAACATAATCATTGAAACTCTGTTGTTTGGCAACAAAGTTATCAAATTCATCCAGGCATAAGCTAGCAGGTTTATCAAAAGGAATATCACTCTCATTGAATCTACGCACAGAATTTACTTTTACTACCTGTATCAGGTTATCAAGACCATGGATCTCTTCGATAGGTGGTAGATTTTTGACATCTTCAACTTTAATGCCTTTCTCTTTCATAGATTTATTACCTTCTTGCATATCTTCAGGACTGAGGAATAGAATGCCTCTTTTCTTGGGAGTTGTCTTAGGAGGTGGTTCGGGAATAGTCCAAGCATTCTCATTGCACAACATATTATTCAATAGGATCTCAGCTTGTTCTATGGTTCGTTCCCTAAAAACACAACCGACACAGCTATCTAGGTGGTATCTAAAAGCATTGGTTAGTCCATTATAGATGATATCAAGTATTTCATTCTTCTCAAGAGGGTTATCAGGAAAAGCATTCAGTAGCTGGACGAGCCTCCCCCAAGCTTGTTGGAGACTCTCTTCTTGAGCTTGCGCAAAGTTGTATATTTCCTGCAAGGCGGCTTGCTTCTTATGGGCAGGGAAATATTTTTCAGAGAAGTACTAGATCATATCCTGGGGGCTACGCACACAACCAGGAGCAAGAGAAGTGAACCAAGTCTTAGCATCATCCTTTAGCGAGAAAGGAAACAACTTAAGGATATAGTAGTGGCGGATCTTTTCCTCACTCGTGAATAGGGTGGCTATATCGTGTAGTTTGGTAACATGGGCTACAACTGTTTCAGACTCATAATCGTGAAAAGGATCAGATTCCACCAAAGTGATTAACTCAAGGTCGACAGAGAATTCATAATCCTTATCGGTCACAAAGATAGGCGAAGTAGCAAACTTCGGGTCGTATTTCATCCTAGCGTTCAAAGATTTTTCTTTCCACTTGAGCAGTAATTTCTCAACATCATAGCTATCCTTACAAGCAAGAGAGTCCTCAGCTATCTCTCCCTCCATAACATAACCCTCAGGCATATCAGGCAATTCATATCTAGGAGAGCTAGTTATAATAGGCAAAATAGCAGGTTCTACTTCAATAGTATCAACAGTTTCAGAAGTATCATCACATCTAGCAACAACTCTAGCAATTTGTGCATCAAGGAATGCACCTAGTGGCAAAGCAGTATAAAGCATAGCATCATCACAAGCTTCATGGACAGCAGAAGTAGCATCATCAAGCAGATGCGACATATCAAGATTTCTAGTAGGAGGTGGTGTCGCAAACTTACTCATAACTGAAGGTGAATCAAGTGCAGAGCTAGATGGCAGTTCCTTACCTGTCCTCGTAGTTGAGGGCAAAACTTTGGTTTTTGGATCTTTCAAATTCCTAATAGTGACCAGCAGACATAAATCCCAAGTGACTCAGAGAATAGAGCTATGCCTCCCCGGCAAGGGCGCCAGAAAAAGGTCTTGATAACCCACAAGTATAGGGGATCGCAACAGTTTTTGAGGGTAGAGTATTCAACCCAAATTTATTGATTCGACACAAGGGGAAGCCAATATTCTCAAGTATTAGCAGCTGAGTTGTCAATTCAACCACACCTGAAAGACTTAGTATCTACAGCAAAGTATCCGTAGCAAAGTAGTATGATAGCAACAGTAGCAATGGTAACTAGTAGAAGCAAAGTGACAGCAGTAGAGACAGAGTAACAGTAGCAACAGTAACATCAGAGTAACAGTAGCAGGAGTAGCAGCAGTAGGGACAAAGTAACGTAGCAAGGACCAGTAGGAAAAACTCGTAGGCATTGGATCGGTGATGGATGATTATGCCGGATGTTATTCATCGTGCAACAGTTATAACACCGAGAGATATGTAACTAGCTCCAGTTCGTCAATGTAATGTAGGCATGTATTCCGTACGTAGTCATACGTGCTTAGGGAAAAGAACTTGCATGACATCTATTGTCCATCCCTCCCGTGGCAGCGGGGTCCTAATGGAAACTACAGGATATTAAGGTTCTCCTTTTAATAAAGAACCGGACCACTGCATTAATACTTGGTGAATACATGAACTCCTCATACTATGGTCATCTCCGGGAGTGGTTCCGGCTATTGTCACTCCGGGGTTGCCGAGTCATAACACATAGTAGGTGACTACAACTTGCAAGATAGGATCAAGAACACACATATATTGGCGACAACATAATAGGTTCAGATCTGATATCATGGCACTCGGGCCCTAGTGACAAGCATTAAGCATGGGAAAGTAGTAGCAACATCAATCTCAGAACATAGTGGATACTAGGGATCAATCCCCGTCAAAACTAATTCGATTACATGATAGATCTCATCCAACCCATCACCGTCCAGCAAGCCTACGATGAGATTACTCACGAACGGTGAAGAGAATCATGGAATTGACGATGAAGGAAGGTTGGTGATGACGATGGCGACGATATCCCCTCTCCGGAGCCAGAACGAACTCCAGATCTGCCCTCCAGAGGAAAAACATGTGGTGGTGGCGCCTTCGTATCGTAAAACGCGATGACCTCTTCTCCTTGATTTTTTTCCGGAAGAAAGGGACTAAATAGAGCTGAGATTGGAGGCGGTGGAGCTTCGTGGGCCCCACAAGCCTGCCAGGCGTGACCAGGGGGGCCCGCGCCTGGTGGGTTTGTGGGCTCTCAGCTCCACCCCTCCGGTTGATTCTTGTGCCAGTATGTTTTATATATTCCACAAAAAATCCCCGTAAATTTCCAGGTCATTCCGAGAAGTTTTATTTTTGTGTAAAAACAACACCATGGCAATTCCGCTGAAGCAGCGTTAGTCCGTGTTAGTTCCATTCAAATCATGCAAATTAGAGTCCAAAACAAGGGCAAAAGAGTTTGGAAAAGTAGATACGACGGAGACGTATCAGCAGGCACTGCGCCCCACGGTGTCCCGGTGCTGGTGTCGATGTTTGCCAGCAGCGGGTTCAAGGTGGACCAGGCGGCCCGCATGGCGGGTGGCGATCTAGAGCGCTTGGAGGAACACACCAGGGTAAGTGCCTCATCTTTATCTTTTTTTTCTTTTCTTCTTCTTGAATCAGTGGGGGCGCGCCAGCGCACCCATTGGGTGTATCCCCCGAGAGTCGGGTCGGGCGAGCATCGGCCGGGCCGAATCTCTTTTGAGCTTCTTCTCTTGCTTTGCTTCTTTAGTGGGGGCGCGCTAGTGCACCCACTTTGTGTAGCCCCCGAGAATCGGGTTGGTTATCACTTAACCAGACTGAATCTTACTTCTGCTTTATCCTTGCCTTGTAGGATCTTTATGATGCCCAGGTGCAGGCCTTCAACATGTTGCGGGCTCAGCACCAGGCAGCTGAAGGTCAGGTTGCCGAGCTTCATGCCCGGCTGGGTGAGGTGGTCGTGGAGCGGGACACCCTGCGTGACGCGTACGGCAGGCTCTAGGAGCAGCTGGCTCTTCTCCAGACAGAGAAGAAGGAGCTCGAGGCGGCTGGCCGAGCCGAGCTGGAGCAGTTGCGCGCCTCTCTGCAGGAGAAGGACGCTTCCCACACTGCTGATGTGGAACGTCTTGGGTCGCTTCATCTCGAGGAGATGAAGCTCAAGGACGCCGCCTTGAAGGAGAAGGAGGACACCCTGGCCCAGAAGCATACACAGCTGGCCAAGGCCCTGGACTCGGCGGCGACCCTCCAGGAGGAATTTGCCCGCCTTACTCAAGCGAGCAAGGTGCGGGAGCTCGAGGTCCTGGAGAGCGCTCATGAGACCGATGGCGACTTCAATCGTGAGTCTTATTTTGTTTCGTCTTGAACTTTCTTGGCCGTCTCCTCTTCTTACTCGTTTTTGCACCCCTTTCCCTGTCTCAGGCCTCTTCCTTGAGACACAGGGCGCAGCCGACACGGCCATCGAGGTGAGCCATGAGGAGCGCCGCGCGGCTGGGCAGGAGGTAGATGCTACCTCCGGCTGGAGCGTGGAGGAGATCGGAGTGGGCCTCAGGGCCCGCCTGCGCGTCCTGGGCGAGTCCGTGGCTTAGCTCCAGGTCGTAGGCTCGTCGATGGTGGCGGCCCTGTGGCCTGATGACGTGGAGCCGACATCAATGAGCCGTCTCTCCCGTTGGCTTGGGGCTGGCGAGGAAGGTCTTGACGCCTGGCGCGCCTCGGTCGCGCACGCTGGAGCCTACATGGCCCTGTGCTTGGCCAAGTCCTGGTACCGAAACCTGGACTTGGGCAAGCTCGTCGCTCAGCGCGACGGCTCGGAAGCGGAGCTGCAGGCCGTGGAGGAGGCGCTGCGTGTGAGGGCCAGCGACATCGCCACATACGCCGCCTGGGATGAGCTCAACTTGGAGCGGGATGAAGGCGGCAATGTGATCCCTGAAGATCTGCATGGCCTTCAGCCCTATGACGCTGATGGCAACTCTGACGAGGCGGCCCACGAGGTGGATAATGCTGCTGCCTCCAGCGGCGCGGCGTATGCCGACTCTGGTGCGGACGAAGCCGGAAGTCCTCGCGGAGGAGACGGCGCCACCGCCTTGGGAGCAGCCGGCGATGGTGAAGCCACCACTTCAGGAGCAGCAACAGGGGCGACCGATGAGGCCGCAGCCCCTTAGCCGGTGTCATGTTTTTTTTGTTGTCTGATATTATCTTGTCAGTCCAACAGTTCCACCCACTGGGGGGTGTAACGAACCTCGGCCGTGGGCCAATGCATTTTGAATGTATGGATTTAGCATTATATTCGTATTGCCATGCGTGTTGTTTTATATATTTATCTTTTGATTCCTTCTTGATTTCTTTTTCTCGAATCCCCGTATCCCCAAGTTTCCACCCGCCAGCCCAACAGCCGGGATCCGGTCTGTTTCTGGGTCGAGGTTTCTGGCCTTGAGAATGCCAGACTTAGATTTTTCGAAGCCATCAAGACTTAAAGATTCAGACATAAATCAGGAGAGGCCGGGTAGAATGAGATCGTAACATAGATCAAGCCAACCCGAGTCGGCCACCTTTTTGTAGTCAAACTTATCATGCATCCGGCCTTACCTGGCGTTGCTATCCCACAGACAGCAGCGCCAGAAATTGACACGTTGACAGAGGCTGGGCTTGCGTTGGGTTTTCCCTTGAAGAGGAAAGGGTGATGCAGCACAGGAGCAGTAAGTATTTCGCTCAGTTTGAGAACCAAGGTATCGATCCAGAAGGAGGGTCTCGTCAAGTCCAGAGTACCTGCGCAAACACAAACAAGCTTGCACCCAACACCTCAAAGAGGTTTTCAATCCCTTCAAGATTGTTTGCAAAGTGAGATCTGAAGGCGGAAAGTGCAATGAAGTAAATAGTGTAACGCTGAAAATATGGTGTGGAGTAGACCCTGGGGGCCATAGTGTTCACTAGAGGCTTCTCTCAAAATAGCAAGTATTACGGTGGGTGAACAAATTACTGTCGAGCAATTGATAGAACCGCGCAAAGTCATGACAATATCTAAGGCAATGATCATACATATAGGCATCACGTCTGAGACAAGTAGACCGATACTTTCTGCATCTACTACTATTACTCCACACATTGACCGCTATCCAGCATGCATCTAGTGTATTGAGTTCATGATGAACAGAGTAACGCTTTAAGCAAGATGACATGATGTAGAGGGATAATCTCAAACCAATGATGAAAACCCCATCTTTTTACCCTTGATGGCAACAACACGATGCGTGCCTCGCTACCCCTTCTATCACTGGGTGAGGACACCGCACGGTATGAACCCAAAACCAAGCACTTCTCGCATTGCAAGAATCATAGATCTAGTTGGCCAGACAAAACCCACAACTCAAAGAGAATTACAAGGATATGAAATCATGCATAAGAGAGATCAGAATAAACTCAAATAGGATTCACAGATAATCTGATCATAAATCCACAATTCATTGGATCTCGAAAAACACACCGCAAAAGAATATTACATCGGATAGATCTCCATGAAGATCATGGAGAACTTTGTATTGAAGATCTAAGAGAGAGAAGAAGCCATCTAGTTACTAACTATTGACCCGTATGTCTATGGTGAACTACTCACGCATCATCGGAGAGGTCATGGTGTTGATGAAGAAGCCCTCCTTGTCCGAATCCCCCCTCCGGCAGGGCACGAGGACGTGCCCCAGATGGGATCTTGCGGAGACAGAAGATTGAGGCGGCGGAAAAGTACTTTCGATGATCTCCTGATTTTTTCTAGAATTTATGGGAATATATAGGCGAAAGACCTAGGGCAAAGTGCGTCGAGGGGGCCCACAAGCATGGATGGCGCGGCCTCCCCCTAGCCGCGGGGTGATACGTCTCAAACGTATCTATAATTTTTGATGGCTTCACGCTATTATCTTGTCAACTTTGGGTGTTTTATATACCTTTTATATCTTTTTTGGGACTGACTTATTAATTCAGTGCCAAGTGCCAGTTCCTGTTTTTTCTGTGTTTCTGACTCTTTTCAGATCTGATTTTGGAACGGAGTCCAAACGGAATAAAATCCCCGAAATAAATTTTTCCAGAATTGAAGAAGATCGGGAGGCTTGAGGGCCAAGGCAGTGGGCCCACACGGAGCCCACAAGCCCCGTTGCCACGACCAGGGGGCCCTGCGACAACCAGGCTTGTGGCCTCCCTGCCGCTCCCCTGCCCTAGCTCTTTGGCCTATAAATTCCCTAAAATTGCAGAAAAAATGAGGGCATCCATGAAAACACTTTTCCGCTGCCGCAAGTTTCCATTTCCGCGAGATCTCATCTGGAGACCCTCCCGGTGCCCTGCCGGAGGGGACTTTGGAGTTGGAGGGCTTCTACATCAACATCATCGCCTCTCCAATGACTCGTGAGTAGTCCACTTCAGACCTACGGGTCCGTAGTTAGTAGCTAGATGGCTTCTTCTCTCTCTTGGATCTTCAATACAAAGTTCTCCATGATCTTCATGGAGATTTATCCGATGTAATCCTCTTTGGCTGTGTGTTTGTCGAGATCCGATGAATTGTGGATTTGTGATCAGATTATCTATGAATTATATTTGAGTCTTTGCTGATTTCTTATATGCATGATTTGATATCCTTGTAAGTCTCTCCGAGTCTTGGGTTTTGTTTGGCCAACTAGATCTATGATTCTTGCAATGGCAGAAGTGCTTGGTTTTGGGTTCATACCGTGTGGTGACCTTTCCCAGTGACAGAAGGGGCAGCCAGGCACGGATCGTGTTGTTTCCATCAAGGGTAACAAGATGGGCTTTTATTGTAGGTATGAGATTGTCCATCTACATCATGCCATCTTGCTTAAGGCGTTACTCTGTTCTCATGAACTTAATACACTAGATGCATGATGGATAGCGGTCGACTTGTGGAGTAATAGTTGTAGATGCAGAAAGTATCGGTCTACTTGTTTTGGACGTGATGCCTATAGATATAATCATTGCCTTAGATAACGTCACGACTTTGCGCGGTTCTATCAATTGCTCGACAGTAATTCGTTCACCCACCATCTACTTGCTTTCATGAGAGAAGCCACTAGTGAACACTACGACCCCCGAGTCTATTCACAACTATCGTCTCCACTTTCACTTTTACTTTGCTTTGCTTACTTTGTTGCTTTCAGTTCTCACTTTGCAAAAAATCTATAAGGGATTGAAAACCCCTTCATAGCGTTGGGTGCAAGCTCTTTGTGTTTGTGCAGGTACTTGTGACTTGAACGCTCCTCCTACTAGATTGATACCTTGGTTCTCAAAACTGAGGGAAATACTTACCGTCGATATGCTACATCACCCTTTCCTCTTCAAGGGAACACCAACGCAAGGCTCCAAGGCCGCGGGGAAATCCTTTGCATATTTTCCAAGGAAGTCCCTATAGGCGTAGCCGTAGCAGCAGGATTCCAGGCGCCATTGCTAGGGAAGGTCTGTTGTTGCAGTAGCAGAAGGATTTCTGGCGCCGTTGCCGGGGAAGAGAGATCAAGTCAAGATCTATCCAAGTAAGTGTCACAAACTCATCTCTTCCATTTACCTTTTTTCCCAGTTGCCTCTCGTTTCCTCTCCCCCACTTCACATTTGCCGTTTTCATTTGCCTTTCTTCTTTGCCTTTTTCGTTTGCTTTTTTTTCGTTTGCCTTTTTCGTTTGTCCTTTTCTCTCGCTTGCTTTCTGTTCGCTTGTGTGCCATGTGCCTTCAATATGCTTGCATCTTCGCTTGCTGAAAATCTAGTGATATGGATCCTCATCCACTTGCTATTCTCTTTAAGAGATCCAATTATGTTGATCCAATTGCTAGTGAGTTGAGTGCACTTGACTATCTTTATGGAGTTTTGTTTGAGATGCGTGAATCTGAAAATTGTGAGGAAGAACTTTATGAAGTGATTCACGAGGGCTCCTTGGATGAAAAGCATGATTGCAATGGTTTCACTATAAATTCTATTAGTGACAATCATGCTAAAAATATGCAAAACCCTAAGCTTGGGGATGCTAGTTTTGCTATGTCCACTACTTGTTGCAATGATCATGAGTGGGGCAATGATTTTTCTTATGATCTTGAAAATTTGTTTAAGCCTCATGATGAATATGATATTTGCAATATTATTGAAAGTGGGTTTGGAGAAGTCATTACTTTAGTTGATGATAATCCCACTATTTTTGAAGAGCGTCAACCTTGCATGCATGTGGGTGATGACAAGAATATCCCATGTGATAGCTATATCGTTGAATTCGAATATAATCCCACATGTAATGAGAGAGGAAAATATTGTGGTAGAAACTTTCATGTTACTAAATCACCTCTCGTGATGTTGAGATTGCTCTTGTCTCTTTCTTCTTCCTTGCATATGGCAGCTATTGGTTGTCTTGACAATTTGTTTTCCTATAAAATGCCTATGCATAGGAAGTATGTTAGACTTAGATGTGATTTTCACATGCTTTAGGATGCTCTCGTTGTGCTTCAATTCTTGTCTTTTGTGAGAGCATCATTGAATGCCAAGCTAAGGGCGTTAAACAATAGCGCTTGTTGGCAGGCAACCCAATGAATCTATCCTTTTTATTTCTGTTTTGTGTTTTCCACACTTTCATAATTCTGTTATGATTGTGTTTTTTGTATTTCTTTTGCATTTGTGCCAAGTGAAACCGTTATGATTAGTCTTGGGGATGATCGTTTGGTCATGCTGGAAAAGACAGAAACTTTCTGCTCATGAAACGAATTTTCATTTCTTTCTGTAAGAGCTTTTGAGTTGATTCTTTTTGCTGTTGATTGCGACGCAAATTCTTCAGACTGTCGTAATTGTTCAAAAATTTTGAAGTACCAGAAGTATACGAAGTATATAGATTGCTACAGACTAGTCTGCTGTTAACAGATTCTGTTTTTGTTGAGTTGGTTGCTTATTTTGATGAAACTATGGATAGTATCGGGGGGTATTATACATGAAAGATTAAAAATACAGTAACCCAACATCAAGATGAGTAGAATTTAAGTTTTCTACAGTACCTAAGGAAGTGGTGGTTTGCTTTCTTATACTAATGTTATCACGAGTTTCTGTTTAAGTTTCGTGTTGTGAAGTTTTCAAGTTTTGGGTGAAGTTCTTATGGACAAAAAGATAAAGAGTGGCAAGAGCTCAAGCTTGGGTATGCCCAAGGCACCCCAAGTTGATTCAAGGATGTTGTAAAAGCCTAAGCTTGGGGTTGCCCCGGGAAGGCATCCCCTCTTTCGTCTTCAATCCATCGGTAATGTTACTTGGGGCTATATTTTTATTCACCACTTGTTATGTATTTTGCTTGGAGCGTCTTGTATCGTAGGAGTCTTTTATTTTTGTTGTGTCACAATCATCCTTGCTACACACCTAGAGAGAGAGAGACATGCACTCACCGTGATTTTGTCGAGCTCCACTTATATCCTTTGGTTAGACAAATCAGCTCACGTGTGCTTCACTTATATCTTTTGAGGTAGTTGATTTTGCTCTATGTGCTTCTCTTATATATTTTAGAGCACAGTGGTGCGTGGCTTGGTAGTTGATCTATGCTTTGAAAGTAGTCTCAAAAGGGGTAGTTATCTAGTGAAAACTTCCACCTTCATGTGCATTGAATAGTTAGAGAAGTTTGATTCATCTCAATTAGTTGTGAGTTGTGGTTGTGGTAATATTGAAGTTATATTAGTAAGGTGTTGTGAATCTAGAAATACTTGTGTTGAAGTTAGTGATTCCCGTAGCATGCACGTATGGTGAACCGCTATGTGATGAAGTCTGAGCATGATTAGTCTATTGATTGCCATCCTTTGTGTGGCGGTCGGGATCGCGCGATGGTTTATACCTACCAACCCTTCCCCTAGGAGTATGCGTTGAATGCTTTGTTTCGATTACTACTAAAACTTTTGCAACAAGTATGCGAGTTCTTCATGACTAATGTTGAGTCCATGGTTTAGATGCACTTTCACCTTCCACCATCACTATCTTCTTTAGTGCCGTGCAACTTTCGCCGATGCACAAAACCACCCATATAGCCTACCTACCTACTATGGCTTTTTCAAAGCTATTCCGAGATATATTGCCATACGACTACCACCATGACATGTGCCACCACTTCTACATTGCCATTTCATGATCATAAGATAGCTAGCATGATGTTTCCATTGATGTCTATGCCATGCTAGATCATTGTCACGGTACACTACCGAAGGCATTCCATATAGAGTCATCATTGCTCTAAGTTTTGAGTTGTAAGTGTGATGATCATCATTGATGGAGCATTGTCCCATGTGAGGAAATAAAAGAGGCCAAAGATGCCCACCAAAAAAAGAGGGCCAAAGAGCCCACAAAAAACAATTGAGAGAAAAAGAGAGAAGGGACAATGCTACTATCTTTCCACACTTG
Organism: Hordeum vulgare subsp. vulgare; assembly: GCF_904849725.1. Taxonomy (NCBI): domain Eukaryota; kingdom Viridiplantae; phylum Streptophyta; class Magnoliopsida; order Poales; family Poaceae; genus Hordeum; species Hordeum vulgare. Next base: position 521,252,019 of record NC_058524.1, read on the forward strand.
TGCATATTAAGCACCATGATCTTCATGATTGAGAGTATCTTGTTTTGTCACCACCATATAGCTAGTGGGAAATTTTTATTATATAACTTGGCTTGTATATTCCAATGATAGGCTTCCTCAAGATTGCCTTAGGTCTTCGTGAGCAGGCAAGTTGGATGCACACCCACTAGTTTTCTTTAAGAGCTTTCACATACTCTTAGCTCTAGTGCATCAATTGTATGGCAATCCCTACTCATTCACGTTGATATCTATTGATGAGCATCTCCATAGCTCATTGATATGCCTAGTCAATGTGACCATCTTCTCCTTGTTTGCCTTGCAACCTCCACCACACTCCACACCACTTATAGTGCTAAAACCATGGCTCACTCTCATGTATTGCGTGAGAGTTGAAAAAGTTTGAGAAAGTAAAGGTGTGAAAACAATTACTTGGCCAATACCGAGGTTGTGCATGATTTAAATTCGTTGTGCAAGGATAATAGAGCATAGCCAGACTATATGATTTTGTAGGGATAACTTTCTTTTGGCCTTGTTATTTTGAAAGTTCATGATTACCTTGCTAGTTTGCTTGAATTATTATTGTCTCCACGTCAATAGCAAACTATTGTTTTCAATCTAATGGATATGAACATTCAGGTCACATAAGAGGAGTTACAAAGGACATCTATGCTAGGTAGCATGAAAGCATCAAAAATTCATTCTTTATCACTTCCCTACTCGAGGACGAGCAGGAGTTATGCTTGGGGATGCTTGATACGTCTCAAACGTATCTATAATTTTTTATGGTTTCACGTTGTTATCTTGTCAACTTTGGATGTTTTATATACCTTTTATATCTTTTTTGGGACTAACTTATTAATTCAGTGCCAAGTGCTAGTTCGTGTCTTTTCTGTGTTTTTGACTCTTTTCAGATCTGATTTTGGAACGGAGTCCAAACGGAATAAAATCCCCGAAATAAATTTTTCCAGAATTGAAGAAGATCGGGAGGCTTGAGGGCCAAGGCAGTGGGCCCACACGGAGCCCACAAGCCCCGTTGCCACGACCAGGGGGCCCTGCGACAACCAGGCTTGTGGCCTCCCTGCCGCTCCCCTGCCCTAGCTCTTTGGCCTATAAATTCCCTAAAATTGCAGAAAAAATGAGGGCATCCATGAAAACACTTTTCCGCTGCCGCAAGTTTCCATTTCCGCGAGATCTCATCTGGAGACCCTCCCGGTGCCCTGCCGGAGGGGACTTTGGAGTTGGAGGGCTTCTACATCAACATCATCGCCTCTCCAATGACTCGTGAGTAGTCCACTTCAGACCTACGGGTCCGTAGTTAGTAGCTAGATGGCTTCTTCTCTCTCTTGGATCTTCAATACAAATTTCTCCATGATCTTCATGGAGATCTATCCGATGTAATCCTCTTTGGCTGTGTGTTTGTCGAGATCCGATGAATTGTGGATTTGTGATCAGATTATCTATGAATTATATTTGAGTCTTTGCTGATTTCTTATATGCATGATTTGATATCCTTGTAAGTCTCTCCGAGTCTTGGGTTTTGTTTGGCCAACTAGATCTATGATTCTTGCAATGGCAGAAGTGCTTGGTTTTGGGTTCATACCGTGTGGTGACCTTTCCCAGTGACAGAAGGGGCAGCCAGGCACGGATCGTGTTGTTTCCATCAAGGGTAACAAGATGGGCTTTTATTGTAGGTATGTGATTGTCCATCTACATCATGTCATCTTGCTTAAGGCGTTACTCTGTTCTCATGAACTTAATACACTAGATGCATGCTGGATAGCGGTTGACGTGTGGAGTAATAGTTGTAGATGCAGAAAGTATCGGTCTACTTGTTTTGGACGTGATGCCTATAGATATAATCATTGCCTTAGATAACGTCACGACTTTGCGCGGTTCTATCAATTGCTCAACAGTAATTCGTTCACCCACCATCTACTTGCTTTCATGAGAGAAGCCACTAGTGAACACTACGACCCCCGGGTCTATTCAGAACTATCATCTCCACTTTCACTTTTACGTTGCTTTGTTTACTTTGTTGCTTTCAGTTCTCACTTTGCAAACAATCTATAAGGGATTGACAACCCCTTCATTGCGTTGGGTGCAAGCTCTTTGTGTTTGTGCAGGTAATTATGACTTGAACGCTTCTCCTACTAGTTTGATACCTCGGTTCTCAAAACTGAGGTAAATATTTACCGCCGCTGTGCTACATCACCCTTTCCTCTTCAAGGGAACACCAACGCAAGGCTCCAAGGCCGCGGGGAAATCCTTTGTATATTTGCCAAGGAAGTCCCTATAGGCGTAGCCGTAGCAGCATGATTCCTCGCGCCGTTGCCAGGGAAGGTCTGTTGTCGCAGTAGCACGGGCTTGGGGCTTGTGGGGCCCCTGAGGCTCCCCTGCCTTGGCTCCCAAGCTTCTCGATCTTCTTCCGTTCCAGAAAAAATCTTTTCAGGGATTTTCTTCTGTTTGGACTCCGTTTCAAAATCTCCTCTGAAAGGGGTGAAAAACATGGAAAAAACAGGAACTAGCACTTGGCACTGAGTTAATAAGTTAGTCCCAAAAAATATATAAAAGGCATACATAACAACATGAAACCATCAAAAATTATAGATGCGTTTGAGACGTATCAAGCATTCCCAAGCTTAACTCCTGCTCGTCCTCGAGTAGGGAAGTGATAAAGAATGAATTTTTGATCTGGAATGCTACCTAGCATATTTGTCCTTTGCAACTTATTTCACGTGGCATGAATGTTCAGATCTGTGAGATTCGAAACAATAGTTTCCCATTGACATGAAAACAGTAATACTTCAAGCAAACTAGCAAAGTAATCATGAACTTTCAAAATAACAAGGCCAATGAAAGTTATCCCTACAAAATCATATAGTCTGGCTATGCTCCATCATCCTCACACAACTAATGTAAATCATGCACAACCCCGGTATTGCCCAAGTAATTGTTTTCGCACTCTTACTTTCTCAAACTTTTTATAACTATCACGCAATACATGAGCACGAGCCATGGATATAGCACTATTGGTGGAATAGAGTGTGGTGGTGGTTGTGAGACAAAAAGGAGGAGATGGTCACATTGACTAGGCGTATCAAAAAGGCTATGGAGATGCCTATTAATAGATATCAATGTGAATGAGTAGGGATTGCCATACAAAGGATGCACTTGAGCTATAAGTATGTGAAAGCTCAAAAGGAAAACTAGTGGGTGTGCATCCAACTTGCTTGCTCACGAAGACCTAGGGCAATTTTGAGGAAGCCCATCATTGGAATATACAAGCCAAGTTATATAATGAAGATTCCCACTAGCATATGGTAGTGGCAAAGCAAGAAGCTCTCAATCATGAAGAACATGGTGCTATCATGAAGCACAAGTGTGGAAAAAGAAAGTAGCATTGTCCCTTCTCTCTTTTTCTCTCTTTTTTTTATTTGGGCTCTTAGGCCTCTCTTTTTTTCTTTTCTTTTCTCCCTTTTTTTTGTTTTTGGGCTCTTTGGCCTTTTTTTCTCACATGGGACAATGCTCTAATAATGATGATCATCACACTTTTATTTACTAACAGCTCAAAATGATGATGACTCTATAGGAAATGCCTCTGGCAGTGTACCGGGATGTGCAACGATCTAGCATGGCGTATGATGTTGAAACATCTCGCTAGCTATCTTACGATCATGCAATGGAAATATGAGAGTGATGGCACAGGTCATGAGACGGAATGGTGGGAGTTTCATGGCAATATATCTCGGAATGGCTATGAAAATGCCATAGTAGGTAGGTATGGTGGCTGTTTTGAGGAAGAAATTTGGTGGGTTTGTGCACCGGCGAGAATTGCGCGGCACTAGAGAGGCTAGCAATGGTGGAAGGTGAAAGTGCATCTGTACCATGGACTCACATTAGTCTTGAAGAACTCACATACTTGTTGCGAAAGTTTTTATTAGTAATCGAAACAAAGTGCTGAACGCATACTCCGAGGGGAAGGGTTGGTAGGTGTAAACCATCGCGCGATCCCGACTTCAACACAAAGGATGACAATCAATTGATCAATTATGCTCCGACTTCCTAACATAGCGGTTCACCATACGTGCATGCTACGGGAATCACTAACTTCAACACAAGTATTTCTAGATTCACAACACCCTACTAACATGACTTTTAATATTACCAAATCCATGTCTCAAAACTATTTGAGAGGAATCAAAACTTCTCTTTCTACTCAATGCACATGAAGATGGATGTTTTTGCATCCTCTTTGGGTACCTATCACATTTGGGACTACATTCATAGCATAAGCCAACTACCAAGTCACGCACCGCCGTGCTCTAAAGATATAAGTGAAGCACTAGAGCAAAAGTATCTATCTCAAAAGATATAAGTGAAGCACTAGAGCAAAAGTATCTATCTCAAAAGATATAAATGAAGCACTAGAGCAAAAGTATCTAGCTCAAAAGATATAAGTGAAGCACTATGAGCATTCTAACAAAATCACGATGAGTGCATGTCTCTCTCTCTCAAAAAGGTGTGCAGCAAGGATGATTGTGACCAAACAAAAAAAGAAAAGACTCCTATGATACAAGACGCTCCAAGAAAAACACATATCATGTGGTGAATAAAAATATAGCTCCAAGTAATGTTACCGATGGATTGAAGACGAAAGAGGGGATGCCTTCCCGGGGCATCCCCAAGCTTAGGCTTTTTGGTGTCCTTGAATTTGGCTTGGGATGCCTTGGGCATCCCCAAGATTTAGCTATTTCCACTCCTTATCTCTTTGTCCATGAGAACATCACCCAAAACTTGAAAACTTCACAACACAAAACTTAAACAGAAATTTGTGATAACATTAGCACAAGAAAACAAACTACCACTTCTTTTGGTACTGTAGCAAACTTGAATTCTATCTATATTGATGATGGGCTACTGTATTCTCACTTTTCCATGGCTAGTACCCCCCGATACTAACCATAGTTTCATCAAAACAAGCAACCAACTCAACAAAAACAGAATCTGTCAAAAACAGACCAGTCTGTAGCAATCTGTATACTTCGTATACTTATCGTACCTAAAAAAATCTGAAACATTACGACGGCCTGGGAAAAAATCATATCAATCATCAGAAAAAATAATAAACTCAAAATCTCTTTCTGAATAAAAATGAAAAATCATCTTGTGACCGAAAAGTTTCTGTCTTTTTCCAGCAGGATCAAACAACCATCACCAAGACTAGTCATAAAGGCTTTGCTTGGCTCAAACACAAAAAGAAACACAAAAAAAAATCACAACAGAATTATGAAAGTGTGGACGCAACAAAACAGAAAGAAAAAGATAAATTCATTGGGTTGCCTCCCAACAAGCGCTATTGTTCAACGCCCTTAGCTAGGCATAGAAGCCATAGAATCATGTATCGTCGTCTTTGGTGCTCAAACCATAAGTGGCGCTCATCATGGATTCCTAAGGCACTCTTATTTTCTTTCTAGGAAAGTGTTCCATGACCTTCTTTAAAGGAAGTTGAAATCTAATATTCCCTTCCTTCATATCGATGATAGCACCGATAGTCCTTAGGAAAGGTCTGCCAAGAATAATGGGGCATGTAGGATTGCAATCAATGTCAAGCACAATTAAATCCACGGGTACATAGTTCCTATTTGCAATAATAAGAACATCATTGATCCTTCCATGGGTTTCTTGACAGTAGAATCAACAAGATGCAAATTAAGAGAACACTCTTCAATCTCATTAAAACCCAGAACATCACATAAATACTTTGGAATTGCAGAAACACTAGCACCCAAATCACACAAAGCATTGCACTCATAGTTTTTTATTTTGATTTTGATGGTAGGTTCCCACTCATCATGAAGCTTTCTAGGAATAGAGACTTCCAATTCAATTTTCTCTTCAAGAGATTTTATCATAGCTTCAGCGATATGATCGGTAAAGGCTTTGTTTTGGCTATAAGCGTGTGGAGAGCTTAACATGGATTGCATCAAAGAATTGCATTCAATCAAGGAGCAACTATCATAATTGAATTCCTTGAAATCCACGGTTGTAATTTCATTACTACTCAAAGTTTTAACATCTTCTACTCCACTTTTAATGCTTTTAGCATCAAGATAGATGGACTCCTGATCATTAGGACACTTTTCAACCAAAGTGGATTCATATCCAGCCCCATAATCATTAGGTTTGACACAAGAAAACAAAGATTCAATAGGAGTCACACCCAGCACTTTAAGATCTTCGTGATTCTCATCACGAGTTTCAGGTTTAGCAGCCATTTTATTGACTAAAGTAGCTTGCTTATCAGAAATCTGGCCCACTAGCTTTTCAAGACGAGCAAACTGATAATTTAGCGCAAGGAATTCTTTGGCCATATCATCAACTTGTCTACTCATAAAAGCCAGAAAAGAATTTTGCTCCTTCAGCTCTCTATGGAAGTAACTATTATATTCAAACTATGTAGACATGAAGCCTTTAACACTAGTTTCAATCTCTTCTATCTTCGCAAAGTGAGCATCAAAATGCCTTAGTGGGGAAATACGGGTTGTAGCAGGCAAGCAAGCACACAAGCAAACAAAGAGTAGGCGAGAAAAAGGGCGAACGAAAAGCCGAACGAAAAAGGAAAATTGGTGAAGTGGGGGAGAGGAAAACGAGAGGCAACTGGCAAACAAAGTAAATGCAAGAGATGAGTTTGCGACACCTACTTGGATGAGTTCTTGACTTGGTCTTCCTCCCCGACGCCAAAAATTCTTCTCCTATCCAACAAGCAACTGCGCCAGAAATTGACACGTTGACAAAGGCTGGGCTTGCGTTGGTTTTTCCCTTGAAGAGAAAAGGGTGATGCATCACAGGAGCAGTAAGTATTTCCCTCAGTTTGAGAACCAAGGTATCGATCCAGATGGAGGGTCTCGTCAAGTCCAGAGTACCTGTGCAAACACAAACAACCTTGCACCCAATGCTTCATAGGGGTTGTCAATCCCTTCAAGATTGTTTGCAAAGTGAGATCTGAACATGGAAAGTGCAACGAAGTAAAAAGTGTAAGTCTAAAAATAAGGTGTGGAGTAGACCCTGGGGGCCATAGTGTTCACTAGAGGCTTCTCTCAAAATAGCAAGTATTACGGTGGGTGAACAAATTACTGTCGAGCAATTAATAGAACCGCGCAAAGTCATGACGATATCTAAGGCAATGATCATACATATAGGCATCATGTCCGAGACAAGTAGACCGATACTTTCTGCATCTACTACTTTTACTCCACACATCGACCGCTATCCAACATGCATCTAGTGTATTGAGATCATGACAAACAGAGTAACACTTTAAGCAAGATGACATGATGTAGAGGGATAATCTCAAACCAATGATGAAAACCCCATCTTTTTACCCTTGATGGCAACAACATGATGCGTGCCTCGCTACCCCTTCTGTCAATGGGTGAGGTCACCGCACGGTATGAACCCAAGACCAAGCACTTCTCCCATTGCAAGAATCATAGATCTAGTTGGCCAGACAAAACCCACAGCTCGAAGAGAATTACAAGGATATGAAATCATGCATAAGAGAGATCAGAAGAAACTCAAATAAGATTCATAGATAATCTCATCATAAATCCACAATTCATCAGATCTCGACAAACACTCCGCAAAAGAAGATTACATCAGATAGATCTCCATGAAGATCATGGAGAACTTTGTATTGAAGATCCAAGAGAGAGAAGAAGCCATCTAGTTACTAACTATGGACCCGTAGGTCTATGGTGAACTACTCACGCATCATCGGAGAGGTCTCCGAATCCCCCCTCCGGCAGGGCACCAGGACGTGCCCCAGATGGTATCTTGCGGAGACAGAAGATTGCGGTGGCGAAAAAGTACTTTTGATGATCTCATGATTTTTCTGGAATTTATGGGAATATATAGGCGAAAGACCTAGGGCAAAGGGCGTCCAGGGGGCCCACAAGCCTGGATGGCACGGCCTCCCCCTTGCCGCGGGGTGGGGGCTGGTGGGGCCCCTGAGGCTCCCCTTCCTTGGCTCCCAAGCTTCCCGATCTTCTTCCATTCCAGAAAAAATATTTTCGGGGATTTTTTTTCCGTTTGGACTCCGTTTCAAAATCTCCTCTGAAAGGGGTCAAAAACATGGACAAAACAGGAACTAGCACTTGGTACTGAGTTAATAAGTTAGTCCCAAAAAATATATAAAAAGCATACAAAACATCCAAAGTTTGACAAGATAATAGCATGAAACCATAAAAAATTATAGATACGTTGGAGACGTATCAGGCGTCGCATCTCTAGCCGGACAGCCGGGAGCCGATCTATAGCTGTTACGAGGTGACCAGGGATCGGTCTGGCGTACACTATGTGTTTTTCTACAACTTAAGGAAGGCGTACGGGCAGCTAGCGAGCCCCCGAGCTTATTAGAGCCAGCAAGGGGCTTTGCAGAGTGGGCACTCTAGATATGAATTTTAAAAAGAAGCATAAGGCATGCTCTTTTTGTTGTATTCATTTGGAAATCCCTGAAGAGGAAGAAAGATACATTTGTGATTGCTCTCTCCGTGTTTGATACTTGCCTTCTAGCAGTAGAACGGGCGAAGCAACGCCGCGTTCCATGGACGTTCCGTCTCCTGGCCGGAGTCGTCCCTCTTCCGCTTCCTTGGCTTCTGGGCATCAATCAAGTAATATGCGTTGTTGTGCAATGCCCTACTGATGATGAAGGGTCCCTCCCATGGGGATGAGAGCTTGTGCTGGCCGGCGGTGCGCTGGATTTTTCTGAGCACCAAGTCTCCCTCTCTGAAAGAGAGAGGCTTGATCTTCTTGCTGTGGTAGTATCTCAGCTTCTGTTGATAGATGGCCGTCTGGCTCAAGGCCAAGTCCCTTGTTTCCTCGAGGAGATCCACACCGTCTTCTCTTGCCTCCCTCGCCTCCATTTCCGTGTACAGGGTTACCCGAGGCAAGTCGAACTCGATATCCGTAGGGATAATGGCCTCAGACCCGTATACAAGGAAGAACGGAGTGAAGCCGGTTGACCGGTTGGGCATGGTGCGGAGGCTCCATAGTACAGCCGACAGATCTTCGATCCAGCAGCCGGCTGACCTGACAAGTGGTGCCACCAGTCTTGGCTTGATGCCGGCCAGGATCAGGCTGTTAGCCCTCTCTGCGTGACCGTTGGACTGGGGATGTGCCACTGACGCCAAGTCGAGCAGGATGCCTACCTTGGAGCAGTAGAGCGCCATAGCGCCTTTGGCGAAGTTAGTGCCGTTGTCGGTGATGATGCTGTGGGGGACGCCATATCGAACAGAGATGTCCTTAATGAACTTGAGAGCTGTGGGGCCATCAAGCTTCTTGATAGGTCTAGCCTCGATCCACTTGGTGAATTTGTCAATGGCTACTAAGAGGTGGGCCATGCCACCACGAGCCGTCTTGAAAGGCCCCACCATGTCCAGCCCCCAGACGGCGAAAGGCCAGACGGCGAAAGGCCATGACGAAGGCGGCATGTGGCTTTGTGTGATAAAGAATTGGCAGCCCTCGCATTTGTCGACTAGATCCACGGCCTCCTCAAGGGTCGTGGGCCAGTAGTATCCGTGGTGGAACGCCTTGGCCACCAGGGTTCTAGAGGCGGCATGATGCCCGCAGCGCTGGAACACGCCAGTCACACTACACCGCACCAGCTCGCAATTGATGATAGCGTAGGATGCACATCTGCGCTGGATCTGCCTCGCCTCCGCCTTGTCTTGAGGAAGTTCGCCGCGAAGGAGGAAGGCCAGGATGGGTTGAGCCCATGATAGAGCCGACACAAGGGCTGGCTCCGCCTCGTCCAGACTGTTAGGGGCTTCCGCAGCCCCCGCGCTTGATGAAGTGGTAGTCGTGGGCTCGAGACAGGGTGTCTCTGATGCCGTCGTGGCAGCTGGCTCCCCGTCTACCTCCATGACATCCACCCACTGGGTGTCGAGATGATCGGATTCAAGGCAGGCAGGCAGGGAGTTGTTGTTGTAGCTGGTGCCACAATTGGAGTCGGCATAGCCCGCGTAGCCGGCACAGGAGTTGTAGCCGGCATAGCTGGTGAAGCCGACGGCGCTTGCACCAAAGATTCAACCGGTGCCGCAATTGGAGTCGGCATAGCCAGCATAGCCAGCACATGAGCTATAGCCGGCGTAGCTGGTGGAGCTGACGACGCTTGCACCGAAGAATCAGCCGGCACGAAGATCAATGCCAAATCCGGAGACGGCCTGATAGACGGCTTGTGGAGCAGCTCGAGGGAGACGCCGGCTGGGATAGCCTGTCTCATGGAGCCAATCTTGGCCAGTGTATCAGCCGCCTCGTTGTCTGCTCTGGGAACATGGTGGAACTCGTAGCCCTCGAAGGGGCCGCTGAGCTGCTGGATGAGGAAGCGGTAGCTTGCCATGTTGGCGTCCCTGGCACCCCATTCGCCAGAAACTTGTTGCACCACCAAGTCTGAGTCGCCAAAGCATATGAGACGTCGGATGCCAATCTCCTTGGCGAGCCGGAGGCCATGAGCCAGTCCTTCGTACTAGGTGACGTTGTTGGAGGCGGCGAAGTGGATCTGGAGAGCATACTTGAGCTGGTCTCCTTTTGGAGACGTCAAGACGATGTCGGCTCCCAGACCAGTCCGCATCTTTGAGCCGTCGAAGTGCATCCGCCAATGCGTAGAGTCTGGAGGTGGTGGCTCGAACTGGGTTTCGGCCAAGTCGACTAAGAAGTCGGCCACCACCTGAGATTTGATGGCGGTGCGAGGCTCGTAGCGGATATCATGGTCCGCCATGGCGATGGACCACTTGGCGATCCTGCCCGTTGCATCACGGTTGCCCATGATTTCTGAAAGTGGAGCAATGCTCACCACGGTGATGGCATGCTCCTGGAAGTACTGCTTTAACTTCTTTGTAGCAAGGTAAACACCATAACACATTTTTTGGTAGTGGGGATAGTTCTGCTTGGAGGCGGACAAGACCTCGCCGAGGTAGTAGACAGCGCGCTGCACTAATGGTACCTTGCCCTCCTCCTTGCGTTGAACTACCAACACTACACTAACCACGTGAGTGGTCGCTGCAATGTATATGAGTATGGGTTCCCTTTCAGCCGGCGCTGCCAAGATTGGCAGGCTCGAGATGACCTGCTTCAGGTCATGGAAGGCTTCATCCGCCTGGTCATTCCACTCGAATTTCATCGTCTTCTTCATGAGCTGGTAGAGTGGAAGGGCCTTCTCGCCAAGCCGGCTGGCAAACCGGCTAACGGACGCCAGGCAGCCGACGAACTTCTGGACGTCTAGGATCCGAGGCGGCCGCACCATCCGCTCGATGGTGCTGATCTTCTCGGGCTTCGCCTCGATACCACGAGCGGACATGAAGAACCCCAAGAGCTTGCCTCCTGGAACCCCAAAGACGCATTTCTCCGGGTTGAGCCAGATCTTGTATTCACGCAGGTTGGTGAACATCTCCCGCAGGTCGTCGAGGAGGCTGGAGTGCTGCTTCGTCTTGACGATGATGTCATCCACATAGACGTGGATGTTTATGCCGATCTGTAGCAGTAGGCACGGCTGCATGCAGCGTTGGAACGTCGCACCAGTGTTCTTCAGACCGAACGTCATGGTGGTATTGCAGTAGGCCCCGAAGGGCGTGATGAAGGAGGTCTTCAGGCGATCAGCTGGATCCAGCTTGATTTGATGGTAGCCTGAATAAGCATCCAGAAATGACAGCATTTCGCAGCCTGCACTGGAGTCGATGACTTGATCTATCCTAGGCAACGCGAAAGGGTCTGTCGGACATGCCTTATTCAAGCTAGTGTAGTCAATACACACTCGCCAGGTGTTGTTCTTTTTCAGCACTAGGACTGGATTGACTAACCAGTCCAGGTGGAAAACCTCCATGATGAAGCCGGCCGCAAGGAGCCGGGTAATCTCTTCTCCAATTGAGCGCCGCTTCCCCTCGCCGAAGCGGTGCAAGGGTTATTTTACCGGCTTTGCATCTGGTCGCACGTGAAGTTTGTGCTCGGCGTACTTCCTCGGAACACCCGGCATGTCCTTGGGGGACCATGCGAAGATGTCCCGATTCTCACGGAGGAAGTCGACGAGCTCGCTTTCCTATTTGGGGCTGAGGCCAACCCCGATGGTGATGCATTGCTTGGGGTTTGCAGGGTCGAGTGCCACTTGCTTGGTCTCTTTGGCCGGCTTGAACGAGCCCTCGCCGGCCGACTGGGACGGAGGAGAAGGGATCGCCGGCTGCTCGGTAGCCTGGGCCATGAGCCGGTCGATCTGTCTCTTCTCCTCAGCAATCACCAGGGCGTCGGCGAGGCAGCTGCTGTCTTGGGCGTACTCGAGCGACTTCTTGTAGTCGCCAGCAATGGTGATGATGCCCTTTGGACCCGGCATCTTCATCTTCAGGTAGGCATAGTGCGGGATAGCCATGAACTTGGCTAGAGCCGGTCTGCCCAGCAGCGCGTGATACGGGCTGCTGAGGTCCACAAACTCAAACCATATGGACTCTCGGCGGAAGTGAGCCTTGTCGCCGAAGAGGACGTCCAGCTGGATTTTGCCGATAGGCGAGCAGGACTGTCCAGGCACGATGCCGTGGAAGACAGTGCTGGTTGGCAGGACGTCCGTCTCCTTGAGCCCGAGCTTGCGGAGAGTATCGAGGTAGAGGATGTTGATGCTGCTGCCGCCATCGACCAATACCTGGGAGAACTGGCAGGTGAGCCTCTTGGAGGCAAATGTGGGGTCGAGGACGAGCGCGTATGAGCCCGGGTTGGGCATCACCGCAGGATGGTCTACCCGGCTCCATGTGATTGGTCTATCGGACCAATGCATGTATTGGGGAACCGGGGGAACCGTGGCATTCACCTCGCGCCATCTCTGGTGCAGGCTATGCTTGTCGTCGCCTTCACCGGTGAAGACGACGAATGCTCTGTCTTGATGGGGGTAGTCGTCGTGGAGGCGGCCGTCGTCGTGAGGTGGCGGCGGTGGAGCCGGAGCAGAACCAGGAGCCGGGGCATGAGGCGCATCCTGCGCACCTGGGCCAGCCGGCAGGCCCTCCCCTTGCGACAGCCGGCGTGCGAAGCTGCACTGTCGAAGGGTGTGGGTAGATGGTTGTGCCCCAGAATGTATCTTGTAGGGGGCATCAAGCAGCTGCTCGAAGGTGTGTTTGGGCAACCAGTTTCTATTGCCACTGTTGGGGCGCTTCCGCTGAGAGCCGACTTGGGGAGCCGACGTCTCGCCCTCCATGCTGGCTACCAACTTGTTGTTGGAGCGCGAATCTAGCTGATCCGCCTTGCGCTTGTTGTTGTTTTGGCCGCCTCGAGCGTCTCCAGCCGGCTTGGGAGTAGCCGGCGTGGGGACAGCCTTGTCCGAGGCGGCCACCTTGACTCGCATCACCGAGTCCGCCGTAGCATACTTGTCCGCCTTGGCCATGAGCAACGCCACAGAGGTGGGCTCGGAGCACATGAGCTTGTGCTTGAGGAGGGTGTCGTCTCAGCAACCGTCGATGAAGTACTGGATGGCCTGTACCTCATGCACCCCCTCACAGGAGTTGCGAAGCTTCGTCCACCGAGTGACGTAGTCGCGAAGGGGTTCGTCAGGCCTCTGGACGCACATGGCTAGCTCGCGAGGCCGGCCAGGGTTCTTGTAGGTGACAGTGAAGTTGCGGACGAACGCCTCCTCGAAGTCCACCCATGAGTTGACGCTGCCGGCTGGAAGGCTGTTAAGCCAAGTCCGAGCCGAGCCGGCCAACATGAGTGGCATGTAGCGGACTACTACACGCTTGTTGCCCCTAGCAATGCCAACGGCTGTGGTGTAGTCGATCAGCCAGTCCTCTGGCTTGGCAGTGCCATTGTACTTAGGAGTGTCCCGAGGTAAGGTGAAGCCTCGGGGGAACGGCTCCCCTCGGAGCCGGGGGCCGAAGCAGGCCGGACCGATGGGACCGTCCTCCTCCAAGAGGGCTGACTGGGCCAGGGCGATGAGACGCCTACGGGCGTTCTGGTCACCCTAGGGAACGCGAGCGCCGATCTGAGCTGTGATCGGAGAGGCACCTTGCGAACCGGTAGCATGGGTCCTCCCCGGACGAGGAACCTCACACGCCGAGTCGCTCTTGTCGCCTCCGCGATGCCTGCTCGAAGTATACTCGCTCTGGTGCTGGGAGCGCCTGTCTTGACTTCCCTCGCCCCTCCGGCCAGAGGTGCGATGCGAGGAAGATCCCTCCGCGTGGTGATGACCGCTAGGGTTGCGGCACGCTCCGTAGTTGGGTCCCAGAGACTTTGACTGGGCCTGACCGTGGTCAAGCCACGTCTGATGTTCGTTGGCGGCGTCAAGGAGATCCTTGACCCGCTTCTCCTGGAAGGCGCGCTCCTCGCCCTCCAACCTTGGCATTTCTTCCATGGCCGCCTGCGCCGCCCGCAAGTTGGCTGCAGGGGTCTCGTAGATGGGCTCATTGCCGCCTATGATCTCAGCAATGAACCGGCCGCGGCCGCTACCGATCCAAGCCGGCTAGGGGCCTCGGAAATTGGAGTGAGGCCGTATGCGGAGTTATACTCGCGCTGGATGGTCTCCATCCGACTCTTTGCCGAGGCGACGACAATGCCCTCCTCCAAGATCTACTTGCGAGCCTCCTCCAACGAGGCTCGGGCGTCGTTAGGGTTTGTGGAAGCAGCGATGGGTGTCTTCAGGCCAGCGAGAGCGTCCTGAAGAGTATCAACGATGATAGCAACAGGCTCACCAGCGTCTGCTGACGCCTTGCCGTGAGCCGTGCTAGTGCCAGCGCCGATGACCATCACCTCCACGATGTTGGAGACGACGGTGACATGGTACGGGGTGAAGAACCCCACCGATAGTGGAGGGCCGTTGAAGACGAGTACGTTGCTCGGGTACACGTCATGTGCAGGCATCTCAGCGATAGAGAGCCTACTGAAGCTGGCGCATGCTAGCAGTCCCCGCCAACGGCACTAGACAAATGTTGTTGATGTGGAACTCCTGACTTGATGCCTCCACGGCAACGGAGCCAGAAAAGAACTGCTCCCAGTTGCTCAACAATTAGCAATTGTCTTGCAATGGCCCACCAACGCGTGGGTTCACAGTAGTTTTCGAGGGTAGAGTATTCAACCCAAATTTGTTGGCTCGCCCAGCAGGAAGTGAAAGGATACTCTCAAGTATTAGCAGCTGAATGTGTCAAATTCAACCACACCTGAAAGATTAGTATCTGCAAGCAAACTATCAGTAGCAAAGTAGTATGATAGCAACGGTGCCAGAAACAATCTGGTGACAAGGCAGACTATTCCTAACTGTTGTATCAATGGTGCCAGAAGTTGCCCGTGGACGGGAAATATTCCTTCCCGGCAATAGTGCGAGAAAAAGTGTTGTAGCAGTGTAACGAGTAACAGCAGTGGCATGGAACAGCAGTAGTGACAGTAGTAGCAAGTAGCAATAGTAGCGAGTAACAGTAGCAGCAACAGTAGTAACAGCAACAGAGCAAAGCAAGTAACAACAGCAGTAACAGTAGTAACAGCAGCAGAGCAAAGCAAGCAACAACACCAACAACAGTAGTAACGGCAGCATAGCAAAGCAAGTAACAACAGTAGCAAGTAGCAGCAGAGCAAAACAAGTAACAACAGCAGTGGGACAAACTCGTAGGCAATGGGTCGGTGATTCGTTTGGATGACATTCATCATGCAACAGTTATAACACAGAGAGATATGTGGCTAGCTCCCGTTCGTCAATGTGATGTAGGCATGCATTCCGTGTGTAGTCATACGTGCTTAGGGAAAAGAACTTTCATGACATCTATTGTCCATTCCTCCCGTGGCAGCGGGGTCCAAAAGGATACTACGGGATATTAACGTTCTCCTATAATAAAGAACCGGACCAACGCATTAGCACTGGGTGAACACATGAACTCCTCAAACTATGGTCATCACCGGGAGTGGTTCCGGTTATTGTCACTCCGGGGTTGCCGGGTCATAACACATAGTAGGTAACTACAACTTGCAAGATAGGATCTAAAACACACATATATTGGTGACAACATAATAATTTCAGATCTGAAATCATGGCACTCGGGCCCTAGTGACAAGCATTAAGCATGGCAAAGTAGTAGCAACATCAATCTCAGAACATAGTGGATACTAGGGATCAATCCCCGTCAAAACTAACTCGATTACATGATAGATCTCATCCTACTCATCACCGCCCAGCGAGCCTACGAATAGATTACTCACGAACGATGAAGAGCTTCATGGAGTTGGAGAGGGAAGAAGGTTGATGATGACGATGGCGACGATTTCCCCTCTCCGGAGCCCAAAACGGACTCCAGATCTGCCCTCCAGATGAAGAACAGGATGTGGCGGCGCCTCCGTATCGCAAACGCAATGAAATATCCTCTTCTGGTTTTTTCGGGACGAAAGTGAATTTATAGAGCTGGAGTTGGGGGCAGCAGACCCACGTGGGCCCCACAAGCTTGGTTGCCGCGGCTATGGGGGGGGGGCGCGGCAACAGGGCTTGTGGCCCACTGGCCCATCCCATCCGGTGGATCTTTGCACATGTATTTTTCATATTTTCCAGAAATATTCTCCGTAAATTTTCAGGACGTTTCAAGAATTTTCTTTTCTGCACAAAAACAACATCATGGCAATTCTGCTGAAAACAACGTCAGTCCGGGTTAGTTCCATTCAAATCATGCAAATTAGAGTCCAAAACAAGGGCAAAAGAGTTTGGAAAAGTAGATACGATGGAGACGTATCAACTCACCCAAGCTTAAAACCTTGCTTGTCCTCAAGCAACTCAGTTGACAAACTGGAAGAGAAAGAAAAACTTTGACAAACTCTGTTTGATCTTGTTGTTGCAACTATGTCTAACTCATAACCAGAATTTCAGCAAGATCACAAGTTAACCACATAAGCAAGTGACACAAAGGTCTCACGGTAAACTAATATCAATGGCATAATCAGCTAGCGAGCAAATAATAATGAATCTCAGATACCAACAATTCAATCAAAACAAGCATGAAGCAATATGAATACGTGGTATCTCGCTAGCTCTTTCTGAGACCGCAAAACATAAATGCAGAGCACTTTCAAAGATCAAGGGCTGACTAAACATTGTAATTCATCGAAACAAAGATCCAGTCATAGTCACACTCAATATCAATCAAAAGCAAACCATAAAAATGACAGAGGTGCTCTCTAATTGGTGCTTATATAAGAAGAGGATGACTCGACAGGAAAATAAATATACATGCCCTTTGTAGAGGGAAGCATTGATTTGTAGAGGTGCCAGAGCTCAAGCTTTGAAAACAGAGATAGTAATTTTGGGTGGCATGCTTTCATTGTCAACGCAATGGCCAAGAGTTCTCAATATCTTCCATGCTATTCATGCTATAGGCGGTTCCCAAACAGAAAAGTAAAGTTTTAACTCCCCCACCACCAATCAATCACACTCCACGGCTAGCCGAATCCTCGGGTACCGTCCATACTAACATCAATCCGGGGGGAGTCTTGTTTTACAGTTATGTTTTCGATTTAAGCGTGGAACTGGGCATTCCAATTACCGGCCCCTTTCTCGTGAATGACAGTGAATAAACACATGTCAAGGATAACACGCTTAACATGGAAGATACCAATAGCCCCCTGTCACCACATGAGCGGTTCAGGCATGCAAAACAGATTATTTCTTGAAGGTTTAGAGAATGGCACATGCAAATTTACTTGGAACGGCACGTAAATACCACAAATAGGTAGGTATGGTGGACTCTCATGAAAAACTTTTGGGTTTATGGAACTGGATGCACAAGCAGTATTCCGCTTAGTACAAGTGAAGGCTAGCAAAAGACTAGGAAGCGACCAAATAGAGAGCGACAACAGTCATCAAGATGCAATGAGTTTGACTAACATGGAGTGCAAGCATGAACATGATATAAATCACCATGAACACGAACATCATAAAGGCTATGTTGATTTTGTTTCAACTACATGCATGAACATGTGCCAAGTCAAGCCACTTGAATCATTCAAAGGAGAATACCATCCTATCATACTACATCATAGTCATCTCAAAATCTACGTTGGCATTCAAGACAAACCATTATAAGCTCCTAGCTAATAAAGCATGGCATCAGAAACTAGGATCTCTAAGTTGTCATTGGAAACATGGTTCTCTCACAACAAAGCTGAATCCGGGACGACCAACTAGTCATATTTACAAAAACAAAATAGATAGAGTTCATACCAGCTTTTCCAGTCTCGGTCACTTCATCATATATCATCATTATTGCCTTTCACTTGCATGATCGAACGATGTGATCATTAATAAGAGTGCTCATGCATTGGACTAAGCTGAATCTGCACGCAAACACAAAGGAGGAGACAAAGTAATATGGCTCTTTGAAAGCTAAACAGGTATGCATGCAAGAGCCACTAAACATTGTAACCAATATCTTCTACCTTGACCCAAAGAAAAAGAAAACTATTTACATGGGAAAACTCCCAACAAGCAAAAGAAGAAACGAAAATCTTTTTGGGTTTTCTCAAAAGGACACAAAACAAGAAAAAAAAGAAAACGAAAATAAACTAG
The DNA here is from genome assembly GCF_904849725.1 of Hordeum vulgare subsp. vulgare. Lineage (NCBI taxonomy): Eukaryota > Viridiplantae > Streptophyta > Magnoliopsida > Poales > Poaceae > Hordeum > Hordeum vulgare. The sequence continues at coordinate 521,270,575 of NC_058524.1, forward strand.
CATGGCTAATACAGTGAAAAAGTGTAAACACCGGCTAACAAGGTGAAAGCATAAGCAAGAATGTAAAGTCGGTGAGAACACGTACTTCCCCAAGCTTAGGCTTTTGGCCTAGCTTGGTCTACTCCCAATGATGGTCCTGGCGAAATCCAAAATCATAATCGGGCTTATACGGGAGCACTACAGCCACTGCCTGAATACCTGCCTCACGGAGACGAGCAGCCGTCGCCTCCCTCTCATACTCCTCTGCCTCTCCTATGGTTATGCAGTATCTCCGTTTTACCTGAAAGTCAAAGAAAGGAGGAGCAGGAAGGGTAATATGGAAAACACGATGCCGGTTAAATATCAATTGGTATAGGAGGGATTCATCATCCCTCTCAAGGAACTGGTAGCGTGTCATAGTGACACGGTCAAGGAAAGCTCTATGGAGCGGGGGATCTCCTATGCGGATGGGTACTCCAAGAAAATTTGCTATGCGAGTGGCATAGATGCCGCCAAAGAAATCCCTCTCAATAGCGTTCTTATTCAGCCTCCTTGCTGTAATAGCTCCCATGTTGAAGCTTTTGTCACCCGTAACTGCGCTCTTAAGGATACTAAGGTCGGATGCGCATAGGTGACAATGTTCAACCTTACCGTTAATGCATCTACCTATGAAGAGGGCAAAGTAGTGCAAGGCAGGGAAATGAATGCTTCCTATGGTAGCTTGCGTGATGTCTCTAGTTTCTCCAACAGTTATACTAGAGGAAAAATCTCTAACCGAAGATTTAGCAGGATCTTTAAGATTACCCCCATTGGGTATTTTGCAAATCCTATTGAAATCCTCCAAATCCATGGTGTAGGATTTATCATACAGATCAAACAGTATGGATGAGTCACGGCCAACTAAAAATTTAAATCAACGCACGAAAGAGGCAGTGAGCATAGCATATTGTTCACATTTATCTGAGAGGAATTCTTCTAACCCGGCATTGCGGACAAGTGTATCAAACTCATCCTTGAAACCTGCTTCGATCATGAACTCATCGAAAGGCCATTCACATGGTTGCACCGGTGCGTCCCTTAGTTGATAAGGTTCGGGCTCCCGAATAGAAAGACGGGGACCCTTCTTACTTGAGGAACCACCATGAAACTTCCTCCTGAACATAATTTATTTTTGCTGAAATTTTTGAAGTTCAAGAGAAAAGTGAATGGAGATTAAACAAAATCGTAGCAACTACTCCTACTAGCGCCTAGAGACCGTATCACGCGCTAAAACTACTTGGGACAAGCTAAAATCAACATTTCAAGCTCAAGAACAGGGTCACCAAGGTAGCAAGAATACACGAAGGATAAAGCACTAGAGCAAAAACTAATTGGACCAATGGAGGAGTCACTGACCAAGGAGTAATTTCCCCAAAACGGTTCGGAGAATGGTGCTTTGAGCTGCGAAACGATTTTTTCTGGAGGTAGAGGAAGAGGGTGGGAGCTGGAATGAGCGGAGGGGGTCCCTGTGGGCCCCACAAGCTGGCTTGCCGCGGCCAGGGGGTGGCCGCGGTGACAGGGCTTGTGGCCCACTGGTGTGGCCCCCAGGCCAGCTCTGAGTCCCAGTATTTTTCAAATATTCCAGAAAAAATCATACTAAATTTTCAGGACCATCGGAGAACTTTTATTTTCAGGGTACTTTTCTCCGGGACGCTAAAACAGAAAACAGGGAGAACTAAACTAAATCTATCATTTTTCTTCTAAGCAACATAAAGTGAAAGCTTAAAACAGAGCTATGTGACTCTTTGATTCATCCATTTCATGGTCATCGAAAGAAATCCGTCAATGGGGTTGATCAAATCCTCATGACAAAACTTTTCTGAATCACAAAAGGGAACGGAGAATTTTTGAATAGTCACTAAGTTACCTCAATGGGGATGTGAATCTCCCCAATAAGCAAATCATACTTCATCTTAACACGAGGAATAGGGCATTCAAAGCTCCCAATAAGAATCGATGAAGTTTTTTCGATAGCGTTGATGCAATGTACTTGATATCGTTTCTTCAGAAAGTGCATCGTATGCTCATTACCGTTGACATGGAAAGTGACATTACCTTTGTTGCAATCTACAACATCCCCTGAAGTGTTTAAAAAGGGTCTTCCGAGGATGACATCCATGGCATCGTCCTCGGGAATATCCAAGATAACAAAGTTTGTTAAGATTGTGGTGTTAGCAACCACAACAGGCACATCCTCGCAAATGCCGACATGGAAAGCAGTTGATTTGTCGGCCATTTGCAGAGAGATTTCAGTGGGTGTCAACTTATCCAGTTCAAGTCTACGATAAATAGAGCGAGTCATAACACTAACTCCGGCTCCAAGGTCACATAAGGCAGTTCTTACGTAGTTTCCTTTAATGGAGCATGGTATAGTGGGCACTCCGTGATAACCAAGTTCCTTAGGAGTTCCGCCTTTGAAAGTGTAATTGGCAAGCATGGTGGAGATCTCAAGATCTGGTATCTTCCGTTTATTGGTCACGCTATCTTTCATGTACTTGACATACGGAGACCTTTTGAGCATATCAACTAACCGCATCTGCAGAAAGACGGGTCTTATCATTTCAATAAAGCGCTCAAAATCCTCATCATCCTTTTTCTTGGATGGCTTAGGAGGAAAGGGCATAGGTCTCTGAACCCATGGCTCTCTTTCTTTACCATGCTTCCTAGCAGTGAAGTCATTCTTATCGTATCTCTTAGGTTGTAGGTTATGAGGATTAACCGTAGGTTCAATCTCCACATCCTTATCATTGCTAGGTTGAGCATTATTATGAACATCACTGTCCATATTGTCACCAGGTTCATGTTCGTCACCAGATTGTGTTTCTGCATCACACGCGGAAATATCATTTGGTTCTTCAGGTGTGCCAATATTTGGTGAACTGATATGTAGGTTTCTATCATCCTTCTTCTTCTCCTTAGGATGACTGGGTGTATCAGCATTAATTCCTTGAGAATCTTGATCAATTCTCTTAGGATGGCCTTCAGGATACAATGGTTCCTGAGTCATTTTGCTTCCTCTAGTAATGACTCTAACAGAGTTGTCATTTAATTCATTGAGCAAGTCATTCTGAGCTTTAAGTACTTGTTCTACCTGAGTAGTAATCATAGAGGCATGTTCACTCAGAAGCTTCAGATCATTAACATTTCTGTCTACACAAGCACTTAAATGACTAAGCATACAAGTACTTCGTTCCAAATGTGTGCTAACATAATCATTGAAACTCTGTTGTTTGGCAAAAAAGTTGTCAAATTCATCAAAGCATAGGCTAGCAGGTTTGTCAAAAGGAATATCACTCTCATCAAACCTACACAGAGAATTCACTTCTACTACTTGTATCGGCTTATCGAGACCATGGATCTCTTCGATAGGTGGTAGATTTTTGACATCTTTAGATCTAATGCCTTTCTCTTGCATATATTTCTTGGCTTCTTGCATATCTTCAGGACTGAGGAATAGAATACCTCTTTTCTTAGGAGTTGGCTTAGGAGGTGGTTCGGGAATAGTCCAAGCATTATCATTGATCAAGATGTTATTCAGGAGAGTCTCAGCTTGTTCTATAGTTCGTTCCCTAAAAACACAACCGGCACAACTATCTAGGTGGTCTCTAGAAGCTTCGGTAAGTCCGTTATAGAAGATATCAAGTATCTCGTTCTTCTTAAGAGGGTGATCTGGCAAAGCATTCTGTAGCTGGATGAGCCTCCCCCAAGCTTGTGGGAGACTCTCTTCTTTGAGTTGAGCAAAGTTGTATATTTCCTGCAAGGCAGCTTGCTTCTTATGGGCAGGGAAATATTTCTCACAGAAGTAATAGACCATATCGTGGGGACTAGTCACACATCCATGAGCAAGAGAAGTGAACCAGGCTTTAGCGTCATCCTTTAGAGAGAAAGGAAACAGCTTAAGGATATAGTAGTAGCGGATCTTCTCCTCACTAGTGAAAAGGGTGGCTATATCGTGTAGTTTGGTAAGATGGGCTACGACCGTCTCAGACTCATAACCGTGGAAAGGGTCAAATTCAACTAGAGAAATTATCTCGGGGTCGACAGAGAATTCATAGTCATTATCAGTGATAAAGATAGGTGAAGTGGCAAACTTCGGGTCGTATTTCATCTTAGCTTTCAGAGATTTTTCCTTCCACTTGAGAAGTAATTTCTCAGCGTCATAGGAATCCTTACACGCAAGAAAATCCTCAGCTATCTCTCCCTCCATAACATAACCCTCAGGTATATCAGGCAATTCATATCTAGGAGAGCTAGACCTCGCAGGAGCAAAAGCAGGTTCTATCTCAGTAGTATCGGCAGTTTCAGAAGCATCACGAGCATTGGGAGTAACTCTAGCAATATGAGCATCAACGAATACCCCTAGTGGCACATCAGGAAAAGTAGTATCTCTATCAGTATCAAGCATAGCATCAACATGCAAAATAGCATCTCTAGCATCATCAGGCAAAGCAGTATCAGGCATAGCATCTCTAGCAGTATCAGGCATAGCATCTCTAGCAGTATCAGGCATAACATCTCTAGCAGTATAAGGCATAGTATCATCAAGCATAGTAGCATCATAAGCATCATCAAGCACAGGTGACATATCAAGATATCTAGCAGGAGGTGATGTTGCAAACTTACTCATAACTGAAAGTGAATCAAGTGCAGAGCTAGATGGCAGTTCCTTACCTCCCCTCGTAGTTGAGGGCAAAACTTTGGTTTTTGGATCTTTTAGATTCTTCATAGTGATCACCAGATATAAATCCCAAGTGACTCAGAGAATATAGCAATACCTCCCCGGCAACGGCGCGAGAAAAATGCTCCTAGCAGTCCCCAGCAACGGCACTAGACAAATACTGTTGACGTGCAACTCCTCACTTGATGCCTCCACGGCAACGGAGCCAGAAAAGAACTGTTCCCAGTTGCTCAACAATTAGCAATTTTCTTGCAATGGCCCACCAGCGCGTGGGTTCGCGGCAGTTTTTGAGGGTAGAGTATTCAACCCAAATTTGTTGGTTCACCCGGCAGGAAGTGAAAGGATACTCTCAAGTATTAGCAGCTGAATGTGTCAGATTCAACCACACCTGAAAGATTAGTATCTGCAAGCAAAGTATCAGTAGCAAAGTAGTATGATAGCAACGGTGCCAGAAATAATCTGGTGACAAGGCAGACTATTCCTAACTGTTGTATCAATGGCGCCAGAAGTTGCTCGTGGACGGGAAATATTCTTTCCCGGCAACGGTGCGAGAAAAAGTATTGTAGAAGGTAGTAGCAGTGTAACGAGTAACAGCAGTGGCAAGGAACAACAGCAGTGACAACAGTAGCAAGTAGCAACAGTAGCGAGTAAGAGTAGGAGAAATAGTAGTAACAGTAGCAGAGCAAAGCAAGTAACAACAGCAGCAACAGTAGTAACAGTAGCAGATCAAAGCAAGTAACAGCAGCAGCAACAGTAGTAACAGCAGCAGAGCAAAGCAAGTAACAGCAGTAGCAGGAGAGCAGCAGAGCAAAACAAGTAACAACGGCAGTGGGACAAATCGTAGGCAATGGGTCGGTGATTCGTTTGGATGACATTCATCATGCAACAGTTATAACACGGAGAGATATGTGGCTAGCTCCCGTTCGTCAATGTGATGTAGGCATGCATTCCGTGTGTAGTCATACGTGCTTAGGGAAAAGAACTTGCATGAAATCTATTGTCCATCCCTCCCGTGGCAAAGGGGTCCAAAAGGATACTACGGGATATTAAGGTTCTCCTTTTAATAAAGAACCGGACCAACGCATTAGCACTTGGTGAAGACATGAACTCCTCAAACTATGGTCATCACCGGGAGTGGTTCCGGTTATTGTCACTCCGGGGTTGCCGGGTCATAACACATAGTAGGTAACTACAACTTGCAAGATCGGATCTAAAACACACATATATTGGTGACAACATAATAAATTCAGATCTGAAACCATGGCACTCGGGCCCTAGTGACACGCATTAAGCATGGCAAAGTAGTAGCAACATCAATCTCAGAACATAGTGGATACTAGGGATCAATCCCCAGCGAAACTAACTCGATTACATGATAGATCTCATCCTACTCATCACCGCCCAGCAAGCCTACGAATAGATTACTCACGAACGATGAAGAGCTTCATGGAATTGGAGAGGGAAGAAGGTTGATGATGACGATGGCGACGATTTCCCCTCTCCGGAGCCCAAACGGACTCCAGATCTGCCCTCCAGATGAAGAATAGGATGTGGCGGCGCCTCCGTATCGCAAACGCGATGAAATCTCCTCTTTTGATTTTTTTCGGGACGAAAGTGAGTTTATAGAGCTGGAGTTGGGGGCGGCAGACCCACGTGGGCCCCACAAGCTTGGTTGCCGCGGCCAGGGGGGCGCGGCAACAGGGCTTGTGTCCCACTGGCCCATCCCCTTCGGTGGATCTTTGCACATGTATTTTTCATATTTTCCAGAAATATTCTCCGTAAATTTTCAGGACGTTCCGAGAACTTTCATTTCTACACAAAAACAACACCATGGCAATTCTGCTGAAAACAGCGTCAGTCCGGGTTAGTTCCATTCACATCATTCAAATTAGAGTCCAAAACAAGGTCAAAAGAGTTTGGAAAAGTAGATACGATGGAGACGTATCAGCGCATAGCGCCTCAACATCGAAGTCCTCGCCGAAGTAGCGAGGACCGTCGTTGAGACGCAGGTTGCTAAAGAGAACGCTGAGGTTCTCCATAGCCGCAAGGACGACGCTAGGAGGCGCCTCATCATCGGAATCTTCATCCGAATCCGCATGGTGGACGGGGGACGTCTATCATCATCGATGTTGCCTCATTAGTAGCGGGCTCCACGGGCATGCAGATCGATCCGAACGCGATGCATCCGGTGGTGTAGGTGCGGGGCCCTGCCCAGCGCGTAAAGCCAGCCGATGCCGCTATCGGCCGCACGATGGGCGCCAAAAGTCGGTGAATACTCACAACATATGACATAGGTAGGCTAAAGTCGGTGAGAACCAAAGGGACAACGGAGGGCGCTAGGGACGAGGTTGATACAAGCATGGGACGCACGATGTACCCAGGTTCAGGGCTCTCCGTAGAGATAACACCCCTAGTCCTGCCGGAGTGTATGATGTATGTGGATGGATTACAAGGTTGCTCCTGGAACTGTGTCGATGAGGAGGAACAGGGGAGCAGCCGGCTCGTCTCTGCCTCTCTCTATGTGGTTGGTGAGTGTGATATGTTGTTCGACCGACCCTCTGCATGGAGGGTGACCAGGGGGTTTTATAGACGAACCCACCGGCCTACAATATGGATAAAGGGTACAAGAGTGGGACCCTACGATCTAATGTGACTTGAGATCCCCGGCCGGCTAGCTCGCTTGGCTAGCCGGCAGGGGCGCGGCCGCCTCGTCCCTAGTCGGCTAGCTTGGCCAAGGCGGTCAGGGAGAGGTAGCCGTCTCGCCTCTAGCCGGCAGGGGTTGCCTGGCCGGCCAAAGAGTTGGCCGCCTTGTCCTCCAGCCGGCAGGCGCAGCCTAGCCGGCCAAAAGACTTGGGCCTTGGAGAATTATACTTGGCCATCTCCTTTGGGCAGGAAATGAAGGAGCAGGCTCGATGAGCCTACCTCGGGGTTATCCCCCCGTAAAAGAACCAGAAAGATATTGAACTAGAGCACAGGAAGCAGGCAATCCTTGCATCTAGAAGAGAAGAGGAATTCAAGAAAGCTAAAGACATAGAAAGGAAGATACATGACATAGCTAACAAGAAAGCAGAACTACCAGAGAGAAGAAGATTGGCTGCATTGGAGAGAGCTACCAAAAGGAAAGAAGAAGGAGAAGTAAATAGGAGAGCTCAATCTGAGACGAAACAGATCATTCAAGAAACAATGAAAACAATAGCTACAGAGAACAAGGAAAAGCAACAAGCAGAGAGGAAAGCTGCTGCTAAGAAGAAGGAGGAAGAAAAGAGAGCTCATAGGGAAGCAACTGCTCAGAAGAAGGAGGAAGAGAAGAGAATTGCTACTGCAAAAAGGGAAGAGGAAAAGAAACAAGTTGTTGCAAGAAAAGAAGAGGAAAAGAAGTTACTTGATGCAACGAAAGAAGAGGAGAAAAAGCTTACTGTAAAAAAAAGTAGAGAGGAAGCTTGCTGCTGCACAACAGAGGATAAAAGCTGCTACAAAGAGAGCAAAGGACCTAATCAGGGAGAATCAAGGAGCAAAAAGGAAATCAAGCTGGTTTGAGAATCAAGGAGATTGTCCAGAAAAGGCTCCAAAAACATCAATGTTTGATATCTTCAAATAGTTGCCATGATCATGTTATCTGTTGTAATGCAATGATCATGTATGGTACCATGTTACTCTTTTTTCTAAAAATTCTGTTGGTGGATGGTTTCAAATCTAGTGGTCGTGTACTTTGATGATCATGTGTTGGATACTTCTTATGATGCAATGTTTTATTTTAGTCAGTATTGGCATTCCAAAATAAATATAAGAAATGCAGATTGATAAACAGTCTCATTGATAATCCATAGCTTACAAGGTTCAACATACCATTGCCACTACATCATTTTAACCATTACAAGTGCTACTAACACCACATTTAACCAAACTCACTACAAGTACTACTAACACCACAAGGACTGACTGACAAAACAACATTTCCCAAAAGAGATACTTCATCATCTTCACTCCTTCAGCATATACAACGGCAGTTCTTCACCATCAACAACAACTTCACATCCTGAACATGATCAACACTAATGCAGCACAACCTAGGAGCACCACAACACCAACAATCATCTTCATGAGGGTCACCAGCTCTCTCCCAAGGGTCATGAGTGCAACAACTTGCTGCCTTGTTAGCCCATTTGCACTCTCATTTTTTAGAGCCTTCCTCCAGCTGGTTGAGCCATTCATGCAGGTAAGCTCTTGTGCTTTGAGAAGTTCCTCCCTTCATTCCTCCGCCGCTCCAATAACATCCACAGCAGCATTATCGATGAGATGGAGCTTGTCAACGAGGTACTGGACGTACTCCAATTCCCAGCGCCAGAAATCGCAATTCACCTAGCCAAACAAAACCAGTGCAGATGCCAAGGTCAAAAAATCCCAATTTTTAGATCCAAAACCCAAGAACCAACCATGAAAATGAAATATATCAAAGAGAACCACTAACCCCATCCTTCTGGCATTTGTAGAAGACCCACCCGTCATGCTTCTCAGTGGTGGATATGTACATGCGCACCTTCTCCTTGCAGGAAGGGCAGCGGACCAGAGGAAGCGCCAGCGCCCGGCGGCGAACAAGAGAGGAGGAGGAGATTGCCGCAGACATGACCACCAGAGGGGAAGGAACTGCGGGTGATGGTGGATCTCCAGCGGATTTGACGGCGGCAACGGTGGTGGGGGAGCAGAGCGAGGTGGTGGGGAAGCAGAGCAGAGCAAGGGAGGGGATAGAAGAAAGCAGTGCGGTGAGGGTTAGGGGTTTGAGGGAATTGGGGATTTTGGCTTTTTTACAGAAAACACCTCCATGCAAAATTGGCCAAATCAAAGAGCACAACGTGACGGTCATCAGTTGGTCAAACTATAGGTCTACCGACCGCATACGTGCTACAGTGACTGTATTTTCACGTCAAATCGTATTCCGTGACCGTAACAAGTGTATTTCAAAGTTGAGTGACCGTATCGTACTTTCGTGACAACTTAAGTGACCGTGGGTGTATTTATCTCTTCAAGGTTCACCGCGTTAACATACTCGAGCGAGCTGTTGGAAATATGCCCTAGAGGCAATAATAAATTAGTTACTATTATATTTCCTGTTTCAAGATAATCGTTTATTATCCATGCTATAATTGTATTGAATGAAAACATAGATACATGTGTGGATACATCGAAAAAACATTGTCCCTAGCAACCCTCTAGTTGGCTAGCCAGTTGATCAAGGATAGTCAAGGTTTTTTGACTATGTGCAAGTGTTGTCACTTGATAACTGGATCACATCATTAGGAGAATCATGTCATGGACTAGACACAAACTATGAACGTATGATGTGATCGTGTCATTTTGTTGCTATTGTTTTCTGCATGTCAAGTATTTATTCCTATTACCATGAGATCATATAACTCATTGGCACCAGAGGAATACCTTGTGTGTATCAAACGTCACAACGTAACTTGGTGACTATAAAGGTGCTCTACAGGTATCTCTGGAGGTGTCCGTTGAGTTAGTATGGATCAAGACTCGGATTTGTCACTCCGTGTGAGGGAGAGGTATCTCGGGGCCCACTCGGTAATACAACATCACACACAAGCCTTGTTGGGGATATTACCTGTGAATGACCTGCCCTAGTTGGGTCGGGTTACCAATCACGCGATTCACCCAAACGATTATTTGGGTCTTGTCCTGGCCGGATCAAGGTCGTATGGCGGTTTATTATTTCTGGAAGGTCTCCAAGCTTTGGAGGACGGCGACTTAGAGACTACAGGGGTCACGATTTGTAGGAAGGAAAGTACCCTTGTAAACCCTAGGGGTTCGACCTGTATATAAAGGCGAGTCCCACGGGAGGAGAGGACAGGTTAGAAATCATCGAGTGCTAGGTTCGGCGAGTTACGCCCTGCTTGTAATCGAAACTACATCAATACACACCAAAGCAGGACATAGGCCTTTACCTCCTCACGAGGGGCCGAACCTGGGTAAATCGCCGTGTCTCTCCCGCTTAACCCCTTTGAGTCGCCACCAAGGTGCGATGGCTCCAGTACTAAGTCCTTTCACGACGACATTTGCCGTGACAAAACCACGACAGTTGGCGCCCACCGTGGGGCCTACGCACGGTGGAGTTGAGTTCTCAAAGGGATCCCTACCAGGGTTTGGGAGTTACGCGACGGGGGTCATGACTCGGAGCCGCCGCGGGATAACCTACATCGACAACCAGCGATGGGGACCTGAAGCGGATTCGATTGAATCTGGTTACAGGGTCCCCTTCGGCAAGATCAACATTTTCATCGGCATGATCAGATCCGGACATCTCCACCGACATCGTCGAGCCGGCCACGTATGTCCGCCCAGTAATAACGCCAAGTTTGACTCGCCCGGTCTTTGTGGGGTTCACGCAGGGATCGGAGGAGCCAGAGCGCTCGGCGACTCAGGAAACTACACCGGTCAACTCTGATGACGAATCATCCATGGGCGACTCAGATTCAATCCGGCCTCTGCATGGGGATTGTCTTAGGGGCTTGTCGCTGGCCATGGACCCTGAGGTCCTTGACCGAACCCGCCGCCAGATCGCCATCTACATGGCTGGGGCGACGCAACCCACACAAAACCCTACTGGAGGCGATGGAACCGGCGAGACATCTAGGAGCCCGGCCGCAGTCCTGGTGGACTTAGCGGCGGAGCTCACAAGGCTGATGGCGACTCCCCTCACACCAGATAACCAGGAGGAGATAAACACGGAGCTGGCGAAACTCAGAGAGGCAGTGGCAAAGGCTCATCGGGATGCCCAGATGGAGTCCGCCAGGATCGAGACTCGGCAAGCTCAAATCACGGCCGAAAGGATGCATTTAAACACTGACAACTGGCGGCTCGAAAGACAGCAGCGCGCATCCGACGCCGTCCATCAGCGGAGACACCAGGGTCGCCTGCCCCATGATCTCAACCCGACCCGCCTATTCGACACTCCACGAACCCCTGGGGCGGGAGCCGCCCCGGGGGGAGGACCGGGCCGCCCACTTATCCCGCTGGCTCAACCAGCTGAGGATCATATTCCCCGATTCCGGACGCCTCAAGGCCACATTTCCAACCCGGTGGATAACGTGCTTGCCGCAACTCGCCATCTGGAGTCTCTTCCGATTCACGGCAACACCCCTGCTGAGATAGAAGCAAGGAACGCCATCGAGATGTTGAAGACGGCGGTGGTTCAAAACGCCCAGTTCTCACATAGCCTCGATAGGTTGCATTCCACCCCCCAGGCAAGTTACACCAGGAACCGGCCACAGGACCAGCCCGCCGTAAACAGCGGGCCACGACACGTCCCACAGGACAACCCGCCTGAACGGAACCTGCCGGGCCGGGATCTCCCGAACACCCAAGACGCCCCGGCCCCCCTCATCGGGGGCGGAGGGCGAGTTGGGGTACCATGCTTGTCCCGCGCCCTTCGTAACGAAAAGATGCCCAAAGACTTCAAGGGACCAAGGAAAGTGCCTAATTATACCCCGGACCTCGAGCCGGCGTCATGGATCGAGAGTTATGAAATCGCCATGGACATGCTCGACGTGAACGGGGCGGTTTGCGCTAGATACTTCACGATGATGCTCGAGGGGTCAGCACACACTTGGTTGAAAAACTTACCTCCCAATTCCATCCAGTCCTGGGCCGAGTTAAAAGAACGTTTCATCAAAAACTTCTGAGGAACTTGCAAACGTCTGATGACGATCGTCGACCTACAGCACTGCGTTCAGCGCCCGGATGAGTCGGCCCACCATTGGTCACGGCGGGTTGTAGAAATTATCCATTCGTCAGATGGTATTACGGTGGCTCAAGCTGTGCTCATCCTCGAGCATAATTGCCATTACGAACCCTTGGTGCAAAAATTGGGGCGACTCAAGCGAAAGGTCCAAGACATGGGCGAACTGATGGACACCCTCACTAGATACGTTGAGGCCGATGATACCAAAGATCCTGGCGAGGATGGTAAGGCTAATTCGCCTAAGAAGGGCGAGTCATCCAAAAATCATACCCGGTTCCAGGGGCGTAACCGTCACAATCAAGGGACCAATGGCAAGCGGAGACCGCAGGAGGAGCCCTCGGACTTAGTCGCCAATACCAACGCCAACAATGGCAAGAAGAAGAATCGGGGGTTCAGCGGGAAGAGGCCGCGTAATTACGAAGAGCTACTCAAAGGCCCTTGCCCGCACCATGCCACGGCAGACGGTCCGGCGACTCACTCTTGGGAAAACTGCTTCATGATGCAAGAGTTTCGGGCGGAGGCGATCAAGAAGATTCAAAACGATGACCCGGACCAGCGCCAGGAGCAATTCGCCGCACCCAACCAAAGACAGAACCCTTTCAGCGGCTTTCCCGAACATGAGGCTCAGGGAGGCCCGCAGCCAGGCGGCGGCCAATACCCGATGCACCACCAGCGGAGGTATAACCCGCTAGGAGCTTTCCAGCAGCCACCCCCACAGGGGGCTCCGCAGGGTCAGGAAGATAATGGGGGCTTCCGCAGCAACCCCAAACAGTTAAGTAATGGGTAGTATCATGTTTTCACCACTAATGCTTGCAGGCGTGATAAGAAGGTGAGTCACCGGGCGTACAGTGTATCTGAACCAGCGCTTCCCAGATACCTCCATTGGTCTGAGCAAACCATAACGTGGAGCAGGGAGGATCACCCACCGAGAGTTGATAACCCGGGCGATCTGGCGTTGGTCGTGGCTCCCCAAGTTGGGGGTTACACCCTATCAAAAGTACTAACGGATGGTGGCAGCAGCATCAATATCCTATATTTTGATACTTTCCAAAGGATGAACCTACTGGAAAAAGACCTGATGCCTTCAACCACGGTTTTCCACGGAATCGTCCCAGGTAAGTCGGCTTACCCCATAGGGCGGGTCAGGCTCACAGTGGCATTTGGAACTGCGCAGAATTATAGGTCGGAGTCACTGATTTTTGAGGTGGTCAAATTGAAAAGCCCCTACCATGCGCTGTTTGCGCGGCCGGCTTACGCCCGCTTCATGGCTCGCCCGTGCTATGTCTACCTCAAGCTCAAAATTCCTGGTCCCAAAGGACCCATCACAGTTGATGGAGATAGAAGGATTGCAAAGGAATGTGAAGAAGGGGACGCGGCTTATGCGGAAGTCGCCTGTGCTGCGGAGGAGCTCAAACACCACCGGGCCAATGTTGACCCGGCGGACATGTCACCCCTAAAGAAGCCGACTACAGAGTCTGAGTCGCCCCTCAAGTTCAAGCCAACAGACGACACTAAGAAAATTGACTTCGTGCCTGGCGATTCATCCAAGCAGTTCACCATCGGGGCGGGTTTGGACCCCAAATAGGAAAGCGCGCTCATCGAATTCATCCATGAGAATCGGGACATCTTCGCATGGAAACCTTCTGACATGCCTGGTGTGCCGAGAGAATTCGCTGAGCACCATCTTAATGTTGACCCAAAGTGCAAACCCATCCAGCTGTACCTTCGCAGATTTAACGAAGAGCGACGCAAAGCGATTGGGGAAGAGGTTGCCCGTCTTTTAGCCGCCGGGTTTATCGTGGAAGTTTTTCACCCCAAATGGCTGGCTAACCCGGTTTTGGTACTCAAGAAGAACGGTACTTTTCGTATGTGCATTGATTACACAGATCTCAACAGAGCTTGCCCAAAAGATCCCTTCGCTCTTCCCCGCATCGACCAGATCATTGACTTGGTGGCGGGATGCGAACGATTGTGTTTTTTGGACGCCTACTCAGGATATCACCAAATCAAGATGGCCGTGGAGGATCAAGAGAAAACAGCCTTTATAACCCCCTTCGGAGCCTTTTGTTATGTGTCCATGCCCTTTGGACTCAAGAGTTCGGGGGAGACTTATCAACGTTGCATCCAGAATTGTCTCCGCAACCAAATCGTCCGCAATGTCCATGCCTATGTCGACGATATTGTGATCAAAACCCGCCAGGGGGAGACACTACTAGAGGATCTCAAGGAAACGTTCGATAATCTACGGGTATATCAGATGAAGCTAAATCCCACCAAGTGTGTTTTTGGTGTGCCTGCAAGGAAATTGCTCGGTTTCTTGGTATCGGAGCGCGGCATTGAAGCTAACCCGGACAAGATTGAAGCAGTTACGTCCCTTGGAAATCCGGCGAACGTTAATCAAGTTCAACGACTGGCGGGTCGCATTGCGGCTCTAAGTCATTTTGTGAGTCGCCTGGGCGAGAAGGCAATCCCTCTTTATCAGTTATTGAGGAAATCCGATCGGTTTGTTTGGACGAATGAGGCAGACGAGGCGCTCGAAGCCCTGAAACGCCAATTGGTTAACCCGCCGGTCCTGGCCGCCCCGATTGAAAAAGAGCCCATGCTTCTGTATATCGCGGCAAATTCCAAAGCAGTGAGTGTGGCAGTGGTCATTGAGAGAAAGGAGGAAGGGAAGGAATACCCAGTGCAACGCCCGGTATATTTTATCAGCGAGGTGCTAACTCTTTCCAAGCAGCGGTACCCACACTGGCATAAGTTGGTATATGGGGTGTTTATGGCAAGTCGAAAACTTAAGAATTATTTCCAAGAACACCCTATCACAGTGGTTAGCTCTGCCCCCCTTGGGGATATCATCCAGAATCGGGAGGCAACAGGGTGGATCGCCAAGTGGGCAATAGAACTTGGGCCCCATCACATACAGTATACCCCCCGCACAGCCATCAAGTCCCAGGCCTTGGTTGATTTCGTCAACGACTGGACGGAGTTACAGGCTCCGGAAGATCGGCCTGATCTCACTTACTGGACTATTTATTTTGATGGGTCTAGGCAGCTGGAAGGCTCGGGGGCTGGTATGGTGTTGGTATCCCCTCAAGGAGATAAATTCTGTTATGTTCTCCGACTCATGTTTCCGTGCACTAACAATGCGGCGGAATACAAATCTTTGCTTCACGGCTTGCGACTCGCCAAGGAGATGAATCTAACACGAGTCAGATGCTTTGGCGACTCTGATTTGGTGGCACAGCAAGTTTCAGGTACCTGGGATTCTCGGGACCCCATGATGGCGGCTTACAGACGAGTTGTGTCTGATGTGGCGGGTCATTTTCATGGTTATCAGGTGGACCACATCGATCGGCGCCTCAACGAGGCAGCTGACGCCCTCTCACGACTTGGCTCCCAGAGAAGGCCAGTTCCTCCCAATGTTTTTCTGGATATCTTGCATAAACCATCTGTGATTCTACCATCAGAGGAGGAATTAGCAATACCAGATCCTGAGTCTCAGCTTGTGGCGGCTCTCCATGTCACGCCGGATTGGGTTCTTCCTTATGTGGCTTATCTCACTCGGGGCGAGTTACCGGCAGACGAGGTTTTGGTTCGTCAAATCGTTCGGCGCAGCAAATCCATGGTCATCATCAATGGCGAGTTATATAAGCGGAGCGCCTCTGGAGTTTTTCAGCGATGTGTTTCCTCCGAAGAAGGATGCATAATCGTAAATGATATTCATTCCGAAGACTGTGGGCATCACGTCGGGTCACGTTCTTTGGTATCAAAGACTTTCCGTCATGGTTTCTTTTGGCTGACGGCTCATGCAAATGCAGAAGATATAGTTCGTCGGTGCGAAGGGTGCCAGCATTATGGGCGACAGGCTCATGTGCCGGCTCAAGAATTAAGAATGATCCCCATCACTTGGCCTTTTGCAGTCTGGGGGCTCGACATGGTCGGCCCCTTTAAAATGTCCTCTAACAAGAAGACCCACCTGTTGGTGGCGGTTGATAAGTTCACCAAGTGGGTTGAGGCGGAACCTATTGGAGCTTGCGATGCGGAAACAACGGTCAAATTCTTGAAAAAGCTGATTTTCCGGTTAGGATATCCGCATAGTGTCATTACTGATAATGGTACTAACTTGTCCCAAGGGGCGATGCAGGAGTTTTGTCGTCGAGAACATATCCGACTTGATGTTTCTGCAGTCGCTCACCCACAATCTAATGGGCAGGCAGAGTGGACGAATCAGGAGGTTTTGCGAGGGATTAAGCCCCGACTCATGGTTCCCCTGGAAAAAACCCCAGGGTGTTGGGTTGAAGAATTACCTTCAGTAATGTGGAGTATTCGGACCACCCCGAACCGATCCACGGGTTTTACCCCTTTCTTTCTGGTCTACGAAGCAGAGGCTGTTCTTCCTACTGATATAAGGCATGACTCACCTAGAGTCGCCGCATATGTGGAACAAGACAATGAGATGGCGCGTCAAGACTCTTTGGACGCCTTAGAGGAGGCACGTGACCTGGCTGCGGCCCGTTCAGCTATCTACCAGCAGGATCTGCGGCGTTATCACAACCGTCGGGTTAAAAGTCGGATTTTTCAGGAAGGCGACTTGGTTCTTCGGTTGATACAAGATCGTGCAGGCATGCACAAGTTGTCACCACCTTGGGAAGGATCGTTCGTCGTCAGCAAGAACCTCCGCAATGGCTCTTATTATTTGGTGGATCTGCGGCCTAACCGGCCAACCACGGAGGCTGAGTCAACTCGCCCCTGGAATATTGCCCACCTGCGGCCTTATTACACTTGAGCTCTTAAGCTCTACATTTTGTAAGTTTTTCAGTTTCATTATGAAGTAATAAAGTTACAAATACTCCCTGGCTTGGGGGCTTCTTCATTAAAGAGCAATTGTGTCATCCTGTTGCGACCTTATGAGCCGACAGAATCATGCATTTAGGGTGTGTGCTCGAGCCTTTTGACTCGCCTCATCCTGTCGGGACCTTATGAGCCGACGAAATCAACATCATTTTACGGTGTGTGCTCGAGCTTTCTGACTCGCCTCATCCTGTCCCGACCTTATGAGCCGACGGAACCTGCATTTAGGGTGTGTGCAAGAGCTTTCTCACTCGCTTCATCCTGTCGTGACCTTATGAGCCGACGAAACCTGCCTTTAGGGTGTGTGCTCGAGCTTTCTGACGCCTCATCCTGTCGCGACCTTATGAGCCGACGAAATTGGCATTTAGGGTGTGTGCACGAGCTTTCTGACTCGCCTCATCCTGTCGCGACCTTATGAGCCGACGAAACCTGCATTTAGGTTATGTGCTCGAGCTTTCTGACTCGCCTCATCCTGTCGCGACCTTATGAGCCAACGAAACTTGCATTTAGGGTGTGTGTGCATGAGCTTTCTGAGTCGCCTCATCCTGTCGCGCCTTATGAGCCGACGAAACTTGCATTTAGGGTGTGTGCACGAGCTTTCTGACTCGCCTCATCCTGTCGCGACCTTATGAGCCGACGAAACCTGCATTTAGGGTGTGTGCTCGAGCTTTCTGACTCGCCTCATCCTGTCGCGACCTTATGAGCCGACAAAACCTGCATTTAGGGTGTGTGCTCGAGCTTTCTGACTCGCCTCATCCTGTCGCAACCTTATGTGCCGACGAAACCTGCATTTTAGGGTGTGTGCTCGAGCTTTCTGACTCGCTTCATCCTGTCGCGACCTTATGAGCCGACGAAACCTGCATTTAGGGTGTGTGCTCGAGCTGTCTGACTCACCTCATCCTGTCGTGACCTTATGAGCCGACAAAACCTGCATTTAGGGTGTGTGCTTGAGCTTTCTGACTCGCCTCATCCTGTCGCGACCTTATAAGCCGACGAAACCTGCATTTAGGTTGTGTGCTCAAGCTTTCTGACTCGCCTCATCCTATCGCGACCTTATGAGCCGACAAAACCTGCATTTTAGGGTGTGTGCTCGAGCTTTCTGACTCGCCTCATCCTGTCGCGACCTTATGAGCCGACGAAACCTGCATTTTGGGTGTGTGCTCGAGCTTTCTGACTCACCTCATCCTGTCGCGACCTTATGAGCCGACAAAACCTGCATTTAGGGTGTGTGCTCGAGCTTTCTGAGTCGCCTCATCCTGTCGCGACCTTATGAGCCGACGAAACCTGCATTTAGGGTGTGTGCTCTAGCTTTCTGACTCGCCTCATCCTGTCGCAACCTTATGAGCCGACGAAATTGCTGCTTTTATTTATGGCATAGCCTTGAGGGTTTTTTACCTTTGTTTCTGATCCCTCTGGGAAATATTTGTTATCACTTATTTGGTTTCACATATGTTGTTTTCAAAACCTAAGTCAGGTTGATGATCAGAATTACTTCATCCATGGTGGGTTAAGCATCATAAAGGAGTCTCAAATATTTCAAATCGCCTTATGGGCGATATAAAGATTCTTTCAAAGAGTATCACAGAAACAATATCGACTTATGAAAAAGACCTATTACATGGCTCTCAAGCCAAATCGATGAGGTTTATTCTGTTGGCGCCTTAGGATCACTTTGCTGCGAGCTTTGCCTGACCTCAATTTGCAAGTCAACCAATACCCAGTTGCACTTAGCCAGAGCTGCGAAGTCATCTTCATCAGTCAGGATTGATGCCAAGTCTGCTTCCAAGTCGAAAGGGTTCTTGGGTCGCCGAGGAGTTAAACTAGTCGTCACAAAGGTTGGCGGTTTGACCTTCGTGTTTTTGCTGTCATAAGCCGCCTGATACTTTCATAAATCAAGACTTGCTGCGAGTTGGGTTGCTGCCAGTCGGGAATCCTTGACAACACGTTGATACTCCTCTTCAACGAATTCTGACCCGTCGTCTTTGAGTTGAGGGAAGCCTGTCGCTACCTCTTCTGGGTTGATCTCTGGGGCATACGCCAAGCAGCGACTCAAGGTGGTCAGAACACCCTTTCGGGCGGCTGACCTAGTTAGCTCGCCAATCTGAGGAGGAAGTGTTGATAGGCAACCAAGCACTTTCTTTATGGAAGTTATAGGCTCTTTGGCGCCCATCACAGCCTTGATAGTTAAGACACTGCCGGTGTACAGTTGCTATGTCAGCGTGTATATCGCCTTCAGCATCAGCACGCAATTTTCCTGAAGGTTGGCGGCTCTCGGACCTGAGTAAGGGGTCATGATAATCAGCGACGTATGATAAGAGTTATTTAAAAAGGAAAAAGGGGGAAGAAAAGACCAAAAGTTTGAGTAAGTTTACCAAAGACGGCTTTCGTCATGTTTGAGATATGACGCTTTAAACCGGACAATTCTTGTTGCACAGTGGCCATCCTGGCTTCAGCCTTCTCTGCTCTTTTTATGGCAGCATCTTGGTCAGCTTGAGCTCTTTTCAAATCGACTTTGAGTTTTTCTTGCTGACCAGATAAGTTTTTCTTTAACTCTCCAAGCGTCGATTCAGTCTGAGCAAGAGTTTACTGTTGAAAGTACAAAACAAGGGCAAGTCTCAGAACTATTGCAAGCAATATCCCTGACACTTGGGGGCTAATGTATAATTTTTTCTTTTCAGATGAAATTATACAATATCAAGGCCCGGCTCATCTTTTTACTTATGACCCGACCCTTGGGGGTTACTGGTCGCAAAGTTTTTTCTAAATTTTTCAAGACCCGGCTCATCTTCTTACTGATGACCCGGCCCTTGGGGGTTACTGATCGCAAAGTTTTTTGTAAATTTTTCAAGACCCGGCTCATCTTCTAACTGATGACCCGGCCCTTGGGGGTTAATGGGAATAATACAATATAAATAATTTACCTCATGTTTGTTTTTTAACATCCGCAGCAGGCTTTTCTCCATCTCATAGCTCGCCTCCAGGCGACTTGCAAAACCAGAGCACAGTTCCTTGAACTCCAGATTTTCATACTCAGAAAGCTTCGCCTTGGAGAGTCCAGATTCAGGAATGGCTTGAGAGGAGGATGCCACATGCCTTGACAAAACCGTTGCTGCCGGCTTAGAGAAGCCGGTACCAGTAATAACCATAGCATCCGGGTCTTCTGCTGTCGTCAATGGACTTGGCGGCTTAGGGGCGTCCATTGTTTCCTTGGGCGAGTCAGGAAGCTCCATTTCATTTTCAGGCTTGCCTTGATCCGGGTTGTCCTGGATCGGCACTGATTCTTTGACGGGTTCTGAAGTTGTGACAGGAGTTGATCCGCTGGTTTTCCTTTTCTTGGCCTGTGCCCTAAAAGAAGGAAGAAGCGCATTAAGGAACTGAAAGTTTATTACCCTCAGGATTCAAAGTAAGATTATCAAAAGACTTACCCTGGAACTCGAATCATTGGAGGAAGTGTCGACATCACTGATTCGCCGGATGTAGGAGGAGAGTTCTACAAGAGTTGTATGTCAAGAGTATAGGCGGGTTACAGACGTGATCCAAAGAAACATTAAGAATTGTTATTCATAAATACCTCATTTGGTTTCCTCTTGTTCGTTGCTGGTAAGCCGGACACCAGATCACCGGAATGACTTCGGGTCTTCCGATTTGAAGTATGTTGTGCTTTCTTCAGTAGGAAATTTGGGTCCAAACGAGCATTTGGGTGAGAGAAGGGAACTTTCCCACATATTCGCATGGCCGGCTTAGGTGGAGAAGGAGATGAATCGGAGGAAACAGCAATTACCTCAACAGAGTCCTCCTGGCTTTCGTTGTCTTCATTCTATTTCAAGAAGAGGTAGAGATATAAATACAAAGATTAACAGTGGTAGATGGCGAGTGAAAAGAAGATGGATTTTTACCTCCGAAAGTGCATCACCGACTTGAGATTCATCGACTTCTGATGGCTCAGCCGCAGCAGCTTTGCCCTTGCCCTTGGTTTTCTTTGAGGGCGGCTTAACATTTTTCACGGCTGGCCTTTTCGGTTTCCTGGACCAGAATTTATCGCCTTTCTGAAATAGCATATGTTACAAAAACCACAATACAAGTGAAATATAAGAAGTAAAGACCAAAGGCGGGTTAGATTTGCTCACCTTGGGCGCCGGGTTAATTTTGCAGAAAGGTTTGAGGCCGATTTGACCACATTTTCCCGCAAGCTCGCCGGTCAATTTCTTGATGATGGTCACAATATCCTTTTCTGTTAAAGCCGTATGGAAATAACATTGAGGATGATCTAGGGTGCCGTCAAATTCGCACATTAGCCCGTCACGGCGACTCAGAGGGAGGATGCACCATTCGACCCAGCAGCGGATTAGGTCAACCCCAGTAAGGCCGTTGTTTGTCAAGGATCTTAACTCGGACAATACTGGGATGAATTCTGATTCCTCCTCCTCGGTGAGTTTATCTGGGAGCTTAAAGTTTGTTGGAAGGCAATCTGTCCTATAGCCGAGGAGCTTGTTTTCGCCTGCAGGAGAGGTCTCTTGACAGTAGAACCAAGACTCGCCCCAACCTTTGGGATGGTTGGGCATGGCGAGTGAGGGAAACGGGCTATCCCTGCGGCGCTGGACATTGACACCGCCGAGTTCCAGGCTGGGGCAATTGTGAAATTCTGTTTGGCGATTCAGATGGAAAAAGTGCCAGAATAAGGGGATAGAGGGTTCAATCCGCAGATACGCCTCACAGAACACTTGGAATTGGCATAAGTTACTTATGGAGTTAGGTCCTAGATCCTGGAGGCGGACGTTCATGAAAGCCATGGCGTCTCTAAGAAACTTCGATCCGGGCGGCTTAAAACCTCGCTCCAGGTGCTCAACGAAAACAACTATCTCTCCTTCTTTGGGGTTGGGAAGATCTTCTCCGAACCCGGTACGCCAGCCGATAACATTCTGAGGGTCCAAGTTGCCCGTTTTCACATAATCTGCTAGTATGGTGTCATTAACCTTGGTAGGAAGCCAGTCACTTTTGAAGACGGTGCCCATGCTACAAAGAAGTAAAGTATGAATTTACATGCCTCGAATATCTACTGTAAGGGGTGAAAATAAATTCATTTAACTCGCCAAGTACTTTGTCCATGGACTAAGGGAAGGGCTTGACCCGCCATATCAAATAGCCGAGTTGGGTTACTATGGCGACTTACAGAGTATGGCTATTCACGAGAGCTGCGTTCTAAAGATGATGGGGACGTTCGTTCAAAATATCAAAGTGTGAAGACTACAAACAGCTTTCTGCAAACAGTAGGTAAATGATGGATCTACCAGGCAGATGAAAAAACCTGAGAAAAATTGCTGGATGCAGCAATTTATTACCAGGGCGACGTGACGCCCTTCGCTTGATGAAACACTATTCTAAAGGTTCACGAGTAAAAGCGGATAAATAAAGGTATTCAAAGCATTGGCTATCTCATCGACATTCATGCTAAATCGGTTTAAGGTAGGCGACACCTGCTCGCAAAGAACATCAAGAACATGGCAGTGGCTAGAGCTTCAAGCGGAGATTGGATCTATTCCTAAAATGGGCGGAGGTTGTTGGAGAAGCACGGAGGTCCCGTCGAGCGAAGGGGTCTTCGGCGGCGGTGGAGTTCGGGACGAACGGCGAGATGGTCGACGACGATGCGGTGGTCAATGGCGGTGAGCGGATTGGCCGCAGTGTGAAGCTTGACGATGACTGAAGGCTTATGGGCGGCGCCGAACCTTCTCGGGCGAAGATGGAAAGTACGGTCGGCGGCGGAGCCCTCGAGAGGCGATGAGATTTCCTCGCTGTGATAATGGGGAAGAGATTGACGAGACTGGTAGGTGGAAAGCACCAGTCCTGTCCCCCCCCCCCCCGTCTATTTATCAGGGCGGGCGCTGGAATCGAGGCGACGTGAGCAGGAACCACCGGGGAATAAAAAGATTCGCTATAAAGGCGTTCCGAAGATTTTGGGATAATGATGCACTAAGATCCGTTGGGATATAACAGTCTTCCCAAAAATAGAGGGATAAGAAGAGGCCAACAAGAAATGGTTTGGCGACTTAAAGAGTTTTCGGTGCCAGATGGCGGGTTACAATTTCTGACGTATGAAGAAAAATGAGGAATGAATCGCCTTCAATTAAGCATAAGTATTGGCGTGAAAAAGTTCAAGTCAATCTGGGGCCTAATGTTGGGGATATTACCTGTGAATGACCCGCCCTAGTTGGGCCGGGTTACCAATCAGGCGATTCACCCAAACGATTATTTGGGCCTTGTCCTGGCCGGATCAAGGTCGTATGGCGGTTTATTATTTCTGGAAGGTCTCCAAGCTTTGGAGGACGACGACTTAGAGACTACAGGGGTCACGAATTGTAGGAAGGAAAGTACCCTTGTAAACCCTAGGGGTTCGACCTGTATATAAAGGCGAGTCCCAGGGGAGGAGAGGACAGGTTAGAAATCATCGAGTGCTAGGTTCGGTGAGTTACGCCCTCCTTGTAATCGAAACTACATCAATACACACCAAAGCAGGACGTAGGCCTTTACCTCCTCACGAGGGGCCGAACCTGGGTAAATCGCCGTGTCTCTCCCGCTTAACTCCTTTGAGTTGCCACCAAGGTGCGATGGCTCCAGTACTAAGTCCTTTCACGAGGACATCTGCCGTGACAAAACCACGACAAGCCTTGTAGGGGAATGTTGCATGGGAAACAAAAAAATTCCTACGCACACGAAGACCTATCATGGCGATGTCCATCTATGAGAGCAGATTTGGATCTACGTACCCTTGTAGATCACACAGCAGGAAGCGTTAAGAAACGCGGTTGATGTAGTGGAATGTCTTCAAGTCCCTCGATCAACCCCATGAACCATCCCACGAACCGTCCCGCGATCCGTCCCACGACCCGTTCCGATCTAGTGCCGAACGGGCGACACCTCCGCGTTCAGCACACGTACAGCTCGACGATGATCTCGGCCTTCTTGATCCATCAAGAAAGACAGAGAAGTAGATGAATTCTCTCGCAGTGTGATGGCACTCCGGTGGTGGTGACGATCTACTCCTGAAGGGCTCCGCCCGAGCTCCGCAGAAATACGATCTAGAGGAAGAACTATGGTGTCTAGATCTGAGTTGCATGTGGCAAAAGTTGTCTCAAATCAGCCCTAAATCACCACTGTATATAGGAGGGATGGGGAGGAGGCTTGCCTTGAGGACAAAGTCCCAAGGGTGCGCCGTCTAGGAAGGGATTAGGATTCCTACTCCAATCCCATTCAAAATAGGATTTGAAAGTGGAGTCCTTCTCTTCCTTCCCACCTCCCCTTTTTTTCTTTGGTTTTCTTCTTATGGCGCCAAGTCCCTATTGGGCTATCCCACCAGCCCACTAAGGTCAGGTGCGTCACCCCTAGGACCATTGGGCTTCCCCCGGGTGGGTTGCCCCCCTCCCGGTGAACTTTCGGTACCCATTCGTCACTCGCGGTACACTTCCGGTAATGCCCGAAAACCTTCCGATAACCAAATGAAGTCATCCTATATATCAGTATTCGTCTCTGGACAATTTAGGAAACCCTCGTGACGTCCACGATCTCATCTGGGACTCCGAACAACATTTGGTAACCACACATATAACTTAACTATACTAAAACATCGCCGAACTTTAAGTGTGCAGACCCTGCG
Organism: Hordeum vulgare subsp. vulgare; assembly: GCF_904849725.1. Taxonomy (NCBI): domain Eukaryota; kingdom Viridiplantae; phylum Streptophyta; class Magnoliopsida; order Poales; family Poaceae; genus Hordeum; species Hordeum vulgare. Next base: position 521,295,520 of record NC_058524.1, read on the forward strand.
GGTTCGAGAACTATATAGACATGCCCCGAGGCACTCCTCGGTCAATATCCAATAGTGGGACCTGGATGCCCATATTGGATCCTACATATTCTCCGAAGATCTTATCGGTTGAACCTCAATGTCAAGGATTCATATAATCCCGTATGTCATTCCCTTTGTCCTTCGGTATGTTACTTGCCCGAGATTTGATCGTCGGTATCCGCATACCTATTTCAATCTTGTTACCGACAAGTCTGTTTACTCGTTCCTTAATACAAGATCTCGTGACTTACACTTAGTCACATTGCTTGCAAGGCTTGTGTGTGATGTTGTATTACCGAGTGGGCCCCGAGATACCTCTCCGTCACACGGAGTGAAAAATCCCAGTCTTGATCCATAGTAACTCAACGAACACCTTCGGAGATACCTGTAGAACACCTTTATAGTCACCCAGTTACGTTGTGATGTTTTATGCACACAAGGTATTTCTCCGGTGCTAGTGAGTTATATGATTTTATGGTCATAGTATCAAATACTTGACACGCAGAAAACAATAGCAATAAAACGACACGATCAATATGCTACGTTCATAGTTTGGGTCTTGTCCATCACATGATTCTCCTAATGATGTGATCCCATTATAAAGTGACAACACTTGTCTATGGTCAGGAAACCTTGACCATCTTCGATCAACGAGCTAGTCAACTAGAGGCTTACTAGGGACATTGTTTTGTCCATGTATCCACACATGTATTTGAGTTTCCAATCAATACAATTATAGCATGGATAATAAACGATTATCAAGAACAAAGAAATATAATAATAATTAATTTATTATTGCCTCTAGGGCATATTTCCAACAGTCTCCCACTTGCACTAGGGTCAATAATCTAGTTCACATCACCATGTGATTTTAACGAATCCAACACCCATACAGTTCTGGGGTTTGATCACGTCTTGCTCGTGAGAGAGGTTTTAGTCAACGGTTCTGAAACTTTTAGATCCGTGTGTGATTTACAAATATTTATGTCATCTTATAGATGTTGCTACTACGTGCTATTCAGAAATACTCCAAATACCTACTCTACTATACGAATCCGTTTTACTACTCATAGTTATTCGGATTAGTGTCAAAGCTTGCATCAACGTAACCCTTTACGACGAACTCTTTAACCACATCAATAATCGAGAAAAATTCCTTAGTCCATTAGATACTAAGGATAACTTTGACCACTGTTCAGTGATTCAATCCTGGATCACTCTCTGTACCTCTTAACAGACTTGTGGCAAGACACACATCAGGTGCGGTACACAGCATGGCATACTGTAGAGTCTACGACTAAGGCATATGGGACGACCTTCGTCCTTTCTCTTTCTTCTGCCATGGTCGGGCTTTTGAGTCTTACTCAAGTTCACACCTTACAACACAGCCAAGAACTCCTTCTTTGCTGATCTTTTTTGAACTCTTCCAAAAACTTTGTCAAGGCATGCATTTCATTTGAAAGTTCTGTTTAGTATTTTGATCTATCTCCAAAGATCTTGATGCTCATTGTTCAAGTAGCTCTTTCCAGGTCTTCCTTTGAAAAACCCCTTTCAAACAACCTTTATGCTTTACAGAAATTCTACATTACTTCCGATCAACAATATGTCAACCACATATACTTATCAGAAATTCTATAGTGCTCCCACTCATTTCTTTGGAAATACAAGTTTCTCATAAACCTTGTACAAACTCAAAATCTTTGATCATCTTATCAAAGCGTATATTCCAACTCCGAGATGCTTGCACCAGTCCATGGAAGGATCGCTGGAGCTTGCACACATGTTAGCATCCTTAGGATCGAAAAAACCTTCTGGTTGTATCACATACAACCTTTCCTCAAGGAAACCATCGAGGAAACAATGTTTTGACATCCTATGTGCAATATTTCACAAATAATGCAACAACTACTAACCTAATTCCAACATACTTTTAGCATTGCTACGAGTGAAAAAGTCTCATCATAGTCAACTATTTGATCTTGTCGGTAACATATTCGTGACAAGTCAAGCTTTTCTTAATAGTGACTTTTCACCATCATCGTCTGTCTTCCTTTTAAAGATCCATCTTTACTTAATAGTCCTATGACCATCAAGTAGTTATTCCAAAGTCTACACTTTGTTTTCTTTCATGGATCCTCTCTTGGATTTCATGGCCTCCAGCCATTTGTCGGAATCCGGGCCCACCATGGCTCCTCCATAGCTCGTAGGTTCATTGTTGTTCAACAACATGACCTCCAAGACAGGGTTTTCGTAGCACTCTGTAGTAGTCCGCGACCTTGTCGACCTACGAGGTTTGCAGTAACTTGATCCGAAGCTCAATGATCCCCATCGTTAGTTCCCACTTCAATTGGTGTAGGCGCCACGGGAACAACTTCCTGTGCCCTGCTACACACTGGTTGAAGTCACGGTTGTTTTGACCTATCAAGTTTCACCACTTTCCCACTCAATTCTTTCGAGAGAAACCTTTCCTCAAGAAAGGACCCGTTTCTAGAAACAAACACTTTGCTTCCGGATCTGAGATAGGAGATGTACCCAACTACTTTGGATATCCTATGAAGATGCATTTATCCGCTTTGGGTTCGAGCTTATCAGACTGAAACCTTTTCACATAAGTATCGCAGCCCCAGACTTTTAAGAAACGACACCTTAGGTTTCTCCAAACCTTAGTCTATACTGTATCATCTCAACGGAAATACGCGGTGCCCTATTAAAGTGAATGCGGTTGTCTCTAATGTATAACCCATAAACGATAGTGGTAATTCGATAAGAGACATCATAGTATGCACCATATCAAATAGGGCGCGGCTATGACGTTCGGACACACCATCACACTATGATGTTCCAGGTGGCATGAATTGCGAAACAATTTCCACACTGTCTCAACTGTGTACAAAACTTGCAACTCAGATATTCATCTCTATGATCATATCATAGACAGTTTATCCTCTTGTCACGACGATCTTCACTCTGAAATAGCTTTGACCTTTTCAATATTTTAGACTTGTGATTCATCAAGTAAATATTCATGTATCTACTCAAATCGTTAGTGGAGTAAGAAAATAACGATATCCACTGCGTTCCTCAGCACTCATTGGACTGCATACATAAAAAATGTATCACTGCTAACAAGTTACTATCTTGTTCCATGTGGTATGTTTTGCATGTCTCAAGTGATTCAAAATCAAGTGAGTCCAAATGATCCATCTGCATGGAGTTTCTTCATGCGTTAATACCAACAGGTATGGTTTGCATGTGTCAAACGTTTCAAAAATGAGTGAGTACAAAGATCCATCAGCATGGAGCTTCTTCATGCATTTTATACCGTCATGACTCAAGCGGCAGTGCCACAAGTAAGTGGTACTATCATTATTACTTTGTATCTTTTGGCACCAATATTATGAACATGTGTAACACTACGATCGAGATTCAATAAACCATTGAAGGTAATTATTCAGGCAAATAGAATAACCATTGTTCTCTTTAAATGAGTAATCGTATTGCAATAAACACAATCCAATCATGTTCATGCTCAATGCAAACACCAAATAACAATTATTTAGGTTTAACACCAATCTCGATGGTAGAGGGAGTGTGCGATGTTTGATCACATCAACCTTGGAAACACTTCCAACACGTATCGTCACCTCGCCTTTAGCTAGTCTCCGTCTATTCTGTAGCTATTATTTCGAGTTACTAATCACTTAGCAATCGAACCGGTATCTAATATCCTCGTGCTACTAGGAGTACTAGTAAAGTACATATCAATAACATGTATATCAAATATACTTTTGTTGACTTCGCCAGCCTTCTCATCTACCAAGTATCTAGGGTAGCTCCGCCTCAGTGACCGTTACCCTCATAACAGAAGCACTTAGTCTTGGGTTTGGGTTCAATCTTGGGTTTCTTCATTGGAGAAGCAACTGGTTTGCCGTTTCATGAAGTATACCTTCTAGCCCTTTCCCTTCTTGAAACTAGTGGTTTTACTAACCATCAACAATTGATACTCCTTCTTGATTTCTACTTTCGTAGTGTCAAACATTGCGAATCATTCAAGGATCATCATATCTATCCTTGATCTATTTATAGTTCATCACGAAGCTCTAGCAGCTTAGCGGCAATGACTTTGGAAAACCATCACTATCTCATGTGGAAGATTAACTCCCGCTTGATTCAAGCGATTGTTGTACTCAGACAATATGTGAACATGCTCAACGATTGAGCTTTTCTCCTTTACTTTGTAGACAAAGAATCTTGTCTGAGGTCACATACCTCTCAACAAGGCCACGAGCATAAATCTCAATTTCATCTCTTATGTTCCGTGATGTTTCAAAATGTGTTCGGCACCTTGCTTCTAAGCCATTAAGTATTACGCACTGAACTATCACGTAGTCATCAAAAACGTGTATGTCAGATGTTCACAACATCCACAGACGACGCTCGAGGTGCAGCACACCAAGTGGTGCATTAAGGACATAAGCCTTCTGCACAACAATGAGGACAATCCTAAGTTTTACGGACTCAGTCCGCAAAGTTGCTACCATCAACTTTCAACTAAAGTTTCTCTAGGAACGTATAAAAAACAGTAGAGCAATAGCGCAAGCTACATCGTAATTCGCAAAGACCATTAGACTATGTTCATGTAATTAGTTCAATTAATCATATTACTTAAGAACTCCCACTCAAAAAGTACATCTCTCTAGTCATTTGAGTGGTACATGATCCAAATCCACTAACTCAAGTCCGATCATCACGTGAGTTGAGAATAGTTTCACCGGTAAGCATCTCTATGCTAATCATATCAACTATACGATTCATGCTCGACCTTTCGATCTCATGTGTTCTGAGGCCATGTCTGCACATGCTAGGCACGTCAAGTTTAACCCGAGTGTTCCGGGTTTGCAACTCTTTTGCACCCGTTGTATGTGAACGTTGAGTCTATCACACCCGATTATCACATGGTGTCTCGAAACGACGAATTGTCGCAACGGTGCACAGTCGGGGAGAGCACAATTTCGTATTGAAATTTTAGTGAGAGATCACCTCATAATGCTACCGTCATTCTAAGCAAAAGAAGGTGCATAAAAGGATTAACATTACATGCAATTCATAAGTGACATGATATGGCCATCATCTTGTGCTTCTTGATCTACATAATCAAAGCACCGGCACGATCTTCTTGTCACCGGTGCCACACCATGATCTCCATCATCATGATCTCCATCAATTTGTCGCCATCGGGGTTGTCGTGCTACTTATGCTATTACTACTAAAGCTATGTCCTAGCAATATAGTTAACGCAACTAGAAACACAAACGTTAGTTTAAAGACAACCCTATGGCTCCTGTCGGTTGCCATACCATCGATGTGCAAGTCGATATTAACTATTACAACATGATCATCTCATACATACAATATATCAAACACGTCATTGGCCATATCATATCACAAGCATACCCTGCAAAAACAAGTTAGACATCCTCTAATTTCTTGTTCCATGTTTTACATGGCTGCTATGGGTATCTAGTATGATCGCATCTTACTTACGCAAAAACCACAACAGAGATGTGCAAATTGCTATTTAACCTCTCCAAGGACCGCCTCGGTCAAAACCAATTCAACTGAAGTTGAAGAAACCGACACCTGCCAGTCATTTTTATGCAACGAGGTTGCATGTCAATCGATGAAACCAATCTTTCGTAAGCGTACGAATAATGTCGGTCCGGGCCGCTTCAACCCAACAATACCGGCGAATCGAGAAAAGACTAAGGAGGGCAGCAAATCGAACATCACCGTCCACAAAACCCTTTGTGTTCTACTCGAGATAACATCTACGCATGAACCTAGCTCATGATCCCACTGTTGGGGGAACGTTGCATCGGAAAAAAAAATCCTAAACACACGAAGACCTATCATGGTGATGTCCATCTACGAGAGGAGATTTGGATCTACGTACCCTTGTAGATCGCACAGCAGGAAGCGTCAAAAAACGCGGTTGATGTAGTGGAACGTCTTCACGTCCCTCGATCAGCCCCACGAACCATCCCACGAACCGTCCCGTGATCCGTCCCACGATCCGTTCCGATCTAGTGCCGAACGGACGGCACCTCCGCGTTCAACACATGTACAGCTCGAGATGATCTCGGCCTTCTTGATCCAGCAAGCAAGACGGAGAAGCAGATGAGTTCTCCGGCAGCGTGACGGTGCTTCGGTGGTGGTGACAATCTACTCCTGCAGGCTCCGCCCGAGCTCCGCAGAAATACGATCTAGATGAAAAACTATGGTGTCTACATGTGAGTTGCACGTGTCAAAGTTGTCTCAAATCAGCCCTAAATCACCACTATATATAAGAGAGAGGGGGGAGGCTTGCCTTGAGAACAAAGTCCCAAGGGTGCGCTGGCTAGGAAGGGAGTAGGATTCCTACTCCAATCCTACTCAAAATAGGATTGGAAAGTGGAGTCCTTCTCTTCCTTCCCACCTCCCTTTTTTTCTTTCTTTGGTTTTCTTCTTATGGCGCCAAAGCCCTCTTGGGCTGTCCCACCAGCCCACTAAGGGCTGTTGTGCCACCCCTAGGACCAGTGGGCTTCCCCCGGGTGGGTTGCTCCAGTCCCGGTGAACTTCCGAACCCATTCGTCACTCCAGGTACATTCCAGGTAATGCCCGAAAACCTTCCGGTAACCAAATGAAGTCATCCTATATATCAATCTTCGTCTCCGGACCATTCCAGAAACCCTCATGATGTCCGTGGTCTCATCCGGGACTCCGAACAACATTTGGTAACCACACATATAACTCAACTATACTAAAACATCGCCGAACCTTAAGTCTGCAGACCCTGCGGGGCACTCCTCGGTCAATATCCAATAGCGGTACCTGGATGCCCCGAGGCACTCCTCGGTCAATATCCAATAGCGGTACCTGGATGCCCATATTAGATCCTACATATTCTCCAAATATCTTATCGGTTGAACCTCAGTGTCAAGGATCCATATAATCATGTATGTCATTCTCTTTGTCCTTCGGTATGTTACTTGCCCGAGATTTGATCGTCGATATCCGCATAACTATTTCAATCTCGTTACCGGCAAGTCTCTTTACTCGTTCCGTAATACAAGATCCCGTGACGTACACTTAGTCACATTGCTTGCAAGGCTTGTGTGTGATGTTGTATTACCGAGTGGGCCCCGAGATACCTCTCGGTCACACGGAGTGACAAATCCCACTGTTGATCCATACTAACTCAACGGACACCTTCGGAGATACCTGTAGAACACCTTTATAGTCACCGAGTTATGTTGTGACGTTTGATGCACACAAGGTATTCCTCCGGTGCCAGTGAGTTATATGATCTCATGGTCATAGGAACAAATACTTGACACGCAGTAAACAATAGCAATAAAACGACATGATCAATATGCTATGTTCATAGTTTGGGTCTTGTCCATCACATGATTCTCCTAATGATATGATCCCGTTATCAAGTGACAACACTTGTCTATTGTCAGGAAACCTTGAACATCTTTGATCAACGAGCTAGTCAACTAGAGGCTTACTAGGGACAGTGTTTTGTCTATGTATCCACACATGTATTTGAGTTTCCAATCAATACAATTATAGCATGGATAATAAACGATTATCACGACCAAAGAAATATAATAATAACTAATTTATTATTGCCTCTAGGGCATAATTCCAACAAGCCTTGCAAGCAATGTGACTAAGTGTAAGTCATGAGATCCTGTATTACAGAACGAGTAAAGAGACTTGCCGGTAACGAGATTGAAATAGGTATGCAGATACCGGCGATCGAATCTCGGGCAAGTAACATACTCAAGGACAAAGGGAATGACATAGGAGATTATATGAATCCTTGGCACTGAGGTTCAACCGATGGTATCTTCGGAGAATATGTAGGATCCAATATGGGCATCCAGGTCCCGCTATTGGATAATGACCGAGGGGTGTCTCGGGTCATGTCTGCATAGTTCTCAAACCCGCAAGGTCTGCACACTTAAGGTTCGATGATGTTTTAGTATAGTTGAGTTATATGTGTGGTTACTTAATGTTGTTCGGAGTCCCGGATGAGATCACGGACGTCACGAAGGTTTCCGGAATGGTCCGAAAATGAAGATTGATATGTAGGATGGTTTCATTTGGTCACCGGAAAGTTTCGGGCATTTCCGGAAGTGTACCGGGAGTGACGAATGGGTTCTAGGTGTTTACCGGGAAGGACCCACCCACCCGGGAGTGAGTCCATGGCCTTAGGGTGGCGCACCAAGTCCTTAGTGGGCTGGTGGAGTCAGCCCAAGAGGGATATGGTTCCACAAGTAAAAATTCCAAAAGAAAGAAGAAGAAAATAAAAGGAAAGAGGGAGGTGGGAAGGAAGAGGAGGACTCCTCCTTCCCAAACCGAATTGGAGGAGGAGTCCTCCTCCACCTTCGGCCCGGCGCACCCTTGGGTCCCTTGTGCCCCAAGGCTAGCCCCTCCCCTCCTCCTATATATATTGGTGGTTTTAGGGTTTTTGAGACACAACTTTGCCACGTGCAACTCAAACCTATACCACGTAGTTTTACCTCTAGATCGGATTTCTGCGGAGCTCGGGCGGAGCCCTACAGAATTAGACCATCACCACCACCGGAGCACCGTCACGCTACCGGAGAACTCATCTACTTCTCCGTCTCTCTAGCTGGAACAAGAAGACTGATAACCCACAAGTATAGGGGATCGCAACAGTTTTCGAGGGTAGAGTATTCAACCCAAATTTATTGATTCGACACAAAGGGAAGCCAAAGAATATTCTCAAGTATTAGCAGTTGAGTTGTCAATTCAACCACACCTGAAAGACTTAGTATCTGCAGCAAAGTATCAGTAGCAAGGTAATATGATAACAATAGTAGCAACAGTAACCAGTAGCAACAAAGTGACAGAAGTAGCGGCAAAGTAACAGTAGCAGCAGTGACATCAGTAGCGGCAAAGTAACGTAGCAGCAGTGACAACAGTAGCGGTAAAGTAACATAGCAAGGACCAGTAGGGAAAACTCGTAGGCATTGCATCGGTGATGGATAATTATGCCGGATGGTATTCATCATGCAATAGTTATAACACGGAGAGATATGTAACTAGCTCCAGTTCGTCAAAGTAATGTAGGCATGTATTCCGTATGTAGTCATACATGCTTAGGGAAAAGAACTTGCATGACATCTATTGTCCATCCCTCCGTGGCAGCGGGGTCCTAATGGAAACTACGGGATATTAAGGTTCTCGTTTTAATGAAGAACCGGACCAGCGCATTAACACTTAATGAATACATGAACTCCTCATACTATGGTCATCTCCGGGAGTGGTTCCGGCTATTGTCACTCCGGGGTTGCCGGGTCATAACACATAGTAGGTGACTACAACTTGCAAGATAGGATCAAGAACACACATATATTGGCGACAACATAATAGGTTCGGATCTGAAATCATGGCACTCGGGCTCTATTGAAAAGCATTAAGCATGGCAAAGTAGTAGCAACATCAATCTCAGAACATAGTGGATACTAGGGATCAATCCCCGTCAAAACTAACTCGATTACATGATAGATCTCATGCAACCCATCATCGTCCAGCAATCCTACGATGAGATTACTCACGAACGGTGAAGGGCATCATGGAATTGGCGATGAAGGAAGGTTGGTGATGACGATGGCGACGATTTCCCCTCTCCGGAGCCCAGAACGAACTCCAGATCTGCCCTCCATAGGAAGAACAGGTGGTGGCGGCGCCTCCGTATCGTAAAACACGATGAACTCTTCTCCCTGATTTTTTTCTCGATGAAAGGGACTAAATAGAGATGAGATTGGAGGCGGTGGAGCAACGTGGGCCCCACAAGCCTGCCAGGCGCGGCCAGGGTGGCGCGTGGTGGGCTTGTGGGTTCTCAGCTCCACCCCTCCGGTTGATTCTTGTGCAAGCATTTTTTATATATTCCACAAAAAATCCCCGTAATTTTCCAAGTCATTCCGAGAGCTTTTATTTCTGCGCAAAAACAACACCATGGCAATTCTCCTGAAAATAACGTTAGTCCGGGTTAGTTACATTCAAATCATGCAAATTAGAGTCCAAAGCAAGGCCAAAAGAGTTTGGAAAAGTAGATACGACGGAGACGTATCAAATCCCCCAAGCTTAAGACCTTGCTTGTCCTCAAGCAATTCAGCTGACAAACTGAAAGAGACAAAAGAAAAACTTGTATGAACTCTGTTTGATCTTGTTGTTGCAACTATGTCTAACTCATATCCAGAATTTCAGCAAGATCACAAGCAAACCACATAAGCAAATGACATCTAAGTCTCACGGTAAACTCATATCAATGGCATAATCAACTAGCGAGCAATAATAATAAGTTTCAAACGTCAACACTTCAATCAAAACAATCATGAAGCAGTGTGAACAGATGGTATCTCGTTAGCTCTTTCTGAGGCCGCAAAACATAAATGCAGAGCACCTTCAAAGACCTAGGGCTGACTAAACATTGTAATTCATGGCAAAGAAGATCTAGTCACAGTCATATTCAATCACAGTTAAAAGCAAAGCATAAAAATGACAGAGGTGCTCTCTAATTGGTGCTTTTATAACAAGAGGATGACTCAACAGAAACATAAATAGACAGGCCCTTCGCAGAGGGAAGCATTGATTTGCAGAGGTGCCAACGCTCAAGCTTTTAAAACAGAGATAATAATTTTGGGTGGCATGCTTTCATTGTCAATGCAATGACTAAGAATTTTCACCATCTTCCACGCTACACATGCTATAGGCGGTTCCCAAACAGAAAAGTAAAGTTTTGACTCCGCCACCACCGATCAATCACACTCCACGACTAGCCAAATACTCGGGTGTCGTCCATACCAACAACAATCCAGGGGGAGTTTTATTTGCAATTATCTTTTCGATTTGAGCATGGAACTGGGCATTCCAATTACCGGCCCCTTTCTCATGAATGATAGTGAATAAACACGTATCGAGGATAACACGCCTAGCATGGAAGATACTGATAGCCCCCTGTCACCACATGAGCGGTTCGGGCATGCAAAACAGATTATTTCTTGAAGGTTTAGAGAGTGGCACATGCAAATTTACTTGGAACGGCAGGTAGATACCGCATATAAGTAGGTATGATGGACTCATATGGAACAACTTTGGGTTTATGGAAGTGGATGCACAAGCAGTATTCCCGCTTAGTACAAGTGAAAGCTAGCAAAAGACTGGGGAGCGACCAACTACAGAGCGACAACAGTCATCAAAATGCATTGAGATTAACCAACATTGAGTGCAAGCATGAGTAGGACATAAATCACCATGAACATGAATATCATTGAGGCTATGTTGATTTTGTTTCAACTACATGCGTGAACATGTGCCAAGTCAAGCCCCTTGAATCATTCAAAGGAGGATACCATCCTATCATGCTACATCATAGTCATCTCAAGATTCATGTTGGCATCCAAGACAAACCATTATAAGCTCCTAGCTAATTAAGCATGGCATCAGAAACTATGATCTCTAAGTTGTCATTGCAAACATGTTTCTCTCACAACAAAGCTAAATCAGGAACGATGAGCTAGTCATATTTACAAAAACAAAATAGATCGAGTTCATACCTGCTTTTCCAGGCTCAGTCACTTCATCATATATCGTCATTATTGCCTTTCACTTGCACGACCGAATGATGTGAACAATAATAAGAGTGCTCGTGCATTGGACTAAGCTGGAATCTGTAAGCAAAGACAAAGGAGAAGACAAAGTAATATGGCTCTTTGACAGATAAACAGATATGCATGCGAGAGCCACTAAACATTGCAACCATGGTCTTCTATCTTGACCCAAAGAAAAAGAAAACTATTTACACGGGAAATCTCCAAACAAGCAAAAGAAGAAAAGGAAATCTTTTTGGGTTTTCTCAAGCTAGACAAACACACGAGAAGAAAGCGAGAAAAAGAAATAAACTAGCATGGATGATAAAGTGGCAAAGTGTTAACATTGACTAACAAAGGGAAAGTGTAAGCAAGAATATAAGGTCGGTGAGAAACACGCACTCCCCCAAGCTTAGGCTTTTGGCCTAAGTTGGTATACTCCCAAGGAGGGAAATAACCAGCTCCGGGGTACTCCGGAGTGTACTGAGGGTGCCACTGCTGCGTGAGCTCCTCTGGCTCCCACTGATAAACTGGCGTCTGGTACTCGACTGGTAGCTCGGGCATGGGCACCTTTGGTTGGGCTATGCTCCAATATACATAGATGTCTGAGGGCATAATAATGTACCTGCCTGTATGAAGATTGAACAAAGATGGACCAGGCAAAGTAATAGTCTCACGAGTACCTTGACTAAATACCAGGTTATAAATCATCCTTCTATTTATATCTCTATCAGGAAAGTCATGGCGAACCATGCTATCATAGTCTAGATATCTCTCACGAAGAAGAATCTATTCTTCCTCGTCTAGTCTAATAGGTATCTCAAAGTGTCTGGCAAGACGGGTAGCATAGATACCTCCATAAAAAACGCCTTTAGAACGGTTCGTGTTCAACCGTTGAGCTACTATAGTGCCCAAGCTATAAGTTTTATCATTATAAAGGGCTTCGCGCAAAACCGCAAGATCTGGGGAGCTAAGGGCCCCAGCTTTCCCACGGCCAATCAAACATTTTCCCAAGAATAATGAGAAGTACCGAAGCACGGGAAAATGTATGCTAGCAGCTCTAGCGCAAGACACTCCTCTCTCCTCTCCTACATCAATAGTATCTATGAAAGCCTCCAAGTCCCGTGGACGAGGTTCATGAATATCCCCAACATAAGGTAATTTGCAAACATTGCAAAAATCCTGAAGTGACATGCGCTGGGAGATATCATATAATTTGAACTCAACCATAGGAGGATTCTTCCTTGGATAGAAATTAAAGCTTTGCACGAAAATATTAGTGAGGAGGAGGTATTGCGAACACTTATCTTCAATGAAGGCAGTAAGGCATGCGTTCTCAACCAAGTAGTGAAAGTCCTCATAAAGTCCGGCGGCGCATAAGAACACAACGCTTGGCCACTCGCATGCTCGAACTTCTGCAACTCGGTGGACCGGATACTTGGGTTTTATTCTTCTCATTCCCATCATCCTTGGGGTCCCGGCTTGAAGAGCCTCTTAAGAACCTCCTCATATTTTCCTTTTTCTATCTCTGAAAATTTCTGAAATTTTATTGATTTTAAGGAAAAGTGAACAAGGCTCAACGAAACTCATTGCAACTAGTCCTTCAAGTGCCTAGACGCCATATCAAGCATCAAAACTACTTGGGACCAGCTAAAATTAGCATGCAAAGCTCAAGAACAGGGTCACCAAGGCAGCAAAAATACGCGACGTATAAGGCACTAGAGCAAAAACTAATTGGACCAATGGAGGAGTCACATACCAAGGAGCAATTTCCCCAAAACAGCTTGGTGAATGGTGCTTTGCACAAGGAGATCGAAATCCCAGCAAGAAGAGGAAGAACACGGGTTTGAGCTACGAAACGGTTTTTCTGGAGGTAGGAGAAGTAGATGGGAGCTAGAATGAGTGGAGGGGGTACACGTGGGCCCCACAAGCCTGGTAGGCATGGCTAGGGGGTGCCCACGCCTCCAGGGCTTGTGGCCCACTGGTGCAGCCCCCTGACTAGCTCTTCGTCTTAGTATTTTTCAAAAAACCCAGAAAAAATCATACTTGATTTTTAGGACATCCGGAGAAATTTTATTTTCGGGACACTTTTCTACGGGACGCAAAAAGTAGAAAACAGGGAAAACTAAAACTAAATCTATCATTTTTCTTCTAAGCAACCAAAGGTGAAAGCTTGGAACAGAGGTTTGTGACTACTCGATTCATCCATCTCATGTTCATCGAAAGAAATCCGTCAGTGAGGTTGATCAAGTCTCCTTGACAAACTTTTTCAAATCGCAAAAGGAAACGGAGAATTTTCGAATAGCCACTTGGTTACCTCAATGGGGATGTGCATATCCCCAACAAGCAAATCATACTTCATCTTAACAGTAGGTATAGGGCATTCAAAGCTCCCAATAAGAATCGATGAAGTTTTTTCGATAGCATTGATGCACTGTACTCGATATTGTTTCTTCGGTAAGTGCACCGTATGCTCATTACCGCTGACATGGAAAGTGACATTGCCTTTGTTGCAATCTATAACAGCACCTGCAGTGTTTAGAAAGGGTCTTCCAAGGATGACCGCCGTGGCATCATCCTCGGGAATATCCAAAATAACAAAGTCCGTTAAGATAGTGACGTTGGCAACCACAACAGGCACATCCTCGCAAATGCCGATAAGGAAAGCAGTTGATTTGCCGGCCATTTGCACAGAGATTTCAGTGGGTGTCAACTTATCCAGTTCAACTCTACAATAAAGAGAGAGAGGCATAACACTAACACCGGCTCCAAGGTCGCATAAAGCAGTTCCAACGTAGTTTCCTTTAATAGAGCAAGGTATAGTGGGCACTCCAGGATCACCTAGTTTCTTAGGAGTTCCACCCTTGAAGGTATAATTAGCGAGCATGGTGGAAATCTCAACCCCAGGTATCCTCCTCTTATTAGTCACAATATCTTTCATGTACTTGGCATACACAGACATTTTGAGCATATCTGTCAAATGCATTTGCAGAAAGACAGGTCTAATCATTTCAACAAATCGCTCAAAATCCTCATCATCCTTTTTCTTGGATGGTTTGGGAGCAAATGGCATGGGTTTCTGAACCTATGGTTCCCTTTCTTTACCATGCTTCCTAGCAGCGAACTCTTTCTTATCGTATCTTCTATTCTTAGGCTGTGGGTTATCAAGATCAACATGTTCAATCTCCACATCCTTATCATTGCTAGGTTGAGCATCATCATGAACATAAATATCAATATTATCATTAGGCTCATGTTCATCACCAGATTGTGTTTCAGCATGAGAAACAGAGACATCGTTTGGACTTTCAGGTGTAACAGCAATAGGGTTGCTAGCCTGCAAATTCCTATCATCTTTCTTTTGCTTCCTAGGATGACTAGGTGCCTCGGTGCTAACTCCTTGAGAATCTTGTTCAATTCTCTTAGGATGACCCTCAGGATACAGAGGTTCCTGTGTCATTCTACCGCCTCTAGTGACGACTCTAACAGAATTGTCATTCAACTCATTGAGCAAGTCATTCTGAGCTTTACGTACTTGTTCTACCTGAGTAGTAACCATAGAGGCATTTTTACTCAGGAGCTTAAGATCATTGACGTTTCTGTCCACACAAGCACTTAAATGACTAAGCATACGAGCATTTTGTTCCAATTGTTTGCTAATATAATCATTGAAACTATATTGTTTGGCAACAAAGTTATCAAATTCATCTAGGCATAAGCTAGCAGGTTTATCAAAAGGAATATCACTCTCATTGAATCTACGAAGAGAATTTACCACTACTACCTGTATCGGGTTATTGAGACCATGGATCTCTTTGATATGTGGTAGATTTTTGACATCTTCAAATTTAATGCCTTTCCCTTTCATAGATTTCTTAGCTTCTTGCATATCTTCAGGATTGAGGAATAGAATACCTCTTTTCTTCGGAGGTGGTTCGGGAATAGTCCAAACATTCTCATTGCACAAGATATTATTTAATAGGATCTCAGCTTGTTCTACAGTTCGTTCCCTAAAAACACAACCAGCACAACTATCTAAGTGGTCTCTAGAAGCAATTGTTAGTCCATTATAGAAGATATCAAGTAATTCATTCTTCTCAAGAGGGTGATCAGGCAAAGCATTCAGTAGCTGGACGAGCCTCCCCCAAGCTTGTGGGAGACTCTCTTCTTCAACTTGCGCAAAGTTGTATATTTCCTGCAAGGCATCTTGCTTCTTATGGGCACGGAAATATTTTTAAAGAAGTAGTAGATCATATCCCGAGGGCTCCGCAGACAACCAGGAGCAAGAGAAGTGAACCAAGTCTTAGCATCATCCTTTAGCGAGAAAGGAAATAGCTTAAGGATATAGTAGTGGCGGATCTTTTCCTCACTCGTGAATAGAGTGGCTATATCGTGCAGTTTGGTAAGATGTGCTACAACCGTTTCAGACTCATAACCGTGAAAAGGATCAGATTCGACCAAAGTGATTAACTCAAGGTCGACAGAGAATTCATAATCCTTATTGGTCACAAAGATAGGCGAAGTAGCAAACTTTGGGTCGTATTTCATCCTAGCGTTCAAAGATTTTTCTTTCCACTTGCGCGGTAAATTCTCAACATCATAGCTATCCTTACAAGCAAGAAAGTCCTCAGCTATCTCTCCCTCCATAACATAACCCTCGGGCATATCAGGAAATTCATATCTAGGAGATCTAGTTCTAACAGGAGAAAAAGCAGGTTCTACTTCAATAATCTCAGCATTTCAGAAGTATCATCACATCTAGCAGCAACTCTAGCAATTTGTGCATCAAGGAATGCACCTAGTGGCAAAGCAGTATCAAGCATAGCATCATCACAAGGATCAAGGACAGCAGAAGTAGCATCATCAAGCACATGCGACATATCAAGATCTCTAGCAGGAGGTGGTGTCGCAAACTTACTCATAACTGAAGGTGAATCAAGTGCAGAGCTAGATGGCAGTTCCTTACCTGTCCTCATAGTTGAGGGCAAGAATTTGGTCTTTGGATCTTTCAGATTCCTCATAGTGACCAGCAGACGTAAATCCCAAGTGACTCAGAGAATAGAGCTATGCCTCCCCGGCAACGGCACCAGAAAAAAGTCTTGATAACCCACAAGTATAGGGGATCGCAACAGTTTTCGAGGGTAGAGTATTCAACCCAAATTTATTGATTCGACACAAGGGGAAGCCAAAGAATATTCTCAAGTATTAGGAATTGAGTTGTCAATTCAACCACACCTGAAAGACTTAGTATCTGCAGCAAAGTATCAGTAGCAAGGTAATATGATAGCAACAGTAGCAACAGTAACCAGTAGCAACAAAGTGACAGCAGTAGCGGCAACAGTTGCAGCAGTGACAACAGTAGCAGCAAAGTAATGTAGCAGCAGTGACAGCTGTACCGGCAAAGTAACGTAGCAAGGACCAGTAGGAAAAACTCGTGGGCATTGGATCGGTGATGGATAATTATGCCGGATGGTATTCATCATGCAACAATTATAACACTGAGAGATATGTAACTAGCTCCAGTTCGTCAAAGTAATGTAGGCATGTATTCCGTATGTAGTCATACGTGCTTAGGGAAAAGAACTTGCATGACATATATTGTCCATCCCTCCCGTGGCAGTGGGGTCCTAATGGAAACTACCGGATATTAAGGTTCTCCTTTCAATAAAGAACCGGACCAATGCATTAACACTTAGTGAATACATGAACTCCTCATACTATGGTCATCTCCGGGAGTGGTTCCGACTATTGTCACTCCGGGGTTGCCGGGTCATAACACATAGTAGGTGACTACAACTTGCAATATAGGATCAAGAACACACATATATTACCGAGAACATAATAGGTTCAGATCTGAAATCATGGCACTCGGGCCCTAGTGACAAGCATTAAGCGTGGCAAAGTAGTAGCAACATCAATCTCAGAACATAGTGGATACTAGGGATCAATCCACGTCAAAACTAACTCGATTACATGATAGATCTCATCCAACCCATCACCGTCCAGCAAGCCTACGATGAGATTACTCACAAACGGTGAAGGGCATCATGGAATTGGCGATAAAGGAAGGTTGGTGATGACGATGGCGACGATCTCCCCTCTCCGGAGCCCAGAATGGACTCCAGATATGCCCTCCAAAGGAAGAACAGGTGGTGGCGGCGCCTTCGTATCGTAAAACGTGATGCAATCTTCTCCTTAATTTTTTTCCGAACGAAAGGGACTAAATAGAGCTGAGATTGGAGGCGGTGGAGCAACGTGGGCCCCACAAGCCTGCCAGGCGCGGCCAGGGGGGCCGCCTCTGGTGGGCTTGTGGGCTCTCAGCTCCACCCCTCCGCTTGATTCTTGCGCCAGTATTTTTTATATATTCCACAAAAATCCCCGTAAATTTCCAGGTCATTCCGAGAACTTTTATTTCTGTGCAAAAACAACACCATGGCAATTCTGCTAAAAACAGCGTAAGTCCGGGTTAGTTCCATTCAAATCATGCAAATTAGAGTCCAAAACAAGGGCAAAAGAGTTTGCAAAAGTAGATACGACGGAGACGTATCAAAGGCCGAGATCGTCATCGAGCTATACGTGTGCTGAACGTGGAGGTGCCGTCCATTCGATGCTAGATCGAAACGGATTGTGGGACGGATCATGGGATAACGGTGATTTGAATCACGAAGCTGTACCACTACATCATCCGTGTTTCTTAACGCTTCTCGCTTAGCGATCTACAAGGGTACGTAGATCTAATCTCCTCTCGTAGATGGACATCACCATGATAGGTCTTCGTGTGCGTAGATTTTTTTGTTTCCCATGCAACGTTCCCCAACAGTGGTATCAGAGCGAGGTTCATGCGTAGATGTTATCTCAAGTAGAACACAAAAGGTTTTGTGGGCGTTGATGTTCGATTTGCTGCCCTCCTTGGTCTTTTCTCGATTCGGCGGTATTGTTGAATTGAAGCGGCCCGGACCAACATTACTCGTACGCTTACGAGAGACTGGTTTCATCGACTAACATGCAACTTGTTGCATAAAGATGACTGGCGGGTGCCTGTTTCTTCAACTTTAGTTGAATTGGTTTTGACCAAGGCGGTCCATGGAGAGAGGTTAAATAGCAATTTGCACATCTTCGTTGTGTTTTTTGCATAAGTAAGATGTGATCATACTAGATACCCATAGCAGCCACGTAATACATGCAACAACAAATTAGAGGACGTCTAACTTGTTTTTGCAGGGTATGCTTGTGATATGATATGGCCAATGACGTGATGTGATATATTGGATGTATGAGATGATCATGTTGTAATAGTTAATATCGACTTGCACGTCGATTGTACGGCAAGCGGCAGGAGCCATAGGGTTGTCTTTAAACTAACGTTTGTGTTTCCAGATGCGTTTACTATATTGCTAGGTCGTAGCTTTAGTAGTAATAGCATATATAGCATGACAACCTCGATGGCGGCACAATGATGGAGATCATGGTGTGGCGCCGGTAACAAGAAGATCATGTCGGTGCTTTGGTGATGGAGATCAGGAAGCACAAGATGATGGCCATATCATGTCACTTATGAATTGCATGTGATGTTAATCCTTTTATGCACCTTATTTTGCTTAGAACGAGGGTAGCATTATAAGGTGATCTCTCACTAAAATTTCAAGATGAAATTGTGTTCTCCCCGACTATGCATCATTGCGACAGTTCGTCGTTTCGAGACACCACATGATGATCGGGTGTGATAGACTCAACGTTCACATACAACGGGTGCAAAACAGTTGCACACGCGGAACACTCGGGTTAAACTTGACTAGCCTAGCATGTGCAGACATGACCTCGGAACACATGAGACCGAAAGGTCAAGCATGAATCGTATAGGTGATATGATTAGCATAGAGATGCTTACCACTGAAACTATTCTCAACTCACGTGATGATCGGACTTGAATTAGTGGATTTGGATCATATACCACTCAAATGAATAGAGAGATGTACTTTTTGAGTGGGAGTTTATCAGTAATTTGATTAGTTAAACTCTAATTATCTTAAACATGCTCTAAGTCCACTTTGCAATATTTGTGTTGTAGATCAATGGCTCACGCGGTAGCAACCCTGAATTTTAATACGATCCTAGAGAAAGCTAAGTTGAAAGATGATGGAAGCAACTTTGTAGACTGGGCTCGTAATCTAAAGCTGCTCCTGCAAGCTAGGAAAAAGGATTATGTCCTTAATGCTGCACTAGGAGATGAACCACATGCTACATCTAGCCAAGATGTTTTGAATGCCTGGTTAACACGTAAGGAGGACTACTCAATAGTTCAATGTGCAGTCTTGTATAGCTTGGAACCGGGACTACAACGTCGCTTTGAGCATCATGGAGCATATGAGATGTTCCAGGAGTTGAAGTTTATCTTTCAGAAGAACGCCCGGATCAAGACGTTTGAGACCTCCGATAAATTCTATGCTTGCAAGATGGAGGAGAATTTGTCTGTCAGTCAACATGTGCTCAAAATGTCTGGGTACTCAAACCGTCTAGCTGAGCTGGGGATTGAACTCCCGCAAGAGGCTTTCACTGACAGAATTCTTTAGTCACTGCCACCTAGCTATAAGAGCTTTGTGTTCAACTATAACATGCAATGGATGAACAAGTCACCCGGCGATTTATTCGCGATGCTGAAAGTCGCAAAGTCAGAACTCCGGAAAGAGCATCAAGTGTTGATTGTCAATAAGACCACTGGTTTCAATAGAAACGGCAAAGGCAAGAAGGGTAACTCCAAGAAGAGCGGCAAGCCGGTTGCCAATCCGACAAAGAAACCCAAGGCTGGACCTAAGCCTGAATCAGAGTGTTATTATTGCAAGGGAATGGGTCACTGGAAGCGCAACTGCCCCAAGTATTTGGCTGATAAGAAGGCGGCCGAAGAAAAATCAGGTATATTTGATATATATGTTATTGATGTGTACTTAACCAACTCTCGTAGTAGTGCCTGGGTATTTGATACCGGTTTTGTTGCTCATATTTGCAACTCGAAGGAGGAACTGCGGAATAAACGAAGGCTGGCGAAGGATGAAGTGACGATGCGCATGGGAAATGGTTCCAAGGTTGATGCAATCGCCGTCAGCACAGTCTCACTTCAGTTACCATCGGGATTAGTTATGAACTTGAATAATTGTTATTTAGTGCCTACGTTAAACATGAACATTATATCTGGATCTTGTTTAATGCGAGATGGTTACTTGTTTAAGTCAGAGAATAATGGTTGTTCTATTTCTATGAGTAATATCTTTTATGGTCATGACCCAATGTGAGAGGATTGTTCATATTGAATCTTGATAGCGATGATACACATATACATAACATTGAGACCAAAAGATGTAGAGTTAACAATGATAGTGCCATGTTTCTGTGGCACTGCCGCTTAGGTCATATTGGTGTAAAGCGCATGAAGAAACTCCATTCCGATGGGATTTTGGAGTCACTTGATTTTGAATCACTTGACACGTGGGAACCATGCCTCATGGGAAAGATGACTAAGACTCCATTCTCCGTAACAACGGAGCGTGCAAGTGCCTTGTTGGAAATCATACATACCGATGTGTGCGGTCCAATGAGTGTGGAGGCGCGCGGCGGATATCGTTATTTTCTCACCTTCACTAACGATTTGAGTAGGTATGGATATATCTACTTGATGAAGCACAAGTCTGAAACATTGAGAAGTTCAAGCAATTTCAGAGTGAAGTTGAAAATCATCGTAACAAGAAGATCAAGTTCCTACGTTCTGATCGTGGGGTGAATATCTGAGTTTCGAGTTTGGTGCTCACTTAAGACAATGTGGAATTGTTTCACAGTTGACACCGCCTGGAACACCACAGCATAATGGTGTGTCCGAACGTCGTAATCATACTTTGTTAGAAATGGTGCGATCTATGATGTCTCTTACCGATTTGTCGTTATCATTTTGGGGTTATGCATTAGAGACAGCTGCATTCACTTTAAATAGGGCACCATCAAAATCCGTTGAGATGACACAGTATGAGCTGTGGTATGGCAAAAGAATGAAGTTGTCGTTTCTTAAAGTTTGGGGATGTGATGCTTATGTCAAAAAGCTTCAGCCTGAAAAGGTGGAACCCAAAGCGGAAAAGTGTGTCTTCATAGGTTACCCAAAGGAGACAGTTGGGTACACCTTCTATCTCAAATCCGAGGGCAAAGTATTTGTTGCTAAAAACGGAGATTTTCTTGAGAAGGAGTTTCCCTCGAAAGAATTGAGTGGGAGGAAGATAGAACTTGATGAGGTTGTCGAACCTCTAACCCCTCTAGATGGTGGCGTAGGGCAAGGGGAAACCCCGGTCATAGCGACGCCGGTTGAGGAGGAAGTTAATGATGATGATCACGAAACTTTGGGTCAACTTCCTATCGGACCTTGCAGGTCGACAAGATCACGTACTACTCCCGAGTAGTACGGTAATCCTGTCTTATCAATCATGTTGTTAGACAACAATGAACCCTTCGAAATATGAAGAACCAATGGTGGGCCCAAATTCCAACAAATGGCTGGAGGCCATGAAGTCCGAGATAGGATCTATGTATGAAAACAAATTATGGACTTTGGAAGTATTACCTGAAGGTCGCAAGGCTATTCAGAACAAATGGATCTTTAAGAAGAAGACGGACGCGGACAGTAATGTGATCGTTTATAAAGCTCGACTTGTGGCAAAGGGTTTTTCACAAGTTCAAGGAGTTGACTACGATGAGACGTTCTCATCAGTAGCGATGCTTAAGTCCGTCCGAATCATGTTCGCAATAGCTGCATTTTTCGATTATGAAATCTCGCAGATGGATGTCAAAACGGCGTTCCTTAACGGTTTTCTTAAGGAAGAGTTGTATATGATGCAACCCGAAGGTTTTGTCGATCCAAAGAATGCTAACAAAGTATGCAAGCTCCAGCGGTCCATTTATGGACCGGTGCAAGCAGCTCAGAGTTGGAATAAGCGCTTTGATGAGGTGATCAAAGCATTTGGGTTTATACAAGTGGTTGGAGAATCTTGTATTTACAAGAAAGTGAGTGGGAGATCTGTAGCGTTTCTAATATTATATGTGGATGACATATTGCTGATTGGAAACAACGTGGAGTTTTTGGAGAGCGTAAAGGATTACTTGAATAAAAGTTTCTCTATCAAGGACCTAGGAGAAGCTGCTTACATTCTAGGCATTAAGATCTATAGCGATAGATCGAGACGCCTGATAAGACTTTCACAAAGCACATACCTTGATAAAGTTTAGAAGAAGTTCAAAATGGAACAATCCAACAAGGGGTTCTTGCCAGTGTTACAAGGTATAAAATTGAGTAAGACTCAGTGCCCAGCAACTACGAAATATAGAGAACAAATGAGTTCCATCCCCTATGCTTTAGCCATAGGTTCTATCATGTATGCAATGTTGTGCACTAGACCAGACGTCGGCTTGGACATAAGTATGGCAGGCAGGTTTCAAAGTAATCCATGAGTGGATCACTCGACGGCGGTCAAGAATATTCTGAAGTACCTTAAAAGGACTAAGGAAATGTTTCTCTTTTATGGAGGTGACGAAGAGCTAGTTGTAAAGGGTTACGTCGACGCAAGCTTTTACACTGATCCGGATGACTCTAAATCGCAAACAGGATACGTAGTTATTCTTAATGGGGGTGCGGTAAGCTAGTGCAGTTCCAAGCAAAGCGTCATAGCAGATTCTACAAGTGAAGCGGAGTACATGGCTGTCTCGGAGGCAGCTAAGGAGGGTGTCTATATGAAGCAGTTCATGACGGATCTTGGAGTTCTGCCGAGTGCACTAAATCCAATAACTCTGTTCTGTGACAACACTGGTGCCATTGCTTTAGCAAAGGAACCAAGGTTTCACAAGAAGACCAGGCATATCAAATGACGCTTCAACCTCATCCCCGACTACGTCGAAGGAGAGGATGTAAATATTTGCAAAGTGCACACAGATCTGAATGTAGCAGATCCGCTGACTAAACCTCTTCCACGGGCAAAACATGATCAACACCAGAACTGTATGGGTGTTAGATTTATTACAATGTAAATCGCATGGCGATGTGAGGACTAGATTATTGACTCTAGTGCAAGTGGGAGACTGTTGGAAATATGCCCTAGAGGCAATGATAAAATAGTTATTATTATATTTCCTGTGTCAACATAAACATTTATTATCCATGCTATAATTGTATTGAATCAAAACATAGATACATGTGTGGATACATAGACAAAACAATGTCCCTAGCAAGCCTCTAGGTGGCTAGCTAGTTGATCAAGGATAGTCAAGGTTTTTTGACTATGTGCAAGTGTTGTCACTTAATAACTGGATCACATCATTAGGAGAATCATGTGATGGACTAGACCCAAACTATGAACGTAGCATGTGATCGTGTCATTTTGTTGCTATTGTTTTCTATGTGTCAAGTATTTATTCCTATGACCATGAGATCATATAACTCATTGGCAACAGAGGAATACCTTGTGTGTATCAAACGTCGCAACGTAACTAGGTGACTATAAAGGTGCTCTACAGGTATCTCCGAAGGTGTCCTTGAGTTAGTATGGATCAAGACTGGGATTTGTCATTCCGTGTGACGGAGAGGTATCTCGGGGCCCACTCGGTAATACAACATCACACACAAGCCTTGCAAGCAATGTGACTAAGTGTAAGTCACGGGATCTTGTATTACGGAACGAGTAAAGAGACTTGCCGGTAACGAGATTGAAATAGGTATGCGGATACCGACGATCGAATATCGGGCAAGTAACATACCGAAGGACAAAGGGAATGACATACGTGATTATATGAATCCTTGGCACTCAGGTTCAACCGATGAGATCTTCGGAGAATATGTAGGATCCAATATGGGCATCCAGGTCCCGCTATTGGATATTGACCGAGAGGTGTCTCCAGTCATGTGCATAGTTCTCGAACCCGCAGGGTCTGCACACTTAAGGTTCGATGATGTTTTAGTATAGTTGAGTTATATGTGTGGCTACCGAATGTTGTTCGGAGTACCAGATGAGATCACGGACGTCATGAGGGTTTTCGGAATTGTCCGAAAACGAAGATTGATATATAGGATGGTTTCATTTGGTCACCGGAAAGTTTTGGACATTTCCGGCAGTGTACCGGGAGTGACGAATGGGTTCTGGGTGTTTACCGGGAGGGGCCCACTCACCCGGGAGTGATCCCATGGCCTTATTGTGGCGCACCAAGTCGTTAGTGGGCTGGTGGAGTCAGCCCAAGAGGGCTACGACTCCACAAATAAAAATAACAAAAGAAAGAAGAAAAAAAGGAAAGAGGGAGGTGAGAAGGAAGAGGAGGACTCCTCCTTCCCAAACCGAGTCCTCCTCCACCTTCGGTCGGCGCACCCTTGGGGCCCTTGTGCCTCAAGGCTAGCCCCTCCCCTCCTCCTATATATATTGGTGGTTTTAGGGTTTTTGAGACACAACTTAGCCACGTGCAACTCAAACCTATACCACGTAGTTTTACCTCTAGATCGGATTTCTGCGGAGCTCGGGCGGAGCCTCGCAGGAGTAGATCATCACCACCATCAGAGCACCGTCACACTGCTGGAGAACTCATCTAGTTCCTCGTCTCTCTTGCTGGATCAAGAAGACCGAGATCTTCATCGAGCTGTACGTGTGCGGAACGCGGAGGTGCCGTTCGTTCGGCGCTAGATCGGAACGGATCGTGGGACGACGGTGATTTGAATCACGAAGTTGTACCACTACATCAACTGTGTTTCTTCACACTTCCTGCTTAGCGCTCTACAAGGGTATGTAGATCTAATCTCCTCTCGTAGATGGACATCACAATGATAGGTCTTCGTGTGCGTAGGAATTTTTTTGTTTCCCATACAATGTTCCCGAACACGAACCTCCCCCACTAGAAAGCTTATCGGGAGCCCCTCTAGATTTGTTCCCCTTGGCCCCCTTGCTCATCAGCCCTTCCATTGTCGGTCCTAGACATTTATACTAACACTATTTTTTTAGAATCATACTAACATTTCGATTGTTTTGTAGCAATAAGACATGTATGCACATGAAACTACCATGTGACAAATAATCAAAAGTAAACTTAAATAACTTCTTAAGAAAATATATTTTTTACATTGATCGTGTTAATGGACCCCATCTAAAATGAGTACTATTCATAACATCATTTTATTTTTATCTAAGTAGTTTTAGGTCTAATTCAAATCTAAAATTTGAGACATAATGGATGTATGTCTTGTGTACGTGCTAAATTATTTTCAAAAAAATTACACACAGGTAGAGTATATTTTGGACGACTGGTACCCCAATATCATCAAGGGTGGGTGCATCAGATGTTATCTCCCAATGAACCCTGGTTGCCTATGGCATCACCCTGCACCATGGTTGGTTATGGTGTAGTTCAGTGGCAAAGTGTTGAGTAACGTGATTGTTTAGGAAATCAAGGATTGAGTAGGATTTGTTTCTGCCTTGACTTGTACTCCAAGATGATCATGTACTCCTAGATATATGCCCACGAGGTTCAAGCAATACAACAACTATTCCACCAATCCTCTATTCCCGTTCAACATGGTATCTCCCGCAAGTTTCTAGACCTAGCCACCGCCCACCGTTTCCGCTTCGTGTGCCGCCCCCGGGACGGCCTGCCTCGATGACCGCCGCCGGGGCCCGCGCCACCCGTACCTAGGGTTCTTCCTCCGGTCGTGTCGACCGGCCTCCCTGGAGAGTCTTTTCCCGATCTCTTGATACAGAGTTTTCTCTCTTCCGCCGGTCACTTTGATCGGCGTTTTCTTTTTGGCTTTTTGATCTTAGATCGGTTTGCGTTGCCCGCCGCCGCCGTAGACTGATAACCCACAGGTGTAGGTGATCGCAACAGTTTTCGAGGGTATAGTATTCAACCCAAATTTGTTGGTTCGCACAAGGGGAAGCGAAAGAATATTCTCAAGTATTAGCAGCTGAGTTTATCAGATTGAACCACAACTGAAAGATTGGTGTCTGCAAGCAAAGTATCAGTAGCAAAGTAGTATGATAGCAACGGTGCCAAAAATAGAATTGTTGACAGCAGACTATTCCTAACTGTTGTATCAATGGCGCCAATAAGTTGCACGTGGATGGGAAATATTCTTCCCCGGCAACGGTGTCGGAAAAGGTCTTGCAACAAGTAACAGTGAAGTAGCAAGGAACAGCAGTAGCAGCAGCAGCAGAGTAACAGCAGTAGCAACAGCATCAACAAAGTGATAGCAGCAGCAACAGAGTGGCCCAATCCCTTTTGTAGCAAGGGACAAACCTAGACAAAGTAAGTAGCGAGGACCAGTAGTAAAAGACTCGCAGGGAGTGGATCAGTGATGGATAAGTATGACGGATGTGATTCATCATGTAACAGCTATAACACAGAGAGATAAGTAACTACCTCGCATTCGTCAATCTAATGTAGGCATGTATTCTGTATGTAGTCATACGTGCTTAGGGAAAAGAACTTGCATGACATTTATTGTCCATCCCTCCCGTGACAGCGGGGTCCTAATGAAAACTACGGGATATTAAGGTTCTCCTTTTAATAAAGAACCAGACCAAAGCATTAACACTTGGTGAATACATGAACTCCTCATACTATGGTCATCTCCGGGAGTGGTTCCGGCTATTGTCACTCCGGGGTTGCCGGGTCATAACACATAGTAGGTGACTACAACTTGAAAGATAGGATCTAAAACACACATATATTGGCGACAACATAATAGGTTCAGATCTGAAATCATGGCAC
This sequence comes from Hordeum vulgare subsp. vulgare, assembly GCF_904849725.1. NCBI lineage: Eukaryota > Viridiplantae > Streptophyta > Magnoliopsida > Poales > Poaceae > Hordeum > Hordeum vulgare. The sequence continues at coordinate 521,322,975 of NC_058524.1, forward strand.
TCGGGCCCTAGTGACAAGCATTAAGCATAGCCAAGTAGTAGCAACATCAATCTAGAACATAGTGGATACTAGGGATCAATCCCCGTCAAAAAACTAACTCGATTACATGATAGATCTCATCCAACCTATCACCGTCCAGCAAGCCTACGATGAGATTACTCACGAACGATGAAGAGCATCATGGAATTGTCGATGGAGAAAGGTTGATGATGACGATGGCGACGATTTCCCCTCTCCAGAGCCCGAAACGGACTCCAGATCCGCCCTCCACATGAAGAACACGATGTGGCGGCGCCTCCGTATCACAAAACGCGATGAAACTTTCTCTCTGATTTTTTTCCGGGCGAGACCGAAGATATAGAGCTGAGTTTGGGGGCGGTGGTGCAACGTGGGCCCCACAAGCCTGCACGGCGCGGCCATAGGGGGTGGCCGCGGCCTGTGGGCTTGTGGCCCACTGGCACGCCCCCTCTGGTGGATCTTTGCGCGGGTATTTTTCTTTTATTCCAGAAAAAATCTACGTAAATTTTCAGGACATTCCGAGAACTTTTATTTCTGCACAAAAACAACACCATGGCAATTCTGCTGAAAATAGCGTCAGTTCGGGTTAGTTCCATTCAAATCATGCAAATTAGAGTCCAAAACAAGGGCAAAAGAGTTCGGAAAAGTAGATACGACAGAGACGTATCAACTCCCCCAAGCTTAAAGCCATGCTTGTCCTCAAGAAATTCAGTTGACAAACTGAAAGAGACAAAAGAAAAAATTTGACGAACTATATTTGATCTTGTTGTTCCAACTATGTCTAACTCATAACCAGAGTTTCAGCAAGATCACAATCAAACCACATAAGCAAATGTCATCTAGGTCACACGGTAAACTCATATCAATGGCATAATCAACTAGCGAGCAAGTAATAATAAGCCTCAAATGTCAACACTTCAATTAAAACAACATGAAGTAGTACGAATAGATGGTATCTCGCTGGCTCTTTCTGAGACTCCAAAACATAAATGTAGAGCACCTTCAAATACCATGGGCTGACTACACATTGTAATTCAAGGCGATGAAGATCTAGTCACAGTCATACTCAACACAGTTAAAAGCAAAGCATAAAAATGACAGAGGTTCTCTCTAATTGGTGATTTTGTAAGAGGAGGATGACTCAACAGGAACATAAGTAGACAGGCCCTTCGCAGAGGGAAGCATTGATTTGCAGAGGTGCCAGAGCTCAAGCTTTGAAAACAGAGATAATAATTTTGGGTGGCATGCTTTCATTGTCAATGCAATGACTAAGAGTTCTCAACATCTTCCACGCTACACATGCTATAGGCGGTTCCCAAACAGAAAACTAAAGTTTTGACTCCCCCACCACCAATCAATGATACTCCACGGCTAGTCGAATCCTCGGGTACCGTCCAAACCAACATCAATCCTGGGGGGGTTTTGTTTGCAATTATCTTTTCGATTTGAGCATGGAACTGGGAATTCCAATTACTGGCCCCTTTCTCGTGAATGATAGTTAATAAACACATATCGAGGATAACACGCCTAGCATGGAAGATACCAATAGCCCCTGTCACCACATGAGCGGTTCGGGCATGCAAAACATATTATTTCTTGAAGGTTTAGAGAGTGGCACATGCAAATTTACTTGAAACGGCAGGTAGATATCGCACATAGGTAGGTATGGTGGACTCATATGGCAAAACTTTGGGTTTATGGGAGTGGATGCACAAGCAGTATTCCCGCTTAGTACAAGTGAAGGCTAGCAAAATACTGGGAAGCGGTCAACTAGAGAGCGACAACGGTCATCAAAAATGCATTGAGATTAACTAACATTGAGCGCAAGCATGAGTAGGACGTAAATCACCATGAACATGAACATCATAGAGGCTATGTTGATTTTGTTTCAACTGCATGTGTGAACATGCGCCAAGTCAAGCCACTTGAATCATTCAAAGAAGGATACCATCCTATCATACTACATCATAGTCATCTCAACATTCATGTTGGCAATCAAGACAAACCATTATAAGCTCCTAGCTAAGTAATCATGGCATAAGCAACTATGATCTCTAAGTTGTCATTGCAAACATGTTTCCCTCACAACAAAGTTGAATCACGCATGATGAGCTAGTCATATTTACAAAAACAAAATAGATCGAGTTCATACCAGCTTTTCCAGGCTCAGTCTCTTCATCATATATCGTCATTTTTGCCTTTCAGTTGCACGACCGAACGATGTGAACAATAATAAGAGTGCTCGTGCATTGGTGTGACATCCTCGACTTTTGCTACAGTGATGACTCTAATTAAGAGACAGTGATCCCGCGGTAATGATGTCACGTCATCATTAATTATATCAATGATCTCGTGTTGGTTGAAACCGAATCAAAGTTCAAAACTTAAAATTAAAGTTGGACGAGAAAAGATTTTATGTTGTTGAAATAAAAAAGTCGGGGAGTTATAATAATTCCCTAGCGGATTATGATATCAAATCGGGCACTTTAGGAATTATTGGTAAACCCTATATATTTAAAAGTGGAGCTTTAAATCAAATAAATAAAAGAAATATAATAAATGAAAATAAATAAATAAAAGAAAGAATTAAAAGTATATATAATAAATTATAAAAGAAAGTAAATAAAATTAGATAATAAAAACAATTAGAACTAATAATAATAATAATAATAATAATAATAAAGCAACCGAGCCCCCTCGCCGACTCGGCCAAAGTGGCCGAGCCGGCCACAATCACCAAACCCAAGCGAGCGACCCCCCGGCTCCCCTCGTTCCCCCTGCCGCCACCGGCTCCAACCCCGCAACCCTCGCCCCCCCCCCCCCCACCTGCTCGATACCCCCACCTACCTCCCCCCCCCAGATCGAACGCAGCCTCCCCCCCCCCACGACCGAGACTCCTCTCAGCCTCCCACCAACCAGACCCCGACTGGCACCCTCTCTCTCCCTCGCCCACTAACTCCACCTACCCCATCAGCCCGTGCCTCCCTGCTCACCCGATCCCCCCTGCTTGCCCGAGGACCGAGCCCCTCTCCCCCCACCAACAACATCCACGCGAGCCTCCCTCCCAGCCCAAGATCGATCCCACCTCCCCTCGGCTCCTTCCTCCCGCCGGCCGAGCACCAACCCCAGGTCGGTCAGCCCTACACTCAACCTCCCACCTCGCCTCCCAGATCGGGAGAAGCCCCATCGACCGGCCCTCCCGGTTCCCCCGTCAGTCGAGGCACCCCTTGGTCACCCCGTCGGCCGAGCTCCTCCTCGTCACGCCGGTCGGCCCCCTCCGGGAGGCCTCTCCGGCAACTGTCCTCACTGTCACCACCGTCACTGCCTCGTCTTCCTCCTCGTTGTCACCTCCGCCTCCCGAGAACTCCGGATTCACCGGGCCCTCTCGTCAACGTCGGTGAGCCCCTCCTCAGGCTCGTCCCACCATCTCCTTCCTCGCGTCGTCCCGGTTCCGTTCCGGCAAACGGCGTTCCGATCCGACGCCGTTAGGCTCGCATAGGTGATCTTGGAGATGTGTCCCTCTCTCTGTGATGTTGAGTTCTGTGTTAAACAGAGAGGTTGGAGAGAGAGAGTCTTTGAAAGAGATAAATATAGATGTTGTATTGCGTATGTATGTATGTATAAATGTCATACGTATTTGGTATGTATGAGATGCACGTATGTATGTATTTATGTATGTCGGTATATGGCGGTATACATTATTTGTATGGATATGTATCTCTGGGTAAATAGGTGTATGTGGCCTAATCCACTTACCCGTGGGGCCAACTCACCCCGCTGTCTATGACAGGGAGGCCCCACACCCTCTCATTAAAAAAGGTAAAAATAAAAATATAAAAATAAAAATAATGTTTTTATTAAATAAATGAATAGATATATTATTTAATTATTTAATTGGGTAATTAGAATAATTAGAGTATGACACGTGGGTCCCCCACTAAATTAATCTGATTAATTACTATTTAATCTTAATTAAAACTTGTGCCTATGACGCTCGGGACCCACTCATCAGTTGACCAGTCAGTTATTGATGTTAGCATGACATCATGCTCATGTCATAATAGCATTTTATTAAATTATTTAAATCTGTTCTTAATTCCTAATTATTGAACAAAACTTTAAAAAATCATATTAAATAATCCGTAAGTCAGATCAAAATATTTTTAACATGAAACTTGATTAGCAGAATGAGATGAACCCGGATAGACGGTCGATCCGTGTGTCACGTGTCCCTAGCATAGCAAACATGGAACATTTCCATCGTTTTCCATCTGTCCAGCAGTAGCCCGAGACCCGGAAAATATTGTCAGATATTCTTCTGACCCGTCTATGACGGATGTTGCTGCGTTAGCTCATGTCTAGCCTCCATATTGCCATATCATGCATTGTGTTGCACCGTTGCTATTATTTATTGTTTCCTCCCCCTCTTCTTACCGGTAGACCCCGAGACTAACGCTGCTGTCGGGTACATCTACGACCCTGCCGATCAGTCCTTTGTCGCAGAGCAGAAAGGCAAGCAAACCCCCCTTGATCATTCCTATATCGCCTATGTCTTTCTTCCTACTGCTTGCATTAGTATTTTTCTACTGTTGTAGTTAGCTCCTATATCTGATGCATAGCCTGTTTTTGATGAACTGCTACTTTCAGTATTGTACCTTTAATCTGCTCAGTATAGGTGGAGCAGTCATCCCCTCTGACCCCGTAGTTCAATTGTCCTGCTTGCTTTCAAATCTCGATCCCTGATCGACAAGCCAGACCCGACACCCCACATACACCCCCCCCCCTAGTTGTACAACACTACAGAGATACTATCGGGTACCGAGGGTGACATGTCGCTAAGTACTCCTGATGATATCTCTGTAGTATAGCTAGTCGGTCGTGGTTATCGAGGGTGATTCCTCTTTCACCATTCTCGTTGACGCCTCTGTCGTGCAACCCCTCAAGTGTGGGACCAACGAGGGTTATTCCTCTAAGCCCACCTTGACGGATACATCGTTCGGAATCCAACGAGGGTGATACCTCGGATTCCCCCCGATGTTACAACCACACAGTTACTCGACCATGTTACTGGGATCATTGGTGATTAGTTGTAAGACGGGTGGATTCCCGCGAGATTGTGTCGACGGCCTAATTAAAATGTTAATGGATTTGGGTGTTTGATCTCGGTTGGTCGGAGACCTTTTCGCACTAACCGGCTACGCGGGAAGAATTATGGCTACTCGGCGTCGCGGTATCAGGCGAAGCTTTTCAGATGTCAGCAACGTAGTGGCGCGTGCCCGAGTGGTCCCGAGATGCATCGCGCTTGTGATTATGGGATGCTAGGACTGACATCGGCCGCCCTTGCATCGTGCAGGAGCGTGGAGGAGAACTGGGCCTATGAACCCTTTGCGCTTAGGGTTTAGACCGGCGGGTTGGCCTCTCTCATTAGTCTTAGGTGGGGCTGCGACGTGTCGATATTCCGAGGTTGGGCAGGACCCAGAAAAGTGTGTCCGGCGAGAGTGTTATCGAGTGTGACGGGACATGTGGTGCACCCCTGCAGGGATGAAAATTAACTATTTGAATAGTCGTGTCCATGGTTACAGGACGACTTGGAGTTGTGCCCTCATCTTATACAACTGCAATGGTTAATTAACTGGAATTAGTTTGCCTCGGGATTGCTTCCTCACGGGGATTCGAGGGATGATCTCTGGGCCTGACCTCACTTTAAATTTTGCTGCAACAATATGACTATTAATGTTTTACCCCTGTTCTACTCTCGTCTTTTGCTGCAAGACCCTGAAGATGCTAGTCTTCGATAGGACTAGGCCTTCTCTCTATTCTTGCATTGCTGCAGTCAGTCCACATATAAAACCCCTTCTTTGATACTGTGGCATATTTAGCATAGTTCTGATGTAAGTCTTGCGAGTACTTTGGATGAGTACTCACCGCTGTTTTGCTCCCCCCTTGTCCCCTTGATCCGTTTGCTGCGACCAGATGATGGAGCCTAGGAGATGGAGTTTCCTGCCGACGCGTGTTGCCCCGTTGGTGTTTTCTTCGTGGAGGCCGCTGATGATCAGGAGTAGTTAAGAGGTTCCCAGGCAGGAGGCCTCACCTCATTCGATCGATGTATCTTTTGTGCTAGCCTTCTCTAAGGCACCCCATGTTTTATGTATGTACTCAGATATTGTTGCTTCCGCTGACTCGTGTGCTTATCGAGCTTTTGTATTCTAGCCCTCGAGGCCCCTGACTTGTAATATGAAGCTTGTATTATTTTATTTGTGTGTAGAGTTGTGTTGTGATATCTTCCCGTGTGTCTTTGGGTTTGATCGTACGCATTTGCATGTATGATTAGCGTACGATTAAACCAAGGGCATCACAAGTTGGTATCAGAGCCGACTGCCTATAGGTAGCCCCCTTTCCAACTCCTTGGCCGAAGTTGAGTCTAGTGTTTGAAAAACTTTACTAACACTAATGTTGTGGGTTGTGGGCCCACATCTCAATTGGGTCGTATTAGCATCTTTTACTCCTTTCCTATACTATGGGTTCTACTCTCTCTTCCCTTTCGGGATAAAGATTTGGCTAACTCTACCATTAGGTTCTCGTAAATACTTCCTCCCGGAGAGCCCTGTATTCCAGACGATGGCTTTATCCCTCAGGAGAACTACAGTTACTCTTCGATGTTCTCTTGAGCTCTTGTGCTCATTGCTTCTGCAATTTTCCCTTCCTTCGTCAACCACTACGGATGACTACATACAAATGTCGTTCATACTTTCTTCTCCAATTGCTCTTGTTTTACGAGATGCAACGAATTATCTTGTCGGGGATTCGTCCAATTTCAGTTGTCATGGGTTTCAAAAGTTCTTTGACTTACTATTCGGTCTTCTGAAATCCTCCGTAGCCTAATGTTCACGACCTTTCTCACCTGCTTGCATTATGGTTAAATCCATATGACTAGTCGCATTCATTTAAATACCTTTGTGAATTTTCCTGTGATCTTATTGATTCTACCTTTGGGTGAATGCACACAATCATCTTTTGATACTCATGAATTATCTTCCGGCTCAGACGTCCTTCCAGACGGAGCGGGTTCTCGACAAATCAACTTTGGTTGGCTGTCCATCTAAGTCCATTCAACTTACTGGTATTTGACCAGAGCATCTGTTTATGATACACCAATCTGGAAATCTTAATTCCTTTGGTAGTTAAGTATCGATATTTTTCATATCTTCTATAATCCAATGCCTTGCGTTTTACCCCCTCTGATTGAGTACCGATACTCACATGAGATCATTTGTGGATTGCCAGACTCATTTGAGTTATTATCCGATGGCATCCTTTGCTTTAGAAAATTCTTGTGATTGCTTCCCCTGACACATGATGCCATTGGTAAAATTGTGTCTTCTCCCTTTGATAAGTTGTACCATACGATTTATGAGCCATGCCCTTCAAGCATGTGTTAATTACCCTTCAAGTTTGTGGTATATGTTCCTAAGATGGCCCGATGGGTTGAACCTATGCCTTCCTAAATCAATATGACCCGAAGAGTTTTCACGAGTCTTACTCCTATGGTGTTATGCCGGATCTTCTTTCAAAGTTACAACCTGATCAAAGGTGAGGAATAAATGGCAGGTGATGCATTGATGAAGTGGGAGTCGACCTTGAACTTTGTGTTCATGCCCATGGAAACGACGTTGATCCTATCATAGAAACTTCTCGTATCAATAATCATTCAATTTGTGGTTTAAATCTGGTATTGGTGATCTTGTCCTTTGCAATCATGGTTCCGACCATGTTGTCCTACCTTGATTTCATTCTCAGACGAGTTGAAGTACTTATCTTCTTCAGATCAACACACCGGTCCAAACCTTAAAGTTGATCTACCTCCGAGTATTATCCCTCGTATCCCGAGAATATAACGGAGCTATGTAACTTCTTGTGAGCTCCTCATCAACTATGATATTTTCATTAGTTCCACTTTCCTCGTGTTTGAGTTGTTGGACACGCAAGCACATCGATAACTGAATCGAGTACACACTGTGATTCGACAACTTTTAGTAATCTTCCTTGTTTATGAATTTGTACTCGATCATGTCATTCCAAGTTGTTAAGCTACATCATCATCGTCATGTTGGAGCTCGACCGTGCTATTTATACCCTTCACCCTTGGAACACATTTCCAACTGTGCGTTAAGCTAACATCGAGCTTTCCACATCATGTTGGTTGTCTTGAAAGGCAATCTCAATTTTTAAGCTAGCAGTCTTATCTGTGATTCCGACAACCTCTTGCTTCATCATTCCCTTGCTTGATGTCGTCACTGATCGATTACATCTTCGTGAAGCTTCTCGACAAATGTGTCGTGATCACCATCAGCATTCTGAGCTCTTGCAGGGTATCGACCAAATGCCTGATGAGAAATACCATCCTTGCTCCTCGATGATATGTGTTATCGTTGACAACCTTCTTGCCTTCCCTCCTACACAAACGTGTTCATGTTTTGTGTTGTCCTTCGAGTTCCTTGCTAATTCAGCTTATGTCACCTTCTACCTTGGAGTATTACTATATTTTCTGTCAAGAATGTTGTGAGCATCATTGCACCTCTTAAGAATCCTTGACATAGTAATACTTCTCGCCATCACCATTCATTTCTTGGTCCTGTGTTGTTTCTAACCGGTATACCGACAAGTGAACCCTAATGCGTGATTCCAATACTTCTGGCAACCCTATTGCCTTGAGGTTAACAGTTGATTGTTTCAATTTTAGTGTGTTGGGTGATGACTCATCATTTTTTACATTAGTTTTACTACTCCGTCCGTATTCCCGGGTGCACCCTTTGACCAATGTTTAATTGTTGTTGATCCCTCGAACATGCGATGTTATACCATTTGACTTGACAAATGCTATATCCTTGATATTATAAATTTGAAAATTCGTCTCTGTCAAAATCTTGAGGGATTGCTGTTGAGCCCATCGGCCGCACAGTCAAGTTCTCCATGGTTCGTGATGAAGCTTTTGAAGGCACTATCTTTGTGCCTAGCTCATGGAGGATATGTTTGATATAAGAAGTGTTTTCCCAAAGTTCACATGCACTCTTTCCGCCGTGAATATGTGAAAGTTTTGTTTTGCTTTCTCTAGGATCATCCCAAGCGATTCACGCATGTGCGACGTGTTATATGTTTTGATGATTTGCTATTCTCACTGCATATAACTTGCTCAGCACGCCAAGCCACTAACTGATTTGATGAAGGAAATTAAGTTCCTTCATAAGAGCTAATCTAGACTTACACATGGAGCCTTGTTGTCCTCGATGATGGTTTCCAAATGAGAACTGTGATGCATTTTGACGTAAGAATTCTATGTGGGCATGAATGTCTTGACATTGCGTTCATATGTATTAAAGCCGAACTCCTGATTCAAGGATTGCTTGTTTAGCTCATATCCTAAGACTCCTCATCATCATCTTTTCTTCTCAGGTATCTTGAGCGTGAGGTATCCTAACACCAATCAGATCTGAATCTTGGGTAGATACGATGGTTGAAACATTTTCCACTAATTATAACTTTGGTCTTATGTAATCTCGTACGGTGATGTCTTGTTTGGCACACCGGGCCGAAGGACCTATTGTTATAAATTCTTCCATACGTAAGGTTAGACATTCTACCATGCGGAAACTAAATGGCTTATTTTATAAGTTGTTTTTGATGAATCCTTGTGTAGCCTAATCCAACCTTTGTCTAATGACCATGTCGATGCTACCTCGAAGCACGGATGTGGTACTTTAGATTTCAACAGGGACATTGGAAGCGCAATGCTAAATTGCTCCTGATCGATTATCCAACCCGTATGGTATGGGTAAAAATCATGATTCTTCTTGCATCTTTATCAAAATTGTTGTGTATTGGATGACCTATCAGGTATACCATACTCTATGTTTTCCTCGGGAATAGTATACTTTAATACTTGTGTGTGGAGACATTTTTCCTTCCTATTGGTTTGTTTGACCTTTTCTTCTGGCATTACTTATCTAAGCAGTGTTAACTCCCTTCTTAGGTAAAGATCTTGGTATACAACTCTGTCAATAAGACCCTGTTGCTATTGTAGATAACATTCCGGTAGCCGCCGGTGGACGAGAACTTTGCCTTTTGGTCTGCCTCGTTTCAACGAGCAGGAAAATGGTTCTATTCATCCCCCACCCTTGGTACCAATGTTGTTCCAACGTAACTGACAGGCTATCCTCTGACATGTCTTGCTACCAAGCCCGTACAATATGTCACCCCCTGCGCCTACTCTCGGCCCACATGGTGGACCCATAACCCAAAGTTCCACAGGATTGAAACCTGACTCTCCTATACATTTGTTGGCTCCAAATTATCCTTTGCACTTGGCTTCATATGGTATTCCCGAGCCACCATCCAATGGAATGATCACTCTTCGGTTTGGATATTATCCAACATACTGAAGATCAAGTCCGCATCATTCGTGAGAATCTGAAGTCTACTCAGTTCCATCAGAAAAGTCAGTATGACCGACATCATCAGGATATGGTCTATCAACCTGGCAAAAAGGCATATCTTCGTGTCACACCAATGAGAGGCACACACCGCTTTGTAATCAAGGGCAAGTTAGCTTCTCGCTATATTGGTCCTTTCACTGTTCTCGAAAGGCATGGAAGAGTGGCTTATAATTGGAACTGCCGGCGAACCTTTCTCAGGTTCACGATGTCTTCCATGTGTCACAGCTCCGTCGTTGCTTCAAGGATCCTATTCGAGCAGTGGATCATGGTATGCTTGAGCTGCAACAAGACCTCTCTTATAAAGAGCATCCGGTCCGCATTCTCGACCAAGCTGAATGTAAGACTCGTCGCAAAGTCACCAAGTTCCTTAAAGTGCAGTGGTCAAATCATTCTGAAGATGAAGCCACTTGGGAACGCGAGGATCACCTTCGTGATGAATACCCCGGGCTCTTTCCTTCTACCTCTTAATTCTCGGGACGAGAATTCTTGTTAGTAGGGGAGAATTGTGACATCCTTGACTTTTGCTACAGTGATGATTGTAATTAAGCGACAGTGATCCCGTGCTAATGATGCCACGTCATCGTTAATTATATCAATGATCTCGTGTTGGTTGAACCCGAATCAAAGTTCGAAACTTAAAATTAAAGTCGGACGAGAAAAGATTTTATGTTGTTGAAATAAAAATGTCGGGGAGTTATAAAAATTCCCTAGCGGATTATGATATCAAATCGGGCACTTTAGGAATTATTGGTAAACCCTATATATTTAAAAGTGGAGCTTTAAATCAAATAAATAAAAGAAATATAATAGATGAAAATAAATAAATAAAAGAAAGAATTAAAAGTATATATAATAAATTATAAAAGAAACTAAATAAAATTAGATAATAAAAAGAATTAGAAATAATAATAATAATATTAAAAAAAGCAACCGAGCCCCTTGGCCGACTGGGCCAAAGTGGCCCAGCGGGCCACAATCACCAAACCCTAGCGAGCGACCCCCGGCTCCCCTCGTTCCCCCTGCCGCCGCCGGCTCCCACCCCGCAACCCTCGCCCCCCACCAGCTCGATACCCCCACCTACCCCCCCCCCCAGATCGAGCGCAGCCTCCCCCCACGACCGAGACTCCTCTCGGCCTCCCACCAACCAGACCCTGACCGACACCCTCTCTCTTCCTCGCCCACTAACCCCACCTACCCTATCGGCCCATGCCTCCCTGCTCGCCCGATCTCCCCTGCTCACCCGAGGACCGAGCCCCTCTCCCCCCACCGACAGCATCACCCGAGCCTCCCTCCCAGCCCCAAATCGATCCCACCTCCCCTCAGCTCCTTCCCCCTGCCGGCCGAGCCCCAACCCCAGGTCGGCCAGCCCTACACTCAACCTCCCACCTCGCCTCCCAAATCGGTAGAAGCCCCGTCGACCGGCCCTCCCATTTCCCCTGTTGGTCGAGGCACCCCTTGGTCACCCCGTCAGCCCAGCTCCTCCTCGTCACGCCGGTCGGCCCCCTCCGGGAGGCCTCTCCGGCGACTGTCCTCACCGGCACCACTGTCACCGCCTCGTCTTCCTCCTCGCCGTCACCTCCGCCTCCCGAGAACTCCGGCTTCACCGGGCCCTCTCGTCAACGTCGGTGAGCCCCTCCTCGAGCTCCTCCCACCATCTCCTTCCTCGCGCCGTCCCGGTTCCGTTCCGGCAAACGGCGTTTCGATCCGACGCCGTTAGGTTCGCGCAGGTGATCTTGGAGATGTGTCCCTCTCTGTGTGATGTTGAGTTCTCAGTTAAACACAGAGGTTGGAGAGAGAGAGTCTTTGAAAGAGATAAAAATAAATGTTGTATTGCGTATGTATGTATGTATAAATGTCGTGCGTATTTGGTATGTATGAGATGCACGTATGTATGTACTTATGTATGTCGGTATATGGCGGTATATGTTATTTGTATGGATATGTATCTCTGGGTAAATAGGTGTATGTGGCCTAATCCACTTACGAGTGGGGCCAACTCACCCCATTGTCTATGACAGGGAGGCCCCACACCCTCTCTTTAAGAAAGGTAAAAATTAAAATATAAAAATAAAAATAGTGTTTTTATTAAATAAATGAATAGATATATTAATTAATTAATTAATTGGGTAATTAGAATAATTAGAGTATGACACGTGGGTCCCCCACTAAATTAATCTGATTAATTACTATTTAATCTTAATTAAAACTTGTGCCCATGACGCTCGGGACCCATTGGTCAGTTGACCAGTCAACTGTTGATGTGAGCATGACATCATGCTGATGTCATAATAGAATTTTATTAAATTATTTAAATCTGTTTTTAATTCCTAATTATTGAATAAAACATTAAAAATTCATATTAAATAATCCGTAAGTCAGATCAAAATATTTTCAACATGAAAGTTGATCAGCAGAACGAGATGAACCCGGACACACGGTCCATTCGTCTGTCACGTGTCCCTAGCATAGCAAACATGGAACATTTCCATCATTTTCCATCTATCCGGTAGTAGCCCGAGACCCGGAAAATATCGTCAGATATTCTTCCGACCCGTCTATGACGGATGTTGCTGCGTTAGCTCATGTCTAGCACTACTAGGAAAAGGGCTATAGATGATATAGACACTAATGGCGCACCAGACAAGTAGTGCGCCACTACTATATAGTAGTGGCGCACCATGTGTAGGTGTGCCATTAGTGTGATGGACACTAATGGCGCACCACACACTCGGTGCGCCACTACTATTTTTTTTTTTTGCAAAACTACTAATGGCGCACCACCAGCTGGTGCACCATTAGTAACCAGGGTTACTAATGGCGCATCTGTTGGTGGTGCGCCACTATTATAATTTATTTATTTTTTTGCAAAACTACTAATGACGCACCACAGCTGGTGCGCCATTAGTAACCAGGGTTACTAATGGCGCATCTGTTGGTGGTGCGCCACTACTATATTTTTTTTGTTTGCAAAACTACTAATGGCGCACCACAGAAAGTGCGCCATTAGTAACCAGGGTTACTAATGGCGCATATGTAGGTGGTGCGCCATTAGTAACCTGGGACCAGCTAGATATTTTGGACAGCCACCTACCACACTCACTTTCCCCACTTTCATTCTCTCCACCTCCTCCTCCAAGCTTGTCTCGAGTGCCTCCTCCTCCTCACCTCATTTGCATCATAGATTCACCCAAATTAAGTGGTTAAATTACCTTTTTTGATAGGTAAGTAAGGGGAAAGCTTCTATGTTGTAGATCTACTTTTTCTCCAACAAACAACGTGCACATGCACTTTTTATGGCCTAGCTAGATCTACGTATGTTTGTGGTGTTGCATATGTTTGTGGTGTTGCATATATGTTTGTGTTTGTGGTGTTGCATATGTTTGTGGTGTTGCATATGTTTGTGGTGTTGCATTTGAAATAACATAGTTGCCAATATTTTCCCGGTATGTTGATTCATTTCTGTTTCGGCGAGAATTTGGCACTATGCATTCTTTTTTGTCCTATTTTTAGGCAAAGTCATGCCAAATTTATTTTTGGTTCTAAAATATTGTTTTCCTCTACCCCGCAGGCGACCATGGTCTGCACGATGACCGAAGGCATAGTGAATAGGTTTTTGAGCTCCGCGAAGGCCGAGATGCTTCAAAAGAACGAGACGGAGATAAGATGTCCGTGTCGAAGATGCAAGATGAAGTGCCTTATGGACCCGGATTCCGTAAAGGTGCGGGACCACCTGCTCTTGCGTGGTTTCATGGATGGCTATCGGTGGCAAGGTGATGAAGATGATTATGAAGTCGTCCATGGGGGCCGGGAAAGAAATGAGGAAGGGCATGAGCAAGACAACCGCGGCGAGGGCGGGCGAGAAGACGAAGAATCTCCAGGACACAGTCATCATGTAGAAGATGCCGGATATGATGATGAGGAAGATGCCGGAGCAGACGAAGGGCATGATCATGAAGATAAAGATGCCGGAGCAGACGACGATGGACCATCGATGGCCTGGGTACAGGACCCTCATATTCAAGAGCTGCTTCTCAAGCAAACGGATAACGCAAGAGCTGCCGCCCGAAAGGAAGCCAATCTGGATCAACTGGAGATAGACGCGGTTACTCCATTGTATGAAGGATGCAGGCCCGAGGATACCCGCTTGAAATTAATGCTCATGGCTCTGGAGATGAAGGTAAAACAAAAAATGACCGACGCATGCTTCGACGAGAACATGTCATTCTGGCACGAACGTCTTCCCAAGGGGAACAAGTGCCCGACCAGTTTCGAGGAGGCGAAGAAAATCGTGTGTCCTCTGGATTTACCGCACGTGAAATACCATGTGTGCATGAACAATTGCATCATTTATCGGGACGAGCACGCGGAGTCTACCATATGTCCGGTGTGCGGCGTCACTCGATACAAGAAGAGGAAGAAAGCTCCTCGAAAAGTGGTGTGGTACTTTCCGATCACTCCTCGTCTGCAGCGGTATTTCGCGGACCCTAAGGTAGCAAAGCTCCTGCGTTGGCACGCGGATAGGGAGGAGAAAAAGCGAGAAGATGACGGAAATGATCCAGAGATAAATAAAAAAGACAAGATGCTGAGTCACCCTAAGGATGCGAGCCAGTGGCAAGCGTTGACTTCGAATACCCAGAATTTGGGGACGATCTAAGGAACATCGTGCTGGGTGCGAGCACCGATGGAGTCAATCCGTTTGGCAGCCAGAGAAGCACACATAGCACCTGGCCTGTGTTTGTGTGGATGTACAACCTTCCCCCTGGTTGTGCATGAAGAGGAAGTACATTCACATGAGTATGCTAATTGAAGGGCCAAAACAACCAGGGAACGACATCAATTTGTATCTAGGGCTGCTGAAAGAGGAGCCAGACACGCTGTGGAAAATGCCAGCCAATACGTGGGACGCCGCAGAGAAAGAATATCTCCCTATGAGAGCCACACTGCTCACGACGGTGCACGACTATCTCGGTTACGGATATGTCGCGGGGCAGGTGGTCCACGGATTTTCTGGATGCATCAGGTGCATGGATGACACAATCTATCGCCAGCTAGATAGAGATCCCGGGTCTTCAAAAACCGTGTTCATGGGACATCGAAGGTGGCTTCGCGACGATGACTCATGGAGAAAACGCAAGGATCTGTTCGATGGTGAAACTGAACCCCGAAGACGCCCCCTTATGAGGAGCGGCGAGGAAATATACGAGCTGTTGAAAAATTGGAAAGAGTGCCCACCGCCGGGAAAGGCGCCAGAGCCGGGAAAGAAGCGAAAGGCGCCAGAGACGCTGCTGAAGGTATGGAAAACGAGGTCTGTTTTCTGGGACTTGTCGTACTGGAAGATCCTCCGTGTGCCTCATAGCCTTGATGTCATGCATATCACGAAGAACGTGTGCGAGAGTCTGCTTGGTACCCTGCTCAACATGCGAGAGAGGACCAAAGATGGACCGAAAGCAAGGGCAGACTTGAAATCAATGGCCATCACGGAGGAGCTTCACGCTAATAATGATAATTATGATGATGATGATGATGAGGCGAAGCAGGACACGGAAAGTCGTCGCAAAGGCAAAAAGACCAAGAAGACCGGAAATGACTTCCCTCCCGCGTGCTTCACTCTAAGTCAGGAGGAGATCGATCAGTTTTTCACCTGCCTCGTATGAGTAAAACTTCCTTACGGTTACGCGGGGAAGATAAGCAGATACCTAGACTCAGCGAAGCAGAAGTTCAGCAGGATGAAGTCTCACGACTGTCATGTGCCGATGACGCAGATACTTCCAGTTGCAATCCGTGGGATCATGGACGCGCACGTCCGTGAAACGCTATTTGGCCTATGCAACTTTTTCGATGTCATCTCTCGGAAGTCGGTTGGCGTGAGGTAACTCAGAAGGCTACAGGAAGAGATCGTGGTGATACTATGCGAGCTTGAGATGTACTTCCCGCCCGCATTCTTCGACATTATGGTGCATCTGCTGGTC
Organism: Hordeum vulgare subsp. vulgare; assembly: GCF_904849725.1. Lineage (NCBI taxonomy): Eukaryota > Viridiplantae > Streptophyta > Magnoliopsida > Poales > Poaceae > Hordeum > Hordeum vulgare. The sequence continues at coordinate 521,339,452 of NC_058524.1, forward strand.
CATATCGTGGAGGATATCATCCAACTCGGGCCGACGTTCGTGCACAGCATGATGTCGTTCAAAAGTATGAATGGTTTCATCAAAGGATACGTTGGCAACATGTCACGTCCAGAGGGAAACATAGCCAGGGGCTTTCTGACCGAAGAGTGCATCTCCTACTACACGAATTATCTAGGCATCGAGAACCCCGTTGGTCTGCCCGTCAACAGGCACCTCGGCAGGCTCGCTAGATGGGGTCACCGTGAGGGCCGCCGCGAAATGCATGTCGACTTCGAGGGTCTACTGGCCGACTTTGAAAGAGCAAACCTAGTCGCGCTACAACACATAGACGTGGTCGATCCTTGGGTCGTAGAGCACAAAACCTTTATTGAGAAGACGTACAATGACCGAGGCCAACAGAGGACGGATGGAGATATAATCAAAGAGCACAACTCATGTTTCACGTGTTGGTTCAACCAGAAGCTTCTGTCGTACCCTTTACATGAGGATTCTTCCGCGGAAGAACAACTCATATTCGCCTTGTCACAGGGCGCCGAGCACAACCTGATGACGTATGAGGCGTACGATATCAACGGCTACACATTCTACACCGAGGGAAAGGACATGAAGAGCGATGGTTATCAGAACTCCGGGGTAACGATGGAATCCTACACCGGTAACGACAAGGACAGATACTACGGAAGGATCGAGGAGATCTGGGAGCTGAGCTACGCTGGAGAAAAGGTCCCGATGTTCCGTGTCAGATGAGCCAAGAGCTTCATAAAAGAAGACCGGTATTTCACCACCATGGTTATACCCGAAGCCAAATCCAAGACCGCGGGCGCAAACGTCACCGCGAAACATAAGCCATGGGTACTGGCTTCCCAAGTGGACCAATGCTTCTTCATTACTGACCCGCCAAAGCCCAGTCGTGTTGTCGTGAGGAGAGGCAAAAGGAAGATCATCGGAATGGATGGAGTCACCAATGAGCAAGACTTCGACAAGTACGGCGACCCGAAGATGGAACATGACGACGATGATGAAGTACCAGCATACACCACAAGAAGAAGCAGGACCACCCTACCTAAAGGACGTCCGTTCAAGAGAAGAACTCCATTTACTAAAAATAAGGGCAAGAAGATTGTGAACAGATAGCTAGCTAAGATCGATTGTATTTAAATTGTAGCCTTCATTTCTCGATTGTATTTCGACATTTTCAAATTTGATGATATTTTTTCATATTCAATATGAAAAAATATTGAATATTCATGAGGACACTCGATCTCGATCCCCCTCCATCTCGATCGCTATCCCCCCTCGCAAGATCCCCCTCGCCGCCGAGCACCCCCCGCACCCTCCCCCGGTCCACAGCCGCCGCCGTCGGCATACTTACCACTAGAACACCTATTCACAAGATTCAACTCCTATTCATAGGCATCTACTTGCAAACATCAAAAAAAATATACTAGGCACTAGATGTTGTTGTGAGGGAAGATAAATCAAGGTGCAACCAGCACAAGAAAACAATGCATAGAAAAAATAAAAGGAGGGGGGAAGAGGATTCGAACCCTGTCCCCCTGGTACTCAATCTTGCATCAAACCACTGGGCTGAGAAGCATCTGCTCGACAGCAAAGTGCAAGAGAGCAGGGAATACTCTCTGATGGCTACTGTGCCGAAGGGAAATAACCCCAAAAAGGGTGCTGAGGGGGGATCGAACCCGCCACCTCCTGCTAGCACCAAAACCCACGCACCACTGCCCTACTACTTCGGAGATTAACAAGGTAGAGAAGGCAACTCTGAAGAGTACCTGCATCTACCATTACTATAAAACATTCTAATGGCGCACTTCATGCACATGCGCCATTACTATAAAAGAAACATTCTAATGGCGCACCGCTCGGGGTGCGCTATTCCTAACCCGGCTGCCCTCACGTGCCTCTCCTTGATCTGCCCTCCCTCGCGCGCCCTCGTCCAAGAGACCCCGCTCACCCCTTCCCCACCCTCGTCCACGCAGCCCACGGAGACGCCGCCGCTGCCGCCGCCATGGCCAAGCTCTGGCGGCGCTAGGGTTTGCTTCACAGCTCCCCGTCCGCTCGTCTCCGGTGTCGGCGTCTCCGCAACCGCGTCGAAGGGGAACACGCTCATCTTTGAACATGCTCATCTCCCAGCCGAGGCGGCGTGACCTCCCCCAGCCCCGCCGGACCCCTCTCCAACCATATCCGCCACCCTCATCCCGCCGCCTCCCAGATCCATGGGCCGCCTCCCCTCCGATCTCATTCTGCTGGTAAGCTAGGGTCCGTGCACCGCAGATACGTAAAGTAGATGGATGCGAGCAGATTCCAAGTATGAACTCTAGCGAATGGGGCATGCTTGCTTGTGGGTGGGCATCACGAATTCGGGTATGCTTGTTCGGTTCCGCTTGAGATTTCGGACGCGAACTTTGAGGCGAGCGGTTGTTTAGGGATGTTTCCCTAGTTGAAGGAGAGATTTGAGGTGCGGGGATGCGCTTGTGTACGAACTTGGAGCTTGCAATGCGATGAATTCTTGCGGGGTTGCTCGAGCTATCTTGACGTGGACTAAGGAAGGTGGAACTGGCGTCAGTTTTGTTGATTTGCTAGGAATTGGCGTTGTTCGACCTGTTCCCGGAGATGGCTGCTTGATGTGCCAGTACCTGCTAATTTGTAGCTCTGAGCTTGATTCTATATTGATTGGCATGATCTAAGAGGGTTTTGTTAGCTCGAGGGACCAGAGTTTTGCATACCCTGGGGCTCTTGATCTTCCATGATTGGTTGACGTCTCTTATAGGCTTATACTAGTTTGTCAAACTACACGGGCCATTTGAGGTGTAACAAAGTAACTAGTTTTTCCTGGGAGGCAGCCTAAAATCGGGCACACATGAAAAATAATACAAATATCTTAGCCTCTTAGGACTGCCTGACTTTGCTGATGTTGGTCACACATGTGTTGTCTAGCTGTTTATAGAGCACCTGATTTTATCATTAGATTTAGTGGTCTCTTTTCTACAGTTCTTCCAGCAACTGGTTGTATATGAACTGATAATGTGATAATCTATTCTCCTTTCTGTAATGATGATGGTGTAATTTTAAATTCAGCTAGTTTCTTGTATCTTGCCTTACATGAGGAATCATCAATATCTGATCTTTACCTTGTTTAAACCAGGTAGCAGCCTCTGTATCACTGCAATCTGACAAAGTGGAGGGCCTAGAAGGTGAAGCTTCTTTTATGTGTGAACAAGCATCGGTTTTTAATTAACAGTAATCCATGATCAGCAACAGTTTCTTTCACTAATTTTCAGTTAACAGCAATCCATGATTTTTTTTCACAATGATCAGCAACAGTTTTTGTATTAAAATGAATGTACTCCATGAATTTTAAGTTATCAATTGAATTTACTCCTTTATTGGCAATGTCATGATTCAGTTAACACTAAATCAACTTCATTAATTTTCAGGTACAATACTCTGACGGAGTACCTTCTTCAGAGTGCAGAGGAGCAAAATTGTTCTAATCAGCAGCAGCACAGCACAGTCACTTGGATCAGCGGAAGAGGAGAATCAGCAGCACGGGCAGAGGAGCAGCAGCACGTAGTTCTTCAGGTACAATGGAAAGAAAGCAAGCTTATATCTAAAAAATGAGTTAGCTAGGCTCAGAATTTTGAGTTGGCCCCTTTACATAAGTTTTCGATAAAGTTTCAAGGTTCCTTTAGAGTATTTATTTGTGTCGTTTGGAAGTACGGTTTGAGAGCAGCTATCAGTTTAGTTTGCTGTCCCGAAATATATGTTCCTGGGTACAGTATTTTGATATGGGAGAGGTGGTATTAAAATAAAGTTACAACATGAAAATTTTAGAGGTTGTTCTGTAGATACTTAAAACACATATCACTTGTCAGGTTTCGTTCGGTATATTAAATCCTATGAAATTATCAAAGTGGGTTGTACTGTGTTGGACAGAATTTTATGTTTGGACTTGGGTGAATGTAACCAGACTTATACTCTCAGATTTTGTCATAGTTGATGGTGTGAGGACTTATAATGTGATAAAGTATATACGTTGTTGCAACACCTATATAATGTGATAAAGTATATACATTGTTATCTAAGTTGAGGTGATTTTGATTTCTGTATGTTATGGGGGGACAACGGATATTGTTATATGTTCATTCTTGAGGGTACAGACTTGCTAAACTATTGATGATTTTTTGTTGGGTGACCTATTTTTGTCCATATGAAAGCAGAGGACCATATGGTCTGTGTCCTTTTCATCCATATAAAAGTAGAGGCACATTGTGGTGCTAGTTTGCTGGGTTTTAACTCCGACCATCGTGTCGTGATGATTTTGCAGGTACCCCGAGAGGCCCTTGAGTTTGCCGGAATATCGATTAACTTCCGTTCCGGCAAATTCGGGTACTCCATATGTCCTATTGTCAGCAAAGGTCATGCTGAAATTTTCCGTGAATTTTAACATGACTTTGCTAAAAATAGGACATATGGGGTACTTGCGACTAATGCATGGCCCGGGGTATCTTAGTACTTCATTAAGTAGGATCAACTGCCCCTTTATTCTTGCTGCATTAAACCATAGGTGGCAATAGAGCCAAGTGATTAGGCCCAACTTAGAATTCTCCTTCCCTTTTCTTGATAAGGTATATTATTAGAAGATATCCATATATATCAGTCAACCTAGGGTGCCTCGGCATCGATAAACCCTAGATGATGAAAACTTAACTTAGCATTTAGGGTGCCTCAGCGTCGACAAACCCTAAATTATAAAACCTTGGATTTTAGGGTGCCTCGGTGTCGATAAAAACCTAAATGATGAAAGCTTAGGCTTTTAGGGTGCCTCGGCGTCGACAAACCCTAAATGATAAAAGCTTAGCTTTTAGGATGCCTCGGTGTCGACAAATCCTAAATGATGAGACCATGATCTTCTTCCTTGACAATAACCAACTTTTTGACCAAACTTTTTTCCTATTTAGAGCGAAACATGGCCCACAACGATGAGGCGGCGATTCGGGCAACGCATTCTGGGAGCTGTCCCAGGAGATGGAGGAAGAACCTCACCGCTATGAGGACGTCGCGGAAGACACAGATCCCGAGTACACAACCCCTAGTGGCGTCGGGGATGACACTACTGATGGTGCCGCCGAGGATGCCACCACTAATGATGGCAGCGCATGCATAGATGGCAGCCAATCGAAGAGGCAATGGAAGGACCGACGCCCGAACGTGCTCAGCACCGTAAAGGAGGAATTTACTGAAGTGAACTCCGACGGGTATCCAATGGCACCCAAAGAAATAGTCAAGGGGTACGTGGTTCAGCTCAGGTGCATTCTCCGAAGCACTGTCTCGATCAACACCGAGAACCTAAGGCATAAGGACCGAGGGAATTTGCGCAACCTCCTCTTCACGAAGCTGCACGAACGATACAAGTTCCCCGGTGACGTCGCAAACACACGCCTCTCAAGGAATAAAGTGAACAGTGCCGCCCTCATGAAGATGAGCAAGGCCCTGTCTACTTGGAGAAGCGCGGTGAAGAGAATGATTGACAAAAGTGATAGTTATGAGAATATCAAGGCAAAAAATCCTTCGATCAGCGAAGATGACTACAAGATGTTCAAGATCAAGTGCGAGAGCAAGGCAACCGCGGAATCAAGTCAGTGGGGAAAAGAAATGCGGTGGTTGAACTTAGGGGTCCACCAACTCGGTCCCGGCGGTTACAGAGTGGCGGAACCTATATGTGACAAGAAGGACGCAGAGCGTGCCGAGCAAGGCCTACCACCCTGCTTCGAGAAATACGGTGACAAGCAGACCAGGAACTATGTCAGGGCCCGGTACAAGGTGGACCCGGTAACAAAGGAGCTTACCACAGATGCGAAGACCAGGGCGCTTGAGCTTGTTCTGGTAAGGAATACACCCCACGTAATTAGCTCCATATGGTTGCATTATAATTAATGAAGCCAAATTTCTAAATGGTTCATTCCTTCCGCAGGACACTGAAAGCAGTAGCGCGGGGTCGTCTCAGAGCTCCCATTGGGACAGCAATTTAAATAGGGCGTTTAACATAATGAAAAACAAGGATAAGTCCAGTAAGCCATTGTCAGCTGGTCGTGTGGCCGGCAAAGGCTTGTCCACAAAATGGTCGTCATACTATAACGCTGGTGGGCGAAAGGAGAGAAATACCAACTTGGAAAGCCAGTCGCGCGAGGTTGAAGAACTCAAGGCAAAAGTAGCACGGTTTCCGGAGATGGTCCAAGAGCTAGTGCAACACCAAGTGGGAGGGGTGATCACCGCCATTGTGCCTACCTTGATTGAGCGGCTGCAGGCGTGGATTGCGGGCGGCCAACAGGGGCCACCCCCGGTTCCCAGCTTCACGGGAAGCAACTCGCACAACGCGCAGGAGGCGCCATTGGTGTCTCCGGGGCCGGCACCATTGGTGTCTCCGGCGCCGGCACGGGCATTGGACCTTATTAATGCACCCTGGTGTGCGAAGAATACGCCGGCCGGCACCTCGGCAGCAAGCGGCCCCTCCGTCACTTGCACGCCCGCCATTGGCGGTGCCTCGACATTAGCCGAGCTCGATGCCATCACGGTAACTAAGCCTCTCTCGGCCGATGACTTCATCTCCTTGCCTTTGACTGGGCATCCCCTGACGCCCTACATGTTTTCTCAGGGCGCCGGCGCCGACGTTCCATGCACTCTCCTGCACTTCGTGGGCGGCGAGTTGATCGATGCCGCCAAGGGCAGAATCGTTCAACCGGGCAACCCCATGTTCCACGGTAAACCGATGCCACCCACCACGTATAGGGTTCAACTGGTTCGGGTGCTGCCAGGCTGCGACGACTTGTTACCTCCGTTCCACCCCGCTGGGGCCGACAAAGATGATGTGATGACCCTCAGCGTTTGCTTAAGCTGGCCCTTGCTTTGGCCAAAGAGCCAGATTCGTTTGGGGGCAGGGGACACCACCCCACAGACAACACCGCCAGTCGTGCCGGCGCCAAGCCATGGCAAGACCGCCGCAACGCTACCGGACATGCATATGGCACAGGATTCGGACATGCATATGGCACATGATTCGGACGACGACGGTACATTTACCAAGGTCGATAAGTACTTTGCCGAACATGGGTACGGTGAGGAATTCTTGGGGCCTCCTTCTCAAGAACCCAACCCTGCAAAAGACGACCGCGATCTAGCTGGTACCACGGAGAAACCCAATTGCAACAGGCGTTGTCTGGCGTTTAGTTTTGAGGAGACGCCTCCAGCTGTTGCCTTCACCGAGCCTCAAATAGCCGAGGTGCGAAATATTATCAGCCCCAACACACTCAAGAAGGTGGTCTCTCAGCAGAACTCGATCCCATTACATCAGCAGAAGAAGGGACGGAAAAGAAAGACTAACAAGGGTGCGAGCCAGCCGGCACCGAGTATGATCCATGCTCTAGATGGGCCACCTTCACCTAAGGATATCTCGAGGAGGGTGCATGTGGCGGGTAGGCCGATGCTACCGACTAATATTCTCAATGCTGCAACCGGTGCTATGCGGAGTCTGCGTGACGGTGTTCTTTGTTTGGAGAAGCGGCGTCTCTCCGAGAATAATGTGGCATACCCGGTTTTCGTGGCCAAGGTGCCAAAGGGCAAGGGCTTTGTCGATAGCGACATCGGGGGTATGATCATCCTGCGGTTTGCTGACATCTTCGCTATGTTTATACTTCATCCGCTGCACTACACCTTCGTTCGGCTATTTTTGCTGAGTATGGAGATGCGGATCATTAGAGACAAGACCCCGGACCTAGTGATAGTCGACCCCTTCTATATGTGTGCCAAGATCTTGGGCAGCGCTGGGGACCGGCAACTCGCGAGTTCATACCTCGAAGGCGTCATTCTGGCAAACTCAGATAAGGATAACTTCCTCATGCCTTACTTTCCCTGGTAAGTTATCCCCTCATCTCCCCGTAACATATAATTTCTTAGATTTTGATCGTCCTTTTTTTCTAACATTTCGTGTTTTGTGCAGTGACACACATTGCACACTCATCCTCTTAAGCCCGAAATATTCCGCGGCCATGTATTTCGACTCGGACCGTCGGTCGAAAAAAGACTACACAAATATCAAGAAAGTTCTTGATGAAGCTCTTCCCGGCTACGCCATATCTGGAGGCACCTTCAGCAGGACAAGTCTTAGGCACGGCAAGCACGTGTTCACCCACAATACGACGTTCACCTGCGTCAAGCAGCCGCCTGGCAGTCATAAGGATGCCTACTACGCCCTCCATCACATGCGGGCGATCATACGGGATAGTAATCACCTTCGGCTACCAAATAATCTCAAAGATTGGGCCGCACGCTTGTCGGCAATCCAGGATGCGGACATCAGACAAGGATTCTTTCGCATCCAGTCGGAGTTTGCGGAAATCATCCATCAAGATGTCCTTCGTACCTCGGGGCAGTTCTACCTCAGATCTCAACTGTCCAATAGTGAGATAGATACAACGCTACAAATGCAGGCTGACAACGACCGCAATTTCATGACCATCACGAAAGACCGCGGCTTCATCCACGTTCCCGTGAATTGCTACTAATTCATGTTGCAATATTAAACTTTAATGAACTTGTATGTCTCTTTGGTTTGGACAGTCGTTCAACTTATATGTAATCGGTGCTATTTATTAGTAGGCCCATGAATCGTGTTGTTATAGTTGTAATATTAAACTTTAATGAACTTGTATGTCTTTGTGAATTGCTACTAACGTTTTATTTGGCTAGTGCATAGAGATGCCGTCGTATGTCGTGTACAAGGGTAAGGTTCCCGGAGTCTACGACGACTAGGAGGAGTGTCAGAGACAGGTTCACCGATTCAGCGGTAACAGTTACAAAGGGTACACCACAAGGGCGGAGGCGGAAGTTAGATATGCGCGCTATCTAGCGGGGGAGAGGAGGGAGCGTTGGAGGAACCGGATGAACACCAGTTTCATTGCGATTATGCTCATCATGATGACCGCAGCTCTCTTCTATGTGATGGTAGTTTAGATGGTCGATATCGACTTGTAATGTGAAGACAAACTTGCTACTCGCGGTCTCAAGACTTGTAATGTTCTAACTTTGTTCGGTATTTTAAATTCGGAGACTAATATGATGAATTATATTCGGAGACTAATCTTCTATTGTATTCGATAAATCTGTTGTTTATATGTTGTGCTCTCTATATTCTGTGGAATAATATGTTTTGTAATCTGTGCAAATATCAGGAAAAAAATACCTAATATTCATACTAGTGGCGCACCACTTAGCACTTTAGTGGCGCACTGCAAAAGCACACTAGTGGCGCATCGTCAACTAGTGTGCCATTAGTTAGCCAGAGCACATGGGTAAATATGACCCTGGGAGGCATACTAATGGAGCACCGTGAGTTATACTAATGGAGCACTTCCCTGGTGCGCCATTAGTATACCAGATACTAATGGCGCACCATGAGCTATACTAATGGCGCACTTCTTGGTGCGTCATTAGTATACCAGATACTAATGGCGCATCATGAGCTATACTAATGGCGCACTGCCTGGTGCGCCATTAGTATACCAGATACTAATGGCGCACCTGTGGTGCGCCATTAGTAAAAAAATCTAATGGCGTGATGCTAGTGGCGCACCTATAGTGCGCCATTAGTAGCCAAAATAGGTGCGCCACTAGGAGGCCTTTTCCTAGTAGTGTAGCCTGCATCTTGCCATATCATGCATTGTGTTGCGCCGTTGCTATTATTTATTGTTTCTTCCCCCTCTTCTTACCGGTAGACCCCGAGACTGACGCTGTTGTCGGGTACATCTACGACCCTGCCGATCAGTCCTTTGCCGCAGAACAGCAAGGCAAGCAAACCCCCTTGATCATTCCTATATCGCCTATGTCTTTCTTCCTACTGCTTGCATTAGTATTTTGCTACTGTTGTAGTTAGCTCCTATATCTGATGCATAGCTTGTTTTTGTTGAACTGCTACTTTCAGTACTGTACCTTTAATCTGCTTAGTATAGGTGGAGCAGTCATCCCCTCTGACCTCGTAGTTGAGTTGTCCCGCTTGCTTTCAAATCTCGATCCCTGATCGACGAGCCAGACCGACACCCCACATACACCCCCTAGTTGTACGACGCTACAGAGATACTATCGGGTACCGAGGGTGACACCTCGCTAAGTACTCCAGATGATATCTCTGTAGTATAGCTAGTCGGTCGTGGTTATCGAGGGTGATTCCTCTTTCACCATTCTCTATGACGCCTTTGTCGTGCAACCTCTCAAGTGTGGGACCCCCGATTGTGATTCCTCTAAGCCCACCTTGACGGATACATCGTTCGGAATCCAACGAGGGTGATACCTCGGATTCCCCCCGATGTTACAACCACACAGTTACTCGACCATGTTACTGGGATCATTGGTGGTTAGTTGTAAGACGGGTGGATTCCCGCGAGATTGTGTCGATGGCCTAATTAAAATGTTAATGGATTTGGGTGTTTGATCTGGGTTGGTCGGAGACCTTTTTGCATTAACCGGCTACGCGGGAAGAATTATGGGTACTTGGCGTCGCGGTATCAGTCGAAGCTTTTCAGATGTCAGCAACGTAGTGGCGCGCGCCAAGTGGTCCCGAGTTGCATCGCGCTTGTGATTAAGGGATGCTAGGACTGACGTCGGCCGCCCTCGCATCATGCAGGAGCGCGGAGGGGAACTGGGCCCATGAACCCTTTGCGCTTAGGATTTAGACCGGCAGGTTGGCCTCTCTCATTAGTCTTAGGTGGGGCTGCGACGTGTCGATATTCCGAGGCCGGGCAAGACCCAGAAAAGTGTGTCCGGCCAGAGTGTTATCGAGCGTGACGGGACATGTGGTGCACCCCTGCAGGGATGAAAATTAACTATTCGAATAGCCGTGTCCACGGTTACACGACGACTTGGAGTTGTGCCCTGATCTTATACAACTGCAATGGTTACTTAACTGGAATTAGTTTGCCTCGGGATAGCTTCCTCGCACGGAGTCGAGGGAGGATCTTTGGGCGTGACCTCACTTTAAATTTTGCTGCAACAATATGACTATTAATGTTTTACCCCTGTCCTACTCTCGTCTTTTGCTGCAAGACCCTTAAGATGCTAGTCTTTGATAGGACTAGGCCTTCTCTCTATTCTTGCATTGCTGCAGTCAGTCCACATATAAAACCCCTTCTTCGATACTGGTGCATATTTAGCATAGTTCTGATGTAAGTCTTGCGAGTACTTTGGATGAGTACTCACCGCTGCTTTGCTCCCCCCTTGTCCCCTTGATTCATTTGTTGCGACCAGCTAATGGAGCCTAGGAGATGGAGTTTCCTGCCGACGCCTGTCGCCCCGTTGGTGTTTTCTTCGTGGAGGCCGCTGATGATCAGGAGTAGTTAGGAGGTTCCCAGGCAGGAGGCCTCGCCTCGTTTGATCGATGTATCTTTTGTGCTAGCCTTCTCTAATGCACCCCATGTTTTATGTCTGTACTCAGATATTGTTGCTTCCACTAACTCGTGTGCTTACCGAGCTTCTGTATTCTAGCCCTCGAGGCCCCTGGTTTGTAATATGAAGCTTGTATTATTTTATTTGTGTCTAGAGTTGTGTTGTGATATCTTCCCGTGAGTCCTTGGGTTTGATCGTACGCATTTGCGTGTATGATTAGCGTACGATTAAACCGAGGGCGTCACAATTGGACTATGCTGCTGTAGGAAAACACAAAGGAGAAGACAAAGTAATATGGCTCTTTGAAAGCTAAACAGGTATGCATGCAAGAGCCACTAAACATTGTAACCAATATCTTCTACCTTGACCCAAAGAAAAAGAAAACTATCTACACGGGAAAGCTCCCAACAAGCAAAAAGAAGAAAAGAAAATCTTTTTGGGTTTTCTCAAACTAGATAGACACACGAAAAGAAAACGAGAAAAAGAAAATATACTAGCATGGATGATACAGTGGCAAAGTATGAACACCGGCTAACAAAGTGAAAGCATAAGCAAGAATGTAAAGTCGGTGAGAACACGTACTCCCCCAAGCTTAGGCTTTTGGCCTAACTTGGTCTACTCCCATGGATGGTCCTGGCGAGACCCAAAGTCATAATTGGGGTTATATGGGAGCGCTGCAGCCACTGCCTGAATAGCTGCCTCATGGAGACGAGCAGCCTTTGCCTCCCTCTCATACTCCTCTGCCTCTCCTCGGGTTATGTAATATCTCCGTTTTACCTGAAATTCAAAGAAGGCAGGAGCAGGAAGGGTAATATGGAAAACACGCTGCCGGTTAAATATCAATCAATATAGGAGGGATTCATCATCCCTCTCAAGGAACTGGTAGCGTGTCAAAGCGACGCGGTCAAGGAAAGTTGTATGGAGCGGGGGATCTCCTTCGCGGATGGGTACTCCAAGAAAATTTGCTATGTGAGTGGCATAGATCCCACCAAAGAAATCCCCTTCAATTGCATTCTTATTCAGCCTTCTTGCTATAATAGCTCCCATGTTGAAGCTTTTGTCACCTGTCACTGCGCTCTTAAGGATACTAAGGTCGGGTGCACAGAGGTGACAATGCTCAATCTTGCCATTAATGCATCTGCCTATGAAGAGGGCAGAGTAATGCAAGGCAGGAAAATGAATACTCCCCATGGTAGCTTGTGTAATGTCTCTAGTTTCTCCAACCGTAATACCAGAGCAAAAATCTCTAACCGAAGATTTAGGAGGATCAATGAGGCTACCCCAAGTAGGTATTTTTCAAATTCTATTGAAATCCTCTAAATCCATGGTATAAGATTTATCATAGAGATCAAACAGTACCGATGGCTCACAACCAGCTAAAAATTTGAATCTACGAACAAAAGAGGCACAGAGAGCAACATATTGTTCACATTTATCGGATATGAATTCTTCGAGTTCGACGTTGTGAACAAGTGCATCAAACTCATCTTTGAAACCTGCCTCAATCATAAATTCATTAGAATGTCATTCACATGGTTGTACCTGCGCATCCCTAGGTTAGTAAGGATCAGGCTCCCGAATTGCAAGACGGGGACCTCTCTTGCTTGAGGAACTACCATGAAAGTTTCTCCTGAACATCTTCCTTTTCTGAAATTTTCAGTGACCCAAAGGAAAGGTGAACAAGGCTCAACTAAACTAGTAGCAACTACTCCCACAAGTGCCTAGAGGCCAAATTACGCATGAAAACTATTTGGGGCCAGCTAAAATCAGCATACAATGCTCAAGAACATGGTCACCAAGGCAGCAAAAATACGCGGAGTATAAGGCACTAGAGCAAAAACTAATTGGACCAATGGAGGAGTCACTTACCAAGGAGTAATTTCCCCAAAACAGTTCGGAGAACGGTGATTTGAGCAAAGTGATCGAAAATCCCAGCAAGAGGAGCAAGAACACGGGTTTGAGCTGCGAAACAATTTTTTCTGGAGGTAGGAGAAGGAGATAAAAGCAAGAAGTAGTGGATGGGGTTCCTGTGGGCCCCACAAGCCTGGGTGGCGCGGCCAGGGGGTGCCCGTGCCCCTAGGGCTTGTGGCCCACTGGTGTGGGCCCCAGACAGACTCTTTGTCCCAATATTTTTCAAAAATTCCAGAAAAAATCATACTTGATTTTCAGGACGTTCGGAGAACTTCTATTTTCGGGGTACTTTTCTACCGGACGCTAAAACAGAAAACAGGGAAAACTAAACTAAATATATCATTTTTCTTCTAAGCAACCGAAGGTGAAATCTTGGAACAGAGGTTTGTGACTCCTCGATTCATCCATCTCATGGTCATCGAAAGAAAATCCGTCAATGAGGCTGATCAAGTCTCCTTGACAAACCTTTTCGAATCGCAAAAGAGAATGGAGAATTTTCGAATAGTCACTAGGTCACCTCAATGGGGATGTGTATCTCCCCAACAAGCAAATCATACTTCATCTTGACTCGAGGAATAGGGCATTTAAAGCTCCAAATAAGAATCGATGAAGTTTTTTCGATAGCATTGATGCAATGTACTCCATATTGTTTCTTCGGAAAGTGCACCTTATGCTCATTACCATTGACATGGAAAGTGACATTGCCTTTGTTGCAATCTATAACAGCCCTTGCGGTGCTTAAAAAGGGTCTTCCGAGGATGACAGCCATGGCATCGTCCTCGGGAATATCCAAGATAACAAAGTTTGTTAAGATAGTGGTGTTAGCAACCACAACAGGCACATCCTCGCAAATGCCGATAGGGAAAGCAGTTGATTTGTCGGCCATTTGCAGAGAGATTTCAGTGGGTGTCAACTTATCCAGTTCAAGTCTACGATAAAGGGAGAGAGGCATAACACTAACACCGGCTCCAAGGTCGCATAACGCAGTTCTCACGTAGTTACCTTTAATGGAGCAAGATATAGTGGGCACATCGGGATCACCTAGTTTCTTTGGAGTTCCACCCTTGAAGGTATAATTAGCAAGCATGGCGGAAATCTCAACCTCAGGTATCCTCCTCTTATTAGTCACAATATCTTTCATGTACTTAGCATACGGAGACATCTTGAGCATATACGTCAAACGCATCTGCAGAAAGACAGGTCTGATCATCTCAACGAAGCGCTCAAAATTCTCATCATCCATTTTCTTGGATGGTTTGGGAGGAAAGGGCATGGGTTTCTGAACCCATGGTTCCCTTTCTTTACCGTGCTTCCTAGCAGCGAAGTCATTCTTATCGTATCTCTTATTCTTAGGCTCTGGGTTATCAAGATCAACACTAGGTTCAATCTCCACATCCTTTTAATTGCTAAGCTGAGCATCTTCATGAACATCACTATTGATATTATCATTAGGCTCATATTCATCACGAGATTGTGTTTCAGCATCAGAGATAGAGGTATCGTTTGGACTCTCAGGGGTAGCAGCAACATGGTTGCTAGCGTGCAGGTTCCTATCATCTTTCTTCTTCTTTCTAGGATGACTAGGTGCATCAGTGCTAACTCCTTGAGAATCTTGTTCAATTCTCTTCGGATGACCCTCAGGATACAGGGGTTCCTGGGTCATTCTACCGCCTCTAGTAATGACTCTGACGAAATTGTCATTCAACTCATTGAGCAAGTCATTCTGAGCTTTAATTACTTGTTCTACCTGTGTAGTAACCATGGAGGCATGTTTACTTAGAAGCTTAAGATCATTGACATTTTTGTCCACACAAGCACTTAAATGACTAAGCATACGAGCAGTTTTTTCCAATTGTCTGCTAACATAATCATCGAAACTTTGTTGTTTGGGAACAAAATTATCAAATTCATCCATGCATAAGCTAGCAGGTTTATCAAAAGGAATATCACTCTCATCAAACCTACGTAGAGAATTTACTTCTACTACCTGTATCGGGTTATCGAGACCATGGATCTCTTCGATAGGTGGTAGATTTTTGACATCTTCAGATTTAATGCCTTTCTCTCGCATAGAATTCTTGGCTTCTTGCATATCGTCAGGACTGAGGAATAGAATACCTCTTTTCTTCGGAGTTGGCTTAGGAGGTGGTTCGGGAATAGTCCAAGCATTATCATTGCACAAGATGTTATTCAGTAGAATCTCAGCTTGTTCTAGGGTTCGTTCCCTAAAACCACAACCGGCACAACTATCTAAGTGGTCTTTGGAAGCATCGGTAAGTACATTATAGAAGATATCAAGTATCTCATTCTTCTCAAGAGGGTGATCAGGCAAAGCATTCAGTAGCTGGATGAGCCTCCCCCAAGCTTGTGGGAGACTCTCTTCTTCAGCTTGAGCAAAGTTGTATATTTCCTGCAAGGCAGCTTGTTTCTTATGGGCAGGGAAATATTTTTCAGAGAAGTAGTAGACCATATCCTGGGGACTACGCACACATCCAGGAGCAAGAGAAGTGAACCAGGTCTTAGCATCATCCTTTAGCGAGAAAGGAAACAGCTTGAGCATATAGTAGTGGAGGATCTTTTCCTCACTAGTGAATAGGGTGTCTATATCGTGTAGTTTGGTAAGATGGGCTACAACCGTTTAAGACTCATAACCGTGAAAAGGATCAGATTCGACCAGAGTGATTAACTCAGGGTCGACAGAGAATTCATAATCCTTATCGGTCACAAAGATAGGCGAAGTAGCAAACTTCGGGTCGTATTTCATCCTAGCATTCAGAGATTTTTCTTTCCACTTGCGCAGAAGTTTCTCAACATCATAGATATCCTTACACGCAAGAAAATCCTCAGCTATCTCTCCCTCCATAACATAGGGCGTATCAGGCATAACAGGCAATTCAGGCATAGTAGCAGGTTCTACTTCAATAGTATCAGCAGTTTCAGAAGCATCATCACATCTAGCAGCAACTCTAGCAATATGTGCATCAAGGGATGCACCAAGTGGCAAAGCAGTATCAGGCATAGTAGGCATAGTATCAAGCATAGCATCATCAGGCATAGTATCAAGCATAGCATCATCAGGCATAGTATCAAGCATAACATCATCAGGCATAGTATCAAGCATAGCATCATCAGGCATAGTATCAAGCATAGCATCATGAGCAGCAGAAGTAGCATCATCAAGCACATGCGACATATCAAGATTTCTAGCAGGAGGCGAAGTCGCAAACTTACTCAAAACTGAAGGTGAATCAAGTGCAGAGCTAGATGGCAGTTCCTTACCTCTCCTCGTAGTGGAAGGTAGGATTTTAGTTCTTGGATCTTTCGAATTCCTCATAGTGATCAGCAGATGTCAATCCCAAGTGACTCAGAGAATATAGTTGTGCCTCCCGAGCAACGGCGCCAGAAAAAAGCCTTGATAACCCACAGGTGTAGGGGATCGCAACAGTTTTCGAGGATAGAGTATTCAACCCAAATTTGTTGGTTCGCACAAGGGGAAGCGAAAGAATATTCTCAAGTATTAGCACCTGAGTTTGTTAGATTCAACCACACCTGAAAGATTAGTGTCTGCAAGCAAAGTATCAGTAGCAAAGTAGTATGATAGCAACGGTGCCAGAAACAGAACTGTTGACGGCAGACTATTCCTAACTGTTGTATCAATGGCGCCAGTAGGTTGCACGTGGACGGGAAATATTCTTCCTCGGCAACGGTGTCGGAAAAGGTCTTGCAACAAGTAACAGTGAAGTAGCAAGGAACAGCAGTAGCAGCAGCAGCAGAGTAACAACAGTAGCAACAAAGTGACAACAGCAGCAACAGAGTGGCCCAATTCCTTTTGCAGCAAGGGACAAGCCTAGACAAAGTAACATAGCGAGGACAAGTAGTAAAAGACTCGTAGGCAGTGGATCGGTGATGGATGAGTATGACGGATGTGATTCATCATGTAACAGCTATAACACGGAGAGATAAGTAACTAGCTCCCGTTCGTCAATCTAATGTAGGCATGTATTCCGTATGTAGTCATACGTGCTTAGGGAAAAGAACTTGCATGACATCTATTGTCCATCCCTCCAGTTGCAGCGGGGTCCTAATGGAAACTACGGGATATTAAGGTTCTCCTTTGAATAAAGAACTGGACCAACGCATTAACACTTGGTGAATACATGAACTCCTCATACTATGGTCATCTCCGGGAGTGGTTCCGGCTATTGTCACTCCGGGGTTGCTCGGTCATAACATATAGTAGGTGACTACAACTTGCAAGATAGGATCTAAAACACACATATATTGGCGACAACATAATAGGTTCAGATCTGAAATCATGGCACTCGGGCCCTAGTGACAAGCATTAAGCATAGCCAAGTAGTAGCAACATCAATCTAGAACATAGTGGATACTAGGGATCAATCCCCGTCAAAAACTAATTCGGTTACATGATAGATCTCATCCAACTCATCACCGTCCAGCAAGCGTACGATGACATTACTCACGAACGATGAAGAGCATCATGGAATTGTCGATGGAGAAAGGTTGATGATGACGATGGCGACGATTTCCCCTCTCCGGAGCCCAAAACGGACTCCAGATCTGCCCTCGAGATGAAGAATAGGATGTGTCGGCGCCTCCGTATCGCAAAACGCGATGAAACCTTCTCTCTGATTTTTCCGGGCGAGACGGAAGATATAGAGCTGAGTTTGGGGGCGGTGGTGCCACGTGGGCCCCACAAGCCTGCACGGCGCGGCCATAGGGGGTGGCCCCGGCCTGTGGGCTTGTGGCCCACTGGCACGCCCCCTCTGGTGGATCTTTGCGCAGGTATTTTTCTTTTATTACAGAAAAAATCTCCGTAAATTTTCAGGACATTCCGAGAACTTTTATTTCTGCACAAAAACAACACCATGGGACTTCTGCTGAAAACAACGGCAGTTCGGGTTAGTTCCATTCAAATCATGCAAATTAGAGTCCAAAACAAGGGCAAAAGAGTTCGGGAAAGTAGATACGACGGAGACGTATCATCGACCACCGTGCCTCTACTCCGACATCGGCGCGACCCGGCTTCTCCTTCGACCCGGCGGCCTCGCGCAAACCCGGTGGCCCCTCAACGTAGTCGTTCATTCGCCGGCACGCCCATCGATCTCCGTCGGCCGTCATCGCCCTGCTCCGATCAGGACTCCTGCATCGCCCCGACCATATGGCCTCGCAAGATGCGGCGACCCATCACAACCGCCGTTCGTGCGCCGCCTGCCTGTCGATCTCCACCGTTGCCTCGTCCGGTCGCGCACTGGCTGCCTTGGGTCGGTTGTGTCGTGCCGGCTTCGACTCCCTCCTCGCCGGCTGCCTTGCGCCAGTCGCCTCGTGCCCACTGTTGCGCCGCATGCATCACGACGGCTGCTTCGGGCCGCCTGCGTCGCACCGGCCGTCGGAACTGGATGCTACCCCGCCTCTACAGAGCGACGTCCACGACCTCGTGTGCGATCGGATTGATCACCCATCCGTCCGCGACCGCCTCATTTATGTCATGCAACCGACCTGGCCCGTTTTTGTGCGCGCCTCCGCAGGCCCCGTGAAGACTGTCCCGAGTAAAGCGCGCCCTTCATCGATTGAGCATCGGGTTGCCGCTGCCGCAGCGCTGCCGCCCAGTGGTTCTCCCTGCGGTTGCCCCGACCTGCGAGCCACTGCTACACCACCCCTTCGGGTTGTAGGGCCGCGGCACACGGTCCCTACCGCCGCTCGAGGCCGTCCCCTTGGCCGCACCGACCTGCGCATCGTTGTTGCGTCGCCCCTTCGGGCCGTAGCGTTGCGGCACACGGTCTACGCCGCCACCCCGAGGTCTTCTGTCGTCGCCCCGACCCGCGCATTACCGCTTTGTCGCCCCTTCGGGTCGTAGCGCCGCGGCGTGTGGTCCACTCCGCCGTCCCCGCACGCCGACTTCCTGTGGTATGCGCCGCACCATCTGCTTCGTCGCGGTAACGCTGTCGTCCGCTCCGGTCTTCATCATATTGTCGGGCTCTTCCTAGCCTACTTCGAGCATCACCGCCGCACTCCTAACCAGCCGCCGCCGCCGCCATTAGGCCGCCGCCGCCACTCTTCTTTGGCGCTGCTGCAGCTCGCTCACCCGAGTCGCACCGCCCGTCCACCTCCGTCATCTTCGTCTAGCACCAGCTCATCGCCAGCGTCACCGTCGTCTTCCCTGACCGCTTCATCTACTCCGACCACCACGGGCAACATCGGCCCCCGCCGATTTGCGCCGCAACCGTCGTCGAGTCATTCTCTGCTAGCCTCCTCGACATGGCATACAGGTTGTGTGTAGGTCCCCGTCTCCGCATGCCCGGTGCTGGCAACACCGACGTGTGCCTTCGTCCCCGGTGTGTTCCTAGGCCTGGCAAACCTGGAGCGACGCATCATCAATATCGACTTCGTTCGTCTACGCATGCGCGGTGCTTGCAACACCGATGTGTGCCTTCGTCCATGATGTGTCCCCGGACTTGGCAAACTCGACGCGACGCGTCTCAACTACGTCTACTTCCCGGCGCACCACTACTTCGACACCACTGCGTCCATGACTAACTCGGCACCTCCTTGCGCCCGCGGCTCCACGACGACTTCCTCGACACCGGCTACCCCGACTCGACATCGACCACAGCGTTCTTCGCACGGCTACCTCGACCACGGCTACACCACCCTACGCTCTCGGCTACCTCGACCAAACGCACAAAGGGCTACCGCCTTGCTTGAGCAACCCCGTTGGTTTCCACTCCAGCCACAACTTCCACGATGCTTCGACCGTTACGATTGTGGGGGGATGACTGTCGGCTTACCTTCGGATTCTTCTCCAGTCTCACCGTCTGCGTCGTTACCGTTGTGACTGCGGGGGGATGTTGAGTAACGTGATTGTTTAGGAAAGCATAGATAGAGTAGGATTTGTTCCTGCCTTGACTTGTACTACAAGATGATCATGTACTCCTATATATATGCCCACGAGGTT
This sequence comes from Hordeum vulgare subsp. vulgare, assembly GCF_904849725.1. Classification (NCBI taxonomy): domain Eukaryota; kingdom Viridiplantae; phylum Streptophyta; class Magnoliopsida; order Poales; family Poaceae; genus Hordeum; species Hordeum vulgare. The sequence goes on from NC_058524.1 coordinate 521,359,787, forward strand.
CAAGCAATACAACAACTCTTCCACCAATCCCTCGTGTATTTATCTCTTCCAGGTTCACCGCGTTGACATACTCGAGCGAGCATCCCCCACTCGAAAGCTTATCGGGAGCCCTTCTAGATTTGTTCCCCTCTGTCCCCTTGCTCATTAGCCCTTCCATTGTCGATCCTAGACATTTATACTAACACGACTTTTTTTAGAATCATACTAACATTTCGATTGTTCTGTACCATGTGACAAATAATCAAAAGTAAACTTAAATAACTTCTTAAGAAAATATATATTTTACATTGATCGTGTTAATGGACCCCATCTAAAATGAGTACTATTCATAACATCATTTTATTTTTTATCTAAGTAATTTTAGGTCTAATTCAAATCTAAATTTTTGAGACATAATGGATGCATGTCTTGTGTACGTGCTAAATTATTTTCAAAAAAATTACACACAGGTAGAGTATATTTTGGACGACTGGTGCATCAATATCATCAAGGGTGGGTGCATCAGATGTTATCTCCCAAAGAACCCTGGTTGCCTATGGCATCACCCTGCACCATGGTTGGTTATGGTGTAGTTCAGTGGCAAAGGCCGGTAAATACACTTCAACTTTATGGTTGAGGAGAAATTAGGAGTGAGTGGCAATGATTTACTCATTGGATTGAATTTTCTTAAGGTGGGTGGATGGGCGTTTATGTATTACCATGATTACTTACAAATACAACTTTATATATCGGATGGTTTTTTCCAATAAAGTTTTTAGTCTTTGAATTTCTTCTTTCATGATAGAAACATTAATAACCTATATATTGACACATGAACGTTTATACCACCTCGACGCTTGTGTGCCGTGAGGTCAGGGCTTCGATGCCCTAACCTTAAAGTACATATACCAAAAAAATATCTAAAAAGCGATGTAGTAGAAACAAGTATAATATGTTTAATTCATTCAGAGTTCTTCATCCGATAGGAGTGATTACCGGGAGTGATCAATAAGTACGGTCTAAAAATAAGCTTTTGTCCCGCTATATTAATATAGCAACCGCTCGATACATCAAAGAGTTTCATGCTGGAAAAAACAACATAATCATGTCCACAAGAAAGGCAAGAAAAAACAAGAAAAAAATGCGAGTACCATCGGATTAGCGAAAGCTGTAGCATCCTGCAACTGTTGCGCCCACCGAACAATTTCATCATACTTCAATGTCATCGGAATGTCGCGTACCAAGCAACACCTTTAAGAAGGAGTGCGACGACGATGACGCTGCTGGTCGGACGTGTCCTAAGATTTCTTCCCATATACGAAGGACAGTGGGGGAGAGGTACACCCGAAGCCCTTCAAGAAAGGTGGTGGCGCCCACAGGCATCACCGCATCGGTGTTGACAAAATCCGGAAGAGATTTCTCCCGAGCCCTCGCACCCACAGCCAAGAACCAACTGTCGGCTCCACCATGGCAACCACCCACTAACATACGTCACCATAGCCATACAAGGACACCACCGTCGTCTCACCATAGCAAACACAGTGAGGCCCACCGAACCGAGACAAAGCCACCGTAGACAGGGATAGATAGTATCGCAACCGTGTGGGAGGGGACAACCTCCATCGGCTTAAATGATAGCAAACTGAACGCATGAGCAGGAGCATGCCGGTACAACTATCCAGTTGGGTCCTGATCGGGCTCGCTAAGCCCCTGCCGATGCGCTGCAGCAGACGCAGCATCGCTGCCCCCACATGGCCAATATCTGAGCTTGCAGGGGCGTCGGGTGATTGAGATCCCGTGTCCCGCTCAAGGCAGGGCACGCTCACGATCCACCATCTGCTCCTCATTCGACGAACTGCAGCGAGTCAACCTAAAATTGGATCAGTCCGCTCGATCCTTCCTCTTTCTTACGCACGCGATGCACGACGCGCGGCTCGTACTCGCCCTCGCGGAGCCCCATCGAGCGGACTGGTCCAATTTTAGGTTGACTCGCTGCAGTCCGTCGGATGGAGAGCGGATGGTGGATCGTGGGCCACAGGGCACAGGGCAGGGCACGGGATCTCAGTCTGTCCCAAATACGTACGTAGTAGCGATTCAGAGCGCATGAGGTGGAGCCAACTTGTTGAGAAATCATCCTGGCAGTTGCTATCGTTGCTACCCAGTGTCCGCGTTCCTGCATGCAAATGTCTTCAGACATGCGGTCACGCAGTGTTGTTCCCGACCGAGTTGGGGCATACCAGAACTGGTCATCCCCATCAGGCAATCACAACAATAGTTGAGGCACCGAAGCCGTACAGTGACGAAGAGGGCCGACAAGTTTGCCTGCCCCGGTGCGCGGTGCGGCAGCAGCAGGTTTGTGCGATATCGAGTTGTGGAGCAGCGAAGCACTCGCAACAGACAGGGTGGGCGGCCGGCACATGGATGCGCGTACAGCGTACTTGCAAAAACGGTCTCTCGTTTCGTGGGTGGCGGCCAGCGCGCGGCTCGCGGAGACGCGTGCCCAGCCCATCGAAAGTGCGTTTGTATCCAGAGGTAACTACTGTGATCAGTAGTGCCTGGACAGATTTGTTCATGGGAGTGCTAGGCATCCATTGATGGATTTATAGATCATCCACCATCCTTTTAGCCGTCTGATGTATACGGGCGTACCGTCTGATCATCAGCTCGGTCGTCTCCGTCCATCACATAAAATTCTGAACCAACGCTCCAGTTGCAAAAACATGCACGCTGCTACGCGTCCGGCTGACGGGTTAAAAAGTGACTGACGGATCTTTTGCAACATAAATTATGTTGCAAAAAATTTTTTTGCAACAAAGAATATGTTGCGGAAACGTTCGTATATTTTTTTTGCAATAAAATTTGTTATGGAATATTTTCCGCAACAAGAATCGTGTTGCAGAAACTTTTGCAACGTAGGTCAGGCTGCAAAAAACTTTTGCAACGTAGGTCAGGCTGGAGAAAACTTTTTGCAACAAAAGATATTTGTTTCAATTTTTTGAAACAGAGATCAAGTTGCGAAAACTCGCCATTGCGTCTACTTGCACTAGTGTCGTCGCGTCAATCGCAACAACACCGTTGTTGCAGAAACTCTGCAAAATTTTTCGAGGGATGGGGCTCGAGCTCGGGGCCAAACCAAGAAGGAGACTTAGGGCGCCGGAGTTTAGGACGTCTGCATCAGCACCGAATTGGTTTTGTCCAATACAGGACACGCGTCTGGTGGAATCCATCGACTGATGGTAAGAGTTTTCCTTTGTTCATCGATCCTAATCGGGCTTATAGAAATTTCAGTGCCGAAGCAAAGACCAGCTCTCAACCGAAGGCACTCACTCACCCACGTACTGCTCTCAGAGCAAAAGCCGCTGAAATCCAGAGCCAAGGCGCCGCTTTTCACCATGTTCCGAACCTCCGCACACCACGCAAAGACGGGAAGAAAGCGAGGGCAAAGCGACGATGCCCCCGGTCGCGCTCCGCCTTTGTTCCCCAAAGGAGAGGACCGACCCTACCCTACCCTACCCCATAGCCGCCCGATCGCCCGTGCTGGACACCACGCGCGCACCGTGGTGCGCCGCGCACACACGCAACCAGCTCTCCATTTCTCCAAGAGGCCACCATGCATGCATTCTCGTCAACCAGCCAATCACCCAGTGCGCCTCAAATCACGTTACGTGCGTTCAGATTGGTACACTACACAACTCAGACCATCACCACGACCAGCAGCCGCTATAAGTGCACTGTTATCTACCGTCTCTCTCTGCCACATCCGTTACTGAAGGCAGCCGCTCTACGACTGCGTGTGCTCTGTTTTTGTCGTAGTAGCTGAGCTGAGAGGGCCGAGATGGGTTTCTTGGTCGCCGCCAGCGCCAGGAGCTACGTCGTTGCTGCTGCTCTCCTCTGTGTGATCCTTCCTTGCCACGCGAAGCTCTCCACCAGGTTTTACGCCAGGACGTGCCCGAACGTGGAGGCCATCGTGCGGTCGGTGATGGCGCCGGCCGTCGCCGGGGAGCCGCGGATGGGCGCGTCCATCATCCGGCTCTTCTTCCACGACTGCTTCGTCAACGTGAGTCCGTCGCGTTTTCTCCTCGTCTCTGCCTCGCCGGCTACCTCCCTGAGCTTGAATTAATACGCGTGCGCACGTCTGTTTGTTTACATGCACGCACAGGGGTGTGACGCGTCGATCCTCCTGGACGACACGCCGACCTTCACCGGCGAGAAGAACGCCGGCGCGAACGCCAACTCCGTGCGCGGCTACGAGGTGATCGACGCCATCAAGGCGCGCGTCGAGGCGGCCTGCAAGGCCACCGTCTCCTGCGCCGACATCGTCGCATTGGCAGCCCGCGACGCCGTCAACCTGGTGAGTGACTGCACGTCCCGGTCCGCCGGCGGTGCTGCACCTTGACCTTTTCAGCTCGCAGTGTGTCGCTAACGCGAGGTGATCTGCACGGCATGCATGCAGCTGAGGGGCCCGAGCTGGAACGTGCCGCTGGGCCGGAAGGACTCGCGCACGGCGACCCAGAGCGCCGCCGACGCGAACCTCCCGGGGCCCGGCTCCAGCGCCGCGTCGCTCGTGTCGGCGTTCGCGGCCAAGGGGCTCTCGGCGCGCGAGATGACGGCGCTCTCCGGCGCGCACACCGTGGGGCGGGCGCGCTGCGTCGTCTTCCGCGGCCGCATCTACGGGGAGTCCAACATCAACGCCACCTTCGCGGCGGCGCGGCGGCAGACGTGCCCGCAGGCCGGCGGGGACGGCAACCTCGCGCCGTTCGACGACCGGACGCCGGACGCGTTCGACAACGGCTACTACACCAACCTGGTGGCGCGGCGCGGGCTGCTGCACTCGGACCAGGAGCTCTTCAACGGCGGGTCGCAGGACTCCCTGGTGAGGAAGTACAGCGGTAATGGCAAGATATTCGCCGGCGACTTCGCCAAGGCCATGGTCAAGATGGGTGGCCTCTTGCCGGCCGCCGGGACGCCCACGGAGGTCAGGTTGAACTGCAGGAAGGTTAACTAAGGATTGCCTGTTTCTGTTTGTGACTAAGATCACAAACTTGATTAACATCACCCACACAATTTATGTGACCGGCTAACGCGAGCAGGAGTATTATATCTTAATCAGATTGTGTAGTTAGTTATGTGCTTCTTCAGGAAAATGAATTGCGGAGTGCATTCTACTTTTCGGACTGAAACATACAGGAGGTGTTTGGTTCGTGAATTTTGACCCGTAACCTGATTACAGCGTAACTTCAAAACGTTACGTGTGTTTGGACCACATGGGCTGTAATCCGTTTCCGTGTAATCCAATTACATGGCTACTCGCCGCCGATACCGCCCACCCTATTCCGAAAACGGTTTCCTTTACTGACGTATTCTGATTTCATTACCATTTACATTACAGTTTCTGAACCAAACACCTTCACAGTATATAGTACTCGTAGGAGATTAAGACAGGAGAGGAAAAGTAATACTACATCAAAGGCATTTGGGAGGATACGCTTGTCAAAAGTGAAAACCCGAACCTACTCCCTCCGTTCCTAAATATAAGACCTTTTAGATATTGCACTATGAACTACATACGGATGTACATAGACATATTTTAGAACGTAGATTCATTCATTTTGCTCTGCATGTAGTTTTCTAGTGTAATCTCTAAAAGGTCTTATATTTTAAAACGGAGGGAGTAGAAGACAAAATAATTTGCATCACACCACCACATCTCCTGGCCTGGTTATCACTTGTCGGTGAGCTCGCACCAGTGCCGTAGTGCACCGCGTTGCCTGCGACAAGTGGTGCTTTCATCGGCGCCTTGAAATACCTAGGCCCTTGCCCTTTCTGTCGTCAACATTTCCTGATGAGCAGCACCTGCAAGAGTACTACTACAGTACATCTCTTGAGCCACATTTGATGCATTTCCTTGGGGTACGTAGCTTCTTCTGGTAAATATTCCACGTACAAAACAGAAAGTACTGCAAAAAAGGTTTTGACTGTCAAAGCGCCCGCAGTTTTTATCTCGGTCCCGAGTGATCGGATGATATGTTCTTATCCCAAAATGTCCATGTATAACTGTAAACGAGTAACCTCCGCAAAAGAAAAGAGGAAATGGTGTGGCCCCTTGGTGGCGGTTGGTAACGGTGGTTGACTGGGGGATGTCCTATATTCCGCATTTTGCGGCAGATCGACGAGGCTTCGCACAGGCGCCCTTCCGCCTGGGCCGGCCCACACACAGGTAAAAACAACGGTGTAAAAAAGAAACAAACCTGGCCCACAAACAGGTAAAAACAACGGTGTAAAAAAAAAACTGCACAGGCAAGCTCCACCGTAGCCAGGATTCGAACTCTCAGCAGGCAATGTTAGATAGCGGGTCCATAACCACTCGATCGGGTTAACATTCCTGATCAAAGCAGAATGCAAATTCTTTAGAACTGAAAATACCGGCAGTTCCATGAAAATTCCGAATACTTTTTTCCTTTTACATTTTACAAACATTTCATGAAAATTCCGACTAATTTTTTTAATATTTCTCATTTAAAAAACGCGAACAAGTTTAGGAAGAGTTGTAACAAAATTTCAAATTCTAAAATAGGATGAATGTATGAATTTGAAAAAATAGGAACATTTATTAAATTCCAAAAAATTAACAAGCACGAAGAAATTTAAAATATGTGAAAAAAATATATAATATATTTAGAACAACTTCGTAATTATAAATACATAAAATTGAATATGCAAACAAATTTCGAATAAGTGGAACATTTTCATAAAATTTTCTAAATGTCAAATGTTCCTGTTTTTTGAACAAGTCTGAACATTTTCGGAAAATGTGTACACCTTCAGAATTTTCAAATAATTTTTGAACATATAGAACATTTTTTTATAGCACGGAGATTTTTTGAATCTTGAGAAAAGAATTTTGAAACAGAGAATTTTTTTGTAAAACCCCAAATAAATTTGAAAGCACGAACAATTTTTTGAAAACACGAACATTTTTAAAATCTTAAGAACAAATTTAGAAGTGCAAACGAATTTTTAAAGTAGGAACCGAAAACTTAAAAAGAACGTGAACAGATTTGGAAGCACGAACAATTTTTTAAAGCACGAACATTTTTTGGAACTTGAGAACAAAATTTTGAAAAACATAGAACAAATATGAATGCACAAACAAAATTAATGCACGAACATTTTTTGAATTTTGAGAACAAATCTTAAAATAGAAAAGAATTTTGAAAAAAACATGAACAAATTTGGAAGCGCGAACAATTTTGTAAACCATGAACATTTTTTGAATCTCGAGAACAAAAATTTGAAAAAAAAACCGGAACAAATTTGTAAAGCATGAAATTTTTTGGAATTTTGAGAACAAATTTTGAAGCTGAAAACAATTTTGAAAAATGATGTACAAATTTGGAAGCACGAACAATTTTTTGAAGCACAAATTTTTTTTTTGAATCTTGAGAACAAATTTTGAAACTAAGAAGAAATTTGGAAGCATAAAAAAAATTGAAGCACGAACATTTTTTGAATTTTAAGAACAAATTTTGAAACGAAGAATAATTTTGAAAAATCCTGAACAATTTTTGAAAGCATGAACACTTTTTGAATCTTAAGAATTGTTTTCCAAAAATAAGATCAAATTTGAACCTTAAGAATAAAATTTGAAACCGAGAACATTTTTTAGAAAATACAAGACATTTTTTTAAGAACGTCAACATTTTTTGGAAATCCAAAAATATTACTTGAAAATCCAGACATTTTTTGAAACAGAAACAAAAAAGAAAAAAGAAACAAAAAAGAATAAAGAAAATGAGAAAGAAAAAAAACGGTTCAAGGAACCTTCTAGAAGTTTCCCAAAACCGAAAAAACCGGCTGGGAGCCCCTAGAAGGTTTCCAAAACCGGGCACTTCATCCTCGTTACCCGGGCCTGCCTGATCCCCTGCCTGCTTTGTGCGAACCCTCGACACCGCTTCGCACAGAGCGGCAAATAGGGTTTTCCGTTGACCGACGGCACCCTTCCTGCCCAGATTTGGGCCCTTCGAGCCGATTTGGGACTGGGCGTGCCAGTCTGGCCTCCAGTGTGTCGTTTCCGTCTGGACTGACAAGCTAAGGGCGATGGGGGCGGCGGCTCTTGTGTTGTGTTGGCTGCACCGCGACGTCGGGAGCTTAGCGGGTTTGATCTGGGCCCGGCTGGGCAACTTAGTCGGTGGTGGTTGTCCCCTCTCATGCGTTTGTGGTGCTATCGGTCCTTGTGTGTGATAGCTTTGGTTTGGTCTGGCCGGTCTCGCAGCGTTTACCGTGGAGAGACGACGGTGGTACTTGACACTAGTGGCATATGTTGGTGGGAGGTAAGCATGGTGAAACCAACGTTGGTCCTGGGTTCTGGTTATGAGGGGTCAGGAGAAATCTCTGTTGGGCCTGGCCGACACCGATGCGGTGATGCCTGTGAGCGTCGCCACCCTTCCTGAAGGGTGTTAGTTGTACCTCTCCCCCATTTCCCTCCATGTACCGGGAGAAATCCTAGTACTAGTCCGGATAGCAGCGTCGTCGTTGTCGCAGTCCTTATTATAGGTGTTGCTTGGTACGCGACAACTTGGCAGCATAGGAGTAGGATGGAATTCATTCTTCGGTGGGCCCAACGGTTACAACATACTACAGTTCTCGTTGATCCGATGATGTTGACATTATTTTCTTTTGTTTTCGCTTTTTTTCTTGAACATGATTGTGTTGTTTGTCAAATAGTGAACTCAGTATTGTACCAGTTGGTCGCTATATTAATATAACGGGGCTAAAATCTATTTCGAGTAAAGAAAAGAGAAAAACTGTAAATGAGTGAAGCACACTGCGAGTGCAGAAGTTCCACTCGCACACTTGTATTTACTACTGACAAGCGTACCGACCGAATATCTGTCGTCACTCGCCAGGCAGGCATCAGCGGCAGGAGTACTATACGGCGAGTAGGTAAGCAAGCATAAAGCGTGATTACTGGTTAGGATTACAAGAAACTCGAGCGTGGATTGGCTCGAGTGGACAAACACACGATCTGTTTTGTCTCGGAAGATGAGCCGAGCGTCCAAGTTGTCAATTTACAAACGTGATTTCACCAACACGCGCGAACCGAACCAAACCAAACCACCGCGCTCTACATGGATCTGATCTAGCGCTAGCTAACACCACTACAGTCCAACCTTAATCCGCCCACCGTCACCTTCCCGGCATGCAGATTAGTCAACTAATCCAGCGCGAGTTCAGACGTCGCCCACGATAATTTCTTGCCGGAGGGCCATGCTGGATCCTGCATTGCCACCATGCAAGCAGTGCACGGGCAAGCTAGCGCGAGAAACACACTACATATACGCTGGTTTGTACACTATCTATCACTACCAGTCTAAAGCTCACTAGTCACTAACTCACTATACCGTTCTGGCGTTCTTGAGATCCAGCGACATGGCCACTGCAGTGAGGTGCTTTCTCATGGTTGTTGTCGTGTTGGCGCCGCTGTTAGCCGGCGCTGCAGGCGGGAAGCTATCGACGAGGTTCTACGACAGGAACTGCCCGAACCTGCAGAGCATTGTGCGATCGGCGATGGCGCAGGCCGTCGCGGCCGAGCCTCGGATGGGCGCGTCCATCCTGCGCCTCTTCTTCCACGACTGCTTCGTCAATGTGAGCGAGAGTTGCCATTTCCTCGGTTGCAATGTGGGAATGTGCTGCTACTAATCGATTTGCTGATCTCCATGGTGTCGTACTTTCTTGCGCAGGGCTGCGACGCGTCGATCCTGCTCGACGACACCGCGAGCTTCACCGGCGAGAAGAACGCCGGGCCGAACGCCAACTCGGTGCGCGGGTACGAGGTCATCGACGCCATCAAGGCCCAAGTCGAGGCATCCTGCAGCGGCATCGTCTCCTGCGCCGACATCGTCGCCCTCGCTGCACGGGACAGCGTTAACCTGGTAAGAATAATTAACAAATCCCGCTTCATCCACGACCGCAATCATTGGCGTCAAGGAAAAGTTCTTCTGTGGGTAGCATTTTGAACTTATTTGATGTCCACGATGCAGCTCGGAGGCCCGACGTGGACGGTGCAACTCGGCCGCCGCGACGCACTCAACACGAGCCAGAGCGCGGCGAACTCCAACCTGCCGGGACCGGGGTCCAGCCTCGCCGCCCTCATCACCATGTTCGGCAACAAGGGGCTGTCGCCGCGGGACATGACGGCGCTCTCCGGCGCGCACACCGTCGGGCAGGCCCGGTGCACCACCTTCCGCGACCGCATCTACAACGACGCCAACATCAACGCATCGTTCGCCGCGCTCCGACAGCAGACGTGCCCGCAGCCATCCGGCGGCGAAGGCACGCTCGCGCCCATCGACGCGGCGACGCCGGAGAAGTTCGACAACTACTACTACCAGAACCTGGTGAGCAAGCAGGGCCTTTTCCACTCCGACCAAGAGCTGTTCAACGGCGGGTCGCAGGATGAGCTGGTGAAGAAGTACAGAGGCAACGCTGGCATGTTCGCCGCCGACTTTGCCAAGGCGATGGGGAGGATGGGCAGCCTCATGCCATCGGCAGACACGGCCACGGAGATCAGGTTGGACTGCAAGAAGGTCAACTAATGTCAATTGGACCACGAATCTTTTCTGAGGGCTGGCCGCGATCAATATCCAGTCCAGTCGAACTGGAGAGGGCTGTGGTAAGATCAGTAAACAGTGTAAAAGGGTTGTCAAGTGTTCACCGATGTTCCAATGTCAACATGGAGCTAATTGTTTAAATATATAAACTACTGGTAAGATGCAATGGGCTCATAAAAGTTCAGATAGAAATTTATTTACTAAAGTTATATTCTTTTCATTTGAAATTACTTGTCATAAAAATAGATAAAAAAGAATATACTTTCATAACAAGTATTTTCGGATGAGGGAATAGTCAACAACCAGTACATTACAACAGTGATGGACCCAGGCCCCAAGCAGACAGAGACTTGCCCTCGGCGTGGCCAGCTGAGTCTTTGTTGGTTATAGGTATAGCTATAGTATTTTGTAAGGGAGTGTCTAGAACTCAGCTAAGTGAGATTTTTTATGGTCTCATTCACATAATATTATTGTATTTTGTATTTATTCCTTTTGTTTTTTAGTCTATCATTTTATTCTTTTGGAATCACATGTCATATTTTTGATTGTTTTGCTATGCGCCCCATCTAACCGGTTCAATAACTACTCATTCGATTCTTGTTGTTGCACGTCGCATCTTTTAAAAAAGAAATCGTCGATAGACAAAAAAAGAATAAGCAAAACAAAGTTACGTAATGGCTTGTTAGCTTCAACTAATTTGACCACTAAACATTCTTGTACAAAGAAGTAGTGTGTCTTTATTATATGAATTATGATGTAATAATTTGTTTTTTTCTTAGTAAAAAACAACTTGATTCTAGCTTTTTTCATGTAGTTGCTGCACAAATAAGATTTGCAGTTGCGACTCGCCTGTGAATACTTGTAGTTGCGACCCGACTATAAATACTTGCAATTGCGTCCCGACTATGAATACTTGCAATTGCGACTTGACTTTGAATATTTGCAGTTGCGACCCGCCCGTGAATACTTGGAGTTGCGACCCGACTTTGAATACTTGCAGTTACGGCCCGACTTTAAATACTTGCAATTGTGACCTGACTTTGAATATTTGAAGTTGCGATTAGATTTTGAATACTTGCAATTGCGATCCAACTTTGAATACTTGCAGTTGCGGCCTGACTTCGAATACTTGCAATTGCGACCTGACTTTGAATATTTGCAGTTGCGATTAGACTTTGAATACTTGCAATTGCGACCCGACTTTGAATACTTGCAGTTGCGGCCCGACTTCGAATACTTGCAATTGCGACCTGACTTTGAATATTTGCAGTTGCGATTAGACTTTAAATACTTGCAATTGCGACCCGACTTTGAATACTTGCAGTTGCGGCCCGACTTCGAATACTTGCAATTGCGACCTGACTTTAAATATTTGCAGTTGCGATTAGACTTTGAATACTTGCAATTGCGACCCGACTTTGAATACTTGGAGTTACGATCCGACTTCAAATACATGCAGTTGTCACCCGACTTTTAATACTTGCAGTTGCGACCCGACTTCAAATATTTACAGTTGTGGATACATTTCAAATCTTGCAGTTGCGACGCGACTTTAAATATTAATGTCATTAATATAAAAAGAAAAAAAGAAACAATAATTAATCAGGAGAGAAAAAATGGAATGGAAAGTCGTTACAAAAGAGATGACCCTAGCAGCTACGGTCAACAGATGACAATAACATGATTCAAAAAGTTGAGCAAATGACAATAACACGCAAACAACCTAGCAATGACGGACATGAGCTTCCCCTTTACAATTCAAAAGAGGACTGCAAGCAGCTAACAACGATTAACATCTTGGATCATAAAAAGCCAACATAGCCCAGCTCTTTAGACAAAAAAGCAAAGACAACACTCATGGGATCCCGGATGTACGAGACGGGAGCAACGTTTGCTCGGACGACACAATGAACAACGACAACATAATCTGGTGCGAGGCCATGTACGATCAAAAGAAGTGACTGCGACCAAAATTAAAACTCAGCTAGCTGAGTTTCAGCAAAACCGATTTTGTAATGTTTAACATTGTATATATGATGTTTGTTAGGGAAGTCGTTTTTATCAGGAACCGCTATTGCATTACAATTCAAAAAAAAACATAGTTATAGAATAAAAAAAATCAAGAGATTGCTCGCCAGTTTCCAACTAAAATCTCTTCTTCTAAACCAAACAATTTCTCTACATTCATCTTGCAGGAGGGCTTCTTGTGTTTTATCATTCCTCGCTCTATCCTATGGTGAGAGGACATAGAGAATGCCACAATATAAAATCCTTCCATACGATGAGAATATGGGAGTATACGTAGCTGTGTTTTTGGAAAGGCTAATGAGTGTATTCCCTAGATTGAAATTTAGAAGACGCAAAGTCTAAAATACTCATGGATTTTCAGTTTCCACCATACCAAATGTAACATCACGCTACAAAATACTTGCCTCTTTCCGGACTTTAACAATCAATAGTTTAAATAAATAATTAGAAAAAAATCACAATTTGTCACACTCCATAACCAATGACCTGAGTAGTAACCACAATCCGCAGCCCATGACCATCAAACTAAGCTTTATGTAGCAAGAGTTCTGCGCGCAATAAGTTGAATAAATCATATTTCTTACCATCTTTCTAGTTTAGCATGTGCAAATCTAAATTTTGGATTGTATAATTAATCAATTATTAAACATTTTTTGCACTAACTAGCACTCCCATACACAAACAAATGCAATCGGATTGACTTGAGAAGTCTGCTATAAAAGAAGCATAAATAAATATCATATTTGGAACAAAAATATGTCGTCTTTTAAGGCAGAGTAAATTTCTAATTGCACACCGTATATTGTTCTTGGTAATTGATGCTCCCATTTGTGCATAATGCAGAGACGAAAACTGCTCCTGTGTGCTCCCTTCTCTATAGTTGCTTCTCAATACACAGCTCAGCCAGGGCTGGGCCAGCAGTGCCCCCCAAATTATATATATATATAACTAGTAGTATTTAAAAAAAAAATCATATTCACTGGAATTCGGTCTGAGTCAATCGAAAGCTGAAGTTGGGCTTGAGTCTAGGCCATCGAGAACATGCCTTTGATCGATATTTCTAAAAAAGAGGAAACCGCTCAATTGATAATATGAAAACGTTACCCTCGGTCTAAAAAAGGTTCCGTCACTATAGGAAAGACGATCGTCTCATCACGTTCGTCTCATCAGATTGATCGGATTTAGATTGTTGTCGTTGTTGTCTTCGTACATTCCTCTTCCAAATTTCAAAGTCGTCGTCTCGTCGGATCGATCCGTGACCTACTGTAGACTTCAACTGCTTAGAGAGTCCTCCTTTTCAATTAACTTCGATTCCTATTCCTAGTTCCAAATTTTCTAGTTAACTTTTGACAGGGATCG